>NC_059434.1:8849909-10049909 GCF_021028975.2 Sphaerodactylus townsendi
TTATAGTCCATGAACATCTGGAGGGCCGTAGTTTGAAGACCCCTGACCTAGGGCTTTATCTTTAAGGATGCTCACGGTCTGGCCTCAGACTCTCTAAGGGCTATCTCATGTACCAGGGCTAAATAGTGCCCGGGGGGCATGACTGCCTCCCCCCGCCCCTCTTACAGGAGCCAGAGAGCCAGCAGGGAGGCTGGGGAAGGGGAGGGCTCGTGGGCGGGGCTCGGACAGGTGCCATAGCAGCAGACTAGCTCCTGCCCCACAGAGCCCCTCCCCCCTGCAGGCCAGCTTCTGCCCTCCCCAGGCCCTGGGGAGACAGGGTCTGGCCTGCAAGGAGACTCGGAGGGGGCGGGGCCTTGGCAGCAAGCGCCCGGGGACATTGGATGCCCCATGTACCCATTAGGGGTACGCCACTACTTCCTCTTTCTGAGATCCCCAAACTTTAAAAGAGAGAAAGCGAAACCCCTAAACCCTCTGGGGGTTGGGCGGTATAAAAATCCCATAAATAAATAAATAAAATAAACTGCAAGCATAAGGTTCTGATTCCTAACCATATTTACTTGGAACAAAATTGTACTGAAATTCAAGACATTCAGGATAAACGCAGTTGACTGTTCAGTCCGTTTGCCCCGTGAAACGTAGCCACTTAGTAAGTGGAAGCATCGGAGATCGACCCCAAAGAAAATGTTACCGCTTGTCCTTTTCGAAACAAGAAAACAGGAGAAAGGAGAGTAGGCATTCTACAGACGACCCAGTTTTCCCGCACAGGTGACGCGTATCGCCATACCAAGCAATAATGAGAATATTCCTGTCCATCACACACCAAACCTGGTAAAACGGTTGCTTGTAAGGCTTGGGATACCCAAAAGCTCCAGGCCAGCCAGTTGGGAAGGGGTCGACTGCAGCACGGCTTGCTGGCTTCCCCCCACCCCCCAAAAAAGATAGGACCGCCCCTCCCCCTCTGGACAACTTGTTGAGCGGTCCCTGAGCCCCTTGGGCAGGGATGCTGTGCTTCCCAGCACTTAGCAGCCGCAAGGAAAGGGGGGAAAGGGAAGGGAGGTCTAAAGGCACCAGACGGGGGGGGGGGCGGTCTTTGGGACAGCTGGCAACTCCGACCTCAGAGGTAGACAAGGGGCAAGGAGAGATCTTGCAAACGGTCCAGGGCTGCCAGAAGAGGCTGCCCCCCCCCCCCCCCCCTCCCCTGCAACGACTAGAGCTTTATGGCACGTTTCTTGGGAAATAATAAACCCAGCATCTTGCATTGCCCCAATGGAAGAGAAGGGGGGGGGGGGGGATGTACAGGACCGTAGCCCCCAGACCCTTGGGGATAAGATGCCAAGTGAACAGCGCCATCAACAACCCGCTATGCATACCTTGGCGGGGGTGGGGGTGGGGGAACATTTGGGACAGCCCCATCATTTCGCTTTTTAAAAAAGAAAGAAAGAACCATGATGGTGCGTTGCAAGGAAAAGCAAGAAAGTCCCAGCTGGCTTGAGGCAGAGGCGAAGCAGGCACGACGTTTTGCACTGCCAGGGTTCTCACACGCACAACACAGACAACACAAACACGCGCGCGCGGGTTTGCAACTCCCGCACAAAGGTAGCAAGCCCCCCCACCCCCGCCCCCGCCCCCCGCCCGGCCAAGTTTGCTGGCTCCCCCCGGCCAGCCCTACCGCCCGTCGAGCCGGCTTCCTCCAGCTGCGCGGAGATGCTGGCCACCTTCCTCGCGTTCATGGTCGCCGCCGGCCGGGAGAAGAAGCCCGCAGCAGCCAGAGGGGCCCCGGGGGCGAGCCGATGCCTGCCCGCCGCCGCCGCCCACACAGCCCGGCTCTCCTCCGAGGGGGCGGCCGCCCTCCAGCCCAGCCGCGCCTGGGCCCCTCCCACCGCAGCAACCTGCTGATTCACTTATCCGGCGGCGGCGGCGGCGGCGGCGGGGGGGGGGGGGAGGATCTACTCACTAGGCGGCACAGCCTCTCGCCTTAAAGGGGGACGCCTTTAAAGACCTCCTTGATTCCCCCTTTCTCCGAGTCTGCAGTGAGCCAACAGTTCTATTCTTTGTATCTGTCGATTTCCCTGTTCCCTGATATCATATGCCTGGTTTCCTGACTCTCTGATCCCAAAATGCCCTTTACTTTCCCGACTCTTTTCGTGGTCCCAGTTTTCTTCGGCTGGTAGATTCGTTTCGTGATATATGGACAGTTTTGGGGGTGGGGGTGGGGGGGGGTGTTGAAAATTTTATTTATTTTACAAAATATAAAGAACACACACAGAAAGAAGAAAAAGCCCAAATCAGATCTCCTTTCTGCCCCTATAGTGTGTGTGTGTGTGTGTGTGTGTACAAATCTAGGCTCTTTCCGCACATGCAGAATAATGCACTTTCAAACTGCTTTCAGTGCTCTTTGAAGCTGTGCGGAATGGCAAAATCCACTTGCAAACAGTTGTGAAAGTGGTTTGAAAACGCATTATCTTGCGTGTGCGGAAGGGGCCCTAGTTTCATGTTATGGTTAATATCTGCATTTCCCCCCACTGTTAGTCCTTCTATTATAAAACTATTTTAGTCTGATCCACTGTTTCCATTTAAATCTCAAAAATCCTGCCGTTATTTCTTTATTTGTATATGTTTTCAATAAGTAGTGCGCAAAGGGTTTGTGGTCCTGAGATATATTGGGGTTTTTGGTATAGTTAACTGAATCTTCTTTAATGTGTTGGCAAAGGCTTCTGCAGCCGGGATCGATCAATTCATGGGGGAAAGCCTGACCCCATAGAGCACAGGTGTCAAACTCGCGGCCCTCCAGATGTTATGGACTACAGCATGATGCTGGCAGGGGATGATGGGAACTGTAGTCCATAACATCTGGAGGGGCATGAGTTTGACACCTATGCCATAGAGAGTTTCCTAGAGAGTCTCAATCTTTATTTCTGTCAAAGTCCCTCTTAAGGTAAATAAGATACAACTGGCTGCAGAGGCGTAGTGCCAATGGGATCAGGTGGGGTGTGACGTCCCATGCGCATGGCGTGCTGGGGGCAAGGCCGGGGCGGTCCGGGGTGGGGGCAGATGGCGCTGCAGCAGGGGTGCAGGGTGCGTGCGTGCCCCGGGCAGAGTTCCCCTTCGCTCCGCCCCTGACTGGCTATGGTGGGATCTGGGATCCCTTGGAATTACAGTTCATCTCCAGACTACAGAGATCAGTTCCCTTGGAAAAAAAGGGTGTTTTGGAAGGTGTGCTCTAAGACAGTGTACCACCCCCCCCGCCCCCCTCCCCCTGAGGCCCCTTCCCTTCCCCAGGTTCTACGCAGCAGTGGCGTAGGAGGTTAAGAGCTCATGTATCTAATCTGGAGGAACCGAGTTTGATTCCCAGCTCTGCCGCCTGAGCTGTGGAGGCTTATCTGGGGGAATTCAGATTAGCCTGTCCACTCCCACACACGCCAGCTGGGTGACCTTGGGCTAGTCACAGCTTTTTGGAGCTCTCTCAGCCCCACCCACCTCACAGGGTGTTTGTTGTGAGGGGGGGGGAAGGGCAAGGAGATTGTCAGCCCCTTTGAGTCTCCTGCAGGAGAGAAAGGGGGGATATAAATCCAAACTCTTCTTCTTCCTCTTCTTATCCCTGAAACTCCATTTCCTTCCACACATGCAGAATAATGCACTTTCAATTCACTTTCACAATAGTTTGGAAGTGGATTTTGCTATTCCGCACAGCTGCGAAGTGCATTGAAAGTGGATTGAAAGTGCATTATTCTGCACGTGTGGAAGGGGTCAGAAGTTTCCCAAACTGGATTTGTCAGTCCTACCCCCACCCCTTTCCCATTCTCAGCCAGTGGCCAGGGGGACCAGGCAGCCCTCATCCCTGAAGATTTGGGGATAGAAGAGTTTGGGGAAGGAAGGAATCTCAGCAGAGCACAATGCCATAGAGTCTACTCTCCAAAGCAACCATTTTGTCCAGGGTATCTTTGTAGTGGTGGAGTCTAATCTGGTGAACCAGGTTTGCTTCTCCACTCCTAAACATGAAGCCTCCTGGATGACTTTGGACCAGTCACAGTTCTCTCGGAGCTGGTGAGTGAACCCCACCCGCCGCACCAGAAAGGGTGGGGATAGGAAGGAGAGGTGTTTACAGTGGTGGGATCCAAAAATTTTAGTAACAGGTTCCCATGGTGGTGGGATTCAAACAGTGGTGTAGCGCCAATGGGGCTGGGCGGGACACGATGGGGGCGTGGGCGGGCATTCGGGGGCGGGGCATTGCTGGGCAGGGCTGTAGCAAGGATGCAGCCGCTGCGCCGGTCCTTGGGCGGGAAACGAATGCACGCAGGCGCAGGCTGCCACGCACGCCGGTGCACCTCCTGCTAGACTGCTTCAAGTTCTGCGTGCTACTGCTGAGAGGAGGGGCGTAACTAAGGCAAAAGTCACGTGGCAAAATCACCAATCAGTAACCCCCTCTCGGCACACACAAACAATTAGTAACCTGCTCTCGGGAACCTGTGAGAACCTGCTGGATCCCACCTCTGGGTGTTTATAAGCAACTTTGAGACTCCTTACTAGAGAGCAAAACAAAATATAAATCTAACTCGTCCTCTTCTAAAAACCACTAGACATTTCTTAGAGAGATTCAACAAAACAAAATACAATAACTAAAAACATTATTTTTCAGACAACGTTGCCCAGCCAGGATCGATAAAAGGACAGAGAAAGCTACGTTTTATAACCTCTCATCTAGATCAGTTATCCGCTTGATCAATTTTGTTGATACGTCTAATAAGTTCCAAACTTGTCGGAACGAAGAGGGCATTCTATAGTTTCCCCTCAGAGTCACAAGATTGAGTATTAGTTAATATCAGTTACTTATAATTTAGTAACCAAAACCAAAAACCAAAAGTCCAAGAAAATGGTTTTTCAGGGAAGCAAAACTGAGAAGATGCTGCCGCGCAGGCTGAATACAAAAGACAGCGCATTAGTCTGGACCGTTTCCAAGAATGAAGCATTCATCTGACAGCGTCTTCCAGTAATAAACAATCCATCTGACAGCAAGAAGGCAGTTTCATTAGGAGCGTGAAAACAAAAAAGTTACTTCATGCGTTATCACCGTGTCTCAGGATAAAGGAGGCGAGGTTAGAGACAGTGGTCCAAAAAGTGAGTTGGATTCAAAAGGAAAGGAAAGGAATTGATGGAGCAGATCTTTCCCCACCTTCTCCTTCCCTAAAATTGGCCCCAAAATTTCTCTCCAAGGGGTAGAAGCGCTTCTCCAATGAAATGCTGTATGGAGAGGGGACAGCAGCTGTTAAGAGGATTCAGAGAATATTGACAGGTGGGTGGGGAGAGGCAACTATAAGGCACAGCAGTAGCTGACATGAAGGGGAAATGGTATACACATGCCACAGCACAATTCTCTGCTTCAAGTTCAAAGATCAGCTGGGCCTTTGTTCCTAAGGGGCTCAAGTAAGATATATCCGGTTGGATCCGAAAACCATGTTCTGACAACAAATATTACTTCTGCTTATGGAACTGAAGAAGAAGAAGAAGAAGAAGAAGAAGAGGAAGAGGAAGAGGAGGAGGAGGAGGAGGAGGAGGAGGAGGAGTTTGGATTTATATCCCCCCTTTCTCTCCTGCAGGAGACTCAAAGGGGCTTACAATCTCCTTGCCCTTCCCCCCTCACAACAAACACCCTGTGAGGTAGGTGGGGCTGAGAGAGCTCCGAGAAGCTGTGACTAGCCCAAGATCACCCAGCTGGCGTGTGTGGGAGTGTACAGGCTAATCTGAATTCCCCAGATAAGCCTCCACAGCTCAGGCGGCAGAGCTGGGAATCATTCAGTGCAATGAGCTCCCCAAAATGTTGTTTCAGTGGGCTGATTGTGGGTTTACAGTAGGAGGATCAATGGAAATTGCTGTCCACTGGCCGAAAACAGCCATTATAATATAGTGGCTCACTTGGCATTGAGAGACGACAATAAAGCTAGTCATGTCTGTTGAAATTTGAATGGTCTGTTTGAGTTTGAGCATGAACTCGTTTCCTATCTCTTTTTAATGGGGGTTAGAAGAAAAGATGTTGATTACATTATGATGAGCCATCTGAAATGAAGCCTCTCAACGTTTTAAGTTTACAAGTGAAATTACTGTTCCAAAGCAGGTGCAGCACTGAGATATTACTTCATGCATTTTACAGACTCTGGAATATGAACGCTTCGGCTTCCAGTGCCAAAGAACTCCTGCTTGTCTGTGCGACAGGCAACGGGAGCAAATCGAAGCAAGTTTTCTCAGAGGTAAGTCCACCTATTCCATTGGGATTACGCTCCAGGAAGTGCTCTAGGACGCAGGCTTAACTCAGCTACACCACAGGAATTAGAAGCTGCTCTGCATTTGGATCCATGAACATACCGCTTTGGGTCGGCCAACAATGTATTGAAGAAGTAGAACAATTTACTTACCTCGGAAGCACGCTGGCCTGGGATGGAGATGTGAATTGTAGAACCAGCAAAGCATCGGCAGTATTCCAGAGGATGCGCCAAATCTGGCCAACATCTACCATCCATACTAGGATGAAAATAGGACTCTTCAGCACTAACATCATTCTATCTGCGGTTTATGCCAGTGAAACATGGAAGACCACCGCAAGAATAGCCCAAAAGCTGAACGTGTCCCAGCAGCGGTGCCTTCACAAGATTCTTGGAGTCACTCACCGTGACCACATTACAAACGAGGAAATTCTGTGCAGAAGTGGTATACAGAGGCTGCGGGATATTGTGACAGAGCGACGGTTGCGTCTTGCTGGGCACATCCTATGCCTACCAGGTCACCATCACCTGAAGTCCACGATGTGATGAGTGAATGCAACGTAGACCAGGGGAAGACACGGTGCCAGACCTTCAAAGAGAACAGCAGTGGCACAGTGGTTAACAGCAGGTGCTCTCTAATCTGGAGGAACCAGGTTTGATTCCCCGCTCTGCCGCTTAAGCTGTGGAGGCTTATCTGGGGAATTCAGATTAACCTGTGCACTCCAAAACTCGCCAGCTAGGTGACCTTGGGCTAGTCACAGTTCTTCTGAGCTCTCTCAGCCCCACCTACCTCGCAGGGTGTTTGTTGTGAGAGGGAAAGGGGAAGGAGTTTGTAAACCCCTTTGAGTCTCCTTACAGGAGAGAAAGGGGGGATATAAATCCAACTCCTCCAACTCTTCTTCTTCTTCTTCTTCTTCTTCTTGTTCACAAGGCTCACATCTCATGGGACGTAGCTGAACTCATCACAGCTGACCAAAATAATTGGAGAAGGCTTGTTGCCCAATGTACCCCGTTGCACAGGCAGAACGAAGTCTAAGTCTGCATTTGGATCAGGTGTCCCTTCTGAATATGATACAAATGACCATGTCTGCATCCAGTTTCTCACATACTGATACCATGTGCCAAGTGTAATTTTTTCTCTGCATACTATTCACAGTTTTTCTAACTGCCAAATCAAACTTGAGGCTTACAGTACCATCTTCAGCAAAATAGAACCCTTCAATACCATTTGAAATGAACAAACAGTCCTCTGTTTCGGACTGCATTGTAATATTCCTCAACAAGCATCTTGTCTTTTCCCCTAAGAAAAGAGCAGCAGTGGCGTAGTGGTTAAGAGCAGGTGCACTCTAATCTGGAGGAACCGGGTTTGATTCCCTGCTCTGCCGCCTGAGCTGTGGAGGCTTATCTGGGGAATTCAGATTAGCCTGTACACTCCCACACACGCCAGCTGGGTGACCTTGGGCTAGTCACAGTTTTTTGGAGCTCTCTCAGCCCCACCCACCTCACAGGGTGTTTGTTGTGAGGGGGGAAGGGCAAGGAGATTGTAAACCCCTTTGAGTCTCATACAGGAGAGAAAGGGGGGAATATAAATCCAAACGCTTCTTCTTCTTCTAAGACATTGTGAGTTTATTCTCCAGAGTTGGTTGCCCTTATATTGGAATGACCTCCAATGTTAGAAGAAATAGATAATTTTTCAGAAGAACAAGGCAAGGTAGCAGATTGCAGAAATCCCCTCCAATCCAATTTTGAGTGGATTTGCTGTGATTAATCTTTTCTAAGTTATTACCACCAAAGATGTAGGTGCACTCACAAGAATGATCACAACTGGTCTGAAGCACCAATATTGGGGTGGGCAACTGAGGTAATTTGGGCAAGCTGTATGTAGAAAGGTAGCGCGTTGCTTAAATGGGGAGAGGTATCTCTCAAAGTAGCTACTAGACCCCTCCCCGTCAAAGATGTGGGGGACAAAATTCTTGGGCATCTGCCAGAGAGGAAGTTTGGCATGTAAAACCATTTAATTTGCAGTGTACTACTGATCTGGAGAGCTGTTTCGATTACGGCCCGTGGAGGCGCTTCCATCGCGGCAGGAATTCACTGCCAAGGTATGGAAGCCGCTCGCGATGCAGCGTTGGCGCATCTGAGGCCGGCTGCCTCTGGAAGATTTTGCAGGCAGCTCGCGCATGGAGCCGCCTCTTCTTCGTCCCATGATAAGCCTCTGGAGTCGCAAAGCGTCCTGCGGGCCTCCTCAGCCCTCGGCTTCACGCTGCCCTCTGACCTCCAGGGGTCGGAGGACAGCGAGGGAGGGCCTTAGGAGGCCAGCAGGACGGCGGCACGAGAGGTACATGGGAAAGGGAAGGGGAAACAGCGAAGTCTCGGGCGTGCTGTTTTGCATCAGCGCTCCCGGGAAGACGGCTTACCTCAAAACAACCCTTTAAAGGGTTGTTTTTTAGGGCGGCCTGACGCCGCCCTGGGGGAGGGGGAGCGCAGTCAGGTCGGCGCTGCTGCAACACAGCAGCACCGCCTGTGCGAACGGCGGCCTGGGGGCGGCGTTTTTACCGCCCCCAGGCTGTCGTTTTTGGCCCGTGCGGAAAGGGCCTAAGTCAATAAATACATCTGTTGTATAATAGGGGGAAATGGCTGAAGCCTTTGAAAACAACATTGATAGAGTGGCCAATTGAAGAATCCTTTGGCGAGGGCTCCATATTGCTGCTTTGGGTGTTAGTGGAATGAGTTACAGCACCCACAATGGTGTTCAAGGTTGCTTTGGGAACTCTGAAGTCACTTAACGAGTGATTATTATTAAACCATTTGTTGTCCTGATGGGGCTGTTGCTTAACTTATTTCATTAATAACCCTTTTCTCCATATAATCTGGGATGGGTTTATAAAAAATGCATGCTACTTGCGCTGTATTGCACCATTTTATCCGTGAGGACGAACAGAAGAGGGGGGTGCGGGGGACTCGGAATGGGCTACTCAAATTACTTTCAGATATTAGAGTACAAAATTGCTACTCAGGCAGAGTTGTAGAAGGGATTCCAACATAATCTTTTCTGTTGGAAGTGAAAGACTATACAAAGGTGTCCTTGTGCTAAATACAGCCGTACTCTTGAGGTGACAGGAATGCTAGTAAAATGGATAGGTCTGTTTCCACTGCATTCTTCCTCTTGTCTCTTTGGCTGCTCTGGGTTGACCCGGAATACTATTCTTAGGGACTTCCTTCCTTCTGGTCACTTCCTCCTCTTCTTCTGGTTTCTTTGTCTAACCTCCATGTCTAACGTTTGCCTAAACTATCTTAGGTTAAGGCCAAACTTGATTACACCGCATCCCTGAGTCTGCCACAGGGACATGGCTCCATTTTAGTGTTTGTTTGTTTTTAACTTGTCAAATAACCATGATTCCTGGCAGGATTGGGCCTCTGGGACGTTTTGAAAAGTTAAAATTTATCTAAAATGGCATTGTTTCCCCAAAGCAACATTGCCTAGTTCAGCCTTCATGGTGGACTCTGACCTGGTGAACTGGGTTTGATCCCCCACTCCTCCAAATGAAGCCTGTTGGGAGACCTTGGGCCAGTCACAGTTCTCTCCAAACTCTTTTTTATTAACAGTTTTTATTACATAAATCACCAAATTAAAAAAAAAAGTTACATTTCGTACAACAGTTTATCTCTATCTCTATCTTAATTTACTTTATATAATTATGTTAATCTGATTACTTACTCCAAGAGTATCATATCACTAGTAATATATATATATATAAAATCCCACCACAACTGTAAATGTAAAAACAAAAGGTAGAAAAAAAAGAAGAAAAGAAAAAATAAATAAATAATAGTAAAGACAAAGACAAATTGACTTCCGATTAAGGGTCTTATACTTAATATCCCTTAGGGGATTGGGCGGTATAAAAGTTCAAATAGTATATATATATAAATAAATAGTCTCAGTACCAATAAAAAAATTTCTATTCAATTCGTAAATTCTTGAATTAGTTAATTAGTATTTAACATTGGAGGTAAACCAGCAAGTCTTTTGTTTCAGATATTGATTGTAGAAAATCGTTAAATGGTTTCCAAGTCTTCAATATAATTTCAATGTTCTTCTTTCTTATTATGCCCGAAAGTTTATCCATTGATGCAAATTCAGTAAAGAGTGAAATCCAGTCTTGCATCTGGAGAGGGGTTGTCTTCTTCCAACTACGCGCAATCAACATCCTAGCTGCCGTAATCATATATAAAAGTAGGGTTTTACAATTTTTCTGAAGTTTTAAGTCTATCTCTCCAAACTCTTTCAGCCCCACTTACCTCACGAGGTGTCTGCTATGAGGAGAAGGCGGCAAGGATTTTGTAAGAAACCTTGACTCTTCTTACAGGATAGAAAGGCAGGATATAAATCCAAACTATTCTTCCTCTTTCGAAAGGTAGCTAGAATGCTTATTCTGCCTTTCCTGCCCTAGTCTGGAGTTCCTTAAAATAAAGGCCTTTTGTTTATTCTTTGAACCTCAGCCTCATGTGGACTGTATTCCTTTAGAACAGCATCCCCTTCTCACTGTGCAAAACCAGTTCTTAAGTTTTCACTTTTGAGTGTCCGAGCTTACTTTATCAGATGCATGAAATGTATGTTCATGGTAGACGGGTTTTCTGTAACAGCGCAGTGGCACACTAAGGTTTTTTGTATGTGATTTTAAACCAATATAGCCAGTGGAAAAAGACTGGCCCATCTTCAGAAGACTTTTGCATTGAGCTCCTGGGTTGAAATCCCTGGAAACTCAGAAACTGCACCTAATGGCAGAAGTTTGCTGGCATGGAAGTTGGCTGGCATGGAAAGGAACAGAGCAAGGAAGAAGAGGAGTACAGTGGAGAGTTTATTACAAGACTAGAAACACCTAAAGATTAAAGCTGAAGAACTGGAAAATGAAAGGACTCCTTGTGAATGGAAACTTGAAAGCAACTAAAGCTGAAATAGATTCAGAGATTGAATGATTACAGTCATATCTCAAGGTCGTCAGTTTATGGTAGATATATATTATACTTAAAGTTACAAGCAGCAGAAAAGCCAGAGGGAGGAGGTATTTGAAACAGTGGGGCTTTCCCCACTCACCTTCTGCTGCGCGCCGCTCTCGCGCCCTCTCAGCGCGCTTCATTCCTGGCATGCTCTCAGGGTTCCCCACGACCCCGCGCTTCACTCCGCGCAGGGTCATCAAAAGGTGCCGTTTCTTCAGCGCCAGGAGGTGCGCTGGGGTGGTGCAAGAGTGGCAGCATCGGGGCGGCTGCATGGTTGCCGCCCTTGCAAGTGGGGAGCGCCGCTGGACCCCGCGCTACTTTCCCGGAGTAGCGCGCAGCAGAAGGTAAGTGGGGAAAGCCCCAGTATCCCAGGAGAAGTAAATTTATGCAGAACTGAGGGGCAATTCCCACTGTAGAGAGATGAGCAGAGATAGCTGTGTTCATCATGCCTTACATAGTACCTTCCTTAAATATATATGATTTCATGTTAATATTACTCTGCCCATGCTGTGGATGTACACTACATGTATCTGAGGGAGTGAGCTCTAACTCACAAAATTTCATGCTGGGATAAATGTTGTTAGTCTTTAAAATGCCACTGGACTTCTGTTTAATGTAGCTGATGTTATTGTATTCGAAAGGTGAAAATCGAAGAACAAACACCTTCAGTCTAGATGAAAAAAATTCCATAATGAACATTAAAATAATGATTAATAAAATTTAATACGCTAGCTAATGGCAATAGAGTAATATGCTATAAATAGATGTTTGAACATAATAAAAGACAGATATGAATATATACTGAAAAGACAAACGTAGGAACAAATTCTGTAAATTCTGTAAATATGATATACAGTGGCCCATGTGCAAAAGAAAACGGCTTAATTCCAAGGGGGACAACAATGTGCAAAGTATGAATATAATATGGTAAAGTATTCATATTCAGACTGGCTCAATTGAGTTTTAAATTCCCAGAATGTTGAAAATCAGTAAAATATTGCAGCAAGTAAATATTGATATTCCGATAGATGTTGATATTGAAAGCCGGTCCCAAGGTTCAACAGTGTGCATTTGATAGCAACTTCTACCTCCAAGAGGTGTAATCCTGGATCCTTCTATCACCAAGGTGTGATCCTGGATTATTCCTTTTGTTCAAAGGTACAGGTCACAAATACAGCCAGGATAAAGACTGGACTTCTGTAACATGTCTATGCAGTGATACCCTTGAAGTTGCTCCAGAAACTCAACTGGTCCAAAATGCAGTGGCCCAACCCAACAGAAATAACTTGGCAGAAAATGAGAAATGGAAGAAGGAGATGGTGGTTAGAAGATAATCTTCAACTGCAAAAAGATGTCATTTAAAATGTAAAGAAGATTTGGAGGAATTTTTCAAAATAAGCAGGACTGAAGGAATGTCAAACACAAGGGGCCTTTCCGCGCGGGCCAAAGGGCGCCCCTGCACCGGCAAGAATTCTGCCGGTGGAGGGGTGGGGGCCATTTGCACGGGAGCGTGCAAGCAGCCCCCGCAGAGGCCGGCGCAGGAGAGGCAGCTCCGCATGGAGCCGCCTCTTCCCCATCCCTCTCCCACTCACCTCATCGCCTTCATCGCCCTGCTGGCCTCCTAAGACCCGCCCACGCTGCCCTCCGACCTCCAGGCGGCCTGACGCCGCCCTGGGGGAGGGGAGCCAGGTCGGCACTGCTGCATTTTCGCAGTGCTGCCTGTGCGAACGGCTCCCTGGGGACGGCGTTTTTGCCGTCCCCAGGGCACTGTAAATGGCCCGTGCAGAAAGGGCCAATGATTTGGGAAACAAGTAAAGCATGTATGAGGGGGAAATTGATAGCGATAGATACCAAACGGAGGAAAGATAAGATGGAACGAAAATACGACGTTATATACAGAATAAAAATTCTAGATGAGCAACATAAAAATAAATTTGACAAATAACCCTGAAGGAAATATAAATATTATGCAATCAGTTAGACTGATTTAAAGGACTATATTACCAGGATTCCCATGGAAAACTTTACAGAAGACCACAGAGAGATACTGAATGGAAATATTATGATCCATAAACTGACACAGGCCATAAAGGATCTAAAAAAAGATAAAGCACCTGGGCCAGATGGTTGAACTCAAGAATATAACAAGTGTATGGAAGAAAAAATTATGTTACCTTTACAAGAAATGATGAACGAACTCTGTCAGGATGGGAAATTTCCTGTATCATGGCAAGAAACACATGTAACACTAACTTATATTAAAAAAATGAGCCAGAACAACCAGTCATACAGACCAATATCACTGTGAATTATTTGCATTATAAACTATTTGCAGCAATAATTGTGAGTAGATTAAGAACATGTATACATAAAATGATCGATGAAGATCAGATGGGGTTTGTATCTAAAAGATATATGAAGGACAATCTTCAATTTGTAATTGGTGCTGTGGAGTTTGCTATAAATAAAAAGAAGAAAACTGCATTTATTTTCCTAGATGCAATGAAAGCTTTTGATAATATGTAATGGACTTTTAGTCAAAAAACATTGGAGCATTTAGAATGTGGACCGAGATTTCTTAACAAGAGACAGAGAATATATACTAAACAAAAAGTGAGATTTTTTAAATTAAAGTACCAGAAGAATTACAAATTGAAAAGGGAACACGGCAACTGTGTCCACCATCTCCATTATCCGTTATTTTGGTAGTGGAAATGTTAGCAACAAAGATTAGACAAGATCAAAGAATCAGAGAGCTGCAAATAAATGGAGAAGAATTTAAGCTGAAGAGCTATGCTGATGATATGGTGATAACAATATATAATCTTCAACTTTCAATAAAACATCTGATGAACCAAACTGAATTATTTGGACACCTTGCAGGATACAAGGTCAACAGACAGAAAACAAAAATGATCACAAAGTCTCTAACCAAGCAAGAAGTAACCAATATTGAAAAAGTTACTGGATGTGATGTCCAATCTCATAAATAAAATATTTAGGGGACAGCCTAAATGGACCAAATGATACTTTATATAAAGACAACTATACATTAACTGGAAGAAAATACAGGAAGATCTACAAAGATGATCCAAATTGAGATTATTCTGCCTAAGAAAAATTGCTACTATTAAAAGTAACATCTTGCCAATGCTAAATTTGTTATGTCAAATGCTCCCTATATATATATACCAGAAAAATGTTGAAATACTGGCAAATCCAAATCAATAAATTTATTTGAAGCAACAAAAGACCAAGAATAAGATTCAAGGTGTTACAAGATAAGGAAAAAAGAGGAGGTCTAGCTATGCCTAATATTGAATTATGCTATCAGGCTGATGGACTGGATAAAAAACCCAGATCTAAGAAAAATAAAATTAGAAACAACTGATCTGAAAGCAGGAATACATAGTTATTTATGGATGGAAAAGTTGGATCTGAAGAAATATTTGATTGGCAAAGACTCCCATGTAATAGGGAAAGGACTTTTTGAATTTGGAAAAAGGCTAGTCTATTAGTCCTTCAGTTTCACCTAAAATCTCCTATGGAAGCTTACTATGATAGACAAGAAAAAATAATTATAGCATATTCTATAAAGAAATGATTAATAGGGAAGGAAAGAGTCAAGTCATGGAAAAATATAAAGAATGAAGGAAAGATAATACAATGATATAATTTCAATTCATGTCGAGACTCAGAAGGGAATTAAAATCAGAGGGAGGAAATTTAAGAGACACCATTTGAAAAAGAGATTTCATCACAGAAACCACATTTGTTGGAAAGGATATATAAAATTCTGCTTAAATGTGAAACAGAAACAGAGTAAGTAAACGTTTGTATGGTAAAATGGTTGCAAAACCTCCAAAAAGAAATAACTTCCCAACAATGGGAGGCATTATGGTCCAAAAATACTAAATTTGACTATATGTCAAATGTTAAAAGAGAACTGGTATAAAATGTTTTACAGATGGTATATGACTCCCAGAGACATTATGCAAATGAGCAAAAATAGAAAAGGGCTTTGCCAGAAATGTCAAGAAGTTGGATCCTTCTTTCACGTGTGGTGGACTTGTAAAAGAATGAAAAAGTATTGGGTGGAAGTTCATGTGAAAATACAAAAAAATATTCAAGACTAAATTCCCTTTTGCTGTTAAGGTAATGTTACTTGGTATTCTTCCTGACAACTTTCCAAGAAACTTAATGAATTATGTTTGTATATGTTAATGGCTGCCAGAGAGTTAATGGCATCTAGCTGGAAGACCTACAGTTGCCCAAATGCGGACACTTGAGAGGATAAAGTAAAAGAATATGCTACAGTAGAGAAACTGATGAATTTTGTAAACAGAAAGTCAAAATCTGAGTTTGATGAGAAGTGGGAAGCATTTTTTTCAGTATGAGGAGGAATCAATAATGTAAATATTTTGATATATATCAGTAGGTGTTAATGAAATCATCTAAGAATAGAATGCTTGATGGGATAAAAGAAGATAGAAGGCTCTCTCTCCACAGTGGTATTATAGTTATATGTTAATTTGTTATAATATTAACTTCCATTCTGTTTTTGTGTTTTAGTTCTATCAGTGAAGTAGCACCCACGGGGTGGGGGGGCCGCAACACTCTGGGCGCATGCCTTTGCAGGGGCATGGCAGGGGTGTTCCGGGGCATTATGGGGCAGGGTGGGGGCAGGTGTGGCAGGGGCGCAGGATGAATGTGCACCCCGGGCGTAGTTCCCCCTTGGTCCGCCCCTGAGTTCTAAATTCTTGTGTTATTTTTCCTGTTTTTCTACTTACTATCTTCTTCTCTATAATTATTTTGAGAAAATCAATAAAAATATTAATTAAAAAAACAAAATGCAGTGGCCCAGGCCTTTACAGGAACCCCCTGGAGACCACACATTCAGCCAGTGCTCCGCCCCTGCACTATCTCCAAGTTGAATTCCCCACTAGAGTGTGCTTTGGTAAAAGAAATATATAGCTCTTGTGAAAATAGAACTGCCACTATGGAGTTAAGATGACCCTTTCACACAAATTTTCCTCTTATTCATGCAGCATCATTGAATCCATGTACCTACAGTTTTTAAAAAAGTTTTTTCCTGCTAATTTAAATAAGTATCCTATTGTGATGGAAATCATCTCTGTAAAATCCTTGAAAACTGTCTCTCTCTCTTCAGTTCTGTGTTACAGCTTGTAAAACAGGTTTCTCAAATGCCTTCATTAGTACACAATATTCTCATTGACAAATTGGCAAAATGTGTTTTAGGTCCTACTGCTGTGGATTTGTGACTGGTTGACAGGTCGCATCCAAAGGATGCTTGTTAATGGCTGCTTATCCTTGTAGAGAAGAGTGACAAGTGGAGTGCCTTAGGAATAAGTCCTGGGTCATGTGTTGTTCAACGCGTTTATGAATGACTTGGATGAAGGAATGGAGGGGATGTTCATTACATTTGCAGATTATACTAAACTGGGAGGAGTAGCAAACACGGTAGAAGACAGAATCAAGATTCAGGATGATCCTGACAGGCTGGAAAACTGGACTAAAACTAACAAAATGAACTTCAGCAGAGATAAATGTAACATTCCACATGCTGTGTCTCTTAGGCTAACTTAACTCACAGGGGCATTTTCCCCACAGACAAAATATCCTGGGATAGACCCGGGATCATATATCCCAGGGTATTTTTATCCCGGTTTCTCCCTTCGCACGTCTGCCCATCAGTGTGTTCAGGCCAGGTGGAAGAGCTCCAGTGAATTATGCATGAGCCCCCAGTTTATTTTCATTTTCCACATGAACGTTTACGTTTACGTAATTTGTGTACGTTTACGTAGTTTACGTAGATTCTGTTTTTCCGACATTCTGATTGGCTGCAGCTAAGGGGCAAAGAGAGCTGGCGGCCACGTCAGAAAAATAAGCCAGCCCATCTTCCATGGTGTTTGCATGGGCACGGGATTGGCACATGCTTTTTCAAAAGAACCGCCAATGTTATCATTTTTTGAAAGCCGCGGGATAAGGCAAATCTTGCAGGGTGGGCCCGATTTAGGCTGGAACTTGACTCTCTGGGAGCCTGGCAGGCCAAAATTCCTCCTTTAGCAGTGTGTAATACAGGGAATTGCTTTGCTTTTTCATTTGGGAGGGGGGCAATTTTTGGAATAGTAATATTGATAAAAGTGCAGTTTCAAAAGACTAAGCCAGCAATCTTGACTATCAAGTGTAATCAGAACAGTGCTTTTAAGAATAAGTGCCTTTAAGATCTGTGCCTTTTAGAATAAGTTGATGGGTGGAATTAATAGAACTTGGCTGGGAATGTTCTCTGCAGAAAAAACTGTGTGCCCAGCAGGGAGTGGCTCATTGCATGTTAACAGAGAAACGTGAGGAGAGCCCACTGCAAGCCCACTGTGCAGAGAAAAGTCCTGAGGTAAGCGCTCCATGCATAACTGGCTATGACTTTTCTTTATTCTTTCCCAATCCACCATTCAAAGCTTTTCAAGTCTTTTCTCATCAGACAGGCCTTCTGGAAAGATCCTTTATCTTCTGAATTCTGGCCACCTGGTCAACATTCAAGTATAGAAGAAGAAGAAGAAGAAGAAGAAGAAGAAGAAGAAGAAGAAGAAGAAGAAGAAGAAGAAGAAGAAGAGGAGGAGGAGGAGGAGGAGGAGGAGGAGGAGGAGGAGGAGGAGGAGGAGGAGGAGGAGGAGGAGGAGGTTTGGATTTATATCCCCCCTTTCTCTCCTGTAGGAGACTCAAAGGGGCTTACAATCTCCTTGCCCTTCCCCCCTCACAACAAACACCCTGTGAGGTAGGTGGGGCTGAGAGAGCTCCAAGAAGCTGTGACTAGCCCAAGGTCACCCAGCTGGCGTGTGTGGGAGTGTACAGGCTAAACTGAATTCCCCAGATAAGCCTTCACAGCTCATGCGGCAGAGCTGGGAATCAAACCCGGTTCCTCCAGATTAGATACACGAGCTCTTAATCTCCTACGCCACTGCTGTACAGTTGCCTATTGGCAACTGCCTATTGTACAGTTGCCCTTTAAAGCTCCTAGAGGCAACACTGGTAGATTCCACACAGCACAAATACAATGTCTTTAGGACATTATAAAAAGCCTTTTGAGGAAGAAATTCACTCAACTCTCTTTCTCAAAACAAGGTCCAGCTGTATTATTTCTCTCAACCAGGGTTTTTCAAATATTGCTAAACCAATAATCTTTTCTTCCCAACACAGGCTGAGGACGACACCTGCCTGCCGAGCAAATGCCAGCAGGCAGGAGACAATTTATTTCTCCCACTCAAACCTCTTATTTTCATTTCTGCTACTCATGCCCACGATTTTGTGTGCTGCAGGTGATTCTCCATGGAGATTGCCCACAAAGGTTTCCTCTGGTCGCAGCTTATCCGTTTGCTATTTCACTGTCAAAAGTAGATGAATAAAGTTTGTTTGGCCTAGAAATCCCATGCATGCATCATTTTTCATCTTCATGAAAAGATTAAATGCATCATTTTTCATCTTTATTTTTTGTTTTGAGGGGGATGTCTGCAAAACTATGGCAACACAAATATGTGCATGTTGTCATGTTGCTGTAGCTTCGCAGACAGTCCCCTCAAAAGAAAAACGAAAAGGAAAAACAACATGGGCACAGGATTGCTAGCCTAAACAAACATTATTCATCTACTTTTGATAGCGAAATAGCAGAGGAAACCTCTGTGGGGACATTCCACGGAGAATCTCCTGCAGCACACAATTGCGGGCACCACTGTGTTCCCTGCTGCAGACAAGAAAAAAGATCCGTTTTAGCTGACAAGAAAAAAGATCGGTTTTGGCTTGTGTTCTCTGTGCTGTGGGTACAAAAAATCCCAAAACAGATCTTTTTATAATGTCCTAAAGATGGTCAAATCCCCACTTGAAATTTGCATGCAGATCCAAACCTGTTTGTTGTGAAACTGTGTCCTCTTCATTGGAGTTTCTCTCTCCCCACTGCAGCGAGCACACAGCAGACACACCCGGTTGCAGAACTCTTAGCAATCCCCACTACCAGGCGAGCTCACTTCGCTGGTCTCCCCTGATTGGCTGGCGTGCCTTGATGGAGCGGGACCTTTCCCCACTGCGGAAACGTACATTGTAGGGGTGCGATTAAAAAAAACAGCATGTAAAAGTTTAATGTTTAACTGTTTAACTGTGCAAACAGTTAATCGTTACCTGTGTAAATCATGAACGATTCAAAGTTGCACGTTTGACTGTTTAATGTTTGCATCCCCTTCTGCTGGCCAATTGCAAAAGCAGAAATGAAACCAAGGAAAGGCTGCGTGTGCATCGTAGTGCTGATTGGTTGCCCAAATTCTGCATCACACTCCAGGGCAGGAAACGAGTCAGGGTTTCAACCCTCATCCCTCCCCTCGGATCAGCTCTGAACCGTGTTAATGGGGTCTATGCCACTTGCAACCAGGTCCTGCCAGAACACAGATTAACGGGGAGAACGAGCGCCAGAAACAGAATCTGCCACGCAAACAATGGGGAGGTCGTCCCTCAAACCTGGTTAGTTTGTGTTCTGAAAGACGGTAGTGTGGATTCGACCGATGTTATATATGTGCTGTGTGGAATCCCCAACTGACCAAGGGGCAGTTCTTTTCAGTGTTCTGTTTCATACCCTTGCTTGCCTCAAATACATAAGTGACTGTTATTTTTGTACCCTGAGATAAAGCATGCTTGAGGGTGGGTATATTCAGGGGCTTTTGCCTCAGCTTCCTCTACTGAAGGCAATCCCCAAGGGCCAGTGACTAATGTGGTTATTTGAGGACGACTGTCACAACGTGATGGCAGGAAACCATTGTTTCTTTAATAAATAGGATCTATTAATGCCCTCTCTTGCCTGTATGTAATGTCTCATCCCTCATGAGCCTGAGGGCTCATAGTTAATCATCACACTAACTTGTCACATCCGTTACCTCAAACCCGACACTAAAGTAACAGCCAGTCTCAAGAAAGTGGCAATTATTTCTTGCTGAATTGCTGATGCAAAGATTTCAATGTACATCCTGACAAGGGCTGTTCGGTTGTCTGTGTCTCTGTGTGAGAGAGACAGAGAGAAAGTGATGAGTATGTCATGAGAAAGATTGTCACACATTGAGGCTGAAGTATCCTAAAATCACCTAAAATCACCCTGGTGCATTTTATGTGCATTTACTTAAAATATCCAGGCAATATCCATATTTGTACCACTTTGCTTTTGTGGTATGGACAGATTTCCCTAAGTGTTATGAATGGCTAGTTGTTCAGCTTTAAAATAAAAGGATTTCAAACCTTCAAGAAATATTCAAAGAAAGAAGATAATGGGAAGGAAGGAAAAGTCAAGCAAGAGTAAATGATACCCTAATCGATGTTTCGCCTGCATCTGTGGCTGGCATCTTCAGAGGATCCTCTGAAGACGCCAGCCACTGGTGAAGGCGAAACATCAGGAGAAAATGCTACTAGAACATGGTCATACAGCCCAGAAACCACACAACACCCCAGTGACTCCGACCGTGAAATCCTTCGACAATACATTGATACTCTAATTCTTCCAGAATGTGAAAACACCCTTATGGGCGTTGAAGCAAATTCATTTTTCAGGAAGTACAAGGCATTGAAGTGCTGTCAATGAACATCTGCAGAATTAGATATTGTAAAATATGGCATATTAATATTTAAATTGAGGAATATTGGCATACACAGAAAGTAGAAGACCAGTACGAAATAGGACATAGAACAGGGAGGTAGAAGTTCAGTCAAGGGTGACCAGTCCCTCGCCAAGCAATTCACTGTAACTCTCCATCCCTCTTCCATCTTCACTTTTTCAGCTTTTCCTTCAAAGTTGCTGCAGCAGCTTCTCTCCTCTTCCATGTGAAGAAGGTGGCTAACAGATGTCGTTTCCCCACTCACCTTTTGTTGCGCGGTAGTTGCGGCAAATTAACCAGGGGCCTGCTGCATTCCCCACTACCTAAGCGGCAGCAACGCAGTGACCCCAACTCTGCCACTCTCCGTCCTCCTCAGAGCACGTAATTTCTCCCTCTGGATGGTCGAGCAACATTTCTGAAAACTGTGCGGCAACCGCGGGGGAGAGCGAGGCAGTGGGGAAGTCGGGGGTCACTGCGGGTTTGAATTTCCCGCCACACATGGTGACGTGGACCGATCAGAGCACTGCGAGGCGTGCACAATGCGCACGCAGCATTTCCTTCCGCCATTTTTTTAACATGAAATCTCTCGTCTGCATGTTGCTTCGAGTGCACGCAGACACAGCTTATTTTAATTGTTCATTCAGAACATTCATTGTTTATTCAGAACATTCATCTCAAGAAATGGAGGAGAAAGGAAAGCGGGCACTTCCATGTCCCTCAAATTTTCGCGCCGCAGCACAACAGCCAATCAGAAACCATTTTTTTAAAAAAGGAAAAAATGCATTGGTTCAGTTTGCGATGACGACCGTGCGTGTCAACGTTTCATCGACGATTTCAGGGGTTTTTTTGTAAACCAAGTTCCGCCCACAAACCGGCGCTCCAGCCAATTGGAACAGAGAAGCGCCCTGCCAATGACCACTGAACGCGCGGTTGTGGGGAATGCTGCATATCATGACGCTCACAGCTGCCGTGAGGTTTACAACAGGGACAAGCTGCAGTGGGGAGTCAGACCTTGTGCTCAAAAGCACCAATTCAAAGGAGCGCGTTTTGGCTCAATGTTATTTTTTAAAGTGGGGAAATGACTAGACTCACCTTTGCTCAGAAAATGACAGCACCAGCGCCCTTTTCCATCTGCCTTTCCTCCTCCTCCTTTCAAAATGCATACACACATGCACTGTTGCCAGGGGCAGAGAGAGGGAGAACGGTGCCCGGGGCATGTGTGTGCCCTGTGCCTCTGCCATGCCCCAGAACGCCCCATCATGCCCCGGAACACCCCTGCACCAGCTGCGTCCCGCCCCCCTGCCCCATTGGCACTACACCACTGACCATTTCAGAGGCATTACTCCCATTGGGAAAAGTGGGCAGTTGCCCAGGGCGCCCCCTTGTGGGGAGCACAAAAACTGTAGGTTTGTGGGATTTTTTGTATTTTTGGTGTTTTTCCGTTTTTGGCCTGCAGAGGGCGCAGTTTTTAGGCTAGCAGCACCAAAATTTCAGGGATGTTTCGGGAGACTCTCCTGATGCTACCACTCAGGTTTGGTGAGGTTTGGTTCAGAGAGTGCAAAGTTTGTAGCTGGTCCAGTTTGTATCTGGTCCCAGGAAGCCTGCTATTTGTCCACCCATGATGGCCAGAACCTTCATCCATGATCCCGATCTCCCACCATTAGGAAATGGAGGTGTAGGAGTAAAAGTAGACAGAAAATAGTTTCCAAAGTAACATTCCAGGAATTTCCCCATGGTTTTTGTCATAGAGATATGGAGAAATTCCTAAGGAATCATTGGACAGTGACACCACATCTTCCCCAAACACCCCACTTTGCTGTGCTTATATTCTTCCGCTTTGTTCTCAGGCCTTATCAGTTGTTGTACAGGCTATTATAACTTAACAGAAGTATCTAACAAATACCAGTAGCAAAAAAACAACTGTATTATCATTAAAGCCCCTATTGTCTTTGGGCAGCTGACGCTGTTAAAAACTAAATGTAAATTGTCTCCTGTAATGGAACAGCAGACGTGATGTGTAAAGGGAAAGGAAAGAAGTGAGAGCGATGTGCTGGCAAAGGGTCAAAGGAAAAAGATGGATATTCAGGAGCATAATCCACACAACATTAAGCACTTTTACGTCCCACTGATTTCACTGGGTATAATTAAGTATATGCTTAAATGTCATCTTTGAAACTAGCAGGACATAAAGGTGCTTGGTTTATTGATTATGCCAGTGTAATAGAGAGAGATTCCAGATTTGAAAAGAGCCAGACTTCCCTAAAGGTGGGATAAAACAAGAGAAAAAAATCAATGCAGCCCGTGGGATTTGAAGGTCTTTTTGTCAGATGGTTCCTCCCTTTTTTTGTAACTTGGTTTTTAATAAGATCTACTGTGTTACTGAGGGAAAAAAAACCCATCTGTAGTCGAGAAGAAGAGCCATAACGAAGCTGTTTGATTCCCAACAGGATCCCCAACACTGCTTACCACTCCTCCATTTTAAAAATCAATAGACAGTGGGAAAAATATAAAGATTGAGAAATATATGGAGTAAGAAAGAAAAGTGATATTAAAATGGTATAGAACACCAAAACAACTAGCACATAGGGGCAAAAAAATCCAAACGTCACATACAAGCTACAAGGGTCAGTGCTATCAGTCACAGACCAGGAAAGGGATTTGGGCGTCTTAGTGGATAGTTCCATGGGAATGTCAACTCAATGCATGGCAGCTGTGAAAAAGGCAAACTCTATGCGGGGAATAATTAGGAAAGGAATTGAGAATAAAACTGCAAAGATTGTCATGCCCTTATATAAAGCCGTGGTGCGACCGCACTTGGAGTACTGTGTCCAGTTCTGGTCGCCACATCTCAAAAAGGATATTGAGGAGATAGAAAAAGTGCAGAGAAGGGCAACGAGGATGATTGAGGGACTGGAGCACCTTCCCTATGAGGAGAGGCTGCAGCGTTTGGGACTCTTTAGTTTGGATAGGAGACGTCCGAGGGAGGATATGATTGAAGTCTATAAAATTATGCATGGGGTAGAAAATGTTGACAGAGAGAAATTTTTCTCTCTTTCTCACAATACTAGAACCAGGGGGCATTCATTGAAAATGCTGGGGGGAGGAATTAGGACTAATAAAAGGAAACACTTCTTCACGCAACGTGTGATTGGTGTTTGGAATATGCTGCCGCAGGAGGTGGTGATGGCCACTAACCTGGATAGCTTTAAAAGGGGCTTGGACAGATTTATGGAGGAGAAGTCGATTTATGGCTACCAATCTTGATCCTCTTTGATCTGAGATTGCAAATGCCTTAACAGTCCAGGTGCTCGGGAGCAACAGCCGCAGAAGGCCATTGCTTTCACATCCTGCATGTGAGCTCCCAAAGGCACCTGGTGGGCCACTGCGAGTAGCAGAGTGCTGGACTAGATGGACTCTGGTCTGATCCAGCTGGCTTGTTCTTATGTTCTCATGTTCTTATATATGATAGAAGGACTTGGTTCTAAATGCTGGCAATGTGGAGACCATATTATAGCCATATGTGGATAGAATGTGCAGAAGTAAAAAAAAATTGGACAATTGTATTGTTATATATCGAGAAACTGGTGAAGATAAATATTCATTTAAATAATGACTTAATGTTCATGGGTGTAATGGAAGACAGAAGGGTGGATAAACAATATAGGTATATGTATAAAATAATGATCAAAGCAGCCCATGCAACAATAGCCTTGGGCTGGAAAGAAAAGAAAAAATGGACATTACAGAAATGGCTAGGATATATCTGGGAACAAGGGACACTTGAAATTTTCGATATATTAACCAAAAATAAGGCGTGGCAAGATAAACAGAATGAAATTTTGAAGATATGGATAATATACGTGGACTGGGTGAAAGAAGCTCGAGTCAACGAAGAAATATGGGAGAAGAGGCTACAGAGAATGAACTTACTGCTGTTTGTGTGACAAAACTATAAAGAAGAAGTAATGGGGGAGGGAGAAAGAGGGGGAAAGTATTGTTTGAAAATGTATGGAGAAGAAAATTACTATAGACTGTAAAATTCAAATGATACAATATTTTTTTTTAAAAAAACAAATATACACTTTTAAAAAACCCACTCCTCCATTTTACTCTCACATTGAAGGCTTTCACAGCCGGAATCAGCTGGCTGTGGTGTGTTTTCCAGGCTTTGGCATGTCACGGTACGATGTGAACGATGACTGTGCCACAGAAAGGAACACCTCTTGCGATGACGTGCCTCTGAAGATGCCAGCCTTAGATGCAGGTGAAACACGAGGAGCGAAAACTATCAGAGCGCAGACACGCAGGCTGGAAAACCCACAACAGCTTATCAACAATCTTGAGAAACAGCTTCAGCTGAGAGAGTGGCTAATTCAAGGTCCTCCAGTGAGTTTCTGCAGTGGAATGAGGTTCTACCAGAACCTAGTCCATCCCTCTAACCTCTATTCCATACTAGTCTTCTAAGAATAAAGAACCACAGAAGTTGGTTCTCCATTGCAGCAGCAAAGGATCCAGGTTTGTTTTGTCCTGGGTTATGAACTTCGGAGGTTCAGAAACAGTGGACAGCAAAGGAAACGCGTCATGAGTAATTATGTTTGGAGTAGGGTTGCCAACTCTTAGTTAAGAACATAACAACATAAGAACAAGCCAGCTGGATCAGACCAAAGTCCATCTAGTCCAGCTCTCTGCTACTCGCAGTGGCCCACCAGGTGCCTTGGGGAGCTCACATGTAGGATGTGAAAGCAATGGCCTTCTGCGGCTGCTGCTGCTCCTGAGCACCTGGTCTGTTAAGGCATTTGCAATCTCAGATCAAGGAGGATCAAGATTGGTAGCCATAAATCGACTTCTCCTCCATAAATCTGTCCAAGCCCCTTTTAAAGCTCTCCAGGTTAGTGGCCATCACCACCTCCTGTGGCAGCATATTCCAAACACCAATCACACGTTGCGTGAAGAAGTGTTTTCTTTTATTAGTTCTAATTCTTCCCCCCAGCATTTTCAATGGATGCCCCCTGGTTCTAGTATTGTGAGAAAGAGAGAAAAATGTCTCTCTGTCAACATTTTCTACCCCATGCATAATTTTGTAGACTTCAATCATATCCCCCCTCAGCCGCCTCCTCTTCAAACTAAGGAGTCCCAAACGCTGCAGCCTCTCCTCATAGGGAAGGTGCTCCAGTCCCTCAATCATCCTTGTTGCCCTTCTGTGCACTTTTTCTATCTCCTCAATATCCTTTTTGAGATGCGGCGACCAGAACTGGACACAGTACTCCAAGAATGGCGGGTCGCACCACAGTGGCTTTATATATAAGGAGCACGAGCAATCTTCTTTGCAGTTTTATTATCAATTCCTTTTCTAATGATCCCCAGCATAGAGTTTGCCTTTTTTACAGCTGCCATGCATTGAGTTGACATTCCCATGGAACTATCAACTAAGACGCCTAAATCCCTTTCCTGGTCTGTGACTGATAGCACTGACCCCTGTAGCGTGTATGTGAAGTTTGGATTTTTTGCTCCTATGTGCATCACTCTACATTTTGCTACATTGAACTGCATTTGCCATTTCTGAGCCCACTCACCTAATTTATCAAGGTCCGCTTGGAGCTCTTCGCAATCCTTTGTGGTTCTCACCACCCTACATAATTTGGTATCATCTGCAAACTTGGCCACCACGCTACCCACCCCTACTTCCAGGTCATTTACGAATAGGTTAAAGAGCACTGGTCCCAAAACGGATCCTTGGGGGACACCACTCCCGACATCTCTCCATTGTGAGAACTTCCCATTTACACCCACTTTTTGCTTCCTGTTTCTCAACCAGTTTTTAATCCATAGGAGGACTTCCCCTCTTATTCCTTCATTGCTGAGTTTTCTCAACAGTCTCTGGTGAGGAACTTTGTCAAAAGCCTTGGGAGATACCAGGAGGTTTTGGGGATAGAGGCTGAGGAGGGTGGAGTTTGGGGAGGGGAGAGACTTCAACTGGGTATAATACCATTAGAGTTCACCTTCCAAAGCGGCCATGTTTTCCAGGCAAACTGATATCTGTTGCCTGGAGATCAGCTGTAATCCCAGGAGGTCTCCATCTTCCACCTGGTATTTGGCAACTCTAGTTTGGGGACAGGGAAATCCCAACTCTTCAATGCAATCTTCAAGAGTCTATGGTCAATTCCCCACTTGCATAATTGACCTAGGTTCGACCTAGGTTCGACCTAGAAACTCCCGACATCTGCTGAGTTCAACCCGGGTCCGTTCCAGCTCTGTCCCTTCTTACTGTTAAAATTCTGAATGCACCAGGGAGGTACAGTTTTTTCCCTGTCCTAGGTTGAACTCAGGTTGAACCTGGTAAAGTGGGGAATCTTCTTCGCTGCGACTCTCCCCTTCAGCCAATCACAGAGAAGTGTATTGGTTAAGCGCAGAATGGGAGAGTCACGGTGGGGAAAAGCGCGCCTTAAAAAAATCCTTCTTGTATACAAAGCGATGGCCATGCATATAAACGGCGCATGTTTACATGCTGCTGATAGCAACGAAATTGCGCCTTTTTCCGCACACTGCTTGGGGACGTTGTTGCTACATAGCCGTTAGGTTAAAAAAAAGGGATACGTGTTCACGTTTCCCACCGTAAAACAACAGCCAGTCGGGAACTAGGAGCGAAGAGGTGCAGAGATGATCCCACCCTCTGAGCTTGGCTTCGGCAGGACGACCTCAGCTGCTGTGGGGAGTGACTGCAGAATCGACTTAGGTCAGTACTTTTTAAGGACCCAGGTCGAACCTAGGTCGATTCTCAAGTGGGGAATTGAGTCAGGATGTAGGGGGCAGTAAAAAGTTTAGTGATGAATGACTGCTGGGGGAATAGCCGCAATGCACCGGGGGGGAAAGTGTTCACAGAGATGGCTGAGGGGAAAATGGGCAAAGCATGATCATGGGGGGAGCCAGGCTGACTGTGGCTCTTATGGTTCCTCCTGGCCACTGGTGGGGGGCAGAGGAATATGGTTACCAGTTCCATTTTAGGAAATTTCTGGAGAATTGGGTGTGGAGACTGGGGACCTCATAGAGCAGAGGTGCCATAGAGCAGAGCTGTCCAGTGTATTGTTGAAAGCTTCATGGCCAGATTGAACTGGTTCTGGTGGTTTTTCCAGGCTGTGTGGCCGTGGTCTGGTAGATCTTGTTCCTAACATTTTGCCTGCATCTGTGGCTGGCATCTTCAGAGGTGCATCACAGAGGGAAGTCTGTTATACTGGAGACAGTGTGTAACAGACTTCTGTTACCTAGCTTAACAGTTAGAATATATTTTTAAAGTAGCAATGGGGGAAATAACTCAGCTTGGCAGTGCAAGAGGCAGGCTAGGTAGGATCTTTTAGACAGCTATACCAGAATTGGCTTTTGAAACGTTCCGCAGAGAATGCAAAGGAGACCAAATTTGAAGTTTTGAATATTTTAATTTAAATTTTAGTTGCAAACAATCATACAGTAAGACATGGAGAAGCATACACCCAGTTCCTAGTGGATATAAGCAGGGAGGAAAAGATAGGTTTGGATGATAGATTGGGGAGGGGAGCAACGGGGGCTATATGTTACCTAAGTTCAGCTGAAGAAGTCTTGAAGAAGGCAAGGATTCCTATGCCAGCATGGGAACCCAAGCGAAGGACGATATCGTGTCTCAAACCAACTATACCAAGGGAGGTTTAGCCAGCAAAGAGCGCTGAGTCTGGAATGAATGGTACTTTTATACCCCTTTGCACAGGTAGGAGCGGGAGCAAGTAAGTTTCAGTTTCATTTTCCTGGATCTTTTGGGATTTCCATGCTGGGATCGCTGGGCTGAGCTAATCAGTGGCTCATCTATTGTTATCTAAGTCCCGGGATAATGGAGCCAATTGTTTCTTGATTGGATCTAGGGAGCCTTGATTGACTTTATGCAGAGTTACTTCTTAGAGTCTCTGCCCAAGTATTCAAAATTGGCTGAGGCGTTTGTCATCTGGAAGGGATTGTTTGTTAGGGAGATGGTATCTAAAGGCAGAGGAAATGTAAAAACCTTGTGACAGGGAGTAGCCTAGAATCATTGTGTTTCAGCAGCTTTGGCGGAGTGTCCATCGTCCATGAAGCTTCCAGATTCTATTGACTGGAGTAACTCATTCACTGATCTAATCTTACAAACAGACCTTTTGCCTTTGGCCTGCTTTTAGGTGGACACTCTACTACACACACACACACACACACACACACACACACACACACACACACACACACACAAATATGAGAATTGGCATTTGCCAGCACATATTTTAGAAAAATAATATGACATCCATACTTCAATGTATCAGGGTATGAAGGGTAGGGAAGCACTTCCCTCTGTGATACAGCTCTGAAGATGCCAGCCACAGATGGGAATTGTAGTCCGTGAACATCTGAAGTGCCAGAGTTGGACACCCCTGCCATAGAGTGTACCCTTCAAAGCAGTCCTCCAAAGAAACCGATCTCTCTAGTCTCAAGATGAGCTGTCATTTTGGGGGATCCCAAGGTCCCACCTGGAGGCTGGCATCCCTAATGGCTAGGGGGAATGGGGAAATAGAGGTGTTCCCATGAAGGACTGGTGAGCCCCTTAACTGGGTCAAACTTTAGAAACAGAAAAGTAACCAGAGGAGAGGCCAGCATCTACCTGATTGGGAATTCAAGTTAGAGTTATTACAAAAAAAGGACCCTGGGAATTCAAGTTAGAGTTATTGGGAGTTCAAGTTAGAGTTGATTGGGAATTCATGTTAGAGTTATTACAAAAAAAGGACCCTGGGAATTCAAGTTAGAGTTATTGGGAATTCAAGTTAGAGTTGATTGGGAATTCAAGTTAGAGTTATTACAAAAAAAGCTCAGCACTCCCCACGCCAAGTGAGCCAGTACCAGCAGAATTTTGATCCAGGTGTTTTCCCCTTCTCCCTCCCCAATAGAGAGATGGACCAAGAGGGACCTGATTTCTCTAGCCCTAAACTACTATCCACACTTTGCAGGTTCCGCTTGAAGACGGTGCTTGCCAAGTGCCGATTAAGTGTTTTAAATCTATAATCTTCACAAAGATCATGGAGGTTTTGGGGGAGGATGGGCGAGTGTGCAAACCAAATACAGATGTTATATTGAAACCTCTGCCTGCTCGGGAACCAGGCCATCAGTGGGATTATAGACAAGCGACACTTTGATTTGACTCAATGTAGACTCTGCACTCACTGTTAGATGTAATGAATTAACAGCAGGATTTCGTTATCTTTACAGTGTTTAGAAATAATTCACGCCGTCCCTCAGGCTAAGATTTTAATTATCATTCAATGCTCCCATGGCCTATAAATTCTTCTGGATTTGATTGATAAGGTTCAGCCATCCTTTCCTAAAACACAACTTTATAAAATGCTTCCTGCAGATAGATTTTGCCTCTAAATATATAACCTAGTCCCCATAGTTTTTCTACGTATATTTGCTATTATAGCAAATATATATTAGTGCAGACGTTGCACAAGCTAGAATTGCTGCACAGTGCCGCTGCAGCTAAAGAAGAAGAAGAGTTTGAATTTATATTCTCCCTTTCTCTCCTGCAGGAAGGGCTGACAATCTCCTTGCCCTTCCCCCCTCACAACAAACACCCTGGGAGGTGGGTGGGGCTGAGAGAGCTCCGAGAAGCTGTGACTAGCCCAAGGTCACCCAGCTGGCGTGTGTGTGGGAGTGCACAGGCTAATCTGAATTCCCCAGATAAGCCTCCACAGCTCAGGCGGCAGAGCTGGGAATCAAACCCGGTTCCTCCAGATTAGATACACAAGCTCTTAACCTCCTACGCCACTGCTGTTCCAGGCAGAGGTGTGCTGGGGAAAATGACACCCAGGGCAACACCTGGCAACACCTGAAGGAGCAGCCTGGCAGGGCCAGGTCAAGCCGGGCTGAGTGGCGCCCGGTGGGCCTGTGGCAAGCTGCACCGACTGAAGGAGCAGCCTGGTGGGGACAGGCCGAGGGGTGCCCAGCAGGCCCACAACAGGCTCCCAGTACGGCTGCTCCCAGCCCCACTGCTCAGTGGGCGCAGGGTGAGAAAGGGTGTGTGTTCGGGGGGGGGCAGTTTTGTGCCCCCACAGGACTGACCAACCTGCTCCTGGGGACATATGACACCACATGCCCTGTGGCCAGTACGCCCCTGAACACATCACCTGAACACATCACCTGACAGTTTGTCAGCAAGAAGTACTGCCATTCTGGGCTCACATAGGCTCATTCCGCACATGCAGAATAATGCCCTTTCAAACTGCTTTCAGTGCTCTTTGAAGCTGTGCGGAATAGCAAAATCCACTTGCAAACAGTTGTGAAAATGGTTTGAAAACACATTATTTTGCATGTGCGGAAGGGGCCATACTCTTGATGGCTGCATCACTGCTGTGCTAATTTAGTCCAGATTTCAAAAGGCTTTTCCACATTGTCAGTTTTGTGGCTTGTAAATGCCTTCTCTTTGAGGTGGGGAGGGTTTTGGTGCCACATGTATGTTTGCTCCTTCTAGTGGTCGATTTGATATCACGCAGGGGCCGATTCCTGACAACACAAATAAAACATTTTGCAACTGATAGGTAAATTGTTTCCAGCTGGAATTCCACATAGCTTTTTCCTCCAAACATTTGGAAGACTTTTTAAAAAATCCCTCTCAAAATGTTTTATTCTGAAAACACAAAATAGCATTTGTTTTTCTCTCTCCAACGTTTTCAAAATGGTCTCTGCCTGCTGTGCGGAAAGCAGGAAAAGTTTGATTTTTTTCCACCCGACCGACCAGCTTCCACTTTCATTTTATCTGAAGCTCGTGTCTGCCATTTTGAGCTGCTGCAGAGGCTCTCTGGCCCATTCTGCACCGGCCAATAAACAGGGGTTAAGGATGGCTAAAAACCCTCTTGAGGGAGGGGGACTTTGCACAGATCCCACCCCTAAAATGAGTCTGCCCGGTGTTATTTCCTCCAAACCGGGTTTTTTGAGAGTCACACTATTTGTGAGTCTTTTAAAAAATCCTAGATTGCAGCCGCTTGCTAGCGAACGGCTGGGCAGGAGGTGCTTTTTTTGCCTCCATTTAAATTTTTTTTAATTGCACGGCTTACAACTGTGTGGCCAGGCAGGTGCAAATGGTTGTACCATGAGACATCAGCATGGCCGAGGGGGGTTCATTTGGGCATGCCTGCGTAGCTGCGCATCAGTGGGAAGTAAATTTTTTTAAAGAGGTGCTACCAGAGGTGGGATCCCGCAGGTTCTCACAGGTTCCCGAGAGTAAGTTACTAATTATTTGTGTGTGCCGAGAGGGGGTTACTAATTGGTGATTTTGCCACGTGATTTTGGCCTTAGTTACGCCCCTCCTCTCAGCAGTAGTGCGCAGAACTTGAAGCAGTCTAGCAGGAGGTGCACGGGAGGGCATGGCAGCCTGCGCCTGCGTGCATTCGTTTCCCGCCCAAGGACCGGTGTAGCGGCTGCGTCCTTGCTACAGCCCCGCCCAGGAATGCCCCCCGCCCCCGGAATGCCCGGCCACGCCCCCGTCGTGCCCCGCCCAGCCCCATTGGCACTATGCCACAGTTTGAATCCCACCACCATGGGAACCTGTTACTAAAATTTTTGGATCCCACCACTGGGTGCGACGGCAACCTAGATTGTTTCCACGGGTTCCAATTGCAGCCTGCACAGATGCATGTGAACGTGAAAACAGGAAAATGGGTTACTTTATCCCAACTGCAACCTACTATACATTTGCTGTACAGAAAGGGCCTCTGTGGTCTCTCTATTTGTCGGTTTCTGACGGAGGTTTTGTAGGGAATTCTACAGGAAAACTTGGTAAGTTTGCAGAGTTAGCGCAAACAAGAGGCAGAGACACCTACTTTGGGGCAGGGGATCCCGGTATTGATGGGACGGGGTAGATATAGCGGTAGGCGGCGGCCATATGATAGAAGACGAACAAGATACAGTCATGCTCGTTCGCCTTCTGACCTCCGACCTATCCCAAGAGACGACGGTGGCAGAGTTCAGGGTTACTCATTTCGTCACGCTGGTGCTGAATCGCACGCCATAACCATCAACAATAAAAACCGTTGTGCTCCGAGGATCATCTTGAAGCCTTAACAGATGGACCTCATTTGTACTCACTGAAACTAAAGTGCGTGAGGGTGAAACTGGCCGCCTTTAGCGAAGTTACGCCACCTCGGTTCGCGTGCGGGTTCCACCCAGCCGCGAACATTGTACCGGGGGGGAGGTGTGGCGCTGGTTCTAACCCGATTCAATTCCCTTCAGTGCGGCCCCCATCCCAGAGATTGCCGCCTTTATGGAGTACCGCCCAGAGTGGTTGTCGCGTGGAGAGTGATGGCGGTCCTCCTGGTGTACCGGTCGTTTAGCGCTAATTCAGGGGACAGCCTGCCGCGGCTAAGTTGGAGGTGGTGAGGGCGGACTGGGCAATATGGTTCCCCAGTCTTATTGTTCTTGGGGACTTTAATGGTCCATGCCGCATTACCGCCTTCATGTACAGCGTATTGCGGACCTGGTGTCATCCATGGCGGCACTAGGGCTCTCCTTCAGGTAAGTTCTGGCACCACTCATGAAATGCCACACGCTTCGATTTGGTCCTTGGTTTGGGGGTTAATATGGTCACATCCTCTACTTGATAGGATGCCATGGTCCGACCACACGCCTTTGAAGGTTCGGATGACCCTGGCACGCCTAAACCTCGCCTAGGCGAGGGGCTGATTTTATGCCTTCGCTCGCTGAGACTTGATGTGGATCCGATTGGTTTCCTGAATGCTCTACGGGACCCTGAACCCGCCGGCACACTCGATGAGCAGGTGGAGGACTGGAACTCCCGGCTGGCCCGGCTGCCATCGAGATTAGAGTTGTTCCCCGGCGTCCGCTTCGCCCCCGTGTTCCGGCAGCAATCTTGGTATACCTATATTGCGCTTTATATGAAACGGATGCTTAGACGACCTGAGCGAAAGTGTGGCGGAAATCTCACGACGGAGGCTGCGCCAACATCTTATAGGACGCTGGCGAAGGCCTATGAGATGCGCAAACGGAAGGAGGCTAAGAGGGCTTTCTTCTCCTCCTCTCTTACCACTGCTAGCTCCCGCCTCGGCGCAATTATTTCGGTAGAGATAATTCGGTCTCCGACCTCCTTATCGGAAGTGGGTCTACAAACCATCGAATACTGGCTATTAGCTGTGAGGCATCTTTATGAGCTTTTTTGCAGATAAAGTCACGCTGCTTCACCGGGACCTTCCTACCACGCTATCTACAACCAGTGAACTGGAGGCTCCCTTGCCGCCTTCGGGCCCAAGTTTGGGCCCAGTTCTCCCTGCTCTCCGAAGCCGCTTGCTGAGTTGACAGGGCCTTTGGCCGCTTTTCGTTAGATCTACCGCATCTGCTCTGGATCCGCGGCTCCTCCTGGTTTGAGTAAAGTTTTGCCGGGCTGAGCTACTTAATTCCCATCTGTTGAACATCATCAATGGCTCCCTTGAGCAAGGGGTCTTTCCGGATGGGTTGAAGGAGGCAGTGGTCCGCCCACTCTTGAAAAGACCATCGTTAGATCCAGGTGATCTGGCCAATTACCGCCCCGTCTCGAATCTTTCGTTTCTGGGGAAGGTAATTGAGAGAGTGGTGTTGGAGCAGCTTCAGGGTTTCCTGGATGACACATCGGCTTTCGACCCCTTCCAGTCCGGCTTCCGTGCTGGGCATGGGACGGAGACCGCTCTTGTCGCCATCACAGACACGCTCCGTATGCAACTCGACCGGGGCGGATCGGCGCTGCTGGTTTTGTTAGATCTTACCGCAGCGTTTGATATGGTCGATCACGACCTTTTGACCCACCACCTGGCCGCTTCTGGGGTACGGGGCACTGTCCTTCAGTGGATTGCCTCGTTTCTCCGGGACCGGAGTCAGCAAGTGTGGTGCGGGGATGAAGCCTCCCGGAGGTGCCCGCTTCAGTGCGGAGTACCGCAGGGAGCGCTGCTATCCCCGCTATTATTTAACATCTATATGCGACCACTTGCTCAGTTGGTGCTGATCTGTCATCAATATGCTGATGACACTCAGCTCATTCTGTTGATAGAGGGGGGAGCGGTTGCCGCCCCTGCGGCTCTCCAGCATTGTTTGGAGGCGGTAGCTGGTTGGTTGCAGCAGAGCAGGTTGCAACTGAATCCATCGAAGACGGAGATCCTCTGGCTAGACCGCAGGGGTGAGGTTAGGGATTTCCAGCCGCCGGTGTGGGAGGGGGTCTCATTGGCGCCGACCCCCTCTGTTCACAGTCTGGGGGTCCACCTGGATTCGTCTCTCTCAATGGAGACCCAGGTGGCCCATACAACCCGGACTGCATTTTTCCATCTTCGCCAGGCCCGGCGGTTGGCTCCCTTCCTCTCCCAGGCAGATCTGGCCACTGTGATCCATGCAACGATCACCTCCAGGCTGGACTATTGTAACTCACTGTACGCCGGCCTTCCCTTGCGTTTGATTCGGAAGTTAAAACTGGTCCAACATGCGGCAGCACGCCTGCTCACAGGAGGTGCCTTCAGAGAACACATCCAGCCTGTGTTGCGACAGCTGCATTGGCTCCCGGTTGAATTCCGAATCATCTTCAAGGTGTGGGTTTTGACCTTTAAGGCTTTGCGCGGCCTGGGACCCTCGTACCTTCGGGACCGCATCACCCCATATGTCCCAACTCGGCCTCTGCGCTCTGCAGAGGCCAACTTACTGGTGGCCCCCGGCCCCTCTATGATGCGGCTGGCCTCCACGCGGGCCAGGACCTTTACGGCACTGGCCCCGGCCTGGTGGAACACCCTTCCTCCAGCTGTCCGGGCCCTGCGGGACCTGGGTGAGTTCCGCAGGGCCTGTAAGACTGTGTTGTTCCACCGGGCCTTTGGAGTGTCCAGCTGCTGATATGGTGCCCCCCCACTGCCCTGCCCCTAGGGCAGTTACATCAGGGTCCCCTCATATTGAGGGGTCCTGCCATCCCCCCCCCATGGGGGTAGGTTTTAAATTGGGGTCGGACGCCTTTTAGTATGTATTATGGTTTTTTGCTGTTTTATGAGTTTTAAGCTATTCTATGGATTACTATTAATGTTTGTTACCGCTGTTTTAAAGGTTTTAGTGGCTTGTTTTACCCTGTTTTATGCTGTACACCGCCCAGAGCCCCTGGAGGATGGGGCGGCATAGAAGTTTAATAAATAAATAAAAATAAAATAAATAAATAACAAAATCTTTACTAGACTATGAGGGAAGGGTAACTTGGAAATTGTCAGATTCCCCGTTCAGACAATAAATCACTTGATGGGTTCAAGGCTTTTATTGAAGACATGTCAGGAACATAGAAAGAGAGTTCTGGTGAAAACCGCGCCAAATTCTTGATAATATGAGTGTGAGATCCCCATCCCCACATGAGCAGCAGACTTTTCGCATTGTCCTGCCTGGAGTCTCTTCCCAGCCGCAGAACTCCAGGGCCACAGCTAGAAGTGATAAAACTGCACCTGCAAAAGTGAAAGCGATCCCCCCCCTCCCCCCAGCGGCACTATCATTACAGAAATAAAACAATAAATTGTTTTCTAACTAGCTAGTTACTCGTAGGGCGTTTTCCCACCTACCTCGCCTCTGCTTTGCTGCGCGCTTCTCTCAGCGCGTGTCCTTCCAGGCGCGCGCCCCAGCTTCCCCATGACCCTGCGCTCTGCGCAGGGTCATCAAAAGGCACCGTTGAAAAAGAGCGCCTGGAAAGACGCGCGCTGAGGGGGCGCAACAGCAGCAGCGTCGGGGCGGCTGCATTGTCGCCGCCCCTGTAGTGGGGAGGCGCAGGGGACCCCGCGCTTCTTGCGCGCAGCAAAATATAAGTGGGAAAACGCCCCTAGTTTTAGTTATCACATAGTGTATAGAATTTAGACTGGAACTAGGACTAGAACTGGCTAGGCAAAGGAGACAGGTTACCCACATGACCTATTATTGTCTATGCGCAACGCTGTATGAAACCTATGCTGGCCTTCTCTGACCAATAGCTGGTCAATTAACTAGTCACTCACTTCTGACCGCACTAGCTGATTAGCATCCACAGTATGAACTCTTTTATGACTGAATTGTGTGGCTGGCACTGGCAAAATACCAACAGGTTTCCTCTGTTTGCAGTTCATCCACCCATGATTTCACTGTGTAAATTACATGAATAAAGTTAGTTTTGGCTGGTGATCCCACACACGAGTAGTTTTTTTTTCCTTTTTTTGTTTTCAATGAGATACCTTTGAGGCTATGACAACTGGATGGAAGAATCTGCGATATGTGCTTATTTCGAGTCAATATAGCTTTGAAGATGTCTCATTGAAAACAAAAAAGGAAAATATCATGTGTACCAGTCCAAATTAACCTTATTCATGTACTGTGTGAAGCTGTGTGAAGTTCTCTCCCCCAATGGCACTTTTACCGGCCCCACACTGGTCTTTATGGCCCTTGTGGAACGGGCCTCTGTGAGAGTCAATGTCAAATCTGAGCTGGCCTGTGAATAATGTGTGAGCCCCAAAATGCTACACATTTTAAAATACTGAAACATGGTTCAAAGGGCAACCTCCCTCCCCCCCTCTTTCTTAGCTGAATGTGTCGGCCCCGACCCCATCGCTGCTACACTGAATTTTAAAAGAGGGAGAGATTTTCATTGCGGATGTTCCACATCACACATAGTGGTGAAGCCACATGGCAAATGCAGTTCAATGTAGCAAAATGCAAAGTGATGCGCATAGGGGCAAAAAATCCAAACTTCACATACATGCTACAGGGGTCAGTGCTATCAGTCACAGACCAGCAAAGGGATTTGGCCGTCTTAGTTGATAGTTCCATGGGAATGTCAACTCAATGCATGGCAGCTGTGAAAAAGGCAAACTCTATGCTGGGGATAATTAGGAAAGGAGTTGATAATACAACTGCAAAGATTGTCATGCCCTTATATAAAGCCGTGGTGTGACCACACTTGGAGTACTGTGTTCAGTTCTGGTCGCCACATCTCAAAAAGGATATCGAAGAGATAGAAAAAGTGCAGAGAAGGGCAACGAGGATGATTGAGGGATTGGAGCACCTTCCCTATGAGGAGAGGCTGCAGCGTTTGGGACTCTTTAGTTTGGAGAGGAGGCGGCTGAGGGGGGATATGATTGAAGTCTATAAAATTATGCATGGGGTAGAAAATGTTGACAGAGAGAAATTTTTCTCTCTTTCTCACAATACTAGAACCACAGGCATTCATTGAAAATGCTGGGGGGAAGAATTAGGACTAATAAAAGGAAACACTTCTTCACGCAACGTGTGATTGGTGTTTGGAATATGCTGCCACAGGAGGTGGTGATGGCCACTAACCTGGAGAGCTTTAAAAGGGGCTTGGACAGATTTATGGAGGAGAAGTCGATTTATGGCGACCAATCTTGATCCTCCTTGATCTGAGATTGCAAATGCCTTAACAGACCAGGTGCTCAGGAGCAGCAGCAGCCGCAGAAGGCCATTGCTTTCACATCCTGCACGTGAGCTCCCAAAGGCACCTGGTGGGCCACTGCGAGTAGCAGAGAGCTGGACTAGATGGGCTCCGGTCTGATCCAGCTGGCTTGTTCTTATGTTCTTATGTTCTTTGGGACACTTCCAGAAATGATAGGTTTAGGCTGGTGGGACGCAAGCTGAATTTACTAATAAAACCATAAGACCATGTGTTTTTTTAGCTGAAATATGCTAATTAAGAATTCCTATGGGGACCCAGTATAAACAATTTAATAAAGCAAATTAATTATTTAAAACAAATTAGTTCTCTGGTGCTGTAGCCGACAGCCGCAGCGGAATAAGCGACTTGCTTTTCGGCGGTGCAGATAAACGCACGTTTCTTCCCAAATGCTAAAAATATCATGATTTTAACAGCTGACTGCTCAGCAGAAAATTCAATTCAGCCTGGGATGTTTTCGCCGCACCTCACCCCCGCTTGGCTGGTTTCTCATGACATTGTAAGAGATTAACAAAAGTTATTTTCAGCACTCCGGAAGGGGACAAAGTATATTTCCCCCCATACTAATGCGTCTGTCCCCTATCACAGACCCACGTCCACCTTTCATTTAGAAAGAATGGAGCTTTCAGGACAAGCCGAGAAGACTCCGAACGGAGCGAAAAGGTTCTCAATATTACAGTTTTAATGGACAATCAATTCTTCCCGTGGCAAAGGACTGACACGCTTTCAAGTGGAAGTTTAGCTGTAATGCAGTCCCCATTACAGTTCGTGTCTATTTTTACCTCCCTTGTAACTGTTCAGCGGTGGTCTCAAATATATGCCACACTGGCTAGAGAACTGGGTTTAATTTACCCCTGCTAGAAACTGAGGGAGTAGGCCAGTGATGGCGAACCTTTGTGAGACCGAGTGCCCAAACTGCAACCCAAAACCCACTTATTTATCGCAAAGTGCCAACACGGCCATTTAACCTGAATACTGAGGTTTTAGTTAAGAAAAAATGGTTGGCTCTGAGGCGTGTGATGCTCGGGAGTAAGCTGGGTGGTAGTTGTTGGCTTTGCTTTGAAGCAACCGTGCAATTCTTTGAACGAGTGAATCATGACCCTAGGAGGGTTTACTCAGAAGCAAGCCACATTGCCAGCACATTGTCAGCTTACTCCCAGGTAAAGGATCATGCTTTAGTCCTTTGCATGAAAATCAGTGGGGTTTAACAGTGCTTAACAGGGTTACCTATACTGCTTCCCCAAAACTAGGTCTTAGGTTTAATGCTAATAATCCAGCCCAGCGGCCCAGGCCAGCCTAGATGTGTGTGTGTGGGGTGGGGGGGGGGTGTGATTTCCCCCCACATGATGAACTCTTTGCGTGCCCACAGAGAGGGCTCTGAGTGCCACCTCTGGCACCCGTGCCATAGGTTCGCCATCACTGGAGTAGGCTGTTGGGGTGCTGGAATGGGCTGGCCCCCTTTAAGCTACAGAAGACAGCTTTGAATGTTCCCTCATGAGAAATATATGGAGTTAGAAAGAAAAGTGATATTAAAGTGGTATAGAACACCAAAACAAGTAGCATATATGATAAAAGGACTTAGTTCTAAATGCTGGCACTGTGGAGACCAAGAGGCATATTATAGCCATATGTGGATAGAATGTGCAGAAGTGAAAAAAAATTGGACAACTGTATTAATATATATCGAGAAACTGGTGAAGATAAATATCAATTTAAATAATGACTTAATGTTCATGGGTGTAATGGAAGACAGAAGGGTGGATAAACAATATAGTTATATGTATAAAATAATGATTAAAGCAGCCCATGCAACAATAGCCTTGGGCTGGAAAGTATTTCCCCTCCTTGGAAGAACTCTACAATTCCCGAAGCCTAAAGAAAGCCCAAAATATTCTGAGAGACCCGTCTCATCCAGCACACTCTCTTTTTGAACTGTTACCATCTGGCAGACGATACAGGTCTATCAAAACTAGGACAAAGAGGCTTAGAGACAGCTTCTACTCTAGAGCTGTGGCTATGCTAAACTCCGCGGCTTCGTGTTGATGTGTTTGGGGCTGTGTAGGGATGGGTGGAGGAGGGGGAAAGTGAGGATGGGGTATGAGTCTGGAATTGTGTGCATCGAGGAATGCTGCTGTAAATTTCGTTGTGCGTGCACAATGACAATAAAATGCTTATGCTTAAAAGGAAAAATGGACATTTCAGAAATGGTTAGAATATATCTGGGAACAAGTGACACTTGATATTTTCGATATACTAACCAAAAATAAGACATGGCAAGATAAACAGAATGAAATTTTGAAGATATGGATAATATACGTGGACTGGATGAAAGAAGCTCGAGTCAACGAAGAAATAGGGGAGAAGAGGCTACAGAGAATGAACTTACTGCTGTTTGTGTGACAAAACTATGAAGAAGAAGTAATGGGGGGAGGGAGAAAAGGGGGTGAAATTATTGTTTGAAAATGTATGAAGAAGGAAATTACTATAAACTGTAAAATTCAAATGATACAATACATTTTTTAAAAAAAGAATGTTCCCTCACATAAAGACTCCCTTCCTGTGAAACAGTAAAGTAAAACAGTCATGAGGAAGTTTCTGCCCGTGTTCCTGGCCAATTTTCTGTTTGTTTCACAGGGGAGCATTCCAAAACAGGACTCCCCCCTACACTGCCAAGAGTGTAGTCCATTTCGCTTTCTTTCCATTCTGATTTCTTTCCCCTTATTATTCCCTCTTCGTCCCATTTAAAGTGCAAACTAATGATGCTCAAGCATCTTTTGGTTTGGCTCACGTCCTGCTCCATGGTTAAATCATTCGGTGTTCAGTTCAGGTTGCTTGTGTGCCAAGTTTCCATTCTGTGCATACCCACTGCCCATTAGTGCCAAGACATCCATCTCTGCTGCTGTCATGAGCCAGCCCCTGGGTACTTACCAGGACACGGAGGACTCTGAGGCAGAACCTGAGGACACAGTGCAGCCAGAGGAGGCTGCTCCGGAGGAAGACCAGGCAGCAGAGCCAATGCCCAGTCCTTCCCTGCCTGATGACATACAGGTGGAGGAGTCTGCAGATCCTCCTAGGGAACCCAGTAATGAGCCAGCTGTGCACGGGAGGCAGAAGCAGAGGCTGCTACTGCAGAAGCACAGAAGGAGTGCTCGTTTGGCAGCAAGGTATGGGAGATTAGAAGTCTCCGCATCTGATGACGATTAACTCCTTGCAGAATCTCAGCCGCTTGAACAAGGCTCTCTATATAAGCCTCGCTGTGAGTTTACTTCTGCTTGGGTGCAACAAATGTATTTCTTGTTGCTTCTGTGTGCCTGGTCTACTGCTGCGCTCCAGCCTATTTGCCTGATCTCCTGTGCCATGACCTGTTGGACTGCCTTCTGACTACGCTTTTGTCTCTCGCCTGTTCTGTCCTATGAGATTGGACCTGATCACGCCCTGCCTGCCTGCAACATAGCTGCTCCGCCATGTTCCCATTGTTTAAATAAAGAATGACACAAACCAATCATATTCAAATGAAAGGTGTGGATTTTCTTTCTTTCTTTTTTAAATAGCCAGGTGTTCATCTGTGTCTGTCTGATCAACATTAATGGCTATTAATCTAGTTGGATCTACAACAGTTCATGAATGCATTTTCACACAGCCCCATGGGAATTGTAGTTTTCCACACATAGGCATCATTGTGGGCCCCCCAAGGCTGTGTACTTTCACCACTTCTCTTCTCTCTGTATACCAATGACTGCATCTCAAATGATCCATCTGTTAAAATACTGAAATTTGCAGATGATACAACAGTGATTGGTCTCATTCGAGACAACGATGAAACCGCATACAGACGGGAGGTTGAACAACTAGCCTCGTGGTGCCACTGGAACAATCTAGAACTGAACACACTTAAAACCGTAGAAATGGTGGTAGATTTCAGGAGAAACCCTCCCACCCCCCCCCCCACCCCCCCCCCCCCCCCCCCCCCCCCCCCTTCCCTCCCCCCCCCACCCCCCCCCCCCCCCCCCCCCCCCCCCCCCCCCCCCCCCCCCCCCCCTCCCTCCCCCCCCCCCACCCCCCCCCCCCCCCACCCCCCCCCCCCCCCACCCCCCCCCCCCCCCACCCCCCCCCCCCCCCACCCCCCCCCCCCCCCACCCCCCCCCCCCCCCACCCCCCCCCCCCCCCACCCCCCCCCCCCCCCACCCCCCCCCCCCCCCACCCCCCCCCCCCCCCACCCCCCCCCCCCCCCACCCCCCCCCCCCCCCACCCCCCCCCCCCCCCACCCCCCCCCCCCCCCACCCCCCCCCCCCCCCACCCCCCCCCCCCCCCACCCCCCCCCCCCCCCACCCCCCCCCCCCCCCACCCCCCCCCCCCCCCACCCCCCCCCCCCCCCACCCCCCCCCCCCCCCACCCCCCCCCCCCCCCACCCCCCCCCCCCCCCACCCCCCCCCCCCCCCACCCCCCCCCCCCCCCACCCCCCCCCCCCCCCACCCCCCCCCCCCCCCACCCCCCCCCCCCCCCACCCCCCCCCCCCCCCACCCCCCCCCCCCCCCACCCCCCCCCCCCCCCACCCCCCCCCCCCCCCACCCCCCCCCCCCCCCACCCCCCCCCCCCCCCACCCCCCCCCCCCCCCACCCCCCCCCCCCCCCACCCCCCCCCCCCCCCACCCCCCCCCCCCCCCACCCCCCCCCCCCCCCACCCCCCCCCCCCCCCACCCCCCCCCCCCCCCACCCCCCCCCCCCCCCACCCCCCCCCCCCCCCACCCCCCCCCCCCCCCACCCCCCCCCCCCCCCACCCCCCCCCCCCCCCACCCCCCCCCCCCCCCACCCCCCCCCCCCCCCACCCCCCCCCCCCCCCACCCCCCCCCCCCCCCACCCCCCCCCCCCCCCACCCCCCCCCCCCCCCACCCCCCCCCCCCCCCACCCCCCCCCCCCCCCACCCCCCCCCCCCCCCACCCCCCCCCCCCCCCACCCCCCCCCCCCCCCACCCCCCCCCCCCCCCACCCCCCCCCCCCCCCACCCCCCCCCCCCCCCACCCCCCCCCCCCCCCACCCCCCCCCCCCCCCACCCCCCCCCCCCCCCACCCCCCCCCCCCCCCACCCCCCCCCCCCCCCACCCCCCCCCCCCCCCACCCCCCCCCCCCCCCACCCCCCCCCCCCCCCACCCCCCCCCCCCCCCACCCCCCCCCCCCCCCACCCCCCCCCCCCCCCACCCCCCCCCCCCCCCACCCCCCCCCCCCCCCACCCCCCCCCCCCCCCACCCCCCCCCCCCCCCACCCCCCCCCCCCCCCACCCCCCCCCCCCCCCACCCCCCCCCCCCCCCACCCCCCCCCCCCCCCACCCCCCCCCCCCCCCACCCCCCCCCCCCCCCACCCCCCCCCCCCCCCACCCCCCCCCCCCCCCACCCCCCCCCCCCCCCACCCCCCCCCCCCCCCACCCCCCCCCCCCCCCACCCCCCCCCCCCCCCACCCCCCCCCCCCCCCACCCCCCCCCCCCCCCACCCCCCCCCCCCCCCACCCCCCCCCCCCCCCACCCCCCCCCCCCCCCACCCCCCCCCCCCCCCACCCCCCCCCCCCCCCACCCCCCCCCCCCCCCACCCCCCCCCCCCCCCACCCCCCCCCCCCCCCACCCCCCCCCCCCCCCACCCCCCCCCCCCCCCACCCCCCCCCCCCCCCACCCCCCCCCCCCCCCACCCCCCCCCCCCCCCACCCCCCCCCCCCCCCACCCCCCCCCCCCCCCACCCCCCCCCCCCCCCACCCCCCCCCCCCCCCACCCCCCCCCCCCCCCACCCCCCCCCCCCCCCACCCCCCCCCCCCCCCACCCCCCCCCCCCCCCACCCCCCCCCCCCCCCACCCCCCCCCCCCCCCACCCCCCCCCCCCCCCACCCCCCCCCCCCCCCACCCCCCCCCCCCCCCACCCCCCCCCCCCCCCACCCCCCCCCCCCCCCACCCCCCCCCCCCCCCACCCCCCCCCCCCCCCACCCCCCCCCCCCCCCACCCCCCCCCCCCCCCACCCCCCCCCCCCCCCACCCCCCCCCCCCCCCACCCCCCCCCCCCCCCACCCCCCCCCCCCCCCACCCCCCCCCCCCCCCACCCCCCCCCCCCCCCACCCCCCCCCCCCCCCACCCCCCCCCCCCCCCACCCCCCCCCCCCCCCACCCCCCCCCCCCCCCACCCCCCCCCCCCCCCACCCCCCCCCCCCCCCACCCCCCCCCCCCCCCACCCCCCCCCCCCCCCACCCCCCCCCCCCCCCACCCCCCCCCCCCCCCACCCCCCCCCCCCCCCACCCCCCCCCCCCCCCACCCCCCCCCCCCCCCACCCCCCCCCCCCCCCACCCCCCCCCCCCCCCACCCCCCCCCCCCCCCACCCCCCCCCCCCCCCACCCCCCCCCCCCCCCACCCCCCCCCCCCCCCACCCCCCCCCCCCCCCACCCCCCCCCCCCCCCACCCCCCCCCCCCCCCACCCCCCCCCCCCCCCACCCCCCCCCCCCCCCACCCCCCCCCCCCCCCACCCCCCCCCCCCCCCACCCCCCCCCCCCCCCACCCCCCCCCCCCCCCACCCCCCCCCCCCCCCACCCCCCCCCCCCCCCACCCCCCCCCCCCCCCACCCCCCCCCCCCCCCACCCCCCCCCCCCCCCACCCCCCCCCCCCCCCACCCCCCCCCCCCCCCACCCCCCCCCCCCCCCACCCCCCCCCCCCCCCACCCCCCCCCCCCCCCACCCCCCCCCCCCCCCACCCCCCCCCCCCCCCACCCCCCCCCCCCCCCACCCCCCCCCCCCCCCACCCCCCCCCCCCCCCACCCCCCCCCCCCCCCACCCCCCCCCCCCCCCACCCCCCCCCCCCCCCACCCCCCCCCCCCCCCACCCCCCCCCCCCCCCACCCCCCCCCCCCCCCACCCCCCCCCCCCCCCACCCCCCCCCCCCCCCACCCCCCCCCCCCCCCACCCCCCCCCCCCCCCACCCCCCCCCCCCCCCACCCCCCCCCCCCCCCACCCCCCCCCCCCCCCACCCCCCCCCCCCCCCACCCCCCCCCCCCCCCACCCCCCCCCCCCCCCACCCCCCCCCCCCCCCACCCCCCCCCCCCCCCACCCCCCCCCCCCCCCACCCCCCCCCCCCCCCACCCCCCCCCCCCCCCACCCCCCCCCCCCCCCACCCCCCCCCCCCCCCACCCCCCCCCCCCCCCACCCCCCCCCCCCCCCACCCCCCCCCCCCCCCACCCCCCCCCCCCCCCACCCCCCCCCCCCCCCACCCCCCCCCCCCCCCACCCCCCCCCCCCCCCACCCCCCCCCCCCCCCACCCCCCCCCCCCCCCACCCCCCCCCCCCCCCACCCCCCCCCCCCCCCACCCCCCCCCCCCCCCACCCCCCCCCCCCCCCACCCCCCCCCCCCCCCACCCCCCCCCCCCCCCACCCCCCCCCCCCCCCACCCCCCCCCCCCCCCACCCCCCCCCCCCCCCACCCCCCCCCCCCCCCACCCCCCCCCCCCCCCACCCCCCCCCCCCCCCACCCCCCCCCCCCCCCACCCCCCCCCCCCCCCACCCCCCCCCCCCCCCACCCCCCCCCCCCCCCACCCCCCCCCCCCCCCACCCCCCCCCCCCCCCACCCCCCCCCCCCCCCACCCCCCCCCCCCCCCACCCCCCCCCCCCCCCACCCCCCCCCCCCCCCACCCCCCCCCCCCCCCACCCCCCCCCCCCCCCACCCCCCCCCCCCCCCACCCCCCCCCCCCCCCACCCCCCCCCCCCCCCACCCCCCCCCCCCCCCACCCCCCCCCCCCCCCACCCCCCCCCCCCCCCACCCCCCCCCCCCCCCACCCCCCCCCCCCCCCACCCCCCCCCCCCCCCACCCCCCCCCCCCCCCACCCCCCCCCCCCCCCACCCCCCCCCCCCCCCACCCCCCCCCCCCCCCACCCCCCCCCCCCCCCACCCCCCCCCCCCCCCACCCCCCCCCCCCCCCACCCCCCCCCCCCCCCACCCCCCCCCCCCCCCACCCCCCCCCCCCCCCACCCCCCCCCCCCCCCACCCCCCCCCCCCCCCACCCCCCCCCCCCCCCACCCCCCCCCCCCCCCACCCCCCCCCCCCCCCACCCCCCCCCCCCCCCACCCCCCCCCCCCCCCACCCCCCCCCCCCCCCACCCCCCCCCCCCCCCACCCCCCCCCCCCCCCACCCCCCCCCCCCCCCACCCCCCCCCCCCCCCACCCCCCCCCCCCCCCACCCCCCCCCCCCCCCACCCCCCCCCCCCCCCACCCCCCCCCCCCCCCACCCCCCCCCCCCCCCACCCCCCCCCCCCCCCACCCCCCCCCCCCCCCACCCCCCCCCCCCCCCACCCCCCCCCCCCCCCACCCCCCCCCCCCCCCACCCCCCCCCCCCCCCACCCCCCCCCCCCCCCACCCCCCCCCCCCCCCACCCCCCCCCCCCCCCACCCCCCCCCCCCCCCACCCCCCCCCCCCCCCACCCCCCCCCCCCCCCACCCCCCCCCCCCCCCACCCCCCCCCCCCCCCACCCCCCCCCCCCCCCACCCCCCCCCCCCCCCACCCCCCCCCCCCCCCACCCCCCCCCCCCCCCACCCCCCCCCCCCCCCACCCCCCCCCCCCCCCACCCCCCCCCCCCCCCACCCCCCCCCCCCCCCACCCCCCCCCCCCCCCACCCCCCCCCCCCCCCACCCCCCCCCCCCCCCACCCCCCCCCCCCCCCACCCCCCCCCCCCCCCACCCCCCCCCCCCCCCACCCCCCCCCCCCCCCACCCCCCCCCCCCCCCACCCCCCCCCCCCCCCACCCCCCCCCCCCCCCACCCCCCCCCCCCCCCACCCCCCCCCCCCCCCACCCCCCCCCCCCCCCACCCCCCCCCCCCCCCACCCCCCCCCCCCCCCACCCCCCCCCCCCCCCACCCCCCCCCCCCCCCACCCCCCCCCCCCCCCACCCCCCCCCCCCCCCACCCCCCCCCCCCCCCACCCCCCCCCCCCCCCACCCCCCCCCCCCCCCACCCCCCCCCCCCCCCACCCCCCCCCCCCCCCACCCCCCCCCCCCCCCACCCCCCCCCCCCCCCACCCCCCCCCCCCCCCACCCCCCCCCCCCCCCACCCCCCCCCCCCCCCACCCCCCCCCCCCCCCACCCCCCCCCCCCCCCACCCCCCCCCCCCCCCACCCCCCCCCCCCCCCACCCCCCCCCCCCCCCACCCCCCCCCCCCCCCACCCCCCCCCCCCCCCACCCCCCCCCCCCCCCACCCCCCCCCCCCCCCACCCCCCCCCCCCCCCACCCCCCCCCCCCCCCACCCCCCCCCCCCCCCACCCCCCCCCCCCCCCACCCCCCCCCCCCCCCACCCCCCCCCCCCCCCACCCCCCCCCCCCCCCACCCCCCCCCCCCCCCACCCCCCCCCCCCCCCACCCCCCCCCCCCCCCACCCCCCCCCCCCCCCACCCCCCCCCCCCCCCACCCCCCCCCCCCCCCACCCCCCCCCCCCCCCACCCCCCCCCCCCCCCACCCCCCCCCCCCCCCACCCCCCCCCCCCCCCACCCCCCCCCCCCCCCACCCCCCCCCCCCCCCACCCCCCCCCCCCCCCACCCCCCCCCCCCCCCACCCCCCCCCCCCCCCACCCCCCCCCCCCCCCACCCCCCCCCCCCCCCACCCCCCCCCCCCCCCACCCCCCCCCCCCCCCACCCCCCCCCCCCCCCACCCCCCCCCCCCCCCACCCCCCCCCCCCCCCACCCCCCCCCCCCCCCACCCCCCCCCCCCCCCACCCCCCCCCCCCCCCACCCCCCCCCCCCCCCACCCCCCCCCCCCCCCACCCCCCCCCCCCCCCACCCCCCCCCCCCCCCACCCCCCCCCCCCCCCACCCCCCCCCCCCCCCACCCCCCCCCCCCCCCACCCCCCCCCCCCCCCACCCCCCCCCCCCCCCACCCCCCCCCCCCCCCACCCCCCCCCCCCCCCACCCCCCCCCCCCCCCACCCCCCCCCCCCCCCACCCCCCCCCCCCCCCACCCCCCCCCCCCCCCACCCCCCCCCCCCCCCACCCCCCCCCCCCCCCACCCCCCCCCCCCCCCACCCCCCCCCCCCCCCACCCCCCCCCCCCCCCACCCCCCCCCCCCCCCACCCCCCCCCCCCCCCACCCCCCCCCCCCCCCACCCCCCCCCCCCCCCACCCCCCCCCCCCCCCACCCCCCCCCCCCCCCACCCCCCCCCCCCCCCACCCCCCCCCCCCCCCACCCCCCCCCCCCCCCACCCCCCCCCCCCCCCACCCCCCCCCCCCCCCACCCCCCCCCCCCCCCACCCCCCCCCCCCCCCACCCCCCCCCCCCCCCACCCCCCCCCCCCCCCACCCCCCCCCCCCCCCACCCCCCCCCCCCCCCACCCCCCCCCCCCCCCACCCCCCCCCCCCCCCACCCCCCCCCCCCCCCACCCCCCCCCCCCCCCACCCCCCCCCCCCCCCACCCCCCCCCCCCCCCACCCCCCCCCCCCCCCACCCCCCCCCCCCCCCACCCCCCCCCCCCCCCACCCCCCCCCCCCCCCACCCCCCCCCCCCCCCACCCCCCCCCCCCCCCACCCCCCCCCCCCCCCACCCCCCCCCCCCCCCACCCCCCCCCCCCCCCACCCCCCCCCCCCCCCACCCCCCCCCCCCCCCACCCCCCCCCCCCCCCACCCCCCCCCCCCCCCACCCCCCCCCCCCCCCACCCCCCCCCCCCCCCACCCCCCCCCCCCCCCACCCCCCCCCCCCCCCACCCCCCCCCCCCCCCACCCCCCCCCCCCCCCACCCCCCCCCCCCCCCACCCCCCCCCCCCCCCACCCCCCCCCCCCCCCACCCCCCCCCCCCCCCACCCCCCCCCCCCCCCACCCCCCCCCCCCCCCACCCCCCCCCCCCCCCACCCCCCCCCCCCCCCACCCCCCCCCCCCCCCACCCCCCCCCCCCCCCACCCCCCCCCCCCCCCACCCCCCCCCCCCCCCACCCCCCCCCCCCCCCACCCCCCCCCCCCCCCACCCCCCCCCCCCCCCACCCCCCCCCCCCCCCACCCCCCCCCCCCCCCACCCCCCCCCCCCCCCACCCCCCCCCCCCCCCACCCCCCCCCCCCCCCACCCCCCCCCCCCCCCACCCCCCCCCCCCCCCACCCCCCCCCCCCCCCACCCCCCCCCCCCCCCACCCCCCCCCCCCCCCACCCCCCCCCCCCCCCACCCCCCCCCCCCCCCACCCCCCCCCCCCCCCACCCCCCCCCCCCCCCACCCCCCCCCCCCCCCACCCCCCCCCCCCCCCACCCCCCCCCCCCCCCACCCCCCCCCCCCCCCACCCCCCCCCCCCCCCACCCCCCCCCCCCCCCACCCCCCCCCCCCCCCACCCCCCCCCCCCCCCACCCCCCCCCCCCCCCACCCCCCCCCCCCCCCACCCCCCCCCCCCCCCACCCCCCCCCCCCCCCACCCCCCCCCCCCCCCACCCCCCCCCCCCCCCACCCCCCCCCCCCCCCACCCCCCCCCCCCCCCACCCCCCCCCCCCCCCACCCCCCCCCCCCCCCACCCCCCCCCCCCCCCACCCCCCCCCCCCCCCACCCCCCCCCCCCCCCACCCCCCCCCCCCCCCACCCCCCCCCCCCCCCACCCCCCCCCCCCCCCACCCCCCCCCCCCCCCACCCCCCCCCCCCCCCACCCCCCCCCCCCCCCACCCCCCCCCCCCCCCACCCCCCCCCCCCCCCACCCCCCCCCCCCCCCACCCCCCCCCCCCCCCACCCCCCCCCCCCCCCACCCCCCCCCCCCCCCACCCCCCCCCCCCCCCACCCCCCCCCCCCCCCACCCCCCCCCCCCCCCACCCCCCCCCCCCCCCACCCCCCCCCCCCCCCACCCCCCCCCCCCCCCACCCCCCCCCCCCCCCACCCCCCCCCCCCCCCACCCCCCCCCCCCCCCACCCCCCCCCCCCCCCACCCCCCCCCCCCCCCACCCCCCCCCCCCCCCACCCCCCCCCCCCCCCACCCCCCCCCCCCCCCACCCCCCCCCCCCCCCACCCCCCCCCCCCCCCACCCCCCCCCCCCCCCACCCCCCCCCCCCCCCACCCCCCCCCCCCCCCACCCCCCCCCCCCCCCACCCCCCCCCCCCCCCACCCCCCCCCCCCCCCACCCCCCCCCCCCCCCACCCCCCCCCCCCCCCACCCCCCCCCCCCCCCACCCCCCCCCCCCCCCACCCCCCCCCCCCCCCACCCCCCCCCCCCCCCACCCCCCCCCCCCCCCACCCCCCCCCCCCCCCACCCCCCCCCCCCCCCACCCCCCCCCCCCCCCACCCCCCCCCCCCCCCACCCCCCCCCCCCCCCACCCCCCCCCCCCCCCACCCCCCCCCCCCCCCACCCCCCCCCCCCCCCACCCCCCCCCCCCCCCACCCCCCCCCCCCCCCACCCCCCCCCCCCCCCACCCCCCCCCCCCCCCACCCCCCCCCCCCCCCACCCCCCCCCCCCCCCACCCCCCCCCCCCCCCACCCCCCCCCCCCCCCACCCCCCCCCCCCCCCACCCCCCCCCCCCCCCACCCCCCCCCCCCCCCACCCCCCCCCCCCCCCACCCCCCCCCCCCCCCACCCCCCCCCCCCCCCACCCCCCCCCCCCCCCACCCCCCCCCCCCCCCACCCCCCCCCCCCCCCACCCCCCCCCCCCCCCACCCCCCCCCCCCCCCACCCCCCCCCCCCCCCACCCCCCCCCCCCCCCACCCCCCCCCCCCCCCACCCCCCCCCCCCCCCACCCCCCCCCCCCCCCACCCCCCCCCCCCCCCACCCCCCCCCCCCCCCACCCCCCCCCCCCCCCACCCCCCCCCCCCCCCACCCCCCCCCCCCCCCACCCCCCCCCCCCCCCACCCCCCCCCCCCCCCACCCCCCCCCCCCCCCACCCCCCCCCCCCCCCACCCCCCCCCCCCCCCACCCCCCCCCCCCCCCACCCCCCCCCCCCCCCACCCCCCCCCCCCCCCACCCCCCCCCCCCCCCACCCCCCCCCCCCCCCACCCCCCCCCCCCCCCACCCCCCCCCCCCCCCACCCCCCCCCCCCCCCACCCCCCCCCCCCCCCACCCCCCCCCCCCCCCACCCCCCCCCCCCCCCACCCCCCCCCCCCCCCACCCCCCCCCCCCCCCACCCCCCCCCCCCCCCACCCCCCCCCCCCCCCACCCCCCCCCCCCCCCACCCCCCCCCCCCCCCACCCCCCCCCCCCCCCACCCCCCCCCCCCCCCACCCCCCCCCCCCCCCACCCCCCCCCCCCCCCACCCCCCCCCCCCCCCACCCCCCCCCCCCCCCACCCCCCCCCCCCCCCACCCCCCCCCCCCCCCACCCCCCCCCCCCCCCACCCCCCCCCCCCCCCACCCCCCCCCCCCCCCACCCCCCCCCCCCCCCACCCCCCCCCCCCCCCACCCCCCCCCCCCCCCACCCCCCCCCCCCCCCACCCCCCCCCCCCCCCACCCCCCCCCCCCCCCACCCCCCCCCCCCCCCACCCCCCCCCCCCCCCACCCCCCCCCCCCCCCACCCCCCCCCCCCCCCACCCCCCCCCCCCCCCACCCCCCCCCCCCCCCACCCCCCCCCCCCCCCACCCCCCCCCCCCCCCACCCCCCCCCCCCCCCACCCCCCCCCCCCCCCACCCCCCCCCCCCCCCACCCCCCCCCCCCCCCACCCCCCCCCCCCCCCACCCCCCCCCCCCCCCACCCCCCCCCCCCCCCACCCCCCCCCCCCCCCACCCCCCCCCCCCCCCACCCCCCCCCCCCCCCACCCCCCCCCCCCCCCACCCCCCCCCCCCCCCACCCCCCCCCCCCCCCACCCCCCCCCCCCCCCACCCCCCCCCCCCCCCACCCCCCCCCCCCCCCACCCCCCCCCCCCCCCACCCCCCCCCCCCCCCACCCCCCCCCCCCCCCACCCCCCCCCCCCCCCACCCCCCCCCCCCCCCACCCCCCCCCCCCCCCACCCCCCCCCCCCCCCACCCCCCCCCCCCCCCACCCCCCCCCCCCCCCACCCCCCCCCCCCCCCACCCCCCCCCCCCCCCACCCCCCCCCCCCCCCACCCCCCCCCCCCCCCACCCCCCCCCCCCCCCACCCCCCCCCCCCCCCACCCCCCCCCCCCCCCACCCCCCCCCCCCCCCACCCCCCCCCCCCCCCACCCCCCCCCCCCCCCACCCCCCCCCCCCCCCACCCCCCCCCCCCCCCACCCCCCCCCCCCCCCACCCCCCCCCCCCCCCACCCCCCCCCCCCCCCACCCCCCCCCCCCCCCACCCCCCCCCCCCCCCACCCCCCCCCCCCCCCACCCCCCCCCCCCCCCACCCCCCCCCCCCCCCACCCCCCCCCCCCCCCACCCCCCCCCCCCCCCACCCCCCCCCCCCCCCACCCCCCCCCCCCCCCACCCCCCCCCCCCCCCACCCCCCCCCCCCCCCACCCCCCCCCCCCCCCACCCCCCCCCCCCCCCACCCCCCCCCCCCCCCACCCCCCCCCCCCCCCACCCCCCCCCCCCCCCACCCCCCCCCCCCCCCACCCCCCCCCCCCCCCACCCCCCCCCCCCCCCACCCCCCCCCCCCCCCACCCCCCCCCCCCCCCACCCCCCCCCCCCCCCACCCCCCCCCCCCCCCACCCCCCCCCCCCCCCACCCCCCCCCCCCCCCACCCCCCCCCCCCCCCACCCCCCCCCCCCCCCACCCCCCCCCCCCCCCACCCCCCCCCCCCCCCACCCCCCCCCCCCCCCACCCCCCCCCCCCCCCACCCCCCCCCCCCCCCACCCCCCCCCCCCCCCACCCCCCCCCCCCCCCACCCCCCCCCCCCCCCACCCCCCCCCCCCCCCACCCCCCCCCCCCCCCACCCCCCCCCCCCCCCACCCCCCCCCCCCCCCACCCCCCCCCCCCCCCACCCCCCCCCCCCCCCACCCCCCCCCCCCCCCACCCCCCCCCCCCCCCACCCCCCCCCCCCCCCACCCCCCCCCCCCCCCACCCCCCCCCCCCCCCACCCCCCCCCCCCCCCACCCCCCCCCCCCCCCACCCCCCCCCCCCCCCACCCCCCCCCCCCCCCACCCCCCCCCCCCCCCACCCCCCCCCCCCCCCACCCCCCCCCCCCCCCACCCCCCCCCCCCCCCACCCCCCCCCCCCCCCACCCCCCCCCCCCCCCACCCCCCCCCCCCCCCACCCCCCCCCCCCCCCACCCCCCCCCCCCCCCACCCCCCCCCCCCCCCACCCCCCCCCCCCCCCACCCCCCCCCCCCCCCACCCCCCCCCCCCCCCACCCCCCCCCCCCCCCACCCCCCCCCCCCCCCACCCCCCCCCCCCCCCACCCCCCCCCCCCCCCACCCCCCCCCCCCCCCACCCCCCCCCCCCCCCACCCCCCCCCCCCCCCACCCCCCCCCCCCCCCACCCCCCCCCCCCCCCACCCCCCCCCCCCCCCACCCCCCCCCCCCCCCACCCCCCCCCCCCCCCACCCCCCCCCCCCCCCACCCCCCCCCCCCCCCACCCCCCCCCCCCCCCACCCCCCCCCCCCCCCACCCCCCCCCCCCCCCACCCCCCCCCCCCCCCACCCCCCCCCCCCCCCACCCCCCCCCCCCCCCACCCCCCCCCCCCCCCACCCCCCCCCCCCCCCACCCCCCCCCCCCCCCACCCCCCCCCCCCCCCACCCCCCCCCCCCCCCACCCCCCCCCCCCCCCACCCCCCCCCCCCCCCACCCCCCCCCCCCCCCACCCCCCCCCCCCCCCACCCCCCCCCCCCCCCACCCCCCCCCCCCCCCACCCCCCCCCCCCCCCACCCCCCCCCCCCCCCACCCCCCCCCCCCCCCACCCCCCCCCCCCCCCACCCCCCCCCCCCCCCACCCCCCCCCCCCCCCACCCCCCCCCCCCCCCACCCCCCCCCCCCCCCACCCCCCCCCCCCCCCACCCCCCCCCCCCCCCACCCCCCCCCCCCCCCACCCCCCCCCCCCCCCACCCCCCCCCCCCCCCACCCCCCCCCCCCCCCACCCCCCCCCCCCCCCACCCCCCCCCCCCCCCACCCCCCCCCCCCCCCACCCCCCCCCCCCCCCACCCCCCCCCCCCCCCACCCCCCCCCCCCCCCACCCCCCCCCCCCCCCACCCCCCCCCCCCCCCACCCCCCCCCCCCCCCACCCCCCCCCCCCCCCACCCCCCCCCCCCCCCACCCCCCCCCCCCCCCACCCCCCCCCCCCCCCACCCCCCCCCCCCCCCACCCCCCCCCCCCCCCACCCCCCCCCCCCCCCACCCCCCCCCCCCCCCACCCCCCCCCCCCCCCACCCCCCCCCCCCCCCACCCCCCCCCCCCCCCACCCCCCCCCCCCCCCACCCCCCCCCCCCCCCACCCCCCCCCCCCCCCACCCCCCCCCCCCCCCACCCCCCCCCCCCCCCACCCCCCCCCCCCCCCACCCCCCCCCCCCCCCACCCCCCCCCCCCCCCACCCCCCCCCCCCCCCACCCCCCCCCCCCCCCACCCCCCCCCCCCCCCACCCCCCCCCCCCCCCACCCCCCCCCCCCCCCACCCCCCCCCCCCCCCACCCCCCCCCCCCCCCACCCCCCCCCCCCCCCACCCCCCCCCCCCCCCACCCCCCCCCCCCCCCACCCCCCCCCCCCCCCACCCCCCCCCCCCCCCACCCCCCCCCCCCCCCACCCCCCCCCCCCCCCACCCCCCCCCCCCCCCACCCCCCCCCCCCCCCACCCCCCCCCCCCCCCACCCCCCCCCCCCCCCACCCCCCCCCCCCCCCACCCCCCCCCCCCCCCACCCCCCCCCCCCCCCACCCCCCCCCCCCCCCACCCCCCCCCCCCCCCACCCCCCCCCCCCCCCACCCCCCCCCCCCCCCACCCCCCCCCCCCCCCACCCCCCCCCCCCCCCACCCCCCCCCCCCCCCACCCCCCCCCCCCCCCACCCCCCCCCCCCCCCACCCCCCCCCCCCCCCACCCCCCCCCCCCCCCACCCCCCCCCCCCCCCACCCCCCCCCCCCCCCACCCCCCCCCCCCCCCACCCCCCCCCCCCCCCACCCCCCCCCCCCCCCACCCCCCCCCCCCCCCACCCCCCCCCCCCCCCACCCCCCCCCCCCCCCACCCCCCCCCCCCCCCACCCCCCCCCCCCCCCACCCCCCCCCCCCCCCACCCCCCCCCCCCCCCACCCCCCCCCCCCCCCACCCCCCCCCCCCCCCACCCCCCCCCCCCCCCACCCCCCCCCCCCCCCACCCCCCCCCCCCCCCACCCCCCCCCCCCCCCACCCCCCCCCCCCCCCACCCCCCCCCCCCCCCACCCCCCCCCCCCCCCACCCCCCCCCCCCCCCACCCCCCCCCCCCCCCACCCCCCCCCCCCCCCACCCCCCCCCCCCCCCACCCCCCCCCCCCCCCACCCCCCCCCCCCCCCACCCCCCCCCCCCCCCACCCCCCCCCCCCCCCACCCCCCCCCCCCCCCACCCCCCCCCCCCCCCACCCCCCCCCCCCCCCACCCCCCCCCCCCCCCACCCCCCCCCCCCCCCACCCCCCCCCCCCCCCACCCCCCCCCCCCCCCACCCCCCCCCCCCCCCACCCCCCCCCCCCCCCACCCCCCCCCCCCCCCACCCCCCCCCCCCCCCACCCCCCCCCCCCCCCACCCCCCCCCCCCCCCACCCCCCCCCCCCCCCACCCCCCCCCCCCCCCACCCCCCCCCCCCCCCACCCCCCCCCCCCCCCACCCCCCCCCCCCCCCACCCCCCCCCCCCCCCACCCCCCCCCCCCCCCACCCCCCCCCCCCCCCACCCCCCCCCCCCCCCACCCCCCCCCCCCCCCACCCCCCCCCCCCCCCACCCCCCCCCCCCCCCACCCCCCCCCCCCCCCACCCCCCCCCCCCCCCACCCCCCCCCCCCCCCACCCCCCCCCCCCCCCACCCCCCCCCCCCCCCACCCCCCCCCCCCCCCACCCCCCCCCCCCCCCACCCCCCCCCCCCCCCACCCCCCCCCCCCCCCACCCCCCCCCCCCCCCACCCCCCCCCCCCCCCACCCCCCCCCCCCCCCACCCCCCCCCCCCCCCACCCCCCCCCCCCCCCACCCCCCCCCCCCCCCACCCCCCCCCCCCCCCACCCCCCCCCCCCCCCACCCCCCCCCCCCCCCACCCCCCCCCCCCCCCACCCCCCCCCCCCCCCACCCCCCCCCCCCCCCACCCCCCCCCCCCCCCACCCCCCCCCCCCCCCACCCCCCCCCCCCCCCACCCCCCCCCCCCCCCACCCCCCCCCCCCCCCACCCCCCCCCCCCCCCACCCCCCCCCCCCCCCACCCCCCCCCCCCCCCACCCCCCCCCCCCCCCACCCCCCCCCCCCCCCACCCCCCCCCCCCCCCACCCCCCCCCCCCCCCACCCCCCCCCCCCCCCACCCCCCCCCCCCCCCACCCCCCCCCCCCCCCACCCCCCCCCCCCCCCACCCCCCCCCCCCCCCACCCCCCCCCCCCCCCACCCCCCCCCCCCCCCACCCCCCCCCCCCCCCACCCCCCCCCCCCCCCACCCCCCCCCCCCCCCACCCCCCCCCCCCCCCACCCCCCCCCCCCCCCACCCCCCCCCCCCCCCACCCCCCCCCCCCCCCACCCCCCCCCCCCCCCACCCCCCCCCCCCCCCACCCCCCCCCCCCCCCACCCCCCCCCCCCCCCACCCCCCCCCCCCCCCACCCCCCCCCCCCCCCACCCCCCCCCCCCCCCACCCCCCCCCCCCCCCACCCCCCCCCCCCCCCACCCCCCCCCCCCCCCACCCCCCCCCCCCCCCACCCCCCCCCCCCCCCACCCCCCCCCCCCCCCACCCCCCCCCCCCCCCACCCCCCCCCCCCCCCACCCCCCCCCCCCCCCACCCCCCCCCCCCCCCACCCCCCCCCCCCCCCACCCCCCCCCCCCCCCACCCCCCCCCCCCCCCACCCCCCCCCCCCCCCACCCCCCCCCCCCCCCACCCCCCCCCCCCCCCACCCCCCCCCCCCCCCACCCCCCCCCCCCCCCACCCCCCCCCCCCCCCACCCCCCCCCCCCCCCACCCCCCCCCCCCCCCACCCCCCCCCCCCCCCACCCCCCCCCCCCCCCACCCCCCCCCCCCCCCACCCCCCCCCCCCCCCACCCCCCCCCCCCCCCACCCCCCCCCCCCCCCACCCCCCCCCCCCCCCACCCCCCCCCCCCCCCACCCCCCCCCCCCCCCACCCCCCCCCCCCCCCACCCCCCCCCCCCCCCACCCCCCCCCCCCCCCACCCCCCCCCCCCCCCACCCCCCCCCCCCCCCACCCCCCCCCCCCCCCACCCCCCCCCCCCCCCACCCCCCCCCCCCCCCACCCCCCCCCCCCCCCACCCCCCCCCCCCCCCACCCCCCCCCCCCCCCACCCCCCCCCCCCCCCACCCCCCCCCCCCCCCACCCCCCCCCCCCCCCACCCCCCCCCCCCCCCACCCCCCCCCCCCCCCACCCCCCCCCCCCCCCACCCCCCCCCCCCCCCACCCCCCCCCCCCCCCACCCCCCCCCCCCCCCACCCCCCCCCCCCCCCACCCCCCCCCCCCCCCACCCCCCCCCCCCCCCACCCCCCCCCCCCCCCACCCCCCCCCCCCCCCACCCCCCCCCCCCCCCACCCCCCCCCCCCCCCACCCCCCCCCCCCCCCACCCCCCCCCCCCCCCACCCCCCCCCCCCCCCACCCCCCCCCCCCCCCACCCCCCCCCCCCCCCACCCCCCCCCCCCCCCACCCCCCCCCCCCCCCACCCCCCCCCCCCCCCACCCCCCCCCCCCCCCACCCCCCCCCCCCCCCACCCCCCCCCCCCCCCACCCCCCCCCCCCCCCACCCCCCCCCCCCCCCACCCCCCCCCCCCCCCACCCCCCCCCCCCCCCACCCCCCCCCCCCCCCACCCCCCCCCCCCCCCACCCCCCCCCCCCCCCACCCCCCCCCCCCCCCACCCCCCCCCCCCCCCACCCCCCCCCCCCCCCACCCCCCCCCCCCCCCACCCCCCCCCCCCCCCACCCCCCCCCCCCCCCACCCCCCCCCCCCCCCACCCCCCCCCCCCCCCACCCCCCCCCCCCCCCACCCCCCCCCCCCCCCACCCCCCCCCCCCCCCACCCCCCCCCCCCCCCACCCCCCCCCCCCCCCACCCCCCCCCCCCCCCACCCCCCCCCCCCCCCACCCCCCCCCCCCCCCACCCCCCCCCCCCCCCACCCCCCCCCCCCCCCACCCCCCCCCCCCCCCACCCCCCCCCCCCCCCACCCCCCCCCCCCCCCACCCCCCCCCCCCCCCACCCCCCCCCCCCCCCACCCCCCCCCCCCCCCACCCCCCCCCCCCCCCACCCCCCCCCCCCCCCACCCCCCCCCCCCCCCACCCCCCCCCCCCCCCACCCCCCCCCCCCCCCACCCCCCCCCCCCCCCACCCCCCCCCCCCCCCACCCCCCCCCCCCCCCACCCCCCCCCCCCCCCACCCCCCCCCCCCCCCACCCCCCCCCCCCCCCACCCCCCCCCCCCCCCACCCCCCCCCCCCCCCACCCCCCCCCCCCCCCACCCCCCCCCCCCCCCACCCCCCCCCCCCCCCACCCCCCCCCCCCCCCACCCCCCCCCCCCCCCACCCCCCCCCCCCCCCACCCCCCCCCCCCCCCACCCCCCCCCCCCCCCACCCCCCCCCCCCCCCACCCCCCCCCCCCCCCACCCCCCCCCCCCCCCACCCCCCCCCCCCCCCACCCCCCCCCCCCCCCACCCCCCCCCCCCCCCACCCCCCCCCCCCCCCACCCCCCCCCCCCCCCACCCCCCCCCCCCCCCACCCCCCCCCCCCCCCACCCCCCCCCCCCCCCACCCCCCCCCCCCCCCACCCCCCCCCCCCCCCACCCCCCCCCCCCCCCACCCCCCCCCCCCCCCACCCCCCCCCCCCCCCACCCCCCCCCCCCCCCACCCCCCCCCCCCCCCACCCCCCCCCCCCCCCACCCCCCCCCCCCCCCACCCCCCCCCCCCCCCACCCCCCCCCCCCCCCACCCCCCCCCCCCCCCACCCCCCCCCCCCCCCACCCCCCCCCCCCCCCACCCCCCCCCCCCCCCACCCCCCCCCCCCCCCACCCCCCCCCCCCCCCACCCCCCCCCCCCCCCACCCCCCCCCCCCCCCACCCCCCCCCCCCCCCACCCCCCCCCCCCCCCACCCCCCCCCCCCCCCACCCCCCCCCCCCCCCACCCCCCCCCCCCCCCACCCCCCCCCCCCCCCACCCCCCCCCCCCCCCACCCCCCCCCCCCCCCACCCCCCCCCCCCCCCACCCCCCCCCCCCCCCACCCCCCCCCCCCCCCACCCCCCCCCCCCCCCACCCCCCCCCCCCCCCACCCCCCCCCCCCCCCACCCCCCCCCCCCCCCACCCCCCCCCCCCCCCACCCCCCCCCCCCCCCACCCCCCCCCCCCCCCACCCCCCCCCCCCCCCACCCCCCCCCCCCCCCACCCCCCCCCCCCCCCACCCCCCCCCCCCCCCACCCCCCCCCCCCCCCACCCCCCCCCCCCCCCACCCCCCCCCCCCCCCACCCCCCCCCCCCCCCACCCCCCCCCCCCCCCACCCCCCCCCCCCCCCACCCCCCCCCCCCCCCACCCCCCCCCCCCCCCACCCCCCCCCCCCCCCACCCCCCCCCCCCCCCACCCCCCCCCCCCCCCACCCCCCCCCCCCCCCACCCCCCCCCCCCCCCACCCCCCCCCCCCCCCACCCCCCCCCCCCCCCACCCCCCCCCCCCCCCACCCCCCCCCCCCCCCACCCCCCCCCCCCCCCACCCCCCCCCCCCCCCACCCCCCCCCCCCCCCACCCCCCCCCCCCCCCACCCCCCCCCCCCCCCACCCCCCCCCCCCCCCACCCCCCCCCCCCCCCACCCCCCCCCCCCCCCACCCCCCCCCCCCCCCACCCCCCCCCCCCCCCACCCCCCCCCCCCCCCACCCCCCCCCCCCCCCACCCCCCCCCCCCCCCACCCCCCCCCCCCCCCACCCCCCCCCCCCCCCACCCCCCCCCCCCCCCACCCCCCCCCCCCCCCACCCCCCCCCCCCCCCACCCCCCCCCCCCCCCACCCCCCCCCCCCCCCACCCCCCCCCCCCCCCACCCCCCCCCCCCCCCACCCCCCCCCCCCCCCACCCCCCCCCCCCCCCACCCCCCCCCCCCCCCACCCCCCCCCCCCCCCACCCCCCCCCCCCCCCACCCCCCCCCCCCCCCACCCCCCCCCCCCCCCACCCCCCCCCCCCCCCACCCCCCCCCCCCCCCACCCCCCCCCCCCCCCACCCCCCCCCCCCCCCACCCCCCCCCCCCCCCACCCCCCCCCCCCCCCACCCCCCCCCCCCCCCACCCCCCCCCCCCCCCACCCCCCCCCCCCCCCACCCCCCCCCCCCCCCACCCCCCCCCCCCCCCACCCCCCCCCCCCCCCACCCCCCCCCCCCCCCACCCCCCCCCCCCCCCACCCCCCCCCCCCCCCACCCCCCCCCCCCCCCACCCCCCCCCCCCCCCACCCCCCCCCCCCCCCACCCCCCCCCCCCCCCACCCCCCCCCCCCCCCACCCCCCCCCCCCCCCACCCCCCCCCCCCCCCACCCCCCCCCCCCCCCACCCCCCCCCCCCCCCACCCCCCCCCCCCCCCACCCCCCCCCCCCCCCACCCCCCCCCCCCCCCACCCCCCCCCCCCCCCACCCCCCCCCCCCCCCACCCCCCCCCCCCCCCACCCCCCCCCCCCCCCACCCCCCCCCCCCCCCACCCCCCCCCCCCCCCACCCCCCCCCCCCCCCACCCCCCCCCCCCCCCACCCCCCCCCCCCCCCACCCCCCCCCCCCCCCACCCCCCCCCCCCCCCACCCCCCCCCCCCCCCACCCCCCCCCCCCCCCACCCCCCCCCCCCCCCACCCCCCCCCCCCCCCACCCCCCCCCCCCCCCACCCCCCCCCCCCCCCACCCCCCCCCCCCCCCACCCCCCCCCCCCCCCACCCCCCCCCCCCCCCACCCCCCCCCCCCCCCACCCCCCCCCCCCCCCACCCCCCCCCCCCCCCACCCCCCCCCCCCCCCACCCCCCCCCCCCCCCACCCCCCCCCCCCCCCACCCCCCCCCCCCCCCACCCCCCCCCCCCCCCACCCCCCCCCCCCCCCACCCCCCCCCCCCCCCACCCCCCCCCCCCCCCACCCCCCCCCCCCCCCACCCCCCCCCCCCCCCACCCCCCCCCCCCCCCACCCCCCCCCCCCCCCACCCCCCCCCCCCCCCACCCCCCCCCCCCCCCACCCCCCCCCCCCCCCACCCCCCCCCCCCCCCACCCCCCCCCCCCCCCACCCCCCCCCCCCCCCACCCCCCCCCCCCCCCACCCCCCCCCCCCCCCACCCCCCCCCCCCCCCACCCCCCCCCCCCCCCACCCCCCCCCCCCCCCACCCCCCCCCCCCCCCACCCCCCCCCCCCCCCACCCCCCCCCCCCCCCACCCCCCCCCCCCCCCACCCCCCCCCCCCCCCACCCCCCCCCCCCCCCACCCCCCCCCCCCCCCACCCCCCCCCCCCCCCACCCCCCCCCCCCCCCACCCCCCCCCCCCCCCACCCCCCCCCCCCCCCACCCCCCCCCCCCCCCACCCCCCCCCCCCCCCACCCCCCCCCCCCCCCACCCCCCCCCCCCCCCACCCCCCCCCCCCCCCACCCCCCCCCCCCCCCACCCCCCCCCCCCCCCACCCCCCCCCCCCCCCACCCCCCCCCCCCCCCACCCCCCCCCCCCCCCACCCCCCCCCCCCCCCACCCCCCCCCCCCCCCACCCCCCCCCCCCCCCACCCCCCCCCCCCCCCACCCCCCCCCCCCCCCACCCCCCCCCCCCCCCACCCCCCCCCCCCCCCACCCCCCCCCCCCCCCACCCCCCCCCCCCCCCACCCCCCCCCCCCCCCACCCCCCCCCCCCCCCACCCCCCCCCCCCCCCACCCCCCCCCCCCCCCACCCCCCCCCCCCCCCACCCCCCCCCCCCCCCACCCCCCCCCCCCCCCACCCCCCCCCCCCCCCACCCCCCCCCCCCCCCACCCCCCCCCCCCCCCACCCCCCCCCCCCCCCACCCCCCCCCCCCCCCACCCCCCCCCCCCCCCACCCCCCCCCCCCCCCACCCCCCCCCCCCCCCACCCCCCCCCCCCCCCACCCCCCCCCCCCCCCACCCCCCCCCCCCCCCACCCCCCCCCCCCCCCACCCCCCCCCCCCCCCACCCCCCCCCCCCCCCACCCCCCCCCCCCCCCACCCCCCCCCCCCCCCACCCCCCCCCCCCCCCACCCCCCCCCCCCCCCACCCCCCCCCCCCCCCACCCCCCCCCCCCCCCACCCCCCCCCCCCCCCACCCCCCCCCCCCCCCACCCCCCCCCCCCCCCACCCCCCCCCCCCCCCACCCCCCCCCCCCCCCACCCCCCCCCCCCCCCACCCCCCCCCCCCCCCACCCCCCCCCCCCCCCACCCCCCCCCCCCCCCACCCCCCCCCCCCCCCACCCCCCCCCCCCCCCACCCCCCCCCCCCCCCACCCCCCCCCCCCCCCACCCCCCCCCCCCCCCACCCCCCCCCCCCCCCACCCCCCCCCCCCCCCACCCCCCCCCCCCCCCACCCCCCCCCCCCCCCACCCCCCCCCCCCCCCACCCCCCCCCCCCCCCACCCCCCCCCCCCCCCACCCCCCCCCCCCCCCACCCCCCCCCCCCCCCACCCCCCCCCCCCCCCACCCCCCCCCCCCCCCACCCCCCCCCCCCCCCACCCCCCCCCCCCCCCACCCCCCCCCCCCCCCACCCCCCCCCCCCCCCACCCCCCCCCCCCCCCACCCCCCCCCCCCCCCACCCCCCCCCCCCCCCACCCCCCCCCCCCCCCACCCCCCCCCCCCCCCACCCCCCCCCCCCCCCACCCCCCCCCCCCCCCACCCCCCCCCCCCCCCACCCCCCCCCCCCCCCACCCCCCCCCCCCCCCACCCCCCCCCCCCCCCACCCCCCCCCCCCCCCACCCCCCCCCCCCCCCACCCCCCCCCCCCCCCACCCCCCCCCCCCCCCACCCCCCCCCCCCCCCACCCCCCCCCCCCCCCACCCCCCCCCCCCCCCACCCCCCCCCCCCCCCACCCCCCCCCCCCCCCACCCCCCCCCCCCCCCACCCCCCCCCCCCCCCACCCCCCCCCCCCCCCACCCCCCCCCCCCCCCACCCCCCCCCCCCCCCACCCCCCCCCCCCCCCACCCCCCCCCCCCCCCACCCCCCCCCCCCCCCACCCCCCCCCCCCCCCACCCCCCCCCCCCCCCACCCCCCCCCCCCCCCACCCCCCCCCCCCCCCACCCCCCCCCCCCCCCACCCCCCCCCCCCCCCACCCCCCCCCCCCCCCACCCCCCCCCCCCCCCACCCCCCCCCCCCCCCACCCCCCCCCCCCCCCACCCCCCCCCCCCCCCACCCCCCCCCCCCCCCACCCCCCCCCCCCCCCACCCCCCCCCCCCCCCACCCCCCCCCCCCCCCACCCCCCCCCCCCCCCACCCCCCCCCCCCCCCACCCCCCCCCCCCCCCACCCCCCCCCCCCCCCACCCCCCCCCCCCCCCACCCCCCCCCCCCCCCACCCCCCCCCCCCCCCACCCCCCCCCCCCCCCACCCCCCCCCCCCCCCACCCCCCCCCCCCCCCACCCCCCCCCCCCCCCACCCCCCCCCCCCCCCACCCCCCCCCCCCCCCACCCCCCCCCCCCCCCACCCCCCCCCCCCCCCACCCCCCCCCCCCCCCACCCCCCCCCCCCCCCACCCCCCCCCCCCCCCACCCCCCCCCCCCCCCACCCCCCCCCCCCCCCACCCCCCCCCCCCCCCACCCCCCCCCCCCCCCACCCCCCCCCCCCCCCACCCCCCCCCCCCCCCACCCCCCCCCCCCCCCACCCCCCCCCCCCCCCACCCCCCCCCCCCCCCACCCCCCCCCCCCCCCACCCCCCCCCCCCCCCACCCCCCCCCCCCCCCACCCCCCCCCCCCCCCACCCCCCCCCCCCCCCACCCCCCCCCCCCCCCACCCCCCCCCCCCCCCACCCCCCCCCCCCCCCACCCCCCCCCCCCCCCACCCCCCCCCCCCCCCACCCCCCCCCCCCCCCACCCCCCCCCCCCCCCACCCCCCCCCCCCCCCACCCCCCCCCCCCCCCACCCCCCCCCCCCCCCACCCCCCCCCCCCCCCACCCCCCCCCCCCCCCACCCCCCCCCCCCCCCACCCCCCCCCCCCCCCACCCCCCCCCCCCCCCACCCCCCCCCCCCCCCACCCCCCCCCCCCCCCACCCCCCCCCCCCCCCACCCCCCCCCCCCCCCACCCCCCCCCCCCCCCACCCCCCCCCCCCCCCACCCCCCCCCCCCCCCACCCCCCCCCCCCCCCACCCCCCCCCCCCCCCACCCCCCCCCCCCCCCACCCCCCCCCCCCCCCACCCCCCCCCCCCCCCACCCCCCCCCCCCCCCACCCCCCCCCCCCCCCACCCCCCCCCCCCCCCACCCCCCCCCCCCCCCACCCCCCCCCCCCCCCACCCCCCCCCCCCCCCACCCCCCCCCCCCCCCACCCCCCCCCCCCCCCACCCCCCCCCCCCCCCACCCCCCCCCCCCCCCACCCCCCCCCCCCCCCACCCCCCCCCCCCCCCACCCCCCCCCCCCCCCACCCCCCCCCCCCCCCACCCCCCCCCCCCCCCACCCCCCCCCCCCCCCACCCCCCCCCCCCCCCACCCCCCCCCCCCCCCACCCCCCCCCCCCCCCACCCCCCCCCCCCCCCACCCCCCCCCCCCCCCACCCCCCCCCCCCCCCACCCCCCCCCCCCCCCACCCCCCCCCCCCCCCACCCCCCCCCCCCCCCACCCCCCCCCCCCCCCACCCCCCCCCCCCCCCACCCCCCCCCCCCCCCACCCCCCCCCCCCCCCACCCCCCCCCCCCCCCACCCCCCCCCCCCCCCACCCCCCCCCCCCCCCACCCCCCCCCCCCCCCACCCCCCCCCCCCCCCACCCCCCCCCCCCCCCACCCCCCCCCCCCCCCACCCCCCCCCCCCCCCACCCCCCCCCCCCCCCACCCCCCCCCCCCCCCACCCCCCCCCCCCCCCACCCCCCCCCCCCCCCACCCCCCCCCCCCCCCACCCCCCCCCCCCCCCACCCCCCCCCCCCCCCACCCCCCCCCCCCCCCACCCCCCCCCCCCCCCACCCCCCCCCCCCCCCACCCCCCCCCCCCCCCACCCCCCCCCCCCCCCACCCCCCCCCCCCCCCACCCCCCCCCCCCCCCACCCCCCCCCCCCCCCACCCCCCCCCCCCCCCACCCCCCCCCCCCCCCACCCCCCCCCCCCCCCACCCCCCCCCCCCCCCACCCCCCCCCCCCCCCACCCCCCCCCCCCCCCACCCCCCCCCCCCCCCACCCCCCCCCCCCCCCACCCCCCCCCCCCCCCACCCCCCCCCCCCCCCACCCCCCCCCCCCCCCACCCCCCCCCCCCCCCACCCCCCCCCCCCCCCACCCCCCCCCCCCCCCACCCCCCCCCCCCCCCACCCCCCCCCCCCCCCACCCCCCCCCCCCCCCACCCCCCCCCCCCCCCACCCCCCCCCCCCCCCACCCCCCCCCCCCCCCACCCCCCCCCCCCCCCACCCCCCCCCCCCCCCACCCCCCCCCCCCCCCACCCCCCCCCCCCCCCACCCCCCCCCCCCCCCACCCCCCCCCCCCCCCACCCCCCCCCCCCCCCACCCCCCCCCCCCCCCACCCCCCCCCCCCCCCACCCCCCCCCCCCCCCACCCCCCCCCCCCCCCACCCCCCCCCCCCCCCACCCCCCCCCCCCCCCACCCCCCCCCCCCCCCACCCCCCCCCCCCCCCACCCCCCCCCCCCCCCACCCCCCCCCCCCCCCACCCCCCCCCCCCCCCACCCCCCCCCCCCCCCACCCCCCCCCCCCCCCACCCCCCCCCCCCCCCACCCCCCCCCCCCCCCACCCCCCCCCCCCCCCACCCCCCCCCCCCCCCACCCCCCCCCCCCCCCACCCCCCCCCCCCCCCACCCCCCCCCCCCCCCACCCCCCCCCCCCCCCACCCCCCCCCCCCCCCACCCCCCCCCCCCCCCACCCCCCCCCCCCCCCACCCCCCCCCCCCCCCACCCCCCCCCCCCCCCACCCCCCCCCCCCCCCACCCCCCCCCCCCCCCACCCCCCCCCCCCCCCACCCCCCCCCCCCCCCACCCCCCCCCCCCCCCACCCCCCCCCCCCCCCACCCCCCCCCCCCCCCACCCCCCCCCCCCCCCACCCCCCCCCCCCCCCACCCCCCCCCCCCCCCACCCCCCCCCCCCCCCACCCCCCCCCCCCCCCACCCCCCCCCCCCCCCACCCCCCCCCCCCCCCACCCCCCCCCCCCCCCACCCCCCCCCCCCCCCACCCCCCCCCCCCCCCACCCCCCCCCCCCCCCACCCCCCCCCCCCCCCACCCCCCCCCCCCCCCACCCCCCCCCCCCCCCACCCCCCCCCCCCCCCACCCCCCCCCCCCCCCACCCCCCCCCCCCCCCACCCCCCCCCCCCCCCACCCCCCCCCCCCCCCACCCCCCCCCCCCCCCACCCCCCCCCCCCCCCACCCCCCCCCCCCCCCACCCCCCCCCCCCCCCACCCCCCCCCCCCCCCACCCCCCCCCCCCCCCACCCCCCCCCCCCCCCACCCCCCCCCCCCCCCACCCCCCCCCCCCCCCACCCCCCCCCCCCCCCACCCCCCCCCCCCCCCACCCCCCCCCCCCCCCACCCCCCCCCCCCCCCACCCCCCCCCCCCCCCACCCCCCCCCCCCCCCACCCCCCCCCCCCCCCACCCCCCCCCCCCCCCACCCCCCCCCCCCCCCACCCCCCCCCCCCCCCACCCCCCCCCCCCCCCACCCCCCCCCCCCCCCACCCCCCCCCCCCCCCACCCCCCCCCCCCCCCACCCCCCCCCCCCCCCACCCCCCCCCCCCCCCACCCCCCCCCCCCCCCACCCCCCCCCCCCCCCACCCCCCCCCCCCCCCACCCCCCCCCCCCCCCACCCCCCCCCCCCCCCACCCCCCCCCCCCCCCACCCCCCCCCCCCCCCACCCCCCCCCCCCCCCACCCCCCCCCCCCCCCACCCCCCCCCCCCCCCACCCCCCCCCCCCCCCACCCCCCCCCCCCCCCACCCCCCCCCCCCCCCACCCCCCCCCCCCCCCACCCCCCCCCCCCCCCACCCCCCCCCCCCCCCACCCCCCCCCCCCCCCACCCCCCCCCCCCCCCACCCCCCCCCCCCCCCACCCCCCCCCCCCCCCACCCCCCCCCCCCCCCACCCCCCCCCCCCCCCACCCCCCCCCCCCCCCACCCCCCCCCCCCCCCACCCCCCCCCCCCCCCACCCCCCCCCCCCCCCACCCCCCCCCCCCCCCACCCCCCCCCCCCCCCACCCCCCCCCCCCCCCACCCCCCCCCCCCCCCACCCCCCCCCCCCCCCACCCCCCCCCCCCCCCACCCCCCCCCCCCCCCACCCCCCCCCCCCCCCACCCCCCCCCCCCCCCACCCCCCCCCCCCCCCACCCCCCCCCCCCCCCACCCCCCCCCCCCCCCACCCCCCCCCCCCCCCACCCCCCCCCCCCCCCACCCCCCCCCCCCCCCACCCCCCCCCCCCCCCACCCCCCCCCCCCCCCACCCCCCCCCCCCCCCACCCCCCCCCCCCCCCACCCCCCCCCCCCCCCACCCCCCCCCCCCCCCACCCCCCCCCCCCCCCACCCCCCCCCCCCCCCACCCCCCCCCCCCCCCACCCCCCCCCCCCCCCACCCCCCCCCCCCCCCACCCCCCCCCCCCCCCACCCCCCCCCCCCCCCACCCCCCCCCCCCCCCACCCCCCCCCCCCCCCACCCCCCCCCCCCCCCACCCCCCCCCCCCCCCACCCCCCCCCCCCCCCACCCCCCCCCCCCCCCACCCCCCCCCCCCCCCACCCCCCCCCCCCCCCACCCCCCCCCCCCCCCACCCCCCCCCCCCCCCACCCCCCCCCCCCCCCACCCCCCCCCCCCCCCACCCCCCCCCCCCCCCACCCCCCCCCCCCCCCACCCCCCCCCCCCCCCACCCCCCCCCCCCCCCACCCCCCCCCCCCCCCACCCCCCCCCCCCCCCACCCCCCCCCCCCCCCACCCCCCCCCCCCCCCACCCCCCCCCCCCCCCACCCCCCCCCCCCCCCACCCCCCCCCCCCCCCACCCCCCCCCCCCCCCACCCCCCCCCCCCCCCACCCCCCCCCCCCCCCACCCCCCCCCCCCCCCACCCCCCCCCCCCCCCACCCCCCCCCCCCCCCACCCCCCCCCCCCCCCACCCCCCCCCCCCCCCACCCCCCCCCCCCCCCACCCCCCCCCCCCCCCACCCCCCCCCCCCCCCACCCCCCCCCCCCCCCACCCCCCCCCCCCCCCACCCCCCCCCCCCCCCACCCCCCCCCCCCCCCACCCCCCCCCCCCCCCACCCCCCCCCCCCCCCACCCCCCCCCCCCCCCACCCCCCCCCCCCCCCACCCCCCCCCCCCCCCACCCCCCCCCCCCCCCACCCCCCCCCCCCCCCACCCCCCCCCCCCCCCACCCCCCCCCCCCCCCACCCCCCCCCCCCCCCACCCCCCCCCCCCCCCACCCCCCCCCCCCCCCACCCCCCCCCCCCCCCACCCCCCCCCCCCCCCACCCCCCCCCCCCCCCACCCCCCCCCCCCCCCACCCCCCCCCCCCCCCACCCCCCCCCCCCCCCACCCCCCCCCCCCCCCACCCCCCCCCCCCCCCACCCCCCCCCCCCCCCACCCCCCCCCCCCCCCACCCCCCCCCCCCCCCACCCCCCCCCCCCCCCACCCCCCCCCCCCCCCACCCCCCCCCCCCCCCACCCCCCCCCCCCCCCACCCCCCCCCCCCCCCACCCCCCCCCCCCCCCACCCCCCCCCCCCCCCACCCCCCCCCCCCCCCACCCCCCCCCCCCCCCACCCCCCCCCCCCCCCACCCCCCCCCCCCCCCACCCCCCCCCCCCCCCACCCCCCCCCCCCCCCACCCCCCCCCCCCCCCACCCCCCCCCCCCCCCACCCCCCCCCCCCCCCACCCCCCCCCCCCCCCACCCCCCCCCCCCCCCACCCCCCCCCCCCCCCACCCCCCCCCCCCCCCACCCCCCCCCCCCCCCACCCCCCCCCCCCCCCACCCCCCCCCCCCCCCACCCCCCCCCCCCCCCACCCCCCCCCCCCCCCACCCCCCCCCCCCCCCACCCCCCCCCCCCCCCACCCCCCCCCCCCCCCACCCCCCCCCCCCCCCACCCCCCCCCCCCCCCACCCCCCCCCCCCCCCACCCCCCCCCCCCCCCACCCCCCCCCCCCCCCACCCCCCCCCCCCCCCACCCCCCCCCCCCCCCACCCCCCCCCCCCCCCACCCCCCCCCCCCCCCACCCCCCCCCCCCCCCACCCCCCCCCCCCCCCACCCCCCCCCCCCCCCACCCCCCCCCCCCCCCACCCCCCCCCCCCCCCACCCCCCCCCCCCCCCACCCCCCCCCCCCCCCACCCCCCCCCCCCCCCACCCCCCCCCCCCCCCACCCCCCCCCCCCCCCACCCCCCCCCCCCCCCACCCCCCCCCCCCCCCACCCCCCCCCCCCCCCACCCCCCCCCCCCCCCACCCCCCCCCCCCCCCACCCCCCCCCCCCCCCACCCCCCCCCCCCCCCACCCCCCCCCCCCCCCACCCCCCCCCCCCCCCACCCCCCCCCCCCCCCACCCCCCCCCCCCCCCACCCCCCCCCCCCCCCACCCCCCCCCCCCCCCACCCCCCCCCCCCCCCACCCCCCCCCCCCCCCACCCCCCCCCCCCCCCACCCCCCCCCCCCCCCACCCCCCCCCCCCCCCACCCCCCCCCCCCCCCACCCCCCCCCCCCCCCACCCCCCCCCCCCCCCACCCCCCCCCCCCCCCACCCCCCCCCCCCCCCACCCCCCCCCCCCCCCACCCCCCCCCCCCCCCACCCCCCCCCCCCCCCACCCCCCCCCCCCCCCACCCCCCCCCCCCCCCACCCCCCCCCCCCCCCACCCCCCCCCCCCCCCACCCCCCCCCCCCCCCACCCCCCCCCCCCCCCACCCCCCCCCCCCCCCACCCCCCCCCCCCCCCACCCCCCCCCCCCCCCACCCCCCCCCCCCCCCACCCCCCCCCCCCCCCACCCCCCCCCCCCCCCACCCCCCCCCCCCCCCACCCCCCCCCCCCCCCACCCCCCCCCCCCCCCACCCCCCCCCCCCCCCACCCCCCCCCCCCCCCACCCCCCCCCCCCCCCACCCCCCCCCCCCCCCACCCCCCCCCCCCCCCACCCCCCCCCCCCCCCACCCCCCCCCCCCCCCACCCCCCCCCCCCCCCACCCCCCCCCCCCCCCACCCCCCCCCCCCCCCACCCCCCCCCCCCCCCACCCCCCCCCCCCCCCACCCCCCCCCCCCCCCACCCCCCCCCCCCCCCACCCCCCCCCCCCCCCACCCCCCCCCCCCCCCACCCCCCCCCCCCCCCACCCCCCCCCCCCCCCACCCCCCCCCCCCCCCACCCCCCCCCCCCCCCACCCCCCCCCCCCCCCACCCCCCCCCCCCCCCACCCCCCCCCCCCCCCACCCCCCCCCCCCCCCACCCCCCCCCCCCCCCACCCCCCCCCCCCCCCACCCCCCCCCCCCCCCACCCCCCCCCCCCCCCACCCCCCCCCCCCCCCACCCCCCCCCCCCCCCACCCCCCCCCCCCCCCACCCCCCCCCCCCCCCACCCCCCCCCCCCCCCACCCCCCCCCCCCCCCACCCCCCCCCCCCCCCACCCCCCCCCCCCCCCACCCCCCCCCCCCCCCACCCCCCCCCCCCCCCACCCCCCCCCCCCCCCACCCCCCCCCCCCCCCACCCCCCCCCCCCCCCACCCCCCCCCCCCCCCACCCCCCCCCCCCCCCACCCCCCCCCCCCCCCACCCCCCCCCCCCCCCACCCCCCCCCCCCCCCACCCCCCCCCCCCCCCACCCCCCCCCCCCCCCACCCCCCCCCCCCCCCACCCCCCCCCCCCCCCACCCCCCCCCCCCCCCACCCCCCCCCCCCCCCACCCCCCCCCCCCCCCACCCCCCCCCCCCCCCACCCCCCCCCCCCCCCACCCCCCCCCCCCCCCACCCCCCCCCCCCCCCACCCCCCCCCCCCCCCACCCCCCCCCCCCCCCACCCCCCCCCCCCCCCACCCCCCCCCCCCCCCACCCCCCCCCCCCCCCACCCCCCCCCCCCCCCACCCCCCCCCCCCCCCACCCCCCCCCCCCCCCACCCCCCCCCCCCCCCACCCCCCCCCCCCCCCACCCCCCCCCCCCCCCACCCCCCCCCCCCCCCACCCCCCCCCCCCCCCACCCCCCCCCCCCCCCACCCCCCCCCCCCCCCACCCCCCCCCCCCCCCACCCCCCCCCCCCCCCACCCCCCCCCCCCCCCACCCCCCCCCCCCCCCACCCCCCCCCCCCCCCACCCCCCCCCCCCCCCACCCCCCCCCCCCCCCACCCCCCCCCCCCCCCACCCCCCCCCCCCCCCACCCCCCCCCCCCCCCACCCCCCCCCCCCCCCACCCCCCCCCCCCCCCACCCCCCCCCCCCCCCACCCCCCCCCCCCCCCACCCCCCCCCCCCCCCACCCCCCCCCCCCCCCACCCCCCCCCCCCCCCACCCCCCCCCCCCCCCACCCCCCCCCCCCCCCACCCCCCCCCCCCCCCACCCCCCCCCCCCCCCACCCCCCCCCCCCCCCACCCCCCCCCCCCCCCACCCCCCCCCCCCCCCACCCCCCCCCCCCCCCACCCCCCCCCCCCCCCACCCCCCCCCCCCCCCACCCCCCCCCCCCCCCACCCCCCCCCCCCCCCACCCCCCCCCCCCCCCACCCCCCCCCCCCCCCACCCCCCCCCCCCCCCACCCCCCCCCCCCCCCACCCCCCCCCCCCCCCACCCCCCCCCCCCCCCACCCCCCCCCCCCCCCACCCCCCCCCCCCCCCACCCCCCCCCCCCCCCACCCCCCCCCCCCCCCACCCCCCCCCCCCCCCACCCCCCCCCCCCCCCACCCCCCCCCCCCCCCACCCCCCCCCCCCCCCACCCCCCCCCCCCCCCACCCCCCCCCCCCCCCACCCCCCCCCCCCCCCACCCCCCCCCCCCCCCACCCCCCCCCCCCCCCACCCCCCCCCCCCCCCACCCCCCCCCCCCCCCACCCCCCCCCCCCCCCACCCCCCCCCCCCCCCACCCCCCCCCCCCCCCACCCCCCCCCCCCCCCACCCCCCCCCCCCCCCACCCCCCCCCCCCCCCACCCCCCCCCCCCCCCACCCCCCCCCCCCCCCACCCCCCCCCCCCCCCACCCCCCCCCCCCCCCACCCCCCCCCCCCCCCACCCCCCCCCCCCCCCACCCCCCCCCCCCCCCACCCCCCCCCCCCCCCACCCCCCCCCCCCCCCACCCCCCCCCCCCCCCACCCCCCCCCCCCCCCACCCCCCCCCCCCCCCACCCCCCCCCCCCCCCACCCCCCCCCCCCCCCACCCCCCCCCCCCCCCACCCCCCCCCCCCCCCACCCCCCCCCCCCCCCACCCCCCCCCCCCCCCACCCCCCCCCCCCCCCACCCCCCCCCCCCCCCACCCCCCCCCCCCCCCACCCCCCCCCCCCCCCACCCCCCCCCCCCCCCACCCCCCCCCCCCCCCACCCCCCCCCCCCCCCACCCCCCCCCCCCCCCACCCCCCCCCCCCCCCACCCCCCCCCCCCCCCACCCCCCCCCCCCCCCACCCCCCCCCCCCCCCACCCCCCCCCCCCCCCACCCCCCCCCCCCCCCACCCCCCCCCCCCCCCACCCCCCCCCCCCCCCACCCCCCCCCCCCCCCACCCCCCCCCCCCCCCACCCCCCCCCCCCCCCACCCCCCCCCCCCCCCACCCCCCCCCCCCCCCACCCCCCCCCCCCCCCACCCCCCCCCCCCCCCACCCCCCCCCCCCCCCACCCCCCCCCCCCCCCACCCCCCCCCCCCCCCACCCCCCCCCCCCCCCACCCCCCCCCCCCCCCACCCCCCCCCCCCCCCACCCCCCCCCCCCCCCACCCCCCCCCCCCCCCACCCCCCCCCCCCCCCACCCCCCCCCCCCCCCACCCCCCCCCCCCCCCACCCCCCCCCCCCCCCACCCCCCCCCCCCCCCACCCCCCCCCCCCCCCACCCCCCCCCCCCCCCACCCCCCCCCCCCCCCACCCCCCCCCCCCCCCACCCCCCCCCCCCCCCACCCCCCCCCCCCCCCACCCCCCCCCCCCCCCACCCCCCCCCCCCCCCACCCCCCCCCCCCCCCACCCCCCCCCCCCCCCACCCCCCCCCCCCCCCACCCCCCCCCCCCCCCACCCCCCCCCCCCCCCACCCCCCCCCCCCCCCACCCCCCCCCCCCCCCACCCCCCCCCCCCCCCACCCCCCCCCCCCCCCACCCCCCCCCCCCCCCACCCCCCCCCCCCCCCACCCCCCCCCCCCCCCACCCCCCCCCCCCCCCACCCCCCCCCCCCCCCACCCCCCCCCCCCCCCACCCCCCCCCCCCCCCACCCCCCCCCCCCCCCACCCCCCCCCCCCCCCACCCCCCCCCCCCCCCACCCCCCCCCCCCCCCACCCCCCCCCCCCCCCACCCCCCCCCCCCCCCACCCCCCCCCCCCCCCACCCCCCCCCCCCCCCACCCCCCCCCCCCCCCACCCCCCCCCCCCCCCACCCCCCCCCCCCCCCACCCCCCCCCCCCCCCACCCCCCCCCCCCCCCACCCCCCCCCCCCCCCACCCCCCCCCCCCCCCACCCCCCCCCCCCCCCACCCCCCCCCCCCCCCACCCCCCCCCCCCCCCACCCCCCCCCCCCCCCACCCCCCCCCCCCCCCACCCCCCCCCCCCCCCACCCCCCCCCCCCCCCACCCCCCCCCCCCCCCACCCCCCCCCCCCCCCACCCCCCCCCCCCCCCACCCCCCCCCCCCCCCACCCCCCCCCCCCCCCACCCCCCCCCCCCCCCACCCCCCCCCCCCCCCACCCCCCCCCCCCCCCACCCCCCCCCCCCCCCACCCCCCCCCCCCCCCACCCCCCCCCCCCCCCACCCCCCCCCCCCCCCACCCCCCCCCCCCCCCACCCCCCCCCCCCCCCACCCCCCCCCCCCCCCACCCCCCCCCCCCCCCACCCCCCCCCCCCCCCACCCCCCCCCCCCCCCACCCCCCCCCCCCCCCACCCCCCCCCCCCCCCACCCCCCCCCCCCCCCACCCCCCCCCCCCCCCACCCCCCCCCCCCCCCACCCCCCCCCCCCCCCACCCCCCCCCCCCCCCACCCCCCCCCCCCCCCACCCCCCCCCCCCCCCACCCCCCCCCCCCCCCACCCCCCCCCCCCCCCACCCCCCCCCCCCCCCACCCCCCCCCCCCCCCACCCCCCCCCCCCCCCACCCCCCCCCCCCCCCACCCCCCCCCCCCCCCACCCCCCCCCCCCCCCACCCCCCCCCCCCCCCACCCCCCCCCCCCCCCACCCCCCCCCCCCCCCACCCCCCCCCCCCCCCACCCCCCCCCCCCCCCACCCCCCCCCCCCCCCACCCCCCCCCCCCCCCACCCCCCCCCCCCCCCACCCCCCCCCCCCCCCACCCCCCCCCCCCCCCACCCCCCCCCCCCCCCACCCCCCCCCCCCCCCACCCCCCCCCCCCCCCACCCCCCCCCCCCCCCACCCCCCCCCCCCCCCACCCCCCCCCCCCCCCACCCCCCCCCCCCCCCACCCCCCCCCCCCCCCACCCCCCCCCCCCCCCACCCCCCCCCCCCCCCACCCCCCCCCCCCCCCACCCCCCCCCCCCCCCACCCCCCCCCCCCCCCACCCCCCCCCCCCCCCACCCCCCCCCCCCCCCACCCCCCCCCCCCCCCACCCCCCCCCCCCCCCACCCCCCCCCCCCCCCACCCCCCCCCCCCCCCACCCCCCCCCCCCCCCACCCCCCCCCCCCCCCACCCCCCCCCCCCCCCACCCCCCCCCCCCCCCACCCCCCCCCCCCCCCACCCCCCCCCCCCCCCACCCCCCCCCCCCCCCACCCCCCCCCCCCCCCACCCCCCCCCCCCCCCACCCCCCCCCCCCCCCACCCCCCCCCCCCCCCACCCCCCCCCCCCCCCACCCCCCCCCCCCCCCACCCCCCCCCCCCCCCACCCCCCCCCCCCCCCACCCCCCCCCCCCCCCACCCCCCCCCCCCCCCACCCCCCCCCCCCCCCACCCCCCCCCCCCCCCACCCCCCCCCCCCCCCACCCCCCCCCCCCCCCACCCCCCCCCCCCCCCACCCCCCCCCCCCCCCACCCCCCCCCCCCCCCACCCCCCCCCCCCCCCACCCCCCCCCCCCCCCACCCCCCCCCCCCCCCACCCCCCCCCCCCCCCACCCCCCCCCCCCCCCACCCCCCCCCCCCCCCACCCCCCCCCCCCCCCACCCCCCCCCCCCCCCACCCCCCCCCCCCCCCACCCCCCCCCCCCCCCACCCCCCCCCCCCCCCACCCCCCCCCCCCCCCACCCCCCCCCCCCCCCACCCCCCCCCCCCCCCACCCCCCCCCCCCCCCACCCCCCCCCCCCCCCACCCCCCCCCCCCCCCACCCCCCCCCCCCCCCACCCCCCCCCCCCCCCACCCCCCCCCCCCCCCACCCCCCCCCCCCCCCACCCCCCCCCCCCCCCACCCCCCCCCCCCCCCACCCCCCCCCCCCCCCACCCCCCCCCCCCCCCACCCCCCCCCCCCCCCACCCCCCCCCCCCCCCACCCCCCCCCCCCCCCACCCCCCCCCCCCCCCACCCCCCCCCCCCCCCACCCCCCCCCCCCCCCACCCCCCCCCCCCCCCACCCCCCCCCCCCCCCACCCCCCCCCCCCCCCACCCCCCCCCCCCCCCACCCCCCCCCCCCCCCACCCCCCCCCCCCCCCACCCCCCCCCCCCCCCACCCCCCCCCCCCCCCACCCCCCCCCCCCCCCACCCCCCCCCCCCCCCACCCCCCCCCCCCCCCACCCCCCCCCCCCCCCACCCCCCCCCCCCCCCACCCCCCCCCCCCCCCACCCCCCCCCCCCCCCACCCCCCCCCCCCCCCACCCCCCCCCCCCCCCACCCCCCCCCCCCCCCACCCCCCCCCCCCCCCACCCCCCCCCCCCCCCACCCCCCCCCCCCCCCACCCCCCCCCCCCCCCACCCCCCCCCCCCCCCACCCCCCCCCCCCCCCACCCCCCCCCCCCCCCACCCCCCCCCCCCCCCACCCCCCCCCCCCCCCACCCCCCCCCCCCCCCACCCCCCCCCCCCCCCACCCCCCCCCCCCCCCACCCCCCCCCCCCCCCACCCCCCCCCCCCCCCACCCCCCCCCCCCCCCACCCCCCCCCCCCCCCACCCCCCCCCCCCCCCACCCCCCCCCCCCCCCACCCCCCCCCCCCCCCACCCCCCCCCCCCCCCACCCCCCCCCCCCCCCACCCCCCCCCCCCCCCACCCCCCCCCCCCCCCACCCCCCCCCCCCCCCACCCCCCCCCCCCCCCACCCCCCCCCCCCCCCACCCCCCCCCCCCCCCACCCCCCCCCCCCCCCACCCCCCCCCCCCCCCACCCCCCCCCCCCCCCACCCCCCCCCCCCCCCACCCCCCCCCCCCCCCACCCCCCCCCCCCCCCACCCCCCCCCCCCCCCACCCCCCCCCCCCCCCACCCCCCCCCCCCCCCACCCCCCCCCCCCCCCACCCCCCCCCCCCCCCACCCCCCCCCCCCCCCACCCCCCCCCCCCCCCACCCCCCCCCCCCCCCACCCCCCCCCCCCCCCACCCCCCCCCCCCCCCACCCCCCCCCCCCCCCACCCCCCCCCCCCCCCACCCCCCCCCCCCCCCACCCCCCCCCCCCCCCACCCCCCCCCCCCCCCACCCCCCCCCCCCCCCACCCCCCCCCCCCCCCACCCCCCCCCCCCCCCACCCCCCCCCCCCCCCACCCCCCCCCCCCCCCACCCCCCCCCCCCCCCACCCCCCCCCCCCCCCACCCCCCCCCCCCCACACCCCCCCCCCCCCCCCCCCCCCCCCCCCCCCACCCCCCCCCCCGCCCGCCCCCCCCCCCCCCCCCCCCCCCACCCCCCCACCCCACCCCCCCCCCCACCCCCCCCCACCCACCCACCCCCCCACCCCCCCCCCCACACACACACCCCCCCCCCCCCCCCCCCCCCCCCCCACCCCCCCCCCCCCCCCCCCCCCCACCCCCACCCCCCCCCCCCCCCCCCACCCCCAGCTATAATGAGTTTAAATTATGGACAGAAAGATACCAGCTGGAAATTAGGAACTTTTTTTTTACAGTAAGAGTTTTTTACAGTAACAGAGAAACTATTAATGCCCCGCCCCCGGAATGCCTGGCCACGCCCCCGTCGTGCCCCGCCCAGCCCCATTGGCACTACGCCACTGTTTGAATCCCACCACCATGGGAACCTGTTACTAAAATTTTTGGATCCCACCACTGACTACCCTACTGAGGCCCCTGTCCCCAAACTCCACCCCAAATCACTTGGATTTTCCAAACCTGGAGCTAGCAGCCCTCGGGGACCACAGTCTTGTTAAGCTTGTGAGCACTCCTGGAATACAGAATTTGACCCCTCCAGAAAATGGTTGCAGTGAAGATAGAAGCCACTGCACTAAATATTTGGCCATTGCAAGTCAAGCATCTTCCTATGATGGAGCATCTCCCCCCGCCCCCCCCCCCCCCCCCCGCCAAAAAAAGCTGGTCACCAGATTATTAGAGAGCAAGCATGGTGTAGTTAAGAGTGGTGGACTGTTATCTGGTGAACTGGATTGGCTTCCCTGCTCCTGCACATGAAGCCTGCTGGGTGACCTTGGGTTAGTTGCGGTTCTCTCAGAAGTTTCTCAGTCCCACCTACCTCACAAGGTGTCTGTTGTGGGGAGAGGAAGGGAAAGGAGTTTTAAGATGCTTTGAGACTCCTTAAAGAAGACAAAGGAGTTCTGCCGTTCTGCCGCCTGAGCTGTGGAGGCTTATCTGGGGAATTCAGATTAGCCTGTACACTCCCACACACGCCAGCTTGGTAACCTTGGGCGAGTCACAGTTCTTCTGAGTTCCCTCAGCCCCACCTACCTCACAGGGTGTTTGTTGTGTGTGTGTGTGGGGGGGGGGGGAAGGAGTTCGTAAGCCCTTTGAGTCTCCTACAGGAGAGAAAGGAGGGATATAAATCCAATTCTTCTTCTTCTTCTTCTTCTTCTTCTTCTTCTTCTTCTTCTTCTTCTTCTTCTTCTTCTTCTTCTTCTTCTTCTTCTTCTTCTTCTTCTTCTTCTTCTTCTTCTTCTTCTTCTTCTTCTTCACCATTTCCCAGAAGTCAGTGTGGAGAGCTATACTGTCTCATAACATGGCACTTTCCTTTTGCTATCATGGCTCATAACCTTCTGCGGACTATCAGTTCCCCACTATTTTATCTGTTATTCTTAAAGGATTGCTTGATACAGCAGCACTTTTATTGAAACTACTGTTTTCTTATTCTTCTTGAGTCGTAGTTTTTGAAATCGTGGCTTATATTCCTAAATCATACAAATTTTAAACACCACTTTTTTCTTGACTGGAAAGGTTGTTGGGAAATGTTATAAAACCAGTTTGGAGACAGAGAAACAGCGCGAGAGACGAACAAAATTAAACACAGATCAAATTGAACCAGCAGAGAAGGTCTGTGTGCTCCCTAACAAACTGGAGAATAAAGTTATCCAGAAAGCTAGCTAATAGAATAGGAAACACATGGAGACAGCTCAGGTGGTTTTTGTATTGGATTTGATGTTTTTAATAAACAAGCCAAAAGACTAATAAAGCTTTTCTAGGCTGCACGAAAATCTGACAGTTGAGCAAATAAAAATAGCACAGCGCTCACAGCTCCGTCACGTTCGAAAAGAGAAGTCTGCGTAATGGAAATGGGACATATTCTTGAGATTTGGATTGCCCTCTGTGGCTTTTCCCCTCATTCTTGAGTATCTCATTAAACAAACGTATATTTTTCTGGTTTTGTAGAAGCAAACGTTTGAGGACATGTTCTGTTTCTGGCTTTAAAGCCAGCAAAACTTGGTTGAGAAACAGCGTAATGTCCTTTGAATTGTATTAAGGGGGAGGTGAAAGGTTGATGATATGGTTGTTAGAAGAGAGAATGACTTCCTTTCCAGTGTGTGTCCACTAGAAGAAGAAGAGTTTGGATTTATATCCCCCCTTTCTCTCCTGCAGGAGACTCAAAGGGGCTTACAATCTCCTTGCCCTTCCCCCCTCACAACAAACACCCTGTGAGGTAGGTGGGGCTGAGAGAGCTCCGAGAAGCTGTGACTAGCCCAAGGTCACCCAGCTGGCCTGTGTGGGAGTGCACAGGCTAATCTGAATTCCCCAGATAAGCCTCCACAGCTCAAGTGGCAGAGCGGGGAATCAAACCGGTTCCTCCAGATTAGAATGCACCTGCTCTTAACCACTACGCCACTGCTGTTCCTAGGAACATAAACTCATCCACCTCCTAGTGTGTGTGTGTAAAGTGCAGTCAAGTGGGAAGCAGAGGTGGTTTGCCATTGCCTTCCTCTGTCTTCAGAGTCTTCCTTGGTGGTCTCCCTTTTAAGTACTGACCCTGCTTAGCTTCTCAGCTCTGACAGAATCAGGGTACGTCACCTTCCTTCCCAGTCACCTCCATCCATTACTCACATTCTCTAACTTTCCCTCAAAACTCTTTCATTCGTGTGACTATTAACCCCCTCCCCCTTGAAAGAACCAACTTTTTGAGTTCTCTCATTATGTGTCTGATATTTTGCCTGAGGTAAAAGCTCCAATATCACTGTAGCTTCATACATGGCAAAATCTTGGGGGCAGCTCTGAAGAAGAAGAGTTGGTTTTTGTATCCTTCTTTTCTTTATAATAAGGAGTCTCAAAACAGCTTACAAACTCCTTTCTGTTCCTCTTCTCACAAGAGACCCTTTGTGAAGTGGAATCATAGAATCATAGAGTTGGACGAGACCCCCAGGGCCATCAAGTCCAACCCCCTGCAATGCAGGAACACACAGAGGTGGGATCCAGCAGGTTCTCACAGGTTCCCGAGAGTAGGTTCCGGACACACGAGTCGACTCAGGTGTGACTCGTGTCGGCGGAGTCTTACCTTGACTCGAGTCCTCCCGTTCCTCCGCACAGCAGCCGACTCGTGTCTCCGGAGTCGAGCTCAGAGGGCGGGACCACCTCCCTGCGTTGCTTTCCGATTGGTTGTTGAGCTCGACTCAGCTTACGAGCTGAGCCGAGCTCAGAGGGCGGGACCACCTCCGCACGTTTTCCACTCCTCATTCCTATTGGCTGCCGTTCTATGGCGGGAAACGTGAGTACGCGGTTTTTTTTTTTTCGTTTGCCAAGTAGGAGCTACGTTGCTACGGGCGACGGCGCAGGCGCGGCGTAGGAGCGGCAGTTTTTCACCTGTCAAACTGGTGAGAATCCATTTCTGCAAGGCTTCATTTCTGACAGATCACAGCTGAGCTGAATAATGGATCGTGGTGATTTGTTGGAGGAGGAGGAGATATTGGTCACCATTTTGGCACTCCTATCCCATCTCAACAGCCTCCTGGAGGCTGCTGTGGCAGCTGCCACCAGATGTCTACGTTTGGTGCGCCAGAATAATTACAACACTCATACTGACTGGATGGTCCTTGTTTCGACTCCACAGCGGCCACGCTACTGGGTATACCCGCACAGGTCCATGGACTGGTGGAAAAACTGTGTGTTGGCCCAGTGGGAAGACAGCCGGTGGGTGCGAAATTTTAGGATGTCCCGCAGGACCTTCATGTGGCTTGTTGACATCCTGAAGCCACACCTGTTCCACCAGGACACACAGATGCGTCATGCGTGGCCAGTGGATCTAAGAGTCGCCATGTCTCTCTGGTATCTGGCTAACAAGAACTCATTCCGGGAGGTGCAGGAGCAGTTCGGGGTTGGGCTGACTACTGTTGCTGATGCGGTCCACGAGTTCTGCATGGTAGTGGAGGAGGTCCTGGTTCCCAGGTTGGTCAAACTGACAGACCCAATGGAGCAGGTAGGTGCAGCTGTTACATAAACTCCCCCCCCCTTTTCATTGTATTGCTTCTTGTCACAGCCAGATGCAGTGGGCACAGTTTTTAGCCTAGTGGCACCACACTTTCAGGGTACTGTTAGGTGGCACATCTGATGATACCAGCCAAGTTTCATGAAGTTTGGTCCAGGGGGATTCAAAGTTATGGACCCTCAAAAAGGACCCCCATCTCCTATTAGCTCCCATTGGAATGGGGGATAGGGGTTTCCTTTTCGAGGGCCCATAACTTCCAAAGCCCCAAATAGAATGGACTGCTGCAGTCTACTCTGAATGGTACCAAAGCATGGATCATTTTGACAAAGCATAGTTCTGAATGAGAGCAAACACGACAGTTGAAAAAAATGGGATATCAATCCAAGCTCCTCTTCTACTAAAACCAGTCTTTGTGGCTTGAACTTTCTGATCTAAGCCATTCCAAAAACAGCATCACTTTTATTGTTTTTGCTACTGTGGACCCCAGATTCTCTCTTTAAGGTGGACTTACAAGAAGAATCTGGGCTCCCTAGTTAAACACCACTGAAAGTGACTCTGTTTGGGGGTGGATTCCAGCATCACAGCGGGCGCCCATGGGGGGGGGGTTCAGGGGCACAAAACTGTCAGCGGGGGGGTGGGGGTGGGGGTTCCCAAGCGTACTGTTTCATAGTGTGTGTGCCAGACAGCAGTTACCACATCAGCAATCACCCTGTTTTGTTCTAACACACCTGTGCAATTTCTCTCTTAACAGATCATGCTGGGGTTCGCTGAAATTGGATTCCCTCAGTGTGTTGGCGCTGTCGATGGCTGCCACATCCCCATTCAGAATCCAGCTGACTCGAATGGGGAATACATTAACAGAAAAAAGTTCGCATCAATCGTCCTCATGGCCATCTGCGACCACAGAGGACGTTTCTATGCTGCAGAGGCTGGAGAATCTGGAAAAAGCCATGACGCCTACATCTTCAACGGGTGCCACTTCACCCACGCCATTGATCGTGGGGCCTTCTTTCCAGCAACTCCATCTCTGGTTGTGGATGGGGTAGCTGTCCCCCCCTTGGTCCTTGGTGATGGGGCCTTTCCCATGCGTAAGTGGCTGGTGACGTCGTACAAGCCAGTCCACAATGCAAGAGAAAGGCAGTTTAATCGAAGGTTGTCACGGGCGAGATGCACAATAGAGCGTGCCTTTGGCCGACTGAAGGCACGGTGGAGGTGCCTCCTTTCCCCATTACAAATAAAACTGGACAGTGTGTCTACACTTGTTGGGGCCTGCGTTGTGCTCCACAACATTTGTGAGACCCGTGGGCACAGAGCACCAGAACTTGAGGAGAGGCCTCCTCCACTCCTCACAGAAATGGAATGCCAGCAGGACATTGTAGTTGGACACGAGGGGGGAAGGGGGTATGACCCCAGAGCTGACAGCAACCTGGAAGAGGGGAAAGAGGTCAGGGATGCTCTGGCAAGGTACATGTGCGGCTAGGAGCACACAGGTTACAAAATGTTTTAAAATGTTTACAGTTCTCCCCGCAGCAGTGAAGTGTTTGCATTTAAGTTATGAAATGTTGCATTAAAGTTGAGAAATGTTTTTGATTAAAAGTATTATGTTTTCTTAACCTAGTGAATACATTGCTGTTTTGAAACTGTATTATAAATAAGTGCTACTTTCAAATATGATGAGCAACTAGATATCAGTGCAAGTCAACAGCAGGAAAGGACTTGCTTCATTTTTAGGGGCCCCAAAAAGGCTTATGGGCCCCCAACAGCAGCAGTGGCGTAGGAGGTTTAGAGCAGGTGCATTCTAATCTGAAGAAACCAGGTTTGATTCCCTGCTACGCCGTTTGAGCTGTGGAGGCTTATCTGGGGAACCAGACTAGTTTGTGCACTCCCACACACGCCAGCTGGGTGACCTTGGGCTAGTCACAGTTCTTTGGAGCTCTCTCAGCCCCACCCACCTCACAGGGTGTTTGCTGTGGTGGGGGGAAGGGCAAGGAGATTGTAAGCCCCTTTGAGTCTCCTACAGGAGAGAAAGGGAGGATATAAATCCAAACTACTCTTCTTCTTCCTCCTCCTCCTCCTTCTAATTCACTCCAAACAGTATTCTATTCCAATTGTAATTTCCGGATAGTCTTCTAGAACACATTGCAGAAATCTCATCAACATGGTGTAATAGTTAAGAGCAGGTGCACTCTAATTTGGGTCTGATTCCCCACTCCTCCACATGAGCAGTGGACTCTTACCTGGTGAACTGGGTTTGTTTTCCCACTCCTATACATGAAGCCTGCTGGGTGACCTTGGGCTAGTGACAGTTCTCTCTGAACTCTCTCAGCCCCACCTACCTCACAACAGGGTGTCTGCAGGATGAGCAGACTGTTAGTGTTTCAGATTTCAGAATGTGTTTGCTCAAAACAGGGGCTATTTCTCAGGGAGCAGAGGCTGGAAACAAATATGAAATTCCTTGGCAACAGTATCTAAGTTTAGGCTGAGAGTTGAAAGAATGCTTCCGATTCATGGCTGTCGCCACCTGGCATTCCTCTGCCATACTCTTAACATGATCTAACAAGGTACCACATAGCCCCTTGAGGGTTGGAATATAAATCCAAACTCTTCTTCTTCTTCTTTTTCTTCTCTCCAGATGATCATGGATTACAAATCCCACCAGCCCCTGCCAGCATGGCCAATTGGCAGGGGCTGATGGGATTTGTGGTCCATGATCATCTGGAGAGTCGCAGGCTGCAGACCCCTGGTTTAGATCCTGTTTTTAGCTGTTGCCATCAGGTGAGCTGCATTTGCTCCTTGCCTATTGAGGATGAGAGCCAACCGCTTGTGTCTGCTGCAACATGTCTTGAACACCTGAACGCCTCTTGATACTGAATCAGAGCATGCATCCATCACAGTCACTACTGTCTACTCAGACTGCAGGCAGTAGCTCTCCGGGGTCTCCCCTAGAGATCTTACACATCACCTCCCGCCTGGTCCATTTAGCTGCCGATGTCAGGGAATGACCCCGGGACCTTCTGGATGCCAAGCAGATGCTCAGCCACCGTCTTCCTCCAGGCCAGAAGGCAGGCAGTGCGGCTGGCCCTAGCCCCTGGCGGGGGGGGGGGGGGGGGTTTCCCAAGCGTACTGTTTCATAGTGTGTGTGCCAGACAGCAGTTACCACATCAGCAATCACCCTGTTTTGTTCTAACACACGTGTGCAATTTCTCTCTTAACAGATCATGCTGGGGTTCGCTGAAATTGGATTCCCTCAGTGTGTTGGCGCTGTCGATGGCTGAAGGCAGAAGGTCAAGTGTGGGAAGATGGGAGCAGCAAGGGCCTATTTGAGCCTAGGCTTGGATCCAGCTCTAAGCTGCAGCCTGCAGCTTAGAGCTGGATCCAAGCCTGGCCTTAGCTGGTTTCAGACTGAAGCCTGAGTGGCACACATATATCTGCTGGGTTACCTTGGGCTGGTCACTGTTCAAAAGAAAGAGTCAACACAGTATATAAATTTAACTTCAGAACTTTTAATAACTTTTAATAATTTAACAAGGAACTTTTAATAAGTTAACGAAGAAACAAACCAACAAACAGTATCAACTATGTACAAAACTAAGTGGTGGCCACCCCGGAGCTCAGCTCCACCACTGCTCCCTCATCGATTACTAGTCCGTGGGGACTGCTGTCTGAGCTAGAGGTGGGGTATGCCGCTGCTGCCGCTGCTGCTGGCTCAGCTGGCCTCTGTGGGTGGGGCTGCTCTAGGTGGTCAAGGCGAGCCTCCACCCTCCGCAGCCTCTGGTCAATGGAAGTCACTGGAAGAAGACGGACAGAAAAAGTTTGTGAGCAGTTGAACATCTGGTGCAACAGTAATTATACCTTACTATATTATACATTATACAGTATATATTATAATTATAATATTATACATTATACAATGTATAAATTATACATTACATTACATTATTTCTCTTCATCCAGGGGCTGTGCCTCCTTACTTACGCATGGCCAGAATTGTGCCAAGCCGCGCATGGGCACTGACCGCAGGTTGTTCTGTGCCAGCAGCAGCAGCAGCAGCAGGAGCTTGTGATGTGCCTACAGGGAAACAAAGGGGGGGGTAACGTTTGTAAGCCACCTTGAGGAGAACTCAGATAGGGATGTTCTAAACAAATAAATAAATTCAGGATGCATATCACACTTTTCAAAAGCAGTCATGGTAATAGTAGTAGGAAGTAGCATGCCATTTGGAATTAAATTTGAGGGGTATATAATCTACTCATTCCATTATACAAAGTATACTGCAGTTAATGCAAAAACCACTGTGAACTTCCATGGAGTTTACCTGAAGCCTAACCATTCCTTGAGGTCAGCCTGGTCATTATAATGATGCAGTGGAAATTATGGTTTTGGTCAAAATATTGGACTCAATAAAGAATGAAAGTATTGGTGTATTGGGATACTGTGGGGAATGCTTTTAAAGTGCATAGGGAACTAAAGCAAGTTAAACCTCACAACCTATGGGTGACCTCAGTCCCAATAGTTTCTCAGCGGTCAAGAGGAGGAAGCTGAGAACTTGAACTGAATTCATGAATAATTCACCCTAAATTGTGAACATTTCATGTAAGAAATTGCATATTGTGGGAAAGTGACGAATTGGGCATTTTCCCTTGAGAGGAGAAAGGAAAATTTAAATTTTAAATAGCTCCAACATCGGTTCGCAGGGAAAGAGGGACAGAGCAGCATCCCACACACACAAGCTTTTTTACCTGGGCGCGCATCGTCCGTTTGGGAGGAGTCCTCACCCTCGTCGCTGCGCTCCTCCTGTTCTGTCTCCGGGCCAGCCCTACCTGTGGAAGCAGAAACATAGAAATATATCGTCACTACACAGGGATGCGTGTGCGCAGCAACGCAAGTTAAATGCACGCAGCAACGCAAACTTTATTAAAGGCCGAAAAGTTACTTACCACGAGGGCGGCGATCGGCCAAGCGTGGCCGCCCTGCGTTCCGCCATATCTGCCGGAGTTCCGAGAAGTTCTCCGGCCAGCTGGACTGGAGAGGGACTTTCCCCCAGGCCTGCACGACACGGAAAAAGTCCCCTTTCAGGGACTTCCACTTCGTGCAGACCTGTTTTGGGGTCCGCCTGTAGCCCGCCGCCTCCAGGGCCCTTGCAATTGCCCGGTATGCTGCTCGGTTAGGCAACCGGGTGCTGCCCATCAACAGGGAGCTGTACCCCCGGTCCCTAATTGTCTGGAGGAGGACATTGATCTCCTCCTCCTGCCAGAACACTCCATGTCTCACCTCCTCCATGGCAGCAATAACGGGTGGGAAACAGTTAGGGGCTGAGCTTAGTTTGGGCTATTTTGCTGCTTTGCTGTTGGTCCTTTAAAATTGCCCCCTCCCCTTCGTCGCAACGCAGGATGGATCTTTTTAAGGATCAATGCAACACTGCAGGGATGTAGGCTAGAAGTATGGTAGAGGATGAAGAATTCATGAAAAGAATGGAAGTAGGAAGAAGTGGTAGTGAAAAAAGAATGCATACTGGAAAGCATAAATAATGTTAAATTATAAAGAAAGACAAGTATGCATAGATGGAAGGAAAAATAATACTTAAATGGTACAGAACTCCAATGCAACTAGCTAATATGGCTAGTAGTCAAACAACCATCTCATATAGCTATGCTTAGTCAAAAATGTTGGCACTGCGGAGAACCAGGGGCCTATTACACTCATATGTGGATTACATGCAAAGAGATTAAATTTTTTTGGAAAAAACCATTATTTTTGTGCAGGTTTGCTGTTTACAGGAATAATTGAGGGGACAAAAGTAGATTAAAAATGATCTAATGTATATGAGGATGTTAAGAGCTGCACACGCAGTAGTAGCATTGGGATGGAAAGATAAGAAAAAACGGACTATTTTGAAATGACTGAAATATATATGGGAACAAATGCAACTGTCCTTCGTATGCAGAGTGGTCTCCCAAAGAGGGTGGCCCCATCCCTAATTGTTTTCAATGTGATCAAATACGAACGGGCATACACAGCTGAGGGTCCATAACTTTGGACCCCCTGAACCAAACCACACCAAACCTGGGAGGTATCATTAGGAGATACTCATACAGATACCCTGAAAGTTTGGTGCTGCTAGCCCAAACAATGCGCCCCTGACAGCAGGCACCCCTGAAATTTCCCCAGATTCTTCTTTTAAATCCACCCCCTTCGGCATGGATTTAAAGGGAGAATCTGAGGTCCTCTGTTTAGAAGAAGAAGAAGAGTTTGGATTTATATCCCCCCTTTCTCTCCTTCAGGAGACTCAAAGGGGCTGACAATCTCCTTGCCCTTGCTCCCTCACAACAAACACCCTGGGTGGGTGAAAGCTCCAAAGAACTGTGACTAGCCCAAGGTCACCCGGCTGGCGTGTGTGTGAGTGCACAGGCTAATCTAAATTCCCCAGATAAGCCTCCACAGCTCAGGTGGCAGAGCTGGGAATCAAACGTGGTTCTCCAAATTAGAGTGCACCTGCTCTTAACTACTATGTCACATTGACAGTGATGCTGTTTGGGGGTCAATCTTTCATCCCTGGCCTCGGAGAGCTGGTATCATAAGTGCTAGGCCAGGGGCTGGACTTGGGGAGGCTTGTCCATGCCCTAGGGGTGGGGGTGTCGCACCACCCCTGATCCCCCCCCCCCATGAGAAATCCATATCTACGTCCCTGCACAGAAGAGACACCGTGGTGTTTGCCAAGTGTCTTGTGGGCCAAACACACCTGTCCCTCTCACCTTACCAATTTTGATCCTTTCCTGTTTCCTAGGCACCAGCACCCACTTGTCGAAGCGGAGGAGAAAGGGGAGTAAACCTTCTCTGCGGGATTGCGTGTCCCTACGTAAGTTTTTTGCACTGGGGCACACCTGGAGCTGTTTTTAGTTCACACAACTAAGTGCATTTATCGTAAACAGGTTTTCCTGCCTTACAACTGAAAAAAGATTGTGCCCATGTAGCAATGGCTCTTTTTAATCTCTGGCCCACCAATTGCTACACTCTCACAGATTCAAGGAAATCAGATCCAAGTATGTGAATCTTAGCCCACCTAGCTCCCCGATTGAATGAGATTGCACAACTTATTGGTCACTCCTGATCCTTCTCTGTCGTCTGTGGGCAGATTTTTATCTTGGACATCACTGAACGGCAGTAGATGTCCTTCGCCCTACCATTCATATCCCTTATCAGAAATGCTTTTTTATTTGTTCTGTATTACTGCTGTACTTCTGACAATGCCAGTGATGGCTTGCTAATGTGTTTCCCTGCATTACAGTAACCAGAATGGACAGGCGCCTGAGTAGGCTGAAGGACGAGGTGGCTGAAGGGGAGAGCGGTGGGAGCTCCGAGGACCGCCTCTGCATCGTCACCAGCGAAGAGGAGGACACCACCAGCAGGAACCCGCCCACCTCCGAGCCCTCAGCCGTGGTCATCGTGAGCTCCGCTGCTCCAGGGAGCTCAAGCTCATCTCAGTGAGCGTTCGCTGCTGTTGTTGTTATAGTTGTTATAGTTCTGTCGTTGTTGTTGTTATAGTTCTGTTTATAGTTGGTGTTGTTATTTCAGGGGGAAGGGTTGTTAAATGCATTGGGGGGGTGGGCTGTGGGTGTTTTATTGTAATAAAGTTGTGCCTTCTTAAACCTTCACTCCATATCTCACTTGTCCTTTATCACAGGTACTCATTTAGGAAACTCGATGGAGGTTTCCACCTTGCCAATGCAGCCTGAGTAGAAGACAAATCCGATGCCCAAAGCAGGCTGAGGGGGGCACATTTCGGAATGCACAGTCTCAAAACTTTCATGTTCTCATCAGGAGACTCTCCTGATAACACATTCCAGGTTTGGTGCAGTTTGGTTCAGGGTGTCCATAACTTAGGACCCCTTGAACCAATCCTCACCAAACTTGGGGAGTAGCATAAGGACAGTCACCTGGTGATACCCTGAAAGTTTGGTGCCGCTAGCCTAAAAACTGCGCCCCCTGCAGGCACCAATGTCCTGGTGCAAAAACAATTTGGTGGTGTAGTGGCCACCCGGGGGTGGGGGTGTGGGGGGTGTGGGAGGGCATCCAACCCAGGCTGTGCCCAGGGCCAAAGCTCTGCCCAGGGCTGCCTCGGTCTTACAAGAAGGAATCTGGTGTCCACAGTAGCTTAAAATATTGGATCGTGATGCTGTTTTGGGGTGGATTATCCCCTTTCCTTCCCACCCCCCCAAACAGCATCACTTCTCTGGTGCGGTGTTTGGCCCCATTAGGCACCACCAGATTCTTCTGTTGAATCCATGCTGCGTCCCTAACCTGCATGGACGGCGGAGCAGAGACTGGGCTCTGGGCTTGAACTATAAGGTATGTTTCCACACTGTATAGGCCTGTGCAAGCCTTTACTAAAACATTAAGGTGTTACCTGTTTGTTTACTGGGTTGCAGGCAAGGCCACCATAGGGAGAGGAAGGAACAACACCTTTCAAAGTTTGAAACATAACTCTTATTGAACACTTTGAACTGTTAGCAAGATCAGATGGACTCCAGCCAGTGGTGGGATCCACAACCCCAGTAACAAATTCAGATGGGTGGTGGGATCCACAACTTTAAGTAACAAAATTCAGATGGTGGCGGGATCCACAACTTTTTTAGTAACAAATTCAGATGGTGGTGGGATCCACAACCTTAAGCAACAAATTCAGATGGTGGTGGGGATCCACAACTTTAAGTAACAAATTCAGATGGGTGGTGGGATCTTACAACTTTTAGTAACAAATTCAGATGGTGGTGGGATCCACAACTTTTAGTAACAAATTCAGATGGTGGTGTGATCCACAACTCTTTAAGTAATAAATTCAGATGGTGGCAGGTGATCCACAACTTTAAGTAACAACCAGATGGACACATAAAATTCATAAATCAAAAATGTGTTTCTTCTTTTCTTCTCGGCTTCCCTACCACCTGTCCTGGCTCCCTCCAGTTCACAAGGAACTGGAGGAACTTCAGCCAGCATGGCAGGTAATTCCTCCTCCACATCTGCGGCAGGAACAGCATCAGTGCTGGTGGCGCACGGGATGACTGTTGTGGCCGGATGCGGCCGTGATCAGCAGAACGGTCTCTAAGCAGTCTCTACCAGAGAGGCAATACTCGCCTGGGCGGCTGCAATCTCTCCGGCTATCGCCTCCATATACTTGTTCAGAGTTCCCTGAACTCTTCGCACTTCTCCTGCCTCATCTCCCTCACTGCCTTTGCAGCATCCGCTTCGCCTGATTTCTGATGAGGAGAGAGACACGGCTAACTCCTCCGGGCTCCTGCAGTGTTGCCTCATGCGTTCTCCACGGGTCTCCTCAGGTATCAGCGCAGGCTGGGAACCTGCAGGGGGCTCACCACAGAAAACATGAAGGAACACTGTTTGGATTTACGAGGGCCAATGTCTGATGCTGTTTTGGGAATGAAATGGGGAGTATGGTTGAAGGAGAAGTTTCCCATACCAGACTGGAAACTCCTTATCCATTCTGTGTACTCGTAATTTGAAGACCTCTTACCCTAGACACACAGATTCTCACTTTCAAGCAGCATATGTCATTCCACAGTGGACTGGGATTTGCAAAGAATGGGGGAGGGAAGCAAGAATCTTTGTTATGCAACCACCCATTGACAGCAATGCAGACAACTCAATGGCAGAACAGAGATTCTTGGGCAAAATTTCTAGGATGTTCCTGCATGTAGCGCATTTTTGGAGGTATCAGCAATTGAAGATTTCAGGGTATCATCTTGAGACTTCCTTGATGATACTTCAGTTGGTTTCATGTAGTTTGGTTCAGGGGGGTGCAATGTTATGGACTCCTCAAAGGGGGTACCCCCTCCCACATTCTTTGCTAAGGGCTGCACCTTTGAGGGTCCATAACCTTGCACCCCCCTGAACCAAACTTCATGAAACTTGGCTGGTATCATCAGGGCAGTCTCAAGATGGTACCCTAGCTTTAAAAATGCTGGTTTTGTGTTTCACTGCTCCTGCACATGAAGCCTGCCGGGTCCCACAAAAAAACCCAGCATTTTAAGTGACAGGGTACCATCTGGAGTGACTACATTGAGTACAGTTTGTCTCATGATGTCCCTGTGTGAGTGTGTCATCCAAGCTCGCAGAGGTTGCAACATGCACACACATGCATCACACACACACACACATAAGCATACACTAGTACATTGAAATTCGAGGGTTTGATTAGAGTTTGTACAGAAGGCGTTCCACAGGTGTGCAAGCACTCACCCCGCTGTACTGTCTCATGCCTCTGGACCGCATGTTCCTCATCGCTGCAGAGTGAGCAGGAATTGCCTGGAAGAACGCTGCAAAATGTAAAAAAGTCAAAATGTCAAACTCTACACAGTATTAAGTTTCCAGCAGTGATAAAACATTCCAGCATGTGTCACCTCAGAGCACAGTCTATGTTCCCTCCCGGGTAATTGAAAATTTTCCCTGGAGACTTCGCAACAGGGCTTGAAGGCCGGATGTCTTCCTTCCTCTGATGGCGGTGAGAGGATCTGATGCCTCCAGGTTCACTGGGGCGGTGGACATGTTAACACTCCGCATTATCCACTCCCTCGGCCTGATGGTAGCACTCGCTGCCCAACAATACGTCCAGTTCCTCGTAGAAGGCGCATGTTTTCGGACTGCTGCCTTGAGATGGCATTGTGCTGCACTCACCTTCTTGTAATCTCTTTTAAGTGCCTTGAACTTATTATGCACTCCAAAGGACTCTAACGATGCCCCCTCCTCTGCATCTCAGCAGCAACTCTTTCAAAAAGAGAAAGGTTATGCTTGGCAGTTTTTTGATCTTTTTATGGATCTCCATTTCTCCCTAAATACCGGGATTGTCCAGCCGCCTCCTCCTCCTTCCAGCGTGAATCCCTCTAGCTGGACCTCTGTAGCCGGAGCAGGAGCTGCCAGAACAGATAGAGGCTGCATCACCAGAATCCATCACAAAATAGACGCTTAAACCTACAAAATCCATAAAACATTTAGCTACAACACTCAAAACACCACTGACACTCTAGCACTACCAACACCACAAGCAACCACAGAGCAAGCTATACAAAGGAGGGATAGTAGGTGACAGGAGGGAACGCGTTTGATTGGCCAACAGTGGGATAAATGTTGCAATTTCTGCCCGTTGCTTCGCGGAAAAAATAATTTTTCTTAGTTGGAATTAAAGCTGCCGCTGCTCCGTGACTCACCCAATTCAAGCATGTCCAAAGTTGCCAGCTCATTTCACGCACGCGGATTTTGCTAAGGCGCGCTTCTCGCCGTCGCCACGCACTTCTCCTCGCTCCCGCGCATGTCCAAAGCTTTTCGCCGCCGCCACGAAGCGTCTCCTTCAGCTTCTAGCGCATATTAAACATAATACTAATACGTTGATTGGCTGGATGGACGCTGGCCGAGTCGGCATGGAGATTCCGCGATTCCTCACGTCTTCGCCTCGAGCGCAACCTGAGTCCGGCCGGTCGACTCTGACCTTCCAGCAGTGGGTCGAGTAATCAACGACATTTGTGAGGTGAGTCGAGTCACCACGCGAGTCCGCCGCTACGCTCAAAGCGGATAATTTCGGTCGGACTCTAGTCGATCTCAGGTCGAGCACGACAATGCGGAAGGGCTCCAAGAGTAGCTTGCTAATTATTTGTGTGTGCCGAGAGGGGGTGACTAATGGGTGATTTTGCCACGTGATTTTTGCCTTAGTTATGCCCCTCCTCTCAGCAGTAGCGCCATGAGAATCCTCTAGGAAGCAGTTCTAGGGGCAGGGAGGGGGCACCCGGCAGCAGCGTGGCAGCCTCATGGGCCGCCCTTTGGCATGCGTACATTTGTTTCCTCTGCCTCTTGCAAGGACCGGGTGCAGTGATCTGTGTCCCTTGCTACAGCGCCCCCGCCCCAGGAATGCAAGCCTCCTCAAACTCCAGAATGCCCCACGCCTCTATAGTCAGGTGCTCTGCCACACCCCATTGGCGCTATGCCACTGTTTGAATCCCACCACCATGGGAACCTGTTATTAAAATTTTTGGATCACACCACTGGGAACACACAGTCAAAGTACTCCTGACAGATGGGCATCCAGCCTCTCTTTAAAAACCTCCAAAGAAAGAGACTCCACCACACTCCGAGGCAGTGAATTCCACTGTCGAACAGTCCTAACTGTCAGGAAGTTCTTTCTATGTTCTTGTCCAGAGCAACCTTTCTAGCTGGTGGTGGGAATATCTGATGGGGTTGAGAGAGTTCCAAAAGAACTGTGACTAGCCCAAGGTTTGTGTGGAGGAGCAGGGGAACAAATCCAGTTCACCAGAGTCCCCTGCTCATGTGGAGAAGTAGGGAATCACCAGATTAGAGTCCACTGCTCTTAACCACACCAGTGTTGGCGAACCTTTTTGGGACCGAGTGCCCAAATTGCAACCCAAACCCCACTTATTTATCGCAAAGTGCCAACCCGGCAATTTAACCTGAATGCTGAGGTCTTAGTTTAGAAAAAACTGGTTGGCTCCCTCTTTCTCCGACTTCTAAACCTCGGCCGAAAGCAGGGGCCAGCCTGCTATAGTCTCCAGCAAGTCCCATGCCAAGACCGCTCTGCAACCCTCCGATTTAATGCCCCTCCCCAATTGCCCTATCATTAACATCCTTGCTTCAGCCTTGCAACCCTGGCTTCCTTTATTGAATCAATCCCTCTCATATTGAGTCTTCCTCTTTCCCTGCTGCCTTCTACTTTTCCTAGCGTTATTGTCTTTTCCAGTGAGTCCTCTTCTCATAACGAGACCAACATAAGATCAGAGGTGTAGCTCCAAGGGGATGGGGGGGGGTGAAACACACTGGGTGTGCGCCCCTGTTGGTGAGGGCATTCCAGGGGTGTTCCGGGGGCATGGTGAGGGTGTTCCGGGGCAGGGGGGGGCAGGACGGGACAGGACAAGGGTGGAGGACGCACCAGTTCACCTGGCGCTTTCCCCCCTTGCTACGCCTCTGCATAAAATAGTCTTAGTTTGACCATTTTAGCTTCTAGGAAGACTTCAGGTTTGATTTGATCCCACTGATTTGTCTTTTATGGCCATCTTACGGGTATCTGCATATCCGTAACATTTCACACTCATACATAGTATATGTAATTCTGATTAAATAACGTGTGGCGTAACCTCGTGACAGTGAAATTACTGAAATGAAAGACAAGACAAGAAAACAGTCTTTCCCACTCACTGTTTATGATGCAACAGGCTATATACACAATTAGATGTTTATCAATACAAAAATGGGGCTGGAGATATTTTCGGTGCCTGCGTCCACTTCCTCATATAGGTCTCAGCTTAATCTTCTCAGCCAGATGCCAAATTACATGCCTGTTTAAGTCCTTTGCTACACCACAGTTTCTGCTCGTCAGGCCTCAGTTGTGGTGTCAGGCCCCTGACGCATTTATGCTTCCAACTGTCATGCAAAGCCAAATCTACAAGCTCTGGAGCAGCAATGGCATAGGAGGTTAAGAGCTCGTGTATCTAATCTGGAGGAACCGGGTTTGATTCCCAACTCTGCCACCTGAGCTGTGGAGGCTTACCTGGGGAATTCAGATTAGCCTGTGCACTCCCACACACACCAGCTGGGTGACCTTGGGCTGGTCACAGCTTCTCGGAGCTCTCTCAGCCCCACCCACCTCACAGGGTGTTTGTTGTGAGGGGGGAAGGGCAAGGAGATTGTCAGCCCCTTTGAGTCTCCTTACAGGAGAGAAAGGGGGGATATAAATCCAAACTCCTCCTCCTCCTCCTCCTCCTCCTCCTCCTCCTCCCCCTCTTCTTCTTCTTCTTCTTCTTCTTCTTCTTCTTCTTCTTCTTCTTCTTCTTCTTCTTCTTCTTCTTCTTCTTCTTCTTCTTCTTCTTTATTAGTTGGCCTGCTGGGATGCACCGTCTCTTAGCGTCTTGGAGCTTGCTCTTTCTGACACTTTTTGTTCCTTGCATTTTTTTTCTCGATAAAAGAAAGTTTTATCATTTCCTTACAAAATGATCATTATAATTTTTCACCCACGCAGCTGCCAACTGTTCTCTGGACCCAAAAGGCGCTTATTTCTTTTGTTTATGAATCGCTCAAAGCATGCTTTTCTTGTCAGCCGTCTAAAGATGGCAACATGGGCAGATTTCTAATCTGTGTCCAAATGATAAAAAATGATTCTTAGATATGTTTTTTTTCCATTTAGTTTATTGGCTGAGTTCATTTTCATCTCTGGGCTCTCTTTAGTGTACAGAGTGAACAAGACGTCCTTTGTCTTCAATTAATTTTATTGTGAGACAAGCTATTCTTTCAAATCAAAGGGCACTTGGGGTACACTGAATATTCTTCTGAGAATTAATGCATTCACGTGAGCCTGAAAAATTGGTAAGCAACCATATATTATTGCATACTGGGTGGGCTGAAATAAAGTCTGAGGCAGACTTTATAGTCTAAGGCAGACAGCAAATTCTAGTTTTAGAGAAGTGCTGTAAGTGTTGCATGAGCGGCGTTTGCTCTGGTGAGGCCTGGTCTCCGTTGGATTGCTCTCTGGTCGTTTCCCCACTTACCTCAAGCAAAGGTTGCTGCGTGCTACTCCCAGTGCGCGTCATTTCTGGTGCGCTCCCGGGCTTCCCCACGACCCTGCGCTCTGTGTGGGGTCATCAAATGTTGCTTCTGTCTGGGGAAGTTGCCAGGAATGACGCTAAGGCTGAGGGCGCGACAGCTGGGCAGCGCTTTGGGGCATGGCTATGCTTCACCGCCCCTGTAGTGGGGAGTGCCGGGGGACCTCGCGCTACTTGTGGGGAGCAGCAGGTAAGTGGGGAAAAGACCTCTGTACAGACAATATACCTCTTATGTCTTTCCTTACTGAGGTTTCTTTATTCTCACTTGGACAAACAGACAAGCACCCTAAAAAGTGATCAGGCCTCCGTACCAAGCAGCTAAAAAAAATTGGAGCTTTTAGCCAGCTGGCCAGCAGCCTCTTCCTGGGGGCAAAGAAAGCAGGGGAGTCAAGTAGCCTCCAAGACAAGAAAGAAGTTTTCTTTGGACCAGTTGGAGCTAACTAGCAGTCGTGGCATGAGCACATGGGACCCACTGGTGTGCTGTATTTCCATGGAGAGATCCTTTGGGCCTCACAGATTCACTGGCTAAAATTTTAGTTCTCTCACTGGTAAACCTGCCAGGAGGGCACGTGCTTCTGAGGTGCACATGTGCCAGAGTGTCAACCAGCTTGTAATTCCATGCTAGTCATTTGCACCAAAATAAGACTGAAGTCCAGCAATGTGTTAACAACCCACTAGGGTTGGAGCAGCAGTGGCGTAGGAGACACGTTGCGTGAAGAAGTGTTTCCTTTTATCAGTCCTAATTCTTCCCCCCAGCATTTTCAATGGATGCCCCCTGGTTCTAGTATTGTGAGAAAGAGAGAAACATTTCTCTCTGTCAACATTTTCTACCCCATGCATGATTTTATAGACTTCAATCATATCCCCCCTCAGCCGTCTCCTCTCCAAACTAAAGTACATGCAAGTACTTAAGACATGGGAGTGCCTGAGGCTGCAGGGTATATGAGACTGACGGAGCAACAGCAAGAAAGGATTCAGTTTCTGTAACACCATCACCCCAAATCTGGCCAATGACACTGGAGTGATGTCAGACCCCCAGCAACTAAGACTTGTATCTTGGACCCAAAGGAGTCAGTTTGGACCAACAAATTCTGTTAGGCCTCATCTCAGGTCTGAACAACACGGAGACTACTTATGATAACTACAAAATGCCTTTACCTCCATCTTGGCAGAAGTGAGTTTGGACAACTCTATTGTACAGTATATTTTTAAATCATATCCCACCTTCTTTCATACCTCAAGGCAGCTTAACGTTTATATCAGCAGAGGAAAACTCCGATCTTCTCTTCTTCCTGTAGGTTCTTCAAAATATTCTTCTTGGAAGAAATATGCCATCCTATCATCTCTTCCGTATAGTTCTTCAGTGTACAATCCCAGTGAAAATAGGATGGCGCAAAGAAGACCTATGCATACCACTGTAAACCTCTTACTGGAAGGGTGAGATTAAAATGTGCTGGATACATTCAGAAACTGCGTTTATTCTGGCGTGAGCATTCAAGCCCTTAAGCAAACATAACCTTGAATTTGTGGCACTTGGATTTGACAAGAAACTGGAGCAATGGGATGAACCTGGTCATCTTTACATCAATTGACTGTCTGAACAGGACTTCTCTTGGTCTCTTTCCCATACCCCAGCTCAGGGCTGTATCCGAAGAAGAAGAAGAAGAAGAAGAAGAAGAAGAAGAAGAAGAAGAAGAAGAAGAAGAAGAAGAAGAAGAAGAAGAAGAAGAAGAAGAAGAAGAAGAAGAAGAAGAAGAAGAAGAAGAAGAAGAATTGGATTTATATCCCCCTTTCTCTCCTGCAGGAGACTCAACTTCCAAACTCCTCCCCCCCCCCCCACACACACACAACAAACACCCTGTGAGGTAGGTGGGGCTGAGGGAACTCAGAAGAATTGTGACTCGCCCAAGGTCACCCAGCTGGCGTGTGTGGGAGTGCACAGGCTAATCTGAATTCCCCAGATAAGCCTCCACAGCTCAAGTGGCAGAGCAGGGAATCAAACCCGGTTCCTCCAGATTAGAATGCACCTGCTCTTAACCACCACATCACTGCTGCTCCTTAACTCGTGGGCATCAATAAACCTCTGACATGAAATTTGCTTTGTAGAAAAAGCAACATTTCAAACCAGAGCTTTTTATTTATGCTAGCTGTGTTTTATTTCAGTACAGATTCCACTGGAATTCTCCCTCCTAATTTGACTCTTACGCAGATGTCCCTGTTTCAGTGCCCTCTGTCGATGCAATGACTTCTCTGGAAAAAAAATCCCTCTTAACTTAACCAGGTCTATTTTTATTCCTATTAATATCTACAGTTTCAGCACAAAATATCAATATTATTGATTCAAAGTCCCATCATCATTCCCTGCTTGCATTCCCACCTTGAATGTATTGCCCAAAATTGAAGATATTGTAGAATGAGGAATATAAAAGTATATCATTGTATAATGAGAATTGAAAAAAATGTAGCATTTTAATGATGAAATAAAATCACTGTTGTCAATTATCAAATGCGCGTGCGTACACACGCGCGTGCGCACACGCACACACACACACACTGGTTAAGTTCCATAATGTCTGTCAGAGTACAGCTGACAGATGGGTTGCCTCCAAGATTTACTGTATTCCCATTGAGCTTTATCTACAGCTCTCTATCATATGCACATTTTGTTAATTTCTCTAAAAGATGTTTATAAAAATTTATTTTATCTTCATGTGGTGCATAAACTCTCAGGTGTTCTAGGAGCATTTTGAGGATACCGTGGACCGCCATAGAAGACCAATCAGTCGGTTCTAGATCAAATCAAGCCTGCAGCCTCCTTGGAAGTCAAAATGATCAAACTGAGGCTAGCTTACGTTGGTCACATTATAAGACAATAATTCATTGGCAAGGAAAATAATACTAGGAAAAGTTGAAGGTAGCAGGGAAAGAGGAATATTTAACTTAGGATGGATTGATTCAATAAAGGAAGTTACAAGACCAGAACAAGGCTGTTAATGATGGGGTATTTTGAGGACCTTAAATTGTCATAAGTCAGAAGTGTCTTGACAGTACTTAACACACACAAATATTGCCTCGGATTCCACAGCCTCATTGCTTAATGAAATTAGAACCCACATTTTGTCTGTGCAAGATTTACAGTCCTCCAACTGATGTTTATATACAGCTCTCAAGCCATGCTCAAGTATAAATGAAGAGAAAACCAAATGAAGATGAAAACAAATATAGGCTGCAGTGGATTAAATGTAAGAGACTGTGTCTGGTATTTAATGCTCATGACCATCAAAGAGAGCTCATCCCTAGCCTGCCAATTACACCTGGCAGCTGGTCAGAGGCTCTGTAGCTCACCTGGTTTGGCAGGAACACAATAACAGGACAGAGGTAGCGGTTAGGATTTGCCAAGCAACTGAAATGCCACAATACATGGCAGGGAAAACGTGTTCCGCTTGATGGAACAGGTGCTGCTGATAGTTAGGCCCTAAATATATTTCAGGTCTGCTTCTGGAATCTCGCCTTGGTGATTAAATGTAAGTCTATTCTAGGACACCATCTGCAAGTTTGGAAACCTTACCCTTTGAATCTTCAATGGGCAAGCCGTTTGACTTTTGCCAGTTCAAACTTTACTGCGGGAAAGGTTTAGCAAAAACCAGAATGCATTCACGGTTGTTACTTGACAAAACAGAAGTGTCTGTTGTAATTGCTTGGGATTAATTTCTTTTTTTTTTTTGCAACAATAGTGGAGTTATGAGTGGATAAATAGACTCATGGAGATCCCTTTTTGAGCAAACGGGATCTGTTCAGAGGTGGGATCCAGCAGATTCTCACAGGTTCCCGAGAGTAGGTTACTAATTATTTGTGTGTGCTGAGAGGGGGTTACTAATTGGTGATTTTGCCACGTGATTTTTGCCTTAGTTACGCCCCTCCTCTCAGCAGTAGCGTGCAGAACTTGAAGCAGTCTAGCAGGAGGTACACCGGCGTCCTTGCCACAGCCCTGCCCCAGGAATGTCCGGCCATGCCCCCGTCGTGCCCCGCCCAGCCCCATTGGCACTACGCCACAGTTTGAATCCCACCACCATGGGAACCTGTTACTAAAATTTTTGGATCCCACTACTGGATCTGTTCCTTCCTATCTATCATACTGCTGGAGTTCATTTCCACCAAGGAGCTTTGGGAAGTGTACCTTGTTCTCCCATTTGCAGGGAAAATGAAGGAGATGATTTCAATTTCTTAGGGTTTTCTCCTCCCCCCTTCCCCTGCCCACACCACAGCAGTTTCCCGCACTCTTTTGGCCACCATTTCCGAAGGATCAGAAGGTCTTCCTTTTTTTAAAAAAATCGTGCGGAAGGTCTTTGCTGGAGCGATTGACCCAGTGAAATTGATAAGGAGTTGACGAGAAATTGACGTGATCTAGAAAACTAACACAAAACCAAAGATGGAGAAAGAGAAAAGGCAGGCATTCTCTTCCAATGGAGGTTGCACAGAAACAACAGGGAAGGTGGGGGGGGGGGGAGTAGCAGTTGGGCTCAAAATGTAATAAATAATAATGATGATAATAACTTTGAAGGAAGAGAATCCCTGTGCAAACAAAAAACTGGAGGAAACCCCCACTGCGAACCAAACAGCCATGTGGCAAGTAATACATGTATAAATGACCCAAGAAGAAGAAGAAGAAGAAGAAGAAGAAGAAGAAGAAGAAGAAGAAGAGGAGGAGGAGGAGGAGTTTGGATTTATATCCCCCCTTTCTCTCCTGCAGGAGACTCAAAGGGGCTTACAATCTCCTTGCCCTTCCCCCCTCACAACAAACACCCTGTGAAGTAGGTGGGGCTGAGAGAGCTCCGAGAAGCTGTGACTAGCCCAAGGTCACCCAGCTGGCGTGTGTGGGAGTGTGTGTGTGGGCCACTGTGAGTAGCAGAGAGCTGGACTAGATGGACTCTGGTCTGATCCAGCAGGCTAGTTCTTATGTTCTTATGTTCATGAGAGAGAGAGAGAGAGAGAGAGAGAGAGAGAGAGAGAGAGAGAGAGAGAGCCAGCCAGCCAGCCAGCCAGCCAGCCAGCCAGCCAGCCAGCCAGCCAGCTAGCCAGCTTGATGTGACCAGCGGGCAGCCATTTTATTTTCAGGCTGAAGTCACAGGTTGCCAAATCCAGGAGGGGAAATTCTTGGGGATTTGGGGATTTGGGGAGGGAGGGGCTTGGGGAGGGAGGGGGTGTAATGTCATAGTGGCCACCTTCCAAAGCAACCATTTGCTCCAAGGGGATCCATCGCTGTCTGGAGTGAAATTCTAACACCAAGGGATCTCCAGGCCTCACGTAGAGATTGGCAGCCTCAGTGGATGACCGACCATAACCTTGAGTACTGAGAGAAAGCCATACCTCCATAGTCAAACAATCTGCCAACAACGACAACAACAATGTATGGGCAGTAGAAAGCTGGGTTGCCAGCTCTGGGTTGAAAATACCTGGAAGTTCTGGACAGGAGCTTGAGGAAAGAAGGGTTGGAGGGAGGGACGTCAATGGGGCATAATGCCACCACAGTCCTCTTTCCAAAGCAGTCATTTTCTCCAGGTGAACTCATCTATGTTGCCTGGAGATCAGTTATAATCTCAGGAGCTCTCCAGCCACCACCTGGAGATTGGCAACCCTAGAAGGAAAGCAATTTGTTCTCAAGTGGAGGATACCTAAACTTGGGCGGGGGGGAGGTACATTTTGAATAAGTGAGATTTCATAAGGTTCAGATCGTAGTCCATGACATTCACACAGGGGTCTGCAACCTGCGGCTCTCCAGATGTTCATGGACTACAAATCCCATCAGCCCCTGCCAGGATTTGTAGTCCATGAACATCTGGAGAGCCGCAAGTTGAAGACCCACTAGAAGACTCATCTGGACCAATCCGCGTTTAAAAGAAAAGCTGAATAGTGGAATTAGCCTGTAATATTTTTTTTTAACTTTAAAAAATTAATTGCTTCTCAAAAATTAATTGCCTACCGAAGATGAGAAGGAAATAAAAGAAGGCACCTCATTTTGCACTCCATTACATTTTTGGAATGCTTGTTGTTGGAGAACTGTGTGCTACCAACGGGAGCATCTCTCAGGGCCGGATGGTCTGTAGCTTTGTATTTTCCACCTGAGAAAATGGAGCTAGGCTGAAAGTGAAGTAATGATTCCGCATTTTGCATCTCCGCGTAGGGTTGCCAACTCCAGCCTGAGAACTACCTGGAGATTTCAGGGTTGGTGCCTGGAGGGGACGGAATTTGGGGAGAAGGACTTCGATGCAGGTATAATGCCATAGAGTCCACCCAGTAGCATGTCTAAGGTATGGCAGATATGGCACTCGCCCTGGGCACCATTCGAAGGGGGACACCATCTCTGCCTGCCTGTGTAACCTCTATCTGTGGGTTCTGTGGGGCAGAACTTGGAATGAGTTTGCAACAACAATTTTTAAAAACAAAATGCTTTACTTTCTTAACATATAACATATAACATCAACATTTAACATCACATTTCAAGGTCCTGTTCAGGTTGCATTTTCAAGTCCTTATATTTACAGTCTACTGATACTGCCAAGTCCAATTCTTCTTTGCAAGTGGGTTGGCTCCTGGAGACTCCAAGGGCTTGATGAACAGGATTCAACATGATGAAGGTTACTAGGAGAACTCACACCCATTACAACCCCAAAAATAAACCCTGAAACAATAAACTCCAACATTTACAACATAGCAAAATTAAACAACTACCTTCCCAGTAGTTCCCAACAACATTGCAGTTACCTTAACAAGGTGTTAAGGGCTTATACCAATCAAGGTCCGAGTCTGGTAGCCTCGTCTCCTCCAAACTACATGAGCTCTGCAGCCTTCTGCTGCTTTGAGTCTCCACCCCTTTCTGAGTCAACCCATTCTGAGCAGGGGGGTTACACCTGTTTGCCTGCTTGCCTGCCTGCCTGCCTGCCTGCCACAGTCACACTGCCCATATGCCTTGCGCCACCCACCATCCAGCCCCTTGGCACTTCTCAGCCCCTGGTGGCACCATACCCTCCCCACACCAAGTCAAGCTTCAGGGAAAGGTTCCTGCCACCATCTTGGCCAGCCCCTGCCTCCGCCTCCCCACCCAGGCACAGCTAAGTGGCCTCCATGTGACTGGCTGGCCCAGCCCTCTCCATCTGTCTGGGCATGTGCCATTGGTCCACCTGACTTCCCTGTTGGAGAGGGCTCACATGGTGACTACTCACACGGTGACTACTCAGTCATGTTTTCAAAGGTGACCAAGGCCAAGATGTGCTAACATAATTATTCAAAAGGCAGTTCTGCAATTAATTGCTTAGGATTTCTTGTGAAACGGCATTTTACTGCCAGTCATAATCAGGACGCGGAGGACTGTGGAGAATTACCATTCCTAAAACTAGTAAGATTACTACCACATATAACAGGCGGCAATCGTGCAAGTCAGTTAGACCTTCTTTCAATGAGTAGATTGTTCTTTGTATCTTATCTTGGCCTTAATGGTACATTCTGCACAGCAAATGTATAGCAGGTTGTAGTCATTATAAAGAAACCCGTTTCCCTTTTTCTCATTCACCTGAGTGCCACGCAGGCAGCAATTGGATCCCACTGAAACAATCTGGATTGCTTTTGCTCCTTCGTGCGGAGACACTTCTCTTTTTTATTTATTTCCTGCAACATATGCGTAGCTACACAGGCATGCAGAAATGAACCCCCACAGCCATGATCAACTGCACCTGCGTAGCTGCGCATGCGCAACACGCAAGATTAAACGAAAGAAAAAACAGCCCTCCCTGCAATGATAGGGCAATGGCAGGTAGATTCTCCCTGACTGTGGATGGGAGGGAAATGAAGCACCTCCGGCCTGGCCGTTCACATGAGAATGGCTCCAACCAGGGAGTTTTCAAAAGGATTGCCGGTTTCGCGATTTTAGAAAATCCCGAGGCAGACTCATTTTGGGGACGGGACCTGTGCAAAGTCCTGCCCCCAAACAGTTTATATAACATCCTTCACCCACTGTATTTGCCCTGTCCGGAATCCACCAATGTTTCGATATTTAAATCTCTGAGTGCTAAATGGTGGGCATGAACCCTTTACACAAATCAGAAGCCTTCCCTGACCAAAGCCTGATTGCAGTGGTGTAGCACCAAGGGGACAGGGTGGGGCGCAATACATCAGGTGAGTGCCAGTGCGGGGGTGTGGTGGGGGCGTGGCATGGCTGGGGTGTTCTGGGGTGGGGCACGGTGGGCAGGGGCGGGAGGGGGCATGGCGGGAGCGCAGGACCCGGGCATGCCCAGGACGCAGCTCCCCCTCACTCCGCCCCTGCCTGATGAGGTGCTGCCCATTCTTATTCCAACCGGTTTACATCTCTGTTCAGAATTCCATCATCTCAGGCAGTATTTATCTCACGCCTGGAAGCTTATTTTTGCAACCACCGAGACAATAACTTTAATCAAGAAAGCGAGATCTAAATCCGCGTAACAAGACTGTGGAGGCTGCAATGAAATCTTGTTCATTATGTAAGCGTTTCCCCCCTAGTATTATGCAAACCGTATTATTAGAATATCCCTTCCAATTACGCAAGGATATATTTCTCGGATATATGAGCCGGTTCCCAGCATTCTTTCATACTCTTGCTTGATCAACTAACAGAGCACAGGATATGACTATGCAGATTACAGGTTTCCTGTAGCTGAGACATGAAGAAGGTGTGATCATGATAGCGGAGTCAGAAGTGATTTTATTCCATTTCTGATCTTGTTTTTAAATAAAGATGGAACTGTGTTTTATTTCTGTATAAGTTAGGTAGGGACAAACTGTATTAGATAGAAAGTAGGACTTATAGCTATCTTTTGTATTTGCGTCTGCATGGAACCTCCTTGGCTCAAGGCAGGAATCCACCCCTGCTCCACCTGGGCATGTCCCTTTCATTTGCTAAAACCCTGAATGGATGTTTGACAAAAGGGACCCTGGAAGAAGCGCCACAATCTGCCTAATCCCACCAGCAGGCAGATAAGGGTGCCATCGTCGTTAAGTTTTGTTTCCTGACCCCAAACACCCAAAGGACTCTTTTGTGCTTTTCCCACCAGTACCTACGTCATCGCCTCGCCCTACTCCGGCCACGAAATTCAAGAAGGGGCTGCCCACTGGACTCTAATTGGTTCCCATGTATTGCAGATGTATGATTGGTTACTATGTATTCTGTGAATGAATGGTTGTAGGCTGTCCTGTATTCCCCCGAACTCCCGGGAGGGAGAAAGTGCATATAAGCTGTTGTAAAGCTGCTAGGCAGCGCAGTTGCCGTGGCGCGGAGGTGCTGACACGTAGGTCAGCATCTCAATAAAACCTTTTATTATTTCACTGTACTCGCTGTGTCGGGTTCCGTTTCTGTTCCCCTGCGCTGCCGAGAGCTGGTTGGTCTGGAGCTATTAAAAGTTACCAGGCAGCGTGGTAACAATCATAATGCACATTTATGTGTAAGGTTGCTAGTTCTGGGATGGGAAATACCTGGAGAGGGTGAGGGTGGACCTAACAAGGGCAAAGACCTAACAAAGGCGCCCCTACAATGTATGTTTCCGCAGTGGGAAAAGGTCCCGCCCCATCAAGGCATGCCAGCCAATCAGGGGAGACCGGTGAAGCGAGCTCGCCTGGTAGTGGGGATTGCTAAGAGTTCTGCAACCGGGTGTGTCTGCTGTGTGCTCGCTGCGGTGGGGAGGGAGAAACTCCGATGAAGAAGACACAGTTTCGCAACGAACAGTGTGGATCTGTGTGCAAATTTCAACTGGGGATTTGACCATTGACATCCATACCAAGAAGAGCTTCAGCTGCCTATTTCTGCACAGTAAACCTCTGCTAAAGGGACAGGTCATTGTTCCCCAGGTGTGTTGGCAACCAACCCTACATGTGACCTGCATGGATACAGATTCTGGACTGAAGGGGGGCATGTTGCATAGAGAGAAGAAATAGCCTGCAACATACAAGCATGATTATTATCCCTACCCACCCCTTTTCGCCCCACTGCCCAGCAAATATACCTTCTCCACCACAAAAGTGAATCTTTGCTAATTTGGAATATGGATTTGTACAGCTAAACACCAGTAAACTCTTTACCGCCTGATGTGAATACCTTGATCTTGTAGCTCCTTCTCTAATACAAAATCGTTTAAATCACCATGGATAATATATTGCTTTGGGACTTGAATTGAAGTACTGTCAATGATTTTTGGTTCAGAGACCATTTTCAGCCAGCAAATGGTTTACTGGACTGCACTCAGGAATTTGGGTTTACATTTTTGAAGCGGGTGCCAGCCAGGGCTAAGAGACTCATGGCTATTTGCTCCTATCTATATATATAAACATCTATCAGTGCGTTTTTCTGCTGACAGGTAATCTCCCAAACTACTGGACCGATTGCTTTGAAATTTTCACACAACGTCGCATTTGCGTGTGGCCAGGTTTCCATACTGTTTCCACACCTCCTGTTGTGTACATGTTACAACTGTGCCAGTTATTGTGTACATGCCACACCTGTGACAGTTGGAACCACAGTTCTATTCCACAACAGCACCATCTGCTGGCTGTCAAAGCAACACCCTCTGGTACAAGGGAACCAACCATGCCTTCCTTGAAAACCACTGCCTTATGGAGGAGGATGGACTTTCTTCACTCTTTCCTCCACAGCTAGGATGGTGGGCTATGGCCATCTGCCCATGGCCCACCCATCCTAGCGGAGGAAGGGGAAGGTGAGGGAGGGTCCAGGGGTTTGCTCTGAAATTTGAACACAACGTAGCTCATGCCTCCCAGAGAGTTTTATGCTAGATAATTTGCCTGCAAGGGAAGGGAGTGAAAGGGACAGGATCAGCCACCTGCATGTGGCCACCCACCCTAGCAGAGGAAGGGGAACGTTAGGGAGGGACCGGCCGGGCTAAGCCAAGCGCAAGGGAACGGGAAAGAGGGAGGGGAGAGAGGGGCCCCTTGCCCCTCCCCTCCCTTGCAATCATTGTGCAATGACACATGTTCGAACCGTTCGCTTCCCCTTTTCTTTCTTTTCCACTTTACCAGACTCAGCCACAGCAACGCGTGGGTCGGCTGCCTGGCTAAAGGCTTCCTGTATAAACAATCCACGATGGGTTTCGTATATCATTCCCTGCCATCTTACTGTGAATTCAAAGATACAGCTATAAAAGAAAAAGATGTTATAATTAAATGGTTCCTTTATCATTTGCTGCGATTTGTAAATGGAGCGTAGTAGTCTGACTTTGACAAGGAAATCTTGTAAAAGACAGTGAGCATAGATTATAACTAACTTAGCCAGAATGGGGAATGTTGCTTGCATTTTGTGAGTGAATCATAACGTATCCCAGTCCAGTCTTGTGGCTTGGGGGTTCTCAAACTTTGGCAACTGGGGGATTCCAGTTAAATGTTGTTCACTGGTGTCCAGAATCTGCTTTAAAATGTGAGCAAAATGTCACCTTTGCATTTCTTGAACTCAGAATGGAGTGACCTTGCATCTGTTTTCCCATTGAGAATAACTGCAGCTCTGCCATGACTTTTCCAATCAGATCCGCGAAAGACTGAGGGATCTGGAACATCATCGTTTCTATCCAACAAAGGCGGCTGTATGCTCTCCTCTAATTCCCTGAATATACAACTTGCTACAGAGCAAGAGCTAAATATCTCATCTCTGGCCCATTAACCAACGCTGCATATTCATGCTAGCACGCCTAACATTTTCCCCATCAGCTGAAACTTCAGGAGATACCTCCAGATCCCTAAACATCAGAGACTATGCCGCTAAGTGGATGTGGATCTATAGAAACTATAACTCATATTCTTCTGGAATGCTGGTTCTACAGTAACTCATGCGATGATTTTAATTACCTCCTTCTGCTGCTTCCAAGACTTGAGCACTCCAAGTTCCAGGCCACTCGCTTTCTGCTAAGTGACTGTAATCCATCGATCACCTTGGCAGTGGCTAAATTCTTGGAAAGCATTTTAAACACCCGTATTTAAAAGTTTTAAAAGTTTTCTCTTTTAAATGGAAATAATTTGTATGCCATTAAAGGTTAAAATGGAAAATGGAAATGGACTTTTCCAAGTGAGAAACCATCAGGGGAGAAAGAGGTTGCATTTCCTTCTCTTCCCACACAAGTCACCTCCTAGATAAAGTTATCCTGACAACTAAACTTGTGAACGAAAGCAAAATGCTGTTCTCAGTTCCAGGCAGTGTTACCGCGCTGCCTGGTAACTTTTATTAGCTCCAGAACACTCCAGCCTCGCAGCGAGGGGAAATACAAACGGGACCCGGCTAATAGCGAAAGCATAATGAATAGAGAAGGTTTTGACAGATAATCTAAGTGCCACCTCCGGCTTCCAAGGCAACTGCAACTGCTCTAGGCAGCTTTACAACGCCTTACAAAACACTCCGCTTCGAGTCCGAGAATACAAGATGTTCCCACCACCATTCATTAACAAAATACAAAGTAACCAATCATGCATCTGCAGCCACGTGGGAACCAATCATAGGCCCAAGGGCCTCTTCCTTGATTTCACGGCTGGAGTACGGTGAGGCGATGACGTGTGTACTGGCGGGAACCCTTGGGTGTTTGGGGCCAGGAAACGAAACTTGATGACGATGGCCCCCTTATCTGCCCGCTGGAGAGATTAGGCAGGGTGAGGCGCTTCTTCCGGGATCCCCCTTTTGTCCGCATCCATCAAGGAGCTTTACAAGTGAAAGGGACATGTCCAGGTGGAGCAGGGGTGGGCCACTGCGAGTAGCAGAGAGCTGGACTAGATGGAGTCTGGTCTGATCCAGCTGGCTTGTTCTTATGTTCTTATGTTCTTATGTTCATGCGCTGCCTCTTCCCTACCGGGCTGGGTCTTCTAGCCGCATTCTCCAGTAATCCTTCTGCCATCCCTCGGGAGGCTGTGAAGAGACTGCCGTTCCCGGTCTCAGAGAGTTGCTAAATTTTATAAGCACTGAGGCCGGGGGGTGGGGCTTGGGGAGGCATGGCCATGCCCCCAGGGGTGAGTGGGGGCGTGGCCTCACCCCAACCCCCCCATTAAAATCTATCCCTATGTCACTGCCGAGGGGGCTAACAGTTCCAATGTCAAGCCCCTGATACATTGGTCTTGCCATGTCTCCAGGGGAGGACAGGAGGTTGTGACAACCTGACTGTTACTGCTTGTAGTCTGTGTTACTGCTTTGCTATGTAGGAATGTGTGGGCTGTTTCTCTCCTGTAAGGAGACTCAAGGTGGCTTACAAGCTCATTTCCCTTTCTCTCCCCACAACAGACATCTTGTGAAGTAGGTGGGGCTGAGAGAGTTCAGAGAGAACTGTGACTAGCCCAAGGTCACCCAACAGGAATGTAAGAGTACAGAAACACATCTGGTTCACTAGATAAGCCTCTGCCATTCAGGTGAAGGAATGGGGGAATCACACCCGGATCTACAGATTAGAATCCACCTGCTCTTAAATCCTACTTCATAATTCATTTCTGACTTTCCTCCCCCCTACCTACAGGCAATCTCTGCAGGAGGTCAGTGGGGGCTGAAAGAGTTCTTGACAGATCCGTGGACCGCCCAAGGCTGCAGGGAGTCGAGCAGGCTTTGGCGTGTGCAGGCTTCATGCAGGGAGGAAAAACCAACCCAGTTCTCCAGGTTAGAGTCTGCTGCTCTTAACTACTACGCCATGCTGGCATCAGCCGCCTTAAATACTTGGCTAGAAAGACACAACGGAACTATGTTCAAGAAAGTAAACAGTGAGTAATAAAATACTTGAAGTGTAGGAAAGACTAGCCTTTTAATTATTATTTTAATTGTTAATTTATTTCATTATTAATGTAATTATTCTGTGTAAAAATATGTTGCATTCAACCTTTTTTCTCGAAAGGGAAGGGATGTATTACGTTGTAAAAAAGGAGCTATTTTAGCAGTTGAAAAAAGAACGAAGCAGCACAAGTCACCTTGAAAGCAGATGGAAAACAGTCAAAGACTAATAGCAAATTTATGATCCCGTTTAAGAGCAAGAGCCAAATCAATCCAAATAGACTAATAAATTCACAGGCTAGATTGGACGAGGACATGTTAAAGTAGGTTTTATTAGTAAAATCAATTTGGTACATGCCTGTGATAATTATTATTGGAGCACAGGCCCTGCTGGTTGTGGAGGGGGGAGTTGAAAAATAGCCAACGGTGTATAAACATTTTTTTTAAAAAAACCAAAATTCTCATTTAGCCATTTTTTTTAGTATACATATACCCTTGACCACTGAAAACCAGTCAAAACTGAGAGTGTTTTCAACAGCACCTCAGAAGAGTGTTTGCGCTTTGGTGACTCTCCAAAAAGTGAAGTACTCTGTTGGTCTCTGGTGGTACCTTTTGCTTTTTATTTATTTTTTATTTTTTTATTATTTATTATTAATTTTATATACCGCTCTCCCCCTGAGGGCTCAGGGCGGTTCACAACAAGGTTAAAACATACATTAAAACATAATTTTCATATCAATTACCTAAAAACAGAACCCATTTAAAAATGGGTGGATGGCATCTGGCTACCACCCTCCCCCCCCCTTGTGCCCACAGGAGGCCAGATGACACGGTAGATGTATTTTTTAACCAGGCTGGCCAAACGCCTGGTGGAACAGGTCCGTCTTGCAGGCCCTGTGGAAACTCTGTAAGTCCCGCAGGGCCCTGATCTCCCTAGGAGCCTGTTCCCACCAGGTAGCCAGGGCTGAAAAGGCCCTGCCCTCGGGCCGAGGCCAGCCTGATCATTTTGGCCTAGGGATCACTTAGGCAGGTCCCCCTCCTCCGAGGAGCGGAGGGGCCTACCGGGGCAATATGGGGAGAGGCAGTCCCTCAGGTATGCAGGTCTGAGACCGCGAACGGCTTTGACTTGGCTTATGTAACTTGCACATGGATGGCAGAGTCAAGAGAGTGGAGGAGAAGTCGATCTATGGCTACCAATCTTGATCCTCCTTGATCTCAGATTGCAAATGCCTTAGCAGACCAGGTGCTCAGTAGCAGCAGCAGCAGCAGGCCATTGCTTTCACATCCTACACGTGAGCTCCCAAAGGCACCTGGTGGGCCACTGCAAGTAGCAGAGTGCTGGACTAGATGGACTCTGGTCTGATCCAGCAGGCTAGTTCTTATGTTCTTATGTTCTGGGAGAGTAATGGGAGAGATCCCAAGTCATTACTCTTGTCACAGGACAGTTTGGAAGTCATTATATAGGTACTGACTGCCAAGAAAAGAGACTGATTTGAGGAAGCTATGAATGTGGACCATGAGCTTAACCTTATTCATCCTCTATCTTGACGTTTGGAACTTCAAATGGACAATATAAAACTACACAGGGATTAAATAATAGTAGGTATTGCTCATAGGAATACAGGATTGTCTCTCAAAGGCTTGTTTGGCTCTGTTCTGTCTGTGGTTCTTCTATGTGGGCCCTGCACTTTGCACTTTTCTACATTAAAATCACCTGTATTGTTTATGTAACTGTTTTGGATTTTGACCAATGGGCATAGTGCAATAGTTGTTGTCTAGATTGAAGCACAGAGTGCCAGGATCCAGTGACGTAGGTGTAGATTTTTTAATGGGGGGATTGGGGGGCCATGCCCCCACCTGCCCCTGGGGGCGGGCCACACCTGCCACACCTCCCCAAGCCCCGCCTTTGGCCTCAGTGCTTATAAAAGCAGCTCTTGGAGGCCAGGGATGGCAGACTCCCCTGCCCCACCCCACCCCGCCCTGCCCTGCTCCACCCCCCACACCGGCTGGGCTCCCAGCAGGCAGTCGGCAGTCCTTTCTGCCCTCCCCTCCGGGCAGAGGCGTAGCTAGGGAAATTGGAACCTGGTGCAAAAAAATCTGAGTTTTGCACCACACACTACCCCCCATAGGCGGCCACTGTGATGCTGGAATCCACCCCCAAACAGCATCACTTTCAATGGCGTTTAAACTAGGGAGCCCAGATTCTCCTTTTAAATCCACCCCAGTTAAAACAACAGTGGAAGTGGTGTTGTTTGGGGATAGATTCTCCCCCGCCCCCCGAAACAGCATCACTTTCAATGTTTAAACTGGGGACCTCAGATTCTCCCTTTAAATCCATGCAGAAGGGGGTGGATTTAAAGGAAGAATCTGGGAAATTGGTAAGGTCAAGGGTGCATTGAAGAAAGTAGCAGCACTAAAAATTTCAGGATATCTTAGAGACTCTCCAGATGATAACAGTTAAGGGACCCCGCCGCATAGCCCCCATCTCCTATTAGCTCTCATTGGAAACAATGGGGGATGGGGGCCACACCCTTTGGGAGTCCTTAACTTTGGACCCCCTGAACCAAACCTCACCAAACCTGGGTGGTATCATCAGGAGAATCTCCAAAAAAATCCCTGTAATTTTGGTGCAGCTAGCCTAAAAATGCACCCTCTGCAGGCCAAAAACCGAAAAAACACTAACAAATACCAAAAAACACAACAAACGTGGGGCGGAGCTTCAAAAATGTAATAGAGGGGTTGAACCTGAGGAATCCCCCCTTACCTACGTCCTTGCCAGGATCTGTGATGATTGTGATGGATTTGGAGCTGGGGGACCTGAAGTAAAATCTCCAAGCAGCCATGAAGCTCACTTGGTAGTCTCTCGACCTACATCATAGTGGGGTTGCCAGCTCTGGGCTGGGAAATTCCTGGAGATTTTGGAGGTGGAATCTGGGGGAAGGTGGAGTTTGAGGAAAGGAGGATCATAAACAGGGTCATAATACCATAGAGATCAAATTTCAAAACAGCCATTTTCTCCAGCGGCACTGGTCTCTTTTGGCCGGAGACCAGCTGTAACTCTCTGGCCTGCACTTGGAGGATGGCTGCCCGACTTCCAGAGGTGGGATCCAGCAGGTTCTCACCAGTTCCCGAGAGGGGGTTACTAATTATTTGTGTGTGCCGAGAGGGGGTTACTAATTGGGTCCACTTTTCCATTAGAAATTCCATTAGGTCCAAAAAGCATAAAGTCCTGTTGTTTCCTACGTGGCTGGTTAGCGAAGGTAGAAAACGGGATAATTCTCCCTGTTGGGCTGTTTTAAAAACATGCTTTAGTAATCTGGCAAAGTTCCTTGTTTAAGGAAAGTCTCCTTCTTTTGATTTCTAGAAACAAAATTCAGTATTTGAAAGTATTAAGTATTTGACAGGCAGTCAATTAGAGGAGAAGTAGTTGTTTCTGTTGGCAGTAGACGATAGGACTTGCTATAACAGAAAGATAGCAACTGGAAATTAGGAACTTTTTTTTACAGTAAGAGTTTTTTACAGTAACAAAGAAATTATTAACGCCCCGCCCCCGGAATGCCCGGCCACGCCCCCGTCGTGCCCCGCCCAGCCCCATTGGCGCTACGCCACTGTTTGAATCCCACCACCAAGGGAACCTGTTACTAAAATTTTTGGATCCCACCACTGCCAACTTCATAGAGTTGCTGTAAACTTAAAATTGGATGATGCCTGCTATCTATACAACCCCCTGAGCTTCTTAGTTGGAAGGACTGGTCACCAGGGTTAATATTAAGAATACTGGGAGGATCGCAAGTATTTGTTTACTGCCTTGCCAGCGCTGACCTGAAATGTGTTTCTCACCCAAACATCATAAATATTGCAGGAAATACGTTGCTCAGTAAAACTCTTGCATAACTGCCGCGGGGGGAAAGTGTTTTTAAAAACTGAACCGTTGGAAAGGCCTATATTTTTTACAGCCGTACATTCTCTCTCTGGCAATATTGCTGTTTAGCTCAGAAGAAGAAAAAGCACCAAAAAGACAATAAAACATGAAGGTTTTTTGGCAAGAAAATGTGCTGATCGGAACTTACACTTTCTGGTAGTTGCAGCAGCTGCCTTTCTTCTTCTGCCACCTAGATTTAAGTTAAAAGAGGCTCTAGGCACTAAGGACCAGATGCGCTAAGTTGCCAACTCCAGGTTGGGAAATTCCTGAATATTTGGGGTTGGAGTCAAGAAAGGGCGGAGTTTAGGGGGGAAGGTCCATAGTGGGGCATAATGGCCATAAAGACCACCCTCAAAAGCAGCAGTGTTACTCCAGGAAAACTGACCTATGTCATATGGAGATCAGTTTGAATTCCAGGAGAACTCCAGGTCTCCTCTGGGGGGTTGGTAACCATAGCGGTAAGCGTTGGAGCAACAGATAGGAAATAAGGGTCAACCTTCTTTGTGCCAAATAGACACAAGTGACTTTGTGCCAAATAAACACAAATAAACACCCTGTGCAGTTAACAGGGTGGGAGTCGTTCACGCAAGCTGTAAACACCTCTCCCTGTGAGGCCACAGGGGAGAGACAAGGCCCTGGAAACTCCTCTCCCTGTGAAGCAACAAGGGAGAGAGAGAGGGAGGGTGTGAACTCTCAAGCCAGACAAGGGAAAGGAGGCAAGGAGACCTCCTAGGAGGAGGGTGGCGTGGGCGAGGGCTGCCCCGTACACCACGGTAGTTTCTTGGCCCTTGGGCCAATTGGGAAAGTCATCGTCTGGGGAGACCAACCCCCAGGTTAGGGAGGAGGGAAGGACACACCGCCCAAAGGGCCTGGGCGAGGGGGGGAACGCCCAGTGGTGGGATCCAAAATTTTTAATAACAGGTTCCGATGGTGGTGGGATTCAAACAGTGGCGCTGCCACACACACGCACCTCCAGTCCCTATTGGGCAGGGAAGTTGCTTTAATACCCCTTCTCGGCACTCAGAAAAAATTAGTAACCACTTCTAGAGAAGTGGTGAGAACTGGTTGGATCCCACCTCTGGGAACGCCACAGCAGGAATGTAGGAGTGCGGAAACACATCTGGTTCACCAGATAAGCCTCCACCACTTAGGTGGAGATGTGGGGAATTAAAACCCGGTTCTCCAGATTAGAATCCACTTGCTTTTAACTACTACATCATGCTAGCTCTTAACCATTACACCACGAGTGCACACTCACTGATATAGCATGATACATTAATAATTTCTGTGCTGGGAAAAGTACAGAAGAGAAACAAGATGATAATGCAGTTGTAGCACCTTCCCTTTGAGGAAAGCCTGCAGCGTTTGGACTTCTGGGGGATGTTAGAAGTTCATAAAATTATGCATGGGATGGAGAAAGCAGACAGAGAGGACCCACAACGACCTGTTGAATCCGGCTGTGAAAGCCTTCTCTTCAGCCGCCTTCCCTTATTAGGAGGAGGAGGAGTAGTAGTAGTTTGGATTTATATCCCCCCTTTCTCTCCTGCAGGAGACTCAAAGGGGCTGACAATCTCCTTGCCCTTCCCCCCTCACAACAAACACCCTGTGAGGTAGGTGGGGCTGGGAGAGCTCCGAGAAGCTGTGACTAGCCCAAGGTCACCCAGCTGGGGTGTGTGGGAGTGTACAGGCTAATCTGAATTCCCCAGATAAGCCTCTACAGCTCAGGCAGCAGAGCTGGGAATCAAACCCGGTTCCTCCAGATTAGATACACCAGCTCTTAACCTCCTACGCCACTGCTGCTCTCTGTCACTGTCCCAGTGGGCGCATCAGAGCTGTCACTGTCCCAGTGGGTGCATCAGTTAAATCAATGGGAAACTAACAATTTCTTCAAGACTGAGAGAGCCTTCTCTCGATCTTTCCCCCAGGGCCAGATAGACCTCTTGCGCATTTAATGCGTAAACGCTATGCACACCTACTCAGGAATCAGCTCTGACACAGCGGAGCTTACCACTGAGCATCCATGCATAAAATTGTCCTGCATCTTCGGAGCAGTCAGTATAAGAAATTACATATTACACGAGCACAGTTAATTTTAGAAACTTTTACCTATTTATGCTGAATGCTTTCCCTTAATACCTGAGTGAATAGCTTGCTTATCCTTGACCTCATTTAAACACCCTGCTCACAGATGGAGTCGCTCAAGGGCTTTTTCCTCCACGAATGTATAAAGAATCATAAGGATTATAACGATCTTTGAAAAAAACTTTTCTGACCAGAGAGAACTCTTGAAATGGTAGATGTAGACCCATCATTTGGGGAGAGGGGCGGATGTCAGGGGGATGCTATCTAGGTGATTGAGATTGTGCAATTGCTTAAAATAACAAATTGCTGCTGCAGCCATGCCCCCAAAATGGGTACATCCCATGTATCAATTCTGCTCTATGCAGATGACGCTGTCCTTCTCTCTCGATCCAGAGTTGGCCTCAGACGCTTAATGAAGCGCTGTGTGGATTACTGTGAATCCAACAGACTGACAATTAATTATGAAAAAACCAAGGTATTGGTCTTCTCCAGGCGCTTTAAGAAGCTCCCATGGGCAATGAAAAGCACCCAAATTGAACAGGTTAAGTGCTATAAATACCTTGGCCTCTCATTCTCCTTTAACCTTTCATGGGCAACCCAGAGGAAGGCCGCTCTCCTAGCTACATCTGATAGTATGTCAGCACTACTACGTTTCTTTTACAGCAGTGGCCACTCCTTTATCCCTCCTGCCCTCAAATTTTTCAATGCCAAAGTCGCCTCGAGATTGCTTTACGGAGTCCCAATTTGGATTCAAGCTACTTGTTGGACAACCTTGATCCTTCTCTCTGTATGATGGTGGCAGACTTTCTCCTGGAAATTACTAAATGCCAGTAGATTTCCTTTGTCCTAACATGTATATCCTGTATTGTATATGCTTTTTAATCTGTTTTTATTATTGTTGTACTGCTGTCTATGCCAATAAAGGCTTGCTTCCAAAATTGCTGCTGCTAGAAATATATATGTAACCAGTCTGCTTTATGTATCCACTGCCATCTGTGCATTCTTTCCTTACTTTATGGCTTCACATGCTTTGTAGAAAACTAGGCTTCCCCTGGTACTCCTGTCCCATGGGAACTGTGTTACATCCGTTCTCTCGTACGGCAGGAAGTCAGGTGGCTTTCTCTTGCTATCTGCCACTGACCTTGGGATGCCTTAGCTCCAAAGACTGGCTTTCACAAACTCATGGGGAAATGGGAGGGGGGCTCCCTACCAGGGAGAAAGGGGACTGTGAATGCCAGCTTTGTTAGAACTGACTTTGCCACCTGTGGGGCTTTGATGCCTGTTCAATAAATGCTACTGATCAATACTTCAGAGTCCATTTATTGACTTAAGGTTGCGAAACCTAACAGGAGACTAGGAACCAATTTTGACAGCTGGTTCATCCTTATCCATTTTCAGCTTAACACTCTCTCATCTCCTTGGCATCTTGGCAGAAGAGAAGAAGAGTTTTGGATTTATATCCCCCTTTCTCTCCTGCGGGAGACTCAAAGGGGCTTACAATCTTCTTGCCCTTCCCCCTTCACAACAAACACCCTGTGAGGTAGGTGGGGCTGAGAGAGCTCCGAGAAGCTGTGGCTAGCCCAAGGTCACCCAGGTGGCGTGTGTGGGAGTGTACAGGCTAATCTGAATTCCCCAGATCAGCCTCCACAGCTCAGGCGGCAGAGCTGGGAATCAAACCCGGTTCCTCCAGATTAGATACACAAGCTCTTAACCTCCTATGCCACTGCGGCTCCTTTACTGTTTAGTGCTTACATCTGGTTCCAAATAGTTTATGAGCCTGTTCAATAATGTTGGGGCCGTGCTGCGTGCCTACCTCTCTTGCCACTTCCATCCTCTGCTTCCTGGTAAACCATGAGAGAACCCACCAATTATTATCCTTTGAATAAAATTGTCCTATTGCACATTCAAAGCCTGATTTTCCAAGATTTGAGGGCTAATTTGTGTTTGGGGAAGGCGATGCACACACGGGATACACGCTGGCTATGGCTCTGCTTTCAGTCTGTAAAACGAGTGCATTTAACACAGATATAGTTAGATATTTTGAGCGATTTCTAGTTCCTAAATGTTTTCCTTTTTTTGCACACTGAAGATATATTATGCTTGGATGCAAAAAATTCGTAAGGTTAGCGTTTTCCCACTCACCCCGATCCCCCCTATGCCACGCGCTGCTCTCGGCGCGCGCCCAGGCGTCCCCACAACGCCCGGGCGTCCCCATCAAAAGGCGCCCTTTACAAGAGCGTCAGGTATGCCGTGCGCTGAGGGGGCGCGACAGCGGCAGCATCGGGGTGGCTGTGCTGTCGCTGCCCCTGTCGTGGGGAGTGCCCCGGGACCCCGTGCTACATGAGAAGAGTAGCGCGGGGCTTAAGGTAAGTGGGGAAAGATCCATAATTAGCACCTATATAATCTCAGATTTATACACCATCCTAGAAATATGGTGTTGTCTTTAAATTAAATAGGAATGTTAGAGTGGTCAAGAGCAGTGGACTCTATTCTTATCTGGTGAGCCAGGTGTGTTTCTGCACTCCTACATTCCTGCTGGGTGACCTTGGGCTAGTCACAGTTCTTCGGAACTCTCTCATCCCCACCTACCTCGCAAGGTGTCTGTTTTGGGGAAATCAAGGGAAAGGAGTTTGTAAGCTGCCTTGAGTCTCCTTACTGGAGAGAAGGGTAGGGTATAATTTCTCTTAATAACATCAAGTGGATCCTACTGCCCCTCCCTTTTGGGGTTTTGAGGGAATTGATAGTAGGTGCCATCTTTTGTGTTGATTTTAATGCTGCATTTTAAATGGGGTAGGGTTTATATTTATTAGAGCCTGTATTAACTGATATTTAACGGATTTTAATCTGATATATGTGCTCTATTTATATGTTGTTCACCGCCCTGAGCCCTCCGGGGGAGGGCAGTATATAAACCTAATTAATACTAATACTAATACTAATACTAATACTAATACTAATACTAATACTAATACTGATGATGATGATGATGATGATGATGATGATGATGATGATGATGATGATGATGATGATGATGATGATGATGATGATGATAGTATAAACCCAAACTACTACTACTCCTCTTCTTCTTCTCTGTTTTAATTTCTGCCTCCATCTTGACTGAGTAATATTATGGAACTACCACCTCAGCACAGTGAAGGATGTACTCCTTTGGAACATGTGGAGTTTTTCTAGCCGGGACTTCTGCCAGCATCCCGTCCTATCTTCTGATTCAGCCAGGAGTAAAAAATCCTAAAAAACATTTCAACTGTTAACTAGGTCACTGAGGACAATTATTAATTCTGTTATAAAAAATGCCACCAAAAAAAAAAAAATCACAGTATTACTGTGGAAGTGATTGCCTCCCCACTGTGCCTTTTGGTCATGCTGGGTATTATTCAAATCCTAGGCACAGAATCACGATTAAAAAATGATTTGTTCAACAGGGAAATTTCAAAAAAATATACATTTGCAGGTAAACAGCAAAAAAAAAAGATATTAAAAGGATATAAGATGCATCCTAAAATATAACTCCCCACATTGGTTGGTGCTGGGTTCAAAATATAGTGAAAATGAAGAAAACTTGTACCAACAGGCTACAATAATGACTTCAAAAAATTAGTTCTCCCACTGGAGTAGCAATTTACTTTCAAGTAACCAAAATAATTTTATAATTTTACAAACAGTAACCAAATGTTTTGGAAAAATTGTTTACATTCTCCCATTGGAGTAATGTATATAAACACAAGCTAGAACGGCACGGCAATGTAATCTAAATACAAATATAACACCTAGCCAGATTCTAGATAATTAACCAACTGGCCTCCTTAAACTTCACGGCTGTTAAAGGCAGGTCAGAGTTTTTCAAAGTACAATAATGGTTACAATCAGGGAGGACAACGCTCTGCAATTGGTTTATTCTTATGCCGCTCGAACATTTATATATTGTCTACAATTCTGTTGAGGCTATTTCAATGGCCTTATTGGGCTCTCCAAATGGTACCGAAAGTCAAAACCTCTTGCTAGTTAGTCCTCAATCCTCACTGTCCAGACGAAAGATCTAACCCTTCTTTCAATATTTCCAAGGAAGCTTTGATCAGGATAAGAGGGGAGGGCGGGGTGTTGGCCAACACAAAAAAATGAGCCCTTCATTTTATTGAATAAGGGTCAGCCATCCCTGCTACTAACCCCAAGCGTCCAAATTAAGTTTTGAAATTTGATGCGAATGAATGAATGAATTATTATCATTAACTATCAGAACCATTACTTGGACTGTAGGAAGTTAAAGTACACTTCAAACCTATGGTGTTGTCAGCACTAAAAAATATTGAAGATTTGTCCCAATTTAGGAAGAATCAATATCTAGGAGCAGTAGTGGCGTAGGAGGTTAAAGAGCTCGTGTATCTAATCTGGAGGAACCGGGTTTGATTCCCAGCTCTGCCACTTGAGCTGTGGAGGCTTATCTGGGGAATTCAGATTAGCCTGTGCACTCCCACACATGCCAGCTGGGTGACCTTGAGCTAGTCACAGCTTCTCGGAGCTCACTCAGCTCCACCCACCGCACAGGGTGTTTGTTGTGAGGGGGGAAGGGCAAGGAGATTGTAAGCCCCTTTGAGTCTCCCGCAGGAGAGAAAGGGGGGATATAAATCCAAAACTCTTCTTCTTCTTCTTCTTCTTAAGTGACCATGTTTGGAGGCGATATCACCTTCATCTAGGGTGGTGATTGTGAAGAACTGCAAGAGGGTCTCTCCAGATTGGGCTAATTGGGGACTGCAACCTACGGCTCTCCAGATGTTAGTGGACTACAATTCCCATCAGCCCCTGCCACCATGGCCGTGAACATCTGGAGAGTTGCAGGTTGCAGACCTCTGGGTGGAAAACAAGGCTGAAGAACAGGAAATGGACCTGAATACTCTATTAAGGTCAAGAACCAACATCTGCCACAAATAAAAATATACAACCGAACATATATGAAACATCAGAAGTCCATAACGTTATATCATGTTTATAAACAATGAAATTAGAAGATTATAAAAATATCATAAAATTAAAACCATCAGTTAATATGGCTGAAACATCAAATTGGGTCAAGTCAAAGTAGTGCTATGAAATTTAAACTCTGTTGCTTAAACTCCTATTGCATATTGCCACCAGCTTCCTAATTTGTGAACGGGAAATATAAAACAATGATTTTAGATAAGGGCAAAAAAAAAATCTACACAATTTTATCTATATAGCTATGAGTTCTAAATCGATGGGGACTGAAAGGAAAAGAGCTCTTGAGGTCTTGGTGGACAGTTCAGTTAAAATGTTGACTCGAGCTGCTACCACACACTGGGAATTCTCTGTGTTTCTTTCATTACCAGTGCGAATGCAGAGGCGCGGAGCTTGCCTTTGGGAAATTTTCCGCCAACTTCCATCTCAGGCTGAGCTGTGGCGGCCATTTTCCTGCATTTCTTTTTCCTGTTGGGACACCAGAAGGCTTTTTAAAAAAAATTGAAACGGGTAATTACTACAGCACTACACATTTCGTTAAAAACTCAGATGTGCTTTGCTGGCATGGCAGGAAAACAATTATGGGGAAATGGTGCCGGGGAGAGATGCGTAGTGGGAAAATGACACCAATCTCGGCAGCTCCTTTGCATGGGTGGAAAATACACATCCTTTTTTCCAGACGGTGTGCAAATTAACTCTGTGTTCTGTTCAAAACAAATCAGAATAAAGTAGGTTTTTGGAAACAGCATATTGAGGATGGGGAAAACCTAAAAAGAGAATAATAACAGGAAGCACAATATTGTACGGAAGCAGTAAATAGAACTCTGGGACCAATGTTTTAAATTATGATCAGAGCCGCACATGCAGTGATAGCATTGGGCTGGAAAGATAATAAGAAATGGACAATCTCAAAATGGTTGGAATATGTATGGGAACAAATACAGTTAGAAATTTTTGAGATGATGGCAAAAAATATGCTATGGCGAGAGAAATTAAGAGACATTATGAAGATATGGACAGTGTTTGAGGCCTGGTTGAGAGAAGCTGGATTCAATGAAGAAATCTGGAAGAAGAGAACATGGAAGAAGAAAAAGAAGAAGAGTTTGTATTTATATCCCCCCTTTCTCTCCTGTAGGAGACTCAAAGGGGCTGACAATCTCCTTGCCCTTCCCCCGTCACAACAAACACCCTGGGAGGTAGATGGGGCTGAGAGAGCTCCGAGAAGCTGTGGCTAGCCCAAGGTCACCAGGGTGGCGTGTGTGGGAGTGTACAGGCTAATCTGAATTCCCCAGAGAAGCCTCCACAGCTCAGGCGGCAGAGCTGGGAATCAAACCCGGTTCCTCCAGATTAGATACACGAGCTCTTAACCTCCTACGCCACAGATTGGAACTTCTGCTGCTTGCTTGAACAACAGGGAAAAAGAAGAGGGGGAGGGAGGGGAAAAAGGGGGGAAAATGTATAGTTTGAAAAAAAATATTGTATGTAACGGTTATATAAAAATTCTATACAATAAAAAAAATTTTAAAAAAATATTGTACGGAAGCTCCAAACAGGAAGTGGAAGAGTTTGGATTTATACTCCCCTGTTTTCTCCTGCAAGGAGTCTCAAAGCAATTTACAAACTCCTTCCCTTCCTCTGCCTATAACAGACCATTTGTGAGGTAGGTGGGGTTGAGAGAGTTCTGAGAGAACTGTGATTCATTCAAGGTCACCCAGCAGGTTTCATGTGGAGGACCAAAAAAACAACAACCCAATCCCGGTTCACAAGATTAGAGTCTCCACTCACGTGGAGGAGTGGGGAATCAAACCCAGGTCTCCAGATTAGAGTCCACTGCTCTTAACCATTACAGCAGAGAAAAACCTCCATGTGGAAGTTGCCTCAATGTGCCTGTAGGTAGGCATGAGGGCAAAGAGACAGGATATGCAGAAGCCAAATTTTCTAATTCTCTGTGTGTGTGTGCGCGGGCGCAAGCAGGTGCATGCACACCGGTGCACAAGTGAGTATATGCATGCACATAGGAGGAGATTTCCATTCATGACTCTGTCAGGCATAGATCTGCAGTTTGTGTGGTAAACTATCATTTGCAAGGCAGGTTTTCCATTCCATTTAGGAGAAACTGGATAATGCTTAGGATTTCCCAGAACTACAATTGGGGACCTCGCTATGTGTGTAAATGCAAAGATGAGGAGAGGTGTTTCTCAGCTTTCTTGAAATTGGACAGAATAGCTGGTAATACCTATAGAGCACAGGTGTCAAACTTGCGGCCCTCCAGATGTTATGGACTACAGTTCCCATCATCCCCTGCCAGCATCATGCAAACTGAGAAATGTGCACAACTGGATTTATTTCGCATACATTACTGTATATGAATTAATTCAATGGTAGAACGGTCTGACCTTGATAGTTGAAGGAAGAAACAGAATTGTGTAGGGCATGAAAGAACTCCATGCCTAGCTTACCTTATACAGCTCGGTTTCTGAAAAGGTAACAGGTATCATCCATACATTTTGAAACATATATTCCTTAGCATTGAAGCGAGAACCATTTTTTTAAAAAAAGTACAGCACATAAGATTATCAGGAAACTAGATTCTATTCCCAATACTGCATTTCCTGTGTTCTTGCAGGAAGACAACATATATACCTGCCCTATATATGTCTAATGTTTTGATCCAATGAATTGCAACGTTATGCCCTGTCAGATGCAGGACAGGTGAATAGTCTTAGTGTCTAGCTGTGTCTGCTCTGCTTCCCAGAGAAAAGCTGTGTACAGATGATAACGTTTCAGAGATAACTATGATTTCATCCAGTCCACAGGACTTATGGTCTCAGACTTCAGTTTCCTTATAAAGCTGATTCTGTTTCCTTTAAGTATGCAAAGAAATGCATTTCTTTTTTTATTAGAGGGGGGATCTATAGAAAAAATAGGAAAATTAAGTAAAATGCATTTTATTTTCTTTATTTTCTCACATGTTCAAAATCTTTCTGTGTACTGTAGTATTTTCTTTTGTGCTCTACTGTGTACCAATTCTGTTAAGGGCGATAAAGGACCATAAAAGATGCCTATTTTATGCATACTTTCAAACCACATTATCTTGCTGAGAGTGTTTCAACCAATCACAGGCCAAATTCCCACTGCCAATTAATCCAAAGATACTCACCCGAAATATCCAGGTTTCACGAAGAACTCCCCACAGCTGAACTGCCGAACACAGATTCATCACACTTCTGGCACTCCCCTCCCCATCCCGTGTTTTCCCCGAACCTGCTTGAATGTGAACCTAAAAAAAAAAACACGTCTCCAATCCAGATCGGTGGGGAGCTCGGGGATCTAACGTGGTTTCAAATTTCCCACCGTAGAGAGGGACGCAAATGCCTTCCAGCCAATCAGAGCATGACAGGCCATGCGCGATGAGCGGGCTGCCTTTTTTTGTTTTGCGCTGGCTGAGTCTATCATTGTAACGTGTGCACGAGAAAATGAAGTCGGTACGGATGACGCAATGAAGAGACGAGATGCAGCGATAACATCCGGTGGAGAGAAGCCAGCGGCGGGCTAATCTACCGTACCATGATCCCTGGCACCTTTTATTAGGGTTTGGGGAAGGCGGGAGAGCGGGAGAAAGTTGCGTAATTCATGGCCTGCGGGGGCAGTGTACGTGCAGGAAGAAACGTCCCCATCTGGGTCAATTCCACATCTGGGGGTCTTGTGACCCATGACTCAGGCATCTGGTGACCTGGGAGTCAGGGGGATCTTGTGATGTGCGTACGTGGGAGCCCAGGAGGGCACAGATGGCGCAGGCATTCCTGTGCACTTTCTGAGGCTCTACTGGGTTCGCTGACGCACCCCTACAAGAAAACATTACTCACTTAAACGTGTGCACGAGAGAACATTACTCGCTAAAACGTGTGCATGAAAGATCTATACTCAGTTCAACGCAAAAAAAAATCAAGTTCCCACCCCAACATGGCACGACAGCCAATCAGGGCGAGGAAGGAAGAGCCGCTGAGCAGATCGAGCGTTCGATCATGCAGTTAGTGGGGATTGCTGCACTGTTTGAAAGCATGATTGGGATGGATGTCCTCATCACACAAACATCATGGTGAGGAGGGTGAAACCTTGATGAAAAGGTGCTGTTTCTTTTGAAACCTGGTTGTATCTGTATTTAATTTTCAGTGGGGATTCAGCCTGAAGAGAAAAAAAGAGTAGCCTGAAGAGAAAAATGTCATTTCAGTATTTGTGAATTAGCATTTGCTAAAGAGAAAAGCGATTTGTGGAATTTGGCTGTGTTCGTAAATCAGCTTTGCAGCCTGTATGACATACTTTAAGGGGTAGGGCAGGGGGGAGAAATCAATTAACAGAGCCAAGCAGTTTTGCAAACATCTTGTAGTTCATTCAAGCTGTTAAAATTTTCATTCCTGTCACAACCGTCAGCTGCAAAACAATGCTGCTGGATATGTCCAATGAATCAGAATCTCTACGTGTTACATTTTTATGTAATGCTGCTGTACTTCAAGCAACATGAAATGCATTTATAAAATGGTTCTTCCCCAAGCCTTCAGAAGAACAACAGACCTAGTTTTGACAGCGTCCTGAAAATATTACCTGAGGATGTAAATCCAAGAATGCGGTAGCATTTTCAATTCTGTTATATTTTGGAGGTGAGAGTTATTGCATTTTCGTGGAGAATGCAAAAAAAAAAAAAGGCCATGAGGCAGGGAAAGGCTTTAGTTTCAGCTGCTACTGAATGGGGCTGGTTCCAGTTACTTAGGCAATTTAGACACTTATGGGGCGATTCCGCACACGAGTAAAATAGGTTCGACCCAGTTCCCTGAGAAGGGTACTGACCTAGGTCGAAGCCATTGTTGTTCCCCACTGCAACCAGCTTGATCTCAGCTCGGAGGGCGGAATCATCCTGTGCCTCTTTGCCACTCCATTCCGATTGGCTACTGTTCTACGGCCATGTTCCGTCTATCCCCACACACATTATAAAAAAACTGCCACAGGAATGGAGGGACAAAGGTGGCGTTTTTTGATTGGCCAGCTGTATGCATGCCCGAAACGCTCAGCTGTGATTGGCTGAATGGGGGACTCCTGGCACCAGAGATTCCGCACTTTACTGGAATCGAGCTGAGTTCGAGCGGGGTTCCCTGAAAAAGTAGAAGTTCCCAGCTGGAGTTGGAAATTTGACCATTACACGGGGCGAAGCTGGTACAAAACCACGTCGATCCAGTGGTTGTGCGGAGCACTTAGGTCGAACGCAGCTCGAACTTAGGTCGATAACCCAAGTGTGGAATCGACCATGGTCACCTTCACATTGAGCGTACATTCTTTTCAGGTTGAATTCTCCATTATGCATTCATTTCTCCCTCTTTGGGAACTCACGTTGTCAGATCCAAGAGTCTCTACCATTTCCAAAAGCTCTCAAAGTGTGATTTTTTTCTCTCCCTTCACAGGGAAAGCAAAGAAGAAGAAGAGGAGGGGGAGTTGGAGGAGTTTGGATTTATATCCCCCCTTTCTCTCCTATAAAAAGATCAGCATGCATTTATCTTTCTTCAGGTTTTCTCACTCCTCCCCGCCTCCCCCAGGCCACACCACAGCAGAATAATCAGAAGGGCTTCAAAAACAATTGAAGATCTATAGCTACAGCAACAGACCCAGGAAAACTGGTGTGCAATTGACCAGGTCTAACAAATTAACCCTAAACCAAAGATGGCAACCCCTTGTCCATTTTTTTTTAAAAAAGCAGCAGAAAACCTCCCCAAATGGAGGTTGCACAAAACCAGTTTATGGGTGGATTCCACACAGGTCGAATCCCCACTACCGTCTTAGCCAGGTTTCAGGACACAAACTAACCAGGTTTGAGAGACGACCTCCCCATTGCTTGCGTGGCAGATTCTGTTTCTGGCGCTTGTTCTCCCCGTTAATCTGCGTTCCAGCAGGACCTGGTTGCCAGTGGCATAGACCCTATTAACACGGTTCAGAGCTGATCCAAGGGGAGGGATGAGGGTTGAAACCCTGACTCGTTTCCTGCCCTGGAGTGTGATGCAGAATTTGGGAAACCAATCAGCACTGTGATGCACACGCAGCCTTTCCTTGGTTTCATTTCCGCTTTTGCGATCGGCCAGCAGAAGGGGATGCAAACGTTAAACAGTCAAACGCATAACTTTGAATCGTTTATGGTTTACACAGATAACGATTAACTGTTTGCACAGTCAAACAGTTAAACGTTGAACTTTTACACACTGTTTTTTTAATTACACCCCTACAATGTACGTTTCCCCAGTGGGAAAAGGTCCCGCCCCATCAAGGCACACCAGCCAATCAGGGGAGACTGGTGAAGCGAACTCGCCTGGTAGTGGGGATTGCTAAGAGTTCTGCAACCGGGTGTGTCTGCTGTGTGCTGCGGTGGGGAGGGAGAAACTCCGATGAAGAGGACACAGTTTCACAACCAACAGGTTTGGATCAGCGTGCAAATTTCAAGTGGGGATTCGACCACAGTATATGTATAATGGGTTGCAGTCATTATAAAGGAACCCCTTTTCCTTTTCCCCATTCACATGTGTGTCCACTCATTCAGGCAGCAATTGGAGCCCATAGAAACAATCTGGGTTGCTTTTGTGTCTTTGCGCGGAGACACTTCTCTCTTTTAAAAATTTCCTGCAACACATGCGTAGTTACGCAGACATATAGAAATGAACCCATGCAGCCATGCCGATCATTCCGCAATCCTATTGGCTGCACTTGCTAGAACCAGGGGGCATACATTGAAAATGCTGGGGGGAAGAATTAGGACTAATAAAAGGAAACACTTCTTCACGCAACGTGTGATTGGTGTTTGGAATATGCTGCCACAGGAGGTGGTGATGGACACTAACCTGGATAGCTTTAAAAAGGGCTTGGACAGATTTATGGAGGAGAAGTCGATTTATGGCTACCAATCTTGATCCTCCTTGATCTGAGATTGCAAATGCCTTAACAGACCAGGTGCTCAGGAGCAGCAGCAGCCGCAGAAGGCCATTGCTTTCACATCCTGCACGTGAGCTCCCAAAGGCACCTGGTGGGCCACTGCAAGTAGCAGAGAGCTGGACTAAATGGACTCTGGTCTGATCCAGCTGGCTTGTTCTTATGTTCTTATGCGTAGCTGCACATGTGCAACAAAGAAGCAAGAAAAGAAAAGAAAACGAGACCTCCTTGCAATGACTGGGCAATGATGAACATGTTGCTGTAGATCTATCTGGCAGTCGTACTTGCTGCCATGGGAGAAAATGTGCTTGGGGGGCTTCATACACTGTTGGGTGCTCAGAAAACCTGCCCACAACGTGCTGGGTAACCTGCACAGAATGGCGGGCGGACGGATTCTCCCTGTCATAGTGGACAGTGTAGAACCCATTCACTTTAGGACCTAAAGTCAGAGGTGGGGTCCAGCAGGTTCTCACAGGTTCCCGAGAGTCGGTTACTAATTATTTGTGGGTGCCGAGAGGGGGTTACTCATTGGCGATTTTGCCATGTGACTTTTGCCTTAGTTACGCCCCTCCTCTCAGCAGTAGTGCGCAGAACTGGAAGCAGTCTAGCAGGAGGTGCATGGGCGTGCGTGGCAGCCTGCGCCTGCGTGCATTCGTTTCCCACCCAAAGACCGTCGCAGCAGCTGTGTCCTTGCCACAGCCCCACCCAGGAACGCCCCGCCCCCGGAATGCCCAGCCACGCCCCCGTCGTGCCCCGCCCAGCCCCATTGGCGCTACGCCACAGTTTGAATCCCACCACCATGGGAACCTGTTACTAAAATTTTTGGATCCCACCACTGCCTAAAGTGAATGGGTGAAAGGGAGGGAAATAACACCTCTCCTGCTTGTTGTGTTCGCAAGGAAGTGCCTCCAACCCAGGATTGTGCAAAAGGATCACTTTTAGCCATTTTCAAAAATCCCGGGTTAAAGGGAATAAAACGGGCCAAACTCATTTTGGGAATGGGACCTGTCTCCCCACCCCAAACTGTTTATAGAACATCCTACACCGGTTATATTTGGCCTATGCGGAATCCACCATGGATACATACATAACTTTGGCTCAGGGAAGGAACTTTAAGCCATTTATAGTTATGCAGAGGATAAGGTAAATATACCCCTTGGGTGTATTGCCTATTCTGGAGGCATCTGTATCGCTAATCTGTTTCTTTCTACTTGTTAGCCGTGTTTTGCCTTCAAGTTTCTCCGAAAGGGGTGTGAGCTGGAACGAGACTGACAAGAAGATTATAGCTTTGATCTGTCAAATGCTTCCAGGGCTACACTGCTGCACAATTTTTTTTAAAAAAAATCCCCCTACTTCAGCAATTATAGTTGGACTATTTTTTTTAAAAAAAACCCCCCCACCCCCCCCCCCCCCCACCCCCCCCCCCCCCCCCCCCCCCCCCCCCCCACCCCCCCCCCCCCCCACCCCCCCCCCCCCCCACCCCCCCCCCCCCCCACCCCCCCCCCCCCCCACCCCCCCCCCCCCCCACCCCCCCCCCCCCCCACCCCCCCCCCCCCCCACCCCCCCCCCCCCCCACCCCCCCCCCCCCCCACCCCCCCCCCCCCCCACCCCCCCCCCCCCCCACCCCCCCCCCCCCCCACCCCCCCCCCCCCCCACCCCCCCCCCCCCCCACCCCCCCCCCCCCCCACCCCCCCCCCCCCCCACCCCCCCCCCCCCCCACCCCCCCCCCCCCCCACCCCCCCCCCCCCCCACCCCCCCCCCCCCCCACCCCCCCCCCCCCCCACCCCCCCCCCCCCCCACCCCCCCCCCCCCCCACCCCCCCCCCCCCCCACCCCCCCCCCCCCCCACCCCCCCCCCCCCCCACCCCCCCCCCCCCCCACCCCCCCCCCCCCCCACCCCCCCCCCCCCCCACCCCCCCCCCCCCCCACCCCCCCCCCCCCCCACCCCCCCCCCCCCCCACCCCCCCCCCCCCCCACCCCCCCCCCCCCCCACCCCCCCCCCCCCCCACCCCCCCCCCCCCCCACCCCCCCCCCCCCCCACCCCCCCCCCCCCCCACCCCCCCCCCCCCCCACCCCCCCCCCCCCCCACCCCCCCCCCCCCCCACCCCCCCCCCCCCCCACCCCCCCCCCCCCCCACCCCCCCCCCCCCCCACCCCCCCCCCCCCCCACCCCCCCCCCCCCCCACCCCCCCCCCCCCCCACCCCCCCCCCCCCCCACCCCCCCCCCCCCCCACCCCCCCCCCCCCCCACCCCCCCCCCCCCCCACCCCCCCCCCCCCCCACCCCCCCCCCCCCCCACCCCCCCCCCCCCCCACCCCCCCCCCCCCCCACCCCCCCCCCCCCCCACCCCCCCCCCCCCCCACCCCCCCCCCCCCCCACCCCCCCCCCCCCCCACCCCCCCCCCCCCCCACCCCCCCCCCCCCCCACCCCCCCCCCCCCCCACCCCCCCCCCCCCCCACCCCCCCCCCCCCCCACCCCCCCCCCCCCCCACCCCCCCCCCCCCCCACCCCCCCCCCCCCCCACCCCCCCCCCCCCCCACCCCCCCCCCCCCCCACCCCCCCCCCCCCCCACCCCCCCCCCCCCCCACCCCCCCCCCCCCCCACCCCCCCCCCCCCCCACCCCCCCCCCCCCCCACCCCCCCCCCCCCCCACCCCCCCCCCCCCCCACCCCCCCCCCCCCCCACCCCCCCCCCCCCCCACCCCCCCCCCCCCCCACCCCCCCCCCCCCCCACCCCCCCCCCCCCCCACCCCCCCCCCCCCCCACCCCCCCCCCCCCCCACCCCCCCCCCCCCCCACCCCCCCCCCCCCCCACCCCCCCCCCCCCCCACCCCCCCCCCCCCCCACCCCCCCCCCCCCCCACCCCCCCCCCCCCCCACCCCCCCCCCCCCCCACCCCCCCCCCCCCCCACCCCCCCCCCCCCCCACCCCCCCCCCCCCCCACCCCCCCCCCCCCCCACCCCCCCCCCCCCCCACCCCCCCCCCCCCCCACCCCCCCCCCCCCCCACCCCCCCCCCCCCCCACCCCCCCCCCCCCCCACCCCCCCCCCCCCCCACCCCCCCCCCCCCCCACCCCCCCCCCCCCCCACCCCCCCCCCCCCCCACCCCCCCCCCCCCCCACCCCCCCCCCCCCCCACCCCCCCCCCCCCCCACCCCCCCCCCCCCCCACCCCCCCCCCCCCCCACCCCCCCCCCCCCCCACCCCCCCCCCCCCCCACCCCCCCCCCCCCCCACCCCCCCCCCCCCCCACCCCCCCCCCCCCCCACCCCCCCCCCCCCCCACCCCCCCCCCCCCCCACCCCCCCCCCCCCCCACCCCCCCCCCCCCCCACCCCCCCCCCCCCCCACCCCCCCCCCCCCCCACCCCCCCCCCCCCCCACCCCCCCCCCCCCCCACCCCCCCCCCCCCCCACCCCCCCCCCCCCCCACCCCCCCCCCCCCCCACCCCCCCCCCCCCCCACCCCCCCCCCCCCCCACCCCCCCCCCCCCCCACCCCCCCCCCCCCCCACCCCCCCCCCCCCCCACCCCCCCCCCCCCCCACCCCCCCCCCCCCCCACCCCCCCCCCCCCCCACCCCCCCCCCCCCCCACCCCCCCCCCCCCCCACCCCCCCCCCCCCCCACCCCCCCCCCCCCCCACCCCCCCCCCCCCCCACCCCCCCCCCCCCCCACCCCCCCCCCCCCCCACCCCCCCCCCCCCCCACCCCCCCCCCCCCCCACCCCCCCCCCCCCCCACCCCCCCCCCCCCCCACCCCCCCCCCCCCCCACCCCCCCCCCCCCCCACCCCCCCCCCCCCCCACCCCCCCCCCCCCCCACCCCCCCCCCCCCCCACCCCCCCCCCCCCCCACCCCCCCCCCCCCCCACCCCCCCCCCCCCCCACCCCCCCCCCCCCCCACCCCCCCCCCCCCCCACCCCCCCCCCCCCCCACCCCCCCCCCCCCCCACCCCCCCCCCCCCCCACCCCCCCCCCCCCCCACCCCCCCCCCCCCCCACCCCCCCCCCCCCCCACCCCCCCCCCCCCCCACCCCCCCCCCCCCCCACCCCCCCCCCCCCCCACCCCCCCCCCCCCCCACCCCCCCCCCCCCCCACCCCCCCCCCCCCCCACCCCCCCCCCCCCCCACCCCCCCCCCCCCCCACCCCCCCCCCCCCCCACCCCCCCCCCCCCCCACCCCCCCCCCCCCCCACCCCCCCCCCCCCCCACCCCCCCCCCCCCCCACCCCCCCCCCCCCCCACCCCCCCCCCCCCCCACCCCCCCCCCCCCCCACCCCCCCCCCCCCCCACCCCCCCCCCCCCCCACCCCCCCCCCCCCCCACCCCCCCCCCCCCCCACCCCCCCCCCCCCCCACCCCCCCCCCCCCCCACCCCCCCCCCCCCCCACCCCCCCCCCCCCCCACCCCCCCCCCCCCCCACCCCCCCCCCCCCCCACCCCCCCCCCCCCCCACCCCCCCCCCCCCCCACCCCCCCCCCCCCCCACCCCCCCCCCCCCCCACCCCCCCCCCCCCCCACCCCCCCCCCCCCCCACCCCCCCCCCCCCCCACCCCCCCCCCCCCCCACCCCCCCCCCCCCCCACCCCCCCCCCCCCCCACCCCCCCCCCCCCCCACCCCCCCCCCCCCCCACCCCCCCCCCCCCCCACCCCCCCCCCCCCCCACCCCCCCCCCCCCCCACCCCCCCCCCCCCCCACCCCCCCCCCCCCCCACCCCCCCCCCCCCCCACCCCCCCCCCCCCCCACCCCCCCCCCCCCCCACCCCCCCCCCCCCCCACCCCCCCCCCCCCCCACCCCCCCCCCCCCCCACCCCCCCCCCCCCCCACCCCCCCCCCCCCCCACCCCCCCCCCCCCCCACCCCCCCCCCCCCCCACCCCCCCCCCCCCCCACCCCCCCCCCCCCCCACCCCCCCCCCCCCCCACCCCCCCCCCCCCCCACCCCCCCCCCCCCCCACCCCCCCCCCCCCCCACCCCCCCCCCCCCCCACCCCCCCCCCCCCCCACCCCCCCCCCCCCCCACCCCCCCCCCCCCCCACCCCCCCCCCCCCCCACCCCCCCCCCCCCCCACCCCCCCCCCCCCCCACCCCCCCCCCCCCCCACCCCCCCCCCCCCCCACCCCCCCCCCCCCCCACCCCCCCCCCCCCCCACCCCCCCCCCCCCCCACCCCCCCCCCCCCCCACCCCCCCCCCCCCCCACCCCCCCCCCCCCCCACCCCCCCCCCCCCCCACCCCCCCCCCCCCCCACCCCCCCCCCCCCCCACCCCCCCCCCCCCCCACCCCCCCCCCCCCCCACCCCCCCCCCCCCCCACCCCCCCCCCCCCCCACCCCCCCCCCCCCCCACCCCCCCCCCCCCCCACCCCCCCCCCCCCCCACCCCCCCCCCCCCCCACCCCCCCCCCCCCCCACCCCCCCCCCCCCCCACCCCCCCCCCCCCCCACCCCCCCCCCCCCCCACCCCCCCCCCCCCCCACCCCCCCCCCCCCCCACCCCCCCCCCCCCCCACCCCCCCCCCCCCCCACCCCCCCCCCCCCCCACCCCCCCCCCCCCCCACCCCCCCCCCCCCCCACCCCCCCCCCCCCCCACCCCCCCCCCCCCCCACCCCCCCCCCCCCCCACCCCCCCCCCCCCCCACCCCCCCCCCCCCCCACCCCCCCCCCCCCCCACCCCCCCCCCCCCCCACCCCCCCCCCCCCCCACCCCCCCCCCCCCCCACCCCCCCCCCCCCCCACCCCCCCCCCCCCCCACCCCCCCCCCCCCCCACCCCCCCCCCCCCCCACCCCCCCCCCCCCCCACCCCCCCCCCCCCCCACCCCCCCCCCCCCCCACCCCCCCCCCCCCCCACCCCCCCCCCCCCCCACCCCCCCCCCCCCCCACCCCCCCCCCCCCCCACCCCCCCCCCCCCCCACCCCCCCCCCCCCCCACCCCCCCCCCCCCCCACCCCCCCCCCCCCCCACCCCCCCCCCCCCCCACCCCCCCCCCCCCCCACCCCCCCCCCCCCCCACCCCCCCCCCCCCCCACCCCCCCCCCCCCCCACCCCCCCCCCCCCCCACCCCCCCCCCCCCCCACCCCCCCCCCCCCCCACCCCCCCCCCCCCCCACCCCCCCCCCCCCCCACCCCCCCCCCCCCCCACCCCCCCCCCCCCCCACCCCCCCCCCCCCCCACCCCCCCCCCCCCCCACCCCCCCCCCCCCCCACCCCCCCCCCCCCCCACCCCCCCCCCCCCCCACCCCCCCCCCCCCCCACCCCCCCCCCCCCCCACCCCCCCCCCCCCCCACCCCCCCCCCCCCCCACCCCCCCCCCCCCCCACCCCCCCCCCCCCCCACCCCCCCCCCCCCCCACCCCCCCCCCCCCCCACCCCCCCCCCCCCCCACCCCCCCCCCCCCCCACCCCCCCCCCCCCCCACCCCCCCCCCCCCCCACCCCCCCCCCCCCCCACCCCCCCCCCCCCCCACCCCCCCCCCCCCCCACCCCCCCCCCCCCCCACCCCCCCCCCCCCCCACCCCCCCCCCCCCCCACCCCCCCCCCCCCCCACCCCCCCCCCCCCCCACCCCCCCCCCCCCCCACCCCCCCCCCCCCCCACCCCCCCCCCCCCCCACCCCCCCCCCCCCCCACCCCCCCCCCCCCCCACCCCCCCCCCCCCCCACCCCCCCCCCCCCCCACCCCCCCCCCCCCCCACCCCCCCCCCCCCCCACCCCCCCCCCCCCCCACCCCCCCCCCCCCCCACCCCCCCCCCCCCCCACCCCCCCCCCCCCCCACCCCCCCCCCCCCCCACCCCCCCCCCCCCCCACCCCCCCCCCCCCCCACCCCCCCCCCCCCCCACCCCCCCCCCCCCCCACCCCCCCCCCCCCCCACCCCCCCCCCCCCCCACCCCCCCCCCCCCCCACCCCCCCCCCCCCCCACCCCCCCCCCCCCCCACCCCCCCCCCCCCCCACCCCCCCCCCCCCCCACCCCCCCCCCCCCCCACCCCCCCCCCCCCCCACCCCCCCCCCCCCCCACCCCCCCCCCCCCCCACCCCCCCCCCCCCCCACCCCCCCCCCCCCCCACCCCCCCCCCCCCCCACCCCCCCCCCCCCCCACCCCCCCCCCCCCCCACCCCCCCCCCCCCCCACCCCCCCCCCCCCCCACCCCCCCCCCCCCCCACCCCCCCCCCCCCCCACCCCCCCCCCCCCCCACCCCCCCCCCCCCCCACCCCCCCCCCCCCCCACCCCCCCCCCCCCCCACCCCCCCCCCCCCCCACCCCCCCCCCCCCCCACCCCCCCCCCCCCCCACCCCCCCCCCCCCCCACCCCCCCCCCCCCCCACCCCCCCCCCCCCCCACCCCCCCCCCCCCCCACCCCCCCCCCCCCCCACCCCCCCCCCCCCCCACCCCCCCCCCCCCCCACCCCCCCCCCCCCCCACCCCCCCCCCCCCCCACCCCCCCCCCCCCCCACCCCCCCCCCCCCCCACCCCCCCCCCCCCCCACCCCCCCCCCCCCCCACCCCCCCCCCCCCCCACCCCCCCCCCCCCCCACCCCCCCCCCCCCCCACCCCCCCCCCCCCCCACCCCCCCCCCCCCCCACCCCCCCCCCCCCCCACCCCCCCCCCCCCCCACCCCCCCCCCCCCCCACCCCCCCCCCCCCCCACCCCCCCCCCCCCCCACCCCCCCCCCCCCCCACCCCCCCCCCCCCCCACCCCCCCCCCCCCCCACCCCCCCCCCCCCCCACCCCCCCCCCCCCCCACCCCCCCCCCCCCCCACCCCCCCCCCCCCCCACCCCCCCCCCCCCCCACCCCCCCCCCCCCCCACCCCCCCCCCCCCCCACCCCCCCCCCCCCCCACCCCCCCCCCCCCCCACCCCCCCCCCCCCCCACCCCCCCCCCCCCCCACCCCCCCCCCCCCCCACCCCCCCCCCCCCCCACCCCCCCCCCCCCCCACCCCCCCCCCCCCCCACCCCCCCCCCCCCCCACCCCCCCCCCCCCCCACCCCCCCCCCCCCCCACCCCCCCCCCCCCCCACCCCCCCCCCCCCCCACCCCCCCCCCCCCCCACCCCCCCCCCCCCCCACCCCCCCCCCCCCCCACCCCCCCCCCCCCCCACCCCCCCCCCCCCCCACCCCCCCCCCCCCCCACCCCCCCCCCCCCCCACCCCCCCCCCCCCCCACCCCCCCCCCCCCCCACCCCCCCCCCCCCCCACCCCCCCCCCCCCCCACCCCCCCCCCCCCCCACCCCCCCCCCCCCCCACCCCCCCCCCCCCCCACCCCCCCCCCCCCCCACCCCCCCCCCCCCCCACCCCCCCCCCCCCCCACCCCCCCCCCCCCCCACCCCCCCCCCCCCCCACCCCCCCCCCCCCCCACCCCCCCCCCCCCCCACCCCCCCCCCCCCCCACCCCCCCCCCCCCCCACCCCCCCCCCCCCCCACCCCCCCCCCCCCCCACCCCCCCCCCCCCCCACCCCCCCCCCCCCCCACCCCCCCCCCCCCCCACCCCCCCCCCCCCCCACCCCCCCCCCCCCCCACCCCCCCCCCCCCCCACCCCCCCCCCCCCCCACCCCCCCCCCCCCCCACCCCCCCCCCCCCCCACCCCCCCCCCCCCCCACCCCCCCCCCCCCCCACCCCCCCCCCCCCCCACCCCCCCCCCCCCCCACCCCCCCCCCCCCCCACCCCCCCCCCCCCCCACCCCCCCCCCCCCCCACCCCCCCCCCCCCCCACCCCCCCCCCCCCCCACCCCCCCCCCCCCCCACCCCCCCCCCCCCCCACCCCCCCCCCCCCCCACCCCCCCCCCCCCCCACCCCCCCCCCCCCCCACCCCCCCCCCCCCCCACCCCCCCCCCCCCCCACCCCCCCCCCCCCCCACCCCCCCCCCCCCCCACCCCCCCCCCCCCCCACCCCCCCCCCCCCCCACCCCCCCCCCCCCCCACCCCCCCCCCCCCCCACCCCCCCCCCCCCCCACCCCCCCCCCCCCCCACCCCCCCCCCCCCCCACCCCCCCCCCCCCCCACCCCCCCCCCCCCCCACCCCCCCCCCCCCCCACCCCCCCCCCCCCCCACCCCCCCCCCCCCCCACCCCCCCCCCCCCCCACCCCCCCCCCCCCCCACCCCCCCCCCCCCCCACCCCCCCCCCCCCCCACCCCCCCCCCCCCCCACCCCCCCCCCCCCCCACCCCCCCCCCCCCCCACCCCCCCCCCCCCCCACCCCCCCCCCCCCCCACCCCCCCCCCCCCCCACCCCCCCCCCCCCCCACCCCCCCCCCCCCCCACCCCCCCCCCCCCCCACCCCCCCCCCCCCCCACCCCCCCCCCCCCCCACCCCCCCCCCCCCCCACCCCCCCCCCCCCCCACCCCCCCCCCCCCCCACCCCCCCCCCCCCCCACCCCCCCCCCCCCCCACCCCCCCCCCCCCCCACCCCCCCCCCCCCCCACCCCCCCCCCCCCCCACCCCCCCCCCCCCCCACCCCCCCCCCCCCCCACCCCCCCCCCCCCCCACCCCCCCCCCCCCCCACCCCCCCCCCCCCCCACCCCCCCCCCCCCCCACCCCCCCCCCCCCCCACCCCCCCCCCCCCCCACCCCCCCCCCCCCCCACCCCCCCCCCCCCCCACCCCCCCCCCCCCCCACCCCCCCCCCCCCCCACCCCCCCCCCCCCCCACCCCCCCCCCCCCCCACCCCCCCCCCCCCCCACCCCCCCCCCCCCCCACCCCCCCCCCCCCCCACCCCCCCCCCCCCCCACCCCCCCCCCCCCCCACCCCCCCCCCCCCCCACCCCCCCCCCCCCCCACCCCCCCCCCCCCCCACCCCCCCCCCCCCCCACCCCCCCCCCCCCCCACCCCCCCCCCCCCCCACCCCCCCCCCCCCCCACCCCCCCCCCCCCCCACCCCCCCCCCCCCCCACCCCCCCCCCCCCCCACCCCCCCCCCCCCCCACCCCCCCCCCCCCCCACCCCCCCCCCCCCCCACCCCCCCCCCCCCCCACCCCCCCCCCCCCCCACCCCCCCCCCCCCCCACCCCCCCCCCCCCCCACCCCCCCCCCCCCCCACCCCCCCCCCCCCCCACCCCCCCCCCCCCCCACCCCCCCCCCCCCCCACCCCCCCCCCCCCCCACCCCCCCCCCCCCCCACCCCCCCCCCCCCCCACCCCCCCCCCCCCCCACCCCCCCCCCCCCCCACCCCCCCCCCCCCCCACCCCCCCCCCCCCCCACCCCCCCCCCCCCCCACCCCCCCCCCCCCCCACCCCCCCCCCCCCCCACCCCCCCCCCCCCCCACCCCCCCCCCCCCCCACCCCCCCCCCCCCCCACCCCCCCCCCCCCCCACCCCCCCCCCCCCCCACCCCCCCCCCCCCCCACCCCCCCCCCCCCCCACCCCCCCCCCCCCCCACCCCCCCCCCCCCCCACCCCCCCCCCCCCCCACCCCCCCCCCCCCCCACCCCCCCCCCCCCCCACCCCCCCCCCCCCCCACCCCCCCCCCCCCCCACCCCCCCCCCCCCCCACCCCCCCCCCCCCCCACCCCCCCCCCCCCCCACCCCCCCCCCCCCCCACCCCCCCCCCCCCCCACCCCCCCCCCCCCCCACCCCCCCCCCCCCCCACCCCCCCCCCCCCCCACCCCCCCCCCCCCCCACCCCCCCCCCCCCCCACCCCCCCCCCCCCCCACCCCCCCCCCCCCCCACCCCCCCCCCCCCCCACCCCCCCCCCCCCCCACCCCCCCCCCCCCCCACCCCCCCCCCCCCCCACCCCCCCCCCCCCCCACCCCCCCCCCCCCCCACCCCCCCCCCCCCCCACCCCCCCCCCCCCCCACCCCCCCCCCCCCCCACCCCCCCCCCCCCCCACCCCCCCCCCCCCCCACCCCCCCCCCCCCCCACCCCCCCCCCCCCCCACCCCCCCCCCCCCCCACCCCCCCCCCCCCCCACCCCCCCCCCCCCCCACCCCCCCCCCCCCCCACCCCCCCCCCCCCCCACCCCCCCCCCCCCCCACCCCCCCCCCCCCCCACCCCCCCCCCCCCCCACCCCCCCCCCCCCCCACCCCCCCCCCCCCCCACCCCCCCCCCCCCCCACCCCCCCCCCCCCCCACCCCCCCCCCCCCCCACCCCCCCCCCCCCCCACCCCCCCCCCCCCCCACCCCCCCCCCCCCCCACCCCCCCCCCCCCCCACCCCCCCCCCCCCCCACCCCCCCCCCCCCCCACCCCCCCCCCCCCCCACCCCCCCCCCCCCCCACCCCCCCCCCCCCCCACCCCCCCCCCCCCCCACCCCCCCCCCCCCCCACCCCCCCCCCCCCCCACCCCCCCCCCCCCCCACCCCCCCCCCCCCCCACCCCCCCCCCCCCCCACCCCCCCCCCCCCCCACCCCCCCCCCCCCCCACCCCCCCCCCCCCCCACCCCCCCCCCCCCCCACCCCCCCCCCCCCCCACCCCCCCCCCCCCCCACCCCCCCCCCCCCCCACCCCCCCCCCCCCCCACCCCCCCCCCCCCCCACCCCCCCCCCCCCCCACCCCCCCCCCCCCCCACCCCCCCCCCCCCCCACCCCCCCCCCCCCCCACCCCCCCCCCCCCCCACCCCCCCCCCCCCCCACCCCCCCCCCCCCCCACCCCCCCCCCCCCCCACCCCCCCCCCCCCCCACCCCCCCCCCCCCCCACCCCCCCCCCCCCCCACCCCCCCCCCCCCCCACCCCCCCCCCCCCCCACCCCCCCCCCCCCCCACCCCCCCCCCCCCCCACCCCCCCCCCCCCCCACCCCCCCCCCCCCCCACCCCCCCCCCCCCCCACCCCCCCCCCCCCCCACCCCCCCCCCCCCCCACCCCCCCCCCCCCCCACCCCCCCCCCCCCCCACCCCCCCCCCCCCCCACCCCCCCCCCCCCCCACCCCCCCCCCCCCCCACCCCCCCCCCCCCCCACCCCCCCCCCCCCCCACCCCCCCCCCCCCCCACCCCCCCCCCCCCCCACCCCCCCCCCCCCCCACCCCCCCCCCCCCCCACCCCCCCCCCCCCCCACCCCCCCCCCCCCCCACCCCCCCCCCCCCCCACCCCCCCCCCCCCCCACCCCCCCCCCCCCCCACCCCCCCCCCCCCCCACCCCCCCCCCCCCCCACCCCCCCCCCCCCCCACCCCCCCCCCCCCCCACCCCCCCCCCCCCCCACCCCCCCCCCCCCCCACCCCCCCCCCCCCCCACCCCCCCCCCCCCCCACCCCCCCCCCCCCCCACCCCCCCCCCCCCCCACCCCCCCCCCCCCCCACCCCCCCCCCCCCCCACCCCCCCCCCCCCCCACCCCCCCCCCCCCCCACCCCCCCCCCCCCCCACCCCCCCCCCCCCCCACCCCCCCCCCCCCCCACCCCCCCCCCCCCCCACCCCCCCCCCCCCCCACCCCCCCCCCCCCCCACCCCCCCCCCCCCCCACCCCCCCCCCCCCCCACCCCCCCCCCCCCCCACCCCCCCCCCCCCCCACCCCCCCCCCCCCCCACCCCCCCCCCCCCCCACCCCCCCCCCCCCCCACCCCCCCCCCCCCCCACCCCCCCCCCCCCCCACCCCCCCCCCCCCCCACCCCCCCCCCCCCCCACCCCCCCCCCCCCCCACCCCCCCCCCCCCCCACCCCCCCCCCCCCCCACCCCCCCCCCCCCCCACCCCCCCCCCCCCCCACCCCCCCCCCCCCCCACCCCCCCCCCCCCCCACCCCCCCCCCCCCCCACCCCCCCCCCCCCCCACCCCCCCCCCCCCCCACCCCCCCCCCCCCCCACCCCCCCCCCCCCCCACCCCCCCCCCCCCCCACCCCCCCCCCCCCCCACCCCCCCCCCCCCCCACCCCCCCCCCCCCCCACCCCCCCCCCCCCCCACCCCCCCCCCCCCCCACCCCCCCCCCCCCCCACCCCCCCCCCCCCCCACCCCCCCCCCCCCCCACCCCCCCCCCCCCCCACCCCCCCCCCCCCCCACCCCCCCCCCCCCCCACCCCCCCCCCCCCCCACCCCCCCCCCCCCCCACCCCCCCCCCCCCCCACCCCCCCCCCCCCCCACCCCCCCCCCCCCCCACCCCCCCCCCCCCCCACCCCCCCCCCCCCCCACCCCCCCCCCCCCCCACCCCCCCCCCCCCCCACCCCCCCCCCCCCCCACCCCCCCCCCCCCCCACCCCCCCCCCCCCCCACCCCCCCCCCCCCCCACCCCCCCCCCCCCCCACCCCCCCCCCCCCCCACCCCCCCCCCCCCCCACCCCCCCCCCCCCCCACCCCCCCCCCCCCCCACCCCCCCCCCCCCCCACCCCCCCCCCCCCCCACCCCCCCCCCCCCCCACCCCCCCCCCCCCCCACCCCCCCCCCCCCCCACCCCCCCCCCCCCCCACCCCCCCCCCCCCCCACCCCCCCCCCCCCCCACCCCCCCCCCCCCCCACCCCCCCCCCCCCCCACCCCCCCCCCCCCCCACCCCCCCCCCCCCCCACCCCCCCCCCCCCCCACCCCCCCCCCCCCCCACCCCCCCCCCCCCCCACCCCCCCCCCCCCCCACCCCCCCCCCCCCCCACCCCCCCCCCCCCCCACCCCCCCCCCCCCCCACCCCCCCCCCCCCCCACCCCCCCCCCCCCCCACCCCCCCCCCCCCCCACCCCCCCCCCCCCCCACCCCCCCCCCCCCCCACCCCCCCCCCCCCCCACCCCCCCCCCCCCCCACCCCCCCCCCCCCCCACCCCCCCCCCCCCCCACCCCCCCCCCCCCCCACCCCCCCCCCCCCCCACCCCCCCCCCCCCCCACCCCCCCCCCCCCCCACCCCCCCCCCCCCCCACCCCCCCCCCCCCCCACCCCCCCCCCCCCCCACCCCCCCCCCCCCCCACCCCCCCCCCCCCCCACCCCCCCCCCCCCCCACCCCCCCCCCCCCCCACCCCCCCCCCCCCCCACCCCCCCCCCCCCCCACCCCCCCCCCCCCCCACCCCCCCCCCCCCCCACCCCCCCCCCCCCCCACCCCCCCCCCCCCCCACCCCCCCCCCCCCCCACCCCCCCCCCCCCCCACCCCCCCCCCCCCCCACCCCCCCCCCCCCCCACCCCCCCCCCCCCCCACCCCCCCCCCCCCCCACCCCCCCCCCCCCCCACCCCCCCCCCCCCCCACCCCCCCCCCCCCCCACCCCCCCCCCCCCCCACCCCCCCCCCCCCCCACCCCCCCCCCCCCCCACCCCCCCCCCCCCCCACCCCCCCCCCCCCCCACCCCCCCCCCCCCCCACCCCCCCCCCCCCCCACCCCCCCCCCCCCCCACCCCCCCCCCCCCCCACCCCCCCCCCCCCCCACCCCCCCCCCCCCCCACCCCCCCCCCCCCCCACCCCCCCCCCCCCCCACCCCCCCCCCCCCCCACCCCCCCCCCCCCCCACCCCCCCCCCCCCCCACCCCCCCCCCCCCCCACCCCCCCCCCCCCCCACCCCCCCCCCCCCCCACCCCCCCCCCCCCCCACCCCCCCCCCCCCCCACCCCCCCCCCCCCCCACCCCCCCCCCCCCCCACCCCCCCCCCCCCCCACCCCCCCCCCCCCCCACCCCCCCCCCCCCCCACCCCCCCCCCCCCCCACCCCCCCCCCCCCCCACCCCCCCCCCCCCCCACCCCCCCCCCCCCCCACCCCCCCCCCCCCCCACCCCCCCCCCCCCCCACCCCCCCCCCCCCCCACCCCCCCCCCCCCCCACCCCCCCCCCCCCCCACCCCCCCCCCCCCCCACCCCCCCCCCCCCCCACCCCCCCCCCCCCCCACCCCCCCCCCCCCCCACCCCCCCCCCCCCCCACCCCCCCCCCCCCCCACCCCCCCCCCCCCCCACCCCCCCCCCCCCCCACCCCCCCCCCCCCCCACCCCCCCCCCCCCCCACCCCCCCCCCCCCCCACCCCCCCCCCCCCCCACCCCCCCCCCCCCCCACCCCCCCCCCCCCCCACCCCCCCCCCCCCCCACCCCCCCCCCCCCCCACCCCCCCCCCCCCCCACCCCCCCCCCCCCCCACCCCCCCCCCCCCCCACCCCCCCCCCCCCCCACCCCCCCCCCCCCCCACCCCCCCCCCCCCCCACCCCCCCCCCCCCCCACCCCCCCCCCCCCCCACCCCCCCCCCCCCCCACCCCCCCCCCCCCCCACCCCCCCCCCCCCCCACCCCCCCCCCCCCCCACCCCCCCCCCCCCCCACCCCCCCCCCCCCCCACCCCCCCCCCCCCCCACCCCCCCCCCCCCCCACCCCCCCCCCCCCCCACCCCCCCCCCCCCCCACCCCCCCCCCCCCCCACCCCCCCCCCCCCCCACCCCCCCCCCCCCCCACCCCCCCCCCCCCCCACCCCCCCCCCCCCCCACCCCCCCCCCCCCCCACCCCCCCCCCCCCCCACCCCCCCCCCCCCCCACCCCCCCCCCCCCCCACCCCCCCCCCCCCCCACCCCCCCCCCCCCCCACCCCCCCCCCCCCCCACCCCCCCCCCCCCCCACCCCCCCCCCCCCCCACCCCCCCCCCCCCCCACCCCCCCCCCCCCCCACCCCCCCCCCCCCCCACCCCCCCCCCCCCCCACCCCCCCCCCCCCCCACCCCCCCCCCCCCCCACCCCCCCCCCCCCCCACCCCCCCCCCCCCCCACCCCCCCCCCCCCCCACCCCCCCCCCCCCCCACCCCCCCCCCCCCCCACCCCCCCCCCCCCCCACCCCCCCCCCCCCCCACCCCCCCCCCCCCCCACCCCCCCCCCCCCCCACCCCCCCCCCCCCCCACCCCCCCCCCCCCCCACCCCCCCCCCCCCCCACCCCCCCCCCCCCCCACCCCCCCCCCCCCCCACCCCCCCCCCCCCCCACCCCCCCCCCCCCCCACCCCCCCCCCCCCCCACCCCCCCCCCCCCCCACCCCCCCCCCCCCCCACCCCCCCCCCCCCCCACCCCCCCCCCCCCCCACCCCCCCCCCCCCCCACCCCCCCCCCCCCCCACCCCCCCCCCCCCCCACCCCCCCCCCCCCCCACCCCCCCCCCCCCCCACCCCCCCCCCCCCCCACCCCCCCCCCCCCCCACCCCCCCCCCCCCCCACCCCCCCCCCCCCCCACCCCCCCCCCCCCCCACCCCCCCCCCCCCCCACCCCCCCCCCCCCCCACCCCCCCCCCCCCCCACCCCCCCCCCCCCCCACCCCCCCCCCCCCCCACCCCCCCCCCCCCCCACCCCCCCCCCCCCCCACCCCCCCCCCCCCCCACCCCCCCCCCCCCCCACCCCCCCCCCCCCCCACCCCCCCCCCCCCCCACCCCCCCCCCCCCCCACCCCCCCCCCCCCCCACCCCCCCCCCCCCCCACCCCCCCCCCCCCCCACCCCCCCCCCCCCCCACCCCCCCCCCCCCCCACCCCCCCCCCCCCCCACCCCCCCCCCCCCCCACCCCCCCCCCCCCCCACCCCCCCCCCCCCCCACCCCCCCCCCCCCCCACCCCCCCCCCCCCCCACCCCCCCCCCCCCCCACCCCCCCCCCCCCCCACCCCCCCCCCCCCCCACCCCCCCCCCCCCCCACCCCCCCCCCCCCCCACCCCCCCCCCCCCCCACCCCCCCCCCCCCCCACCCCCCCCCCCCCCCACCCCCCCCCCCCCCCACCCCCCCCCCCCCCCACCCCCCCCCCCCCCCACCCCCCCCCCCCCCCACCCCCCCCCCCCCCCACCCCCCCCCCCCCCCACCCCCCCCCCCCCCCACCCCCCCCCCCCCCCACCCCCCCCCCCCCCCACCCCCCCCCCCCCCCACCCCCCCCCCCCCCCACCCCCCCCCCCCCCCACCCCCCCCCCCCCCCACCCCCCCCCCCCCCCACCCCCCCCCCCCCCCACCCCCCCCCCCCCCCACCCCCCCCCCCCCCCACCCCCCCCCCCCCCCACCCCCCCCCCCCCCCACCCCCCCCCCCCCCCACCCCCCCCCCCCCCCACCCCCCCCCCCCCCCACCCCCCCCCCCCCCCACCCCCCCCCCCCCCCACCCCCCCCCCCCCCCACCCCCCCCCCCCCCCACCCCCCCCCCCCCCCACCCCCCCCCCCCCCCACCCCCCCCCCCCCCCACCCCCCCCCCCCCCCACCCCCCCCCCCCCCCACCCCCCCCCCCCCCCACCCCCCCCCCCCCCCACCCCCCCCCCCCCCCACCCCCCCCCCCCCCCACCCCCCCCCCCCCCCACCCCCCCCCCCCCCCACCCCCCCCCCCCCCCACCCCCCCCCCCCCCCACCCCCCCCCCCCCCCACCCCCCCCCCCCCCCACCCCCCCCCCCCCCCACCCCCCCCCCCCCCCACCCCCCCCCCCCCCCACCCCCCCCCCCCCCCACCCCCCCCCCCCCCCACCCCCCCCCCCCCCCACCCCCCCCCCCCCCCACCCCCCCCCCCCCCCACCCCCCCCCCCCCCCACCCCCCCCCCCCCCCACCCCCCCCCCCCCCCACCCCCCCCCCCCCCCACCCCCCCCCCCCCCCACCCCCCCCCCCCCCCACCCCCCCCCCCCCCCACCCCCCCCCCCCCCCACCCCCCCCCCCCCCCACCCCCCCCCCCCCCCACCCCCCCCCCCCCCCACCCCCCCCCCCCCCCACCCCCCCCCCCCCCCACCCCCCCCCCCCCCCACCCCCCCCCCCCCCCACCCCCCCCCCCCCCCACCCCCCCCCCCCCCCACCCCCCCCCCCCCCCACCCCCCCCCCCCCCCACCCCCCCCCCCCCCCACCCCCCCCCCCCCCCACCCCCCCCCCCCCCCACCCCCCCCCCCCCCCACCCCCCCCCCCCCCCACCCCCCCCCCCCCCCACCCCCCCCCCCCCCCACCCCCCCCCCCCCCCACCCCCCCCCCCCCCCACCCCCCCCCCCCCCCACCCCCCCCCCCCCCCACCCCCCCCCCCCCCCACCCCCCCCCCCCCCCACCCCCCCCCCCCCCCACCCCCCCCCCCCCCCACCCCCCCCCCCCCCCACCCCCCCCCCCCCCCACCCCCCCCCCCCCCCACCCCCCCCCCCCCCCACCCCCCCCCCCCCCCACCCCCCCCCCCCCCCACCCCCCCCCCCCCCCACCCCCCCCCCCCCCCACCCCCCCCCCCCCCCACCCCCCCCCCCCCCCACCCCCCCCCCCCCCCACCCCCCCCCCCCCCCACCCCCCCCCCCCCCCACCCCCCCCCCCCCCCACCCCCCCCCCCCCCCACCCCCCCCCCCCCCCACCCCCCCCCCCCCCCACCCCCCCCCCCCCCCACCCCCCCCCCCCCCCACCCCCCCCCCCCCCCACCCCCCCCCCCCCCCACCCCCCCCCCCCCCCACCCCCCCCCCCCCCCACCCCCCCCCCCCCCCACCCCCCCCCCCCCCCACCCCCCCCCCCCCCCACCCCCCCCCCCCCCCACCCCCCCCCCCCCCCACCCCCCCCCCCCCCCACCCCCCCCCCCCCCCACCCCCCCCCCCCCCCACCCCCCCCCCCCCCCACCCCCCCCCCCCCCCACCCCCCCCCCCCCCCACCCCCCCCCCCCCCCACCCCCCCCCCCCCCCACCCCCCCCCCCCCCCACCCCCCCCCCCCCCCACCCCCCCCCCCCCCCACCCCCCCCCCCCCCCACCCCCCCCCCCCCCCACCCCCCCCCCCCCCCACCCCCCCCCCCCCCCACCCCCCCCCCCCCCCACCCCCCCCCCCCCCCACCCCCCCCCCCCCCCACCCCCCCCCCCCCCCACCCCCCCCCCCCCCCACCCCCCCCCCCCCCCACCCCCCCCCCCCCCCACCCCCCCCCCCCCCCACCCCCCCCCCCCCCCACCCCCCCCCCCCCCCACCCCCCCCCCCCCCCACCCCCCCCCCCCCCCACCCCCCCCCCCCCCCACCCCCCCCCCCCCCCACCCCCCCCCCCCCCCACCCCCCCCCCCCCCCACCCCCCCCCCCCCCCACCCCCCCCCCCCCCCACCCCCCCCCCCCCCCACCCCCCCCCCCCCCCACCCCCCCCCCCCCCCACCCCCCCCCCCCCCCACCCCCCCCCCCCCCCACCCCCCCCCCCCCCCACCCCCCCCCCCCCCCACCCCCCCCCCCCCCCACCCCCCCCCCCCCCCACCCCCCCCCCCCCCCACCCCCCCCCCCCCCCACCCCCCCCCCCCCCCACCCCCCCCCCCCCCCACCCCCCCCCCCCCCCACCCCCCCCCCCCCCCACCCCCCCCCCCCCCCACCCCCCCCCCCCCCCACCCCCCCCCCCCCCCACCCCCCCCCCCCCCCACCCCCCCCCCCCCCCACCCCCCCCCCCCCCCACCCCCCCCCCCCCCCACCCCCCCCCCCCCCCACCCCCCCCCCCCCCCACCCCCCCCCCCCCCCACCCCCCCCCCCCCCCACCCCCCCCCCCCCCCACCCCCCCCCCCCCCCACCCCCCCCCCCCCCCACCCCCCCCCCCCCCCACCCCCCCCCCCCCCCACCCCCCCCCCCCCCCACCCCCCCCCCCCCCCACCCCCCCCCCCCCCCACCCCCCCCCCCCCCCACCCCCCCCCCCCCCCACCCCCCCCCCCCCCCACCCCCCCCCCCCCCCACCCCCCCCCCCCCCCACCCCCCCCCCCCCCCACCCCCCCCCCCCCCCACCCCCCCCCCCCCCCACCCCCCCCCCCCCCCACCCCCCCCCCCCCCCACCCCCCCCCCCCCCCACCCCCCCCCCCCCCCACCCCCCCCCCCCCCCACCCCCCCCCCCCCCCACCCCCCCCCCCCCCCACCCCCCCCCCCCCCCACCCCCCCCCCCCCCCACCCCCCCCCCCCCCCACCCCCCCCCCCCCCCACCCCCCCCCCCCCCCACCCCCCCCCCCCCCCACCCCCCCCCCCCCCCACCCCCCCCCCCCCCCACCCCCCCCCCCCCCCACCCCCCCCCCCCCCCACCCCCCCCCCCCCCCACCCCCCCCCCCCCCCACCCCCCCCCCCCCCCACCCCCCCCCCCCCCCACCCCCCCCCCCCCCCACCCCCCCCCCCCCCCACCCCCCCCCCCCCCCACCCCCCCCCCCCCCCACCCCCCCCCCCCCCCACCCCCCCCCCCCCCCACCCCCCCCCCCCCCCACCCCCCCCCCCCCCCACCCCCCCCCCCCCCCACCCCCCCCCCCCCCCACCCCCCCCCCCCCCCACCCCCCCCCCCCCCCACCCCCCCCCCCCCCCACCCCCCCCCCCCCCCACCCCCCCCCCCCCCCACCCCCCCCCCCCCCCACCCCCCCCCCCCCCCACCCCCCCCCCCCCCCACCCCCCCCCCCCCCCACCCCCCCCCCCCCCCACCCCCCCCCCCCCCCACCCCCCCCCCCCCCCACCCCCCCCCCCCCCCACCCCCCCCCCCCCCCACCCCCCCCCCCCCCCACCCCCCCCCCCCCCCACCCCCCCCCCCCCCCACCCCCCCCCCCCCCCACCCCCCCCCCCCCCCACCCCCCCCCCCCCCCACCCCCCCCCCCCCCCACCCCCCCCCCCCCCCACCCCCCCCCCCCCCCACCCCCCCCCCCCCCCACCCCCCCCCCCCCCCACCCCCCCCCCCCCCCACCCCCCCCCCCCCCCACCCCCCCCCCCCCCCACCCCCCCCCCCCCCCACCCCCCCCCCCCCCCACCCCCCCCCCCCCCCACCCCCCCCCCCCCCCACCCCCCCCCCCCCCCACCCCCCCCCCCCCCCACCCCCCCCCCCCCCCACCCCCCCCCCCCCCCACCCCCCCCCCCCCCCACCCCCCCCCCCCCCCACCCCCCCCCCCCCCCACCCCCCCCCCCCCCCACCCCCCCCCCCCCCCACCCCCCCCCCCCCCCACCCCCCCCCCCCCCCACCCCCCCCCCCCCCCACCCCCCCCCCCCCCCACCCCCCCCCCCCCCCACCCCCCCCCCCCCCCACCCCCCCCCCCCCCCACCCCCCCCCCCCCCCACCCCCCCCCCCCCCCACCCCCCCCCCCCCCCACCCCCCCCCCCCCCCACCCCCCCCCCCCCCCACCCCCCCCCCCCCCCACCCCCCCCCCCCCCCACCCCCCCCCCCCCCCACCCCCCCCCCCCCCCACCCCCCCCCCCCCCCACCCCCCCCCCCCCCCACCCCCCCCCCCCCCCACCCCCCCCCCCCCCCACCCCCCCCCCCCCCCACCCCCCCCCCCCCCCACCCCCCCCCCCCCCCACCCCCCCCCCCCCCCACCCCCCCCCCCCCCCACCCCCCCCCCCCCCCACCCCCCCCCCCCCCCACCCCCCCCCCCCCCCACCCCCCCCCCCCCCCACCCCCCCCCCCCCCCACCCCCCCCCCCCCCCACCCCCCCCCCCCCCCACCCCCCCCCCCCCCCACCCCCCCCCCCCCCCACCCCCCCCCCCCCCCACCCCCCCCCCCCCCCACCCCCCCCCCCCCCCACCCCCCCCCCCCCCCACCCCCCCCCCCCCCCACCCCCCCCCCCCCCCACCCCCCCCCCCCCCCACCCCCCCCCCCCCCCACCCCCCCCCCCCCCCACCCCCCCCCCCCCCCACCCCCCCCCCCCCCCACCCCCCCCCCCCCCCACCCCCCCCCCCCCCCACCCCCCCCCCCCCCCACCCCCCCCCCCCCCCACCCCCCCCCCCCCCCACCCCCCCCCCCCCCCACCCCCCCCCCCCCCCACCCCCCCCCCCCCCCACCCCCCCCCCCCCCCACCCCCCCCCCCCCCCACCCCCCCCCCCCCCCACCCCCCCCCCCCCCCACCCCCCCCCCCCCCCACCCCCCCCCCCCCCCACCCCCCCCCCCCCCCACCCCCCCCCCCCCCCACCCCCCCCCCCCCCCACCCCCCCCCCCCCCCACCCCCCCCCCCCCCCACCCCCCCCCCCCCCCACCCCCCCCCCCCCCCACCCCCCCCCCCCCCCACCCCCCCCCCCCCCCACCCCCCCCCCCCCCCACCCCCCCCCCCCCCCACCCCCCCCCCCCCCCACCCCCCCCCCCCCCCACCCCCCCCCCCCCCCACCCCCCCCCCCCCCCACCCCCCCCCCCCCCCACCCCCCCCCCCCCCCACCCCCCCCCCCCCCCACCCCCCCCCCCCCCCACCCCCCCCCCCCCCCACCCCCCCCCCCCCCCACCCCCCCCCCCCCCCACCCCCCCCCCCCCCCACCCCCCCCCCCCCCCACCCCCCCCCCCCCCCACCCCCCCCCCCCCCCACCCCCCCCCCCCCCCACCCCCCCCCCCCCCCACCCCCCCCCCCCCCCACCCCCCCCCCCCCCCACCCCCCCCCCCCCCCACCCCCCCCCCCCCCCACCCCCCCCCCCCCCCACCCCCCCCCCCCCCCACCCCCCCCCCCCCCCACCCCCCCCCCCCCCCACCCCCCCCCCCCCCCACCCCCCCCCCCCCCCACCCCCCCCCCCCCCCACCCCCCCCCCCCCCCACCCCCCCCCCCCCCCACCCCCCCCCCCCCCCACCCCCCCCCCCCCCCACCCCCCCCCCCCCCCACCCCCCCCCCCCCCCACCCCCCCCCCCCCCCACCCCCCCCCCCCCCCACCCCCCCCCCCCCCCACCCCCCCCCCCCCCCACCCCCCCCCCCCCCCACCCCCCCCCCCCCCCACCCCCCCCCCCCCCCACCCCCCCCCCCCCCCACCCCCCCCCCCCCCCACCCCCCCCCCCCCCCACCCCCCCCCCCCCCCACCCCCCCCCCCCCCCACCCCCCCCCCCCCCCACCCCCCCCCCCCCCCACCCCCCCCCCCCCCCACCCCCCCCCCCCCCCACCCCCCCCCCCCCCCACCCCCCCCCCCCCCCACCCCCCCCCCCCCCCACCCCCCCCCCCCCCCACCCCCCCCCCCCCCCACCCCCCCCCCCCCCCACCCCCCCCCCCCCCCACCCCCCCCCCCCCCCACCCCCCCCCCCCCCCACCCCCCCCCCCCCCCACCCCCCCCCCCCCCCACCCCCCCCCCCCCCCACCCCCCCCCCCCCCCACCCCCCCCCCCCCCCACCCCCCCCCCCCCCCACCCCCCCCCCCCCCCACCCCCCCCCCCCCCCACCCCCCCCCCCCCCCACCCCCCCCCCCCCCCACCCCCCCCCCCCCCCACCCCCCCCCCCCCCCACCCCCCCCCCCCCCCACCCCCCCCCCCCCCCACCCCCCCCCCCCCCCACCCCCCCCCCCCCCCACCCCCCCCCCCCCCCACCCCCCCCCCCCCCCACCCCCCCCCCCCCCCACCCCCCCCCCCCCCCACCCCCCCCCCCCCCCACCCCCCCCCCCCCCCACCCCCCCCCCCCCCCACCCCCCCCCCCCCCCACCCCCCCCCCCCCCCACCCCCCCCCCCCCCCACCCCCCCCCCCCCCCACCCCCCCCCCCCCCCACCCCCCCCCCCCCCCACCCCCCCCCCCCCCCACCCCCCCCCCCCCCCACCCCCCCCCCCCCCCACCCCCCCCCCCCCCCACCCCCCCCCCCCCCCACCCCCCCCCCCCCCCACCCCCCCCCCCCCCCACCCCCCCCCCCCCCCACCCCCCCCCCCCCCCACCCCCCCCCCCCCCCACCCCCCCCCCCCCCCACCCCCCCCCCCCCCCACCCCCCCCCCCCCCCACCCCCCCCCCCCCCCACCCCCCCCCCCCCCCACCCCCCCCCCCCCCCACCCCCCCCCCCCCCCACCCCCCCCCCCCCCCACCCCCCCCCCCCCCCACCCCCCCCCCCCCCCACCCCCCCCCCCCCCCACCCCCCCCCCCCCCCACCCCCCCCCCCCCCCACCCCCCCCCCCCCCCACCCCCCCCCCCCCCCACCCCCCCCCCCCCCCACCCCCCCCCCCCCCCACCCCCCCCCCCCCCCACCCCCCCCCCCCCCCACCCCCCCCCCCCCCCACCCCCCCCCCCCCCCACCCCCCCCCCCCCCCACCCCCCCCCCCCCCCACCCCCCCCCCCCCCCACCCCCCCCCCCCCCCACCCCCCCCCCCCCCCACCCCCCCCCCCCCCCACCCCCCCCCCCCCCCACCCCCCCCCCCCCCCACCCCCCCCCCCCCCCACCCCCCCCCCCCCCCACCCCCCCCCCCCCCCACCCCCCCCCCCCCCCACCCCCCCCCCCCCCCACCCCCCCCCCCCCCCACCCCCCCCCCCCCCCACCCCCCCCCCCCCCCACCCCCCCCCCCCCCCACCCCCCCCCCCCCCCACCCCCCCCCCCCCCCACCCCCCCCCCCCCCCACCCCCCCCCCCCCCCACCCCCCCCCCCCCCCACCCCCCCCCCCCCCCACCCCCCCCCCCCCCCACCCCCCCCCCCCCCCACCCCCCCCCCCCCCCACCCCCCCCCCCCCCCACCCCCCCCCCCCCCCACCCCCCCCCCCCCCCACCCCCCCCCCCCCCCACCCCCCCCCCCCCCCACCCCCCCCCCCCCCCACCCCCCCCCCCCCCCACCCCCCCCCCCCCCCACCCCCCCCCCCCCCCACCCCCCCCCCCCCCCACCCCCCCCCCCCCCCACCCCCCCCCCCCCCCACCCCCCCCCCCCCCCACCCCCCCCCCCCCCCACCCCCCCCCCCCCCCACCCCCCCCCCCCCCCACCCCCCCCCCCCCCCACCCCCCCCCCCCCCCACCCCCCCCCCCCCCCACCCCCCCCCCCCCCCACCCCCCCCCCCCCCCACCCCCCCCCCCCCCCACCCCCCCCCCCCCCCACCCCCCCCCCCCCCCACCCCCCCCCCCCCCCACCCCCCCCCCCCCCCACCCCCCCCCCCCCCCACCCCCCCCCCCCCCCACCCCCCCCCCCCCCCACCCCCCCCCCCCCCCACCCCCCCCCCCCCCCACCCCCCCCCCCCCCCACCCCCCCCCCCCCCCACCCCCCCCCCCCCCCACCCCCCCCCCCCCCCACCCCCCCCCCCCCCCACCCCCCCCCCCCCCCACCCCCCCCCCCCCCCACCCCCCCCCCCCCCCACCCCCCCCCCCCCCCACCCCCCCCCCCCCCCACCCCCCCCCCCCCCCACCCCCCCCCCCCCCCACCCCCCCCCCCCCCCACCCCCCCCCCCCCCCACCCCCCCCCCCCCCCACCCCCCCCCCCCCCCACCCCCCCCCCCCCCCACCCCCCCCCCCCCCCACCCCCCCCCCCCCCCACCCCCCCCCCCCCCCACCCCCCCCCCCCCCCACCCCCCCCCCCCCCCACCCCCCCCCCCCCCCACCCCCCCCCCCCCCCACCCCCCCCCCCCCCCACCCCCCCCCCCCCCCACCCCCCCCCCCCCCCACCCCCCCCCCCCCCCACCCCCCCCCCCCCCCACCCCCCCCCCCCCCCACCCCCCCCCCCCCCCACCCCCCCCCCCCCCCACCCCCCCCCCCCCCCACCCCCCCCCCCCCCCACCCCCCCCCCCCCCCACCCCCCCCCCCCCCCACCCCCCCCCCCCCCCACCCCCCCCCCCCCCCACCCCCCCCCCCCCCCACCCCCCCCCCCCCCCACCCCCCCCCCCCCCCACCCCCCCCCCCCCCCACCCCCCCCCCCCCCCACCCCCCCCCCCCCCCACCCCCCCCCCCCCCCACCCCCCCCCCCCCCCACCCCCCCCCCCCCCCACCCCCCCCCCCCCCCACCCCCCCCCCCCCCCACCCCCCCCCCCCCCCACCCCCCCCCCCCCCCACCCCCCCCCCCCCCCACCCCCCCCCCCCCCCACCCCCCCCCCCCCCCACCCCCCCCCCCCCCCACCCCCCCCCCCCCCCACCCCCCCCCCCCCCCACCCCCCCCCCCCCCCACCCCCCCCCCCCCCCACCCCCCCCCCCCCCCACCCCCCCCCCCCCCCACCCCCCCCCCCCCCCACCCCCCCCCCCCCCCACCCCCCCCCCCCCCCACCCCCCCCCCCCCCCACCCCCCCCCCCCCCCACCCCCCCCCCCCCCCACCCCCCCCCCCCCCCACCCCCCCCCCCCCCCACCCCCCCCCCCCCCCACCCCCCCCCCCCCCCACCCCCCCCCCCCCCCACCCCCCCCCCCCCCCACCCCCCCCCCCCCCCACCCCCCCCCCCCCCCACCCCCCCCCCCCCCCACCCCCCCCCCCCCCCACCCCCCCCCCCCCCCACCCCCCCCCCCCCCCACCCCCCCCCCCCCCCACCCCCCCCCCCCCCCACCCCCCCCCCCCCCCACCCCCCCCCCCCCCCACCCCCCCCCCCCCCCACCCCCCCCCCCCCCCACCCCCCCCCCCCCCCACCCCCCCCCCCCCCCACCCCCCCCCCCCCCCACCCCCCCCCCCCCCCACCCCCCCCCCCCCCCACCCCCCCCCCCCCCCACCCCCCCCCCCCCCCACCCCCCCCCCCCCCCACCCCCCCCCCCCCCCACCCCCCCCCCCCCCCACCCCCCCCCCCCCCCACCCCCCCCCCCCCCCACCCCCCCCCCCCCCCACCCCCCCCCCCCCCCACCCCCCCCCCCCCCCACCCCCCCCCCCCCCCACCCCCCCCCCCCCCCACCCCCCCCCCCCCCCACCCCCCCCCCCCCCCACCCCCCCCCCCCCCCACCCCCCCCCCCCCCCACCCCCCCCCCCCCCCACCCCCCCCCCCCCCCACCCCCCCCCCCCCCCACCCCCCCCCCCCCCCACCCCCCCCCCCCCCCACCCCCCCCCCCCCCCACCCCCCCCCCCCCCCACCCCCCCCCCCCCCCACCCCCCCCCCCCCCCACCCCCCCCCCCCCCCACCCCCCCCCCCCCCCACCCCCCCCCCCCCCCACCCCCCCCCCCCCCCACCCCCCCCCCCCCCCACCCCCCCCCCCCCCCACCCCCCCCCCCCCCCACCCCCCCCCCCCCCCACCCCCCCCCCCCCCCACCCCCCCCCCCCCCCACCCCCCCCCCCCCCCACCCCCCCCCCCCCCCACCCCCCCCCCCCCCCACCCCCCCCCCCCCCCACCCCCCCCCCCCCCCACCCCCCCCCCCCCCCACCCCCCCCCCCCCCCACCCCCCCCCCCCCCCACCCCCCCCCCCCCCCACCCCCCCCCCCCCCCACCCCCCCCCCCCCCCACCCCCCCCCCCCCCCACCCCCCCCCCCCCCCACCCCCCCCCCCCCCCACCCCCCCCCCCCCCCACCCCCCCCCCCCCCCACCCCCCCCCCCCCCCACCCCCCCCCCCCCCCACCCCCCCCCCCCCCCACCCCCCCCCCCCCCCACCCCCCCCCCCCCCCACCCCCCCCCCCCCCCACCCCCCCCCCCCCCCACCCCCCCCCCCCCCCACCCCCCCCCCCCCCCACCCCCCCCCCCCCCCACCCCCCCCCCCCCCCACCCCCCCCCCCCCCCACCCCCCCCCCCCCCCACCCCCCCCCCCCCCCACCCCCCCCCCCCCCCACCCCCCCCCCCCCCCACCCCCCCCCCCCCCCACCCCCCCCCCCCCCCACCCCCCCCCCCCCCCACCCCCCCCCCCCCCCACCCCCCCCCCCCCCCACCCCCCCCCCCCCCCACCCCCCCCCCCCCCCACCCCCCCCCCCCCCCACCCCCCCCCCCCCCCACCCCCCCCCCCCCCCACCCCCCCCCCCCCCCACCCCCCCCCCCCCCCACCCCCCCCCCCCCCCACCCCCCCCCCCCCCCACCCCCCCCCCCCCCCACCCCCCCCCCCCCCCACCCCCCCCCCCCCCCACCCCCCCCCCCCCCCACCCCCCCCCCCCCCCACCCCCCCCCCCCCCCACCCCCCCCCCCCCCCACCCCCCCCCCCCCCCACCCCCCCCCCCCCCCACCCCCCCCCCCCCCCACCCCCCCCCCCCCCCACCCCCCCCCCCCCCCACCCCCCCCCCCCCCCACCCCCCCCCCCCCCCACCCCCCCCCCCCCCCACCCCCCCCCCCCCCCACCCCCCCCCCCCCCCACCCCCCCCCCCCCCCACCCCCCCCCCCCCCCACCCCCCCCCCCCCCCACCCCCCCCCCCCCCCACCCCCCCCCCCCCCCACCCCCCCCCCCCCCCACCCCCCCCCCCCCCCACCCCCCCCCCCCCCCACCCCCCCCCCCCCCCACCCCCCCCCCCCCCCACCCCCCCCCCCCCCCACCCCCCCCCCCCCCCACCCCCCCCCCCCCCCACCCCCCCCCCCCCCCACCCCCCCCCCCCCCCACCCCCCCCCCCCCCCACCCCCCCCCCCCCCCACCCCCCCCCCCCCCCACCCCCCCCCCCCCCCACCCCCCCCCCCCCCCACCCCCCCCCCCCCCCACCCCCCCCCCCCCCCACCCCCCCCCCCCCCCACCCCCCCCCCCCCCCACCCCCCCCCCCCCCCACCCCCCCCCCCCCCCACCCCCCCCCCCCCCCACCCCCCCCCCCCCCCACCCCCCCCCCCCCCCACCCCCCCCCCCCCCCACCCCCCCCCCCCCCCACCCCCCCCCCCCCCCACCCCCCCCCCCCCCCACCCCCCCCCCCCCCCACCCCCCCCCCCCCCCACCCCCCCCCCCCCCCACCCCCCCCCCCCCCCACCCCCCCCCCCCCCCACCCCCCCCCCCCCCCACCCCCCCCCCCCCCCACCCCCCCCCCCCCCCACCCCCCCCCCCCCCCACCCCCCCCCCCCCCCACCCCCCCCCCCCCCCACCCCCCCCCCCCCCCACCCCCCCCCCCCCCCACCCCCCCCCCCCCCCACCCCCCCCCCCCCCCACCCCCCCCCCCCCCCACCCCCCCCCCCCCCCACCCCCCCCCCCCCCCACCCCCCCCCCCCCCCACCCCCCCCCCCCCCCACCCCCCCCCCCCCCCACCCCCCCCCCCCCCCACCCCCCCCCCCCCCCACCCCCCCCCCCCCCCACCCCCCCCCCCCCCCACCCCCCCCCCCCCCCACCCCCCCCCCCCCCCACCCCCCCCCCCCCCCACCCCCCCCCCCCCCCACCCCCCCCCCCCCCCACCCCCCCCCCCCCCCACCCCCCCCCCCCCCCACCCCCCCCCCCCCCCACCCCCCCCCCCCCCCACCCCCCCCCCCCCCCACCCCCCCCCCCCCCCACCCCCCCCCCCCCCCACCCCCCCCCCCCCCCACCCCCCCCCCCCCCCACCCCCCCCCCCCCCCACCCCCCCCCCCCCCCACCCCCCCCCCCCCCCACCCCCCCCCCCCCCCACCCCCCCCCCCCCCCACCCCCCCCCCCCCCCACCCCCCCCCCCCCCCACCCCCCCCCCCCCCCACCCCCCCCCCCCCCCACCCCCCCCCCCCCCCACCCCCCCCCCCCCCCACCCCCCCCCCCCCCCACCCCCCCCCCCCCCCACCCCCCCCCCCCCCCACCCCCCCCCCCCCCCACCCCCCCCCCCCCCCACCCCCCCCCCCCCCCACCCCCCCCCCCCCCCACCCCCCCCCCCCCCCACCCCCCCCCCCCCCCACCCCCCCCCCCCCCCACCCCCCCCCCCCCCCACCCCCCCCCCCCCCCACCCCCCCCCCCCCCCACCCCCCCCCCCCCCCACCCCCCCCCCCCCCCACCCCCCCCCCCCCCCACCCCCCCCCCCCCCCACCCCCCCCCCCCCCCACCCCCCCCCCCCCCCACCCCCCCCCCCCCCCACCCCCCCCCCCCCCCACCCCCCCCCCCCCCCACCCCCCCCCCCCCCCACCCCCCCCCCCCCCCACCCCCCCCCCCCCCCACCCCCCCCCCCCCCCACCCCCCCCCCCCCCCACCCCCCCCCCCCCCCACCCCCCCCCCCCCCCACCCCCCCCCCCCCCCACCCCCCCCCCCCCCCACCCCCCCCCCCCCCCACCCCCCCCCCCCCCCACCCCCCCCCCCCCCCACCCCCCCCCCCCCCCACCCCCCCCCCCCCCCACCCCCCCCCCCCCCCACCCCCCCCCCCCCCCACCCCCCCCCCCCCCCACCCCCCCCCCCCCCCACCCCCCCCCCCCCCCACCCCCCCCCCCCCCCACCCCCCCCCCCCCCCACCCCCCCCCCCCCCCACCCCCCCCCCCCCCCACCCCCCCCCCCCCCCACCCCCCCCCCCCCCCACCCCCCCCCCCCCCCACCCCCCCCCCCCCCCACCCCCCCCCCCCCCCACCCCCCCCCCCCCCCACCCCCCCCCCCCCCCACCCCCCCCCCCCCCCACCCCCCCCCCCCCCCACCCCCCCCCCCCCCCACCCCCCCCCCCCCCCACCCCCCCCCCCCCCCACCCCCCCCCCCCCCCACCCCCCCCCCCCCCCACCCCCCCCCCCCCCCACCCCCCCCCCCCCCCACCCCCCCCCCCCCCCACCCCCCCCCCCCCCCACCCCCCCCCCCCCCCACCCCCCCCCCCCCCCACCCCCCCCCCCCCCCACCCCCCCCCCCCCCCACCCCCCCCCCCCCCCACCCCCCCCCCCCCCCACCCCCCCCCCCCCCCACCCCCCCCCCCCCCCACCCCCCCCCCCCCCCACCCCCCCCCCCCCCCACCCCCCCCCCCCCCCACCCCCCCCCCCCCCCACCCCCCCCCCCCCCCACCCCCCCCCCCCCCCACCCCCCCCCCCCCCCACCCCCCCCCCCCCCCACCCCCCCCCCCCCCCACCCCCCCCCCCCCCCACCCCCCCCCCCCCCCACCCCCCCCCCCCCCCACCCCCCCCCCCCCCCACCCCCCCCCCCCCCCACCCCCCCCCCCCCCCACCCCCCCCCCCCCCCACCCCCCCCCCCCCCCACCCCCCCCCCCCCCCACCCCCCCCCCCCCCCACCCCCCCCCCCCCCCACCCCCCCCCCCCCCCACCCCCCCCCCCCCCCACCCCCCCCCCCCCCCACCCCCCCCCCCCCCCACCCCCCCCCCCCCCCACCCCCCCCCCCCCCCACCCCCCCCCCCCCCCACCCCCCCCCCCCCCCACCCCCCCCCCCCCCCACCCCCCCCCCCCCCCACCCCCCCCCCCCCCCACCCCCCCCCCCCCCCACCCCCCCCCCCCCCCACCCCCCCCCCCCCCCACCCCCCCCCCCCCCCACCCCCCCCCCCCCCCACCCCCCCCCCCCCCCACCCCCCCCCCCCCCCACCCCCCCCCCCCCCCACCCCCCCCCCCCCCCACCCCCCCCCCCCCCCACCCCCCCCCCCCCCCACCCCCCCCCCCCCCCACCCCCCCCCCCCCCCACCCCCCCCCCCCCCCACCCCCCCCCCCCCCCACCCCCCCCCCCCCCCACCCCCCCCCCCCCCCACCCCCCCCCCCCCCCACCCCCCCCCCCCCCCACCCCCCCCCCCCCCCACCCCCCCCCCCCCCCACCCCCCCCCCCCCCCACCCCCCCCCCCCCCCACCCCCCCCCCCCCCCACCCCCCCCCCCCCCCACCCCCCCCCCCCCCCACCCCCCCCCCCCCCCACCCCCCCCCCCCCCCACCCCCCCCCCCCCCCACCCCCCCCCCCCCCCACCCCCCCCCCCCCCCACCCCCCCCCCCCCCCACCCCCCCCCCCCCCCACCCCCCCCCCCCCCCACCCCCCCCCCCCCCCACCCCCCCCCCCCCCCACCCCCCCCCCCCCCCACCCCCCCCCCCCCCCACCCCCCCCCCCCCCCACCCCCCCCCCCCCCCACCCCCCCCCCCCCCCACCCCCCCCCCCCCCCACCCCCCCCCCCCCCCACCCCCCCCCCCCCCCACCCCCCCCCCCCCCCACCCCCCCCCCCCCCCACCCCCCCCCCCCCCCACCCCCCCCCCCCCCCACCCCCCCCCCCCCCCACCCCCCCCCCCCCCCACCCCCCCCCCCCCCCACCCCCCCCCCCCCCCACCCCCCCCCCCCCCCACCCCCCCCCCCCCCCACCCCCCCCCCCCCCCACCCCCCCCCCCCCCCACCCCCCCCCCCCCCCACCCCCCCCCCCCCCCACCCCCCCCCCCCCCCACCCCCCCCCCCCCCCACCCCCCCCCCCCCCCACCCCCCCCCCCCCCCACCCCCCCCCCCCCCCACCCCCCCCCCCCCCCACCCCCCCCCCCCCCCACCCCCCCCCCCCCCCACCCCCCCCCCCCCCCACCCCCCCCCCCCCCCACCCCCCCCCCCCCCCACCCCCCCCCCCCCCCACCCCCCCCCCCCCCCACCCCCCCCCCCCCCCACCCCCCCCCCCCCCCACCCCCCCCCCCCCCCACCCCCCCCCCCCCCCACCCCCCCCCCCCCCCACCCCCCCCCCCCCCCACCCCCCCCCCCCCCCACCCCCCCCCCCCCCCACCCCCCCCCCCCCCCACCCCCCCCCCCCCCCACCCCCCCCCCCCCCCACCCCCCCCCCCCCCCACCCCCCCCCCCCCCCACCCCCCCCCCCCCCCACCCCCCCCCCCCCCCACCCCCCCCCCCCCCCACCCCCCCCCCCCCCCACCCCCCCCCCCCCCCACCCCCCCCCCCCCCCACCCCCCCCCCCCCCCACCCCCCCCCCCCCCCACCCCCCCCCCCCCCCACCCCCCCCCCCCCCCACCCCCCCCCCCCCCCACCCCCCCCCCCCCCCACCCCCCCCCCCCCCCACCCCCCCCCCCCCCCACCCCCCCCCCCCCCCACCCCCCCCCCCCCCCACCCCCCCCCCCCCCCACCCCCCCCCCCCCCCACCCCCCCCCCCCCCCACCCCCCCCCCCCCCCACCCCCCCCCCCCCCCACCCCCCCCCCCCCCCACCCCCCCCCCCCCCCACCCCCCCCCCCCCCCACCCCCCCCCCCCCCCACCCCCCCCCCCCCCCACCCCCCCCCCCCCCCACCCCCCCCCCCCCCCACCCCCCCCCCCCCCCACCCCCCCCCCCCCCCACCCCCCCCCCCCCCCACCCCCCCCCCCCCCCACCCCCCCCCCCCCCCACCCCCCCCCCCCCCCACCCCCCCCCCCCCCCACCCCCCCCCCCCCCCACCCCCCCCCCCCCCCACCCCCCCCCCCCCCCACCCCCCCCCCCCCCCACCCCCCCCCCCCCCCACCCCCCCCCCCCCCCACCCCCCCCCCCCCCCACCCCCCCCCCCCCCCACCCCCCCCCCCCCCCACCCCCCCCCCCCCCCACCCCCCCCCCCCCCCACCCCCCCCCCCCCCCACCCCCCCCCCCCCCCACCCCCCCCCCCCCCCACCCCCCCCCCCCCCCACCCCCCCCCCCCCCCACCCCCCCCCCCCCCCACCCCCCCCCCCCCCCACCCCCCCCCCCCCCCACCCCCCCCCCCCCCCACCCCCCCCCCCCCCCACCCCCCCCCCCCCCCACCCCCCCCCCCCCCCACCCCCCCCCCCCCCCACCCCCCCCCCCCCCCACCCCCCCCCCCCCCCACCCCCCCCCCCCCCCACCCCCCCCCCCCCCCACCCCCCCCCCCCCCCACCCCCCCCCCCCCCCACCCCCCCCCCCCCCCACCCCCCCCCCCCCCCACCCCCCCCCCCCCCCACCCCCCCCCCCCCCCACCCCCCCCCCCCCCCACCCCCCCCCCCCCCCACCCCCCCCCCCCCCCACCCCCCCCCCCCCCCACCCCCCCCCCCCCCCACCCCCCCCCCCCCCCACCCCCCCCCCCCCCCACCCCCCCCCCCCCCCACCCCCCCCCCCCCCCACCCCCCCCCCCCCCCACCCCCCCCCCCCCCCACCCCCCCCCCCCCCCACCCCCCCCCCCCCCCACCCCCCCCCCCCCCCACCCCCCCCCCCCCCCACCCCCCCCCCCCCCCACCCCCCCCCCCCCCCACCCCCCCCCCCCCCCACCCCCCCCCCCCCCCACCCCCCCCCCCCCCCACCCCCCCCCCCCCCCACCCCCCCCCCCCCCCACCCCCCCCCCCCCCCACCCCCCCCCCCCCCCACCCCCCCCCCCCCCCACCCCCCCCCCCCCCCACCCCCCCCCCCCCCCACCCCCCCCCCCCCCCACCCCCCCCCCCCCCCACCCCCCCCCCCCCCCACCCCCCCCCCCCCCCACCCCCCCCCCCCCCCACCCCCCCCCCCCCCCACCCCCCCCCCCCCCCACCCCCCCCCCCCCCCACCCCCCCCCCCCCCCACCCCCCCCCCCCCCCACCCCCCCCCCCCCCCACCCCCCCCCCCCCCCACCCCCCCCCCCCCCCACCCCCCCCCCCCCCCACCCCCCCCCCCCCCCACCCCCCCCCCCCCCCACCCCCCCCCCCCCCCACCCCCCCCCCCCCCCACCCCCCCCCCCCCCCACCCCCCCCCCCCCCCACCCCCCCCCCCCCCCACCCCCCCCCCCCCCCACCCCCCCCCCCCCCCACCCCCCCCCCCCCCCACCCCCCCCCCCCCCCACCCCCCCCCCCCCCCACCCCCCCCCCCCCCCACCCCCCCCCCCCCCCACCCCCCCCCCCCCCCACCCCCCCCCCCCCCCACCCCCCCCCCCCCCCACCCCCCCCCCCCCCCACCCCCCCCCCCCCCCACCCCCCCCCCCCCCCACCCCCCCCCCCCCCCACCCCCCCCCCCCCCCACCCCCCCCCCCCCCCACCCCCCCCCCCCCCCACCCCCCCCCCCCCCCACCCCCCCCCCCCCCCACCCCCCCCCCCCCCCACCCCCCCCCCCCCCCACCCCCCCCCCCCCCCACCCCCCCCCCCCCCCACCCCCCCCCCCCCCCACCCCCCCCCCCCCCCACCCCCCCCCCCCCCCACCCCCCCCCCCCCCCACCCCCCCCCCCCCCCACCCCCCCCCCCCCCCACCCCCCCCCCCCCCCACCCCCCCCCCCCCCCACCCCCCCCCCCCCCCACCCCCCCCCCCCCCCACCCCCCCCCCCCCCCACCCCCCCCCCCCCCCACCCCCCCCCCCCCCCACCCCCCCCCCCCCCCACCCCCCCCCCCCCCCACCCCCCCCCCCCCCCACCCCCCCCCCCCCCCACCCCCCCCCCCCCCCACCCCCCCCCCCCCCCACCCCCCCCCCCCCCCACCCCCCCCCCCCCCCACCCCCCCCCCCCCCCACCCCCCCCCCCCCCCACCCCCCCCCCCCCCCACCCCCCCCCCCCCCCACCCCCCCCCCCCCCCACCCCCCCCCCCCCCCACCCCCCCCCCCCCCCACCCCCCCCCCCCCCCACCCCCCCCCCCCCCCACCCCCCCCCCCCCCCACCCCCCCCCCCCCCCACCCCCCCCCCCCCCCACCCCCCCCCCCCCCCACCCCCCCCCCCCCCCACCCCCCCCCCCCCCCACCCCCCCCCCCCCCCACCCCCCCCCCCCCCCACCCCCCCCCCCCCCCACCCCCCCCCCCCCCCACCCCCCCCCCCCCCCACCCCCCCCCCCCCCCACCCCCCCCCCCCCCCACCCCCCCCCCCCCCCACCCCCCCCCCCCCCCACCCCCCCCCCCCCCCACCCCCCCCCCCCCCCACCCCCCCCCCCCCCCACCCCCCCCCCCCCCCACCCCCCCCCCCCCCCACCCCCCCCCCCCCCCACCCCCCCCCCCCCCCACCCCCCCCCCCCCCCACCCCCCCCCCCCCCCACCCCCCCCCCCCCCCACCCCCCCCCCCCCCCACCCCCCCCCCCCCCCACCCCCCCCCCCCCCCACCCCCCCCCCCCCCCACCCCCCCCCCCCCCCACCCCCCCCCCCCCCCACCCCCCCCCCCCCCCACCCCCCCCCCCCCCCACCCCCCCCCCCCCCCACCCCCCCCCCCCCCCACCCCCCCCCCCCCCCACCCCCCCCCCCCCCCACCCCCCCCCCCCCCCACCCCCCCCCCCCCCCACCCCCCCCCCCCCCCACCCCCCCCCCCCCCCACCCCCCCCCCCCCCCACCCCCCCCCCCCCCCACCCCCCCCCCCCCCCACCCCCCCCCCCCCCCACCCCCCCCCCCCCCCACCCCCCCCCCCCCCCACCCCCCCCCCCCCCCACCCCCCCCCCCCCCCACCCCCCCCCCCCCCCACCCCCCCCCCCCCCCACCCCCCCCCCCCCCCACCCCCCCCCCCCCCCACCCCCCCCCCCCCCCACCCCCCCCCCCCCCCACCCCCCCCCCCCCCCACCCCCCCCCCCCCCCACCCCCCCCCCCCCCCACCCCCCCCCCCCCCCACCCCCCCCCCCCCCCACCCCCCCCCCCCCCCACCCCCCCCCCCCCCCACCCCCCCCCCCCCCCACCCCCCCCCCCCCCCACCCCCCCCCCCCCCCACCCCCCCCCCCCCCCACCCCCCCCCCCCCCCACCCCCCCCCCCCCCCACCCCCCCCCCCCCCCACCCCCCCCCCCCCCCACCCCCCCCCCCCCCCACCCCCCCCCCCCCCCACCCCCCCCCCCCCCCACCCCCCCCCCCCCCCACCCCCCCCCCCCCCCACCCCCCCCCCCCCCCACCCCCCCCCCCCCCCACCCCCCCCCCCCCCCACCCCCCCCCCCCCCCACCCCCCCCCCCCCCCACCCCCCCCCCCCCCCACCCCCCCCCCCCCCCACCCCCCCCCCCCCCCACCCCCCCCCCCCCCCACCCCCCCCCCCCCCCACCCCCCCCCCCCCCCACCCCCCCCCCCCCCCACCCCCCCCCCCCCCCACCCCCCCCCCCCCCCACCCCCCCCCCCCCCCACCCCCCCCCCCCCCCACCCCCCCCCCCCCCCACCCCCCCCCCCCCCCACCCCCCCCCCCCCCCACCCCCCCCCCCCCCCACCCCCCCCCCCCCCCACCCCCCCCCCCCCCCACCCCCCCCCCCCCCCACCCCCCCCCCCCCCCACCCCCCCCCCCCCCCACCCCCCCCCCCCCCCACCCCCCCCCCCCCCCACCCCCCCCCCCCCCCACCCCCCCCCCCCCCCACCCCCCCCCCCCCCCACCCCCCCCCCCCCCCACCCCCCCCCCCCCCCACCCCCCCCCCCCCCCACCCCCCCCCCCCCCCACCCCCCCCCCCCCCCACCCCCCCCCCCCCCCACCCCCCCCCCCCCCCACCCCCCCCCCCCCCCACCCCCCCCCCCCCCCACCCCCCCCCCCCCCCACCCCCCCCCCCCCCCACCCCCCCCCCCCCCCACCCCCCCCCCCCCCCACCCCCCCCCCCCCCCAAAGCGCGTCGCCGAGGCCTGGGGACATGCCCCCCCTGCCCTGCGACACCGGAGCAGTTGCGCAGGGCAGGGGGGGCGTGTCCCCTGGCCTTGGTGACGCACTGGACAGTCGCAGAGAAGGTAGGTCGACCGTGCGACGGTGCAGCGCGGCGCCGTTGTCCCAGTAGTTTCTGGGACCATTCGTGCGAACGGTCTCAGGGGGTTTGGGTTGGCGTCATGCACACCGACCCAACCCCCACTGTGGCCGTGCGGAAACGGCCCTAGAAACAGTCTTTTTCTCCTGGAGAACTGATCTTGATCATGTAGAGATCAGTTGCAATCAAGGGAGATCTCCAGGCATCACCTGGAGGTTGGCAACCCTATGATTACTGAATGTTCTTCGTCCATGAAGATGCCTCCTATTGGTTTATTCCAGCTGCCTGTCTTCCTTAACACTGTCTAGTCAGTTGCTGTCTACAGAGCTCTTCCTGCTGCTTCAGAATCTTTTAAGTCGAGATGACCAAGATTGAACATGTGACTTTCTACTATGATAAATTTATTATACATATGCGCATGTGTATGTGTGTAATGGAACAGTCTGATCCTCCCCTACTACCTCAGTGGATCAGTTTGACCTAGGGCAGTGATGGCGAACCTTTTTGAGACTGAGTGCCCAAATTGCAAACCAAAACCCACTTATTTATCGCAAATTACCGACACAGCAATTTAACCTGAATGCTGAGGTTTTAGTTTAAGAAAACGGTTGGCTCCAAGGCATGCGTTACTCAGGAGTAAGCTTGGTGGTAGTCGGTGGCTTTGCTTTGAAGCAACGGTGCAACTCTTCCAACGGGTGAATCACGACCCTAGGAGGGTTTATTCAGAAGCAAGCCCCATTGCCAGCAACCGAGCTTGCTCCCAGGTAAAGGATCGCGCTTTAGTTCTTCACATGAAAATCAGTGGGGTTTAACAGCGCTTAACAGGGTTACCCACACTGCTTCCCCAAAACTAGGTCTTAGGTTTAATGCGAATAATTGAGCCCAGCAGCCCAGGCCAGCCTAGATGTGTGTGGGGTGGGGGGAAGCACTCTGTGAGTGCCCACAGAGAGGGCTCTGAGTGCCACCTCTGGCACCCGCGCCATAGGTTCGCCACTACTGACCTAGGGGCACCCTGCATAAAGGAGATTCCACATCTCCAAGCAAAAAAAAAGTGCTCTGTTGGGGGCTCAAACAGACACAACACAGAGTTTGCACCCTCCCCGCTCCCTCCGCCCTGCCCCAGCCTCTAAAATCAGGTATGTGAGGTATGTGCAGATCAAAACTGTGGCAGAAAGGAAGGGATTTTTGAACCATTCTACTGAGCTATTTTCTGATCTGCAACGGTTGTGGAGTTGCTGTTTGCCCTCTGGTGGTGGGAAGTATGAACGTAGTAGCAGTAGAAGAAGAATCTGGATTTATATGCTGCTTTGTTCAACAGCAAGCGTCTAAAGCAGCCTACAAACTCCTCTCCTCACAACAGGCACCTGGTGAGGCAGATGGGACTGAGGGAGTTCTGAGAGAACTGTGACTGGCCCAAGGTCATCCTGCAGAGTTCAGGTGGAGGAGTCGGGAATCAAACCTGGTTCTCCAGATTCGAGTCCCTCGCTCTTAACCGCTAAACCACACTGATGTTTTAGGTTATTCCGGCATTGAGCAGACTCTAATAGGTTGGACTAGATGGCCTATCTGGCCCCTTCCAACTCTATGATTCTATGATGTTGGTGCCATTAATGATTGTGTAGGAGATGGAATTTTGAAGTCACAGCTATTTCTAGTCTAATGCAGCAAACTGTCGCTGCCCAAATTCACTGTTCTGCACAGTCATGAAGAATATTTGGAAGCTGCATTTTAATAGGGTTGGTTTTAATGTATATAGAGCCATAATTATTTATTTAATTAACTTTGGTATTATTGATTTTATTTTGTGCTCTATTGTATAACTTGTTGTTCACCGCCCTGAGCCCTCCGGGGGAGAGCGGTATACAAGTATAATTAATAGATAGATAGATAGATAGATAGATAGATAGATAGATAGATAGATAGATAGATAGATAGATAGATAGATAGATAGATAGATAGATAGATAGATAGATAGATAGATAGATAGATAGATAGATAGATAGATAGATGGATGGATGGATGGATGGATGGATGGATGGATGGATGGATGGATGGATGGATGGATGGATGGATGGATGGATGGATGGATGGATGGATGGATGGATGGATGGATGGATGGATGGATGGATTGATAGATGATAGATGGATAGATGGATGGATAGATAGATAGATAGATAGATAGATAGATAGATAGATAGATAGATAGATAGATAGATAGATAGATAGAAGAATAGCACTGTAAAGTCAGACTAGTAGTCCATCTGATCTCGCACCTTGTTCCCCCACATTGGCCAGATGGATGCCCCAGAAGCCCACAAGCAGTGATCCAGAGGCCAAAGCTTCCCCCTGGCTTGGTACTCCTACACTGGTATTTACAGGTACACTGCCTCTAAACATGGAGGTTCAACGTAGCTGTCATGGGTAATAGGCATTGATGGAAGCATTCCCCCATGAATTTGACTAGTACCCTTTTCAAGCCATCTATGCTGGCATCTACTACCCGGTTCTCCAGATTAGAGTCCACTGCTCTTAACCACTACTCCATTCTGCCTCTCAATCAGTTCTATAACTAAGTGGGACATTGTGCAAAGAAGTACGTAACTTTGTATTGTCGAAGGCTTTCACGGCCGGATTCAACTGGTTGTTGTGGGTTTTCCGGGCTGTGTGGCCGTGATCTGGTACCGAGACCATGGCCACACAGCCCAGAAAACCTACGTAACTTTGGTCTGTCCCAAACATGTTGCCCATCTATTTCACTGGGTGCCCTGAAGTTCTAATACTTGGAAAGAGGGAAAGAAAAAGACCCCTGTTATCTACTTTCTCTACAGAAGAAGAAGAAGAGTTTGGATTTATATCCCCCCTTTCTCTCCTGCAGGAGACTCAAAGGGGCTTACAATCTCCTTGCCCTTCCCCCCTCACAACAAACACCCTGTGAGGTGGGTGGGGCTGAGAGAGCTCCGAGAAGCTGTGACTAGCCCAAGGTCACCCAGTTGGTGTGTGTGGGAGTGCACAGGCTAATCTGAATTCCCCAGGTAAGCCTCCACAGCTCAGGCGGCAGAGCGGGGAATCAAACCCGGTTCCTCCAGATTAGAATGCACCTGCTCTTAACCACTACACCACTGCTGCTCCTGTAAACCTTTGTCACGTTTATATAAACCTTTGTCACATTTCTTTTTCTGAACTGAAAAGTCCCAAGCTCTTTAGTTCCCATCCATCATTTCATCTCCAGTCTCTTTCTGCTTATCTTTCAGCTCTGAGGTACTCTTTTTGAAATGGGGTGAATAGAACTGTCCACAGTATTCCAGATGGGTCCACAGTGAACCTTACTATTTGTTTTCCTAAAAATCCTTAGAATAGAATTTGCCTTTCCCCCCTGCTTAAATTGTGAGATGATTCAGGTCAGATGTAAGTATTCAGTGAGAAGCCTGTAGCCCAACAAACTTTTTCTTGAGTCAAGAAACACCATAAAAAATTGGCTGCATATACATTTTCTAGTGGGATCCAATAGCTATATTCCCTCTCTGTTATCAGATCACTTTATTTCAGAATGGTATACTTTGATCTTTAGAAAGGTTGAAGCTATTGGTTTCCCCTTGGAATCACTCCTTATGCTCACAAAGGTGGAAGCCTTCAGACTAGCTAAGAATAGGCTCTTGGATCTTGATTTTCATAATTTGACTCGTGCTGCCAAGACAACCTGTTCTCCGACTACATTATTAATCCCATGCGAAGTGGAATTATGGCAGCATATCTTCGTCTGCTGATTAATCCCACCCAGAGGAGAGCCTTGGCTACTGCAAGATGTAATGTGCTGCCATCAGCTCTGCTGGAGGGAAGATTTAAGAATATGGAACGTTCTAAAAGAGTTTGTTCATGTGATATGACTACGGTTGAAACACTTGACCCTTCTTTGTTTCTATGCCCTAAATACAATAAGATACGCATGAAATACATGAATTCCATTTTCTTGCAATGTTCTCAGTGGCATGAGTGTGATAAGATACCCAATCTCCTGAACAGCTCTGATGTGCTCTTTTGTGAAACTGTTGCAAATTTTATACTCGAAATTAGTAATTTTAACTGTATTTCTTAACCTTGTTTTGTTTTAAAATTTTTGTCCTGTTCTATATGCCAATAAAGGCTTGTGTTGTTGTGTGTTGTGTTGTTGTTGAGTCAAGAAACCCAGCGGGTCCAACGTCCAAGCAAACCTGCCCAAGGAGCAGGCTGTATACGTGACTATGAGGAAAAATTGCAAAATTTACTGGTGCAAGAAATAATATATTTGATTGTTACTTTTTAGTTCTCTTTCCATCCTGCTTGTTCTTTGTGATAAAGAACAAAGCCATGCTCTTTTCAAAAGGATGAAGAACTGCTTTATTTTAATTTTTTCTTTGGTGCACTTAGAACTGTCAGAATGGCAGCTAGCCCCAAGAATAGATGTTTGCATTGAGTAAGAACCTTTCTTTCACCCACCACTGTTTGGCCTTTGTCCAAAAAGGAACTGCAAGACACACGTTTCAAAACCTTGCCCACGATTTTAAAGCAGAACAAATGAAAATGGGATGGAGGGAGTTCTTGAGGAAGGGCTGGTTGAAGACATGTGGCAATCTTTTGAGGAATGGTACTCTGCGAGTCTGTAAAGCGATACATCATTTTTTAGCACAGGCTGATATTTATCTGAAGAGTCTGTCCACATTTGCATTTGTGCAGACAGAAATACACTGATATTATAGGCAGAGGGAAAGATGGCAATTCTTTTTGTTGCAATACACCCGATCCTTGCAACCGAATCAATTCAAACTTGGGATGAAGTCATGAGTGGGTCAACAAATACAGTCTATTGGACATCTCACTCTAGACTAAGAGCGAAACATTGATTTCATTCAATGCCGACAATCCAATTAGAGGCTGGTTTCGGAGTGATTCATGTAGTGGTTCACTTCATGGCTGTCAGCTTCTGATATTGAACACTGGTTTGTGGGAGAAGGAACCGGATGCTCTTGCCAGAGGGCACCATAATGATGATGAGGAGGAGTTTGGATTTATACCCCATCTTTTTCTCCTGTAAGGAGTCTCAAAGTGGCTCCCTTCCCTTTCTCTGCCCACAACAGACACCTCGTGAGGTTAGGTGGGGCTGAGAGAGTTCTGAGAGAACCCAGCAGGCTCCATGTGTAGGAACAGGGGGGAATCCAATTCTCCCAATTAAGCCCAATAAAGAAGGAGATGCTGGCTGGTCTGAAAAGAGTCAGTGTGTCCAGGGATGTCCGCTCAAATTAACTTGTCTCTTATTACATCACTTTATTACATCACTTATTACATCACTTGTCTCTTATTACATCACTTTTACATCACTCTTATTACATCACTTTTATACATTTTAACTTTATGTACTTATATCACATTCAAACGTTAAACTTTTACACGCTGGTTTTTTTGATCACGCCCCTACAATGTACGTTTCCACAGTGGGAAAAGGTCCCGCCTCATCAAGGCACATCAGCCAATCAGGGGAGAGCGGTGAAGCAAGCTCGCCTGGTAGTGGGGATTGCTAAGAGTTCTGCAACCGGGTGTGTCTGCTGTGTGCTCGCTGCGGTGGGGAAGGAGAAACTCCGATGAAGAGGACCCGGTTTCACAACGAACAGGTGTGGATCTGCGTGCAAATTTCAAGTGGGGATTCGACCTTAGAGAGTCAAGAGGTAAATGTAGGATAAGACAAGGATGGGAGCAAGAAACTGACCTGCATTCTTCCAGTTTGAGTAGAAGGCAGAGAAACATTCCCTTAGTCCCGCCTGCAAGAAAAAAAACCCTCCACAAAACTTAACCCGCTGTTATTTATGAAAGTAATGGACAGGTGGAAAGTGCTTTCATTTATACTGAAAATCGTTTATCTGCGATACACAAGCCTGTTTGTTTGACTAACCTTGTTAAATGTGACCATTTTATCATTCTCCTTCCAAGCTTTGAGGAGCACTCCACTAAATCTTCCGCAGCTACCTCATAATTGGCTTAATTCTGCGGGTTCATTGATCACAATCGAACTGCTGGCCGAGTTCCCTAACTCTTTGCTGTCAGCTAGCAATGGCCCAACGATAAATGGCCAAAGGTAATTACATTAAGATGGAGAATATGCACTGAAATTAATTCAGAATCCCTCTTCCTTTCGAAGGAGACACGGTTATGACAAAAACTCTTTCTGACAGGATGCAAAACCTTCATCATCGCCTCGCACTTAATGATTCTGTCACGGTTATTAGCTGTCCTTTTGCTCACTGAGCCATTCTCGGAACTCGTGGGTTTGCCGGAGTCCCACCAGATGACTTCCAAAGGCCACACAAAATGATGTCATACATTGCTAAGTCCTGGACCTGAGGGCCTCGCCTGAGGGATCTCTACAAATGGCTTCTCTGTGAATAGCAGTGCTGAATTGCCAATTGGCCATGCTGGCAGGGGCTGATGGGAATTGTAGTCCATGAACATCTGGAGAACTGCAGGTTGCAGACCCCTGGACTAATCCAATCTCCCAACATCCTTTTTCTGACTCCAATTGGTCCCTAAAGGTGAAACAAATATGAACTGCCTTATTTCCCCCCCAGTTAGTTAATTACAAGCTGTGAGGGCAACCTGAAGACAGGTAATAGAAGAGTTGGATTTACATCTTGCTTTTCTCTACCTTTAAGGAGCCTTAGGCCGTTTCCGCATGGCCACGCTGGGGGTTGGGTCCCATGAACGGTCCTGGTAATGACCAGGAAGACGGCGCCGCGCTGTGCCGTTGCCCGATCGACTTACTGTCCTTGCGACCGTCCGGCACGTCGCCAAGGCCAGGGGACACGCCCCCCTGCCCTGCATGACTGCTCCCGAGTCGCACGGCAGGGGGTGTGTGTCCCCAGGCCTCGGCGACTCGCTGGACGGTCGCAGGGACGGTAAGTCAATTGGGCAAGGGGGGAGGGATGGCGCCTTCCAGCCGCTGCCATAGGCACGGCAGTGGCTGGAAGCCGCCGTTTTCCAAAAACCTAGCTCAGGGAGTGAGATGGGAAAATGGCAGCTTCACGCCGCTGGGGAGGAGCGAGGGCGGCGCGGCTGTGAAGCAGCTGCGCCCCCCATGCGAACAGCTCCCTGGGGACGGTGTTTTTGCCGTCCCCAGGGAGCTGTATTTGGCCCGTGCGGAGAGGGCCTTAGAGTGCCTTACAGACTCCTTCCCTTGCTCTCTCCTCAGTGGGCATCTTGTGAGGTAGGTGGGGCTGAGAAAGTTCTGAGAAAACTGTGGCAGACCCAAGGTCACCCAGCTGACTTTATGTGGAAGAGGGCGGAAGCACAGTCCAAATATCCTGGGTTGAGCCAAGAAGTTTGCATGGTTCCCAGTCCTAAAGCGATTTAGTCCCATGATATTTCCCTTATCCCTTTTTTCCCCCCAAACCACTAAAATCGCGATCTTTTTACAAAATCTCTCATTGAGCCCACTTCCATGTAAATACCACGGGAGCAAAACTGGTTTAGTTTTCCCACCCTGCCACCTGATCTCTCCACCTCACCATCTGATTTGCTGAGCCGCCAGACGATGCGGCAGCCCGCCCTTCCTGAAACATTCTCCCAAGCACATTTTCTGCTCGTGGTATTGACCGAGGGCCATTTCGCCTGGGTTAATCGGGAGTGGAGTCCCCCCAAAGTCCCTGTTTTCTTTTCTGTACATGTACTGGTTTCTTGGAGCGTGTAGCTAGGGAGTTGCGCACCCTGGGCCAAATGTTACAGAATTGCAAAAGGAGGGGGTTTGGTTTTCTCCCGGCTCACAAAACATGCTCCTGTCTGAGATTCGAAGATCTGGTTTAATGGTGGGTGCCAGCAAATCAAAAGACGAGGCAGAAACAATAACCCAAGCTGCCACCCAGAAAGATCACCCAATCAGAATGCAGAATAGGGATGTTTTCGTGCATGTGCGGTTACGCTTGAGCTGTAAATACAAAAAAAACCCCCAGGCTTGTGCAAAACAAATCGGAGTATTTCCTTCCGGTATTTACTCAGTTCCTTCACAGAAACGGGCACCCATGCGAAGGGAGAAACCAGGATAAAACAGATCCAGTTTTAAAAATACCAAATGTAACCCAGTATAATTACGCTGTGCGGAATCTACCGTGGGTCCCTTCTTCAAAGCAGGATTGGCCTGCAATTTTCCCCTCAACCCAGAGTTTTCAAAATTGTGATTTTTTTAAAAAATCCTGGGTTGAACCCATTTCCATGGGAACGGGACAGGTGCCAAACCACTTCATTTTTCCCACCCTGCCTCCTGTTCTCCTGTCTTACATCATGTCAGTTTCGTTTCTGCTGGGCTGCTGACTGGTATATAATATAATATTGCTGCTGCTGTGTTTTTATGGTTATAGATTTGTAAATTGTTTTAAATTAACTTAGTTATTATGTGTAAAATGTTGTTTTTAGCCTGCTGTGTTTAATGATATTATGTATTGTTGTTGCAGGCCTGCTGTACGCCGCCCAGAGCGTACAACAAACAGGGTCTTTGCGAGCAATGGCTCTGTTTCCTTTCCTTTTCCTTTTTGAATGCTCAGAGCACGCAGCTGGGCAGATACACATCTTTGGATGTGGATGGGACATATTGATTTGCTCCCTTTTTGGACAGAGTTTGTTGTTTTGTATATCAGTGTCAAGGAGGGAGATTTTGCAGGCTTCGTGTTGACATGTGTTGCCGTTTCAAAGCCCCAAACTTTTTTTCCCCATGCTGCAGAAATGGGAGGGGGAAGTATTTGGTAGCAGAACCTTCAAAAAAGTTAAATAGTGTTGCTCACAATCTGTCTGAATGTTTCAACTCCTGGGCAGGCGTCCCTCCCTCTTAATTTGAGTTATATACGGACTTATTCAGGTTACTCAGTAGTGAAAGAAATGATTTCTCCTCCCAGATGTCCCTCTCCCAGCAAATATCTCTCTATATAAAAATCTAACACTGTGTTTGTCCCTGATGGTCTCCCTCAGAAGCTGCTGGACAGATCACCCCCAAATTTTCACAGGACGTCCCTCCCTGTTGCGGGCAGGTAATCGGACCTTCAAATCACTGAAAGTCTATACCTGAGCCAGGTAAAACGTCTTTTTCCTGGCGCACCAGGCCATGAAGCTGTTTGTGTTTAACTGTCACCCTTAGAATGTTCGTGCAGCCTGTCTGTCTGTGGCCTGAGGGCTTAGGATGTTCGCTCAGATGGGCAGAGATGAGCAGTGGAAACAGTAAATAGGTAATACTGGTAGGTAATACAAGTGGAAGTGAAACACATACACACTTTGCCGTATGAGACGTCAGGTGGGGTTCCCCCCTCACATGCAGGTAACTTTCACTCTCTGTGCCTCACCCACTGCTACCGCACAATACACACCCAGCTCATCCTCACACACCTCACTCTGCCCTCCCTCACATCCAACCACCACTTACCCACTTCCTCACCCATACTCGCCACAGCTCTCTTTTACTAAAAGTGAGCTGGAGTTTGCCTTTTTCTTGTAAGAAAATCCACGGGGTGGGGGCGAACCTACACCACCTGCTCCGCTTCTTTTGCACGTGGTCCTTTAAGAACCCAGGGAGCTGGCCTCACCACCCTGCCTCTGCTGCCTGACTGGGATAGCCTGCTTGCCCCAGTTCTACCTTACCCAAGCCAGGACTGTGCGTGTCAACCAGCCTCATGGACAGCGGGATTCGCACTCTGGACGGTTCCGTTGTGGAATGGAAAGGGATACCTGATACTAAAAAAACAAGACAGCACCATATAACAATGTGCATTGAGAAGGGAAAGAGGGATTCCATTTGACCACCCCAAAAGGCTATGCTGCGGATCATTGGACCTGCATGGACATCTGTGTGGGTTGCGGACTGTGATGAGAAGAACAATTGCCACAGCAACGCGTGGCTGGGCCCGCTAGTTGGATAGAAAATGTATTCCCTTAAACCATTTGCATTTGGCACCCTTTGACATAATTGAAAATATTTATAGCAGTAAGCAAAGAAAAAAAGCAGATAAAAAACTAAAAATAACTTTAGACAAAAATGCAAAAGGAAGTGCCGTCTGAAAGAAGAACACACAGACCAGACCAGAGCAACATCTGGTCCTGTCCATATTGTCAGCAAAGCACTTGGGGAAAAAATCAGTGAAGAAGAATGTCTCATGAAATAATTTGAATTTATTTAACCCCCCCCCCCCCCCAAACCAGTGTATTCAAAGTTTCTTTCTCTCTCTTAAATCCTATCAAATTAGTAAATTGCAATGTCAATCAGGTATTGCATTTTTACCGGGATCTGTAAGGTTGTCTCGGTTTGCTAGCAGCCTGAATGCAACCTTGGGTCTACATTCCTCCGTCTGGGCGTTGTGCCCAGGCCAGTCTTTATCTCTTTCTTAACCCTTGCTGCGTGCTTGCCATCTCTGGCTTCTGTTCTGTGTGAATCTCTGTCTTGGTGGGAACAGTGGGATGGGAAAGTAGGGTTGTTTTGGGCTGGGATTTCCGCGGGAAAACTTTCGCCCGTAAAAGCGGCTGCTGGGGGGAGTCTGATCAGATTCCGCATTGTCTGTAGAAGATCATGATTGCCAGTCAATAAAGAGCTTTTAAAGTACTGTTGACCTGGACTTTTCTGGTTCCTTACAGATCATTTTTCACTTCATTTTCCCACTTAACACCCATTTCAGTGCTTCCTTTAATTAACAACTGAGCCACCAATTCTTTGTTTTTTTCTCCTCTTACATTTAAAAAGTAATCCAGTGGGATACCCTGAGGATTATCTGGAGTGCCTTGCCTTGTCATCTCCTTAATTACAGCTAACACTTCCTCCCAAGAAAAAACTTTTCAGCAAGTCCACCAAATATGACACGCACACACATCTTGTTCTAAAACATTCTGAAGTGGCACTTACTTGCGCCCAAATTTCAGAGTATCTTTAGGAGACTCTCCTGATGATACCACCCAGGTTTGGTGAGGTTTGGTTCAGGGGGTCCAACGTTATGGACTCCCAAACGGGGTGCCTCATCCCCCATTGTTTCCAATGGGAGCTAATAGGAGATGGGGGCTACACCTTTGAGGGTTCATAACTTTGGAACCCCTGACACAAACTTTACCAAACCTGGGTGGTATCATTAGAAGAGTCTCCTAAAGATACCCTGAAAGTTTGGTGCTGCTAGCCTAGAAACTGTGCCCCCTGCAGGCCAACAACTGAAAAAAACACTAAAAATACAAAAAAAACACAAACGAACATAGGGTGTGTGTGTTTGTGCGTGCGTGCGTGCGTGCGTGTGCAAAACTCAGCTTTTGATAAAAGGAAAATATCATTACCAACCCCAAATGCCTAGTTCCAAGCTAAGGGATGGGATCCTAAAGCCACTCCAAAGTTTAGCTGATAGGGAAGAGGGACAGTCATGTGAAATGCAAAGGCTACGCCTTTGGGGACCATTCTCCCTACAGCCCCACTACCACAAAACCCAGAAGTCCAGAGTGTGGAAGGGCTGCACTGGCATCCCATTCAGATGGCAGTCTTGGGTAGGGGGGATGGGCCAAGGCATTCCCACACAGGGTTTGGGGCTGGGAGTACAATGCCCCCCCCCCAGCCCTTGGATTTGCACCACCCTTTGGGAAGAGGCTTTGGGGAGGGGGTTGCAGTTTTTGTTCTTCACACTACCAGAAAGCCGCAGCAGCATCGCAGCAGGGATTTGCGTGGGGCTGTCCAGCACATCCAACTTTTAAAATTGCACTTTTATCTGCAATTTGTAAATGATGCGTTTTACGTTGTCAAAGTGACAAAATTAGTTGAGGTTTGATAGGACAGTAAATATTGCATGTGTTTTGATTTTTTCCCCATATCTCCCTTGTTTTCTGGGAGGGGGACCCCTTTTTCACCCATAGCTTTGAACATTTTTGGAAATGTTACATCTTAGGCAAGTGACAAGGTTCCTTCATTGCTGGAGCAACATGCCTTTGAGCGCATGAAACTCTGAGGCGACTGAAGGGCCTCGAAACAGACATTCTGTGGTAGGTCTGAAACTGAGCTCTGTGTGAATGTTTTTGTCTTTTTTTCCACCTAGAATTTGTTCAGCTATTGTTTTCATCATTTGTGCTATTGTAACCTCTATCTGTGGGTTCTGTGGGGCAGAACATGGAATGAGTTTGCAACAACAATTTTTAAAAACAAAATGCTTTACTTTCTTAACATATAACATCAACATTTAACATCACATTTCAAGGTCCTGTTCAGGTTGCATTTTCAAGTCCCTATATTTACAGTCTACTGATACTGCCAAGTCCATTTCTTCTTTGCAAGTGGGTTGGCTCCTGAAGACTCCAAGGGCTTGATGAACAGGATTCAACATGATGAAGGTTTCCAGGAGAACTCTCACCCATTACAACCACAAAAAGAAACCCTGAAACAATAAACTCCAACATTTACAACATAGCAAAAATAAACAACTCCCTTCCCAGTAGTTCCCAACAACATTGCAGTTTACCTTAACAAGGTGTTAAGGGCTTATACAACCAAGGTCCGAGTCTGGTAGCCTTGTCTCCTCCAAACTAGCTCTGCAGCCTTCTGCTGCTTTGAGTCTCCACCCCTTACTGGGTCAACCCATTCTGAGCATGGGGGTTACACTATCCTCAACTTTGACCTGGTTTTTAATCCTGCCCACTCCAGCCACGGCTTTTGCTTCATTGTCCTGGGAGCCCTTTCAACTTGTATTTGCATACTGAATGTCAAGGTTTCTTTAGCAATCCTGCAGCCTTCATCTTTTGTGTGTGCACCTATTAAGGGCTGTTTCCTTTTAGGCCCAGTCTGGAGTTTTGCCATTCTAGCTTAATTAGTGCTTCATTTAAAACAGAACTAATTCCTTTTATGTCCTGCCAAAGCCCTAATAGTCTGCGCAATTCACATACATAATTTGTGTACTGCATTTTTGAAGTACTGGAGGGTGGGGGGTCAATTTTCTTAATTATTACAGGTGTATAAGATATAGATGTCTCCTGCTGCGTATTTATTCATTTGGCAAATGCTGCTATGTTTTAAAAATACTCACTGTAGTTTGCTAAACAATACTAAACAATACTAATATGAAACAAATCCCAAAGCCGGCATGATTAATGCAATCACATAAAGATCAAGAGTAAAAGGCAACATTTAACCTGCCAGTGAAAGCCTTCTGGTTAAAAGACCTACTTAAAAACTTTTGCAAACATGCAGTGTATTACAAGTTAGCATTAAAGCCTAGCAAACTTCCCTTGTCTCCCGAAAGACAACAGGAAAAAGAATACTAAAAAAGCCCCCTTGGGTGTGAGTTCTGTAATATTGGGATGAGAACTAACATTCCATACTTAATGGAGGCTTTGGTCATTTGGCTGGCAAAAGGAGGCAGTCTGCCTTCCCTCCTTACAGCTACGGGCACAGGACAGCTCCTTGAAAAGGAGAAATGTTAAGCAGCTGACAATCTGCAAATCCACAGTTGAGCCACACTGATTTTCCTTTTATTAGCAGAGTTCTTGCAGGGAAAAAAGGCAGATTTCCTAACCTGGACTGCAGAACCAGGGCTTGCAGCAATCTGTTCCCTAACCAGAGCATGTAGCTGTATGTTCCTTAACCAGGGCTGCAGAACCAGGGCTTGCAGCAATCTGTTCCCTAACCAGGGCATGTAGCTGTATGTTCCTTAACCAGGGCTGCAGGACTAGGGCTTGCAGCAATCTGTTCCCTAACCAGGGCATGTAGCTGTATGTTCCTTAACCAGGGCTGCAGAACCAGATCAAAGAGGATCAAGATTGGTAGCCATAAATCGACTTCTCCTCCATAAATCTGTCCAAGCCACTTTTAAAGCTCTCCAGGTTAGTGGCCATCGCCACCTCCTGTGGCAGCATATTCCAAACACCAATCACACGTTGCGTGAAGAAGTGGACTTGGCAGTATCAGTAGACTGTGAATATAAGGACTTGAAAATGCAACCTGAACAGGACCTTGAAGTGTGATGTTAAATGTTGATGTTCTATGTTAAGAAAGTAAACCATTTTGTTTTTAAAATTTGTTGTTGCAAACTCATTCCAAGTTCTGCCCCACGGAACCCACAGATAGAGGTTACACCCGCAGGACAAGGAAGATTGATATCCCAACTGCTTCATTATTAGTTTCGGGTTTTTTCCATACAAACATCCACTTTTAGATTTTAGATTTAGATTTTAGATTGAGAAATGCAAAAGTGCACTTTGTAGGGAATAATTGCAACTGTAATGCAGACCCAGACCCTGCACGTCCCATGGGAAGCCACGGTAAAATGGTAGCATGAATGACCGGAGTGTTCATTTTAATGATGCCTTTCATGTGAAGAATAATTAGTGTTTCATTTTATACAGTATGAGACTTTCTTCGTGCTTACGCTCCCAGGCACTGCTTTTAGGAAGAACGAGACCCTGTGGGGCGGGAAATGGAGGGGAAAGAAAATTCATGGACAGGGGAAAAGAGGAGGATCAATAAAAGATTCTTGGCTTCACATGGTGCTTGTCCCACAGTTTGTGACCAGGGTGTTTCACGGGCTGGTTTGGCCAAAGGTATTTCTGATCTCGGCCAAGGTGAAAAAAGAGGTGGTGGCTTTATTTTAAAAGGTTTTTGCAAATCACTACTCTTCAGATACAAAACAATGACCGGCGTCCTTTTACAGGGAGATTCCAGAAAAAAACAGGGATGGGTCCTGAGAAACAGAGAGCAGTGGGGAACTTGCAAGGACTTGCGGGAGGAGTCTCATTTCCTTCTCCCCCACTAATTCCTTCTTCCCCTTCCTTGAGAGCCCCCAAAGCAGAAGTGGGACCCAGCAGGTTCTCACAGGTTCCCGAAAGTAGGTTACTCATTATTGGTGTGTGCCGAGAGGGGGTGACTAATTGGTGATTTTGCCACGGGATTTTTGCCTTAGTTACACCCCTCCTCTCAGCAGTAGCACGCAGAACTTGTCTGAAGCAGTTCTAGGGCAGTGAGGTGCACCGGGCGCGGCGTAGCAGCTCATGGGCGCCTGTGTGCATTTGCTTTCCCCGCCTCAGGATCGGGCGCAGCGGCTGCGTCCTTGCCACAGCCCCGCCCAGCAATGCCCCGCCCTCGCCCCCGGAATGCCTGGCCACGCCCCCGTCGTGCCCAGCCCAGCCCCATTGGCGCTACGCCACAGTTTGAATCCCACCACCATGGGAACCTGTTACTAAATTTTTTGGATCCCACCACTGCCCCAAAGCCTCTCCCCTTTTCCTGCTTCCTTCGTTTCTTCACACCCAACAGCCGCCCTACCTTTACCTGCCCCTCTGTTCCGTTCCCCTCCTCAGCAGCCTCCACCTGGGAAAACCACGTTCCAGTTATGTGGTGCTGACCACTGTGACGCCCCATTTGCATTGAAGGGATCCCTCTCCCTTTCCCGTATCCCCCTCCCCGCATTATTTCCCCTTTTCCTCCTCCTGGCAACCTCTAAATCCTTTCCCTTTTTTCCAGCCTCATTTTTGAATATATCTGTGGAAAATATCTGAGAAAATGTAACTCTTGAAAGCCCCAATTGATGCCTTCAAATCACAGTAAGGTTTGAAGGCATTCATTGTCCCAGAGGCAGGGTCCAAATAAGAATTATTTCATTTCTGTGCTGCCAGCGGTCTCATTTGGAGCAGTGTCCTCCGGGAAGGTCTGGCTCATCGTGTTCAGGCAGACTGGTCTAGGAATAGGTAATCCTTTGGGTATTACAGACCCAAACTATTTCCATCTTTAAAAGCCAGAACTATTATCTTGAATCAAATGCGAAAGGCATCTAAGTGTCAGAACAATTGTTAACAGAAGTCACTTAAAGCACTGATTGCAACAGTGTCCTTACAAGAATCTAGTTAGCTGAAGATTCTACTATCGTTATAGTTGTTATATTATTATTATTATTATTTATTCAATTTAATAGACCACCCTACCCCCGAAGGGCTTAGGGCGGTTCACAAAACAATCAAACACTTAAATACATTAAATAGTTTCAATTAAAACAATAAATAAATTAAACTTTAAAACACTAGCAGTAGTAGTGTTCTATTGTTGTTGTTTTAGTTGTTTTATATCGCTTATTGTTCGCTGCCCTGAGCCCTGCGGGGAAGGGCAGGATAGAAACTGAATTATAAATAAATAAATAAATAAATAAATAAATAAATACGTACATACATACATACATACATACATACATACATACATACATACATACATACATACATACATACTTCCTAACCTGAGGCCCAGCTACTACTCTTCCTCTCCATTTCGGATTTTTCAGAACAATTGAAAAAAGAGGAACTTAATTATATTTGCTCATGGCTTCAGAAAATTAGGCTATAAATGGTTGGGGTAGGGGTAGGAGTGGGGCAGAGGTGGGATCCAGCAGGTTCTCACAGGTTCCCGAGAGTAGGTTACTCATTATTTGTGTGTGCTGAGAGGGGGTTACTAATTGGTGATTTTGCCACATGATTTTTGCCTCAATTACGCCCCTCCTCTCAGCAGTAGCGCGCAGAACTTGAAGCAGTCTAGCAGGAGGTGCACCAGCGTGCGTGGCAGCCTGCGCCTGCGTGCATTCGTTTCCCGCCCAAGGACCGGCGCAGTGACTGCGTCCTTGCCACAGCCCTGCCCAGGAATGCCCCGCCCCGGAATGCCCGGCCACGCCCCCGCCGTGCCCCGCCCAGCCCCATTGGCACTACGCCACAGTTTGAATCCCACCACCATGGGAACCTGTTACTAAAATTTTTGGATCCCACCACTGGAGTGGGGTCCTGTTGAAGTTAGCTATCAAGTATACAAGGTGTTTTTTTTGGGGGGGGGGGGGAAGCTAAGCAAGACTGTTGGTGTTTCATGGGATGGATTCCTATCTTTCGTTTGGGAAGCAGCAGTCAGAAAGTAGCAGTGTGGGTTAGGGAAGGCAAAAGATCAGCTCCACATGCAGCGGCCAGGGCTGAGCCATATGGTGACCGAGCTAACAGCTGCTGGATGTATTTTTAATGATGGTAAAGCAGATGTCTGTTTATGTCGAAGATGTGCAAACAAGACAGGAGGAGGAGGAACCATTCCATCCCTAGGACTGTATTAATTAGGTTATTCTAAAACAAGATGGTAAGAGGATATAAATCAACGCTGGCATACTCTTTAGCCATTCACTGTCCCGGTATTCTGTTTGGGCGTTGCAGTAATTTTCTCCAAACTCCTCCAAAACTAAACCACATCGGGAATAGCGTTAGTAACAGTAACATTTTGTGAATTGAAACCCAAGCCCTTCTAAAAATAATAATAATCAGTACTCGGGTTGGTAGCACCAAGTTGGGAAATACCTGGAGATTTAAGCTGCGTTTGAGAACCAGACTCTGCAGCAACAAGGGTCGATTCCGCACTTGCGTTATCGACCTAAGTTTGAGCTGCGTTTGACCTAAGTGCTCCGCACAGCCACTGGGATCGACGTGGTTTTGTACCAGCTTCGCTCCGTGTAACGGTCAAATTTCCGACTCCAGTTGGGAACTGCTACTTTTTCAGGGAACCACGCTCGAACTCAGCTCAATTCCAGTAAAGTGCGGAATCTCTGGTGCCAGGAGTCCCCCATTCAGCCAATCACAGCAGAGTGTTTCGAGCATGTGTACAGCTGGCCAATCAAAAACCGCCACCTTCGTCCCTCCATTCCTGTGGCAGTTTTTTTTATAACATGTGTGGGCATAGACGGAACATGGCAGTAGAACAGTAGCCAATTGGAACAGAGTGGCACAGGATGATTCCGCCCTCCAAGCTGGGATCAAGCTGGTTGCAGTGGGGAACAACAATGGCTTTGACCTAGGTTAGTACCCTTCTCAGGGAACTGGGTCGAACCTATTTTACTCCTGTGCGGAATCGCCCAAGAAATCTGGGGAGCGGTCTCCCAGAGAGACACTATCCCCTCTTCACTTGATTTCAGTGTGCTTACAGAGCAACCAAGCCCAAGTGCACTGGCCCCGATCCCCCACCTACAGACCATCTTCAGCTCCTCAGCCCAGAATCTGTGAGTGCAGGGAATGGACTCTCGTGAGTTGATGACGATGTTATCCATTCAGTCGTTCTCGACCCTTGGCGCCCCGATATGCAAGCTCTTTCCACATTTCTCGATTAAGTACTGCTTCCTTCAGCTGGTTGATGTTCATGCCTGAATCGGCTTTTATGGCATCTAGCCATCGTGTTCTTTGGTGTCCAGGTCTTCTCCCACCACTGACAAGTCCGAGCATCATAGATTTTTCTAGCGAATTTGATCGCATCACATGACCCAAGTATGTAAGTCTGAGCCTGGTTATTTTCCCTTCGAGTGATGTGTCTGGTTTTATGCAGCTCAAGACTTCTGCGTTTGTCACCCTAGCTGTCCATGGTATGCATAGTAGCTTTTGCCAACACCACAACTCGAACGCGTCTATTCTTCTTCTGTCGGCTTTCTTTGTAGTCCAGCTTTCGCTATATATGGCTATGGGGAAGATGATGGCTTGGACTAGCCTGTGCTTGGTTTTGATCCCTATGTCTCTGCTTTTCCAGATTTTATCCATGCTCAGCATTGCGCTTCGTACTAATGCTATTCTCCACTTTATCTCAGGGGCTACTTCTCCATTACAGTCAATTTTTGAGCCCAGGAAGACGAAGTCTTGTCCCGTGAATTGCTGCCCCATAATTAGGAATGCGGCTTTTTCAGACATTTCTGATCACTCGTGAGTCATCTATCAAGCAACAATGAGGACAGCATAATGGTGACCACTTTCCTTCTGTGCTTACTAACTGAAATGTACATAATGTTTTGTGCAGAGGCAGTGGTGGGATCCAAAAATTTTAGTAACAGGTTCCCATGGTGGTGGGATTCAAACAGTGGCGTAGCGCCAATGGGGCTGGGCGGGGCATGACGGGGGCGTGGCCGGGCATTCCGGGGGCGGGGCATTCCTGGGTGGGGCTTGGCAAGGACACAGCTGCTGCCCCAGTCCTTGGGCGGGAAACGAATGCACACAGGCACAGGCTGCCACCCACGCCGGTGCACCTCCTGCTAGACTGCTTCAAGTTCTGCGCGCTACTGCTGAGAGGAGGGGCGTAACTAAGACAAAAATCACATGGCAAAATCACCAATTAGTAACCCCCTCTCGGCACACACAAATAATTATCCCACCTCTGTGCAAAGGGCACAGTGGGGGGGGGGGAGTGTGTATATAGTAAAGTCAGGGCAGACCTAGCCTACCTAGATATTTAAGGGGGGGGATCTACCTAGTTATCCTCTTGAGGTCACACTTAACTTTGTTTTAACTTCTTTTAGTTTTAACAGAAATAAGAAAGCCTCCAAGCATTAATTTCAGTGCCTTTTCTTTTAATTGAAAGACCGTGTAAATGAGATTGGTAACAGCAGCCTTCTGTTGTGTATGAGGGCCGATCTTCTAGAGCAGGGGTAGGGAACCTGCGGCTCGAGAGTCGCATGCAGCTCTTCTGCCCTTGCACTGCGGCTCCACGAGCCGAGCCGCCAGCCCCATCCTTGCCCGCCCTGCAGGCAGCAGGGTGGGAGCACCAATTGCCCGCAGCCGGCTGGGTCGTGCCACTGGCTTCTCCTCTCGCCTGCCCCGTTGGAGCGGGGTGGGTGCTTTCCTGGTGGCCGGCAAGGCTGAGCCGCCGGCTTCATCCTTGCCCACCCTGCAGGCAGCAGGGCGGGCGCACCAATTGCCCGCGGCCAGCTGGGCTGCACGGTGGGCTTCCCCTCTCGCCCGCCCCATTTGAGCAGGGTGGGCGCTTTCCCAGCAACCAGCGAGGCCGAGCTGCTGGCCCCATCCTTGCCCACCCTGCTGCCTGCATCCATGCGCTTCTGAGAATGAGCGGAGTAAAAGGTAAAAAAAACCCAATATATACAGTGTTATCTTTATTTTAAATGTCAAAAATTATTTGCGGCTCCAAGTGTTTCTTTTCCCATGGAAAACGGGTCCAAATGGCTCTTTGAGTGTTAAAGGTTCCCTACCCCTGTTCTAGAGTTAAGAGTTGTGAGAATATTTGCTTTAGCTCAGTGCTCAAGGGACTCTCTGGTTTATGCGTGTTACCAAGAAACAAAGTTATACATGGAGCCTCTTTGCAAAATCAATACGAATCCTTTATTGTAAAAAAAAAAAATGCCATTCTGGACATGATCAAGTAGAGACAGGATTCTAATCTAGTCTAGCTAATGTGGATGGATAGAGATGCGGAAGGCATGTCCTGGCCTCGTGATGCTAATATAGGAATGCAGGGGTGGGATCCAAAAATTTTAGTAACAGGTTCCCATGGTGGTGGGATTCAAACTGTGGTGTAGCGCCAATGGGGCTGGGCGGGGCATAACGGGGGCATGGCTGGGCATTCCAGGGGCAGGGCATTCCTGGGCGGGGCTGTGGCAAGGACGCAGCCGCTGCGCCGGTCCTTGGGCGGGAAACGAATGCACGCAGACGCAGGCTGCCACGCACGCTGGTGCACCTCCTGCTAGACTGCTTCAAGTTCTGCGTGCTACTGCTGAGAGGAGGGGCGTAACTAAGGCAAAAATCCCTTGGCAAAATCACCAATTGGTAATCCCCTCTTGGCACACACAAATAATTAGTAACCGACTCTTGGGAACCTGTGAGAATCTGCTGGATCCCACCTCTGTAGGAATGAGAGAAATGTAGAGAGGTGAGGTCAGAAGGGACAGCATCAGAGCAGTAGAAAGGATGTTTAGTCTCCTGACCTATCTGTCTGACTCCCTCAAGTCCCCCTCTAAAGTCTGGGGTGAAGAGACTGCACAAAGCCCTTCTCTCACAACAAGAGTTTCATATGGAGTATCAAATCCCCACTCCATGGGAAGCTCCCTGGGTGAACTTTGCTCTGCCGCTCCCTCCCAACCTAATCTACCTTGCAGTGTTGATTGTGAGGACAAAAGGGTGAAAGGAGATATATGGGCCTCACAATACTAGAACCAGGGGGCATTCATTGAAAATGTTGGGGGGAAGATTTAGGACTAATAAAAGGAAACACTTCTTCACACAACATGTGATTGGTGTTTGGAATATGCTGCCACAGGAGGTGGTGATGGCCACTAACTTGGATAGCTTTAAAAGGGGCTTGGACAGATTTATGGAGGAGAAGTCGATTTATGGCTACCAATCTTGATCCTCCTTGATCTCAGATTGCAAATGCCTCAGCAGACCAGGTGATCGGGAGCAACAGCCGCAGAAGACCCTTGCTTTCACATCCTGCACATGAGCTCCCAAAGGCACCTGGTGGGCCACTGCGAGTAGCAGAATGCTGGACTAGATGGACTCTGGTCTGATCCAGCAGGCTAGTTCTTATGTTCTTATGGGCATCATTCTGCGTTCCACAAACACACATCAAGCTACCTTATTGAGTCCAACATTCCCTTTAAGGTATGAATACCCCATAACACTCCAGTAACTGCGGCCTACATAGTTTATATGTAAAATTTTATGTAATTTTATGTAATGTTAAAGCTAACATAACCAAGGGGAAACGTGAGCAAATCCAGAACTTTTTTAATCAAACCCATCACAAGATTTCACTCAATTTTGAATTTCTCCATAGTAATATGCCCCGTAGCTCTAATAATAAAGCTATCCATGGGTGACATTGAAACACCAAGAATTCCAACCGTTAATTAACACTTGGCCTTGGCTTTGTACTAAGTAACTTCCCAACAGTCCAGCTTTTAAAATGCTTAACTGTTTCATGAAGACGGACCCATGGTTGGCTGGTAGAGAATATTCCGATTTGCAGGACACTGTCAGTTACAGAAGCTTAGGCCGTTTCCGCACGGGCATTAAATGGCGGCCTGGAGACGGTAAAAACGCCGTCTCCAAACCGCCATTCGCACGGGGGGCGCAGCTGCAACGCAGCCGCGCCGCCCTTGCGCCGCCCGCCCGGCCTGAAGCCCCCCCCCCCCACCCCAACCCCCCTAAATCCCCCCCCCCCCCCACCCCCCCCCCCCCCCACCCCCCCCCCCCCACCCCCACCCCCCCCCACCCCCCCCCCCCCCCCCCCCCCCCCCCCCACCCCCCCCCACCCCCACACCCCCCCCCCACACACCCACCCCCCCCCCCCCCCCCCCCCCCCCCCCCCCACCCCCCCCCCCCCCCACCCCGCAACCCCCCCCCCCCACCCCCCCCAACCCCCACACTATCCACCCCTCCCCACCCCCCCCCCCCCCCCCCACGCCCCCCCCCCACCCCCCCCCCCCCCCACCCCCCCCCCCCCCCACCCCCCCCCCCCCCCACCCCCCCCCCCCCCCACCCCCCCCCCCCCCCACCCCCCCCCCCCCCCACCCCCCCCCCCCCCCACCCCCCCCCCCCCCCACCCCCCCCCCCCCCCACCCCCCCCCCCCCCCACCCCCCCCCCCCCCCACCCCCCCCCCCCCCCACCCCCCCCCCCCCCCACCCCCCCCCCCCCCCACCCCCCCCCCCCCCCACCCCCCCCCCCCCCCACCCCCCCCCCCCCCCACCCCCCCCCCCCCCCACCCCCCCCCCCCCCCACCCCCCCCCCCCCCCACCCCCCCCCCCCCCCACCCCCCCCCCCCCCCACCCCCCCCCCCCCCCACCCCCCCCCCCCCCCACCCCCCCCCCCCCCCACCCCCCCCCCCCCCCACCCCCCCCCCCCCCCACCCCCCCCCCCCCCCACCCCCCCCCCCCCCCACCCCCCCCCCCCCCCACCCCCCCCCCCCCCCACCCCCCCCCCCCCCCACCCCCCCCCCCCCCCACCCCCCCCCCCCCCCACCCCCCCCCCCCCCCACCCCCCCCCCCCCCCACCCCCCCCCCCCCCCACCCCCCCCCCCCCCCACCCCCCCCCCCCCCCACCCCCCCCCCCCCCCACCCCCCCCCCCCCCCACCCCCCCCCCCCCCCACCCCCCCCCCCCCCCACCCCCCCCCCCCCCCACCCCCCCCCCCCCCCACCCCCCCCCCCCCCCACCCCCCCCCCCCCCCACCCCCCCCCCCCCCCACCCCCCCCCCCCCCCACCCCCCCCCCCCCCCACCCCCCCCCCCCCCCACCCCCCCCCCCCCCCACCCCCCCCCCCCCCCACCCCCCCCCCCCCCCACCCCCCCCCCCCCCCACCCCCCCCCCCCCCCACCCCCCCCCCCCCCCACCCCCCCCCCCCCCCACCCCCCCCCCCCCCCACCCCCCCCCCCCCCCACCCCCCCCCCCCCCCACCCCCCCCCCCCCCCACCCCCCCCCCCCCCCACCCCCCCCCCCCCCCACCCCCCCCCCCCCCCACCCCCCCCCCCCCCCACCCCCCCCCCCCCCCACCCCCCCCCCCCCCCACCCCCCCCCCCCCCCACCCCCCCCCCCCCCCACCCCCCCCCCCCCCCACCCCCCCCCCCCCCCACCCCCCCCCCCCCCCACCCCCCCCCCCCCCCACCCCCCCCCCCCCCCACCCCCCCCCCCCCCCACCCCCCCCCCCCCCCACCCCCCCCCCCCCCCACCCCCCCCCCCCCCCACCCCCCCCCCCCCCCACCCCCCCCCCCCCCCACCCCCCCCCCCCCCCACCCCCCCCCCCCCCCACCCCCCCCCCCCCCCACCCCCCCCCCCCCCCACCCCCCCCCCCCCCCACCCCCCCCCCCCCCCACCCCCCCCCCCCCCCACCCCCCCCCCCCCCCACCCCCCCCCCCCCCCACCCCCCCCCCCCCCCACCCCCCCCCCCCCCCACCCCCCCCCCCCCCCACCCCCCCCCCCCCCCACCCCCCCCCCCCCCCACCCCCCCCCCCCCCCACCCCCCCCCCCCCCCACCCCCCCCCCCCCCCACCCCCCCCCCCCCCCACCCCCCCCCCCCCCCACCCCCCCCCCCCCCCACCCCCCCCCCCCCCCACCCCCCCCCCCCCCCACCCCCCCCCCCCCCCACCCCCCCCCCCCCCCACCCCCCCCCCCCCCCACCCCCCCCCCCCCCCACCCCCCCCCCCCCCCACCCCCCCCCCCCCCCACCCCCCCCCCCCCCCACCCCCCCCCCCCCCCACCCCCCCCCCCCCCCACCCCCCCCCCCCCCCACCCCCCCCCCCCCCCACCCCCCCCCCCCCCCACCCCCCCCCCCCCCCACCCCCCCCCCCCCCCACCCCCCCCCCCCCCCACCCCCCCCCCCCCCCACCCCCCCCCCCCCCCACCCCCCCCCCCCCCCACCCCCCCCCCCCCCCACCCCCCCCCCCCCCCACCCCCCCCCCCCCCCACCCCCCCCCCCCCCCACCCCCCCCCCCCCCCACCCCCCCCCCCCCCCACCCCCCCCCCCCCCCACCCCCCCCCCCCCCCACCCCCCCCCCCCCCCACCCCCCCCCCCCCCCACCCCCCCCCCCCCCCACCCCCCCCCCCCCCCACCCCCCCCCCCCCCCACCCCCCCCCCCCCCCACCCCCCCCCCCCCCCACCCCCCCCCCCCCCCACCCCCCCCCCCCCCCACCCCCCCCCCCCCCCACCCCCCCCCCCCCCCACCCCCCCCCCCCCCCACCCCCCCCCCCCCCCACCCCCCCCCCCCCCCACCCCCCCCCCCCCCCACCCCCCCCCCCCCCCACCCCCCCCCCCCCCCACCCCCCCCCCCCCCCACCCCCCCCCCCCCCCACCCCCCCCCCCCCCCACCCCCCCCCCCCCCCACCCCCCCCCCCCCCCACCCCCCCCCCCCCCCACCCCCCCCCCCCCCCACCCCCCCCCCCCCCCACCCCCCCCCCCCCCCACCCCCCCCCCCCCCCACCCCCCCCCCCCCCCACCCCCCCCCCCCCCCACCCCCCCCCCCCCCCACCCCCCCCCCCCCCCACCCCCCCCCCCCCCCACCCCCCCCCCCCCCCACCCCCCCCCCCCCCCACCCCCCCCCCCCCCCACCCCCCCCCCCCCCCACCCCCCCCCCCCCCCACCCCCCCCCCCCCCCACCCCCCCCCCCCCCCACCCCCCCCCCCCCCCACCCCCCCCCCCCCCCACCCCCCCCCCCCCCCACCCCCCCCCCCCCCCACCCCCCCCCCCCCCCACCCCCCCCCCCCCCCACCCCCCCCCCCCCCCACCCCCCCCCCCCCCCACCCCCCCCCCCCCCCACCCCCCCCCCCCCCCACCCCCCCCCCCCCCCACCCCCCCCCCCCCCCACCCCCCCCCCCCCCCACCCCCCCCCCCCCCCACCCCCCCCCCCCCCCACCCCCCCCCCCCCCCACCCCCCCCCCCCCCCACCCCCCCCCCCCCCCACCCCCCCCCCCCCCCACCCCCCCCCCCCCCCACCCCCCCCCCCCCCCACCCCCCCCCCCCCCCACCCCCCCCCCCCCCCACCCCCCCCCCCCCCCACCCCCCCCCCCCCCCACCCCCCCCCCCCCCCACCCCCCCCCCCCCCCACCCCCCCCCCCCCCCACCCCCCCCCCCCCCCACCCCCCCCCCCCCCCACCCCCCCCCCCCCCCACCCCCCCCCCCCCCCACCCCCCCCCCCCCCCACCCCCCCCCCCCCCCACCCCCCCCCCCCCCCACCCCCCCCCCCCCCCACCCCCCCCCCCCCCCACCCCCCCCCCCCCCCACCCCCCCCCCCCCCCACCCCCCCCCCCCCCCACCCCCCCCCCCCCCCACCCCCCCCCCCCCCCACCCCCCCCCCCCCCCACCCCCCCCCCCCCCCACCCCCCCCCCCCCCCACCCCCCCCCCCCCCCACCCCCCCCCCCCCCCACCCCCCCCCCCCCCCACCCCCCCCCCCCCCCACCCCCCCCCCCCCCCACCCCCCCCCCCCCCCACCCCCCCCCCCCCCCACCCCCCCCCCCCCCCACCCCCCCCCCCCCCCACCCCCCCCCCCCCCCACCCCCCCCCCCCCCCACCCCCCCCCCCCCCCACCCCCCCCCCCCCCCACCCCCCCCCCCCCCCACCCCCCCCCCCCCCCACCCCCCCCCCCCCCCACCCCCCCCCCCCCCCACCCCCCCCCCCCCCCACCCCCCCCCCCCCCCACCCCCCCCCCCCCCCACCCCCCCCCCCCCCCACCCCCCCCCCCCCCCACCCCCCCCCCCCCCCACCCCCCCCCCCCCCCACCCCCCCCCCCCCCCACCCCCCCCCCCCCCCACCCCCCCCCCCCCCCACCCCCCCCCCCCCCCACCCCCCCCCCCCCCCACCCCCCCCCCCCCCCACCCCCCCCCCCCCCCACCCCCCCCCCCCCCCACCCCCCCCCCCCCCCACCCCCCCCCCCCCCCACCCCCCCCCCCCCCCACCCCCCCCCCCCCCCACCCCCCCCCCCCCCCACCCCCCCCCCCCCCCACCCCCCCCCCCCCCCACCCCCCCCCCCCCCCACCCCCCCCCCCCCCCACCCCCCCCCCCCCCCACCCCCCCCCCCCCCCACCCCCCCCCCCCCCCACCCCCCCCCCCCCCCACCCCCCCCCCCCCCCACCCCCCCCCCCCCCCACCCCCCCCCCCCCCCACCCCCCCCCCCCCCCACCCCCCCCCCCCCCCACCCCCCCCCCCCCCCACCCCCCCCCCCCCCCACCCCCCCCCCCCCCCACCCCCCCCCCCCCCCACCCCCCCCCCCCCCCACCCCCCCCCCCCCCCACCCCCCCCCCCCCCCACCCCCCCCCCCCCCCACCCCCCCCCCCCCCCACCCCCCCCCCCCCCCACCCCCCCCCCCCCCCACCCCCCCCCCCCCCCACCCCCCCCCCCCCCCACCCCCCCCCCCCCCCACCCCCCCCCCCCCCCACCCCCCCCCCCCCCCACCCCCCCCCCCCCCCACCCCCCCCCCCCCCCACCCCCCCCCCCCCCCACCCCCCCCCCCCCCCACCCCCCCCCCCCCCCACCCCCCCCCCCCCCCACCCCCCCCCCCCCCCACCCCCCCCCCCCCCCACCCCCCCCCCCCCCCACCCCCCCCCCCCCCCACCCCCCCCCCCCCCCACCCCCCCCCCCCCCCACCCCCCCCCCCCCCCACCCCCCCCCCCCCCCACCCCCCCCCCCCCCCACCCCCCCCCCCCCCCACCCCCCCCCCCCCCCACCCCCCCCCCCCCCCACCCCCCCCCCCCCCCACCCCCCCCCCCCCCCACCCCCCCCCCCCCCCACCCCCCCCCCCCCCCACCCCCCCCCCCCCCCACCCCCCCCCCCCCCCACCCCCCCCCCCCCCCACCCCCCCCCCCCCCCACCCCCCCCCCCCCCCACCCCCCCCCCCCCCCACCCCCCCCCCCCCCCACCCCCCCCCCCCCCCACCCCCCCCCCCCCCCACCCCCCCCCCCCCCCACCCCCCCCCCCCCCCACCCCCCCCCCCCCCCACCCCCCCCCCCCCCCACCCCCCCCCCCCCCCACCCCCCCCCCCCCCCACCCCCCCCCCCCCCCACCCCCCCCCCCCCCCACCCCCCCCCCCCCCCACCCCCCCCCCCCCCCACCCCCCCCCCCCCCCACCCCCCCCCCCCCCCACCCCCCCCCCCCCCCACCCCCCCCCCCCCCCACCCCCCCCCCCCCCCACCCCCCCCCCCCCCCACCCCCCCCCCCCCCCACCCCCCCCCCCCCCCACCCCCCCCCCCCCCCACCCCCCCCCCCCCCCACCCCCCCCCCCCCCCACCCCCCCCCCCCCCCACCCCCCCCCCCCCCCACCCCCCCCCCCCCCCACCCCCCCCCCCCCCCACCCCCCCCCCCCCCCACCCCCCCCCCCCCCCACCCCCCCCCCCCCCCACCCCCCCCCCCCCCCACCCCCCCCCCCCCCCACCCCCCCCCCCCCCCACCCCCCCCCCCCCCCACCCCCCCCCCCCCCCACCCCCCCCCCCCCCCACCCCCCCCCCCCCCCACCCCCCCCCCCCCCCACCCCCCCCCCCCCCCACCCCCCCCCCCCCCCACCCCCCCCCCCCCCCACCCCCCCCCCCCCCCACCCCCCCCCCCCCCCACCCCCCCCCCCCCCCACCCCCCCCCCCCCCCACCCCCCCCCCCCCCCACCCCCCCCCCCCCCCACCCCCCCCCCCCCCCACCCCCCCCCCCCCCCACCCCCCCCCCCCCCCACCCCCCCCCCCCCCCACCCCCCCCCCCCCCCACCCCCCCCCCCCCCCACCCCCCCCCCCCCCCACCCCCCCCCCCCCCCACCCCCCCCCCCCCCCACCCCCCCCCCCCCCCACCCCCCCCCCCCCCCACCCCCCCCCCCCCCCACCCCCCCCCCCCCCCACCCCCCCCCCCCCCCACCCCCCCCCCCCCCCACCCCCCCCCCCCCCCACCCCCCCCCCCCCCCACCCCCCCCCCCCCCCACCCCCCCCCCCCCCCACCCCCCCCCCCCCCCACCCCCCCCCCCCCCCACCCCCCCCCCCCCCCACCCCCCCCCCCCCCCACCCCCCCCCCCCCCCACCCCCCCCCCCCCCCACCCCCCCCCCCCCCCACCCCCCCCCCCCCCCACCCCCCCCCCCCCCCACCCCCCCCCCCCCCCACCCCCCCCCCCCCCCACCCCCCCCCCCCCCCACCCCCCCCCCCCCCCACCCCCCCCCCCCCCCACCCCCCCCCCCCCCCACCCCCCCCCCCCCCCACCCCCCCCCCCCCCCACCCCCCCCCCCCCCCACCCCCCCCCCCCCCCACCCCCCCCCCCCCCCACCCCCCCCCCCCCCCACCCCCCCCCCCCCCCACCCCCCCCCCCCCCCACCCCCCCCCCCCCCCACCCCCCCCCCCCCCCACCCCCCCCCCCCCCCACCCCCCCCCCCCCCCACCCCCCCCCCCCCCCACCCCCCCCCCCCCCCACCCCCCCCCCCCCCCACCCCCCCCCCCCCCCACCCCCCCCCCCCCCCACCCCCCCCCCCCCCCACCCCCCCCCCCCCCCACCCCCCCCCCCCCCCACCCCCCCCCCCCCCCACCCCCCCCCCCCCCCACCCCCCCCCCCCCCCACCCCCCCCCCCCCCCACCCCCCCCCCCCCCCACCCCCCCCCCCCCCCACCCCCCCCCCCCCCCACCCCCCCCCCCCCCCACCCCCCCCCCCCCCCACCCCCCCCCCCCCCCACCCCCCCCCCCCCCCACCCCCCCCCCCCCCCACCCCCCCCCCCCCCCACCCCCCCCCCCCCCCACCCCCCCCCCCCCCCACCCCCCCCCCCCCCCACCCCCCCCCCCCCCCACCCCCCCCCCCCCCCACCCCCCCCCCCCCCCACCCCCCCCCCCCCCCACCCCCCCCCCCCCCCACCCCCCCCCCCCCCCACCCCCCCCCCCCCCCACCCCCCCCCCCCCCCACCCCCCCCCCCCCCCACCCCCCCCCCCCCCCACCCCCCCCCCCCCCCACCCCCCCCCCCCCCCACCCCCCCCCCCCCCCACCCCCCCCCCCCCCCACCCCCCCCCCCCCCCACCCCCCCCCCCCCCCACCCCCCCCCCCCCCCACCCCCCCCCCCCCCCACCCCCCCCCCCCCCCACCCCCCCCCCCCCCCACCCCCCCCCCCCCCCACCCCCCCCCCCCCCCACCCCCCCCCCCCCCCACCCCCCCCCCCCCCCACCCCCCCCCCCCCCCACCCCCCCCCCCCCCCACCCCCCCCCCCCCCCACCCCCCCCCCCCCCCACCCCCCCCCCCCCCCACCCCCCCCCCCCCCCACCCCCCCCCCCCCCCACCCCCCCCCCCCCCCACCCCCCCCCCCCCCCACCCCCCCCCCCCCCCACCCCCCCCCCCCCCCACCCCCCCCCCCCCCCACCCCCCCCCCCCCCCACCCCCCCCCCCCCCCACCCCCCCCCCCCCCCACCCCCCCCCCCCCCCACCCCCCCCCCCCCCCACCCCCCCCCCCCCCCACCCCCCCCCCCCCCCACCCCCCCCCCCCCCCACCCCCCCCCCCCCCCACCCCCCCCCCCCCCCACCCCCCCCCCCCCCCACCCCCCCCCCCCCCCACCCCCCCCCCCCCCCACCCCCCCCCCCCCCCACCCCCCCCCCCCCCCACCCCCCCCCCCCCCCACCCCCCCCCCCCCCCACCCCCCCCCCCCCCCACCCCCCCCCCCCCCCACCCCCCCCCCCCCCCACCCCCCCCCCCCCCCACCCCCCCCCCCCCCCACCCCCCCCCCCCCCCACCCCCCCCCCCCCCCACCCCCCCCCCCCCCCACCCCCCCCCCCCCCCACCCCCCCCCCCCCCCACCCCCCCCCCCCCCCACCCCCCCCCCCCCCCACCCCCCCCCCCCCCCACCCCCCCCCCCCCCCACCCCCCCCCCCCCCCACCCCCCCCCCCCCCCACCCCCCCCCCCCCCCACCCCCCCCCCCCCCCACCCCCCCCCCCCCCCACCCCCCCCCCCCCCCACCCCCCCCCCCCCCCACCCCCCCCCCCCCCCACCCCCCCCCCCCCCCACCCCCCCCCCCCCCCACCCCCCCCCCCCCCCACCCCCCCCCCCCCCCACCCCCCCCCCCCCCCACCCCCCCCCCCCCCCACCCCCCCCCCCCCCCACCCCCCCCCCCCCCCACCCCCCCCCCCCCCCACCCCCCCCCCCCCCCACCCCCCCCCCCCCCCACCCCCCCCCCCCCCCACCCCCCCCCCCCCCCACCCCCCCCCCCCCCCACCCCCCCCCCCCCCCACCCCCCCCCCCCCCCACCCCCCCCCCCCCCCACCCCCCCCCCCCCCCACCCCCCCCCCCCCCCACCCCCCCCCCCCCCCACCCCCCCCCCCCCCCACCCCCCCCCCCCCCCACCCCCCCCCCCCCCCACCCCCCCCCCCCCCCACCCCCCCCCCCCCCCACCCCCCCCCCCCCCCACCCCCCCCCCCCCCCACCCCCCCCCCCCCCCACCCCCCCCCCCCCCCACCCCCCCCCCCCCCCACCCCCCCCCCCCCCCACCCCCCCCCCCCCCCACCCCCCCCCCCCCCCACCCCCCCCCCCCCCCACCCCCCCCCCCCCCCACCCCCCCCCCCCCCCACCCCCCCCCCCCCCCACCCCCCCCCCCCCCCACCCCCCCCCCCCCCCACCCCCCCCCCCCCCCACCCCCCCCCCCCCCCACCCCCCCCCCCCCCCACCCCCCCCCCCCCCCACCCCCCCCCCCCCCCACCCCCCCCCCCCCCCACCCCCCCCCCCCCCCACCCCCCCCCCCCCCCACCCCCCCCCCCCCCCACCCCCCCCCCCCCCCACCCCCCCCCCCCCCCACCCCCCCCCCCCCCCACCCCCCCCCCCCCCCACCCCCCCCCCCCCCCACCCCCCCCCCCCCCCACCCCCCCCCCCCCCCACCCCCCCCCCCCCCCACCCCCCCCCCCCCCCACCCCCCCCCCCCCCCACCCCCCCCCCCCCCCACCCCCCCCCCCCCCCACCCCCCCCCCCCCCCACCCCCCCCCCCCCCCACCCCCCCCCCCCCCCACCCCCCCCCCCCCCCACCCCCCCCCCCCCCCACCCCCCCCCCCCCCCACCCCCCCCCCCCCCCACCCCCCCCCCCCCCCACCCCCCCCCCCCCCCACCCCCCCCCCCCCCCACCCCCCCCCCCCCCCACCCCCCCCCCCCCCCACCCCCCCCCCCCCCCACCCCCCCCCCCCCCCACCCCCCCCCCCCCCCACCCCCCCCCCCCCCCACCCCCCCCCCCCCCCACCCCCCCCCCCCCCCACCCCCCCCCCCCCCCACCCCCCCCCCCCCCCACCCCCCCCCCCCCCCACCCCCCCCCCCCCCCACCCCCCCCCCCCCCCACCCCCCCCCCCCCCCACCCCCCCCCCCCCCCACCCCCCCCCCCCCCCACCCCCCCCCCCCCCCACCCCCCCCCCCCCCCACCCCCCCCCCCCCCCACCCCCCCCCCCCCCCACCCCCCCCCCCCCCCACCCCCCCCCCCCCCCACCCCCCCCCCCCCCCACCCCCCCCCCCCCCCACCCCCCCCCCCCCCCACCCCCCCCCCCCCCCACCCCCCCCCCCCCCCACCCCCCCCCCCCCCCACCCCCCCCCCCCCCCACCCCCCCCCCCCCCCACCCCCCCCCCCCCCCACCCCCCCCCCCCCCCACCCCCCCCCCCCCCCACCCCCCCCCCCCCCCACCCCCCCCCCCCCCCACCCCCCCCCCCCCCCACCCCCCCCCCCCCCCACCCCCCCCCCCCCCCACCCCCCCCCCCCCCCACCCCCCCCCCCCCCCACCCCCCCCCCCCCCCACCCCCCCCCCCCCCCACCCCCCCCCCCCCCCACCCCCCCCCCCCCCCACCCCCCCCCCCCCCCACCCCCCCCCCCCCCCACCCCCCCCCCCCCCCACCCCCCCCCCCCCCCACCCCCCCCCCCCCCCACCCCCCCCCCCCCCCACCCCCCCCCCCCCCCACCCCCCCCCCCCCCCACCCCCCCCCCCCCCCACCCCCCCCCCCCCCCACCCCCCCCCCCCCCCACCCCCCCCCCCCCCCACCCCCCCCCCCCCCCACCCCCCCCCCCCCCCACCCCCCCCCCCCCCCACCCCCCCCCCCCCCCACCCCCCCCCCCCCCCACCCCCCCCCCCCCCCACCCCCCCCCCCCCCCACCCCCCCCCCCCCCCACCCCCCCCCCCCCCCACCCCCCCCCCCCCCCACCCCCCCCCCCCCCCACCCCCCCCCCCCCCCACCCCCCCCCCCCCCCACCCCCCCCCCCCCCCACCCCCCCCCCCCCCCACCCCCCCCCCCCCCCACCCCCCCCCCCCCCCACCCCCCCCCCCCCCCACCCCCCCCCCCCCCCACCCCCCCCCCCCCCCACCCCCCCCCCCCCCCACCCCCCCCCCCCCCCACCCCCCCCCCCCCCCACCCCCCCCCCCCCCCACCCCCCCCCCCCCCCACCCCCCCCCCCCCCCACCCCCCCCCCCCCCCACCCCCCCCCCCCCCCACCCCCCCCCCCCCCCACCCCCCCCCCCCCCCACCCCCCCCCCCCCCCACCCCCCCCCCCCCCCACCCCCCCCCCCCCCCACCCCCCCCCCCCCCCACCCCCCCCCCCCCCCACCCCCCCCCCCCCCCACCCCCCCCCCCCCCCACCCCCCCCCCCCCCCACCCCCCCCCCCCCCCACCCCCCCCCCCCCCCACCCCCCCCCCCCCCCACCCCCCCCCCCCCCCACCCCCCCCCCCCCCCACCCCCCCCCCCCCCCACCCCCCCCCCCCCCCACCCCCCCCCCCCCCCACCCCCCCCCCCCCCCACCCCCCCCCCCCCCCACCCCCCCCCCCCCCCACCCCCCCCCCCCCCCACCCCCCCCCCCCCCCACCCCCCCCCCCCCCCACCCCCCCCCCCCCCCACCCCCCCCCCCCCCCACCCCCCCCCCCCCCCACCCCCCCCCCCCCCCACCCCCCCCCCCCCCCACCCCCCCCCCCCCCCACCCCCCCCCCCCCCCACCCCCCCCCCCCCCCACCCCCCCCCCCCCCCACCCCCCCCCCCCCCCACCCCCCCCCCCCCCCACCCCCCCCCCCCCCCACCCCCCCCCCCCCCCACCCCCCCCCCCCCCCACCCCCCCCCCCCCCCACCCCCCCCCCCCCCCACCCCCCCCCCCCCCCACCCCCCCCCCCCCCCACCCCCCCCCCCCCCCACCCCCCCCCCCCCCCACCCCCCCCCCCCCCCACCCCCCCCCCCCCCCACCCCCCCCCCCCCCCACCCCCCCCCCCCCCCACCCCCCCCCCCCCCCACCCCCCCCCCCCCCCACCCCCCCCCCCCCCCACCCCCCCCCCCCCCCACCCCCCCCCCCCCCCACCCCCCCCCCCCCCCACCCCCCCCCCCCCCCACCCCCCCCCCCCCCCACCCCCCCCCCCCCCCACCCCCCCCCCCCCCCACCCCCCCCCCCCCCCACCCCCCCCCCCCCCCACCCCCCCCCCCCCCCACCCCCCCCCCCCCCCACCCCCCCCCCCCCCCACCCCCCCCCCCCCCCACCCCCCCCCCCCCCCACCCCCCCCCCCCCCCACCCCCCCCCCCCCCCACCCCCCCCCCCCCCCACCCCCCCCCCCCCCCACCCCCCCCCCCCCCCACCCCCCCCCCCCCCCACCCCCCCCCCCCCCCACCCCCCCCCCCCCCCACCCCCCCCCCCCCCCACCCCCCCCCCCCCCCACCCCCCCCCCCCCCCACCCCCCCCCCCCCCCACCCCCCCCCCCCCCCACCCCCCCCCCCCCCCACCCCCCCCCCCCCCCACCCCCCCCCCCCCCCACCCCCCCCCCCCCCCACCCCCCCCCCCCCCCACCCCCCCCCCCCCCCACCCCCCCCCCCCCCCACCCCCCCCCCCCCCCACCCCCCCCCCCCCCCACCCCCCCCCCCCCCCACCCCCCCCCCCCCCCACCCCCCCCCCCCCCCACCCCCCCCCCCCCCCACCCCCCCCCCCCCCCACCCCCCCCCCCCCCCACCCCCCCCCCCCCCCACCCCCCCCCCCCCCCACCCCCCCCCCCCCCCACCCCCCCCCCCCCCCACCCCCCCCCCCCCCCACCCCCCCCCCCCCCCACCCCCCCCCCCCCCCACCCCCCCCCCCCCCCACCCCCCCCCCCCCCCACCCCCCCCCCCCCCCACCCCCCCCCCCCCCCACCCCCCCCCCCCCCCACCCCCCCCCCCCCCCACCCCCCCCCCCCCCCACCCCCCCCCCCCCCCACCCCCCCCCCCCCCCACCCCCCCCCCCCCCCACCCCCCCCCCCCCCCACCCCCCCCCCCCCCCACCCCCCCCCCCCCCCACCCCCCCCCCCCCCCACCCCCCCCCCCCCCCACCCCCCCCCCCCCCCACCCCCCCCCCCCCCCACCCCCCCCCCCCCCCACCCCCCCCCCCCCCCACCCCCCCCCCCCCCCACCCCCCCCCCCCCCCACCCCCCCCCCCCCCCACCCCCCCCCCCCCCCACCCCCCCCCCCCCCCACCCCCCCCCCCCCCCACCCCCCCCCCCCCCCACCCCCCCCCCCCCCCACCCCCCCCCCCCCCCACCCCCCCCCCCCCCCACCCCCCCCCCCCCCCACCCCCCCCCCCCCCCACCCCCCCCCCCCCCCACCCCCCCCCCCCCCCACCCCCCCCCCCCCCCACCCCCCCCCCCCCCCACCCCCCCCCCCCCCCACCCCCCCCCCCCCCCACCCCCCCCCCCCCCCACCCCCCCCCCCCCCCACCCCCCCCCCCCCCCACCCCCCCCCCCCCCCACCCCCCCCCCCCCCCACCCCCCCCCCCCCCCACCCCCCCCCCCCCCCACCCCCCCCCCCCCCCACCCCCCCCCCCCCCCACCCCCCCCCCCCCCCACCCCCCCCCCCCCCCACCCCCCCCCCCCCCCACCCCCCCCCCCCCCCACCCCCCCCCCCCCCCACCCCCCCCCCCCCCCACCCCCCCCCCCCCCCACCCCCCCCCCCCCCCACCCCCCCCCCCCCCCACCCCCCCCCCCCCCCACCCCCCCCCCCCCCCACCCCCCCCCCCCCCCACCCCCCCCCCCCCCCACCCCCCCCCCCCCCCACCCCCCCCCCCCCCCACCCCCCCCCCCCCCCACCCCCCCCCCCCCCCACCCCCCCCCCCCCCCACCCCCCCCCCCCCCCACCCCCCCCCCCCCCCACCCCCCCCCCCCCCCACCCCCCCCCCCCCCCACCCCCCCCCCCCCCCACCCCCCCCCCCCCCCACCCCCCCCCCCCCCCACCCCCCCCCCCCCCCACCCCCCCCCCCCCCCACCCCCCCCCCCCCCCACCCCCCCCCCCCCCCACCCCCCCCCCCCCCCACCCCCCCCCCCCCCCACCCCCCCCCCCCCCCACCCCCCCCCCCCCCCACCCCCCCCCCCCCCCACCCCCCCCCCCCCCCACCCCCCCCCCCCCCCACCCCCCCCCCCCCCCACCCCCCCCCCCCCCCACCCCCCCCCCCCCCCACCCCCCCCCCCCCCCACCCCCCCCCCCCCCCACCCCCCCCCCCCCCCACCCCCCCCCCCCCCCACCCCCCCCCCCCCCCACCCCCCCCCCCCCCCACCCCCCCCCCCCCCCACCCCCCCCCCCCCCCACCCCCCCCCCCCCCCACCCCCCCCCCCCCCCACCCCCCCCCCCCCCCACCCCCCCCCCCCCCCACCCCCCCCCCCCCCCACCCCCCCCCCCCCCCACCCCCCCCCCCCCCCACCCCCCCCCCCCCCCACCCCCCCCCCCCCCCACCCCCCCCCCCCCCCACCCCCCCCCCCCCCCACCCCCCCCCCCCCCCACCCCCCCCCCCCCCCACCCCCCCCCCCCCCCACCCCCCCCCCCCCCCACCCCCCCCCCCCCCCACCCCCCCCCCCCCCCACCCCCCCCCCCCCCCACCCCCCCCCCCCCCCACCCCCCCCCCCCCCCACCCCCCCCCCCCCCCACCCCCCCCCCCCCCCACCCCCCCCCCCCCCCACCCCCCCCCCCCCCCACCCCCCCCCCCCCCCACCCCCCCCCCCCCCCACCCCCCCCCCCCCCCACCCCCCCCCCCCCCCACCCCCCCCCCCCCCCACCCCCCCCCCCCCCCACCCCCCCCCCCCCCCACCCCCCCCCCCCCCCACCCCCCCCCCCCCCCACCCCCCCCCCCCCCCACCCCCCCCCCCCCCCACCCCCCCCCCCCCCCACCCCCCCCCCCCCCCACCCCCCCCCCCCCCCACCCCCCCCCCCCCCCACCCCCCCCCCCCCCCACCCCCCCCCCCCCCCACCCCCCCCCCCCCCCACCCCCCCCCCCCCCCACCCCCCCCCCCCCCCACCCCCCCCCCCCCCCACCCCCCCCCCCCCCCACCCCCCCCCCCCCCCACCCCCCCCCCCCCCCACCCCCCCCCCCCCCCACCCCCCCCCCCCCCCACCCCCCCCCCCCCCCACCCCCCCCCCCCCCCACCCCCCCCCCCCCCCACCCCCCCCCCCCCCCACCCCCCCCCCCCCCCACCCCCCCCCCCCCCCACCCCCCCCCCCCCCCACCCCCCCCCCCCCCCACCCCCCCCCCCCCCCACCCCCCCCCCCCCCCACCCCCCCCCCCCCCCACCCCCCCCCCCCCCCACCCCCCCCCCCCCCCACCCCCCCCCCCCCCCACCCCCCCCCCCCCCCACCCCCCCCCCCCCCCACCCCCCCCCCCCCCCACCCCCCCCCCCCCCCACCCCCCCCCCCCCCCACCCCCCCCCCCCCCCACCCCCCCCCCCCCCCACCCCCCCCCCCCCCCACCCCCCCCCCCATGATGGGAATAGAAGTCCATAACGATTCTGAGGGCCATACCTGTTCGACACCTGTGCCCTACAGGAACTAATCTCAAATGTTTAAGCAGATAAATCTGCAGAGGGGATTATTTTGAAGTTCAGTGTAATGGAAAATAATTTCTGTTGCTCATTGGATAATGACGAAGAAGAGTTTGGATTGTACCCCATTTTTCTCAACCGTAAGGAGTTTCAACATGGTTTACAAACTCCTTCCCTTCCTCTCCTCTCAACAGACACTTTGTGAGGTCAATGGGGCTGAGAGAGTTCTGAGACAACTGTGAATGGCCCAAAGTTACCCAGCAGGTTTCACGTGAAGGAGTGGGGAAACAAATCTCGTTTACCAGATTAAAGTCTGCTGCTCATATGGAGAAACGGGGAATCAAACCCAGTTCTCCATATTAGAGCCCACCACTGTAACGGTATACTCTCTTGAGCCCTTCGGGGATAGGCGGCCTATAAGTTTAATAAAATAAATAAATAAAATAAAATAAATTTACACCACGGATGGGATTTTTCCCACGTAATTTTATCTCATTGAATCTCTCTACTGATGGGATTCATTCCATCCAGACAACTCAATAACCTGGAATATTTGCCTGCTGAATATCATTTATTGTTCAAAAAAGGTAAACTTGGAAAAGCTATTCTTCACAAAAGTAAGTTATTTTTACTCGACTGACATTTTCGAAGCTGACAAGATAGGATATTCAGAATTCTGGTACATGTGGAACTGATCTGTTGGTTCCAGAACTTCCACTTTCAACTGGAGATCCTCTGACATGAGCTAAGACTCTGCAACAACTCACAAATTTCCTCTCTTGCCTTCATCTTTCTTTCTTCCTCTGAAGTCATCTAAATTTTAGAATTTAAATTCCTCAGACTTCAGTACTACAATTCTGCATGCAAGCTTCCTTCATTTGTATTCATCAGCAACCACTTACAGTTTTTTGAGCCACGCGTGAGAAATCAAAGTAAAACAGATTTTTACAAAAGGCTCTGAATGGTCACAATCCAGTTACCTTTGAATAACTTGCCGGAAAGCTTAGAAACAGGAAAGTCTCACTGGCTAATTACTCATGGAACACTTACCTTGGGCCTTTTAGCTATGTGGTGGGGCTGAAGTGTGGTCTCCTCATGTTTCCCTGATTACACGTCAGGAGGCAACCCAGTCCTCCCCTGCAGCTAGTGTCAATGGGCCTCTGTTTCCTGGTTCTCTTAACTCTACCCCCTTAAAGGCACAGATCTCATATCACTCAGCAGTTCCAATACTATAGAACTGATATTCTTCCCCCGCCCTTCCCCTCCATTCTCTCTCTCCCAGCCTCTCTCTTGCTGCTGCTGAGGGTGAGAGGCTTGTTTTTAAAAAGAGGCTTATCTGGAAAAATAGTTTTTAAAAGCCCTCCTGGTCAACTGGGAGGGTAGAAGCAGAGCGGGGGAGGTGGGCTGGAGCCAGAAACAGACCCGGCTTGTCCTGTTCCTTGCAAAAGCCAACTCTGTATATCGAAATCAGCATCAGAGAAGCAGCATGGAATGGGGCAAGGGGGAAATTTCTCTTATTTATTTCATCAAATTTATATGCCGCTCTCCCTCATAGGGCTCAGAGTTCAAGATTAAAATAATTCAAGATTAAAATAAAATACATTAATACAATACATTGAAATACAGATTAAAATAAATCCATTACAATAAAATACATTAACACATTAAAATAAAATACATTAAATACATTAAGAAGAAGAGGAGTTGGATTTATATCCCCCCTTTCTCTTCTATAGGAGACTCAAAGGGGTTTACACACTCCTTCCCCTTCCCCCTGCACAACAAACACCCTGTGAGGTAGGTGGGGCTGAGAGAGCTCAGAAGAGCTGTGACTAGCCCAAGGTCACCCAGCTGACGTGTGTTGGAGTGCACAGGCTAATCTGAATTCCCCAGATAAGCCTACACAGTTCAGGCGGCAGAGCGGGGAATCAAACCTGGTTCCTCTAGATTAGAGCACACCTGCTCTTAACCACTATGCCACTGCTGCTCCTAAAATACATTAAAAGTTACGGACGGTAATGCAAAGAGTGGGTAGGGGGCAGGTAGCCAGGCTGGCCCTGAGCAGAGGGAAGAGGTCCAGGGCAAAGCTGTGCTCACCGGAAAAGCTCCCTGCTCTGGCGACAAAGCACAATTAAATTTGGGCTGGAAGTGGTCTTGCTTGCCACAGGGGAGTAGAAAGTGAAAGTGGAGCCTAAGGAAATATGTCTGTACAGAAAATGCTGCTACGACAGACATTTGCCCCGGTCGTGCAGCAGATGCCTTGTGCGTAATCAGCCACTGACTACAGTACCACATCAACTGAGAATTTTCCCATGAGCGTTAAGTATGATGAACACTATCCACTAGAAGCTACTCCTGTTCAGATTCCTCTGAAATGAACGGGAGCTGTGAGGGAATCTTCCTTCATCCATACTTTCAGCTAAGCAAGGGGAGATATTCAGGAAAAACTCCCAACCGTTTCTCTCTTTAGCGTTGTATGAACATTCTTAGTGAGCTACAGAAAAGTACTGTGTATGACAAATGAACACAGCGGCTTATGAAGCTCATTTTAAGGAAAGATGAGCATTTCCTGCCACCTTGTGGACGACTCCAGAGAAATAAAGCATGATGGACTGTTGAGAGGGAGCATCTGCACCAAAAATGAAGACTGTGTTTTGAGTCCAGGGGCAGGGGGAGATATTTTAGGGCAGGGAAACAGCAGGAAGGGAAAAGAATTGTGCACCTTTTGACTTCAGCTTCGTTGCTCTAAATCCATTTCTTTCATGGCAGCTTTGCTTCTTTTAAAAAGGTCTTGCCTATCATGTACATAACTTCCTAGCGTGTGCATGCAGCAATGCAGAAATCTGTATCCAAGCACATCATGTTCACACTCTGAGCTTGAAGAAAAAACTTATTTGGAGGAGATGTATATAATTTCTGCTTAATCCAGGACAATGTCTGTCCCAGGTTTCAAGATTAAACTACTTTAGCAGGGTAAAAAAAAATAACAACATATGAATCAAATGCTGACGAATTTGTAACAAACCCAGCAAACTTTCTGCTCAAACAGAAGTACAACTCAGTTTCTTTTTCTGATTAACATCTGATTCAATCTCCAGTTCAAATAATGGAAGATACTTGCTAGCATACTCACCTCTGAATAAGTTAGTCATGGCAGACAGACAGAGATATATAATATCAATCTCCCACTTTCTAAGGAAGTCAAGGCAACATACACAGCCCCCCCCACCCCGCTCCACCTTCTGTTTTCACAACCAGTGTCTCAGATGCTAATTTGGCACTGCGATGCCTACTCTTATTTCTTTACAAATAAATATCTATAATAGGTGCAAAATAATGTTTGCTCCTTTCTGTCTCTCTCTGTATTGTGCTGCTACCAGGAATTTAATTCCAAAACTTTTTAATTCTTTCCCCTGAAGTAGTGCGTCGGAGCTTTAAAGAAGTTTCAAAGGACTATGTGGCCCTGAGGAAATTACCAGTGTGGGATTCCAGGCTATTTTTAACAAATTTGACGTTTTATTTATATATGTTATGTAGCTTATATGTCTCAGGAAATAATGTACCAAAAAACCACACCAAACTGAAGTAACAACTTCGGCTGAGGTGGTTGTTGTGGGCTTTCTGGGCTGTGTGGCGACACACGACCCGGAAAACCAACAACAACCAGTTGAGTCCGGCCGTGAAAGCCTTCAACAATACATTCTGCTGAGGTGATTTTCACTTTGCACCAATTCGCTCTCTGAGATCGTATCAGGATTTGACTCCTTCTCTAGTCCAGTGATGGCGAACCTATGGCACGGGTGCCAGAGGTGGTACTTGGAGCCCTCTCTGTGGGCATGCACCCACAGAGTTCATTATGTGGGGGAGCAGAAAATTACCCCCCCCCCCCCCACACACACATCTAGGCTGGCCTGGGCCACTGAGAACGATGTGTGTGCACCTTGGTGAGCAGGGAGGACTCGGCTGGCGGGTCTGGTGCCTATGCTCCAGGTGGCTGCTGCCTGGGGGGGTGGGGGGCAGAGAGGAGGCAGAGATACTAGAGAGGCACAGAGTGGTGCGTGCAGGACTTGCTGGAGGCTAGAGCAGGCTGGCCCCTGCTTGAGCAGGTGGGGCGGAGCCGTGGAGGAAGAGGCAGTCAACCTTTTTTTCTAAACTAAAACCTCAGCATTCAGGTTAAATTGCCGGGTTGGCACTTTGCAATAAATAAGTGGTGTTTGGGTTGCAATTTGGGCACTCGGTTTCAAAAAGGTTTGCCATCACTGCTCTAGTCTCTCGCTTTCAGTACAGCACAGACTGACTCACTATCTGTCTTCAGTACAGAAAACACTCTTGCTGTCTCTCAGTTTAGCACGTAATATTCTCTCTCTCAAATTCTGATTCAGTTTAACACACTCTGATTCAGTATAGCACAGTCTGACCCCCCGCCAGTCTACAGCACAGACTGCTCTCTGTCAAGTTTAGCACAAACCCTCTTCTAGCCCAGACTGAATCAGTTCAGCACAGCCTCTAAGTTGCTCTCCACGGTTAAGTAACCACCTCGCTCTCTCATCCCCCTTTCACGCCCCCCCTTCCTTCTACAACTTACCTCTCAATTTACAGAAACACAGACATAAATTTAAAAACATTACAGGCACACTAACCACTTATTCCCTGGAGACTGCCTCCCACCCCATACATAATGGGATAGAATTTGGGCAATCTAAGTGTAAACTTGGGTGCTGTGAGGTTTCCGGGCTGTATGGCCGTGTTCTAGCAACATTCTCTCCTGACGTTTTGCCTGCATCTGTGTCTGGCATCTTCAGAGGATCTGAAGAACTGTGTGCCACTCAGAGTTCCATGGCAGTAGAATGGGACAACAGTAGATCTGCGCTGGGTGCACAAACCAACCCCATTACTGGTAACCACTGGGAGATACATGACTCCACTACAGTCAAAATGGAACCCCCCCCCCCAAAAAAAAAAGAATTATTCTTTTTCACTAATCTCAGCTTCAGACCCATCATTGGAAACCCATGCTAATTAGAAAACAAGGACCCCCCCCCCCCAACAACTAAGCTTCTATGCAAATATTTTAGGCTACAGGTTCAAAATGTCTCAACTGGCAGGGCCTGATGAGAATCGTAATCCACAAACATCTGGAGGACCTGAGTTCGATATCCTGGGCTTTAAGCATTTCTCTATCAATTCTGTGCTGTGCTTATAGACTACCCAGTTTCACATACAGCCTGGTACAGACACACAGCAAATAAAGGGGAAGGGGAAGAAAGATATATCTCACCTGAGCATTGGTCGAGGAGGGGGTGGTGGTTCATCTGGATCTTGACATCTTTTTACCTTTCTTGTAACTTGTTTATAAATGTTCCTGGAAGTGACTCCTATCCACAACAATGTGGCCAGGGTGGAGTAGTGCAGAATTATTCCAACCTGGAGAATAGATGTTAAAACAATAAAATATCTAAGGCTGTTTCTGCACGGGCGGAATACAGCGACCCAGGGACGCTAAAAACAGCATCCCTGGGGAGGGGTTTGCACGGCCGCCGCCACCACATCGCAGCAGTGGCAGCTTCGCAACCCCCGAGCGGCGCGAAGCCGCTGTTTTTGGAAACAGCGGCTGGAAGGCGCCATCCCCCCCCCTTTCCCGAATGCCTTACCTTCCCTCCGACCTACCGGCACGTTGTCCAGGCCTGGGGACATGCCCCCCCGCCCTGCAACTCCAGAGCTGTCACGCAGGGCAGGGGGGCGTGTCCCCTGGCCTGGGAGATGCGCCGGAAAGTCGGAGGGAAGGTAAGGCATTCAGGCGACGGCGCAGTGCTGCGTTGTCTTCCCCGCCCCTACCGGGACGGGGTGTGTGTGTGCATCGACGTCGTATACGCCGACCCCCCCCCCCCCCCCGAGCGTGGCCGTGTGGAAACAGCCTAAGAGAAAAAACCACACATACCGTGTTTCCCCGAAAATAAGACAGGGTCTTATATTCCTTTTTGCCACGTCTTACTTTTGGGGGATGCCTTATATTTCACACTTCAGCAAAACCTCTACTACGTCTTATTTTCCGGGGATGTCTTATATTCGGGGAAACAGGGTATTATGCAGAGTTACCCAGCGGTGGGATTCAGCAGGTTCGCACCACTTCGGCAGAACCGGTTGTTAAAATGGTGCTTGTAAACAACCAATTGTGAAATTATTTGAATCCCACCACCGGAACCGGTTGTTAAATTATTTGAATCCCACCACTGGATCCCCACCCCAGTTTAGGTAAACTGTATTAAACTGCTCAAACACATGTTTTTACATGCAGAGAGATCATTAAGAAAACAGACTCTAACATACAAAAGTTAGGAAGCAGAGACCCCTGAATGTATGCATGCTGGATAAAACACTGTGCGTAAAGCCCCCATTGATTTAATTGGTGGGGAAATCACTCTGTCTCTTCCAAAACTTTCTTCTAAACAGGAAAAGCAGTTTTTCATGTAACTAGCTGTACTCAGGTATAGCTGTCAGAATTCAAAATATGTGCAAGTATTATCAATGGTAAAGAGTAGTTCTAATGTTTACTGGGGTAGTGGAAAGGGCCATCAAGTCTCAGCTGATTCACGGTGACCGTGTACAGCAGTGATTCCCAAAGTGGGCGCCACCGCCCCCTGGTGGGTGCTGCAGCGATCCAGGGGGGTGGTGATGGCCAAAGGTAGAAACATTAATACATATATCTTTCTGTTTAATTGCTATTAAAATTTTAAAAAATTAATTTTCAGGGGGCGCTAAGTAATATTTTTTCTGGAAAGGGGGCGGTAGGCCAAATAAGTTTTGGAACCACTGGTGTACAGTTTTCAAAGAAAGAGATGTTTGGAGGTAGTTTGCCACTGTCGGCCTCCGCATGTGCTGAGAGCTCTGAGAGAACTGTGACTGGTCCAAGGTCACCCAGCAGGTTTCATGTGGAGAAGGGGGAAACTGAACCCAGTTTTCTAAATTAGAGTCTCCCACTCTTAACCACTATACCACGCTGCCTCTGTAATGTTTATTATAGGTCCCTTCTTCTTCTGTGTGCATGTAATAATGGTGGAGCACACAGTTTGCCTTTAAACAGCCAGAAATAGGGTGCTGGAAAGGGTTCCCTTGTGATTTGGGGGGGTGGGACGGGGACGGACATTTCCCTACTGTGAGATTAAGAATGCAGACAAGCTTTTAAGCATTTTTGGTGGGTGAATCGCAGTTCTGAAATGAAAGACTAAGGGGATCTATTTTGTAACGAGGCTTCTGGGATTGTGCATGAACGACTATGCAAAAAACGAATGAAAACAGTTAAATGGAATGCCGAAGAACATGCATTTGGTCTGGAGATGGTCAAGAAATTCAGTAGTCTCTTGAAGAGAGGTGTCCAACTCTGGTGCTTCAGATGTTCACAGACTACAATTCCCATCAGCCCCTGCTGGCATGGCCAACTCATGAACATCTGAAGTGCCAGAGTTGGACACCTCTGCTCTAGAAGGTATCTCTGGAAACCCTGTGGTTTCTCATGTGCTTTCATGTGACTCCCCAGTCAGTAATGATAGACAAGACACTTTAAGAACGTAAGAAAGAGCCTGCTGGATCAGACCAGAGTCCATCTAGTCCAGCACTCTGCTCCTCGCAGTGGCCCACCAGATGCCTTTGGAAGCTCACATGCAGGAGGTGAAAGCAATGGCCTTCTGCTGCTGCTGTTCCCGAGCACCTGGTCTGCTAAGGCATTTGCAATCTCAGATCAAGATTGGTAGCCATAGATTGACTTCTCCTCCATAAATCTGTCCAAGCCCCTTTTAAAGCTATCCAGGTTAGTGGCCATCACCACCTCCTGTGGCAGCATATTCCAAACACCAATCACGAGTTGCATGAAGAAATGTTTCCTTTTATTAGTCCTAATAAAAGTCCCACCTTTTAATGGTCCTAATAAATTAGTCCCACCTTGACAACAGCCATCAATCTTCACCTGCATCATGCAGCTACAGAGGTATGTCGGATGTGTTCTTGTTGCAGTGGACCTACAGCCGTGACTTTATCTGAATTGGGGCGCAATGGCAAATGCCCCCACTCTCCCTGATTCTCTGCCATGAATTTGGAGTTTCTCAGCAAAGAAACTGAAAAGAAAATCCAAAAGATCCTCACCTACACAGCTGTATGCTACAACTAAGCAGAAAGAAACAGCGTGCTCTAAAGTGACAGAAGAATGGTGTTTTTGATTTTGCTTTAGTACCTTTCTTGAAAGGGAAAATGTGGAACTGCCAAAAAGTGATGTTATTACATGGAATCCCCGAATGCCTGCATATTACACATTTTTAGTACCGCTCTCTCAAAACACATTCCTACTTACTGCTTGGCAGACAGTGGCATTCTTATTCTGGGTTATGCCTCCGACATACATCACACAGGTCAGGAAAATATGAAAGCAGAGGTTCACTAGCATGTGCCAACTTTTCAGGCTGATTCTGATGATGCTGTCAAACAAAGACACGGCAACATTTCATGCAATCGCTCCCATTATGCGGAACATCTGTTTCAACTTGATTTACCTGCCCCCGCCAGTCTGCACCCCCCTGGGCCTTTCAAAATAAAGATGACATGATAAATACTAAATATTCCATAAATTGGGGTGCTGTGTGGTTTCCGGGCTGTACGGCCGTGTTCTAGCAGCATTCTCTCCTGACGTTTCGCCTGCATCTGTGGCTGGCATCTTCAGAGGATCTGAATCCTCTGAAGATGCCAGCCACAGATCCTCTGAAGATGCCAGCCACAGATGCAGGTGAAACGTCAGGAGAGAATGCTGCTAGAAGACGGCCGTACAGCCCGGAAACCACACAGCACCCCAGTGATTCCGGCCGTGAAAGCTTTCGACAATACAATTCCTAATCCTGCGTATTATTGGAACTTTCATGGCCCGAATCCACTGGCTGTTGTGGGTTTTCGGGGCTGTGTGACTGTGGCCTGGTGGTTTTTGCTTCTAATGTTCTAGCAGCATTCTCTCCTGACGTTTCGCCTGCATCTGTGGCTGGTATCTTCAGGGAATCTGAAGATCATTCAGATCCTCTGAAGATGCCAGCCACAGATCATCATTCAGACCCTCTGAAGATGCCAGCCACAGATGCAGGCAAAACATCAAAAGAGAATGCTGCTAGAACACGGCCATACAGCCCGGAAACCACACAACACCCCAGTGATTCCGGCCGTGAAAGCCTTCGACAATATATTCCATAAATTGGTCTGGCATAAAGACTTGATAGAGGATAGGAAATGGCCTTTGAGATTTATTTCACATCTTCATTGGCGCCTCTCACACTTCGTACTTTTAGGAAACTTTTCTGCATAAATCTACCTGGGGAAGAACTCTTGCTCACCTGCCAAGGGGACTTTGCACACCACAGCGGGTTTTATGGCATCTTTTAGAGTACATACTCAATGGGTGGGGCATGTCAGCTTCGTCAATTTGGCCTTAGTATCACCCCACAATGAATTGGGAGAATATCTCAGAAGACATCCAACTCTTACCTGCACAGTGCAAAGGAAGATCAGTAGAGGTGGTTTCTAGCTGGGCCAGAAGGATAGAGTCTCCTGATGATTATCACAGCTAAGCACAAATGCTTGATTTGGATGCAACTATACAGCACTCCAAACTATTCTTATGCTCAATGACCATCCCGTGTGCTACAATGGTGACCCAGTTCCACACCATAAAATATGAATGCAGGAGGGAATGAATCCAGACTATATTTTCTTGTCATTATTTTTTTTTGTTAATTCTACTGGCAGCAAGTTATATAACGTGAGTAAGCTTGACTTCACTTTTGGATATCCAGGGGTTTCTTAACTGCAGAATTCCCACAGTCACTAAAGGTACAAAAGAAGAGCCCTGCTGCATCAGCCCACTAGTTCGTCTCAGTCCTGCGTCCTGTTTCACACAGCGGACAGGCAGCAAACAGGGCACAGAGGATGAGCCCTTCTTTGCCACTGCATCTTACAGTCTGTTCAGGGTAAAGCTGCAAGTGCAGTCACGCAGAGGCGTTCCTCCCATTGGGCAAAGTGGACAGTTGCCCAGGGCGCCACCTTGTGGTGGGCGCCCAAAATGCAGGTTTGTTTGTGGGATTTCTTTGGTATTTTTAGTGTTTTTTCCGTTTCTGGCCTGCAGGGGGCGCAGTTTTTAGGCTAGCAGCACCAAAATTTCAGGGATGTTTCTGGAGACTCTCCTGATGATATCACCCAGGTTTGGTGAGGTTTGGTTCAGGGAGTCCAAAGTTATGGATTCCCAAAGGGGGTGCCCTATCCCCATTGTTTCCAATGGGGGCTAACAGGAGATGGGGGCTACACCTTTGAGGTCCATAACTTTGGACCCCCTGAACAAAACTTCACCAAACCTGGGAAGTATCATCAGAAGAGTCTCTTACTGATACCATTATGCCCTGCACTGGGAAACACAGAAGTTTGATAAAATAGCATTTATATTGGCCTGGATGGCTACTAGCAAGACTCGCCTTTTTGTAAAGTTGCACCCACCATTTTGTTTCCTGTGCAGGCCAAGATAAATGCTGTTTTATCAGATATCTGTGTTTCCTGTGCAGGCCAAGATAAATGCTGTTTTATCAGCTATCTGTGTTTCCTGGTGCAGGGCATGTTTTTGACGAAAGCAGCATTTGAATAGCATCTTTAAACACTATAAGAGAATTGGAGGTGTGTGTGTGGGGGGGACAAGGGACGGCAGGCATTATGAACTGGCGAAGCATCCGACATACAGAAGATCCAGGAAGATGTGGCTAATCGATTCCCATATCTCCTTGGTTCTTTATGCTGAACAGAGTAAAGTGCTGGGTTTCAGGGGTGGGATGCCTCTGTGCATGGCTCTATTTACTCATGGCTAACAGCCACTAACAGACCCCTCCGACATGAATCTGACCCCCTCTTAGACTCACTCCTGCTTGTAGCCAGCCCCACATCTATTGGCAGCGAATCCTACAATTTAATTACTAGTTCAGTGATTGAGTCAATGACTGACAAAAGCATCGTTCAGCTTTTCAATCAGGTGGATATCCTGACCTTACTCTTCCTGGTTTGATAAAGCCTCTCTCTACTTCTGGTGTAGAGTTGCCAGGAAAAAAAACCCACGCACGCACGCACACACGCACGCACGCACACCCAATCTGAATTCCACTAAATATTTTGTGGGTTGATATAAATCCAAGTGAAGTTAGATATGGCCACACAGCCTGGAAAACCCACAACAGCCAGTTGATTCCGGCCACGAAAGCCTTCGGCAATACATTACATAGACTGCTGTTACCTGTGATGGTATACGTAGCTAACTTTGATCATCAAGAGGCACATCAGAAGAATCACGCCGGAGACATAGGTCACCGGATGCAGAAGGCCAGCTGACTGGGCGTAGAAGTCTATCCTTGTCAAATCCTGAGACAAAATGAGGCACAGAATTAGTCCAACCTTTGCAGTAAAAAGCTGATAAAAAAGAACAGAGTAAGTCTAGGACAGAACTGAACCTGCACCTGTCCGTCTCAGCTTAGCAATCAAAGAAGCCTCCTCAAAATGTCTCACAGTTCCACCCTCACACAGGATTTCCTGGGTAGGGAAAACGGCTGCAGCAATTAACTCTTCAGAATGTAATTCTGCCACAATGTAGTGCCACAATGTTCCATTCATTCAGAGAATCATCTAGATACATTGTGACGGATCAGTTTCAGTTCTTGCGGTCTGAGGACCTGAACAGGTAGCTTGCAGAGATGCGACCTACCCCTTGTCTCCTGGATCTTTGCCCATCTCAGCTGATTGAGCCAGCATGGATTTGACCAAAAAGCATCTGTGGCAGAGGCCTAGCACAGGTAACTATCTGAAGTATCAACTTATTGAAATATCAACCAAATTGATCATCAAATTGAATATCAACCAAATTGATCATATATGCATAGGTTTCAAATCAAAGTTGCATGTATATTTTTTATAATTATTTTACTTTGTATTGAACTTTCATATTTTTTAAAAAACCTTTATTAGGCATAAAACCGGTGTGTGTCATGAATTCCAAATACAATAAAAAGATCATTATTGCACAACTTGCAGTACACTGAGTAAAAATGTAGCAACAGCTTCAGAGAATGTAACTGTCAAGTATCACAGGATAACTACTGACCTTCTCCCAGAAATAAAAGAATGAAGACAACGGGCACAATCTAGCCATCCAAAGAAGGGGGGGCGCAGAGAGGATGGCTTAATATTTATGTTTGCTTCACCAGGTAGCAGTCTTATTTTACTTGAAATCCACTCCTCTTTTAAACAGAAGTTCAACTCAGCTAATATTTTAGATTTTTAAAAACCCACTTTTTGTCTAGAGAAGGATTAGGTTTAATTGTCAGATAGGAGAATGAGAATGTTCAAGTTCTAGGATTATACTGATTAACATTTTTTAAATAGCTTCTAATTCCAAGAGTTCAAAAATAATTTTTAATTTCAATCTTCTCCCACATAAAGACTTCATGGGCCACAGCATCAACCATATTACTACATTTTAAAAAGAAAAATGTACTGGCAACAAAAATCAAGAAAGCCTGCGACTGATATCCTAAAAGGCATTGGAAAGTAAACTGCAGTGATTGTACTTTAATAACGAATTCGGGTCCTTCTGAACTAATTAAAAGTATTTTAAGTTATTTGTTACAGTAATACTTTCTCAAAGACTAAGCTGCTTAACAATTCAGATATATTAAGGTTCAGAACAGCTTTGGAAATAATTCCAGTAAAGTTAGGGGCTTTTGAGATTCTTGACAGAGTGGCCCACACGCAACTATCTGAGTTAATTTCACTGTTATCAGTGTCTCCAAGAAAAAAGGAAGGGGGGCAGAAAGTCTTTCAAATTCACAAAAGCGCACACACACAAATGTCCCGTTTCCTGTTCTTGAGGTAATCCTTCCTACAAAATAGGTTAGCAAGAGAGTGGTCATTTGCAATCCTGGATTGAAACATAAGTCTCCTCGGGCCTTTGTTAACGGACCAAAAAGACATCCATAGAAAAAGAAGAGTTTGGATTTCTACCGCACCTTTCTCTCCTGTAAGGAGACTCAAGGTGGCTTTCACGCTCCTTTCCCTTCCTCTCCCCACAACGGACACCTTGTGAGGTAGGTGGGGCTGAGAGAGTTCTGAAGAACTGTGACTAGCCCAAGGTCACCCAGCAGGAATGTAGGAGTGCAAAAACACATCTGAATCACCAGATTAGCCTCTGCTACTCAGGTGGAGGAGTGGGGTATCAAACCCGGTTCTCCAGATGAGAATCCACCTGCTCTTAACCACTACACCATGCTGGCTCTCATAAGGGAGATCCCGTATTTCAGTAAAATTCAGACTGGGATCCAGCAAGGTATTCGCTCAGAGTGAGAACAGAAAAACAGAACGAAAACTCTGCTTAAAGCACTTCCTAATGCAACAAAAGGGAAACATCCCGCGAAATAGCTCCTTACTCACTAAAAAATGCAGGCAATGTCTCACTAATTAGCTGTAACAACACACCCTTAATGCCCAGAAGGATGAGCTGATGATCCACCCCTCCCCGCCTCATATTAAGCCTACTTTTCCCTCAGAATATGACTACCAGTCCACCCTCTACACCATCCAGTGCCCAGTTTATTCCAATACCCCCTCCCCCTATTGGTAAGCCATTTCACATCTGTAATTTCTTATCCTGGCAGTTACAATCAAACTGGCTAGTAAGATTCAAATGTTCTGGCTCCAAATCAACCCCAGCTTTGGGGGTCCACTTGCTGCTCACCTTCCAACATTTCCCCAGCATAAATATAGCCCCTCAAACGTCAGAATTTTGCAACAGCTGACTTCCTCACGATTGCACTTCATTCCCTCATTCTGTTTTATTGATAATATTCCCTCATCTTTGTTTTTATTTGTAATCCTACAAACCGATATTTGAAGGGGTAGAAAAGGAAATGAAATGTGACTGACACTACAACTTGGGATGCAGGAGTCTTCGAGATCTACAGCTGGCCTCAGTCTCTGCCTTGCTTCTTCCTTCTACCCAGGACACCTTCATTGCATCAAGACAGGTATGCCTGCTTTCATTTGCCCCTCCCATTTAATGTGGGCTTTTACTGCATCAGTGTTAGACTGTCTTGGGGGAGAGAAAGACAGCGAGATAGAAATTGCTCTGAGTGCCTTCTGAGTGGTTCCTGGTTTTCCTTGATCTATATTTCTAAATAAAAAGTTAGACACTGTTTCTACTTTCCACTGGCTTTATTTCTGGGAATTTTCCCATTCCCATAGTAAAGTGCACCTACTAAGTTCTGAACCTTGGTATACACAGACAGTGGTCCTTAATTTAATTTTACCTGCGTACATGTGGGGATGCTCTTAACATGCAAGACTATTTGGGTAACAGCTACCCCGATGAAGCCAAGTAAGATTTCAACCAGTACATCCAGATCCGGCACACTATTCACAGTTTTAACCAGGTAACGAAAATGGGAGGTTTTCCACCGATAGATATATTCACCTCTGAAAACCGCATAAAATGTTACCAGTTCACATACCATCAAGACAGCATAGTTACTGAGCGAGGTGCACTGTACGGTAGTGACGTTTTCATCTGAAGAAAGAATGTGGCATCCGTCCGATTTCCACCCTCCTTGTCCATTCAGCAAATCAAAGTCCCACTGCGCTGCAACGGCGTCTGCGCCGTGTGCAATCCGTCGCAACGTCACGTTAATAGGAATGTGTTGGTGGGGCGGGCTTAAACCATCTTGTTTGGTATGAGACAAAAAAAAAAGTTTCAAGTTATACACACCCACACTTAAAAACACAACAACTTCAAGATGGAAGACACTGAAGCTGATGCTCCAGGAAAGTGTTAATTTGCCAGCAACAAACCTATTTTGGTGAGGATAACAGGTGTGACCACGGTGCGCCGCTTTCTGTCGTTAGTTAATGTTGTTGAATTCCCCGTGGCCGGGAAGAGTTTCCCATTGCGGAATGCCATAAGCTGAAGCTTATAGATGGTGTCGTCTGCCGGCCTGATTTCTCTTCTGCGCTTTTGTGAGAAAAGGGCAGGCGGCAGCTGGATAGAAGCCTCCATGACGGTGTTCTACAATAAAACAGTGAGGATTAACACAGATCTGACAGCGTGTGCCGATTATTGAGGAATTGGAGCACCTTCCTTATGAGGAGAGGCTGCAGCGTTTGGGACTCTTTAGTTTGGAGAGGAGACATCTGAGGGGGGATATGATTGAAGTCTATAAAATTATGCATGGGGTAGAAAATGTTGACAGAGAGACATTTTTCTCTCTTTCTCACAATACTAGAACCAGGGGGCATTCATTGAAAATGCTGGGGGGAAGAATTAGGACTAATAAAAGAAAACACTTCTTCATGCAACGTGTGATTGGTGTTTGGAATATGCGGCCACAGGAAGTGGTGATGGCCACTAACCTGGATAGCTTTAAAAAGGGTTTGGACAGATTTATGGAGAAGTCGATCTATGGCTACCAATCTTGAACCTCCTTGATCTGAGGTTGCAAATGCCTTAGCAGACCAGATGCTCAGGAACAGCAGCAGAAGGCCCTTGCTTTCACATCCTGCAGGTGAGCTCCCAAAGGCACCTGGTGGGCCACTGCGAGTAGCAGAGTGCTGGACCAGATGGACTCTGGTCTGATCCAGCAGGCTTGTTCTTATGATTAGGCGTGGAAATCAGCTCTTTCTCCCTTCTGCTTTGGGTATGTTTTCTCTCAGCAAAGAATCTGTTTTTGGGCTGGTCTACCCAATGCCAAATACAGTTGAACCAGGAAATCTCCCTCAGCAAGTGGAGAGCACTCTCTTATGAACCATGTTTCCAGAACCATGTTTCCATCTGTGAATATGTATAATCTGTGTAAAATAAAACCCTCCAAAAACAAATAAAAATCACAGCTATGGCTTTCCAATTGCTCAATAAAACTTCCGTCCTAAACTGACTGTTAACCTCCTAAAAACAGATTTTAATAGCTGTTACCTCAGCCTATCTTCCCTCCAATAGAGCATCACCTTGCATATTCATGAGCAAGTTTGCATAATATATAAGTTGTGCCCTGTGAACGCTGTCGGAGCACAAATACAGCACACAGCCCATCATTTGCACTACTTAAGAACCAGTGTTGTATAACAGCTAGTTTCTCAGGTTAAGCCTAGGAGAAGAAGAAGAGTTTGGATTTATAAACCGCTTTTCTCTCCTGTAAGGAGACTCAAAGGGGCTTATAAAACTCCTCTCCCCACAACAGACACATTGTGACATAGGTGGGCCTGGGACGGGCTGAGATAAATTGAAGAACCATGTGAAACCTTGAGCTCCTTGAAGAAAAGGCACAAAGGTAGTAAAATGAACAGAGAATACAGGTGCTCAAATTTCACCACCAATCTAGCATTCAAAATTTTTCCCTGCCTTTCTTCCAAGCAGAACAGGGTGGGGCACATCGTTCTCCCACCTTCCATTTTACTCGTACACCAACCCTGTGATGTAGCTCAATTTTGGAAGGAGTTACTTTGAGGGACTGCAGTCAGGGAAACAGGGCATGAGCATGCCACAGGAAGCTTTCTGTTTAGATTCCTTTTAAAAATCTGTGGGGATTTTTTTTTTGCACGGGGAATCATTTACAATACACCCCCACCCCAGCACTGTGCAATGCTATGGTCTAGGCCAATGATGGCGAACCTTTTTAAGATAAAGTGCCCAAATCGCAACCCAAACCCCACTTATTTATCGCAAAGTGCCAACCTGGCAATTTAACCTGAATGCTGAGGTTTTAGTTTACAAAAAACTGGTTGGCTCCCTCTTCCTGCACCCCACCCGCTCGAGCAGGGGCCAGCCTGCTCTAGCCTCCAGCAAGTCCTGCATGCACTGATGTGTGCCTCTGTAGTATCTCTGCCTACTCTGCACCACTGACCCTCGGGCAGCAGCCGCCAGGAGCACAGGCACCAGGTCCGCCAGCTGAGTCCTCCCTGTTCACTGCGGTGCACGCACATCGTTCTCAGTGGCCCAGGCCAGCCTAGATGTGTGTGTGTGGGGGGTGGGTGGGGGTGGTGGTGATTTTCCACCCCCCACATGATGAACTGTGTGTATGCGTGCCCACAGAGAGGGCTCTGAGTGCCACCTCTGGCACCCGTGCCATAGGTTCGCCATCACTGGTCTAGGCAGTGCTTTACAACTTGATCTTGACAAAGGCATAACCCACCCCACTCCAAAATCTAACCTTAAGTGCTAGACTTGACAACGTATTAGAGACATTGCACTTAAAGCCCAGCTGCTTATCCAGATTCCCATCCACATCTCTTCGCCCGTAGTCGGGCAGCCCAGTGCGGTCTGTCGTCGCCACCTTCTGGAAGACGGTGCAGGTCATCCCGGTGAAGCTGGAGCTCTTGATGACGTAGGCTTCCACTGCAATGTTTGGAGAATACTATAGGAATCGAAAACAGAAAAACTGCTTTGTGCTGTGCGTGACGAAGAAGCCAGCGTGCGTGCGCAGAGTGCCATCAAGTGACAGCTGATTCAGGGTGACCCTGAAGGGTTTTCAAGGGAAGATGAACAGAAGTGGTTTGTCATTGCCTTCATCTGCACAGCTTCCCTGACATTTTTTGGTGATCTGATTTCCAAGTACTAACCAGGGCTAACCCCACTTAGCTTCCAAGATAGGCCACGAGGCTGCAAGCAATACAGGTTACACTGACTGGCCAGAACACATGCCCATTTTCAAAATTCGCATATTCCAATCCCCAAATAATTGTTTTCTTCATTTTAAACCCCCACTACTACTAAAATACCCCTTTCTGTTGGAATAGTACCAGAACAGGGGCACATAGCCAAATATCTTGAACTATTAACTGAACTATTAACTGAATCCATCAGAGATGGATTATTAGAAGGGCCAGATGCAATACTTTCCCATCGGTAATTACAAAGGGTCGCTACCTATCTATCCCTCTCCAGGATCGGGTCTGTCCACACTGTAAAAACCAAGTGGAGACTCTTGCTCACGTTATACTTGACTGTCTGAGATATGTGGGTATTAGGAATTTCTCTCCTGGGCAAATCTGAAAGAGACTCTGACAACTCTGTTGTGGAGCTTTTGTTAAATAACACAGAGGCCGTGCTCTTGGAAAAAGTAGCAAAATTTCTTTTACAAGTGACAGAATTTTCTAAGTAACGTCCAATGCTAGATACAGTTTATCTGTCTGTGTTTTGAATGTACTTTTGATTTGTACTTTAGAAATGTCTGTGACGCTCTGGAGCCTATTTTAATATGCCTAATAAAGGTTGTTGTATTGTACTACTAAAATAAGGAGTGGAAGGAGGAGTGGAAACTGTTGAAAAATTATTTTAACTGGAAGTATAATGTATTAAAGTGAGATTTAGGTAATTATTCATATTTTATTATTTTCCACATAAGTTTGTATAATGATAATTTCTGAATTTTTGGAAAGAGAAGTCTTTAGAGTAATGAGTAACGAGGTATATGATACCAATCTTCCAATCGGGGAAGAAATGATTTTAATTGTGTATACTAATCACTGTACATTGTTTCCTGTACGGATTTTTTTTTACAAGATCAAGCAGATATGTATACATACTATACAATGTATAGAGAATGAAACAAAATCTTTGTGGTATACAACTATATACTTTAATAAACTAATTACAAAAAGAAAATAAAAAAAGAAAAAAGAAAATAATACCTATACCTGAATTACAATGATAACAACAAAGCATGCAAATTAATTAATTTAATTAATAAACCTTTATTTGGCATAACAATAATCATAACACAATTAAAAAACCTGAGATAAAAGGTACACAAATACAAAGGTTTAAGATAGAATATAAATTATTGATTGTGCATCGCATGCAAATTGCCTACCGTTGAGTAAACCTGAGCGCCATTTGCCAGCCGGTAAGTCGCAATCCTCTGCAAGCTCTGCACGATTCGAGTGCATGCTTTGGCTTCTCTCTGCGCCATCCACAAGATGCGCTCATCAGCCAGCATGATGTTACTCGCAATGTCCACCATCACATCTCCAAGCTAGTGCAGGAGACAGAGACAAAGGAGTCACCCCTCTACACGCGTGTCTTACACACAAGGATTTTAAAATAAAAAATTCTGCTCCATCTCTTCGCCCCAAATCACAAACGTCAGGTAAAATAATCTAATTTAATCAGCGTGTTTAATGCACATTCTCCCATCCCACCTTTTACATATCATTATTATTCGTTCCCCTTTTGGGCTCAGGCAGCTTCTGACATGCAGCAAAAGACAACAAAATGATGCACAGCATCTGTTAACTGATCTAGCTATACAATCCCTACAGTCCAAACAGAAAGATCGGGAAACAAGGGGATGGTGGGAGAGAGTCCACTGGATGGGAAGCCATTGCTGCCTCAATGACAAGCCTGGGGAACAGCTCTGTCTTATAGGCCCTGAAGAACTGCATGAGGTCCCCACTCCTCCACCTGAGTGGCGGAGGCTTATCTGGGGAATTCAGATTAGCCTGTACACTCCAACACACGCCAGTTGGGTAACCTTGGGCTAGTCACAGTTCTTCGGAGCTCTCTCAGCCCCACCCACCTCACAGGGTGTTTGTTGTGAGAGGGGAAGGGAAAGGAGCATGTAAGCCACCTTGAGACTCCTTACAAGAGAGAAAGGTAGGATATAAATCCAAACTCTAATGTGAAGGAGTGGAGAATCAAACCCAGTTCTCCAGACTACAGTCCACCACTCTAAAGCACTGCACCACGCCAGAGACTTTGAGGGAATCTGTTCACTGCCTCGTGCTTGTATGGCCCCCACCCAGCAGCTACCTATAACCTGGTTCTTCTCATTGCATAATAAAATGTATTACATTATGATGATAGTGATCCCAGAGTAAAACGGGCAAAACCAAATACTGTACTGAGGAAGTACATTTGATTTTTATGAAATGGGCTTATACTAGGAAGCCTGTCTGATATTTGGCCATTTATGGACTCTTTGTAGAGTTCTGCTGGCTTGCAAGTTACTTTCAGAGACCAGTGTAACTTATTTGCTTATTGTGGATCCGCAGATGATATTGTGACTTATTTCTGCATTTTGGTTCCACTCTCCACGTTGACAGACTTATGTATTCAATGTACACTTTTTTGATGCACTTATTCCTAATAGTGTTTTTGAGTAATCTAGGAGGAAAGGCCACTTTGTTATATGCATATCGTGGGTCCTCACAGGGGCGTATCTATAGAAAATGGCGCCCAGGGAAAGCACTGAAACTGCCCCCACCCCCCAAATCTGGCAGGTCCCCCTCATCTTGGAACCAGCTCTCAAGCGGCCAGGTCTACCAATACTTTCAATCACACGGGTAACTAGCTCTCTGGAAGGTTGCGCTACCTGCCTTTAAGAAAAATTGGTGGACCTGGCCTCTACCCATTATTTTCAATTGTGGATAGACCAGCTCTCCAAGGGCTGAGCTGCAGTGTTGAGAAAAACTGGTCTAGCCTTTGCTTCATCATGGCGAGTAGACCAGCCCTCCAAATGGCAGCGGCTTCCTGCTTCGCGCTAAAGGTGACCTTGGTACCCGCACAAAGCAAAAGTAGTTTCTGGGGGGTCACATCCTGACTTGGGTTCTCCCCGGCCTGGGAACACGCCTTCAGTGGATCCTCATCTAGCTGGCCTTATAAGAGGTATGAAGGAAAACAAATGTCAACAGCAGGATCTCACCAAAGGCCATGAAATGCAAGAAGTAGAGGCAATTTACAATGATATACGTTCAACTGTGATCAATTACAGAGACCACACAACAGTGGGTGGCCTTGCAAGAATATGTTGTACTAACCATGCTGAAGCCAGTCAAAATTAGGACGAAAACCACTGTGAATTTCACAGAGAAAAGAAGAAGAAGAAGAAGAGTTTGGATTTATATCCCCCCTTTCTCTCCTGCAGGAGATTCAAAGGGGCTTACAATCTCCTTGCCCTTCCCCGCTCACAACAAACACCCTGTGAGGTGGGTGGGGCTGAGAGAGCTCCGAGAAGCTCTGACTAGCCCCAGGACACCCAGCTGGCGTGTGTGGGAGTGCACAGGCTAATCTGAATTCCCCAGATAAGCCTCCACAGCTCAGGCGGCAGAGCTGGGAATCAAACCCGGTTCCTCCAGATTAGATACATGAGCTCTTAACCTCCTACGCCACTGCTGCTCCTGCAGAATTCAAAAGCAAAACTAAAAAGGAGGCCCTCGGCACACACCATGGACAACTGTGTTTACTCTGGCTAGAATTGTGTTTTCAGACGCAGCTTGTCAGCTGAGACCCAGAAACAGTAAACTGCGAAGGGCAACTCTGCTTCCAAAGCCACTTGGGGAAACACACTGAAACAACAGAGCCAATCAGGGTTCAGCATCCTGCCTTTGTGGTTTTACATGTTTACGACCCACACAGCCACAGTAAACGTTTTTGCTGTATAAAGTAAGCAGCAATTCATAAACCTAAACAGTGTTGCGGCTCTGTTCCCTGATGATTTTTGGAAGGAATTCTCTCCGTTCCAGCAATTCATTCCTCCCTTCATTCAGTTGACTGTAGCCTGTTTAATATATCGTACATTCAGGCTAAATAGTCAGTGCATTTTTATGGCTCGCCAAGGCAAGACATCACTAAAAGGGGCTTCGCTCGGCCACGTGCAAAGTGTACTTCGGTTACCCCGCTTCTAATCCTATGACAAATGCTGCTCATGAATTCCTGTCTGGCACTTTTATAGCTTTTACTGCCTTCAAGCAGTGACAGAACAATGTCAGTCTATGTCAATCTAGACCTTAGAACCGTGATGGCGAACCTTTGGCACTCCAGATGTTATGGACTACAATTCCCATCAGCCCCTTCCAGCATGGCCAATTGGCCATGCTGGCAGGGGCTGGTGGGAATTGTAGTCCATAACATCTGGAGTGCCAAAGGTTCGCCACCACTGCCTTAGAACATCACAACAGGAAAAACAGCATCCTGATATGCAATAAATCATCGTGTAATCCATGCCCTCCACACATTTTAGGTCAAATTAAACCAGTCACTTAATGAACTACTTTGGTTATTTCAAAAATCCACCACGGAATTGCCTATATAATTAAAGAAATATTCCTGGTGCTTTTTAAATTAGCAACGAGGGTTTGTTTAATTTAACTGCAGTCTCAGTAGGCTGCGGTTTCCAACAGAAATGGGAAGATCAATAATGCTCAATGAGAAAACGGAACGCTTCTTCCCACAGGCAGATTGTTGACTCTTAAAAGCTACTCGACGAGCACTTTCTAATTTAGTTGCCTTGATGTAAGTGTTACAGATCTCAAAAAGAGTGGTGTATTAACCAATTGGTTGTGTGGTTTAGTTTTAGAGAGAAAAAGGGGGTTTCTTGTTCTTCAAAAAAAAAACACCCCTCAGTACTATAAAGTTACCTCTTTGTACTTCTCAGCAAATCTCCCAAATTTTTCTATCATTTCAGCCACAAAAATAATATCCATCTTGTCGGAAAAGTTTGCTGCTTCCACGGTATAAGCTAACAGCTGCCGTGCTGTTGCCACAGCATTGGTAAGGTTGAGGGGCATCTGTACAAAGCACAAAAGACTGGTTAAAGCATAAAACCAAAACAGATCACATTGGATCCAGCCGTTTAAGAATGATCATACAGAACTATAAAGAAGAAGAAGAGTTTGGAATTATACCCCCCCCCCCTTTCTCTCCTGTAAGGAGACTCAAGGTGGCTAACAAGCTCCGTTCCCTCCCCCCCCCCCCAAAAAAAACAAACACCCTGCGAGGTAGGTGGGGCTGAGAGAGCTCCGAAGAGCTGTGACTCGCCCAAGGTCACCCAGCTGGTATGTGTTGGAGTGCACAGGATAATCTAATTCCCCAGATCCACAGCCTCCACAGCTCAAGGGGCAGAGCAGGGAATCGAACCCGGTTCTCCAGATTAGAGTGCACCTGCTCTTAACCACTATGCCACTGCTTCTCCCTAAAGTCTCTTGATTAAGATGGTCCTACTATACATACAATCTCAATCTTTACAGGGTGTTTGTTGTGAGGGGGGAAGGGCAAGGAGATTGTAAGCCCCTTTGACTCTCCTGCAGGAGAGAAAGGGGGGATATAAATCCAAACTCTACTCTTCTTCTTCTTTATTATGATCATAGATCAGCCTAGTATAAATAGAATGGGTGGGATCCAGAAGGTCAATGCTTCATATCTTCCCCCTACCTGAAGCCCATCCCCAGTCCCAAAAAGGGCCTCCTGGGGAACGGGGATGCCTCTAGAGCAGTGGTGGTGAACCTTTGGCACTCCAGATGTTAAGGACTACAATTCCCATCAGCCTCTGCCATCATGGCCAATTGGCCATGCTGGCAGGGGCTGATGGGAATTGTAGTCCTTAACATCTGGAGTGCCAAAGGTTGGCCACCACGGCTCTAGAGCCGCATGGGGGTGCAATGTGGAGATCTACAGTGGGAAGGGGACCCTAGCACTCCTGAAGAGCCGCTCTTAAAGGTCAAAGAGCTCTCTGAAGCAATATACTACAAGGCATGAGAAGCTGCAGCGGAATTAAAAAATGAGCAACGCCTCCAAAGGAACACAGATGTTACCTGGGAATACACCTGAGCTCTCTGGATCCGGACAGTATCCTTAAAGCAGGGGTGTCAAACTCAATCGCACAGGGGGCCAAAACTCAAAGTACACTTTAGGTCGCGGACCGAACAGGGAACCAGCAGTTTCAGTAAACATGCGCTCATTTTCCCACCGGTTTTGAAAGGCTCTGTTTTCAGAATCAACTTTTCTCTGGGCCATTGTTAGAGGCTAGCTTTGATTTGAAATTAGTATACCTGACAACCATTTTAAAGTGCTAACTTATTCTCATTTTATCACTTTTAACTGTATTTTTTTAAAATATACTATACTAGTACACTAAACCAAATTGGTTCATTATTATTTGGCACAGAATCAAATTTTTAAATATTAAATATGATACACAAAACAAACGTAGAACTTCTTATAAAAGATAGGTATCTTTTCCAATCTAACTGATACACACTGTCTAATATTTAGGCAGGGTAGGATACCTATTGCTGTATTATTTTGTTTTTAACTTGCTAATCAGATCTATTTATATTGCAATTTTATATTAGATTGTATTTTTACATTGATGTGTAGGGGTATTTACTGTCATTTGCTCTGGCTATTTCTTTTTTAAAAAATCTGAAGTGATTTGAACCCCTCGAAGTCAACCATCAAGGAACTGGCCGCTGATAGTGGTGCCCCCCCCCCTAGTTTGGTTCTCGTTTGGCCCCGACATCTGGGCCATTTGTCATCTAACGAGACCATCAAGCCTCCCTTTTGGGGGGGTGGGGGGAAGGGAATCTTAAAATTGGGATATTGGACACCATTCATATTTTCATCCCCTGATGTTCACTGTTTGTTAGAATTACTCTCTGGTTTTATTGCTGCCTTTTAATGTTTTAACTATTTTATATTGTTACTCCTATCTGCTGTACACCGCCCAGAGCCCTTCGGGGCTGGGGCGGTATAGAAGCCTCAAAAATAAATAAATAAATAAAGCTATGTGGACTATTTCCTTGCTATTGAATTATACCTGAGACTGCAGAATGTGTCTGTGTAAATTTTGATCTACCTATGCCTATTAAAGGTTAATAAAGATAAAGATTTGAAATTAGGGTTGTCTACATCAACAGACGCTTGATCTGACGTAGGTAGCCTATAAGGCAGCTGCTGTGCCGCACTATGGGATTTGAAGTGTGTTATCGGTGCTTCATATCGCCGGGCCGTTAAAAAAAAGATATATAAAATGATCTCACGGGCCGGATATAATTGTATGCTGGGCCGGATGTGGCCCGCGGCCCTTGAGTTTGACACGTGTGCCTTAAAGTGACCGACATGTAAGTTAGCACAAAAGCTTTCAAAGGTTATTTTATAAATAATTTCAGAGAAGGTGAGGGGGAAAAAACTGTGAATAACCTGATTGAACATGTACAAGACCCTAGTGGCATCATTAGCGTACTGGCACCGAGAGTAATCCTCCTCAGCCCAGAATCCTTCCCGGCTGCATCTGCGCCAAGCCCTCTTCTCATCTTGAGAGTTGCCAGTGTAGATCCCGCTGCCAGCTGAGTAACGAGTGCAGAGCAGGTATGCGGTAATGCCCGCCAACGTTCGAGGCCACCTAGAGAACGAAGGGAAAAGATTAGACAATCTACATGGCAAGCGTGGGGAAAAAAAATCAATAAATGATGAGGTTAAGAACTGAATGTGAGACGCTGCAGAACTACGTCTCTGTGACCTACGGAAAAGATCAGCTTGGTGAGTCTTCCGACATTAAAATTCAGGGCGCATGAAAATACTGAAGAATCTTATTATACTACTTCAGATCATCATGCTATTGATCAGGCTAGCTCTCGATTTTGGAAACTTTGAAAGAAAACGACACACGCGATGAACGTGACGTGCAAAGGAAAAAATCATAGTTGTGGGTTAACTCCAAATTAAGAAGAAGAAGAAGAGTTTGGATTTATATCCCCCCTTTCTCTCCTGCAGGAGACGCAAAGGGGCTGACAATCTCCTTGCCCTTCCCCCCTCACAACAAACACCCTGTGAGGTCGGTGGGGCTGAGAGAGCTCCGAAAAGCTGTGACTAGCCCAAGGTCACCCAGCTGGCGTGTGTGGGAGTGCACAGGCTAATCTGAATTCCCCAGATAAGCCTCCACGGCTCAGGCGGCAGAGCTGGGAATCAAACCCGGTTCCTCCAGATTAGACACACGAGCTCTTAACCTCCTACGCCACTGCTGCTCTTTTAACTTAGTTTACTAACTAACCCTTTTAACTTAGAAATTACACCCTTTTGGAACACTTGACAACTGGGAATCTCCCCCCCTCCCCCACCAAAGGTCCCTAAGCAATCTCATCTTGCCAAAATGCCAGACCAGAAACCAAAAGTAGTGTGGAGGGTTAGCCTATTTGTTAGTTACACTGGGGCCAACAGAGTGGGGGATGGGGTCTCAGCTCACCTACCTCTTGATAAAGGGATTCTCCAGCACTTACTAGCCAGGGCAATATACTGAGCCCCCCACCCCTTGTTCCTGCAGTGGCGTAGGAGGTTAAGAGCTCGTGTGTCTAATCTGGAGGAACCGGGTTTGATTCCCAGCTCTGCCGCCTGAGCCGTGGAGGCTTATCTGGGGAATTCGGATTAGCCTGTACACTCCCACACACGCCAACTGGGTGACCTTGGGCGAGTCACAGCTTCTCGGAGCTCTCTCAGCCCCACCTACCTCACAGGGTGTTTGTTGTGAGGGGGGAAGGGCAAGGAGATTGTCAGCCCCTTTGAGTCTCCTGCAGGAGAGAAAGGGGGGATATAAATCCAAACGCTTCATCTTCTTCTTCATCATCATCTTCTTGTTCTTCTTCTTCCTCAAGAGCACTAGACTTTTTTGACCCCAGAATAAGACTCTTTCAGTTGAGGCAGAGACAGTTTTCCTTGAGTTCTATCGGCCCCAATCTACCCTTCCTCCTCCTTCCCTGTTTACTGGCGCCTAAAGCTATTTAAAGAACTTAACGCCATCTGGAATGGGATTCAAGGTTTCATGTTTTAATGTTATTATCAACTTAATTTGGTTTGCAGCTTACGCTTGATTAGTTAGCTGCTCTGAGCCTGTTTAATAAAATAAATAAGCCTTTTACAAGCACCGATCAAAATACTGCAAAATGCGGAGCAAACTTTCAAGTCGCCCAGCTCTCTGATCAGCATGTCCAGTACCAAAAAAAAAAAAAAAGAGGGGGGGGTGTAAGGTATTGGAAAAAAGACATTTAATGGCTCAATGAAGGAGTCACCCGCAGTCTGAAAACGGAACAGGGGACAGGAGTTGCAGATTTAACAGTTAATCGTACTTCTCCCCAGCCGTAACTGGAACATACCAGTTCCCTGTATGGCAGAAAGCAGAAGAAACAGGGACCAGTTCCAGTACAAACAAGCTTGAAGATAACATCCAGGCACAGGTAAAAAGGATCAACAGAAGACAGTGAGGCAGTGATGCTCCACAGGTGGCTGGCTGGAAGCATCTCCTTCGTGCCTCACCAGCTTTTCCCTTTCTCTCTCCCCACCTGCCAGAACTAATTAAATGAACTGAACATGCCAAGGGGCACGCCTTATCTTCTCTCTCACATTTTTACAGAGTGCCCCCATAAAAGTGCAACAGAGATAATAGTAAGTTAAAGTCTTTTAAAAAATCTCTATGTGATCCCATCTCCCTGAACCATTGGCCCTAACAGCAGCGAGACGCCAGCGGTGGGGGCAGACGAATACACTCTCTGGATCAGCGGGCCAAGCAAAGCAGGGAGGGAGCTCCTCTCTAATCTGGAGAACCGGCTTCAGTTCCCTACTCCTTCACATGAAGCCTGCTGGGTGATCTTGGGCCAGTCACTGTCCTCTCCAAACTCTCTCAGCCCCACCTGCCACATAAAGCGTGTGTTGTGGGGGGTAAGGAGGGAAGTTGATTATAAGCTGCTTTGAGACTCCTTAGAACAGGGGTCTGCAACCTGTGGCTCTCTAGATGTTCATGGACTACAAATCCCATCAGCCCCGCCAGCATGGCCAATTGGCTGTGCTGGTAGGGGCTGATGGGATTTGTAGTCCATGAACATCTGGAGCGCTACAGGTTGCAGACCCCTGCCTTAGAAGGTAGGGAAAATAAACAGGGCATAAAGAACAACTCTTCTTCATATGTCATATCCCCAGTTGAGAAGAGTCCTTCTGTACCCCAATATGCTTTAAGTCTCAGCAGGGATAATGACAAGAAAACAAACCAACACTCTTTCCCCCACTGCTGTACGTAGACTGTGGGGAGAGGTCAAAGTTTTTAATTGGGATAATCATGAGGGAGGGTTACTGCCCTCCTTTCCCATGCCAAACATTTTGGTGATAAAGTCAGAAATCCATGTACACTCCTAAGAGTTCCTTCTATTTTTTCCACAAGAGAAATTAAAAAAGCTTCTGGAACTTTTTACATTTTAGAGGTCTTAGGGAAAAAGGGAACCTTCAAAGAAGTTTATCATGTTCTAAAAGTTGTGAAGCAGAATTGAGAGAAATGTTCCATCCTCACATCAATGAAAACTGATTTAGGAAAAAGAAAATAAAACATTTCACATGGCACGTGTGGAACATATGGAATCTACTAATACAAGACTGGGATGCCAGAGGTATAGATGGTATAGATGGCTTTAACAAGGGATTAAATGAAGTCATAGCAGGTAGGTCTATCCATGACTGTTGCCTGGGGTAACAAAAATCAAACTTCCACGCTCAGAAGTACTTTATCCCTTCAAATACCAAGCAGCAGTGGCGTAGTGGTTAACAGCAGGGGTACTCTAATCTGGAGGAACCGGGTTTGATTCCCCGCTCTGTCATCTGAGCTGTGGAGGCTTATCTGGGGAGTTCAGACTAGCCTGTGCACTCTCACACACGCCAGCTGGGTGACCTTGGGCTAGTCACAGTTCTTCTGAGCTCTCTCAGCCCCATCTACCTCACAGGATGTTTGTTGTGGGGGGGGGGGGGAGAAGGGAAAGGAGTTTGTAAGCCCCTTTGAGTCTCCTATACGAGAGAAAGGGGGGATATAAATCCAACTCTTCTTCTCCTTCTGCTGGGGGATCTAAAGGATATGGTGTGTTGCCCTTAAGGGTTTTAATTATTTTCAAAAGTTCTCTAAGATGTACTAGAAAAAAGCTGATGACTTCCCACCCCCCACCCCAGAATTTGCTTGCTATTTTACATTTTGCTTTGACAAGTAATAAAAAGATGCACATGCGCAAGATGCACAGAATATGCAGATGTAAAAAATGCATAGTGCTGAGTAAATATTGTGCTATATATAAAATTTCAAAGGACAATCAAGCCAAAACGAAGTACGTCTTATGTATACATCCTACTTTCTTTGCCTGAATATACCATTTTCTTCCTGGCAAAAGAGTGCTATGCCTTCAGTATCAAAGAAGCAGTACGGGCCCTTCCACTAAGCTCTTTCCAGCCAAAGCAGGAACAAAAGAACATGTTTCTAGGTACATTTTCAGCCATCTGGTTCAGAATAATTTCCTTCCTAAGTCAAAACCGGATTTCTGCATATAGCCTCAAAAGATGAAAAATAACTCATGGCCCTTTGTGTACTACGGAGAAGTCAGTTGCAGCAAACTCTAGAGGACCTCTTTACAAAGTTGGTGATTCTGAAAACTGTTTCCTGCAAAGTAATTTCACTGGGACAATATCTCATTATGTTAAATAATCAGTAAGGAGGACAGGTCATTCTGGTGGGAAATATGTGAAGGGCAAACCTGTGTGCCACCTGGCTCTACCTCATGTTGCAGTCCCAAAGACTAATCAAAAAGGCTTTTTGAAGTAGCTTGATGTGGAAAATCATTCACATCTTTCTTTGGACCCAGGCTTTATTGTACGACGAGTCGAGGAATATTAGGAGTCAAGGTCCATTGAGCCCATGATCCCTTCCAAGTGATGATAAATCCCATTTCTGACTTGTAAACAACCAATCAGCTGAGGTTTGTTTGTTTGTTTGTTATTAAGTCACATCTGACTTACAGCAACCCTTGGTGGGGTTTTCAAGGCAAGAGAAGTTCAGAGGTGGTTAGCCATTGCCTGACTCTTGTGACACGAACCTGGTGTTCCCCAGAGGTCTCCCAGCCAAACACCAGCCAGGGTCAGCGCTGCTTAGCTTCTCAGAGTTGATGAGATCAGCTGACTGCCTATGACGAATAAAAATGGCCTCCCAGCACAAACACTTGTACAGTGGAAAGAAGCTGGGTCTTTTATTATCTTTTTCACAGAACAGAATAATAGAAATGTGGAGTCAGCAGGTGCCACGAGGGCCACCTAGTCCAACCCCCTGCTCAATGCAGGTTCAGCCTAAAGCAGTGGTGGCGAACCTATGGCACGGGTGCCAGAGGTGGCACTCAGAGCCCTCTCTCTGTGCACACAAAAACAGAGTGCCGCCCCCCGCCCCCCCCCGCCAACATCTAGGCTGCCCTGGGCCGCTGGGCTCGATTATTAGCATTAATCCTAAGACCTAGTTTTGGGGAAGCAGTGTAGGTAACCCTGTTAAGCGCTGTTAAACCCCACTGATTTTCATGTGAAGAACTAAAGCACGATCCTTTACCTGGGAGTAAGCTCGGTTGCTGGCAATGGGGCTTGCTTCTGAGTTCCTAGGGTCGTGATTCACCCGTTGGAAGAGTTGCACGGTTGCTTCAAAGCAAAGCCACCAACTACCACCAAGCTTACTCCTGAGTAACGCACGTCTCTGAGCCAACCGTTTTTTTCTAAACTAAAACCTCAGTATTCAGGTTAGATTGCCATGTTGGCACTTTGCGATAAATATGTGGGTTTTGGGTTGCAGTTTGGGCACTCGGTCTCGAAAAGGTTCACCCTCACTGGCCTAAAGCAACCCTGACACGAGTTCTTCCGGTTGCTGCTTGAAGACTGCCAGAGACGGGGAGCTGGATGCAAGGGTTGCATTATCGCTCAAAATAACATCGCCAGTCGAAATACTGCCTGCAGGAAATAACGGCCATCTCCTTAGAATGAAAACACCTGGTGCTGATATAATGAAGGTCAGATAAGTAAAAGAGGGAGGAGGGGAAACGGAAGCCTTTGTCAGCTGTTTAGTAACTTGGTTGGGTGGACAGCTCTCGTTTTTCTTCGGTATACTGAAAAGGTTTTTCTACAATGATTATTGGGACTGTCTAGCTAAAGGATCGTTTTTCTGTTCCTGTTTTTTAACTGCTGTAAATAAAAGGTTTGGGGCTTTATTGCTGCCGGCAGCCAGATTTGCTTACTTTCCTCCTCGTTCTCGTTCACGGAGAAGGTTGTTTTGGGGGAGGCGAGAGGAGAGCCTTCTGGAGAAGCTTGTGAGCTGCTTGTCGTCTGGCTTACAAGATTGTGGGAACGCCAGAACAGGGGCACGGGCTCATACAGGGGCTCATCACTTTTCTGGGCAGCTGAATCCACTGCTGAACTACTCTGACTGTACAAAACCTTCCCCTAATGTCTAGCCCAGTGGTGGCGAACCTATGGCACGGGTGCCAGAGGTGGCACTCAGAGCCCTCTCTGTAGGCACACGTGCACAGAGTTCATCATGTGGGGGGGGGGGGGAAATCGCCCTCCCCCACTTCTAGGCTGGCCTGGACTGCTGGGCATGATGTGTAGGTAATGCTGTTAAGTGCTGTTTAACCCCACTGATTTTCATGGGAAGAACTAAAGCACAATCCTTTACTTGGAAGTAAGCTTGGTTGCTGGCAATGGGGCTTGCTTCTAAACTCTCCTAGGGTTGTGATTCACCCATTCGAAGCATTGCACGGTTGCTTCAAAGCAAAGCCACCGACTACCACCAAACTTACTCCCGAGCAATGCGCGCCTTGGAGTCAACTGTTTTTTCTAAACTAAAACCTCAGGTTAAATTGCCGTGTTGGCGCTTTGCGATAAATAAGTGGGTTTTGGGTTGCAGTTTGGGCACTTGGTCTCGAAAAGGTTCACCATCACTGGTCTAGCCGGTACTTTTCCTTAATGTCCCACTGGTACATGTAAAATAGGAGTCATATCTTCTGCTTCCAATAGGAATAGCTCCTGGTTCTCCTCAGAGTGACAGCCTTTCAGATACTTAAAGAGCAATCATGGTCAATAATGTCTCACAAACGTGAGTGAGGCAGGCTAGGAACAAGTTTTGAGCTAAGTCCATTTGTTTATCTCTCTGCAGTGGCCATTTGGGCGGAAAACTCATGACTCAGTGGCTGCATGCAAACAAAGGTCTCGGGTTCAATCCTTCGGCATTTGTCACTGAAAGGATATTAAGTTAAAGGGGTCTATGAAAAGTCTGTGCACCTGAAGTCTCGGAAAACTGCTATCAATCTGAAGACACAATATTGAATTAGGCCATTCATGCCACTCACATAAACCTGCAACTCAGCAACATCTAGTTTCGCCTTGATTTCAAAAGTAGGTTTATTGAATGCAACTTGCACCAAAAGGCTACATTCAGTAAAATGTTGTGATATGAACACAGGTCTCACAGAAATGATATCCATGCTGAAAGTCACCTTAAGAAAAAAAATCTCTGAACTGGTGGAAGGGGGAAAAAAAAGAGGGAGGAAAGGATAATAATGAACAGCAGCTAATTTAACAGCCAAATGTGTATGGCAGTGATGGCGAACCTTTTTGGGACCGAGTGCCCAAATTGCAACCCAAACCCCACTTATTTATCACAAAGTGCCAACCTGGCAATTTAACCTGAATGGTGAGGTTTTAGTTGAGAAAAAAATGGTTGGCTCCCTCTTCCTCCGCCCCACCCGCTTGAGCAGGGACCAGCCTGCTCTAGCCTCCAGCAAGTCCTGTGCAAACTGCTCTGTGCCTCTCTAGCATCTCTGCCTCCTCTGCACCCCCCCCCCCTCGGGCAGCAGCCACCTGGAGCACAGGCACCAGGCCTGCCAGCCAAGTCCTCCCTGCTCACTGTGGTACGTGCACGTCGTGGTCAGTGGCCCAGGCCAGCCTAGAAGTGTGTGTGTGTGTGTGTGGGGGGGGGGGTGATTTTCTGTCCCCCACATGACGAACTCTGTGTGTGGGTGCCCACAGAGAGGGCTCCGAGTGCCACCTCTGGCACCTGTGCCATAGGTTCGCCATCACTGGTGTATGGTCACTTCAACTACTAGAAAATAAAACTCAAGTAAGAAAAGGCGTTACCTCACACACAGATAATCTAATTGCGGTAATTGTCACCTCCAGAGGTAATACACTGAGTGACCAGCAAAGAATTCAGAATGGAATGAAGAGAAATGAAGAGAAATGTGAGCAGCGTAAAAGAGGAAGGTGTATTATTTATTACTGACAGTTCAATACAACCGAACAGGGATAGGAATGGTAACTGCATCTCTATTGTACTCAGCTCTTGAATACAATCGTGTACAGTAATATACAACCAGGAAGTGTAAAAACAGCAAAATTCTTCCAAGGACAATTATATCCTTGAAATTCACATTTCAATTCACTCAGTGTTCTTGTTAAACCATGGCTACTCATTGCAAATTTTTACTAAATTCTATTCTTCAAACTGTTACAAAATTAAAGGCCGTTTTTATTTTATTTATTTATTTCTTAGACTTTTATACCGCCCTATCCCCGAAGGGCTCCGGGCGGTGTACAACATGTAGAAATAACAATATAAGATAGCTAAAACATTTAAAAGCAGCGATAAAAACCATAAGAACTAATTCTAATAATTAGAACGGCGTCCAGCATTCTATTTTTTAAAGTTCCCTCCCCCCAAAAGGAAGGAATGGCGAGTCTCATTGGGTGACAAATGGCCCAGATGTCAGGGGCCAAAGGAGGGGGGGGCACCATCAGCGGCCGGTTCCTCCAAAGGCCTTTAAGGCCTTTGCTCTTTAGTTTGGGCAATTTTAAGCTGAATGAGTGGGTCAACTTTCTGCCAACCAACTGGTCCATTAAAGGCCACTACGTTTTCTTCTTTAGTTAAATTAAGAACTAGGGTAACAGGTTCTTTATCGACAGGAAGGATAACAGAACTGACCAACACTCAAGTTCAAAAGCAATGCGCTAAAAATAACTACCACATCCGCTTCCAGAGCTGTCATCACCAACCTGAAGTCACCTTTATTGTTGACAACTCTTTCCGGCGGGCAATACTGTGTGCAGGCTACCTGTCCAGTACTTCACGATAATGTATCGGCCAGGTCCTTGGCAGATTGTTATTCCGGTTTGAGATGCTTCACGTGGCAACCCCAGTTGCCTGTAGATCCAGGCTGAATATTTGAAATGGTCAGAGCACTAAGGGAAAAAGGAAAGACCCTCATTAAACACTGCAGGAAAATATATGTAAGCAGTCAGTTCTGTTTAGAAAGTCATAGAATCATAGAATGAGTTGGAAGAGACCACCAGGGTCATCAAGTCCAACCCCCTGCAATTGGCCATGCTGGCAGGGGCTGATGGGATTTGTAGTCCTAGTCCATGAATATCTGGAGAGCCGCAGGTTGCAGACTCCTGTGCTAACAGATGATACTGAATGTGCAAGGGGACAGAGCCCCGGCTGTGATAGTACTCTCATCATCTACATCGGGGTATCCAATTCTGGCACTTCAGATGTTCATGGGCTACAATTCCCACCAGCCCCTGCCGGCATGGCCAACTGGCAGGGGCTGATGGGAATTGTAGTCCATGAACCTCTGAAGCACCAGAGTTGGACACCCCTGATCTACATCTTACCATTACTCTGTTTGAATAGTAACCTGTGAATTTTTACATACAGATTTTTAGCAACATGATCCAAAGGGAACAGAGGAAATTGCGCTCAAGACCCTTACCTTGCGATGAGTGAGCAGTTATGAATCATATTCTTTGCCACAAAAATCCCCTGGGACTCATCAGTTTCTACTATTTTTCCATCCTGAAACCACAGTATCTGCATGTCCTGATCAATATACGAAGCCATGCACTGGAAAGGCAGACTGTCTCCTTCAAACACAACCTGATGATGAGAGGGGGTCATGTAGAAAGATGGCAACTCCAGAGGCGGCTCTGTAGTCCGTTGAAACAAACAAACAAACAAAAAAACCCACCAAGTTTTTATATTAACAGGATTTTTTTTGTTTTCAGAACACATTTCTAGTGTTACTACATGAGAATTTGAGCATTCTTATATTGAAATCTGACATAACCACAAGCAGCCTCAGATGAGAACACTATCTAAAATGCTATCCTATGAGACACTCTGTACTGCATATAGAACAGTGGTTCTCAACCTGTGGGTCGCAACCCCTTTGGGGGTCGAACGACCCTTTCACAGGGGTCGCCTAAGACTCTCTGCATCAGTGTTCTCCATCTGTAAAATGGTTAAATGTTAGGGTTGGGGGTCACCACATCATCAGGAACTGTATTAAAGGGTCGCGGCATTAGGAAGGTTGAGAACCACTGATATAGAACACCACAATTCAAAATACAAGCAGCAGACAAAATACATGTCAGTTGTGTGAGAAGAGTGTGTTTATAGCAATTCTTGCTCTCCACTCTCAAAACATTCCACTCACATATACTGAGCGTGGTCACAGCTGGCCTGCTGTATTATAGCCAGGTTACCAGGAACTTCATACACAGCAACATTCAAGAACTTAAAATGTGACATGCATCCCTAGAGGATGGGGCGGTATAAAAGTTTAATAAATAAAATAAAATAAAAATAAATAAATATTATAGAGCATTACAGTCTATCCCTTGCTCCCAATAACATTCAGTGTCATTTGTCCCCAAGCATCTAGTATTTGAAGGTATCCTTTCCCTGTACATTGATGTTCTATCATCATGAGTAAAGCTCTTTCCCAAGAATTTGATGATGATTAAAAAAACCAAAGGTTAAGGGTCCCCACTACAGAGAATGGTAGCAAATACTCCAATTATATGAAATTGCAGTAGAAGAAGAAGAGTTTGGATTTATATCCCCTTTCTCTCTCCTGTAGGAGACTCAAAGGGGCTGACAATCTCCTTGCCCTTCCCCCCTCACAACAAACACCTTGTGAGGTAGGTGGGGCTGAGAGAGCTCCGAGAAGCTGTGACTAGCCCAAGGTCACCCAGCTGGCGCGTGTGGGAGTGTACAGGCTAATCTGAATTCCCCAGATAAGCCTCCACAGCTCAGGCAGCAGAGCAGGGAATCAAACCCGGTTCCTCCAGATTAGATACACGAGCTCTTAACCTCCTATGCACTGCTGCTATGGATCTCAGAAGGTGAGATCCATATATTAAATTGAATTGTGGTCCTGCAGGAGTTCTAACAGGTGTATTTTAAATTTGAATCTTTTATAAGTGTAATTACACTGGAATGTTGTGGGTTTTCCGGGTTGTATGGCCGTGTTCAGCCTGGGAAAGCAGATAGGTTCCCGTCTGCCCCCGTGACGATTACGAACACTTAACCTTATTTTCTGCCAGAGGATGGCAGTCCACAAGGAGTTGCCAGGACAGCTTGTGATTGGCTGGCTGTGAAAGACAGAATTCTAAAGGCTGGGGGAAGAGCTTTCGAGGGGTGTTCGGATCAGAGAGTCAAAGTGAGCAGGTGTGTGCCGAGCGGGCTCCATTCTAACTCTGTTTGGTGGACTGGAGAACAACATTAAAAGCAGAATCTGGTACGAAGGGAGGGCCAAAAAACATTATGCGGATTGCCAGATTGAAGGGGGTGCTGCGCCCCTAGCCCCAGTGATGTGCAAGGAATAACTGCCTGCACATCATGTGAAAACAGTAAAAGTTAGGTTTAAGTACTGCATATATTTCAGCCCCCCCCCCCCCCCCCCGAATTTCAGTTTTTCCGGGGGGAAGGGGGAGGAACAGTTTTTCTCTCCATGGAAATTTCCAGAAATTCCACATCTCAAGTGAAGTTCAAAAGATTTCTCCCTTCCAACATTGCTAGTTTGCCCGATCTTCGTTGTGAGATCTAGTACAAAAAGACCAAATCAAGAGGAAAGAAGAGTTGGATTTATATCCCCCCTTCTTCTCCTATAGAAGACTCAAAGGGGCTTACAATCTCCTTTCCCTTCTCCCCCACAACAAACACCCTATGAGGTGGGTGGAGCTGAGAGAGCTCCAAAGACCTGTGACCAGCCCAAGGTCACCCAGCTGGCGTTTGAAGTCCCCAGATAACCCTCCACAACTCAAGTGGCAGAGCAGGGAATCAAACCCGGTTCTCCAGATTAGAGTGCACCTGATCTCAACCACTGCACCACTGCTTGTGTTGTATTCAGAGATTCCCAATCACTAGGCTATAATTCTCTTACCACATGTCAGAAGCTCTTGCTTAACACTCGTAACCAGTTGAGTCTGCAGCGACTTGGGAAAAGCACATCGGGTCTCGCGTACCGTTATGTTTCTGTCCTGTAACCACTGCTGCATCCACAACATATTACAATCACACAGAAGATAATCAGTCTGAAATTCTCTGGAACATACCAAATAACAGGTGGATTCTTTTTTAAATATGTAGTCTCAATGAATCCGGGAGGAGTTTTGGGTACATAGCTCAGTTGTTTCCAAATATTTGAAAATCAAGAGATAGCACCATTACGCTGTTTTCAGTTACACATTTCAGCCCATAAAAAAGTTTTATTAGCATATCTGAAATAATAATTCACAGAAAACTAGCTGCCTTGGAATTTACTCAAGAATACCAATTTGGTTACATGGAGGCTATACTTACTTGTCTCAAACAACTGGATGAGACATTTGGTCATTTATAAGCCTAAAGTCAATATATGCTTTGAACATCCTCTGTCTCACTGATAAGGACTTTTAGATTTCACTACAGAAGCTAGGATGCCTATTGAAACGTTGCTTTCAAATAAAATGAAACGGAAGTTAATTTAGTTATGTACCGCATTTGATTTTAACCTCAAAAGCCTACTGAAGCACAGTTGCCTTTTCTACTTAAAAAGCCTCAAAGAGATTTGTACTTACAAAGACTTTAGCGAAGTAAGATAATCAAACGTTCCTTGAGCGAGTGATGAAAACAAGTTTCCTGAAAGATTTCTAGGAAAATGTTTTTTTAAAAAGGAAAGAGAAGAAACATTAAAAACAAGATATGAGTAACTGCTGAAGTCACATTAGGGAGATTGATGGTTTACACAAATTCCAGTACCTTGAACAGAATTGTCAAGAACTGGGACTCTCATATAATCCTCACTGCACCTCAACAACTTGCTTTTATTTTGCATCAAAACAAAGCAGAGAAAATGAGGTGACATCGTATATTCAAGCTTCTGGCAACAGAGAAAGGGAAAGGTCCAGAACAATGTAATTTTCGGAATATGGATGTCCATACTCACAGGTAATGCAGAGTAAGGATTTTATAGCACAAGTTCATACTACATCAAGAACCAGTGTGAATGTGGTCATAAAGGGAGCGTCGCAATGATTAAAGAGGGCACAGAAAGGCAAGGAAATGATCTCATCAATCTCAGTTCTTTTCTCCAATCCTGGCCAACAATAAAAATGGGGGAAGTAGCTAACTTTTAAATGCACTCGGAGTCTGCATGGGTCTGTGCTGTAAAAAGCCTATTGATGGGTGGGTCCCCTTCAAGAAAAAACAAAAACTACACAATCCAATTCTATATAATCTGTTGTCAATATTTCCCTTCCCAATCCGCTATCTTTGGTCTTAATGGCATTTTTAGAATGACAGGTTGCCTGGGAACACTGCTAGAAAAGGGTTACTTTTAAAAGAAGGCGAAAAGACCAGGTGGATAGATGCATTAGATGTTACACTTAGAAGAGTGATACTTACAATCTAATGAGATTTGTCAGTCCTTTAAATATATCAGTGTTCAGGCATCCTATTCGATTGTTCGTCAAGTCTCTGCCCAAAGAAAATACAACAGAACAGATAGGTATCTTACCCAAATGCTACTTTTTCTGATGGCCAACCGATTGCTGACAATATAGGTAGCATCAGAGAGAATGAAAGAATTCTGACCAACCTGCTTACATGTTTTCATAAGATCAGTTAAACTTTGATACTGTGATTGTAATGTGTTGACTACTTATACCCTGATTCTGGTGGGAATCTATCCCCAGATACCGTATTTATTCAAATACAAGTTTTTAAAACTTGGGATACAGGGCATTTGAAGAGGGGAGGTGTACTTAACTCGGATACAGATTAGTTTAATTTTATCCCCATTCTACAACTAGCAGGACCTGCTGTGTGTGTTTGAGGGGGGGGGGCACTCCCATAAACTAGCCAGTCTATAGTCTCTGGAATGCTTGTAGAGAAGGACAAGAGGATGGACAGCTTGGTCATACGGCTGGAGACGCTGCCGAGGAACTCCTTCCCATCATGACTTCTGGCTTGGGCAGATGCTGTGCAAGGAGAAAGGGGTTGGCATCTGCCCCAGTGTGAAAGTTGTGGGGCAGAGGGAGACAAGGAGAACTGCCCCCTCCATCAGCTGTGTCATGCTGACTGATATTTTTGATGAGGAATAATTGGACCAATAGAGAGGCAACGTCAGAGGGAAAAGGTGGTTGGACAAGGGAACCCTGCAGTCAGGATGAAGAAAGATGGGGAAGGCAGAGGTGGGCTAAGGAGGACATCTCCGGATGGCTGACCCTCTTGGGGTTTATTTGGCGGGGGGATCTTAAATCATTTACATTTGTTTTTATGTCTTTACCCTGTTCCACATAACGACCTAAGTAAAACTGTAACGTTATAAGTCATTACCTCCTGCCTCACCCTCTCCATATGATCTATGCCCCCTACTCGTTGTAGTCTGGACTAGACGATGAGTGGGGGGCATGAAGCACGTCTGGGGGGACACGCCAAAACGGAGGATGAAGTTACAATTTTACTTAGGTCTTTATGTGGAACCTTCTATTTCTTTAGGGAGCAGACTTAAGTTCAAGGCCCTCTTCCTTTGGAGTAAATACGGTAAATGATTCAGAACACTACAGCAAAATGATTGAAACAGCTGATCACTTTTCTGGTTCAAGCAGGTTTCACAAGATGTTGAAGGACTGCACTAATTGGACTACCACAGCTTTCTTAAGGGCTTTCTTCTATTTTGAAGATGGGTGATACTGTACAGTCAGCAAGTGCTGAATCCTCAGGAAAGGGCCTAAGACCCCTCCTTGAAACTTTAGGGATGTTCCCTAAACTTCCACTTATAGCCTATGACCCCCCCTTGAAACTTGAAGCTCCCAGTTACTCTGCTAGCACAGCAAACCCTGATGTAGGAGTACAGGGAAAGAATCGTGCGATTGGTGTTGGGAATATGCTGCCACAGGAGGTGGTGATGGCCACTAACCTGGATAGCTTTAAAAAGGGCTTGGACAGATTTATGGAGGAGAAGTCGATCTATGGCTACCAATCTTGATCCTCTTTGATCTGAGATTGCAAATGCCTTAGCAGACTAGGTGCTCAGGAACAACAGCCGCAGAAGGCCATTGCTTTCACATCCTGCATGTGAGCTCCCAAAGGCATCTGGTGGGCCACTGCGAGTAGCAGAGAGCTGGACTAGCTGGACTCTGGTCTGATCCAGCAGGCTAGTTCTTATGTTCTTAATCAGGCAACTGTCTTATTGGAAGCTCCGCTGCCTCCACAAATATAGCAGTCAGAAGACTTCAATGTTGGGCCATTCGTTTTCCACCCCATTTGGTGCGGTTGAGTGCGCTCAAAAGAAAACCAACAATTTATTTGGTAGAAAGTATTCTTAAAGTTATCACTGTTTCAGACATATCTGAAGCTACTGGTAGGGGTGGAGGTGGAAGAGGAGTACAGAAGGCAAACACCCCCCCTTCCATGTGGGGAAACGCTTGCCAAGTAATCTGAACAAACCTGGTAGGGCTGAAAGAGTCATAATCTCTTTAGCTCTTCTTTTAAAAAAAACCTAATGTCTTCTCATTGTTATTTAAATACCCCCTGTTAGTTTCTTCTGCAAATTTGAACAGTTTCCAAAAAGGGCAGAACACAGATTAAAGTAACTGCAAAAAGACATTGCATGGCAAGAGGTCTCATGCCCATGGCTTAAAGGATTTTTTTTAAAGATCACCAGCGCTTCAGATCAGACCTGAACTTTAACATACTTCCGCCTTACATTTCACTCAAGCCCACGTTAACAAATGTAAATACTTACAATCTTTTTAACGATGGAAGTCCTATGAAAGCTCCTGGATCTATAGAACTAATGAGATTGTTCTTGAGGTCCCTGTTTGAGAAAAAAAAAGGTGTAAAGATTTATTACAGAAAAGCAAACCAAAAGATTACATTTTCAAGATTACATTTTACAGGTTCAAGCTGACAAGAACCTGTTTATAGTATTCTGGGACGGGCGAGAGAACTGTCTACTTATAAAACCTTTCTTCGTAAAATGAAATAAACAACCTTACCATGGCACACAAGATCACACTTAGGTTACCGTGGCTGGTAAACTAGGTGATCTGCTTCAAGTCCATCAGTAATTTTATATCACAGGGCGTTTCCCCACTTACCTTTGATGCCCTTTGCTGCGCGCTACTCTCAGCACGTGGCATCTCTGGCACGCGCCAGGCGTCCCCACGACCCCGCGCATCAAAAGGCGCCGTTTCGAGGAGCGCCAGGGATGCTGCGCGCTGAGGGGGCGCGAGAGCGGCAGCGTTGGGGCGGCTGCGTTGTCGCCGCCCCTGTAGTGGGGAGTGCCAGGGGACCCTGCACTACTTGAGGAGAGTAGCGCGGGGCTTAAGGTAAGTGGGGAAAGGGCCACAGTCATGTTAGGGTTTTTTTGGTAACCTGTCTCAAGCACATTCCTTAAAGCATAAAAAAATTCTAAGCTAACACCCCCCCTCCCCCGCAAACCACCCATACGTCAACCTTTAATGCCCAGGCACCTGCATGGGGCCCACTGGCTGTGACACTTGACATTACAGTATTGTGATATTACAGTTATGTGATAAGAAGATGAAACAGAAGTCTGGCCTCATCAGAGGAGAGGACAGTTCAGCAATGCAACCACACTTAGAACATTTGTGGACTCTAGGGTGGTGGTTGGTCTGGGGGGGGGGGGAGGTGAGACCAGGGAACACCTTCCTTATGAGGAGAGGCTGCAGCGTTTGGGACTCTTTAGTTTGGAGAGGAGACGTCTGAGGGGGGATACGATCGAAGTCTATAAAATTATGCATGGGGTAGAAAATGTTGACAGAGAGAAATTTTTCTCTCTTTCTCACAATACTAGAACCAGGGGGCATCCATTGAAAATGCTGGGGGGAAGAATTAGGACTAATAAAAGGAAACACTTCTTCACGCAACGTGTGATTGGTGTTTGGAATATGCTGCCACAGGAGGTGGTGATGGCCACTCACCTGGATAGCTTTAAAAGGGGCTTGGACAGATTTATGAAGGAGAAGTTGGTTTATGGCTACCAATCTTGATCCTCTTTGATCTGAGATTGCAAATGCCTTAACAGTCCAGGTGCTCGGGAGCAACAGCCGTAGAAGGCCATTGCTTTCACATCCTGCAAGTGAGCTCCCAAAGGCACCTGGTGGGCCACTGCAAGTAGCAGAGAGCTGGACTAGATGGGCTCTAGTCTGATCCAGCTGGCTTGTTCTTATGTTCTTATGTTCAGGGGAAGAGAGGGGGTAAGGACAATCTTTTGTGGGGAGGGGTTCTGTGAACTTTGCCCAAGAGACCACACTTGCTTCTGGTTTGATCCTCTTATAAGGAACGACTGAGTGTTTACAACAAGTTTAAAGCAGAAATCTATAAACCACAGTGCTGGTGAAGTCATAATACCTAATAAAAAAACAACTTCATATCTGAAAATATGAAGCTGCAATCAATAATATACACATTATAAGAGACCAAATGCACGCTCTGCTTGGCAATAAATAAAATGCCTCAGGAGATGAACGCTTATTTCTCATTACCTTTTTCATCCATTACCATACATCAGATGTTGCCTTTTCCACAGACCTTTATCTTGAGCAACGCATCACATAAATGCTGCCAAACTGTGCAGACGTAAACAACTTATTTACCAGTTCAGTCTGAAAAGCAGAGACTGGAGCCTTCAAAATAACATAGGGGATCTATTATGACACTCAAGGGCTTCTTTCCTGTATTATTTATAACACCAACGATGTCCTGGGGCAGAGAGTGCTAAGCTGCAGTATTGCCGTCAAACTCTGTCCACAACCTGAGTTCGATCCTGATAGAAGGTGGCTTCAGGTAACGGGCTCAAGGTTGACTCGGCCTTCCATCCTTCTGTGGTCAAATGAGTACCCAGCTTGCTGGGGATAAAGCGTACAATGACTGGGGGAGGCAATGGCAAACCACCCCATAAATATATGTAAATGTCTAGCAAATGTCAACCTGGAACTGCCTAGTTGAAAGCGACTTCAGTCAAGATCAAACTCAGGTTGCGAGCAGAGCTTTTGACTTACAGTATTGCAGCACAGCATTCTGCGCCACAGGGCTCTTTAGAGAGAATTCACACCACGGAAGTTACAGATAGTTCAACTGCGTAGAAACGTAGGAACCCCAAGGGTCATTTCATCCAAGTCCCTGCGCAGTGTAGGACATTCACTGCCATTTCCCTCCGCTCCTCCAGTGAGTCCTGCTCTACGCCCAGAGGAAGACCAAAGTAATAACAATAACATTTAATATAGCCATCATTTGGTGTTCTTTTCAACATGAAAGAAGTATTTGGTACTAGCTCTGCTTCAGAGTGTTCTCTGACATCCACAGTCTAGACCAGGGGTCTGCAACCTGCGGCTCTCCAGATGTTCATGGACTACAATCCCCATCAGCCCCTGCCAGCAGGGCCCTGCTGGCAGGGGCTGATGGGGATTGTAGTCCATGAACATCTGGAGAGCCGCAGGTTGCAGACCCCTGGTGTAGCAATATACCTCTATGAAAAAAAGTAAAAAAAGTGTGGACATATCAATTTAAAATTGACCAAGTTTAATGTTCATAAGAATCAGAAACCACAACAGAAAGTTGGACAAAACATATTTTAAGAAATGTGAAATACTTAAAACAGCATTCTAAACCAACAAAAGTGGAAGAAGGAACATAGTATCAAAAGGTAGCTGGTTATTTCAGTTAATTGTTTAGTTAGCCACAGGCAGGAAAAAAACAAATGAAAATAAATATATGCAATAAACTTAAGATAAAACAAGAGCGAAATCCAGCCAGAACTACCAGCAATCTAAACCAAAAGGATACCAAAGGCACTGAAGACTACTAAAGGGATACCAGAGGGGAAAAAACCTGCAGAATTTTCTAAGGAATACCTTCGCCACATGATACAAACGAACAAGTGATGACAGCTATGCACATTTACTTGGAATTAAGCTCCACATATTTCTACGTAAACATTCATAAAGTGGGCAGTAAAACGCTGAAACTTCACAAATTATTGTTTATGCCCATTACTTGACAAAGTAACAAGTTCTGTACCTGTACGACAGGAAATAAATTCCTGTAAGTATACCAACTGCAAAGCGTCTCAACGCTTAAAAAAATTTGAACTGAATATGGTTTTTAAAAGTTAGGGGGTTTTATTGCAATAATTAACACAAAAGACTAGGCAACTTACAGTCGTTCAAGGAGGCTTAATCCAGCAAAGGAGCCATTCTTCAATTCCGATATCCTATTGTTGCTCAGAATCCTATAATAAATTAAATATATATATATTTAAAGGAGATTCCAAAGGAAGAACTCTTTAAAAATAACTGCACTGGCACTCTGACATCACTTCTTGTTTATAGCAGTGCTGTAGAAGAATGTGTAGGATATCTGGGGGGTGTAATGGATCCAAAGTTAGGAGGCAATACACTCCTTGCCACAGACAATTCCCTCATTTGTTCTTAGTTCTTCCAGGTATCCAAGAAGCAGTCTTAGACCAAAACTTTACCTAGAGTATAATTACCTAGTGCGGTGTTTCCCAACCTTTTCGAGGTCAGGGTACCCTTGACCTCACTCTTCATATCTCACGGTACCCCTGCTGCCACCCTCCACCTTGCCCTCCCATTGCCCCTGCTTGCCACACCCCCCACCTTCCCCTCCCAGGGTGAAGGGAAGCACTGGGGGGGGGGTGGCTGCTGACCTTGTGGCAGGCCCTGCCCCATGGGCCAGCTCCATGTCCTTGCTGGCGCCGGTGGGAGACACCACAAAAATGAGGGGGGGCGGTAGTGTTACCGCGGTACCCCTGGGACATGCTCGCGGCACCCCAGGGTACCAGGGAACCCTGGTTGAGAATGGCTGACCTAGTGCATAATTATTACTGAAAATCAGTGGCAATTACTATGCATTTGCAAAACTTGAGTCAAGGAAGAACCAAAAGGATGTGTTTTTTTCTTCGTGCCTTCCAGCACAGACAGAGTTAATGCACCAAGAAAAGTCTGCCATTTAAATTACCTATTTAAATGGTTTCCCATATGCACGTATTCTCAGATATTTCCTTAAGTAAAAGAGCAGTCACTGGTAGATAGAGCCAGTAGACAGAGCCACTGGTAGATAGAGCCATAAGCGTTTAGAGCAATAGTCTGACCTTCAGAGTCTGACCTTCAGAGCAATGGTCTGACCTTCTGCACCATAATATTTTCTACTTAGAGATAGTGGTATGTGATTAAAATTTTGGTATATTTGTGTTTGTGTATGCCGTTGTAGATTTACAGCTCACCTAGCCGTTATTCAGGCAGCGCATATAACCCATAAAAATATAAACCTGGTAAACTATTAAAAACTTGGTACAGGAGAACAATTGGTGGCCAAAATATCCTAACAGCATCATGGAGGTGCTACTCGGTTTAAATCAACTTCTACTACTTTATTTCTATACTGCCTTTCAACCTTGGCTTCCAATTCCTTGTGCCATTAAAAAACAGAAGAATTTGGTAGAACTTAAGATCGCTCTCTGTTTCCTCACTTTCTTAATGTCCATGTGGAAGAACAGGAGCTAAATTTATACAAACTCCAACTCCTCTTCCTCCAAAGAACGCATAATTACTGCTACTGGCCCCACGGCCTCCTCCCCTGTTTTCAGGGTGTCCAACAAGCTCAGCGGCAACTATTAATGCAGGGATGCTCAGTGGCTTGGAGCTCTTTGACTTTGTCACTTGTGGCTTTTCTGAGACTTTCCCCCAGTAGAGCACCTGCCCCCATGTTTTGAGGATGTGGATAAGGCCTTTTCCCTACGGGACTTGCGGTTGTCAGACAGTTTCTCTGAGCCTCTCTGAGATGGAGACCTCGTGTGTGGGATGGAAGTAAACGTGGCTGTTTTGATCAGTGGCAATTGCAAATGTGGTTTTCCATAAGTCGTGGAGGGAATACTACTGCAATATTATCTGAAGATGCCAGCCACAGATGCAGGTGAAACGTCAGGAGAAAATGCTACTAGAACACGGCCATACAGCCCAGAAACCACACAGCACCCCACTACCACTGCAATAGTTACATGAGATACAGGGCCCACTGATTACATCTGAGGCATATGGTCTGCCTTGCAGAACTGGAAACTCACCACCTATTTTCAAAGGTTTTCAGGGCTGGAATCAACTGGAGGTTGTGGGTTTTCTGGACTGCGCGGCCATGGTCCAGTAGTTTTTGCTCCTACAGTTTTTCCCACAGGCACTGAAACATTCAGAACAAAACCTACCAGACCATGGCCACACCATCCAAAAAAACCTGTACTGAGTTTGGTTTCACACTCTTCCACATGAAGCCTGCTGGGTCACCTTAGGCTAGTCACAATTCTCTCAGAACTCTCTCAGCCCCCAGGGTATGGGGGCTCAACTCCTCCACACAAGTTGTGGACCCTAATCTGGAGAAATGGGTTTGATTCCCCACTCCTGCACAGGAAGCCTGTGTGGGTGACCTCAGGCCAGTCAAAGCTCTCTCAGAACTCTCTCAGCTCATGTGGAGGCAGGCAACGGCAAGGCATCTCCAAAGTTCACTACCTTGAAAACCCTACAAGATCATCGTAAGTCAACTGTGACCCAACAGCGCGCACACGCACGCACACACAAGCATAAAGCTGTTCAGTTTCTTAGTTGAGAAGATGGAACACACAAAGCACATGCCTTAAATGCAGGATGTCCCAATTTATAGTTTTATCATCAGCCATGAAAAATTCTAAGTAATGGGCCAGAATTTCAGGGGTCTGCAACCTGCGGCTCTCCAGATGTTCATGAACTACAATTCCCATCACCCCCCTCCAAACATCTCCATTGGAAAAACTGAGAAACTTTTGGGAGCACTTATTAAAAAAAAACTGCTATGAGACAGTACCGGCTGCACCTGCCCTTTTGCTTGTAGAAACTTCCATCAATATACCAATTAATACAATTTTACATACAATATTATAAATGGTGCACTTCAAGTTGATAAAGGAGCAAAGCATGTTTCAGTTTGATAGTGAAGTACTGGATATATTTCAATTCCCCCCAACTTCTCCCCCCCTCCACCACCAAAAGCTTTTTTCCCATGGCTTCAAAATTTGTGAAAAATTTACACTCCTCCCTAGAAGAGCCAACAATGATACAAGTACACAGTTTAGCAAGACTAAAATACAGCTAAATGTCCAGCATTCCTGTCCGTGCCCTTGCCATTTCGTCTGATCCCATTTCACATCTTTCAAGGACTGAATTAAATGATGCAAAATCTCATGCAAGGTTTTGGATGCTATTGTAGCAGACAAGTGGTTAATACTTGACATAATCCATGGGCTCATTAGAATTATTTTATTTTATTTTATTTATTTATTATGTGATTTATAAGCCGCCTCACCCCCAAAGGGCTCGAGGCGGCTCACAGAATAGTTGCACATTCAACAGCAATCAGTAAAACATATCAATACAAAGGTGCAACTCAATTCATTAAAATATAAGACTTAAAACTATAAAACTTAATACAGCTTCGATTGTATATTAATTAAAATATCAAGATATCAAAATATCAAAATATCAAGCGCCCGATCCACAGGCCAATAAAGGGAGGGGGTAAGTCGACCCAAGATGGAAGCCAGGGCCCGACTAGATGGTAACCGACAGCTTCAGTGGGGGGTGATAAAACCGCGGCCAGCCCCCCCAAAGGCCCGGTGGAATAGCTCAGTCTTACAGGCCCTGCGGAACTCACCAAGGTCCCGCAGGGCCCGGACAGCTGGAGGTAGAGCATTCCACCAGGCAGGGGCCAGGGCCGTAAAGGCCCTGGCCCGGGTCGAGGCCAGCCGCACCATCGCAGGGCCAGGGATCTCCAGTAGCTCTGTCGCTGCCGAATGCAGCGGCCTATTTGGGACATAGGGGGTGATGCGGTCCCGTAGGTATGAGGGCCCCATGCCGCGTAAGGCCTTAAAGGTCATCACCAACACCTTGAAGACGATCCGGAACTCCACTGGGAGCCAGTGCAGACAGCGCAGCACAGGGGTGATGTGATCTGAATAACCACCACCTGTCAGAAGCCGGGCTGCCGCATTCTGGACCAGCTTCAACTTCCGGATCAGTCGCAAGGGAAGGCCCGCGTAGAGCGAGTTACAGTAATCCAGCCTCGAGGTGACCGTCGCATGGATCACAGTGGCCAAGTCGGACTGGGAGAGATAGGGAGCCAGCCGCCGGGCCTGGCGGAGGTGGAAGATCGCAACCCGGGTAACATGGGCCACCTGGCCCTCCATTGATAATGAAGAGTCCAGGCGGACCCCCAGGCTGCAGGCCGACGATGCCAGGGTCAACTCAACCCCCTCCAATTTTCATTATGCATTTCTTACTACCATTTTTTTACCTTAGAACTCTGCAAGATGACTAAAAATCAAACCTAGAACATTACAATAACGAAGACATTAAAATATTTTTAAAAAGAGGAAATCTACAGTGGCTTTAGACTTGCTTCTTGAACAGAAAGCCCCTCAGCTGCATGGATAACTGCTTTTGAAACTGAGGTGAGTTTGAAAAGCAGTTTGTGGTATGATAGGGGAATCAACGGTTCAAAGGCAAAGAAATTCCGCAAGATTAGCACAAATCCCTCATGGGAGCTTATCTAGCTCTTTGGATGCTGGCCATTATTAGCAGGAAAAGAATACATCACATTATAATATGAAAGGATATACTCAGAGGATACACAGCTGTCTGTACAATCATGAAAAGATCTTTTCTACTGCTCACAGTGGCAACATGGAAAGCCTTCTGAAGCAGAAGTAAATATTTTTCTGGGGTACGTTCCAAAGAAAACTGCAAGTTTGCCACACTTGACAAATAAAAACCCTCGCAGATCTGCACAGCACCAATTTTAAACATCGTACCACCGGCAAAAATCTATGTACACAACAGTGTCCAAGATCAGTTTCCTTCGAGACATTTCTTTAAACTAACTTCTATTTACAAAGTTACTTACGACTCTCTGCAAGGAAGCATTACACCCCCTACGGCACACAAGCAAGCCTTGACATCAACAAAAATCATACTGTGCAAATTGGAAAAAAATATGGCACCAAGCAGAAAACATTTTCCTTGTGACCCATGAAAGGAGATTCCCCTTCCAATCTCTTTATACTGACAGAGCATAGAAAAAAATAATCTCAAAGCTGCACTTACTGCCCCTTCCGAACACGCAAAATAATGCGTTTTCAAACCACTTTCACAACTGTCTGCAAGTGGATGTTGCCATTCCGCACAGCTTCAAAGAGCATTGAAAGCAGTTTGAAAGTGCATTGTGCGGAATGAGCCCACGATAAAACCATCACTACATGCATGGACTTTCCACCTGCAATGTCTGCTTGGTAAAATGGTTTTGTGAATTAGCCACTCCATGACATCACTGTAGACAGAGAGTGGAGTATGGATGTTCAGAGGCAGTCAAGGTAGTTGTTCTACAGATGTTTCCATCCATCAGATCTTAGACTGCAGCATTCTGACCAACTGCAGAAGTTACACGAAAATACAAATCAACGAAAACACTGCAGATCACCTGGAATTCCTTCATGGGCAAGGGATGCGGGTGTGATATTTGCTGATTCCCCCTTCCTGAGGGAGACCTCTGATCCCCCCCCCCCCACTCCAAGCTTTTCCTGATCTCCCCTGAAGCTGTACAAGGGTGGCTGGGGGGGAGGGGGAGTAGCAGAAATTGCCTTACACTTGCGTTCACAGAAATTCTAGACAGGACACAAGTCTACTTATTCATATCTTTCCATCATTGTATAGGCCCTTCTTAAGATGAAGGCGAGGAAGATTTGGCGAAGGGGCTAAAAGATTTCCTTGGTTACCAGGAAGAGCAGCTGGGTGCCATGGAGTAACCTCAGGGTTTGTACTACAGACAGCTACTTCACTGCCACAATGACAACGTGCACCTTGACACAACATATGCCACCTGAGAATGCCTGCAGAACATCCTTTGGGCAAATGATAGAGGTACAGCCAAAACTGCCAATCCTGAAGATTTTGCAGACCACAGGTGCTCAGGATAAAACTTCCACACAAAAGGAAGTCCTACGTTACCTTGAACAATATAATAAGCTGAAGCTATATGACAAACAGCAACGGATCTTCTTGGTCTTGAAAGCTTTTCAGTGGCAGATCCAAGCCCCATTTATGACATGCTGAAATGGAATGTGACTTCTGCTGCTATGATGGTTTCCAGGCAGATCCATTCCCTCACAAAGGATCAAAGCATGGAAAAGCCTAGCCAAGATCACCTAAATCCACTGGGGCATAACTTTATCCTAATCAGGATTCTTTCCCTCTCTCTCACTAATGACTCAACCTAATCCCAGTTCTTCTACCCCCCCACCCCACCCAAAATAAAGACACTGTCCTGAGATGGTTAACATTTTTACATCCTAAACAATTTTTAAAGAGGCACTGCTGACAGTGATAAAAATGTTTGGATAGTGGTTAGATCGGCAATTACAAAGTCACATGCTAGTTCAGATAAAGTGGCAGTCTGTTACCTCAAGGTACAATAAGATCATAAAATCAAAGCTAGACAGAATTTCGTCTCCTAGTTCCCTAGACAGTGCTTGGCTCGGCTCTCTGAAAAAGCAGGCGTGCAAGCGTTACTCGTAGCAGCTTGCATTCTCTCCTCCCTGACCTGAATTTCTCTTTTTTAAAAAAATTACGTTCAAGGTAACCTTTGTGAACAAAAAAAAAAAGCGTGGAGATTTTATTACTTCTCATTGTTAACTGTAAGAATGTAAGTGATTTAACTTACCAGCTTCACTGATCTCTCTGCCTGCAGAATTATTGTTTGGATAGAATATCAAGAGCTGGAAAAACCAATAAAAAACCACAAATAATGAAAAGAATTACCTGTACATAATTTAGTTTTGATAATGAAATGCCTTGTATTTCTCAGTTCTGTGATAGACTTTTAACACTTAAAGATATTTTAATAGTCTTCCTTTTACCTGTTTCTGTTGTTAAATGATTATTCAAAAATAAGATTGTATACACGGTTGAACAGGAAGGATAAAAATCAATGATTTTTTTAAATCAACAAAATGGGATTTTGATTTAAATCAGATTTTTGATAAAATGCTTTTTGAGGGAAAAATCTCTCTAAAGATAATATAAGCAGTTTCTATTTAACATACACATGCACATGCAAAATAATGTGTTTTCAAACCACTTTCACAACTGTTTGCAAGTGGATGTTGCCATTCCGCACAGCTTCAAAGAGCATTGAAAGCAGTTTGAAAGTGCATTATTCTGCATGTGCGGAATGAGCCATACATTATAGTGCAAAGATTATTCATTGTGAAACAAGGATTAGTTTTTAATTATGTTTGGTATATTCAAACATTTAATTTTTGGGGTAAACAGAAGTCACATTCCAGTTGTTTGTGTGTGTGTGCGTGCGCATAAGATCATTTTGAGCAATTTGTCCATCTATTATTATTATTATTATTATTTATTAAACTTGCTATACCGCCCTATCCCCGGAGGGCTCAGGGCGGTGAACAACATAAAGTCATACAAAAAACATAAAAATCTTAAAACAGGTACATTCTACAATAGGGCCCCTTGAGACCCATATACCACCCTCTTCCAAAATGAGGAGGGTCCCAATGATGTTAGGGACCCTACTAACAGAAGCGGGCATTATCGGCGGCTGGACTCTCCAAAGGCCCGGTGGAATAATTCGGTTTTACAGGCCCTGCGGAACTCTCCAAGGTCCCGCAGGGCCTGAATAGCTGGTGGTAATGTGTTCCACCAGGCCGGTGCCAGGGCTGTGAAGGCCCTGGCCCGTGTGGAGGCCAGCCGCGTCATCAAGGGGCCAGGGATCTCCAGTAGATTCGCCTCTGCTGATCGCAGAGGACGAGCCGGGACATATGGGGTAATGCGGTCCCGAAGGTACGAGGGTCCCGGGCCGCGTAAGGCCTTAAAGGTCAACACCCACACCTTGAACATGATTCGGAATTCGATAGGTAACCAATATCTAGAAGATATTGTCACTGATGCTTGGTTTTGCCATTCTCAAAACAATGAATTTGTGTCTGCAGAGATAACGTGCCTCTTTCTTTACAGTAAAAATGTTGTAAAATAAACATAGTTGAGAAAAAGACCTCAATCCCATTGTTCCTTTGCAAACCTATGTACACAGAATCAACCCGTTACTTCTTAGGAGCTACGTTTCAAGAAGTTGAATGAACAGAAGGTTGATTGGAGTGGAACAGATCTGCACAAGGAACTAAGTGTGAAGGGGGAGAGGCAAGCAGTGAAACCTTTTAATCCTAATACTCAACAAGTCTTGAGATTTCTGTGAGTGTAGCCTGAGGTTTATCACATTATTCTGTTCCTGGAGAAAATCCTATAACGGCAGCAGGTCGGAAAAGATGGCAGTTTGGGAATATTTCAGTGCAGTTACCTAAAGGTAAGACAAGCAGACAGGCATGCAAAATGCAAACATTGCAACAAAGAAATGCAAGAGCTGGTGGCCCGAACGAAAGAGGAGACAGATAATTATGAAATTACTGCAAGGTGAACTATCTGAGTATTTCTAATAGTATAACCAAATCCGTAATTTTGGATATAACGGTAAAACTAGTTTAAAAAAAGACAGATTATTCTTAAAAAAAATAAAATCTTCATCTGGGTGTAAATATCAAAGTTATACCAGCAAGAATTAATCTTTATGTATAAAACCATGATTTAAATAAAATCGTGATTTAAATTGTGATAGTGATTTGAATTGATTTGATTTAAATCTAATGTACCTGCTGCAGAATGGTGAAAACACTGGAGCCACTTAAATGTAGATAAGAATCACTGAAAGCTTTCTGGGCCATAAAAGCTGGAGGTTGTAATTCTGGATCAGGTAAACAAGAAACCAGTCAAAGCACAGCATCAGGAAGTGTGTTAGAACAAAGCTGCAGAATTCTAGACCGGGATTATTCTGGGAAAAAATGGGAAACTACAGGACGGAGATGCAGACCACGATTAAAATCCTTGTTTAACCACTCTGTGGAACTGTGTTTCCCACTGCACCAAGGCAAAATGAGATCGAAATTAAAAAGCACTTTGTAAGTTAAAAGCTGCCATAAATCACTGTAATTAAATCTTTAACCCAAGGCTAAACTCCGCAGTACAGAGGAAAGAAAACACAGGTTTGAGAGCTAGACTTCAGGCACATGCTTGACCTGCTTCTGAAGAAGCAAGACTTATACCACGCTTTTCTCAACTGTAAGGAGCCTCAAAGAGGCTTTCAAACCCTTCCCTTTGTCTCCCCACAACAGACACCTTGTGGGAAAGAATTGTGCCTAGCCCAGGGTCACCCAGCAGGCTTCATGTGGAAAGAGTGGGGAGAACAATCTTAGTTCACCAGATTATTTATTTATTTATTTTTATTTATTATTTAGACTTTTATACCGCCCTATCCCCGAGGGGCTCCGGGCGGTGTACAACATATAATCTCTTAACCTTTAAAAAACAGCAGTAAAAATAACAAGAGGCGTCCGACAAACCCTAGTTTTAAATCCTCCCCAGGAGGGAGGGAGCGGCGAGTCCCATTTGATGGAAAAAGCCTAGATATTAAGAGCTAAAAGAGGGGGGGCACCTTCAGCGGCTGGTCCCTCCAAAGGCCCGGCGGAACAACTCTGTCTTACAGGCCCTGCGGAACTCGCCAAGGTCCCGCAGGGCCCGGACAGCTGGGGGAAGAGCGTTCCACCAGGCCGGGGCCAGAGCTGTAAAGGCCCTGGCCCGCGTGGAGGCCAGCCGCATCATTGAGGGGCCAGGGACCACCAATAGATTGGCCTCAACCGAGCAGAGAGGCCATGTAGGGACATATGGGGTGATGCAGTCTCGAAGGTACGAGGGTCCCAGGCTGCTGCTCATATGGAGGAGTGGAGAATCAAACTTGGTTCTCCAGATTAGAGCCCACCGTTATAATCCAGGTTGGCTCTTGGCAACTACCCTGCTGCTTGCATTTGGGTAGAGGCCTTAACAAAAGCTGCTTCAGCACTCCGGGGAAGTGGTTTATACAATAAGGGTGCTATGACAGAGTCTTTGCTGACATGAGCCCCGTTCACAAGTTGCAGTGAATGCAGCCACAATCTGTGCAGTGTGACTTGATGTTTCTTCATATATGTGTTGAGTAATTCTATCATTACATTCAACACACGCATGGGTGAATACGTGATTTAAACCCCCCATTTATCCACGTAATGGTCTCCAGTTTCATTAGTAATGGGAACACGTGTTGCTGCCTTCTTACAAACTGATGTACATCCATACATGCAGGATGTATCTGAGTTTCAGTATATCGTGCAAATAGCAGCACAGAGCAGGCAGCAAAGGGTGGGGGGTGGCCCCATTATTTTGAGGGTCATCTGAGCTTCTCGGCCTTCCCCAAACCAGCCTAGAAATGCTATCTCAGCAGGTTCAGGTGGGTTTTCCAGGCTGTGTGGCCGTGGTCTGGTGGATCTTGTTCCTAACGTTTTGCCTGCATGCGTGGCTGGCATCTTCAGAGGTGTATCACAGAGGGAAGTCTGTTACACACTGTGTCCCTCTGTGATACACCTCTGAAGATGCCAGCCACAGATGCAGGCAAAACGTTAGGTCCACCAGACCACGGTCACACAGCCTGGAAAACCCACCACAACCAGTTGAATCCAGCCGTGAAAGCCTTTGGCTATCTCAGGAGTTTCTTTAGCTGTCACAGCAGATGAAGTAGGAAATAAGTTCATAGTTTTGATCCTTAGTATTTTAGTATTTTCTGCTACTTGCAAAAGTCAGACCTGAGTATGGACTCCAGGGCTACCTGCATCTTTAAGCCATTTCCAACTGTATGGCATTCCAAGCAACCCAAGACCTTGACATTTCCCTCCTCTATCCTAATACTGTGTGCTAATGAACTATCTTCCCTAATTATGGAGATACAAGAAATAAAGGGTGTAGTCCTAATGCTAGCAATGTAAGACTGCAACTAAGCCACCTTCCAGCATAACTCAGAAACCAGCTGCCACAGTCATGCAGGTGTAAACCTAGGCAGAAACTAGTGGTGTCAGGGAAATGTCTGGGAAACAGAGGTTCCTATATATCCTAAAGGCCCTCAACCCACAACCAGGCCCTGGTGTAATGCTCTGCCATCAAGATGTGCAAGAACTGTGCTCCTAGATACTAATCCAGAATTCTGTTTCCACCTGCAACCAACAAGGAGCTTCGTGAAAGGAATCAACTTTCAAGCATCTGGAATTCAGGGTTATGTGGATTCTAAAATTGAAGGGTCCATTTTATTTACTGTGGCTACTATGCTCTGTCCCACCAAAAAATCTCAGGAGATTTGTGAATGAATCTGCCATTTCCTGTCCCATCTTTGTTCTAGAATGCTCCACTTGGGTCCCAGTGCTTACCTAGTTCTGTCCCCAAGGCAGGGATCCAAGCAGAGCATTCTGGAACAAAGATGGTCCAGGAAATGGCAGATTAATTCACAAATTTCCTGAGATTTTTCGAGGAAACAGAGTGTAGTCACTGATGCCCAAAAAAGGACAATCTACAAACAGATTTAGTGGTCAGTGACTGCCACATTCTGCAATAACAATTTCTGTGAATGCTACCTAAAATACTTTCCCCCCATTTCCGGGACCCACTGCCTATCTCTCGTTGACCCTGCATTATTCACCACTATTTGACCCCAGAGTCTATCATCTACCACTTTTTTTATCCCATTCTTGCTACAGGGATGGTACATGTGGCTTTTTCCTCTCCCATTTTATTCTCACAATCACTCTGTGAGAAAGGTTATTCTATGGATAGAGGGAGCAGCCCAAGATCACCCTATAAGATTCAAGGCTGAATGGGGCATTTGAATGGTGGATAAGTTTCCCTTGTTCCAGTTCAATACACTGGCTTTCTAGTCCTCTCCCTTCTTCCCTCCATAACAACTTATGAATCCTAAAAGCCTTGCAAAACACCCATCACTACCTTATTCCTAGCTTATACAGAAGTATGTTATAAAGTGGCAGTCTTTCCCAATTCCTGATCCGTAGCTATTTAAAATTTACAATGAACACCAAGTTACAGTGAATACATACACCCAATGTACAGCTGAGTTTCCATTATGTGTGTGTTGAATAATTCTAATGCTACATTCAACCCACCTGTAGCTGAATATGTGATTTAGAACCCTCATTTATTCAGGCACTGGTCACTGGTTTCATTTAAAAAGTTAGTGTGGACCCACACTTTCTTAAAAATAGATGTACACGTGTACATGAAGGATATATGTGAGTTCACTTTAACAGGTGAACAGGGATTATACCTGTATATATATATATATGTTCTAAAGAACCAAGATGATAAATCCGTATGTCGAGCTCGCAAGCATGAGCTCCGCTACTTACAGGTTCCTCTAAAAAATATCCCTTGGAATTTAGCTTGAGAGAACTTTGTTCTATTATCCACCTATCAATGGTGCAGCGACCATTAGAAACAATATTAGAAGCCAAAAGCCTTTAAGCGTCTAGGACTATTCTGTGTAAGCCTCGTCTCCTACCACGTGCTTTTGTTTTTCTATCTATTGGTTTCAGCGTCTGCTACGTGGCGGTTGGGCACCCATTGCTGGCGGAGAGGCAGACGCTACCTTCGAGAACCACATTAACAACAGGAATTGTTGGTGATATAAGATTCCCCCAACCCTCAAAATGTCCGGCCTCCCGGAGGCCCTGAGGAGGGTCGCAGACGAGCAGCGAAGAGCCGTGGAACAGCCCGGAGCCGGCCTCGAGCGGAGCTGACTGCCGCTGGAGCTTCTACAGGCCGAGGGCGCACCACGCATTTCTGCGGCCGAGGTCAGCCGAGAGGGTGTTAGAAGGCGCCGGGTCGATCAACGCAGAGACCCCCCTGTCTCCCAAGCTCCTTCGAGAGTCCCCTAGAGTCCCCTGGAAAGAGTGCAATGGGCGGCTAAAATTTCGGGAGCCCCGTGCGCGAAAGCGAGGCGGAGAGCGATAGCACTGAATGGAAGCGGAGGCGACAGCCGGAAACGCTCTGGAGCAAGTTTGAAGAAAATGTCGGACCCGCGCGATAGAGACCTGGCCCGATAAACGCTTCCAGTTATTGAGGCTTCGATTGTGAGGGTGGGACCTCCTGAGATCGCTTGAGATTTTGTGACTAGCAGTTTCTCTGCGGTCCAACAACTATTGCTGCCTTTTTTAGTTTTTTTTTAACATCCCGATTGACTGTGAAGCCCGGTGATCCCGGGCAGGAATCGGCGCCTTTATCGAGGATCTGGGAGGAGTGGCCGGTGGCAGTGGTTCTCCGACTGTTGTGCTACCTGCTGCCCTACTACTTGCTTGCTATTCTTTGCATACTTCTAACTCCTGCGGCCCTATATAATCCTTGGATTCCGAGAGACTATCTGGAGCTCTCACGCCCCTAGGTGGGTGTGGGCCCTAGGTTTTGGATCGCTCCTGTTGTGACTGCTTAATCACTGTACCTACTGATGACCACCAGAGGGCACAAGTACAGAGAAGTGGTCCGATACTCAGCTCTGTACGGTGTTTTAGTGGCAGCTTTGGCTTATGTTGTTTCCCCTATGGAGCCTGGCAGCTGTTAGCACGCTGCTGTGGATATACATGTCTCCGTTGGTGTGAGCATCGGAAGTCATTTTGGTGATATCCAATCATTGAGATCTTAATGCTGATTGATACTTATTGACATCTCTGGCTTATCTGGTTATGTTCGCAGCCAGTTGGTGAAATCTGTATGAAGAGTAGCTAGTGGTGGGGAATTGGTTAGAAATAATTATTTAATTAATTAGGAATTATTAAGAAAAGTGTTGACTGTATTGTTTGTTCAATTAATTTATTGTGATAGCTGCGCTAGATAGATAGAGAGTTAAGTAAGAGGTGAGCCCGAGGCCCACTAAAGTGGGGAGCTCTCACCAGGAAGTTAAGATGAAGTCAAGAGACCGGTATTAGGGAAATGGGGAAATGGGGCCACCCATGGGTCCTGCATCCCCAGTGATGATGGGGCCGGGGCAAAATATGATGGTTGAAGCGGTGTTAAGGCCATATATGAGAGAGACGGGAGAGAGATGCAGACATGCTGCGCCCACCTTCTGACCTCCGTTCTATCCCGAGGAACTGGTGGTGTGGTAGGGTTCAGGGCTACTCTGCTTACGTCACTGGTGTTGATAAAATGCCAGGAATCCGCCAAATAATAAGATCCGTACTGTTCTCCGAGAATATCTACCGAGGAGACCAACAGATATCTGAACCTGGCTTGCGTTACCGAAGACCTGGAGTGCGAGAAGGGGAGACCGCCGCTCGCCTTGGCGGTCTCCCCACCAGGTTTCGCGATGCCGCCTCCACCGGTCACGAACACAGGGCGGGGGGGGTGGTGTGGCTAATGTTCATCCCGATGATGTCTCATCCCCTTCAGGGCTGTATCCCTGTCCCGAGAGATCACCCGGTCTTGAATGTGTTGGCCTGGAGTGGATGGCCTCGGCGAGGAGAGGAGTTGGCAGTCCTCCTGTGGTGTGCGGTGATGCGCCTAAGCCACCGGGGGGACTTACCCTGCTCGCGGCTGCTGGAGGGTGGTGGCGGATCTGGAAGCGTTGCGGTCCCCCAGACTTATTGTCCTGGGGAGGACTTCAGCGTCCATGCTCTACATTACTGCCTGCGTGTGCTGCTGCAGACCCCTAGTGTCATCCATATGCATGCGGCGCTAAGGCCTCTCCTTGGTAAATTCTGGCCCCTCTTGAGGCTGAACGGCATACACTTGACTTGAATGCTTTGGGTCAGGGGATTGATATGGTCATATCCTCTTACAAAGATAGAAGTGCCATGGTCATGACGATAGCGGTATGCCCTGAGGGTCCGAATTGGGCGATGCGGCGACATCCTATTGTCCAGGCGACGCATGTAGTTTATGCCGCCAGCGGAGATTCTTATGGATCCCTATGTCGGTTTCCCTGAATGCCTCCCATGGACTCCCTGAACACTTCCTCGCACCCTGTTGATGGCCAAGGTGCGGGAAGACTGGAATTCCCGCCTCTTCCGGGATGCCGCCGAGGTTGTTAGCCTCGGCGCTCCCGGGCCCTCTCGCCCCGATCAAGGCTCCGCTCTTGGTACACACTTGCTAGGAGCTACGCAGCGGTGTAAGCGAGAGGAGCTCAGACGGCTAGAGAGGCGCGAAAGTCGTGGAGGAAGTCATCGTGGCCGGACGTATGCGAACACGCATCTTATAGGGCGTTTATGAAGGCCTATGGGGATGGCAGCGAAGAGGCGAAGAAGGACATTCTTCTCACTCTCTCCTGCCTCTGCTAGCTCTGTAGCCCAGCGCGGTATTTGCATCGTCGGTCACTCACCCTCATCGTGACTGAGGGCTCTGCAAAATCAACAATTATTATCAGCTCTGTAGGCATTTATGGGCACTTTTACCGCCGAGACAAAGTTCCGATAAGCTCGGCCAGGACCTTCCCTCCACCTTAGAGGCAATAAGAGTGAACTGGGAGGCTCCTTGCGTCTTCTGGCCCCTTGTTTGGCCCCGTTTTCCCTGCTCTCTCGAAACGTATGTCGACGGGGCCCTGGCTGCTGTTAGAGCTACCACCTGTCCTCAGATCCGTGCCCTCTGGCTTAGTAAAGCGTGCGGTGTTCGGCCCATTACCTGTTGAGATATCGTCAATGGCTCCCTTGAGCAAAAGGAGTTTTTTCCGGTGGGTTGAAGGGAGGGCAGTAGTCCATGCTGCAAAGACCATCGTTGGTTAGATCACCAACGGAGATCAGCCCAATTACGCCCGTTCCGAATCTTTAGGGTCTGGGGAAGGTAAGTGAAGAGAATGATATTGGAGCAGCCCACCGGGGCTTCCTGGAGGACACCGCTCGACCTTCGATCCTTCCAGTCATTTCGTGCTGGGCATGGGAGATGAGGAGACTGTTCTTTGTCGCCGTCTGAACATGCTCACGTATGCAACTTGACCGAGGCCGGATGCGGCTGCTGGTGTTGTTAGATCTTACGCGAAGCGTTTGATGTGATGCGATCCGCGATCTTTTGACCCACCGCCTGGCGTTTCACTGGAGTGCGGGGCACTATTTGCTATCAGTGGATTACCTCGTTCTCGGGGACGGACCCAGCAGAGGTAGTGATGGTCGAGGACTCAGCCTCCCGCCCACTTCAGTGTGGTGTATTACCTCAGGGGCGCTGCTGTCCCTTGTTATTCTTTATCTATATCGCGACCCCTTGCTCAGTTGAGTGCGGAGCTTTGGGCTGACCTGACCATCGTAATATGCTGATGACACTCAGCTCATCTGTTGATGGAGGGCGGAATGGTAGCCTTCATAGCTCTCCAGCATTGTTTGGAAGCGATTGGCTGGTTAGTTGAGGCAGAACGGAGTTAAAAAACTGAATCCATCGAAGTGATCCACTCTGGCTGGGCGGGGAGAGGGTTGAGGGATTTCCAGCCGCTTGGTGTGGGAGGGGCTACATTGGCACCGGCCTCGTCGATCCGCAACCTGGGGGTCCACCTGGATTAGTCTCTTTCAGTAAGGTAGGTGGCCCATGTAACCGGGTTCGTTTTCATCTTCGGCGAGCCGGCGACTGGCTGGCTGCCTTCCTCTCCCCAAAGCCGGTCTGGCTACTGTGATCCGTACGTAGCGGTCACCTCCAGACTAGACTATTGCAACTTCATCTCTTGTAGGCCTTCCCCTTCGCGATTGATTAGGAAATCCCCAGTTCCAGAATCGCGGCGGCCGCCTGCTCACGGAAGTGCCGCCAGGAGATCACATTCACCTGTGTTTAGCCGCCTGCGCACTGGTTGCAAGTTGAATCAGAATCATCGCTATAAAATCTGGTATTGACCTTCAAGGACTTAGCGGCGACCTGGGGCGGCCTCGACTGCTTAGCGAGGACCGATCGCGCCCCATATGTCCCAAATGAAGGCCACTCGCGTTCAGCAGAGGCCAACTACTGGTGATCCCTGGCCCCTCAATGATCGCGGATAGCCTCTACCGGGCAAGAGCCTTCCAGCTCTGGCCTGCCTGGTGGGACACTGCTACTTCCTGCTCTGGCGGGCCTCGCGGGATCTTAATGATTTCACGCGGGGCCTGCAGAAGTGGGGGGATTGATGCAGCGGGCGCTTTGTGAATGAGCCTTCTGGCGATTGCTAAGCCCAGCACAACATCTGTGGACCCTGCTGTCCCTCTTCTCTTCTTCCCCTCCCCTTTTTTTAGGGGATCTAGTAATGGGGCGCCATTGCTTACCCACGATGTTGGAGCAGCTGCATTTTAAGCGGGGTTGATTTGCAAAATGTATAGAGCGGATTATTTAATGACCCTGATTTTATGGCTGCTCTGGCCTATTTGTCTGTTCACCGCCCTGAGCCCTTCGGGGGAGGGCGGTTTATAAATATAATAAATAATAATAATAATAATAATAATAAATGTGCCATATATGTTCTAAATGTGCCTCTCATTAAAGGTCTGGTTTTATCCGTAACATGAATACAGGCATGACCCTGATCATAAAGGCTTCACTGCTCGCAGCGAACTTTGACAAGGACAATCAATAAGATATCATGTAGTGCTAATATTACCAATGTCCAGAATGTACCCTAACCATGCAAATTTTATTGTTATGTAAAATGAGTACAGATTGCCTCTTAATCATGGTTTGTGGCAAGGCCCCTAAAAGATCAGTTTCATAAAAACACAAGTTGAACCATCACTAAGTTAAAATACTGGAATACTGAAAACAAGAGCAAGGTTTAAAAGCCAACAACAAAAAAACCCCAGCTATGGCAAAATATAAAGCAATTACTGCCTAAAGTCTGTTCCCGTGCAACACCTGTCCTATTGTGACTACTGTGTGATTTAGACAGGAGGAGCTCACAGAGCAAAATGCTGACCCTGACAGACAGGAAGGTTCACAAAAGAGAAAGAACCATCCCTAGCCACAAGCCATGCAAGGATCTTGAAGGCAATAAAATTATATGCCTTCCTCTCCCCAATCAAGAACATCCAGTAATCACAAATGCCCCAATTTGTCATGCAATTATCTTTAAATGGTCACTGGATTCTAGCTTTTCTTTGGAAGTCTCTCAGACCTCCAACCAAATATGCCCCTTCACAAAGCATGCAAAATTTCCAAGATCATGGGAAACAAGAGAGGTAAAGTTGATTTTTACGAACTTGAAATAAAAGGGAAAATAAAACATGACATACTAATAAAAAAAAGTACACAGACGCCACCACCCCCCCCCGAAATTGTATGTGTTACAGTTTATAACTGAAAATTAAGCACATTTGTTTGAGACCAACTAAATTATGGAAAAGCGACTTAGTTATAATAGTTCAATCGTTTACATCATTTCCCAAAATTTTGTTCAGTTGCAATGAACTAAGCAGCTGTGCTTGAGGGAATGGCGTTCTAGTCATCGATTTTACTTTCAGGCCACAATGACCCCGTTGATACCAACAGGAATTGGGCATTCCACATTTTTGGACCATGTATGTTTGGTCATGCTGGCAGGGACTGATGGGAACCATAGTCCACGAACATCTGGGGCGCCAGAGTTGGACACCCCTGTGTCACCAGAAGAAAGCAAAACATACCTTGTACAAGTACTGGGGCTTATTCATGTTTCACATCCCCCACTTAACCCATGTAACATGACTGTTTTACAGTATGACAGCCCCCGACAACTACATTGACCTATGTGGGCAGAAAACTTTTCACAGAAAAGAACAGCATCAGGAGATTTTGTGAAATTTTTTTCCACCCCACATCACTGTGTCTGAGTAAACATTACTGTGATGGAGCTACAAAATGAAGAACGCAACTTCACTCTGAAGGATACAATCCTGCTACTCTGCAGTTTGTGCTTATAGGGTTAGGGTATATATAAGAGATGGGCCCCTTCCGAACACGCAAAATAATGCGTTTTCAAACCACTTTCACAACTGTTTGCAAGTGGATTTTGCTATTCCGCAAAGCTTCAAAGAGCACTGAAAGCAGTTTGAAAGTGCATTATTCTGCATGTGCGGAATGAGCCATGGTGAGAACAAACGATGTAACAATAATAATCAGCTTAAATGTTGCTTGTAAGTTTATCCAGTCATCTGGGCTGGCCAGGGCTGGAAACAGAATACTATCATTAATGTAGGTTAGGTTCCACAACTGGGTCATGCTTTGACCTACGGTCGGCACTCTGACACCATTTTCTGTTGCCATTTAAGAGTCTCTCATGAGGAAACACAATGAGATGGATTCTATCTATCTGATAGAATGATGAAAAGGGAGTGAAAGCAAGGAGATATTTTATTTATTTCATTTACGCCCCACTTTTCTTCCAATAGGGACCCAAGGTGGCCTACAATAGCCTCCTTTCCTTTTATCCTCACAACCCTTTGAGGTTGGGTAGGTGTGTAACAGAATTGGTCACCTCCACAAGCTTCCATGCCAAAGCCTGTCAATATCCTTCTTGAATTGCAGAGTCCAGAACTGGACACAGTGTTCCTGGAGAGGTCAGACCAATGCAGAATAGTGTGGTACTATTACATACCTCAGTCTTCTAGACACTATATTTTTGTTGTTGCAGCACAGAATTGCACTGGCTTTCTTGGCGGCCAACATCACACTGCAGTTTGTGCTTTACGGAGACTCCCAGATCCCTTTCATATGTACTGTTGTCAAGCCAGGTGTCACCCATCTTATTTCTGTGCATTTCATTTCCTCAGCCTGAGTGTAGCATCTCACATTTATCTCTATTAAATTTATATTCTCCATAAATTGAGGGATTGGAGCACCTTCCTTATGAAAAGAGGCTGCACCGTTTGGGACTCTTTCGTTTGGAGAGGAGATATCTGAGGGAGGACATGATTGAAGTCTATAAAATTATGCATGGGGTAGAAAATGTCGACAGAGATCATTTTTTTCTGTTTCTCACAATACTAGAACCAGGGGGCATACACTGAAAAGGGGAAGAATTAGGACTAATAAAAGGAAACATTTTTTCATGCAACGTGTGATTAGTGTTTGGAATATGCTGCCACAGGAGGTGGTGTTGGCCACTAACCTGGATAGCTTTAAAAAGGGCTTGGACAGATTTATGGAGGAGAAGTCGATCTATGGCTACCAATCATGACCCTCCTTGATATGAGGTTGCAAATGCCTTAGCAGACCAGGTGCTCGGGAGCAGCAGCAGCAGCAGCAGGCCTTTGCCTTCACATCCTGCATGTGAGATCCCAAAGGCACCTGGTGGGCCACTGCGAGTAGCAGAGAGCTGGACTAGATGGACTCTGGTCTGATCCAGCTGGCTTGTTCTTATGTACCCAACTCTGCATCATGTCCCTGGTATTCCTTGGAGGTCTTACATCCAAATACTAGCCAGGGTTGAACCTGCTTAGCAGCTGACCTGAGAACCTGGTGGGCCACTGAGAGTAGCAGAGTGCTGGACTAGATGGACTCTGGTCTGATCCAGTAGGCTCTTTCTTATGTTCTTAAATTCAAATTCTTACATTCTCTATCAATTTTCACATATATTCTCTAGAAATTCATATTCTCCATGAATTCATACTCTTGTCTTCTCTATGTTTTCCTAAGTTTATATTCCTTCTAAATTCATATCCTCTATCAATTCTCATAAATTCACATTCTCTATTCATTCATTCCCATATTCTCCGTACATTGATATTTCCTATTCTCTACAAATTCAACTTTTCTATAAATTCTCTATTATCGTCTTCTCTATAATCTTTCCAAAATGTAAATTCTTTCTAAATGCATATTCTCATATCTATATAAAAGTTTATAAATTCATATTCTCCATGAATTCACATTCTCTATCGATTAATATTCTCGTATTCTCTATAAATTCAGCCTTGCTTTTCTCTACAGACTTCCCTAAATCTACATTATCTCTAAATTCCCATTCTCACATCTCTATAAATTCTCACATTCTTTATAAATTCATTCACATTCTCTGCAAATGCATCTCTTTGTATTCTCTCTAAATTCATATCTTGTCTTCCCTATGAATTCATATTCTCGTCCTCTCTATAAATTTTCCTAAATGCCTATTCTCTCTACATTCATACACTCCATAAATTCATGTCTATATTCTATATACTCATATTTTCGCACTCTCTCTAAATTCACACTCTCCATATATTCACATTCGCTATAAATTCTCCTAAATTCATACTCTCCATACATCCACATTCTCAATAAACTTCCATAAACTCCTATTTGCATAAGGAGGTGGAGAGCGGAGTCTCTTAGGTAAGAATTGGCTCTTAGGTAAGAATTGGCTATTATTATTGTTATTATTATTGCTGGAACCCCCATCCAGGTGCATGACTGAACTCCTTCCCACTCTCTTCCCCAGCCCCCCTATTTATTTATCTTTAAAGTAGGCAGAAGACCCCCCCCACCCCCACCCCCAAACCGGGTGTCCCCCGCCCAACCTGCGTGGGTGGCCCAGGGGGCGGGGCTGCTGGTCCCCTTGCTGCCCCCTCCCCCTCCCCCTGGCGCTACTCACAGGGTGGCGGTGCCGGCGGGGAGGGCGTCGGGCAGGAGGACGCGGCCGAGGTCGAGGCTGCTGCAGACCACTTTGGCGCTCCCCCCTCCTCCTCCTCCTCCATCCTTGCCGCTCCTGGGCCGGCCCCCGCCGTCCTGCTTGCAGCCCGAGGGCAGCCGCGAGGAGCCCCCTCCGCCCAGCAGCGCCCCCAGCAGCAGCAGCAGCAGCAGCAGCCCGGGCGGAGGGGCCGCCATGGCGCCTTCTCCGGCCTCTTCCCGGCCCTCAGTGAGGGGGGCCCGAGGCGGCTGAGGGGGCGCCGCGCGCGGCCACCGGGCGGCAGGTCGGCGAGGGGAGGGAGGCCGCCATGAAGAGAAGCGAGAGGAGCTCCTCGGAGGCGCCGATCGGAATCGCCTCGCTCCGCTCGGGAGGCCAGCGGGCATGCGCGGACCCGCCCACCCCGCGCAGGCGCACGGCGGCGGCCCGAAGCCCCCGTGCCCGTAGTCGGGTTGGGTCTGAGCGTGGCTGGCGCGTGCGGGGTGCGAGTCGCTGGGGGTGACCCACCTTCCCTCGACCCTCTCATGCTCCAGTAAGTGTAGATTTTGCCTTATTTACTTACATTATGTACAACTTGCCTTTTTCACTTGGACTACAAGCAGATTACATCAAGTATTTAACTTGTTTTCACTTCAACCAGTAGTTATTTTAACTTCTTGTTAAATTTTGTTTAATATCACAGCTACTACTACTATTATTATTATTACTATTGGAGATTTCACATTATTATTATTATTATTATTATTACTATTATTATTAATTTGACTTAATATCCTATTCTCTGCCTCTGTGGCGATTTCACAGCAGTTTACAACAAGCACATAATAAATAGAATAAAATTTGTGTATAAATGACTTGATAACAACAATAATAATGATTTGACTTGGTAACCCATTCTCCGCCTCCATAGCAAGCTCAGAGCGTCTTACAACAAATGCATAATAAACAGAATAAAATTTGCAAATGAATGACTTAATAATAACAATAATAATAATGATTTGACAATAGCCCATTCTCCGTCTCCATAGCAAGCTCAGAGCGACTTGCAACAAACACGTAATAATTAGAATAAAATTTGCCTTGCACACAATGGAAAGTGAAAGCGTGGCTCCAGGAAATTGTTCCGTACCAGAAATCTTGCTGTGATGGACATTCGACCTGTGATGGACATTTGACATTCGACCTCATCACGTTAAATCGCGCAGCAAGCACATTGTGTATAATTGGTCCCCGATTAGTTGTTTCAATAGTTTGTTCAGATTATTTGATTAGCTGACAAACTTGGTGGGTGGAGGGGCGGGGGGAAATGACATGATAGTGCAAAAGGGCCAAAGTAAAAATACAAACAACAATTAAATAATTCACTTCATTTTCTCACCCGTGATTACCAAGTGGCTACAAATGTTTGATTGACCACTTTGAAGATTGAATCCCACTTTTATCCTTCTTATGCAAACTTGGGTTTGGGCCTAGGATTCCTGTAGCAATTCATGTCCCGTGAAAAAAAAATCTTCCTCAGATTAGTAACAAATAGATAATCTGGAGCCTTGTTGCATTCTCAGGTGCGACTTCCTTGTCTTGGTCTTTCATCTTCCCAGGTTTAAGGCTCTGTAAGGAATCAGCAGGTGAATCTGCTGCATCTGTAGCTGGAAACTCCAGCTGGTAAAAAATGCAGCAGCGTGGGTCCTCCCCATGTCACCATGGTGGACCCACGTTCCACCAGCACACTTCCAGCTACATTGGCTCTGGGTGGAGTACTGAATTAGTTTCAAGGTTTGTCTTTAAAGCCCTAAATCAGTGGTTCTCAACCTTCCTAAAGCTACGACCCTTTAATACAGTTCCTCATGTTCATGGGTGACTCCCAACCCTAGCATTTATCCATTTTACAGATGGAGAACACTGCTGCAGAGAGTCTTAGGCGACCCCTGTGAAAGGGTCGTTCGACCCCCCCCAAAGGGGTCTCAACCCACAGGTTGAGAACCACAGCCCTAAATCATAGGTGTCAAACTCGCGGCCCTCCAGATGTTATGGACTACAGTTCCCATAATCCCCTGCCAGCATCATGCTGGCAGGGGATGATGGGAACTGTAGTCCATAACATCTGGAGGGCCGCGAGTTTGACACCTGTGCCCTAAATGGTCTGGGGCCTTGGTATCTACGGGATCGCCTCTCCCGTTACCTTCCCTGAAAAACACTCCAGTCAGCAAATAACAACTTACTGGCGATCCCTGACCAGAAAGAGGTCCAGTTAGCCTTGACCAGGGCATTTTTTGGCCCTGCTCCCAGCTTAATGGAAAGCTCTGTAAGAGAAGACCTGGGCCCTGTGGGGTTCAATGCAATTTCCTCAGGGCCTGCAAGACAGAATTGTGACTCATGGTTGAGGTGGAAACAATACAATCAATGACCTGCCCCAACCTTTGACCTCCCCATCTCCTACTCCCGCCCTTTTATCGAGATTTTAATCGCCATCCGTTTTGGGGCGTCGTGTTAATGTTTTCAAAACTGTTGATAGGAATTGCGTTTATTGTATTTTACAGGATGTGTGCCGCCCTGAGCCCCTAAGGCAGTGATGGCGAACCTGTGGCACGGGTGCCAGAGGTGGCACTCGGAACCCTCTCTGTGGGCACGTGAACACGGAGTTCGTCATGTGGGGGATGGAAAATCACCCCCCCCACACACACACACACACATCTAGGCTGGCCTGGGCCACTGAGCACGATGTGCAAGCATTGTGGTGAGCAGGGAGGACTCGGCTGGTGCCGGTGCTCCGGGTGGCTGCTGCACAAGGGGGGCGGGGGCAGAGGAGGCAGAGATGCTAGAGAGGCACAGAGCGGTGCGCGGGGGTCTTGCTGGAAGCTAGAGCAGGCTGGCCCCTGCTTGAGCAGGTGGGGCGGAGGAAGGGGGAGCCAACCGTTTTTTTCTAAACGAAAACCTCAGTATTCAGGTTAAATTCCCGGGTTGGCACTTTGTGATAAATAAGTGGGGTTTGGGTTGCAATTTGGGCACTCAGTCTCAAAAGGGTTCGCCATCACTGCCCTAAGGGGAAGGGCAGCATATAAATAAAATAAATAAATAAAAGGCGGATAGTGGGGAAAATGGGATTTTGAACCTGGTTGACAGATACTTTTGGACTCCGACTTTTTGAGGTCACATCTGACTAATGGCGACCCCTGGTGGGGTTTTCAAGGCAAGGGACAAACAGAAGTAGTTTGCCATCATAAGGACATAAGAACAAGCCAGCTGGATCAGACCAGAGTCCATCTAGCATTTTCATCATCTGCTTCCACGTCACAACCCTGGCATTCATGGGAGGTCTCCCATCCAAATACTGGCCAGGGTTGCCCCTGCTTAGGCTTCTGAGATCTGACAAGGTTAGGCTAGACTGGGCTATCCAGGTCAGAGCCAGACTCAGTTAGAGTTAATTAAACTTCGTAAGATCATTCCAAGGCAAGGGAGTGTTGCGTTTTTTAATTAAACATATTTGCATTTACAGATGTAACTAACGAAAAAATAAGCAGGGATCCAGTGGCACCTTCAAAACTAACAAGATTTATTCCTACATAAGCTTTTGTGAATCTATAATTTAGGCGTAGTGTGAGAGGCCGGGTTGAAGAGGATGAGTCTGCTCCCGTGGCCCTTTCTTACATGTTCCAGGGAATGCCAATTGCCGCTTTGCAGTAAGCAAGGAATTTCCTACAGGCCAGCTTGGAAGTGTTTTGCTTTTCTCAAGACATAGAGCAGGGGTCATTGTGGGGATGAGGGGAAGGTAGTTGTGGATTTCCTCCGTTGTGCAGGGGGTTACACTAGACCACAGGTGTCAAACTCGTGGCCCTCCATATGTTCATGAACTACAATTCCCATCAGCCCTTGCCAGTATAACCAGTGCTCATGTTGGGAGGGACTGATGGGAATTGTAGTTTATGAACATCTGGAGGGCCGCGAGTTTGACACCCTTGGACTAGACGATCTTAAGGTTCATTCCAGCTCTTTGTCTTTGTGTTTTGTGTATATTATCAGAGCTCACTTCTTCATATGCCTGAGGTGTCCATAACAGCTGTGTGTGTGAGTGTGTGTAAATATGTGTGTGTGTTTGTGCATTTCTATCGCAGCCACTGGACTCCTGATTAATTATGCTGCAAGATTAACATGGCCACCCCTCCATTTTCAAAAATGTTCTGCTATGACAAAAAAACCCCTGTCCAATTTATACAAGACTACACCCAACTGGGGCTTTATTTCACAGCATTTATAGTTACAAAGGTTCTGTTTTACTCAGGACACTTGTGAAGAAAACACTTCAGACTGGGGGGCTCAAACTACATTTTAATTCTCCATTTTTAAGCTCCCTCAAGAACCACTGTGGCATAGCGATTAAGAGTAGTGGATTCTAATTTGAAGAGCCAGGTTTGATTCCCCACTCATCCACATGAAGAAGAAGAAGAGGAGGAGGAGGAGTAGTAGTTTGGATTTATATCCCCCCTTTCTCTCCTGCAGGAGACTCAAAGGGCTTACAATCTCCTTGCCCTTCCCCCCCCTCACAACAAACACCCTGTGAGGTAGGTGGAGCTGAGAGAGCTCCAAGAAGCTGTGACTAGCTCAAGGTCACCCAGCTGGCGTGTGTGGGAGTGTACAGGCTAATCTGAATTCCCCAGATAAGCCTCCACAGCTCAAGTGGCAGAGCTGGGAATCAAACCCTGTTCCTCCAGATTAGATACACGAGCTCTTAACCTCATACGCCACTGCTTCTCCTGTTGGGTGACCTTTGGTCAGTCTCAGTCCTCTCAGAACTCTCAGCCTATGCGGAGGCAGGCAGCTCCAAACCACATCTGAACACCTCCTGCCTTGAAAACTATACGGAGTCACCAAAAGTCAGCTTGTTTCAGGATGGCACCGTGGGTCGGCAACCCCTATGTCTGTGCCAAACCTACCTCACAGAATTACTGTGCAGATAAAATGAGATTCGGCCCCGCCTGCCCCCTTTAGGAAAGCTGGTGAATGTACAAGGTAGAGAAATACATTGTCTAAGTCAAATGCAGCAGCTGTTAGATTTATGTTAGATGTACATAATTTAAAAAACAACAACCATGGAATTGCTGCGTTTGATACATACGCAAACACCTTCCTGCATGCTTTGGGAATTTCCCCTTTATACATGCTCAGAGGCTGCCTTTACTAGTGTCCCACAAACCCCAGGTAAACTTGGGAGGCTGGATTTAGTTTGGGGTGATGTCCCTGAAGAACATGGTTACATACATGTGAACACATAAACCCAAGGTCTGTTTATTACTGTGGGTGCCAGGTGGCAGCCTTTCATGAGAAAGCAAACTTTTATGACAGAGCCGGTGTGGTGTAGTGGTTAAGAGCGGTGGACTCTAATCTGGAGAACTAGGTTTGATTCCCTACTCCTCCACATGAACAGCAGGCTTTTCAATGGGTGGTAGACCTGTCCTCTACAGTCCCAATGCTTTTCAGTGGGAACAGATGCGTATTGGGGGTTAAGGGCGCCCGGAGTCAACTCCTTCTCTGGGTGCCCCACTGCCTGAGCGCATGTCTTGGGGTTGAACCCCATTCCATTGGCCTCCGTACAGGCCAGTTTTCAAAAGCCGGCCTGGATGGAAGCCGGGGGAATGGGGCTTGTGGGACCAGGATTGGGGGTGATCCAGAGGTGGGATCCAGCAGGTTCTCACCAGTTCCCGAGAGTGGGTTACTAATTATTTGTGTGTTTCGAGAGGGGATTACTAATTGGGTCTGCTTTTCTGTTAGAAATTCCATTAGGTCCAAAAATCATGAAGTCCTGTTGTTTCCTATGTGGCTGGTTAGCGAAGGTAGAAAATGGGATAATTCTCCCTGTTGGGCTGTTTTAAAAACATGTTTTAGAAATATGGTAAAGTTCCTTGTTTAAGGAAAGTATCCTTCTTTTGATTTCTAGAAACAAAATTAAGTATTTGAAAGTATTAAGTATTTGACATGCAGTCAATTAGAGGAGTAGTAGTTATTTCTGTTGGCAGTAGACGATAGGACTTGGTATAATGAGTTTAAATTATGAACAGAAAGATTCCAGCTGGAAATTAGGAACTTTTTTTTTACAGTAAGAGTTTTTTACAGTAACAGAGAAATTATTAACGCCCCGCCCCCGGAATGCCTGGCCACGCCCCCATCATGCCCCGCCCAGCCCATTGGCACTACCCCACTGTTTGAATCCCACCCCCATGGGAACCTGTTACTAACATTTTTGGATCCCCCCACTGTTCCCGAGCATAGGTGTCAAACTCGCAGCCCTCCAGATGTCATGAACTACAGTTCCCATCATCCCCTGCCAGCATGATGCTGGCAGGGGATGATGGGAACTGTAGTCCATGACATCTGGGGGGTCATGACTTTGACACCTGTGCATTACAGTTACAGCAATTTTAAAGATACCTAAGTTTCACAAGTTTAAATGCTGATTTCACATAACTAGGCTTGGCTGCGATCAGTAGGGACTGCCAAAAGGAACAGTCCCTCCTATTTAGAGGTCTACACTCCGCCTCTGACTTTATGAGTTCCTCTGCTCTTGAGAGCACTCCACCCTGACTGGCTGGTTGACTCTTTTGATTGGATCTGATTTTTATTTTTGTCTAAGAATGCAAAGCAAGTTCTCACGCTTACCCACACGCCCCTGGCCGCCTTCCCGCATGTCTGCTTCTGGCACCCGAAGGCGAGAGCCGCGCACGTGATGCCGTAAATTTTGTCTTACGAAAGCATAAAGGCACCAGAGGACTCTTCCTTGTTTCGGCTGACATCAGCTAGCACTCCCTCCTGACCCTATTCAGACTTTTCTCCCCGCCCAAATCCAACACAATTTGTTCATTCCACAAGTGAATGGGACAGAAATGTTTGAACAGTGGTGTGTGTGTTCAACCTGTTGCTTTGTGCGAAAATCAGTGGATCTGAACTGCTCTTACCACATGGGACTTGGGGAGAAGAGAACAGGATCTCTCTGGCCCCATATCCTAAGACCACGCAGAAGGAATGGCCGTGAATACCGCCCTGAGCCCTATTGAGAAGGTCATGATATAAATCTAAAAGTAAATAAAATAAAATAAATGAATACAAGGCAGCGTCTTAGCCTGAGCCCCTCTTCTACATCTCCTTCGTCTTGTCCTTTTTTGTTACTTTTCCTATTCCTTTAATTCAGCATTTCCCCAACTTGTTCCCCCAAGGGCCAAGTTATTTTAATACCTCTCCTCCATATCCCACTGAAATGTTATATCATCTGCACGCGCTGTCGTCAGGGAGGCTCCTTGGGGTGCCACTTCCGCCCCCCCCCCCAATGGCACTAGCGTCTGCTGTGAGCTGCAGCTCCATCCCTGACCCCCTTCTGGATGGTTGGCTGGCCGGGGAGGAGCCCCGAAACTGCTGTATCGCCCCGGCTGGTCCAGCTCCAGGTGGGTGGTGCCCTCCAAGCAAGGACGGGGGTGGGGGTGGTCGACCCCAGCCCCAGACATTAGGTGACCCATCATTTTGCTTTCGTGACACGGTGCCCGGTCACGACCCACCATTTGGGAAACGCTGCTCTAATTCATTCCCCCTTTTGTTGTAATTGATTTTATGGTACCACTGGACAATATATTATAATATGCTGCCACAGGAGGTGGTGATGGCCACTAACCTGGACAGCTTTAAAAAGGACTTGGACAGATTTATGGAGGAGAAGTCGATCTCTAGCTACCAATCTTGATCCTCCTTGATCTGAGATTGCAAATGCCTTAGCAGACCAGGTGCTCGGGAGCAGCAGCAGCAGCAGCAGCAGAAGGCCATTGCTTTCACATCCTGCACGTGAGCTCCCAAAGGCAGTGGCGTTCCTGCCTAGGGACAGGGGGTACCCTATGTCCCCGGGCGACCCCATTTGGTCACATGGGGGGCGCCAACATTTCAGCGTCGTTTGTGTGTTTTTAAATTTTTAAGTGTTTTTTCACGTTCCGGCCTTCAGGGGGCGCATTTTTAAGGCTAGCAGCACCAAAATTCCAGGGTACCATCCAGAGACTGTCCTGATGATATCACCCAAATTTGGTGATGTTTGGTTCAGGGGCAGCAAAGTTATGGACCCCCAAAGGAAGTGCCCCCATCCCCATTGTTTTCAATGAGAGCTAACCTGAGATGCAGACTACCCATTTGAGGGTCCATAACTTGGTCCCCCTGAGCCTAACTTCACCAAACTTGGATGGCATCATAAGAATAGTTAACAGATGATACCCTGAAATTTTGGTGTCACTAGCTTTAAAAATACACCCCTTCCAGGCACCCCAAGAAATTTGCCCAAGATTCTTTGTTTTGCAGTGACTTTGCTCCATTGTAGCCAATGGGGAATTTCTGAGTGTGTAGGCAGGCTGCACATTTTTGAAGATAGAGGCACCAGACTTTCAGGGTGGCTCCAGGAGGGCCTCCTGGTAATAGCATCCAGGTTTGGAGACCTTTGCTTCTGGGGGTTCAATTTTATGCGCCCCCAAAAGGCCTATTTTGTTTCCCTGCTCCTGCACATGAAAGCCTGTGGGCTGAGTTCTCTCAGAACTCTCTCAACTCCCCCCCCCCTCCAGAAGCAAAGCTCACCAAGCTTGGATGCTATTACCAGGAGCCACCTTGAAAGTCTGCCGCCTCTATCTTCAAAAATGTGCAGCCTGCCTCGGAAATTCCTCATTAGCTACAATGGAAGTGATTTACCAACTCAAGTGTTGAGTGTTTCAGTCCATTCTACCATCATGTTGCCACAAAAGCCCATAAGAGGACAGTCATTTTTCTGAAATGCCCTACCAGTCGTATCTTGGTATCCTAGACAGTTGAGACTAAGATGGATGCCATCTGCATTCTTAGACTTTGATTCCAGTGGGAACCAGCGTAATGGTGTAGCCAGGATGCAGGATGGGGTTGCTAATTCCTGGAAATATGGGGTTGGAGCCTGGGAAAGGCATGGTTAGGGGAGAAGAGGGACTTCAGCAGGTTGGAATACCATTCTCCAGGAAAACTGATCTGTGTTGCCTGGAGATCTGTTGTAATTCCTGGAGGACCCCATTCCACACCTGGAGATTGGCAGCTGAAGTACTTGCAAAGCAAGGGTGTCATACTTCTCTTTGCACACACCTTGAGATGAGCCAAAGGGAGATAAAATTGCTTGGCAGCAATTACGTGATTCTGCCACATGATTCTGACGTTATCAGTAGTAACTGGATCTGCTCCCCTCTTCCTGTCACATGATTCTGATGCTGTTAGTGGTACCTGGATCCGCCCCTTTTCCTGTCGTGTCAGATTCAGATGTTATCAGTGGTACCTGGATCACAAAGACCAAATCCCCCTGTTTCCCCCATCTTTTTGGTCTCCCCCTTCTGCTAACTGTGGGCAGTCCTTGGATCATAAAAAGAGGAAGAGTTCTGCTGAGCTTGAAAGCCTGCACAATGTTTTTCAACTACTTGGTTGGTCTCAATAAAAATCCCACTCATCAACTGTTCTTCATTATATTTTCCAGTGTTTCCCAGTTCATTCAGGTACTATGTTCTTATGTTCTTATTTATTCTTATGACCTGGTCATATATCAATTCACGGACCAAGATCCATTTTTAAAAAGTTATTAGTATGTTATTAGTACTTAAAAGTATTTGCATTGCCAAAAACACAGAAAAGTTCATGGAAGTACGAGGTACATATTCCATAAAGATTTCCACTTTTTTCTGCACCGTGTATTAGTGCTAAAAGTACTTCTTTATGACTTGGTTATTAACCACCGAGGCAAAATTGGCTCTTTACATTTACTCCTAATAAAAGTCTCTTTTCCCCCCCTCAATTGGGTCTTATTTTAAAAATCCTTAACCTTCAAAACTAATAATTGTAATTTTTTTCTATTTTATCCAAATAATTTATCAAGGGTTTCCAGCCGTCCAAAACCTTAATTGAGTTCTTTTCTTTAAGTAACAAAGTTAGCTTTGCCATCTCTGCCAGCTGGAATTCTTTCACCCACCATTCTAGCAATTGCAGTTCTATTTCACTCCTTTTGCCTGTTGGGTGATAAGTAATTAATAACCATTAACAGCTCACATTTCCATCCGCTGAAAGGGGTCGGGGTCGGATGCCAAAGTCATTCGCATAGGGAGCCAGAAAATCTGTGACAGGAACATAAGAACATAAGAGACAGCCTGCTGGATCAGACCAGAGTCCATCTAGTCCAGCACTCTGCTCCTCGCAGTGGCCCACCAGGTGCCTTTGGGAGCTCACGTGCAGGATGTGAAAGCAATGGCCTTCTGCTGCTGCTCCTGCTCCTGAGCACCTGGTCTGGTAAGGCATTTGCAACCTCAGATGGTGGAAATGTAGGTGGTGGGTTAGGAAGAGCTATGGGAGGATCTCCTAACGTTAGTGAAGTGAGCATCAGTGTGCCAAATGAAGAAGAAGAAGAAGAAGAGGAGGAGGAGGAGGAGGAGGTCGGGCTGAGAGAGCTCCGAGAAGCTGTGACTAGCCCAAGGTCACCCAGCTGGCGTGTGTGGGAGTGTACAGGCTAATCTGAATTCCCCAGATAAGCCTCCACAGCTCAGGCGGCAGAGCTGGGAATCAAACCCGGTTCCTCCAGATTAGATACACGAGCTCTTAACCTCCTACGCCACTGCTGAAATTCAACATGAGTAACAGTAAAGAAAAAGAAGAGTTTGGATTCACACCCCTCCCCCCTCTCTCCTGTAAGGAGTCTGAAGGCGGCTTATAAACTCCTTTTCCTTTCCTCTCCCCAGAACAGGCACATTGTGAGGTAGGTGGTGCTTTGAGAATTCGGAGAGAACTGTGACTGGCTAAGGGCACCCAGCAGGTTTCATGTGTAGGAACAGAGAAACAAATCTGGTTCCCCAGGTCCCAGTCCGGCGCTGATGTGGAGGAGTGGGGAATCAAACCCGGTTCTCCAGATTAGAGTCCACCCCCTTAACCACTACACCACACTGGGCAACCAGGAGGGTTAGAAGTTGGAGCACCTTTCCTACGAGGAAAGGCTGAACACTTCAAACTTTTCAATCAAAATAAAGGTTGACCATGATAGAAGTTTACAAAGTTATTCACAAGGTGGAGAAAGTGGATAGGGGATACCCTTTCCCAAAATACCGCAACTTGAAGTCATCCTAGGAAATTGTTGGGTAAGTAGGATCATGACAAAAGGGAATACTTCTTTCCTCAGAGTAATTGAATTGTGTGATTCACTGTCGGTGCTTGTAATGATAGACTTGAGCACAGATGACTTCGAAAGGGAATTAAACCAAGTCATGGAGGGCCACCAGCGGCTACTAGTCATGGTGACTGAAGCAAACCTCCACCTTCTGAGGCAATAGATCTCTGAATGCCTGCGCTGGGAGACAGTATGAGGGGAAGGCCTCTGTGTCCTGTTGTTGTCCCTTCAAGCCAACTGGTGGACCAATGTGTCAACAGGATGCTGGAGAAGATGGACCATGGGTCTGATCCAGCAGGCTCTTCTTACATTCTTATGCCATTCCCTTCATATACTGGGTATCCTACCATCCTGTCCAGAAGCGTACCTGGGGCAAATGGAGCCTGGAGACAAATTGTCTCCAGGACGCCCCCAGGCTCTGCCCCCACTACCCTAGCTCCACCTCTGATGCCCCCAGGCTCCACCCCCACTGCCCTCAACCCTGCCCATGTCACCATGGACATGGGCAAGGTCTAGGGTGCCCACCTCCCCCCCAGACTCCCCCTGCTGGCTGGTTTCCCAGCCGGCAGCCTGCAGTCTCTTCTAAAGAGAGGGGGGAGTCCAGGGTGGGGTTGATGGCGCTTTTTTGCGTGCATCGTTTTTTGCGTGCCTTGGTTGGGGTTGAGGCATGCGAAAACAAGGAGACAGCAGGACTTCCTGGTCACGTGGGGGACCGATTTTGCGGCCCCCCCACATGACCAGAAGAGTGGCGCCCAGGGACAAGGGGTACCCTCGGTTGGGGTTGAGGCACGCGAAAACAAGGAGACAGCAGGACTTCCTGGTCACGTGGGGGACCGATTTTGCGCCCCCCCACGTGACCAGAAGAGTGGCGCCCAGGGACAAGGGGTACCCTTTGTCCCTAGGCAGATACGCCACTGATCCTGTCTATACCTCCAATGTACCTTAACTTTAAAATTTCACTTAAAAAATGTTATTATTACGAGCCACATTTGCTTCCATACTGAGCCTGAGATTTCCAGCCCGTAGCTTAGATCCATCTTGTGCACAAGATTTTGGCCTTTGGAGGGAAAAAATATATATACAAGGCTATGAAGAGCGTTAGGTATGTGTATGGGGCTGACGGATGAGCTCTGTATAAAACTATGTGTCTATATATAAAACTGATTATGCTGCAGTCTCTAATCCTAAATCATAATTACTCTGAAACTATCCAGGAAAAAATGATGGGAAAATGGGGGAGAACTGTCCTTTATCTCTGTTTTCTTTTGAAAGGCAAATTATTTAGAAAGATCATCGTTAAAGGAACCGGCGGTTAAAATTTTTTTCACTGGAATTGCTTCTAAATGCTGCCCTATCTGTGCAAACTGCAGAACAATGCATTCGGCATGAAAAGAGATGCCCTTTGTGGAATCTCTGGATGTACATTTGCTCAGATAAAGCGTGTGGCAATTACAGTCAAACGCACAAGTTTTATACACTGCCGTTGCCTTGTGGAGCCTCCCCTGTCAAATGCAAATTGGTCCATTTATCAGTGGGGGCTCTGTGTACTTATGTCCCGGAGTGAGTGAAGGAATAAACACACCACTGTTAAATAAAATGGAAACAAAGCACATTTCCTTTATTAGTGCTAACACAAACAAGCAAGCACAATAACTGCTATTTTCTTCCAGACAGGTTTTTTTTTTTTACTTCAAGGAAATAAAGCCGGTTGGATACTCATACATCACGGTTTTCTCTTTTCACTGAAGAATAAGAAAATTGTGTTCGCTCTTCTTGTTGATTAGAGTTTGCCATTTGCAGGAGCATTTTCATTGCTGAGTGGGGGGTGGGAATGGCTTTTGCAAAGGAAAAGTGTCTAGTTCTTAAGGAACCTAATGTCTCATAACACCATTTCCCTAATATTAAATACTGTATGAATCATATCACTGTTGCTTTGGAAAAAAGTTGCTGTGTTGATCGATTAAAACGATACAGTGGAACCTCGGTTTTTGTTGGTAATCCGTCCGAAAAGAATCGATGAAAACCGAAACTGATGAAAACCGAGGCAAACTTTTCCATAGGAATCAATGTAAATCAAATTAATCTGTTCTAGGCACTCCCAAAAACATACCCAAAACACATTTTTGGTGAATAAACATAGTGTTTAATGCTGAAAACAGTAACAAACAATAACACTAGGACCAGCTTCAGAGCCAGTGGACCAATGTCGTACCAGAAAGCTGTCCAAAGAGGTCTGTTTCTGACGCCTCTTTAAGATTTGTCTGAAATGGGGCAAGACATGGTCATTAAACAAGTTGCAGACACGGCCTGCAACAGTTTTGTCGGGTGATTTTTCTCCACAAACCCATCTGGAGAACCGGGTTTGACTCCTTACTTCTCCACACGAGCAGTGGACTCTTATCTAGTGAACCAGATTTGTTTCCCCACTCCTCCACATAAAGTTTGCTGGGTGACCTTGGTCCAGTCATGGTTTTCTCAGAATTTTCTGAGCCCCACTTACCTCTCAAGGTGTCTGTTGTGGGGAGAGGAAGGGAAAGGAGTTGTAAGCCATCTTAAGTCTCCAAACTCCTCCTCCCTCCTCTTCTTCTTCTGGAGAGCCAGCTTGGTATAGTGGTTAAGAGCAGGTGGATTCTAATCTGGAGAACCGGGTTTGATTCCCCACTCCTCCGCCTGAATGGCAGAGGCTTATCTGGTGAACCAGATGTGTTTCTTGTATCCTAAGATTCCTGCTGGGCAGTGAGGCGCAGCTAATACAAACTGCTTCCGGGTGCGTAGAGTGTTTTTTACTGCTCTAATTTACAGTTCAAGGAGAAAGCTGCCTGACGAACTATACTTCCCAGGAGACCTTGTGAGCCCCAAGGTCTCCTGGGAACTGTAGTTCCTCAGGCAGTTTTTCCCCTGAACTGTAACCAGGCTGCTTTTTTCAGCCTCAAAAAGTACTACAAAAAGAAAAGGAACGTAGGTAAGTGTGGGAAGGGGGTTGGGGTTTGTGTGTGTGCCGCGGGGGTCGGGGGAAAGGGGGAGGGGCCAGGGGGCGATTTTGCACCCCCCAGGCGTGCGCCCGGTGCACGATGCACCCCCCGTCCCCTTGGCCCTTCGCCACTGCTGCTGGGTGACCCTGAGCTAGTCACAGTTCTTCGGAACTCTCAGCTCCACGTACCTCCCAAGGTGTCTATTGTGGGGAGAAGGAGTTTGTAAGCCACCTTGAGTCTTCTTACAGGAGAGAATGGTGGGGTATAAATCCAAACTCTTCTTCTTCTCCTCCTCCTTCGGCAGAGTTGGGTTCCAGACCTCATGTTCCTCAGGAGCACAGACCACAAGTTCCTCAGGTTCCAGACCACATATTCCTCAGGTTGCTCATGTGCTTTCCGATTAACTACACTTCCTAATGGTTCAGTGGCCCTGTATACCAGGTATGCCAAATCCCTTTAAAATTATTGAAGATTATTTTTTCTTTTATTGATAATCTTGCTGTGGCTATTATGAGGGATTGCGAATAAAACTGTTATAAAATTTGCATCATCTTTCTGAAACTCGAAAAAGGATGTTTTGCGGAGCAATTATTTCCTTGTCTGCGGTTTTGAAGCAGCATTTCAGTAGTGGGTGGTTGGGGATGATTTCTTCTGGCCTTTGTATTCTTCCTAAGAACTAAAGGTTGGAGTTCCCAAACATCGTTAGGTGGTCGTTGTTCATCAGTTACTTTTGCCACAGCAAACTCTGGGGCTTTCTGCAGTCAGTTTGTATATGTGTGAATGGAAGACTTACCTCCCCTATAGATATGGGGAATATGTGTGAGAAATCTTTTGGGAACTTAGTGTGCTGTGTTGCTTCGCAGCATGCCCAGGGATCCAGCGTCATTGAAAAAAGTGTTATTTGGTGCAGAGGAGATCTGTGTTGAAATCCTTATTTGCATGAGACACTCAGTAGATGAACCAGAGCCGGTTGGGCTGTCTCTCTATCTAATCTACCTTGAGGAGGAGGAGGAGGAGGAGGAGGAGGAGGAGGAGGAGTTTGTATTTATATCCCCCCTTTCTCTCCTGCAGGAGACTCAAAGGGGCTTACAATCTCCTTGCCCTTCCCCCCAACAAACACCCTGTGAGGTAGGTGGGGCCGAGAGAGCTCCAAAAAGCTGTGACTAGCCCAAGGTCACCCAGCTGGTGTGTGTGGGAGTGTACAGGCTAATCTGAATTCCCCAGATAAGCCTCCAGAGCTCAGGCAGCAGAGTGGGGAATCAAACCCGCTTCCTCCAGATTAGATACACGAGCTCTTAACCTCCTACGCCACTGCTGCTCCTTAACCTTTTAAATGGTTAAAATTGGTTTACTCTTTGTCCTTTCCTGAGCCCTGGCAGATGACAAATGTGGAAAGACGAAACCCTGCCTTTCACCCTATATGTGCATACTCAGCAGACTGTGGTGTAACTTGGGTGGAGCTGCACCAGGTGTGAATTGCCGTTGAAAACAAAGGTAGGATGAGATGCTATAAAAGATACCGAACCCTTGCCAAAACGGCTGCCGGGTGACTTGTTCCCCTCTGTCTTTTCAAGTAAACAAAACATGATGTGAATCCATGCCCCGCCCCCCTTTACTAAAGTGAGGCATGTGCTGGTTTGTCTAGCTTTCTACCTGTCCAGTCCATTTTTTATCTTGTTTTTCCTTCAAGGCACTTGGGTGGGATGCAGTGTTCTCCTTTGCCAATTTTGTTCTCACGACAGCCCTGCAAGCTGGGTCAAGCTGAGAGATCACCCAGCAAGAGCCATGACAGAGTTCATGGCAGTGATATGAACCTGGAGCCCCTAAATCAGGGGTCTGCAACCTGTGGCTCTCCAGATGTTCATGGACTACAATTCCCATCAGCCAATTGGCCATGCTGGCAGGGGCTGATGGGAATTGTAGTCCATGAATGTCTGGAGAGCCACAGGTTGCAGACTCCTGCCCTAAATCCTGGTCCCTTACTATACCACCCTCCTTAGGCACGTGTGTGTATAAACTCATTGTGTCGTTCTAGTATGGGATGTGACTACTTGTTACAAAGAACAGTAAGACCACAGCTACTGTTGCCGGTTTCTAAGCTTGTGAGATTTGGTTCTGCCTTGTGGGGGACTTTTCCTTCAGCGGAGGGATGAAGAGTTCATTCCGAGTAGCTCAGATTCTCTTGTGACTGCAGTTCTTGGCCGTTATCAATATTTTCCCCCATGACGTAGTTAGTAGACATGCTCAGCAAGTTTGTGCTTTCCACGGCCTGCCAGTGTGTGTTTGGCAAGGAGCCAAGCTGAGCTTCCGGCAGTTCGGTGTTTATCTCCTGCATTCGAATGCCAAGGGCTTCCTGTCGCAGACATTCTTCAGGCTACTTGGCCTGACCAGTTGCTGTTTATCTTCTTGCTTTACACTGTTTATCTGCACCCAGGAGAGGCTGGAACCTCTGACCTCTCTCACTTTCCTTTTTGTGCAGGGGTCTTCAAACTATGGCCTCCCAGATGTTCATGAACTACAATTCCCATCAGCCCTGCCACTTGGCCATGCTGGCAGGGCTGATGGGAATTGTAGTCCATGAACATCTGGAGGGCCATAGTTTGAAGATCCCTGCTTTTGTGTAACAAGTTACAGATGTGTGTGTGTGGGGGAATGGCGCCCAGGGCAAACCTTCTCCGGGCACCCCCTTCCCTGTGCCCCACTAACCTGGCTTGGCTGCCATCGGGTGCCCCTCAGCCCCGTCCTGCCAGGCTGCTCCTTCCAGCCGAAGAAGCAACCTGGCGGGATGGGACCGAGGGGCGCCCAGCAGCGGCCCAACCAGACTGCTTTTTCGGCCAGCAGAGACTTCGCCTGCTTAAGGAGCAGCTAGGCAGGGGAGGGGTGTGGGGGGCAATTCTTCACCCCCACCTGACCAGTGACCCCACATGTCCTCATACGCGCTCCACCTCTGACATGTTACAACCAAACCCAGACCTGGGCATTATACGGCCCGCGGGCCACATCCGGCCCGCCGGATGACCCTGACTGGCCCGTATGACAGACCTGGGCATTGTATGGATGTGGGGCGCTCCCGGCCCAGGGAACAAGATGGCAGCAGCCTCGGCCGACGGGGACGCCACGCCCACGCCCCGCCCCTGGACTCTCCCGACCGGCAAGGTCCAGTCCCGGCAACAGGGGAAGCCCCACCTGCCCCAGAATGCGCCCCGCCCCTGCCTTAAAAGGCAGAACGGGGATTGGAGCACGGAGGTTGGAAGGGGTGGGCCACGCCCCAGGAGCCGCTGTGGATTGGCTTGTAATGCGTCACAGGGGATAAAAGGGAAGGGCGGGAGAGGTGGAGGCTGTGCTGAAGAGAGGGCGACGGACTGGGTGGCGGAAGAAGCAGAGCGAGCCTGAGGGATTTCTGGGACAGGCCGGGTTCGTAGGATTACAGGCCTGCACGGGAGAGGGGGCGAGGAGGGCTAGACTTGAAGGGACAGATCCCCACCCCGCTCCGGGGGCTCAATTTGAGTAGCCGCCCCACTGAGAACGAGGGCGGGAACGGCGTTACCAGCAGCCGCTGTGAAGGGATTGGAGGGACGGATTGACCACCTCAGGGGGTGCCACTTGGGGCGAAGGCGCACAGAATTGAGTTGAGCCTCCACAATATTTTCTGTTTCTTATGCGGCCCCATGGAAAACATAATTGCCCACCCCTGACCTAACCTGTCCCAAATCTTTACTTGTAGAGTTACAGCTGCAGAATTTATGGCAGGATTGGACCAATCCTCTCTCTGCCCTGATTCCTTCTCTCTCCCGCCTCTGTCATTTTTCTTACAAACACATACAAAATGACTTCCTTCCAATACGTGTCTGAAGAAGTGAGTGCCGATGGACAAAAGCTCATGCTGGAATAAATGTTAATCTTTTAGGAGCCGTGGGACTTTTCTTGTCATCGATATAACCTGACACAATGTTCTTGGCCACAGATCTCTGTTTTCTAAAAAAAAAAATTGAGCACCTGAGGGCTCAAGTTGGTTTTTTCTACCAGCAAGAGCTGCTCTGCCATTTTGATGGGCTGCATTATTTTCAAATGAAAAAAAGCTCTCTAAAACATTTTATGCGAAGACAAACATGAAAATATTGATTGATTGATTGATTGATTGTTTAGTTTTATATACCGCCCTATCTCCGAAAGGCTCTGGGCAGTGTACAACAAAGTTAAATCATAATTCAGCTAAATACAATCAAAACTGAACAATTAGATTCCCATATAAATAAATTACTAAATCCCCATTAAAACAGCGATTAATAGAAAGTTTAAAATAGACTGTCCTTTAACATACACAAGTTGTAATTAATTCTTGAAACTTTCTCTGTGACCTACACTTGCATAGTAAAATCAAGTTGTTTTGTATTTTAAATCTCCCTCCCCTATTCCACAAATTCCTTTCTGTAAGCCTTCTTTACCAATAATCACATTTGATATACGGTGGTATAGAATAGATATTTGCTGTATTTTGCACTTCCTGAAGATCTTTTCAATTAAGCCTTTAGAAGCAAGCATTCAATTTAGACTTCGTAAAACGTTATTGCATGTTAATTAAATCCCACTGCAAATTAAATAAATATCAATTGCATATTAAAACATTATTTGCAGAGTATTAAAAGCTGCAGCGTCGGGTCCTTATTCATTTTATAGTAACAGCTCTTTACACTCCATGTTTAATAATCAATATTCAAATAACATACATTATTTGTCTTCTTAAATCAAGATTAATTGTGCAAAGAAGAGCGCTACTTTGAAAGCTTACTCCCCCCCCCCGTAGAACTGATCTTTTCGTAACATCCTTTATCCATTACAATTGGCGTTAAAGACTCCGTAAATTGGTTTCATGTGCCATTTACAATGTAGTAGTTACCACGCATGTGGGCCAATTCCACACAACACAAATAAAACGTTTTTAGATGTTTGTAGCCTGATTATTGCACAGATTTTCCCATGAAGGGTCCTGACAATGTTTTATTTTCTCCTGAAGCTACTTTATTTGGATCCCCTAAACTAGAAACTGTTTCCCCTGAAGACATTGTCACTCGTCTTTCCATTAAACCATGTATCAATCTAGAGTGCAATGTAACAGTGATTTATGAGTTGGTTGTGCAGCTATCTGCTTGTACATGATTTATAGAGTTGTATATGAGGCATGTTGATACTGTGGTGATATAATTTTTGTAATATTTTGTAAGAGCTTACAGTCATTTGAGAATCAATATAAGAATTGGAAAGAAACAATTATTATTATTATTATAGATTTCACAGCTGCCAGATCTTTAGCTGGTTGTTGGCCTTCATTACAATTCGAGCCTCACCCAGAGGCCTAGGAACTTGTAATGTATCGGCGTAGTATTCGTGCGGATCCCAGCAGGGCTGCCTTCTGAATTTGACCAATGTTAATTTTGTCAATTCGAAGATGTTTCAAGTGCTGCCCTAGTGTTTTTGGGATGGCGCCCAGTGTGCTGATTACCACTGGGACCACCTCAGCTGGTTTGTGCCATAGATGCTGAAGCTCGATTTTCAAATCGCGGTATCTAGTGACCTTCTGTTCTTTTTCAATTACCCTTCTGTCACTGGGGACTGCTATGTCGATGATGCTCACCTTCTTGTCCTCGATCACAGTGATGTCTGGTGTGTCCCAGCTGACTTATGGCAATCCCATGTTGCTTTCAAGGCAAGAGAGTGGTTTGCCATTACCCAACTCCGCATCATGTCCCTGGTATTCCTTGGAGGTCTTACATCCAAATACTAGCCAGGGTTGCACCTGCTTAGCTGCTGAGGCCTGACAAGATGAGGCTAGTCTGGGGTATCCAGTTTAGGATACCCTAATCTTTACTATTGAAAAGAAAGGAGAGTAAGTCAGATGCCACTTGAACTTCAAGATGGAGAGCATTCCAAAAGTGAGGAGCCACCTGAAAAGTGAGGAGCCACCTGTCTCATGCCCACACTAGCATCAGGGAGGAGGAGGAGGAGTTTGGATTTATATCCCCCCTTTCTCTCCTGCAGGAGACTCAAAGGGGCTGACAATCTCCTTGCACTTCCCCCCTCACAACAACCACCCTGTGAGGTGGGTGGGGCTGAGAGAGCTCCGAGAAGCTGTGACTCGCCCAAGGTCCCCCAGCTGGCGTGTGTGGGAGTGCCCAGGCTAATCTGAATTCCCCAGAGAAGCCTCCACAGCTCAGGCGGCAGAGCTGGGAATCAAACCCGGTTCCTCCATCACCTCTGTAGGTGTTTGCAGGGGTCACAGAGAACACAGATCGCATTTTTCTTCTGTCCTTCCAGTCAGCACAGAATGATGTATGTGATTTACCCCTTCTGTGTTTTATTCTTACCTGCGAGACAGGCAAAGAACAAGGTGGGCCCAAGGGTTCATTACAGAGCGGGGATTTTGAGTTAAAATCAAACTCTTGGATCGCTAAAGACTTTCCCAGCATGGCGCTTGTTGATACCTTTTCTGTCATCCGTCAAGCATGGTGTAGTGCAGGGGTCTGCAACCTGCGGCTCTCCAGATGTTCATGAACTACAATTCCCATCAGCCCCTGCCAGGTAGCCAATTGGAGAGCCGCAAGTTGCAGACACCTGGTGTAGTGGTTAAGAACAATGGACTCTAATCTGGTGGCAAACGAGGGTTGTGTCTCCTCTTTTCCTCATGAGGCCTGCTAGGGGACCTTAGGTTAGTCACAGTTCTCTCAGAATTCTCTCTGCCCCACTGACCTCACAAAGCGTCTGTTGTGGGGAGGGGAGGGGAAGGGAAGTTGCTTTGAGATATCTTAGGTTAAGAAAAATGGGGTATGAAAGCCAACTTCTCTTCTTCTTAGGGAGCAGGAAAGCTAGATGGAGCTTTTCCCCACTGGGACTTCTGGCTGGCCGATGGAGATCAGATGGGCTGTGCAGATTTTTAAACATATTGTCCTGGTAGTAGTTGCTTCCACAGCACAAGAGTATTCACAGTGTCACTGAAGGGGAAGCTGCGTGTGTGCAAGAAGATATTTGTAATAACATGCCCATGTTAAAAGGCACCTTGCTGAAAAGCTACTGCAGGGGTGGGCAATTATTTTTTCCATGGGGCCGCATAAGAAACAGAACATATTGTGGAGGGCCGGGCCAAAAGGCAGGGGGGCGAGGCGCTTTTGAAAGCTCCGCAGAAGCCGGCAGCCAAGGCAACCGGCTCTTGCGGGGCTTTCAAAGGCGCCTCGCTCCCCAGCAAGGCAGGGGGGCCTGTCAGGGTCATCCGGCGGGCTGGATGTGGCCCGCGGGCCGGATGATGCCCAGGTCTGAGCTAATGCATGAAATATTGAGGAGTTACTACTAGAGATATGCACAAACTCTTCCTGGACTCACCACTCCTGGTTTGGATTCCAGAAATGCCCACATGCTCAAAAAGGTTAGGGATCGCTGCACTAGACCCTACGATATTTGCCTGTGGCCTGTCCTCTGCCCAGTGGCGTAGCATCAAGGGGGCGACACGATGCACCAAGTGCACGCTGGTGCAGGGGCGTTCCAGGGCGGGCATGGCAGGGGCACTGGGCGCACGAGTGCCCGGGCTCAGTTCCCCCTCACTCCAGTCCAGCCCTGCCTCTGTCCATCAGAATCTTGATCCTCCTTGATCTCAGATTGCAAATGCCTTAGCAGACCAGGTGCTTGGGAGCAGCAGCAGCAGCAGAAGGCCATTGCTTTCACATCCTGCGCGTGAGCTCCCAAAGGCACCTGGTGGGCCACTGCGAGTAGCAGAGTGCTGGACTAGATGGACTCTGGCCTGATCCAGCAGGCTAGTTCTTATGTTCTTATAGTGAAAAATCCTGCTCTCATTCTAAAAGGGTATCCCTGAAATGGCTCTGCGTCCTATTTGTGGGGGGAAAGAAAGGATGCATCTTAATTGGTTCATCCTCACCTTCTATTTCTGGCTTCTTTCAAATTGAGGCCTGCTTTTTTTGCAACTGCTGAGATTCTGGAATTAACCCTCTTTTAAGTGTGTGAGTTTAGTTATTCATGCCTTTTCAGCAGAGTGATTTGCTTCCCTCCCAGAGGTAAAGTGCTGTTAGTATAGGAATCAAAATTATGGGGGTGGGGTGAAGCCTTGGAAAATGAGTTCAGAAAGAATTTTTGTAAGGATCCCTCAAGTCTTGCTTGGAGATAATGTTTGGCACCAAGCAGCATAGATAGAATTATATTCTGTTGAGTTTTAAACAGTGTGGGGTGACATTTTTCTAAGTTTGCTTTTCCTTCCTTTAAAAAAATGGCATAACTTTTTGATTGGCCTTTTGTAGTATCTTTTACTTTGAGTGTGTAAACTTATGCCACCCTTTTCTGACTAGCTTCAGCATCCTTTGCTGAAGGATCAGCGTGGTGTAGTGGTTAAGAGCAGGTTCACTCTAATCCAAGGGTGGGCAATTATTTTTTCCATGGGGCCGCATAAGAAACAGAAAATATTGTGGAGGGCCGGGCCAAAAGGCTGAACTCAATTCTGCATAATAGGGGCTGATAAGTGACAGACAGGTGCACAGATCAACTTGGAATCAGTGGCCACAGTTCTGCATACAACACTATTTGGCACAAAGAATCCCAGGCTTAACCTACCTGCATAGTTGTCCACTGTGACAATCAAGCAAGTGGGGAGACTTAAGTCCCTTGACCTACTTTTTTTCATCGACTGGCACTTTTGAAAGCCCCGCAGAAGCCGGCAGCCAAGGCAACCAGCTTCCGCGGGGCTTTCAAAGGAGGGGAACGCCCCAGAAGGCACTGCGTGAGGGGAGTGGCCTTTCTCAGAGGCCCTTTCTGGCGCAGTGGCAAGGTGAGGAGGGGAGGGTTAGCGGAAGAATGAGCAGCCCGGTTCTAAACAGGTCTTCTTAGGCCAGGGCCAGGTCTGTCATACGGGCCAGTCAGGGTCATCCGGCAGGCCGGATGTGGCCCGCGGGCCGTATAATGCCCAGGTCTGCTCTAATCTGTAGAACTAGGTTTGTTTCCCTGCTCTGCCACGAGCTGTGGAAGCTTATCTGGTGAGCCACCTTCTGCTCTGTTAAAAGTTGTGTTCAGCTTTCCACTGTCAGATGCATGTCAGGGAGCCCCTGGGTGCTTAGAAATGTCTCTTGCCTCTGTAACATGATGGAACTTCTCTCCCGTGTCCTGACATCATTCTGTTGCGTGTTCCATCATTGGCTGGCAGAGAGTGTGATGGACAACGTCAGCAAATAAGGTAGGCGATCCTAATCATTATGGAGAAGAGGGTGGGATTTTGGGATTCCGTTTTTGGCAGCGGGCTCATCTGGTGGGATTTGTCTGAAATGCAAACCTCCATGATGCGTATGTCAAACTCTGGGAGCAAAATGGAAGCTTGTAAAGAAGAACCTGCAAAATGGAAGTTTGTAAAGAAGAACGTCTTCCATTTCCTGTTATTTTTTGACTTTTAAGAACTGAAGCAGGCGAAGTTCTTCTTGCTAAGAACTCAGTTTATAATATGCTTTTAACTTTTGGTCTAATCCATTTCACGCTTGATTTAAGGTGTTAATGTAGAACTAAATCCTTCCCTGTGTGGTAACTCTTAATTTAGACAAAAAAAAATCCTCACATCTTGAAAAAAATGTTAGAGGCACGAGCTCGTGGTGTTGGCCTGAGAAAAGGGCACCTCCTTCGTGAATATCCCTGTTGTTGGGGGCTCTCCTGTCTGTCTGTCTTTGAAGGTTTTGGATTCTCCCAGCTCTTTTTGTGGAGGCTCAGAGGTATCGTTTGTATAATTGGCCCCAAAAATTAAATTCACATCAATGTTTTGTTGTGGGAACGCTCACCCACTGAGTACAATACAATACAACAACCTTTATTAGGCATATTAAAATAGGCTCCAGAGCATCACAGACATTTCTGAAGTACAAATCAAAAGTACATTCAAAACACAGACAGATAAACTGTACCTAGCATTGGACGTTACTTAGAAAATTCTGTCACTTGTAAAAGAAATTTTGCTACTTTTTCCAAGAGCACACGGCCTCTGTGTTATTTAACAAAAGCTCCACAACAGAGTTGTCAGAGTCTCTTTCAGATTTGTCTAAGGCCGTGGTGGCGAACCTTTGGCACTCCAGATGTTATGGACTACAATTCCCATCAGCCCCTGCCGGCATGGCCAATTGACCATGCTGGCAGGGGCTGATGGGAATTGTAGTCCATAACATCTGGAGTGCCAAAGGTTCGCCACCATGGGTCTAAGACCCGCCCAGGAGAGAAATTCCTAATACCCACATATCTCGGACAGTCAAGTATAATGTGAGCGAGAGCCTCCACTTGGTTTTTACAGTATGGACAGACCCGATCCTGGAGAGGGATAGATAGGTAGCGACCCTTTGTAATGGCTGATGGAAAAGTATTGCATCTGGCCCTTGTAATAATCCATCTCTGTTGGGGTTCACTGAGTATTCACTGAGAAAACTGCAATGAAGGGAAGTGCTTACTTGACAATTTTGAAGGACCGCGTCAGAAGAATTCCTTCTTTTTCTCCATGCAAATACTATTCAAATCACTTCTCCGGCAACTCAAGAGCGTTAGGTAGGCCCCCCAGTTTAAGATAAACGTACCTTTACATGTGGATTCTCTCGTTATTTAAAAGTAAAGCCCCAGAGCAAAATGCATGCAATTGCCAGCAGCTTTAGTTAAATCTAAAATTAGCCATGCTGATTAAATGGATTTTGCAGAACCTTAACTATTAATCCCACATTTTGGGATTTTTTTTTGTGTGTGCATTGAAAATTCTAGTGCACTAGTAATGCAAGGTAGCTGAGGAAGTCACTTCTGAGTGTTATTTTGGTAAATGTTAACCCTCAGCATAACCGCTCATGCTGACACCATTTTACTAATAGCAAACCCTGCCCTGATAGGTAGTTGACCAACAAAATGCTTACTAAATTCGAGGGGGAAAATGGTTTTGTTCGTTGAAAGTTAGAATTTAGCCCATGTGGGGATAGGGGACTCAGTTTTTAAAAGATTAACCTCAAAGAGTTGAATTCCAAAATCAAAGAGATGCTGATTGGATTCATATCACCAGCCCTGCAACTCATGCGGCTCTCCAGATGTTCATGGACTACAATTCCCATCAGTCCCTGCCAGTGTAACCCCCATGCTCAGAATGGGTTGACCCAGAAAGGGGTGGAGACCCAAAGCAGGAGAAGGCTGCAGAACTCATGTAGTTGGAGGAGACAAGGCTGCCACTTCAGACTCCTCGGACCTCGGCTGTATGTTGCCTCCCATTGGTATCCTGTTAAGGGCTCTTTATGTTTGTAATGGGTGAGAGTTCCGCTTCTGGAAACCTCTTCATCATGTTGAATCCTGTCTATCAAGCCCCTTGAGCTCCCAGGAGCCAACCTAATTTGCAAAGAAGACCTGGACTTGGCAGCATTTAGACTGCAAAGACATAAGGACTTGGAAATGCAACCCGAACAGGACCTTGGGCGTGTGATGCCAAATGCACATGCCATATGGCAAGCAGCAAAACCATTTTGTTTTTTTAAAATTTGTTGTTGCAAACTCATTCCAAGTTCTGCCCCACAGAACCCACAGATAGAGGTTACACCAGCATGGCCAATTGGGATTTGTAGTCCATGAACATCGGGAAAGCCGCAGGTTGCAGACCCCTGGACTACATAAATTGATTGCTGTTCTTGGGGGAGAGGTATAGGGATACCTCCTGACTTCTTCATATTATTTATTATTATTTAGATTTTTATACCGCCCTATCCCCGAGGAGCTCCGGGCGGTGTTCATACCCCAGTTGCCGTACTCTGAAGCAGAGTCCTGAATGGGAGCTGTGGCTCCAGGTTGTATGTGAGGCGGCATACTTCAGGTGGTGATGATCATCCAGGAGGACTAGGAATGAATAACTGGCTGATCAAGGCACATTCCTGATGGTCGAAAGTTATAAAGGTTTTTAAAAGGCCATGGGGGGAAGGGGTAGGATGGAGGGGTGCAAAATTGCACAAGGGATGGGGAAAAAATTGAATAAAGAGAACTTTTCCTCTCCCCCCCCCCCCATGATATTAGGGAAAGGGGGATGATAAGATAAGATAAAACTTTATTGTCATTGTGCATGCACAACAAAATTACACACATTCCCCGATTTCACATTACTTCAATCCTCAAACCCATTCTTCCATCAATGGCTACTAACCCTGATGGCAAAATGAAACCTCCATGTTTAGGAGTAGCACATCTGTTTTGTAGAGGACTGAAACTTGGGTAGGTTTTGACCCTGCTTTTATAGGCTTTCCGGAGGCATCTAGGAAGGACCTGAGTACTGTGGGAAAACAGGTTGCTGGAGCAGATGAACTTGAGTTCCATCTTGCTTTTATGTCTCTATATATCAAGATGGCTTACGTAGTCTCTTCTATCTGAATCCCTATCCTTTGCAGCAACAAATATAGTTCAAATCAAAAAAGATTTGAACTGCAGGAACAATCGCAAGTGGATTTGAGGGAGTAACTTTTTAGCTTTTTTTTCTAAGGGCTTTTTAAAAGGGAAAAAAAAAATCAAAATGGCACAAGCCATTATAGAAAGACAGTGATTATAGATCCCTACCACTTCAGTTTTGCCCTCCAGAATTCTTGAAAAAAATCAATTAGTAGGAAAATTATTAATTAATTGAGCACTTAGTGCGCTGACTTTTTTATATCAATTAGCGTTTTTGCCCTCCATGCATAGAGCATGACTTCATTAATTGTTTTAAACATCACTTTATCAGCAGTGAGCCCAAATGAGCTGACAGTTTTGTTTTGTATACGCACACACACACACACACACACACACAACTGATCAATTCTCCTCTCTGAAATCCTTCATCACCATTGATCATGTCAAGTTCTGCAGAATAATTGGCTGCTAAAATTGGTTGTTGTTGGGGTTTTTTAAGAAGCTAATGATTCTGTGGTTCCTGGGTCATCTCAGTAAGAAACTGAACTGGGGTGGTATAGAGAAATTTCTCATTTTTCCCGCACTTCGTCTCAAACGGGAGCCTTGAAGATATTGTGTTTCTAGCTTTTGTTTTCTTCCCTGCATAACACTGACTATTGCTCTAAACATTAGGTGAACTTTTTATATGTTGCTGAAATAATAAAGCTTGACTGTAAGTGTGCAACATAGTCAATTTATTCAGATAACTAAATGTTGTAGTTTGCTAAGACTTCAAATATCTAAAGCAGCCATTCTCACTTCTTCACGCAACGTGTGATTGGTGTTTGGAATATGCTGCCACAGGAGGTGGTGATGGCCACTAACCTGGATAGCTTTAAAGGGGGCTTGGACAGATTTATGGAGGAGAAGTCGATTTATGGCTACCAACCTTGATCCTCTTTGATCTGAGATTGCAAATGCCTTAATGGTCCAGGTGCTCGGGAGCAACAGCCGCAGAAGGCCATTGCTTTCACCTCCTGCATGTGAGCTCCCAAAGGCACCTGGTGGGCCACTGCAAGTAGCAGAGAGCTGGACTAGATGGACTCTGGTCTGATCCAGCTGGCTTGTTCTTATGTTCTTATGTTCTTATGTTCTCAACCATTTTTGTGGTGTCTCCCACCGGCGCCAGCAAGGACATGGAGCTGGCCCATGGGGCAGGGCCTGCCACAAGGTCAGCAGCCACCACCACCCCCAGTGCTTCCCTTAACCCTGGGAGGGGAAGGTGGGGTGTGTGGCAAACAGGGGCAATGGGAGGGGAAGGTGGAGGGTGGCGGCAGGGGCACCGTGAGATATGAAGAGTGAGGTCAAGGGTACCCTGACCTCGAAAAGGTTGGGAAACACTGATCTAAAGGAATGCCTTTTCCCTTATCAACTGGCCTAACCTCTAAGATCAGTGGATGAAGCCATTCTGTGAGTACCACCAACTTCAGAAGTAAAAATGGTGGCACTAACAGAATAAGGGTTTTTTTTCAGTGGTGGCCCCCGAGTCTCCCCCCTGAGACTTGTCAAGCATCTTCTTTAAATGCGTTTAGAAAATTGGTAATGACACACTTATTTTTCCTGGCCTTTAGCTGGAGAGATGGTTTCCCCCCTTTTGGTAATATAATGAATTTTTTAAACAGGTGTTCTACATTTTAAGAGGGTTTATGAATTTTAAACAGATTTTAACGATTGTTTTTAGGTTGATTTGTATGTTACAATGTTTACAAGTCTTCCATTGCAACCCGCTCTGAGATCTTTGGGTATAAGGCAGGATAAAAATATGTATAAACAAATAAAAAATGGCAGCAATCTTATGATTTCTTTAATGTTGAACCTCTAGGTGGCAGTGTAGGATCCACTCAGGACGTGACAACGCAGTCATATGACAGGAGTGATGAATTGAAATTAATTAAGAAGCCCATTTCTACCGATCCTGCAGCACTGTATTAACCTCAGCGGTGCCGAAGTCCTTAAAAGCTTGTGGCCTCACGGACTCGGAGGTGGGGTGGGGGCAGAGAATTATGGTCAGGAAATATATACCTGATGGTGCACATCCCTCTAGGTTAGGCAGAGGTGGGATCCAGCAGGTTCTCACAGATTCCCAAGAGTAGGTTACTCATTATTTGTGTGGGCCGAGAGGGGGTTACTAATTGGTGATTTGGCCACGTGATTTTTGCCTTAGTTACGCCCCTCCTCTCAGCAGTAGCGCGCAGAACTTGAAGCAGTCTAGCAGGAGGTGCACCGGCGTGCGTGGCAGCCTGCGCCTGCATGCATTCGTTTCCCACACAAGGACCGGCGCAGCGGCTGAGTCCTTGCCACAGCCCCGCCCAGGAATGCCCCACCCCTGGAATGCCCGGCCACGCCCCCGTCACGCCCCGCCCAGCCCCATTGGCGCTATGCCACAGTTTGTATCCCACCACCATGGGAACCTGTTACTAAAATTTTTGGATCCCACCACTGAGGTTAGGTACTGTGAACCTCCATGGATTTCCCCCCTTCCTCTAAACAAAGAATCCATCAACTGCCCATCAACTTTCTCTGTTTGTTCTTTTCTGTGAGTGTAAAAACTGATAATACTTGGGGAATGTCTTGTATCTGCAGAAATCTTTGCTTCAGCTGATTCTGTTTCATGGGGTGGTTCTATTTCACTACCCTGCTATTAGTCATGGGAGCATAAAATTTGCTAGAAGGCATATATTTATATCCTGTGTTAGACTGAACTGTTAAGGGATGTCGTAATATTTGCTGATTCGTATGTGTTAATGCGTTTAGCCAAGCTGCATTGGCGCTGAGGACTAAAATGAGCCATAGTGGATCAGATTAGCGGTCCATAAAATTCCATATGTTGTTGTTGCCAGTAGTCACATCCAGGAGTTCTTGCGAGACGTGCCATGAATTGCTTTGCAAATGTTTAAGATCAAGATCTGTCTAGAAATCAGCCTATTTTTGCAGTTCCATGAAATACTTTTTGTGTTTCCTGAATCTGTCTTGTACACTTGTGGGTTTGCATTCGTGCAACCAATTGTCACCCCACTCCCCGCAGATCACAGTTATGGCTATTAAAACACCCAGCAGTGGCGTAGGAGCAGCAGGAGCAGCAGTGGCGTAGGAGGTTAAGAGCTCGTGTATCTTTTTTTTTTAAAATATTTTTATTGATATTTCGGAATTATTACAGATTTATATTGTATACTTTATATACATCCTCCATATCATTTTTCCCTCTTTCTCCCCCCTCCCTCCTTCTTCTTCTCTTCTTTAGATGCACAGCAGCAGGTCCATTCTTTTCAATCTTCTTATCCATTTTTCTTCTGTAATTCCAATTTCGTTTAGCCAGTCTTTGAATTCCATCCAAATCTCCTTCATAGTCCTTTTGTTTTTCTTGCCATATTTGATTTCTTGACATTGTGTCGAAAATTTCTAATTGTATTTGCTCCCATACATATTCCAACCATTTCTGCATTGTCCAGATTTTTTTGTCCTTTTCCACCCCAATGCTATTACTGCATGGACCTATTTTAATCATGAATTTGAAAAGTTTTCTTTTTCTTTGTTCTATTATAGTATAATCCATCTTTCATACCTATAAATAGTAACCTGTATATTTACCCTCTGCATTTTTTAATTCTACATATTTTTTTCTATGTATTTTATCATCACATTTTTCCCACATATTTTTTAATTTCTATGCCATTCTAGCTACCATATGGTGTATATATTGTATTTTTTTCTCCACAATGCCAACATTTCGGACTGAGCCCACTTATCATATATGCCAACTGTTTCTGTGTTCTATACCATTTTAATATTAATTTCTTTCTCTTAGTTCTTGTATATTTATCTATTTTTATTTTATTCATATTGTTCATAATCCTTTTAATAAGGTTCCATGTCTTTCACTCCATCTTGTTGCCATTTTTTCCATTATGATTCTTTATCATGAATTCTTTGATCTTCTATCATGTTTTTGTATATAACTCCTAATATTTGTCCTTTCTTTTTCCCTCATATATTTTTATACAACTTTTCATTATACACTTTTCCTCCCTCCTGGAGGCTTTTATCTTTTCCCAGATTCCTCTTAATAGTAACCAGTTTTCTTTACCTCCTTTCTCTATAAAATTTGGAAACGGTATTAATTCTCCTCTTTCATTGTACAGTTGTGCTACCTTGTATATTCCTTTGTCTGTGTAGAGATCTTATTGTTTGTGCTCCCTCCTGTCCAACCATGCTCATGAAAGTGGTGCCGCACTCCAGTAGCCCTGGCATCCATTTTCCCCTTCCATTTCTCCCAGATTTCCATTAACACCTTTCTAGGGTCTTTTAATTTTTGTCTTTCTATTTTTTGAACAACTTGAATATATTCCAAAGCTACCCGTGTTAAAGTTTATTTCATTTTCGAACTTCTCATCCATCTCTTTGTCTCTTTCATCTATTTGAATTCCCATCAAACTTTTTTATTTGAAATGCCTCGTAATATTCCTGTAAATTCTTTGGGAGGCCTCAGCCCATTAGTTTTTTAGACATATAGACTATTTTATTCATCACTCTTGGTTTCTTTTGACAAATGCCCATAGTTTAATTTTCTTATCCCATTCTTTCTCAAATTGTTTTTTCTTAATCTCCAACGGCAAAAGTACCTAAATAGATAGAAGAGTTTTGGCATTATACACATTTTTAATGCTACTATTCTCTTTAGAAATAGATAGACCTTCCCTTGCCACTCCCTTTTAATTGCTTCATTATTTTTTTCCCATATTACTTCGTAATTATATATTTCTAAACATCTTTTCCCTTCTTATTTGTTAATGTTATACCTAAATATTTAATCTTCTTTCTCTCAATCTTTTTCATTTCTTTTCCTAGTAGTTTTTTTTCTATATTTATTCCCAGGATTTCGTGATTTCTCCATATTAACCACCAAACCAGAATGCTTTTGAAAGTCTTCTAATATTATTTTTAATTCTTTTTAAAGTTTCTACAGGGTTAGTTGTTATTAGTAATAAATCATCTGCAAATAAAGTTTAATCTTTATTTCTTCTTTTTATTGGATTTTATAGCCTTTGATCCTACCATTATTTCTAATTCTATCCGCTTAGGTATTCCATTGTTACTACAAATAATGATGGAGAAAGCGGACATCCTTGTTTCACCCCCTCTTTCTATCCTAATTTCTTCCGACCTCATCCATTATTTATCATAATCTTTGCTTTATTGTTTTTATATAATTCTTTTTTTAATATCATTATTAACTCCTCTTTCCAAATCTCGCCTGTTCCATTATTTGGAATAAATATGCTATGGCTAACTGTGTCAAAATGTTTTATATTATCTCACTTTATCATGGCATATTTTTAATATCCTTACCATGTCCTACTCACATTCAATACATTTCTTATGGGATAGCTAATATCTCTATCCTCTCACGGAACCAGATTGATCTTGACCAATTATTTTTGGCACATTGCCTTTATTCTGTCTCTACAATATTTTAGTAAATATTTTATAATCCTGGCTTAATAAACTTATAGGTCTGTAAGGATTCAACCTGGTTCTGGATTGCGCCCTGGTTTTAATAATATAGTGATTATTTCTGTTTCTCTCCATGTTTCTGGTATTTTCTGTCCCTTTAATATCTTATTATATAACCCTTTGTAATTCAGGTATTAATATTTCTGCTGCCTTCTTTGTAATACTCTGCTGTAAATCCATCTAAACCAGGAGACTTGTTATCTTTAATCTCTTTTATTACCAAGCCTATTTCTTCTTGTAAGAGCATCTTTCTCCATACTTTGTTTCTCCCTCCTGTGTTAGATCTTTTTTATGTATTTCCCTCTATCCTTTCTGTGTCTATCCTTTTAAATAATTTTTTTGATAAAATTGTGCAAACCTTTGTCTAATTTCTTATGTTTCCTGTTATTCTTCTCTTTGTTTTCACTCTGCTATTGATTTAAACTTTGTTTTTCTTTTTCTTTTCTTTAAATAATTGGCTAGTTGTTTCATTGACTTTATATTGGTTCTTTTAAAATTGATTTTTGACCCATGTGTCTTTTTTCCATAACTCTAATTCAATCCCAATTCCTCCAGTTGTTTATTATTTAGTAATTTTTAATTCATTATAGTCAGTTATACTATTTTTGTTCTGTAGTATGTCTCTGCAGTCTTTTATCGCTTCCACTAATTTATGTCTTTCCTTATGTACTGCCTTTTTCTGTCTTTTTTTTATGGTATTTCTATACAATAGCTCACTGCTGCCTCACAGGTATCCTATTAAACATTCCGCTAGAGACGGTGTTTTCTATTTTTCTAAAATATAGTTTTTCATTCCTTCCTGTAAAATCTTCTTATTTCTTTTCATTCTTCATTATACACAGCATATCTCCATTCCATAATTGCCGTCCTTGCTAGTTCAGAGTGTAGCTACCAACTGAGAGCTCGTGTATCTGAACTGGAGGAACCTGGCTTGATTCTCCGCTCTGTCACTGAGCTGTGGAGTATTATCTGGGGAATTCAGATTGGGCTCTTCCAGGCCACTCCCACACATGCCAGCTAAGTGACCTTGGGCTAGTCACAGGCTCGGAGTTTCTCTCAGCCCCACCCACCTCACAGGGTGTTTGTTGTGAGGGGGGAAGGGCAAGGAGATTGTAAGGCCCTTTGAGTCTCCTACTGGAGAGAAAGGGGGGATATAAATCCAGACTCCTCCTCCTCCTCCTCCTCCTCCTCCTCTTCTTCTTCTTCTTCTTCTTCTTCTTCTTCTTCTTCTTCTTCTTCTTCTTCTTCTTCTTCTTCTTCTTCTTCTTCTTCTTCTTCTTCGTTGCAGTATTATTTTAATTAAATGAAAGGGACATGTTGACAATCAACAGGTTCTCACAATACAGTTCTTTCTGTGAGTGTGCCCCCCAGTAATAGTTCGAATGACTTGCGTGTGTGTGTGGGGGGGGGGTGTTACCTGTGAGCCAGCACTTTGTGGAAAAATCTGTCATCCAAACTTCCTTCTGACTTTCCCAGATTCTGGGGATTTTTCTGGTTGAATCTCTGGCTATTTGCAGGTTGAAATTATCGGCATGTGCAGGGCGTTTCTGTACAGGCACTTCAAGAAAGTGTCTTTGAAAAGTAATCCGAGAAAGGTGTCTGAGTGCTCAAAGAATGAGTTGGCTGTTTAAAGGTGTTGATATCTGCGGGTTACTTGAAGCCAAGCCAACGGATTCAAGTTTTGACATTTAGTAGGAAATTGCTGTGAGCTGGTTTGGATGCAGGAGATATTTCACAGGCCTGTGGGTATAATAAAAATTTACCGCTGTTCAAGATAAATATTTCATTTTTTTTAAGTGTTGCTGAAAGCCCAATCGTGTCACTGTCTGTGGGACTCACATCCAGGTAAGTCTGTTTGGGATTTCCCATCTTAAATGGCAATATCTCAGAGGCATTCTTTGAAATACACACTGTAACGTTCTTGTGCACAAAAGTAGAGACTTTTTCAGATGCTTCACTGCGTCGTTAAGTGTGGTCAGAAGCAGTGATTCCCCATTGTGGTTTATACCTATATTTTCCTTCCATTCACTTTCTTCCTCTTTAAAACTCATATTCCTTAAAGTATAGACCAGCGGTGGCAAACCTATGGCACGGGTGCCAGAGGTGGCACTCAGAGCCCTTTCTGTGGGCACGCGTGCAGAGAGTCTGTCATGTAGAGGGGCGGAAAATCACACACACACCCATCTAGGCCTGGGCGCGATCGTTCACCTGGGAGTAAGCTCGGTTGCTAGCAATGGGACTTGCTTCTGAGTAAACCCTCATAGGGTCGTGATTCACCCATTTGAAGCATTGCATGGTTGCTTCACCAAGTTTACTCCCGAGTAACGCATTTCTAAACTAAAACCTCAGTATTCAGGTTAAATTGCCGTGTTGGCACTTTGCGATAAATAAGTGGGTTTTGGGTTGCAGTTTGGGCACTCGGTCTCGAAAAGGTTCGCCATCACTGGTATAGACCAATCCTAGTTTTCCCCACAAGAATAGGAGGTGCTTCAGAAGACCCCAAGAGCATCACTTCTGAGTTTGCGTGGACCACCCATTCAGAAATATATGCCCGCGTCGTAGAAGGATGCTTGGCTTGGAACTTTCAAACATTTTGTAATTGTCCCTCTGTGGCTGCCATTTTGTGGTTGTGCACGGTTCTCTCCGCATGGCAGGTGTTTCACGGTGGCACCCACTCCATTTTAGGGACTACAGGATCAACAAGATTGGGAACCCAAGGACTACGGGTGCCCCACAAGGGAAGCCATTCTGGACTCAACATGGCTGATCATGGAGAAAGATCGAGTTGTGTCTGAGTGCCTGAGCTTTTGCCATCCAGAGGCAGCAGAGAGACTTATTTGTCTCAGCAGAGAGAATAGTAGTCAGGGAAGAGAGGTCGTGAATGATGAAGCTGGTGGAGAGGCCTTCAATCATTCAGTACTTCATTCTATGTCTGACAATTCAAGTTGGAAGGCAGACTTCGATCAAGTTCAAAGAACCTGTTCTGATCTTAGTTTCAGTTGAGGAAAACAACAGTGTGTTGGGGTTGTGGGGAGTGCTTTAAATCCTCTCTTGTGTACCAGTTTTCAAATGTATGTCCGAGGCAGTAATCCAGATATATAAGAATTGCAGGCTTTGTAACACAGCAGTGCTGAGGGACACATATATCTCGGGCTCGTTCTGGGCCTCCGGCCAAGGCTGAATGCTGTAACTGTGTGGGGGGGAAAGACACTGTCTGTTGTTAATAAATATCTCTGGAGTGTTTTCAAATATCTTTAGAAAGCTCTGTGGATCATATGAAGGTGCCTCGTGCCAGTTCCATTTTGTGTCTGCAGGTCTTGCGCCGGAAAGCTTTCCAACGGATTGGGTCTCTAGTCTTCACAACAGCATTAAAACAAACATACAAACTTATCATGAAAGCAAGCCTGGGAGAGCCAATGCTTGTTTCAGTAAAGACCTGGGTTCTTTTCTCTAATAACTCCAACCAGCTGAGGTCTCAACGATTTTTATTGAAAAACAGAAATAAAAGAAATAAAACATAAATGCAGTAAGAGATTGCTCAACTGGTCACATTCCTTTTGGTTCCTTGTCCCCATTCCGGGAACCCATGGCCCAGAGATGCTTCTCTGACCACGTCTCAAGATGGAATTCTAAAACCTTTGTTTTCCCCTTCTCAGGAAAACTCTGTTCAGGCCATGAGGTAACTTAGGCCTTTTAAGTTTCATCCTGGCACCTCTGCATAGTTTCCTGTCCTCCCTCCAGGAGATCAAAAGGCAAAGATGCTTTTCACAGTCATATGTGACTTTGGTAGTTTTACAGTACTATTCCATCACAAAACTAATAGAACAAATAAGTGCTGCTAATTTCAACTGCGTAAATCAGAGGATTGGTGCTCATTGGAATCTCTGACATGTCCAACAACTACGTTTCAGGCCTCGCCAGTCTCACTCTGAGCTATGGAGTATGATGGAGCAGAATTACCACATTGACATTGGGTAGTCCTGGGTTTTGGCCACGTGTAACGAAGTCATCGCAATTTCGCCGTCGGTGAAATTCATTTTGGGTCCTCCCCCTCAGGGTAAACACCTTGGGAACTCTGGGGGAGGTGGAAAGATTTGTTCATTGGGGCATCACAAGGAAAGAAAATGTTTGCATGCATTGTCCATATGTATCAGTGTAAGGGTCTGGTACTCCAGTCAGTAATAAGATAGGTTCCAGAGCTTTATTCAGGACCGTGTCAGCCCAACAGCCAGATAGCCGAAACTGGGGGTTTGACTCTCTGGCCCCAGCATATACCTAAAGGTTACAGTTTGGTTCAACCCATAATCCCCCCACACTCACATTCCCAAAATATGATTAGAAGACAGCGGAACTAGTAGAAAATTAAAAGGTCAACTATTGGATAGAGAGTTCTCTACCCTAATCACCGCAGCCAAGAAAATGTGCTCCCCCCTGCATTTTTCTTTCCCATTTGAACGGGGCCACTTGGCACACTACCTGTATTGCTTAATAAACCCTGCTCAAAGGAGAGCCATGATGCTCGCCAGGTTTAATGTTAATAAGCAAGAAAAGGCTAAAAGATTGTGCCTGTGTAATGATGGCTCAGTTGAATCTCTGGCCCACCAATTATTACACTGTCTCAGATTCAAGGAAATCAGATCCAACTATGTGAATCTTACTCCTTTACATTTACCCGATCTCCCCGATTTAATTAGATTACACTACTTGTTGGACAATCCTGATCCTTCTCTCTGTATGATAGTGGCAGACTTTCTCCTGGAAATTACTAAATGCCAGTAGATTTCCTTCGACCTAACATTTATGTCCTGTATTGTATATGCTTTTTAATCCGTTTTTTACTATTGTTGTACTGTTGTCTATGCCAATAAAGGCTTGCTACGCTACGCATTCCCAAAATATCAGCATGTGAAAGGACAGTGAGAAAGAGACATTGTTTTGGGACAGGCAGGCTACTCCCTTTCAAAGACAGATAAGGAGAAACCATCAAGCGCTATTGAACTAGTTACATGCGAACAAAGGAAAGAGGCCTCATGGCCTGGAGCGGTGGAAATGGCTGGGCCATCTGCGGCAGAGCTGTGTACGTGCGATTTGCCAGGCCAGGGATGGCGCAGGCCTGACAGTCAGTTGATTCTGTTGTTGGGGAGGCCCATAAATTAGAGGTAGTTGAGCCCATAGTTCAGAGACAGAGCATATGCTTTGCTTGAAGTAGGCCATTGTTTAGTCCTTGGTATCTCCAGTGGAGTCATGGACAATCACTCCTGGCCAGAACAAACAATACTGAACTTGATATAGACATTTTAATAGGTTCAATGCTATGGATTGAGTTCAATGCTATGGATGATAATGCTGTAAATATATTTCTAGCATTTCCCTATTGAAACACAGGAGCAGCAGTGGCGTAGGAGGTTAAGAGCTCGTGTATCTAACCTGGAGGAACCAGGTTTGATTCCCAGCTTTGCTGCCTGAGCTGTGGAGGCTTATCTGGGGAATTCAGATTAGCCTGTGCACTCCCACACACGCCAGCTGGGTGACCTTGGGTTAGTCACAGCTTCTCAGAGCTCTCTCAGCCCCACCCACCTCACAGGGTGTTTGTTGTGAGGGGGGAAGGGCAAGGAGATTGTAAGCCCCTTTGAGTCTCCTGCAGGAGAGAAAGGGGGGATATAAATCCAAACTACTCCTCCTCCTCCTCCTCCTCCTCCTCTTCTTCTTCTTCTTCTTCAATACTTGTTCATTCCATCTTTACCAAGTGGTACCATATCTACATCTGTCTGTCTCTATGCCTGTGTGTGTTTGTACAACTGGCTTTTGGTGACCCCATAAAGCAGTGGTTCTCAACCTTCCTAATGCCGCGACCCCTTAATACAGTTCCTCATGTGGTGGTGACCCCCAACCCTAACATTTATCCATTTTACAGATGGAGAACACTGATGCAGAGAGTCTTAGGCGACCCCTGTGAAAGGGTCGTTCGACCCCCAAAGGGGTCCCGACCCCCAGGTTGAGAACCACTGCCATAAAGGTTTTCAACCATTTCAGAGATGGTTTGCCATTGCCTGCCTCTTCATGGGCCGAGAGACTTCTGAGAACTGTGATTGGTCCAAGGTCACCCAGCAGGTTCCACTGTGGGAGAGTGAAGACTTGAACCCAGTTCCCCAGATTAGAAGAAGAAACATTTGGATTTATAACCAACTTTTTTCAACAGCAATACATGGCTGTTGTCTCTAGCCCATCCTTTCTTATTGGATTCTCTTACCGGGCTTAGCATTTGGAGCTGTGTTTATCAGCTTGGTGTTTACTACATTACTTTGAGGGATTAAACCAGAGGTGGGATCCAGCAGGTTCTCACGGGTTCCCGAGAGTAGGTTACTAATGATTTGTGTGTGCCGAGAGGGGGTTACTAATTGGTGATTTGGCCACGTGATTTTTGCCTTAGTTACGCCCCTCCTCTCAGCAGTAGCGCGCAGAACTTGAAGCAGTCTAGCAGGAGGTGCACCGGCGTGCGTGGCAGCCTGCGCCTGCGTGCATTCGTTTCCCGCCCAAGGACCGGTGCAGCAGCTGGGTCCTTGGCACAGCCCCGCCCAGGAATTCCCTGCCCCCGGAATGCCCAGCCACGACCCCGTTGTGCCCCGCCCAGCCCCATTGGCGCTACGCCACAGTTTGAATCCCACCACCATGGGAACCTGTTACTAAAATGTGTGGATCCCACCACTGGATAAAACCTCGTTTAGCATTTACGTATCTTTCGTTCTGTCCTGCAGCTCGGTTTACTGCTTTTTGTTGTGGTTGCTTTTTCTCTTGCTGTAACCATACATAACTGTTCCATCGATGCAGTCTTCCTTTGTTTCTCAAATTCAAAGGATCCAAGAATCTGGGTTTAAAGTATAGCAGAAGGGAGAAGGATCACGAATACCATAGCAATTGAATTTTAAATTATATTTCATATTTTCTGGTCTTTTCCCCGTACTTGGAAGTTTTTAATGCTACCACGTTCCAAACCTGGGAAAGACTTTTCATGCTTGGATGACAGATTGAATGGAAACTCTGGCCTGCAAAGAAATTCTTCTAAATGTCAGCGAAGGCGGGTTTCTTGGCTGTGTTTTCCCTTTGGGGGGAAGAAAAGCATCTGGTTCTCTCTCAGCAGGTGTGCATTTGTGGATATCAGGACTTGTTATGTCAGGGTAGATAATTATATAACTTTCCCCCATATTCTGTAGCACACTGTGTTTCCGAAATTTCCCATATGAGATATTTTGCTCACACTCGTTCCAGAAACTCAATCAAGTTCCTTAAAAAGCTAATGGAAGAAGGATCAGATTTTTCCTGGAAGGGCGAGAGACTTACTTCAACACAAAACTCTTTTTGTGGCGTTCACAGCTAACTGCGTCTGGAAAAACTGGGGCAGGGGTCTGCAACCTGTGGCTCTGGTGCAGGTGTTTTTCTCAGTATAGGAGAGGCAGCCCAGGACTGCGAGGCAGAACAATAGCTAAAGATTTCAAAAAGGATATTGAAGAGATAGAAAAAGTGCAGAGAAGGGCAACGAGGATGATTGAAGGATTGGAGCGCCTTCCTTATGAGGAGAGGCTGCGGCGTTTGGGACTCTTTAGTTTGGAGAGGAGACGTCTGAGGGGGGGATAGGATTGAAGTCTATAAAATTATGCATGGGGTAGAAAATGTTGACAGAGAGAAATTTTTCTCTCTTTCTCACAATACTAGAACCAGGGGGCATTCATTGAAAATGCTGGGGGGAAGAATTAGGACTAATAAAAGGAAACACTTCTTCACGCAACCTGTGATTGGTGTTTGGAATATGCTGCCACAGGAGGTGGTGATGGCCACTAACCTGGATAGCTTTAAAAGGGCCTTGGACAGATTTGAGGAGGAGAAGTCGATTTATGGCTACCAATCTTGATCCTCTTTGATCTGAGATTGCAAATGCCTCAGCAGACCAGGTGCTCGGGAGCAGCAGCCGCAGAAGGCCATTGCTTTCACATCCTGCACGTGAGCTCCCAAAGGCACCTGGTGGGCCACTGCGAGTAGCAGAGAGCTGGACTAGATGGACTCTGGTCTGATCCAGCTGGCTTGTTCTTATGTTCTTATGTTCTCTCCAGATGTTCATGGACTACAATTCCCTGATGGGAATTGTAGTCCATGAACATCTGGAGAGCCACAGGTGGTAGAACCCTGAACTACGGAATGCACACAGTCTCATCTTTACTGTGCTTCTGTTCAGTTTTCTCTGAGCGGAACTAGCAGAGAAAGGGCAATCAAAGGGACTGAAATTCAAAGAGCTATTGGACGCGTCCCTGTGACTTTTTTGTGAGTGTTAAGCAGACAACCTCTAAGACACTAAAAAGGTCATTGCTGTGCCAGTCTAAGGACTGTATCCTTTAATCTCGTGTTCATTTATGCATTCAAATCAGGCGTGAGACTGTCGTGCTAAAAAGAAGCCGCATTGATCTTTTCTTTCTCTTTCTCATTCCAGTAGTGTAACCGGAGGGTGTGTGTGTGTGTGTGTGTGTCAGGTGTATGGGTTTTTTTTTTCCATGATATTCCCAGAAGAACATAACTATCTCCCACTATCATAGCACCTCTTTCATTACCGCTGGGACAGGAAATGGTATGAAAGTCTGTTATTCAGTAAATTTTAAAGGTGAAGAAGAAGAAAAGTTTGGATTTATATCCCCCCTTTCTCTCCTGCAGGAGACTCAAAGGGGCTGACAATCTCCTTGCCCTTCCCACATCACAACAAACACCCTGTGAGGTAGGTGGGGCTGAGAGAGCTCCGAGGAGCTGTGACTAGCCCAAGGTCACCCAGCTGGCGTGTGTGGGAGTGCCCAGGTTAATCTGAATTCCCCAGAGAAGCCTCCACAGCTCAGGCGGCAGAGGTGGGAATCAAACCCGGTTCCTCCAGATTAGATACACGAGCTCTTAACCTCCTACGCCACTGCTGCTCCTTGTGAGTGGTAAGCTGCAATACTGTAGCCAAACTCTGCTCACAGCCTGAGTTCGATCCTGACAGGAGTCACTTTCAGGTAGCCAGCTCAAGGTTGCCTCAGCCATACACCCTTCGGAGGGTGGTAAAATGAGTACCGGCTTGCTGGGGGTAAAGCACAGATGACTGAGGAAGGTAATGGCAAACCACCCCATTAAGAAGATGATTTTGGATTTGTACCCCATCTTTCTGTCCTGTAAGGAATCTCAAGGTGGCTTACAAACTCCTTCTCCCTTCCTCTCCCCACAACAGACACCTTGGCTCATTCTGCACATGCAGAATAATGCACTTTCAAACTGCTTTCAGTGCTCTTTGAAGCTGTGCAGAATAGCAAAATCCACTTGCAAACAGTTGTGAAGGTGGTTTGAAAACGCTTTATTTTGCATGTGCGGAAGGGGCCCTTGAGAGGTGGGTGGGGCTGTGAAGGTTCAGAGAGAACTGTCACTCAACAGGCTTCCTATGGAGGAATGGGGGAACAAATCCAGTCCATCAGATAAGAGTCCGCCATATTCATGTGGAGGAGTGGGGAATCAAACAGATTAGAGTCTGCTTCTCATAACCACTACACCACACTGGCTCTCGTAGTGCCATGGTTCAGAAATGACCTGTTCCCTTGCCTTCATCTTTGAAGAGAAGTTTAGATTACTTTCCCAACTTAGATGTCTGCTGTGCCACTTGAGGGAGAAGCATTTGTGAGCATCTTGTGGGATTAAAGCAGAGGTCTTCAAACTATGGCCCTCCAGATGTTCATGGACTACAATTCCCATCAACCTCTGCCAGCATGGCCAAGTGGCAGGGCTGATGGGAATTGTAGTTCCTGAACATCTGGAGGGCCATAGTTTGAAGACCCCTGGATTAAAGCATGGTGTGTGCAGGAAACAAGGCTTCTTAGGGAAGGAGAAGGGGTAAACAGGTGTTCTAGGATAGAAGTTGCTGGTCCTAAGTATGGTTGTGGTGGGTTTTCCGGGCTGGGTGGCTGCGGTCTGGTAGATCTTGTTCCCAACGTTTCGCCTGCATCTGTGACCGGATTCTTCAGAGGTGTATCACAGAGAGATGTGTGCTACGTATCTTCAGAGGTGTATCACAAGTGTGCTGCGCCTGTTCCCTTTCCCCTGTTAGTCATTCCAGAATCTTCCCTCATCTGCTTCGCTTACCTGTCTCCTGGTTGCTTTCTTGCCAGTAGTCACTCCCCCACCCTGTATGATTGGGGGGCAGCGGTAGAACAGGTGGATGGGGACGCAACTGTGACTGGTGATATCATTCCTTTCTTGCTTGCTCTTGAGCACAGGTGTCAAACTCGCAGCCCTCCAGATGTTATGGACTACAGTTCCCATCATCCCCTGCCAGCACTGGCAGCTACACCAATAAGACTGCACCACACTAGTTTTTTGGAGGGTGGGTGCGAGGAATCACATCTGCATTTGCACCCATTCTGTTCTTTCTGCTTGGTGGTGTGTAGTAATGCACTGCTGACCCAGCAGCACCGTGGTAGAACGTTGGAACGCCAACGGACCTACGGCCTTCTGGTCGCACCGCACCCCCACTCCTCATCCCCCTATGAGTCACGGGTCATGAACTGTCTGGCTCAGTCACCGGGCGCAGGGACAATGGCCTCAGGTGAGATTAGGCTCAGACGCTTACGCTTCCTCTCCGCGACGTAGCCAGATCATGTATCACATGATGATCTCCACTCCTCGGCCATCTCCCTACCCCTCCTTTACACGCCACAATGAAACCTTCCTAATAAAAGGTGCCAGAGACCAGCATTAGGCAGAGTTGTCAGGATCACTTAAACTCCGCCTCTGTTGCTGACAGCCTCCACCAGATGGAACCTCCTCCGCTCCTCGGCCTATTCCTTACGGTTTTAATTCATGGGGATATCACAGTGGTGGGTTACCCCCAAATCATTTTTTGTGGTAAAAAAATGTTCTACAAACTTGAGAGAAGGTATCCCCTAAAATTTCAGAGCCGTAAATCGTGTAGGTGTTTTTCTCAGTATAGGAGAGCCAGCCCAGGGCTACGAGGCAGAACAATAGCTAAAGATTTGCAGAGAAAGTGGAAAAATTAAAGACTTGGCCACTTAAACAGAGTTCAAGCTTTATGGCTGCCTCTTTCAGGCATAGCCGTCCCTCTCCGTTGCTGTCAACTCTCGTGGGGTTTGAACCATGATTCTTTCTGGGTCAGCCACTAATTCTCGGCTCCTTGGGTCCGTGCGGACTGAACGGATTATTTATAGGTGACTCCAGATAAAGTTGGTATCTTCTCTTCAAGTCAAGGAACCTTTATTGGCATAATAATAATACAGTGTTGTGTGCATGGGGTTCATTCAGCTGAACAAGGAAAGAAAAAAACTGACGTAAGAATATAAAATGCTTTTTTATACATTTTCTAGTGGGATCCAATAGCTATATTCCCTCTCTGTTATCAGATCACTTTATTTCAGAATGGTATACTTTGATCTTTAGAAAGGTTGAAGCTATTGGTTTCCCCTTGGAATCACTCCTTATGCTCACAAAGGTGGAAGCCTTCAGACTAGTTAAGAATATTTATTTATTTATTTATTTCATTTTTAAACTGCCCTCCCCCGAAGGGCTCAGGGCGGTGTACATCAACATCATATAACACAAATATAAAACAATCTATAACAATTTTAAATTAATACAATTTGAACAATTTAAAATTTGCAGATGGCGACTTATCCCAACCCCATTCCCGCCCACGGGAGACCAAGATGGTATGGGGTCAGATGGTCATCCCGGCTGGCCAAAAGCCTGGCAGAACAGGTCCGTTTTACAGGCCCTGCGGAAACTCTGAAGGTCCCGCAGGGCCCTGGTTTCCTTAGGGAGCCTGTTCCACCAGGTAGGGGCCAGGGCAGTAAAAGCCCTGGCCCTTGTTGAGGCCAGCCGGATCTTTTTTGGACCAGGGATTTCCAGCAACCGCTCCTCCGTAGAGCGGAGGGCCCTAGTAGGGCAGTACGGGGAGATGCGATCCCTCAGATATGTAGGCCCAATGCTGCTAATGGCCTTAAAGGTCAAGACCAGCACTTTGAAGATGGCCCGGAACTCGATGGGCAGCCAGTGTAGATGGTATAGGACCGGGGTAATCCGGTCCCAACTAGCTGTTCCTGTAAGTAGTCTGGCTGCCGCATGTTGAACGAGTTTCAATTTCTGGATCACCGACAAAGACAGGCCAGCGTAGAGCGCGTTACAATAATCCAGCCTAGAGGTGACCGTTGCTCTTGGATAGGCTCTTGGATCTTGATTTTCATAATTTGACTCTTGCTGCCAAGACAACCTGTTCTCCGACTACATTATTAATCCCATGCGAGCGTGGAATTATGGCAGCATATCTTCGTCTGCTGATTAATCCCACCCAGAGGAGAGCCTTGGCTACTGCAAGATGTAATGTGCTGCCATCAGCTCTGCTGGAGGGAAGATTCAAGAATATGGAACGTTCTAAAAGAGTTTGTTCTTGTGATATGACTACGGTTGAAACACTTGACCATTCTCTGTTTCTATGCCCTAAATACAATAAGATACGCGTGAAATACATGAATTCCATTTTCTTGCAATGTTCTCAGTGGCGTGAGTGTTATAAGATACCCAATCTCCTGAACAGCTCTGATGTGCTCTTTTGTGAAACTGTTGCAACTTTTATACTGGAAATTAGTAATTTTAACTGCATTTCTTAACCTTGTTTTGTTTTAAATTTTTGTCCTGTTTTGTATGCCAATAAAGGCTTGTGTTGTAGTACATTAAAGAGAGGAGAGAAAAAGGGGGAAGGGAGGGATTGTTCAAATTTTGCTCCTGGAGCTCTGGCTTGTGTACAAGTCAAGAAATTTGGCAACTGCATCATTTACATTGCTGCTGGGATTGTCTAATAAAAAGATAATCTTTTGTAAATTAGACGCCAGTATCTTCTCTTGCACGGTGGGGCAGCTCGCTGAGATTTGTCTTTACCTGCTCTAGATCCTGCACACTTTCTGATTCCTGTGTGCCTTTCCCCTAGTTTCCTACTAGATGGAGTAGTTTACCAGTTTCCAAGGGGTGTGTGTGTGTGTGTGTGTGTGTGTGTGTGTGTGTGTGTGTGTGTGTGTGTGTGTAATCTTGTGAAATTCTGCCTGTGTTACAAAGTCTCCACTCCTCCCACTCTTAATATCTGCAAATCTAATTAATCTGCCATTTCCTCCCTCTTTCCAGAACAATAATGAAGCTGCTAAATAGCATCAGAAGTAATACCATTTTCCCTGTGCTGCGTTAAATGCTTCATCCACCCACCTCGAAGCTGTTGTTTATCATTACCCTTCATTCCGGATAGCAGGAGGGGTTATGTTCAATTTGGTAAGAACACCTTGATGGATGTTTTTTGTAAGAACCAACTGTGTCGGAGGCCTTGCTGGGGCTCTACTGTTCTTTGCGAGAAAATATTAAGTGCTCTTGATGTTTTATCTAGTACAAGCCGGGGGGGTGGGGTGGGGGGTTCCAATTTGGATCTTCCCCAGGATCTTTGTCTTTTGGATCCGATACCATCTTTGAGGCTGGATCAGACTGCCTTTCCTTCCCCTCCTTTTTAAATGCTCTCAACTTCTGATTTGTCATGGGATCATCTCTCCTCCTTCTTTGGTCGATTCCGCACTTGCCTTATCAACCTAAGTTCGAGCTGCGTTCGACCTAAGTGCTCTGCACAACCACTGGGATCGACGTGGTTTTGTACCAGCTTCGCCCCGTGTAACAGTCAAATTTCCGACTCCAGTTGGGAACTACTTTTTCAGGGAATCACGTTCGAACTCAGCTCGATTCCAGTAAAGTGCAGAATCTCTGTTTAAGTAGTTAAAAAGTTCTACATTTCTGCTGGCCTGGACAATCCTCTGATTATGGAGCACCAGTGTGGTGTAGTGGTCTGTAATCCGAAGAACCAGGTTTGATTCCCTGCCCCTCCGCATGAGTGGCAGGTTTGATTCCCATGCCCCTCCACCAGAAGTCTTATCCGGTGAACTAGATTTGCTTCCGCACTCCTACATTCCTGCTGGGTGACGTTTCCCAGTTCTCTCAGAACTCTCTCGGCCTCCCGCTCCTCACAAGGTGTTTGTTGTGGGGCAGGGAAGGGAAAGGCATTTGTGAGCCCCTTTGGGTCTCCTTACAGGAGAGAAAGAGGGTATAAATCCAAACTCCTCCTCCTTCTCTTCTCCTCCTCCTCCTTCTCCTTGTTCTTCTCGTTCTTCTCCTCGCTCTTCTTTTTTTTGTAGGGAGACTCACCATGTCTAATGATGACCCTGTTGTGTTTCTTTCACTATTTTAACAATAGTACTGGAAAGGGTGATCAAGAAGCTAAATGCATACCTTACGTAAGATGTGTTTAACTGTGTGGCACTGTCTCATGCCCTGAAAATGCCAGCCATAGTTGCGGGTGAACTGTTAGGAGTAAAAACTACCAGATCGTGGTCACAGAGCCCTGAAAATCCACAACAGCCAGTAGATTCTGGCCATGAAAGGCTTAGACAATCCATCCCCTCGGGTCCTCAGGACAGATTACACGCATAGTGAGTCAGTGCAGTCAACAAAATGGGAACATTCAGGAAAAGATGCATTTCAATTGTAGACATCTGGAACCAAGCAGAAGGAACCGAAGCATATTAATCAATAGTGCCAGATTCACCTAGTCGCAGAAGTAATATATACTACGGGCCCTGAACTAAACGTCTGCAAGTTGTCTGCTGAAATCGGCATCTCACCATATTCTCACGCTCTGGCAATGCTTTTGTTTACATGTCGGGGGAGCTTCATGCTGCATGGTACATGTGGGGTCTGCACGTGTTGGTTCCTTGCTGCGTCATATGCCCAGACACCGTGCCCTTTGTGATACCTCCCATGCTCCCAAGCTGCTAGAGCAGGGGTCCCCAAACTACGGCCCGGGGGCCAAATGTGGCCCCCTGAAGGCATTTATCCGGCCCGCCAGGCATGGCGGCAATGGCTCCATTCATGTGCAGTGGGGGCTCGAGGGAGAGGAGGAACCAGCCCCAACGGCCGTTGATGTGGGGCGCAGGTCTGGCGGCGCAGGAGGGTTTCCCACTGGGTTGTTGTGCTTGCAGTCGCTTGTCTGCCTTCAGGCCCCCCACAACCCGAGAATGGGGCTACCCACCTCTGCCCCTGCCAATAAGGCCAGCTGAAAGCAAACAGGGTGATCCCCACCCCCCACCCTGTGGGACCGGGCTGGTAGGGCGGGCGAACGTGGTCTCCTGCAGGGCTTTGACTGTTGGGTCTGCTGGAGGGAAAAACAGAGCTCTGGATATACCCGCTGCCTTCGGGGTCTGCCAGATCGGCTCCCTTTGGGCCTCCTGGGCTCCTTTTCTCCCCAACCACAGCCTATGCAACAAGGGGCAATGCCTGTACAGGTTCAAGTGCTCTCTTTTTTCTGTGACTGGAGTTGCTGCTTTCTAAACATTGTTGATCACAGGCAGGAGACATATTTGTGGATACTACCTCTATGTAAGAGTATAGCCAACCTCTAGGGAGGCCTGGAGATATCCCTAGAATTACAGCTGGACCTCCCAGGTGACAGAGATCAATTCCTAGAGAAAATGACTACTTTGGACGCAGGTGGGCTCCCACACCCCAAATCCTGCCTTTCTCAGATTGTAATTCCCCAAATTTCCAGCATGAATTTTCTTTTCTCTTGACCCAGAGTTGGTAGAAACCTTTTACATGTGGTAACGCTTCTTCTGCTCAGCCCTTCCCTCCTCGGCTACTCCATGCTCTCAGGCTTTCTGTTCTGCCTCACTGTCCCATTGGCATCAGCCAGGCTGGCTAATCGGCCGGGCATTGGCTGTTAGAGGAAAGAACCCAGGAAGCATACCTGATCCTGCAAGTTAGATGGAATGCTTCATTGGGAAAGTTCTGCTTTTTTTTTTAACAGGGGAAGGTATTCCACAGCCTCCCCAACAATATTTGGAGCCCACCCTGTACTTGACATACTTTGGTCACTGTTCTAAACATAGACCATGACAGAAAGGCTGAAAGGTGAAATCAAACATTTTACAATCATTTGTGGATAGGAATTTGTTCATAGTTTTTTTTAGTCCGGCCCTCCAACAGTCTGAGGGACAGTGAACTGGCCCCCTGTTTAAAAAGTTTGGGGACCCCTGTGCTAGAGCATGCGCTGTTCCGCCGCCGAAGGGTGTGCCTGCGCCACCACAGTGCAACTCACGCAAGGGTCCCTTTATAACATATGCTGCTGGCCCTGCACTGTCTCAATCTGGCCCTGTTACACAGTGAATAAAATTACATAATAGGATCAGTGTTGGGATCCAAAAATTTTAGTAACAGGTTCCCTCGCCAGCCAGCCCCCCCCCCAGCAAAGGGGGCAGAGGCCTAGGCAAACCTGAGCCCTGGGCAAAACCTGAGTTGGATGTCCCCCCCATGGGCAGCCACCCCACCATGACCCCCCAAATGTTTTTGCACCAGGTCATTTCTAAATCATCATCACATTATAGAAAATGCCCCAACTCACAAATCTGAACACAGCAATGGTGAAACACGCAGGTTCTTTGACAGAGACTGGTGAGATAAAAGGTACGAAAGGCTGAGAATCAATGAATTGCAGTACCTGAAAAGGGATCAACCCAGTTCAGGAAGTTGCATTATTAGTCGCAATTGCTATATGGACCCTTCACATTCAAAGGCAGTATGCCTCTCGGGGAGGCGAGGGCGTGGAGACGGAAAAGCGGACCCAATTAGTAACCCACTCTCGGGAACTGGGTGAGAACCTGCTGGATCCCACCTCTGAATAGGATCCTCCTTACAGGAAGATATACACAGCTGTACAGACCACATCCCTTAATAAACCCTATTACCTGTTCGGAAAAGCCCTCTTGAATCATTCAGTTTTGCATAGTTTGCGGAAAGTCAAGAGCATCGGAGTCTCCCTGCCCTCTTTGGGAAGCCTGTTCCATAAGAAAGGAGTCACAACAGAGAGAATACATGCCCATTTGTAGATTGGCACTTGAGAGGTGTCTTGCTGATAGAAGTGAAACTGTTGTGTCAAAGTTTTCCAAGTCACAACCACCGTGCGCAGGAAAGTATAGTTTAAATTGGGAATTGCTGAATCAAATTTGACCTTTTTATTGTTTTCTTTTGAGCTGTGCATTGTTCATGACCCAGCAGGCCTTGGTGTAAATCAACAGGGGCAGGTGTATTAATGCCATCCGAGGGGAAAACAGCTCTTGCGTGCCTGAACAATATAGCTGCATTGGCGCCATCTAGTGTGGTATTTTAAAATAAGCTTTTAGACGCCAGAGGTTTTTTGAGTGCCTTGCCTTACCAGGGAAGTACCCCTCCAGTACTCTGACCTGGTTGGCTCACGCTATCTCGGAACTCTGCTGCGACTTGATGGCATGGGGCCCAGGACAGATGCTGGCGACCGGCATCCCGTACCCGGCAGTCATTGTGCGTTCCCTTGAGTCGGACGACCAGGCGTTTACTTTGTGGGCCGAGGCAGGCATGCCAACATTCCAGCCTTGTGGCCATGGATCCAGGGCAGGGGTCTGCAACCTGCGGCTCTCCAGATGTCCATGGACTACGAATCCCATCCGCCCCTGCCAGCATGGCCAATTGGCCATGATCTAGGGTTAAGAATGTGAGTCTCAGTGCCCTGAAGCTTGGGCAGGGTTACCAAGTCCGAGTGATTTGGGGACAGATCCCTGGAGATTTGGGGGCAGATCTCAAGGACGGTGGCCTCTGGGGAAAGGAAGGAAGAGCAAATTGTCTGCTCTCCGTAGCTGCTGTTTTCTCCCGGGGATTTGAACTCTGCAGTCTGGACATCCGTTGTAATTCCAGGGAATCTCCAGACCCCACCTGGTGGTTGGCAACCTTTGCTAGGCACCTGGGCAGCCCAGGTTAGAGTAACTGGATCTTTTGTGGTGTAACGGCTGGTACGCTGGAAGATGGGTCACTGAATGGCTTCCCTTCCCAGAGCGTGTTGCTGCGGCTGCAGGTATGAAGCTCTGTTTTGTCATTCAGGAGTCATACCTGTTCAAGATCTGTCCTAGACGTGTAGGCCCAGTGCCATTTGTCTGCTCTGTACTTTTCGACAAAAACAGAGCCTCATAAAGAACCATGAATTTCCTTCCATCCTTTCTATGTCCCGTCCCCCCCGTCCCCCCGGCTTCCTCCCAGTTCCTGGTATCCCATCGTCTTATAACCAATTTTTTTTTTCATCCCAACTCAATAGTTTTATATCTTACCCTGTGCTCAGTAATAGAAACAAGTTCTCCCAAAGGATAGACCTTCCCTGTTAAAAACGTATATGAGGAGATGTCAATTCCTTTCCTCTTTGCCACTTCTGTCTCCCCACTCCATTTTTTCCCCACCGCCTGCTTTACAACTGTATTGGGCTTGCATGCCCTTTCTTCCTTCCCATGTCCCTTATTTGGGCTTACATAAACAAGGTCGGAGTGTGAAGGAGACCCTAGTTACACAAGCGAGTTCGCACCCTAAGAAACTGAATGGTCCTATGTGTTTTGAAGTATCTAATATTTTTTAACATTTGAACAGGACCCACAGGATAATAGTATGATAACATGAAAACATGTACTTGACTTGGAGATTATTTTCATATATATGTATTGCTTCATAGGAATATTGCTTCATAGGAATATTGCTTCATAGGAATAACAACATAAACAAAAATGTCTTTGTACCAAAGTTATCCAAACCTATTGCTTCATAGAAGAATTATATACAGAAAAATCATTTCATAATTAACAACAAATGTTAGGTAACAAACAATATTTTAGTCACAATGTAACACAGCAATTTTCAGGTCTCATTCAAAGTATTTTACTGTGGTGTAATACACAGCTCAATTCCCATTCATTATACTTTTGTCCAAGTCAGAATGGACACTTCATTCATAATAGGTAACAAGTCTTTGTCGACTCAGTCCATCCTTATTTGGGCTTGCCTCCCCCTCCCCCCCCCAATCTCATTTCACTGTACTTGCCTCATTCCCCCGTCTGGTCACTTATCCCCCCACCCACCGGTGCAGTGAAGCCGGATCTGCATCTACCTCCCCTCCTTGCCCGTTTGGGTTTTGTATCATAAAAAACAGTTTTTGTCAACTCAGATTTTTGCTGCCAAGCCATGAGGGTGTAAAGAAAGAGGAGTAGGAGTTTGAATTTATACCCCACTTTTCTCAACTTCAAAGAGTCTTAAAGTGGCTTATAATGGCTTTGTAATAGTCATATTTGGTACAGTATTACGATTACGACCTGGTTCTCTGGATTAGAAGAAGAAGAGTTGGTTTTTATATCCTACTTTTCTCTACCTCCAAAGAGTCACAAAGCCACTTACAAACTCCTTTCCCTTCCTCTCCCCACAACAGATACCTTGTGAGGTAGGTGGGGCTGAGAGAGCTCCGAGAGAACTGCGACAGGCCCAAGGTCACCCAGCGGGCTTCATGTAGAGGAGCAGGGAAACAAATCCAGTTTACCAGATAAGAGTCTGCCACTCGTGGTGGAATGAGGGATCAAACCCGGATCTCCAGATTAGAGTCTTCCACTCTTAACCCCTTTACCACGCTAACTGGGTTCACAACAGATAGGTGAATCTGTTTTTATAGAATCATAGGCCCCTTCCGCACACGCAAAATAATGTGTTTTCAAACCACTTTCACAACTGTTTGAAAGTGGATTTTGCTATTCCACACAGCTTCAAAGAGCACTGAAAGCAGTTTGAAAGTGCATTATTCTGCATGTGCCGAATGTGCCAAGTTGGAAGGGAACTTACAGGTAGGCCATCTAGCCCAGGGGTCTGCAACTTGCGGCTCTCCAGATGTTCATGGACTACAGCATGGCCAAGTGGCAGGGGCTGGTGGGAATTGTAGTCCATGAACATCTGGAGAGCCACAGGTTGCAGACCCCTGATCTAATACAACCCCCTGCTCAATGCAGGAGCAGGGATGTCCAATTCTGGTGCTTCAGATGTTCATGGACTACAATTCCCAATTGGCCATGCCAGCAGGGGATGATGGGATATGTAGTCCATGAACATCTGAAGCGCTAGAGTTGGACACCTCTGGCCTAGAGTATCCCTGACAAGTGTTTGTCCAGTTGCTGCTTGAAGCTCATCTCCCTGGGAGGCTATTCCCACCACTGAACTACTCATGCTGTAAATGTCCCAGATGTTCCTAATGTTCCTAATAGCCAAGAAAATTCCCTAATTTCCACTTGTAATGTATACCCGTTATTGTGAGTCCTATTCTCTGCTGCCGACAGGAACAACCCCCTGCCCTCCTCCAAGTGCGAGCCTTCAAATATGTTTTCCCCTCACCAGTAAACGTGCCTCTCGGCCTGCTGGCTCTGCAGGCAAACCTGCGTAGAGTTAACTCCAAATCTAAACGGAGTTTAGACTCTCCCAGTCACTGGTTGCGGCACCAGTTCTGTCACTAGACCGGAGGCAGGTTGCCAAAACTATGAACTCCCCCACCCATAGACGCGGTTGCTAAAGTACAGGGTTCTCGCTGTTTAGATTGTTCCTGATAAGGAGTTGTGTGATTAAAACAAACAAACTGGCTGGCTGATGCCTTGGTACAGTATTCAGTTTCTTAATTCTTTCCCGTTTTCTTTCTGGCAGTTCTCATTGGCCGAAGGGGCCCTGGGGCTGTCTGTAGAGAGCCAATGCAATCCTACAGTGCCCTCCAATCCTACAGTGCCCTCACAATGCAATCCTACAGTGCCCTCCACTGCCCTCACTAAGCCTCTGGCTTACACTTTGAAAATAGGCGTAGTCGTTGCATCCTGAACAAAAAAAATACACAAAACATTTTGATGTCATATTAATTATTACTATAATTCAAGGGGTTTGGGTGGCTGTCTCGCCCCCCTTGGCCACATTTTAAGCCATGTTGAATTTAAGCCAGGCCTCGTTTTTGTCCTGTGGGCTTTTACGCACGTGCAGTCTCCTTCACTTTGAGCATACGTTCCCCCTGGGTTCGCACCTACCTAAAAGAGTGCCTACGCCCATATGAGCCCATTTGAGGTCAAGTGGGGAGGTCAAGTGGGGAGGCCCTCCTAGTGATTCTTTCTGCTGCCGAGGTGCGGCAGGAGGGGTCTCGTGGGAGGGCTTTTTCTGTGGCAGGCCCCAAGCTGTGGGACAGCCTCGCTGCAGACATTTGCCAGGCGCCAGCACTTTGTGGATTTCGGCGCCTGGTTAAAACCTTCTTCTTTATCCAGGCCTTCAATGTGTGACCCGCACGGTCTCCCGCATCTATGCCAGTTGAAGGGTGGGGGGTGGGTGGGGTGGGGATTTTTAATGATGTTTTTATTGTATTGTCAAAGGCTTTCACAGCCGGAATCACTGGGGAGCTGTGTGGTTTCCGGGCTGTATGGCCGTGTTCTAGCAACATTCTCTCCTGACGTTTCGCCTGCATCTGTGGCTGGCATCTTCAGAGGATCTTCAAACATCTTCAGCCACAGATGCAGGCAAAACGTCAGGAGAGAATGCTGCTAGAATACGGCCATACAGCCCTTAAAGCACACAACACCTTGATGTTTTTATTGACTGTTTTTAAAGGATGCTTTTATGGTGGTTTTTAACGTTTATGTTTTATGTTTTTAGGATTGTATGTTTTACGGGCCTTTTTGAATCCCATTTTGTAAACTGTCCTGGGACTTCGATGTAGGGTGGCATATAAATGGAATCAATCAATCACTTAATCAATCACTCAATCAATCACTCAATCAATCACTCAATCAATCAATCAATCATGGACTTGTGACTGTAACTGGCTAACCTGATGGTTTTTGTCAGCAGAAAAGATGGCTTATCCTAGTCCTTAAACTCTGTACTGAAGCTGTGTGGTTTACTCACAGGATTGTGGAAGTGAGGTGTGCCGGACCTAAGAAACGGCGTACAGCTTTTGCGGAGGACATTAAAACATTCTCCTCAAAGAGGGGCTGCTCAGAGAACTGAGAAAGCAGCAATTTATTTTCCCAGGAGGATGCCCTTAACCGTGTCCTCTGAAGTCAGTCCAGTCCTTGTTTTGTTCTGCCTTCCACGGGAGCAGGGAAGAGGTTAACCATTGCCCTCTGTACCCGGGGCGCTCGGGCTGCGCTCCAAGCGAGATTTAAGTCCTGAGGTTCGTGTTTCATAGCCTCTTTCTTCTCTGACAGACGCAGAGTTTGCTTTGGGCAAGTGGCAGGCAGAAAAAGGAAGTTTGCTGCTGACTGAGAAGAGCGACGGATCTTTCCGGCAACATGGCCTCAGCTCCCTCCACGACTCATGCGTCCCCTGATTACTGCAACTGGAACCCGAACGAGGCTTCCTTCCCGGAACAGTTTGCCTGGGGGGCCTCCACAGCAGCCTATCAGATTGAAGGTATCTGATTTCTCAAAAAGGATATTGAAGAGATAGAAGAAGTGCAGAGAAGGGCAACGAGGATGATTGAGGGACTGGAGCACCTTCCTTATGAGGAGAGGCTGCAGCGTTTGGGACCTCCTTTTTTTAGTAGCCTGGAGAGGAGCACGTCCTGAGGGGTGATAAGGATTGAAGTCTATAAAATTATGCATGGGGTAGAAAATGCTGACAGAGAGAAATTTTTTCTTCTCTCACAATACTCAGGAACCTAGGGGGCACTTCACCTGAAAATGCTGGGGGGAAGAATTAGGACTAATAAAAGGAAACACTTCTTCACACAACGTGTGATTGGTGTTTGGAATATGCTGCCACAGGAGGTGGTGATGGCCACTAATCTGGATAGCTTTAAAAGGAGCTTGGACAGATTGATGGAGGAGAAGTCGATTCATGGCTACCAATCTTGATCCTCTTTGATCTGAGATTGCAAATGCCTTAATAGTCCAGGTGCTTGGGAGCAACAGCCGCAGAAGGCCATTGCTTTCACCTCCTGCATGTGAGCTCCCAATGGCACCTGGTGGGCCGCTGCGAGTAGCAGAGAGCTGGACTAGATGGACTCTGGTCTGATCCAGCTGGCTTGTTCTTATGTTCTTATGATTTTAGTTGAATTTTTTTCTTTTGGCAGCTGGAGTTTGGAATGGAAAGACAGTCAATGTTCGTCATCATAAATGAAAGTGACTTTGGTAGTAGAGTCCCCGTTGGTCTGAACTTACATTAGTAGACTTACATTAGTTTCTAAGAGTTTCTTCGTTCCTTAGCTTATGGGTGTCTAAAACGAGTTTCTTCTCCTCCTGAGCTTTCTGGTTTCTCAGGCAGCAGCAGAGGTTAAGAACATACCTGGAAACACTTGACAGAAGGTGGGGAATCAAAATGGATTCTTCTCGGAATCGCTTTGCAGGCAGCGTTGTTTAATGGTGTATTGTTCTATTTCAGTATGTCGTGATAAATGTTTTACTGATCTGTGTAACACTGATTTTAGCCACTCTGACCCTGTCATGATTGGGAGATCGGCAGAGAAATTGAAGACACAAATAAATAGATTTATAATAACAATAGTAATAAGAGTTTGAATCCATACCCCGCTATTCCCAGTTGTAAAGAGTCTCAGAGTGGCTTACAAACGCCTTTTCTTCCTCTCCCCACAACAGATACTTGTGACGTTGGTGGGGCTAAGAGAGTTCTGAGAGAACTGTGAGTGGCCAAAGGTCACACAGCATGTAGAGGAGTGGAAAATCAAAACTGGTTTTATATTATTGCATTTTTATGATTTTGTTATTGTACCCTACCCAGGGACTTTTAGTGATGGGCAAGAAATAAATACAGACGATCAATCAGTAAATAAAAGAAAAATAACACATAATTGTGGCCGTGGAGGAAAATGGGAGGGTGAACTGAGTCCAGTAGCCCCTTAGAAACCAAAAAATATTTTTGAGGTATAAACTTTCCAGGGTTGAAACTTCCTTTGCTGGATACCAGCATGGCTTCCTCCCTGTATATCAGTGGTGGCGAGCCTTTGGCACTCCAGATGTTATGGACTACAATTCCCATCAGCTACTGCCAGCACGGCCAATTGACCATGCTGGCAGGGGCTGATGGGAATTGTAGTCCATAACATCTGGAGTGCCAAAGGTTCGCCACCACGGCTGTATATGATTCCAATGTGCCTTCTGCTAATTGAAGAAGAAGAAGAAGAAGAAGAAGAAGAGGAGGAGGAGGAGGAGGAGGAGGAGTTTGGATTTATATCCCCCCTTTCTCCCCTGCAGGAGACTCAAAGGGGCTTACAATCTCCCCTCACAACAAACACCCTGTGAGGTAGGTGGGGCTGAGAGAGCTCCGAGAAGCTGTGACTAGCCCAAGGTCACCCAGCTGGCGCGTGTGGGAGTGCACAGGCTAATCTGAATTCCCCAGATAAGCCTCCACAACTCAAGCGGCAGGGCTGGAAACCAAACCCGGTTCCTCCAGATCAGAGTGCACCTGCTCTCAGCCACTGCTCTTAGCCACTACACCACTGCTGCTCCAAGGTCACCCAGCACTAACAAAAGACGGCTTCCGAGCGGTCCTGTTTATCATCCACCTGTGACAACCACACCCTGGATGGCTGACTTTCGCGTGACATGTTTTTGCTGGCGTAGCAGAGCGTAAGCTCTGTTTTATCTTTTGCAAGTGCTGAAGGACCAGTGTAATTGTAAGGTCAAAGTGTAGCTTCAAGACTCTTACAGCCCTAGCGACATGAACTTTCACCAACGCTTCAGGATGTGGTTCCTCTTACTAAAGGCTTTCTTTAGTCAGCTTTCTTCCTGAGACATCCTTGGGATGCCTTATTTAACCCAAGGCATCTTTTGGGGGAGAATTCTTCAAAGTGCACCTTTTCCCCCTGAGCCAGCTGCAGACGTCTCCTGCCTGGCTGTGTGGAATGCCTCACTCACTCGGCGTCTTACGTTTCCCGCCTGACCATTTTGCTCCCGGGTCAGTTTCACCCTCAGCTTGCATCCAGCATCTTGCATCCAGCAGCTGAAGGGATTCTCCTGTCAGGGCCATGCCTGTCAGTATCTTGATGTCTTGCTGTGTGTGATTTGCAATTGTTTTCCTGTTTCCCTCTTCCCTTCCTAGCAATCTCCTGTCGGCAATCTCCCGGCACCAGCCCATCCTCAAAGAGGTGTGAAAGGTTCCCAGGTCCTTTGTAGCTTTGTAGTAGAAACTGTAATGGACATTTGGTGTGGGACGAAACAGGGGAGATTAAAAGATACTAGCGGGCCTGGCCAAGCGTTGCTGTGGCTGAGTCTGGTGAAGTGGAAAAGGAAGAAAAGGGGAAGCGAACGGTTCGAACATGTGTCATTGCACAATGATTGCAAGGGAGGGGAGGGGCAAGGGGCCCCTCTCTCCCCCCTCTCTCTCCCGTTCCCTTGCATGGCAACCCGAACCCGTCCCTCCCTAACGTTCCCCTTCCTTTGCTAGGGTGGGTGAGCCATGTGCAGGTGGCTGGCCCTGTCTCTTTCACTCCCTTCCCTTGCAGAAGCTTAATTCATCTGAAGCTGTAAAACACACTGGGAGGCATGGAGCTACGCTTGCCAGTTCACATTTTCAGAGCCGCTGGGTCCAGCAGAAAACCCCTGAACTCCTTCCTCACCTTTCCCCTTTCCCTCCGCTAGGGTGTATGCGGGCTATTATGTCCAAATGCATTCGGCCTGCCCCATCTCTTTCACTCCAGATGGCAGTGGTTTTCAAGGAAGGCATGGCTGGTTCCCTTGTATCAGAGGGTGTTGCTTTGACGGCCAGCAGATGGCGCTGTTGCGGAACAGAACTGTGGTTCCAACTGTCAAGGTGTGGCATGTACACAATAACGTGCACAGTTGTGACATGTACACAACAGGAGGTGTGGAAACAGTATGGAAACCTGGCCGCACGCGAATGCGACGTTGTGTGAAAATTTCAAAGCAATTGGTCCAGTAGTTTGGGAGATTACCTGTCAGCAGAAAAACACACTGATAGATTTTTATATATATAGATAAGTCCTGGATCTGAGCTCTCTAGCTCAGATCCTGCTATACATTGTTTCTCTTCACATCATCTGGAATAAACTGCTTTTGGACTTTCCTACAGTCTCTGTTATTTCCACATTCGAGAGTCTGACATCTCCCTCCCGCCATTCGCTGAAGGTTACCCCAGGACGTTTGCTGTGCAAGCTCCGATCCTGAGTGCCTCTTCAGCCCCAAAAGTACGTAGTTGTACTCAGCTGGTCGTGCCAATTCTGGCAATATATAGTTTCCCTACTTTTTAAATGATTATTTTGGAGGAGCTATCTTTGACGATACATAGACATGCATAAGAGGATCTCAACCGCTTGGAGGACTGCCATTGGGAAGCTTTTCAATGGGTGGTAGACATGCCCTCTGCAGTCCCAATGCTTTTCAGTGGGAACAGACGCGTATTGGAGGTTAAGGGTGCCCGGAGACAACTCCTTCTCTGGGTGCCCAGCTGCCTCCCTGGAGTGAGCATGGCTTAGCGCGTGGGCTCCCACTCCTTCTGAACTCCTATCCCTATCTCCCTCTTGGCCTCCGCTGGCAGGCTGCAGTTTTCAAAGCCGGCCTGGATGGAAGCCGGGGGAATGGGGCTTGTGGGAGCAGGATTGGGAGTGATCCAGAGGTGGGATCCAGCAGGTTCTCACCAGTTCCCGAGAGTGGGTTACTAATTATTTGTGTGTGTTTCCGAGAGGGGATTACTAATCAGGTCTGCTTTTCCGTTAGAAATTCCATTAGGTCCAAAAATCATCACGTCCTGTTGTTTCCTATGTGGCTGGTTAGCAAAGGTAGAAAACGGGATAATTCTCCCTGTTGGGCTGTTTTAAAAACATGTTTTAGAAATACGGTAAAGTTCCTTGTTTAAGGGAAGTATCCTTCTTTTTGGATTTCTAGAAACGAAATTAAGTATTTGAAAGTATTAAGTATTTGACAGGCAGTCAATTAGAGGAGAAGTAGTTGTTTCTGTTGGCAGTAGACAATAGGACTTGCTACAATGAGTTTAAATTATGGACAGAAAGATACCAGCTGGAAATTAGGAACTTTTTTTTTTACAGTAAGAGTTTTTTACAGTAACAGAGAAATTATTAATGCCCCGCCCCCAGAATGCCCGGCCACGCCCCCGTCGTGCCCCGCCCAGCCCCATTGGCGCTACGCCACAGTTTGAATCCCACCACCATGGGAACCTGATACTAAAATTTTTGGATCCCACCACTGGGGTGATCCCATGTCCCTATAGGCCATACACCTCAGAGAGGGACTCCTCCAAATGGCTAAGATTCTCTTATGCATGTCTGCCTATCTTCCAAGATAGCTCCACCCAGGATCAGAGCCTGCGGAGCAAATGTCCTGGGGCAACCTTAAGGAAATGGCAGCAGGGAGAATCCCTTCAGCTGCACACGAATGTTGAACGCAAGCTGAGGGTGAAACTGACCAGAGAGCAAAACGGTCAGGTGGGAAACAGCCTCTTTCCCCCTCTTGTGGGTGGGAAAAATAAAACACTTCTTTATTCTGCACAGCCAAGATAAAACATCTCAAATCCATCCTGGGGAAAAAGAATAGCTAATTTAGTTTTTCTGAAAACCCCAGGTTGAGCAGCAATAGAACATCCTGAAGACATATTTGGGGGGGAAAACTGCAGAGTTCTTCCCCAAAATGCTTTTTTCCCCTGTCCTCAAGACATTTTATTTGTGCTGTGCGGAAAGAAACAGAGTGACTGCCCCAAGATTGCCCCATGAACCTCTACAGCAGAGTGGGGATTTGAACTTGAATCTCCCTGATCTCAGTCTGACACTCTAATTACTACACCATGCTGGCATTTTTGTTCATGAGCAACTCTCTCTGTTCCTGCTTTCCTTCCTCTCTTACATTCTGTGTCTGTCCTTTCTCATTCCTTTCTGTAATTCTGCTGGACCATTCCTTAGTTAATACCGCAACTGTCTCTTCTTCTCTCAGCCTGTTCTCTTTTCAGCTCCTCCTTTCCTTAACGGTTTTTATTTTGGCCTGTTTTTCCTTTCCCTGTTAATACTGCACCATTACCTTCCCCTCTCTGTGACATCATGGCAGCTCAGCCAATCACTGCCAGAGGCATCCATCAGACAATCCCTTCATATCATGCAGTATAGATTCTTCCAGCCTTTGTGGATCATCCACATAATGCTAGAGTTTCGTGGGACATTTCGAACCTGGGCCTGGCGTTTTTAAAAAGCGTCCCGGCTGTCTCAAACCACCCTGTTACAATCTTTGTCGAAAAAGATGTTCTCGCGGAATATGTAAAGTCTGAAGAGTTAAATCTTTCCAAGGGAAGAAATTGAATCTTTAATTGATGTCAAAGTTGATGTGTTGGAAAACTTTCGGTGCTCTGAGGAGCTGACGAAAATACGATTGCCTTGAGTCACTGAACCACGGGAAAACGTGAACCTTGAGAGACACTGAAAGCTCTTTGATCTAATAATTGACCTACTTTGAAGGTTGCCCCACATTAAAGTTCAATTTGCCGAATAACCCTGCGTAGATATATTGGTGCACTCAAGCTATGATAAAATTCTGTAAAGAACCAGAGACGTGACAGAAAGTCTATCAGGAGCCCAGCTGTGGAAGGGATATTACATATTCTAGGAATGCTTTAAGTGTCTGCAATATGCTTAACCTTGCATTAAACTTAGATTTAATAAGACAGATGTGTATTAAAGCACTGAATATACTTCAGGGAGCAATTTGGCACTGGCAAGGGAGGGGCCGGATGACCTGCTAATAGGCCTCTTCCATCTTTAATTTCTATTATACTAATTGATTATTAAAACTCTTTTTATTGAGGGCTGGTATATAACTATTACATAGATATTAATCTTGCGGACGAGCTGATATTTAATTTATAGACAGTTCTGAGCTGTAATGTCCTTTTAATTTTTGAGACAGGGAGCTCTGGAATGGAAAAACTCTGAAAAATGTTCCTTGTAATAGAGGCTGGGAGGTTTTAGCCCTTTTTCATTTCTGTGATCAAAGGAGCGCTCTGCAGTGCTGGAAATCAGCGGAGCTTAAATGTTCTTGGGCTCACGTCAGAGTACACATGCTTGGTCATGCAAAGAGCAGCAACCTTGCCGTCTTCCACCAGCTTGCACTAAAGTGTTCCCTCTGCAGTTGGCGGAATGACTGCCAAAGTAAGTGGTGTGAAGACCATTGCCTGTGTAACCAAAAAAGCAAGCAAAGGTTCCCAATCAGGGGCGTACCTTGGCAAACTGGCGCCCGGGGACAAAACCTGAGTTTGGTGGCCCCCCCCCCCACCGGGCGTATGGGCGGCCACCCTCCCCCACCATGACCAATGATTTTTTTGTACCAGCTCACAAAACACCTCCCACTCCCATCAAAACATACATGGCTCTCTCCCCACCAACTCTTTTCCTAATTTCCTATTCACAACAACCCTATGAGGTAAGTTGTTAGCCTGAGAAACAACTCCAAGCCAGTGCAAGTGGGTATTAAGCATGTAAATCTCTCACAAATCACCCCCAGCAAAACATTTACCAAACAAATGTCAGCATCATCTCTCACAAAACACCTCCAGTGGAATCCACCCCCCAACAGCATCACTTTCAATGGTGTTTAAACTAGGGAGCTCAGATTCTTCTTTTAAATCCACCTTAAAGGGAGAATCTGGGGTCCCCGGTTAAAACAAAATTGGAAAGTGATGCTGTTTGTGGATTCTCCCCCACCCTGAAACAGCATCACTTTTGGAGGGTTGGAGATTCAGATTTAAAAATAACAACAGTAGCAGATCTCCGGCTGGAATCTGGGCAAATTTGGGCACATTCGGACAAAAATTGTCTGATTATGTCCTGCCCAAATATGAACAAATGCAAATGCAAGATATTTGGGGGTTTGGGGGGTATTTTTGGTGTTTTTTTGGCCTGTAGGGAGCGCACTTTTAAAGTTAGCGGCACCATGATTTCAGGGCATCATCCAGAGACTGTCCTGATGATACCACCCAAATTTGGTGATGTTTGGTTCAGGGTCAGCAAAGTTATGGACGCCCAAATGGAATGCCCCTATCCCCATTGTTTTCAATGGGAGCTAACCTGAGATGGGGGCTACCCATTTGAGGGACCATAACTTTGGTCCCCCTGAACATAACTGCGCCGGTCCTTGGGCAGGAAATGAATGCACGCAGACGCAGGCTGACACGCACGCCGGTGCACCTCCTGCTAGACTGCTTCAAGTTCTGCGTGCTACTGCTGAGAGAAGGGGCGTAACTAAGGCAAAAATCATGTGGCAAAATCACCAATTAGTAACCCCCTCTCAGCACACACAAATAATTAGTAACCTACTCTTGGGAACCTGTGAGAACCTGCTGGATCCCACCTCTGAGCAGGGACCCTAAAAGGTGGTGACAGAAGCTTGATGGATGCTCTTGTATCCACAGCACAGGATTGCCTGAATTGATGGTCATTCCGTTGTCCAAGGGAACCATGGTGGGAACACGGCCCATTCCTGTGGCAGGTTCTTGGGAGTTTGAGCATTTGGAGCTTTCCACCTGGGTCAAGAAACACTAGAGCTGGCCTTCTGCACCTAGTGAAAGAAGCTGAGGAACCACTCACATTCCGAAGACGGAGGCAGAGAAGGGCAAAAACATCTGCAGGAAGGCTGAGGTGGAATGGGGCTGAGAGGCAGCTGTCCTATTGCACTGCTGAATAGTGGTAGGGGAATGAGATCCTCCTTGCTGGGCCAGACGGAGGAAACTCTGGGGTGAGCGAAGGAAATGGGACCTCTGCTGCCATCTGTTGAGCACTGGAGGAATAACAAACTAGTTGCCAGCCACCAATCACTGCTTAGGTCTCCTCTGTTCCTAGCAGTCAGAATGCATGTTCTCCCCACCCACTCCCTTCTCACTGGCCCCACCCTCCTTTCCCAACACATTCATGGGTCAGGTAATGAGAGTTGATGGAGCGTGTATGGGCATCTCCCTTGCCCTATTCCAGTGGTGGTGAAACTATGGCACGGGTGCCAGAGGTGGCACTCAGAGCCCTCTCTGTGGGCACGCACAGAGTTCATCATGTGGGGGGGAATCATATTCCCCCACACACATCTAAGCTGGCCTGGGCACGATCCTTTACCTGGGAGTAAGCATGGTTGCTGGCAATGGGACTTGCTTCTGAGTAAACCCTCCTAGAGTCGTGATTCACCCATTCGAAGCGTTACACGGTTGCTTCACCAAGCTTGCTCCTAAGTAATGCGCACCTCGGAGCCAACCGTTTTTCCTAAACTAAAACCTCAGTATTCAGGTTAAATTGCTGTGTTGGCACTTTGCAATAAATAAGTGGGTTTTGGGTTGCAGTTTGGGCACTCGGTCTCGAAAAGGTTTGCCATCACTGCCCTATTCGTATTCAAGAGTTCGCCCTGTTCATATGCTCGCACGTTCAGTCCCGATCTCGGGACACAGCCTAGAGATAAGCTTCATATAGACAGTATGACCATGTGTATTGTCTAGTATCAAATAGAAGAGGAATTTTAAATAATTAATTTATGTGTACTTTTTTTAGTGTATATTAAATAGGATTTTTAAATGTTCAAGTAGCATGCTTTTATAGCCTACCATACTATGTGGCATTGCTGTTGTACAAATTTGATTATTTTGTTATAACTTTTTCCAGTCTTTGACCATAATGAAGTCTGACTGATTGACCATGTGTGACAAATGGTGTTGTGCTTGTTCCTGCATACTCTCTACGTTCATTGATCCTCTTTGGCCATGCTGGCAGGGGCTAATGGGAATTGTAGTCCATGAACATCTGGCGAGCCACAGGTTGCAGACTTCCGGGTAGAGGATTACAGAGTCTTCTGGAACAAAGAAATTAGTTCTGCAATTACTGTGGGACTCTGGGCACTGGAACTCAAAAATTGTGCAATTATCATACGTTTATATAAGAGTTTGATATCTTGGAACACTTCATCGAAAATTATCTAATAATTTTCACAACATCCCTGTAAGATAGGGCAGTTCTATACCATGACTGGAAAGCTAAGACTTGCATAAACCGACTGGGGGAGATCATGGCAAAGACCACGTTTCAGTGGGGCCTGTCCCAAACCCCACCCATGTCTCTTAAACTACACTAGCTCCATACTGGTAGAATTGGGATCCTTCCCCCTCCCCCCCCCCCGCCTTTAAAAAGAAAAGAGGTATGCATGATCATAGCCTATAATGACATTTTAAATAGTGACCTCTATCAAAGACTTTGAAATCACTACGAAATATCTTTAAACTATCAGGACACGAAAATTTATGCAAAGGTTGCAAAAACCGGGTGTAAAATTTAATTTGGTGAAAACCTTCACAGGATTCCCCCCTCCCTTTCTGCAGACGCTTGTCTAAGCGAAAGGCAGGCATTTTGCAGAGGCGCTGTTACATTAATTCATCTTCTGCATGCCTTGGGCCATAGCTTATAATGGCATTTCCATTCTTTCTAACAGACTGTCAGGACTTTCAAAGGACATTCCAGACAATTGCAAGTGCTTCTCTGCTGGACAGATCGGACTCCTCCTAAGGGCGCTCTTTGATATAGACCGATCTGTTCCGTGTAACCCTCCTCTACTTGGGAGCGGGGAAAGGGAAAAAAAAACCTTTACTAGTCTTATACAGGACTCAAATCATCCCTTAATCCATAGGTGTCAAACTTGCGGCCTTCCAGATGTTATGGACTACAGTTCCCATCATCCCCTGCCAGCATCATGTTGGCAGGGGATAATGGGAACTGTAATCTGGAGGGCCGTGAGTTTGACACCTGTGCCTTAACCCCTTCAGTGGTGTAATTTTAGATTCTGGACACCAGATCTCTTTGAGATCACAACGTATACTACTGTTGCAAAGTTATCATCTGTTCCCCCCCCTCCTGCCACTGACCCTGGGACCCTGGAGCAGCAGTGGCGTAGGAGGTTAAGAGCTCATGTATTTAATCTGGAGGAACTGGGTTTGATTCCCAGCTCTGCCGCCTGAGCTGTGGAGGCTTATCTGAGGAATTCAGATTAGCCTGTGCACTCCCACACACGCCAGCTGGGTGACCTTGGGCTAGTCACAGCTTCTCGGAGCTCTCTCAGCCCCACCTACTTCACAGGGTGTTTGTTGTGAGGGGGGAAAGGCAAGGAGGTTGTAAGCCCCTTTGAGTCTCCTACAGGAGAGAAAGGGGGGATATAAATCCAAACTCTTCTTCTTCTTCTTCTAGATTCTCCCCACCCCAAGTCCAACCTTCACAGATCCAGCTTTATTGTGGCGGGGGGGTGGGGGCGCCTCCAACCAACCTAGGAATGTAGGTGTATTTTTCACAGGCTCCAATGTAGTATAAACAAGCAATGGAAAACTATATTAAGGATTCTTGTTTCAGCAAAAAAATGCATTCTTGGGCAGCGTCTGTGATGTCCTCTACGGTTTATTCCCTTGTGGTCGTACAGAACGCTGCTATTCACGTACTTTTTCGTTCACGTTCTGGGAACAGTCATTAAAAAAGACACCAACACTCCTTCATTTAGAGTGGAGTTCCACATAAGAACCTGATGTATTTGCTCATTTTGTTTCTAGCTTGTCTTTTTCACTGAGACTCAAGGTGGAGTGCAGAATATAAAGGGATACAATTTGACTCCGTGGCCCTTCCCACACAAATCTCCTAAAACGTTTGTGAAATGTTCATTGAAATGATTGTAAAACATTTTCAATCCTGCCTTTTGTTCACACTCCAGCCCCCCCTTGAAACAACTCCTGGCTGCAATTTTGTGATTTTCTCTTCTTTTTTTAGTTTTGTGCTGAATGCTTCAATGCTTCACAACCTCATACAGAATATGAAGCAAGGGTGGAGCGAGGGGGAACTGCACCCAGGGCACGTCTGCGGCCTGCCCCCCTGCCCTGCCCCTTCACGACCGCTTTACGCCCCGGTCACACTCCCGCACAGGGCATCGCTCCCCCTTGCCCCGTTGACGTTACACCACTGATATGAAGCAATACAATTTGACACCATGGCCCTTTTCACAAAAATCTCCTAAAACATTTATAAAACATTTTAATCCCTCCCCCATTTTGTTCGAACACCCCCCCCCCTTGAAACGATTTTGTGATTTTTCCCTTCTTTTTTTCCGTTCTGGGTTGAGTCAATGCTTCAGTGCTTCTGAGCCTCAACATGTATTCTCTTTTTTATTATTTAATTTTTTTATTGTATCATTTGAATTTTACAGTTTATAGTAATTTTCTTCTTCATACATTTTCAAACAATACTTCCCCCCCCTTTTCTCCCTCCCCCCATTGCTTCTTCTTCATAGTTTTGTCACACAAACAGCAGTAAGTTCATTCTCTGTAGCCTCTTCTCCCATATTTCTTCTTTGACTCGAGCTTCTTTCATCCAGTCCACGTATATTATCCATATCTTCAACATTTCATTCTGTTTATCTTGCCCCTCAACATGTATTCTCTATTCCTCTGATACTTGATGCTTCAAAGATTGCCCCACCCCCACCACCCAATTAAAAGAACAGCTAAATGCTTCGAATAAACAGGAGAGGGGGAACAGAGTAAGCTCCGAAAATGGCCCCAAGGAGGAAGTTCAGGGAGGCAGAGAAGCGTGGGAAACGTCTGTCGATCATACAGCAACTGAAGGCGTTTTCAAAACATAGACTCGTTTTAAAAGGGGGCTCGTTTAAAACGTTTTGAGCCTGGAGTAAAACGTTTTGGGGAGTAAAAACCATGTGGAACTCCATGAAAGAAATGTTTTATTTCCTGCCTCAAAACGTTTTAAATTAGCGTTACCCACACTTGGCAGGGATGAGCCCAGCGTCAGGGAGCGTCCCCTGGGGTGCCGCTTTCTCCCCCACCTCCCTCGTGGCACCAGCAGGTGGGGCTGTCCTGGGCCCCTTTCCGGGTGGTTGGCTGGCCGGGGAGGAGTCCTGAAGCTGCTGTATCATCCCGGTTGGTCTGGCTCCAGGTGAGTGGTGCCCTCCGAGCAAGGACGGGGGTGGGGTGGTCAGCCCCAGCCCTGAACATTAGGTGACCCAGCATTTTGCTTTTGTGACCCACTGCTGGGTCACTCCCCACCGTTTAGTCAACGCTGTTTTAAATGATTGTGCAGAAAAGCCGCATAAGACAAACGATGAAGGAGCAAATATATCGAGGAGTGAAGAGTTAGATCAGCCATTCTCAACCAGGGTTCCGTGGTCCCCTGGGGTGCCGTGAGCATGTCCCAGGGGTACCGCGGCAACACTACCACCACCCCTCATTTTTGTGGTGTCTGCCATTGGCGCCAGCAGGGACATGGAGCTGGCCCATGGGGCAGGGCCTGCCACAAGGTCAGCAGCCACCACCACCCCCAGTGCTTCCCTTCACCCTGGGAGGGGAAGGTGGGGGTGTGGCAAGAAGGGGCAATGGGAGGGGAAGGTGGAGGGTGGCGGCAGGGGTACCATGAGATATGAAGAGTGAGGTCAAGGGTACCCTGACCTCGAAAAGGTTGGGAAACACTGAGTTAGATGATGGTGGTCTAAGGCATGAAGCAGAATTACCAGAAGTAGTAAATGAAGATGTCAAAGTAAGGTGATCCCTTCAGGAGATGACTAATGGGACTTAAAGATTCCAAGTCACCCTCTTCCTGCACTTCCCCCTGAGTCTCCCATAACATGTCGGACCACTAAACCTGTGTCCTGAGGTCACTGTGCTGTGCGTTTCCCTGCCTGTGTTCCAGACCATGAACTGACAGGAAGTGTTCAGTGTAGTAATCTCTTGATACAGAGTAGGTTATGCCACAGGACAGAAAGAGGAATAACCAGCCATCTCCAAGACACTTCTAGTAAACTCCTCAATGAGAGATAAGGTTGAAAATAGCAATGGGAAAGTCCCTTCACGCATACATGCACACTTGTTGTGGAAAGAGCTCAATTAAAATTGATAAAAATCAAACGGTTGTACTTACGTTCAGGCCTTGTCATGTTTCCAGGAATACAATCCGTTTCTTCCAAACTTATGTGGTAGTGGTGATGAGAACAAGGCTGGAGGTGTTACCTCTGGAATAGAGGTATAATGGCTAAGTGCAGTGGACACTAATCTGGAGATCCGGGTTTGATTCCCCACTCCTCTGCATGAGCAGCTAACTCTTATCTGGTGAACTGGGTTTGTTTCCTCACTCCTCTGCATGAAGCCTGCTGGATGACCTTGGGCTAGTCACAGTTCTCCCCGAACTCTCTCAGCCCCACCTGCCTCACAAGGTGTCTGTTGTGGGGAGAGGAAGGGAAGGAGTTTGTAAGCCACTTTGAGAGTCTTTACAGGAGAGAAAGGTGGGGTATAAATCCAAACTCTTCTTGTTCTTCTTCGGGCTGCCATAGTTACGTCTTGGACACGGAAGATGTGTACTGTTGGAGTTCTGTGCTGGAGTACTATAGTACTTACTTTTGGATTGCTTACTCTTGGAGTACTTAGCACTTACTTTTTGCCATGTAAACACTGACTCAGTGGCATAGTGGCTAAGAGCAGGTGCACTCTGATCTGGAGGAACCGGGTTTGATTCCCCGCTCTGCCGCTTGAGTTGTGGAGGCTTATCTGGGGAATTCAGATTAGTCTGTGGACTCCAACACACGCCAGCTGTGTGACCTTGGGCTAGTCACAGCTTTTCGGAGCTCTCTCAGCCCCACCTACCTCACAGGGTGTTTGTTGTGAGGGGGAGGGGCAAGGAGATTGTAAGCCCCTTTGAGTCTCCTACAGGAGAGAAAGGGGGGATATAAATCCAAACTCCTCCTCCTCCTCCTCCTCCTCCTCTTCTTCTTCTTCTTCTTCTTCTTCTTCTTCTTCTTCTTCTTCTTCTTCTTCTTCTTCTTCTTCTTCTTCTTCTTCTTCTTCTTCTTCTTCTTCTTCTTCTTCTTCTTCTTCTTCTTCTTCTTCCTTCTGTTTACGCCCTGGAAAATGTTGTTGGTCTTTCAAGGTGTTCCAGGACTTGAATTTTGTTCCTATAGGCCATAGGTGTCAAACTCGCAGCCCTCCAGATATGGATTACAGTTCCCATCATCCCCTGCCAGCATGATGCTGGCAGGGGATGATGGGAACTGTAGTCCATAACATCTGGTGGGCCACGAGTTTGACACCTGTGCTATAGGCTAACCTGACTAATCACCTGAAACAAGCCTCCTAAGTTTGAATTGGAAGGCGAAAAGCTGGTTATGCTGCTGAGGACATTTTATGTTGGTGCCAAGCCCGTCATAACCCAAGCCTGTATTTTGGCTTAGGTTTAGACTGGATTTTGGATTAGGTTTAAATTGTAACGGGCAGGGGCGTAATGCCCATTGGGCAAGGTGGGCAGCTTCCCAGGGCACCACCTTGTGGGGGGCATCAAAATGCAGGGTTCGTTTTTGGGTATTTTTAGTAATTTTCCAATTTTGGCCTGCAGGGGGCGCAGTTTTTAGGCTAGCGGCACCAAAATTTCAGAGTATCATCAGGAGACTGTCCTTATACTACCCCCCAAGGTTGGTGAGATTTGGTTCAGGGAGTCCAAAGGGGGACTCCCAAAGGGGGTGCCACCATCCCCCATTGTTTCCAATGGGAGTTAATAGGAGATGGGGGCTACAGTTTTGAGGGTCCATAACTTTGGCCCCCCTGAACCAAACTGCACCAAACCTGGGGGGTATCATTAGGGAAGTCTCCTGATGAGACCCTGAAAGTTTTGAGACCGTGCCTTCAGAAATGTAACCCCCCCTCAGCCTGCAGCCCCCATTGACAGCAATGCCAAAAACTCAATGCAGAACAAAGATTCTTGGACAAATTTCTGGGATGTTCCTGCAGGGGGTGCATTTTTGGATGTATTGGCACCAAGATTTCAGGGTATCATCTGGAGACTGTCCTGATGGCACCCCCCAAGTTTGGTGCAGTTTGGTTCAGGGGGTCCAAAGTTATGGACCCTCAAAAGGGTAGCCCCATCTCCCTGCAGGCACCAATGTCCTGGTGCAAAAAAAATTTTTGGTCGTGGTGGGGCGGCCGCCCATGGGGGGGGGGGGGCATCCAACTCAGGTTTTGCCCAGAGCTACAGTTTGCCTCATTACGCCCCTGGTAACGGGTGTTGGGAATTCTGAGCCAAGAGGGGTTCCTTTCCACAGGCACCCTAATTTCCCAATATTAAGGGTACTGTACATTTGAAGAGTTTTGTATATTTCATGCCTCTTTGTTATTGTTAGTGGCTCGGGCATTTCTCAACGGAAAAGCAACATACAGATATCTCTTGATAAATCAATAAATGTACAGGGGAGTTAAGCCTGACAATTGAATTTTTTTAAAAAAAATCACCCTCATTCCTCAGGCAAAGAATGGAAAACATTTGCTTCTGGGTAAAAATGTATTCTTAGGACAGTGGTGGCGAACCTATGGCACAGGTGCCGGAGGTGACACTCAGAGCCCTCTCTGTGGGCACGCGCATACAGAGTTCGTCATGTGGGGGGAGAATTGCCCCCTCCCCCACATCTTGGCTGGCCTGGGCCACTGGACTTGATGTGCGTGCACCTCAGCGAGCAGGGAGGGCTCGGCTGGCGGGCCTGGTGCCTGTGCTCCAGGTGGCTGCTGCCCGGGGGGGGGGGGCAGAGGGGGCAAGATGCTAGAGAGGCGCAGAGTGGCGCATGTGGGACTTGCTGGAGGCTACAGCAGGCTGGCCCCTGCTTGAGGGGGTTATTCAGGTTAAATTACCGCGTTGGCACTTTGCGATAAATAAGTGGGTTTTGGGTTGCACTCGGTCTCGAAAAGGTTCGCCATCACTGGCTTAGGATATAATCACCTCCACGAGAAAATTGTCTTAGAGACAGATCTTGAGGCGGCATCTCCCCACTTTGAATAAACGCACTGCAAAATCCTTTCAGTTCTTCAACTCGAGGAACTGCAGTCAAAACTGCAGCCGATAACAAAACTCAGTCTGGCTTGTTTCCCCCTCGCCAGGGGCCTGCCTTCCCTTTGTCCAGTTTGACATTCAGCGTGTGCCGCTCCGGCATCCCGAAAAGTAACCATTGTCTTGTGTTTCCCCAGGAGGCTGGAATGCAGACGGAAAGGGCCCCAGCGTTTGGGACACGTTCACCCACCAGGCGGGAGAGCGGGTTTTCGAGAACCAGACTGGCGACGTCGCTTGTAGCAGCTATGCTCTGTGGGAGGAAGATTTGAAATGTATCAAACAGCTTGGCTTGACTCATTATCGCTTCTCTCTTTCCTGGTCACGTCTGTTACCTGATGGGACGACAGGTTTCGTCAACCAGAAAGGCAATTGTTCCTTTAAAACAGAAAGTTGCGCCGTTTTAATTCAAGGTTACTGCCGCAGTCTGGCATAATTAATCCAGTGTGCTGTTCTGCAGTGCAGTTTGGAAATTGCAACTTTGTTCAGGGTAATTACGGGATGATCTGAGTCCTTTTGGGGGGGGGGCGCGGGGGGGGGGGAAACCTGGTGCTGATTAATATTCTGGGTTGTTGCTCATGCTATTATCTGTGGCGGTGGGATAAGTGATTTTGCTGTGTGCTGCTATTTGGGAAAGTACACATTATTGTTTGTAGTTTGGGAAAAACAAATCCCTCCCATCCACGTACCTGGTGCTTTCCAATGTTTTATTTTTTTTTAAAGGATGGGTCCTGATAGAGAGAAAGGGAAAGGGAGAGGACGAGGCAACCATCCACTGGAATGTGATTGAGAAAGTCAAAGGGAAGGGGAGGTGGGGGTGGACTTAATTTAGCAGAGCGTTTCGGCTGGAAACGAGGACAAACACCGAATTCATTTGCATAGCTTGAAGCCGTGCCATGCCCTCACCTGGATAGCCCAGGCTCACTCGCTGTGGTCAGATCTTGGAACCTAAGCAAGGTCGTCCCTGGTTAGTATTTGGATGGGGGATCTCCAAGGAATACCAGGGTTGTGATGTGGAAGCAGGCAACGGCAAACCACCTCTGAACTTCTCTTGCCTTGAAAACACCACCAGGGGGCGCCGTATGTCAGATGTGACTTGACTGCAATAGAAAATCAGGAAGGACTCAAATATTGATCAGATGCCTAAGTCAGATGCAAGTTCTACCACCACTACTTAAAGCCATTGGGGTCAAGAACAGGCCGTTCGGCGGGCCTTGTTTCAGAATCTTTTGATGACTGTGCTGAATTTGCAGTTGCGTTTCAAACACACGGGATGCCAGACTGTGAGGCTTCAGGCTCAGGGTTGACTCTGAGTGCTTTATGCACAACTCCCCCAAAACGTTTTCAGTCCCCCTCCCCCTTTGCAATGATGAATGTCCGTACTCACCCCCTTGAAACGATTCCAGGCCGACATTACATGATCTTTCCCTTTTATTTTGAGTTCTGTATTGAATCAGTGTTTCACGTTGGGGTGCTGTGTGGTTTCCGGGCTGCGTGGCCGTGTTCTAGCAGCATTCTCTCCTGACGTTTCGCCTGCATCTGTGGCTGGCACCTTCAGAGGATCTGATGGTAGGAATGGAAAGCAAGTGGACAATACAATGTTTCACAGTCTCGCGCTGTATACTCAGTGCTTTGACGATTGCCCCCACCCCCCCCCAATTAAAAAAAAGAGAAATGCTGCAAATAAACAGGCAAAGGGGATTGGAGCGAGCTCAAAAAAATGGCACCGAGGAAGAAGTTCCGGGAAGCAGAGAAGCCGGGGAAACGTCGTAAATTGATAGCAACTGAAGACATTTTCAAAATGTTTCAATCGGAGATTGATTTTAAAAGGAGGGATCGCTTTAAACAATTTTGAGGCTGCAAAAAAAAAAAAAACATTTGGGGGTAAAAACCCCGTGGAACTCCGTGGAGGAAACATTCTACTTCCTGCCACAAAACATTTTAAAGGGTTTGTGCAGAAAGGGTCTCAAAGTCACAGTTCCTTCCCTGTTTGTTTTGCAAAGGGAGGTAGCAAGATGGCTTGCTCAAGGAGGAGAATGGCTGCCAGGCTGGAGGAAGCGGGAGAGGGAAACTTTTAACCCTTTCCTCTCCTGACGTTTTCTCCTTGGAAAGAGCCGCTTCTGACGTATTTATCTTTCCCTCAGAGGGCACAAAAGCAGCTCAGGGGAATGTTTTTTTTCTGGTGAAAAAAAAATAGCAGGGGTGGAAAAGATTGGAAGAGCAAAAGAGATTCACTATCCTGTGAGGGTTTTTTTAATGGGATTGCTGTTTTACTGAGTAACTCAAGGCCCGGCCGTCAGCAATCCTTCCCTGTCAGGCCTGCACAAGCACACCTGTGTAAGTTACGCATCATACCAGTCTGCCCTGCCGGTGAGGATCCTCCTCCAAACCCTGCTCCTTCTTGCAGCGGTATGGCAGGTGTCGACCAGAGACAGGGCCTCTCCAGTGGTGGCCTGTTGCTCTTCCGGTTGAGGCTCACCCAGTACCTAGGCCAAACCACATTTCTTTAATTCCAAGTTATTAACTAAGGGAGTTTGATCATTTTCTTTCATTCATTCATTCATTCATTCATTCATTCATTCATTCATTCATTCATTCATTCATTCATTCATTCCCCCCCCCAATTCATTCATTCATTCATTCATTCATTCATTCATTCATTCATTCATTCATTCATTCATTCATTCATTCATTCCCCCCCCCCCCCCACCCCCCCCCCCCCCCCCCCCCCCCCCCCCCCCCCCCCCCCCCCCCCCACCCCCCCCCCCCCCCCCCCCCCCCCCCCCCCCCCCCCCCCCCCCCCCACCTCCCCCGCCCCCCAAACCCCCCCCCCCCCACATCCCCCCCCCCCAAACCCCCCCCCCCCCCCACCCCCCCCCCCCCCCACCCCCCCCCCCCCCCACCCCCCCCCCCCCCCACCCCCCCCCCCCCCCACCCCCCCCCCCCCCCACCCCCCCCCCCCCCCACCCCCCCCCCCCCCCACCCCCCCCCCCCCCCACCCCCCCCCCCCCCCACCCCCCCCCCCCCCCACCCCCCCCCCCCCCCACCCCCCCCCCCCCCCACCCCCCCCCCCCCCCACCCCCCCCCCCCCCCACCCCCCCCCCCCCCCACCCCCCCCCCCCCCCACCCCCCCCCCCCCCCACCCCCCCCCCCCCCCACCCCCCCCCCCCCCCACCCCCCCCCCCCCCCACCCCCCCCCCCCCCCACCCCCCCCCCCCCCCACCCCCCCCCCCCCCCACCCCCCCCCCCCCCCACCCCCCCCCCCCCCCACCCCCCCCCCCCCCCACCCCCCCCCCCCCCCACCCCCCCCCCCCCCCACCCCCCCCCCCCCCCACCCCCCCCCCCCCCCACCCCCCCCCCCCCCCACCCCCCCCCCCCCCCACCCCCCCCCCCCCCCACCCCCCCCCCCCCCCACCCCCCCCCCCCCCCACCCCCCCCCCCCCCCACCCCCCCCCCCCCCCACCCCCCCCCCCCCCCACCCCCCCCCCCCCCCACCCCCCCCCCCCCCCACCCCCCCCCCCCCCCACCCCCCCCCCCCCCCACCCCCCCCCCCCCCCACCCCCCCCCCCCCCCACCCCCCCCCCCCCCCACCCCCCCCCCCCCCCACCCCCCCCCCCCCCCACCCCCCCCCCCCCCCACCCCCCCCCCCCCCCACCCCCCCCCCCCCCCACCCCCCCCCCCCCCCACCCCCCCCCCCCCCCACCCCCCCCCCCCCCCACCCCCCCCCCCCCCCACCCCCCCCCCCCCCCACCCCCCCCCCCCCCCACCCCCCCCCCCCCCCACCCCCCCCCCCCCCCACCCCCCCCCCCCCCCACCCCCCCCCCCCCCCACCCCCCCCCCCCCCCACCCCCCCCCCCCCCCACCCCCCCCCCCCCCCACCCCCCCCCCCCCCCACCCCCCCCCCCCCCCACCCCCCCCCCCCCCCACCCCCCCCCCCCCCCACCCCCCCCCCCCCCCACCCCCCCCCCCCCCCACCCCCCCCCCCCCCCACCCCCCCCCCCCCCCACCCCCCCCCCCCCCCACCCCCCCCCCCCCCCACCCCCCCCCCCCCCCACCCCCCCCCCCCCCCACCCCCCCCCCCCCCCACCCCCCCCCCCCCCCACCCCCCCCCCCCCCCACCCCCCCCCCCCCCCACCCCCCCCCCCCCCCACCCCCCCCCCCCCCCACCCCCCCCCCCCCCCACCCCCCCCCCCCCCCACCCCCCCCCCCCCCCACCCCCCCCCCCCCCCACCCCCCCCCCCCCCCACCCCCCCCCCCCCCCACCCCCCCCCCCCCCCACCCCCCCCCCCCCCCACCCCCCCCCCCCCCCACCCCCCCCCCCCCCCACCCCCCCCCCCCCCCACCCCCCCCCCCCCCCACCCCCCCCCCCCCCCACCCCCCCCCCCCCCCACCCCCCCCCCCCCCCACCCCCCCCCCCCCCCACCCCCCCCCCCCCCCACCCCCCCCCCCCCCCACCCCCCCCCCCCCCCACCCCCCCCCCCCCCCACCCCCCCCCCCCCCCACCCCCCCCCCCCCCCACCCCCCCCCCCCCCCACCCCCCCCCCCCCCCACCCCCCCCCCCCCCCACCCCCCCCCCCCCCCACCCCCCCCCCCCCCCACCCCCCCCCCCCCCCACCCCCCCCCCCCCCCACCCCCCCCCCCCCCCACCCCCCCCCCCCCCCACCCCCCCCCCCCCCCACCCCCCCCCCCCCCCACCCCCCCCCCCCCCCACCCCCCCCCCCCCCCACCCCCCCCCCCCCCCACCCCCCCCCCCCCCCACCCCCCCCCCCCCCCACCCCCCCCCCCCCCCACCCCCCCCCCCCCCCACCCCCCCCCCCCCCCACCCCCCCCCCCCCCCACCCCCCCCCCCCCCCACCCCCCCCCCCCCCCACCCCCCCCCCCCCCCACCCCCCCCCCCCCCCACCCCCCCCCCCCCCCACCCCCCCCCCCCCCCACCCCCCCCCCCCCCCACCCCCCCCCCCCCCCACCCCCCCCCCCCCCCACCCCCCCCCCCCCCCACCCCCCCCCCCCCCCACCCCCCCCCCCCCCCACCCCCCCCCCCCCCCACCCCCCCCCCCCCCCACCCCCCCCCCCCCCCACCCCCCCCCCCCCCCACCCCCCCCCCCCCCCACCCCCCCCCCCCCCCACCCCCCCCCCCCCCCACCCCCCCCCCCCCCCACCCCCCCCCCCCCCCACCCCCCCCCCCCCCCACCCCCCCCCCCCCCCACCCCCCCCCCCCCCCACCCCCCCCCCCCCCCACCCCCCCCCCCCCCCACCCCCCCCCCCCCCCACCCCCCCCCCCCCCCACCCCCCCCCCCCCCCACCCCCCCCCCCCCCCACCCCCCCCCCCCCCCACCCCCCCCCCCCCCCACCCCCCCCCCCCCCCACCCCCCCCCCCCCCCACCCCCCCCCCCCCCCACCCCCCCCCCCCCCCACCCCCCCCCCCCCCCACCCCCCCCCCCCCCCACCCCCCCCCCCCCCCACCCCCCCCCCCCCCCACCCCCCCCCCCCCCCACCCCCCCCCCCCCCCACCCCCCCCCCCCCCCACCCCCCCCCCCCCCCACCCCCCCCCCCCCCCACCCCCCCCCCCCCCCACCCCCCCCCCCCCCCACCCCCCCCCCCCCCCACCCCCCCCCCCCCCCACCCCCCCCCCCCCCCACCCCCCCCCCCCCCCACCCCCCCCCCCCCCCACCCCCCCCCCCCCCCACCCCCCCCCCCCCCCACCCCCCCCCCCCCCCACCCCCCCCCCCCCCCACCCCCCCCCCCCCCCACCCCCCCCCCCCCCCACCCCCCCCCCCCCCCACCCCCCCCCCCCCCCACCCCCCCCCCCCCCCACCCCCCCCCCCCCCCACCCCCCCCCCCCCCCACCCCCCCCCCCCCCCACCCCCCCCCCCCCCCACCCCCCCCCCCCCCCACCCCCCCCCCCCCCCACCCCCCCCCCCCCCCACCCCCCCCCCCCCCCACCCCCCCCCCCCCCCACCCCCCCCCCCCCCCACCCCCCCCCCCCCCCACCCCCCCCCCCCCCCACCCCCCCCCCCCCCCACCCCCCCCCCCCCCCACCCCCCCCCCCCCCCACCCCCCCCCCCCCCCACCCCCCCCCCCCCCCACCCCCCCCCCCCCCCACCCCCCCCCCCCCCCACCCCCCCCCCCCCCCACCCCCCCCCCCCCCCACCCCCCCCCCCCCCCACCCCCCCCCCCCCCCACCCCCCCCCCCCCCCACCCCCCCCCCCCCCCACCCCCCCCCCCCCCCACCCCCCCCCCCCCCCACCCCCCCCCCCCCCCACCCCCCCCCCCCCCCACCCCCCCCCCCCCCCACCCCCCCCCCCCCCCACCCCCCCCCCCCCCCACCCCCCCCCCCCCCCACCCCCCCCCCCCCCCACCCCCCCCCCCCCCCACCCCCCCCCCCCCCCACCCCCCCCCCCCCCCACCCCCCCCCCCCCCCACCCCCCCCCCCCCCCACCCCCCCCCCCCCCCACCCCCCCCCCCCCCCACCCCCCCCCCCCCCCACCCCCCCCCCCCCCCACCCCCCCCCCCCCCCACCCCCCCCCCCCCCCACCCCCCCCCCCCCCCACCCCCCCCCCCCCCCACCCCCCCCCCCCCCCACCCCCCCCCCCCCCCACCCCCCCCCCCCCCCACCCCCCCCCCCCCCCACCCCCCCCCCCCCCCACCCCCCCCCCCCCCCACCCCCCCCCCCCCCCACCCCCCCCCCCCCCCACCCCCCCCCCCCCCCACCCCCCCCCCCCCCCACCCCCCCCCCCCCCCACCCCCCCCCCCCCCCACCCCCCCCCCCCCCCACCCCCCCCCCCCCCCACCCCCCCCCCCCCCCACCCCCCCCCCCCCCCACCCCCCCCCCCCCCCACCCCCCCCCCCCCCCACCCCCCCCCCCCCCCACCCCCCCCCCCCCCCACCCCCCCCCCCCCCCACCCCCCCCCCCCCCCACCCCCCCCCCCCCCCACCCCCCCCCCCCCCCACCCCCCCCCCCCCCCACCCCCCCCCCCCCCCACCCCCCCCCCCCCCCACCCCCCCCCCCCCCCACCCCCCCCCCCCCCCACCCCCCCCCCCCCCCACCCCCCCCCCCCCCCACCCCCCCCCCCCCCCACCCCCCCCCCCCCCCACCCCCCCCCCCCCCCACCCCCCCCCCCCCCCACCCCCCCCCCCCCCCACCCCCCCCCCCCCCCACCCCCCCCCCCCCCCACCCCCCCCCCCCCCCACCCCCCCCCCCCCCCACCCCCCCCCCCCCCCACCCCCCCCCCCCCCCACCCCCCCCCCCCCCCACCCCCCCCCCCCCCCACCCCCCCCCCCCCCCACCCCCCCCCCCCCCCACCCCCCCCCCCCCCCACCCCCCCCCCCCCCCACCCCCCCCCCCCCCCACCCCCCCCCCCCCCCACCCCCCCCCCCCCCCACCCCCCCCCCCCCCCACCCCCCCCCCCCCCCACCCCCCCCCCCCCCCACCCCCCCCCCCCCCCACCCCCCCCCCCCCCCACCCCCCCCCCCCCCCACCCCCCCCCCCCCCCACCCCCCCCCCCCCCCACCCCCCCCCCCCCCCACCCCCCCCCCCCCCCACCCCCCCCCCCCCCCACCCCCCCCCCCCCCCACCCCCCCCCCCCCCCACCCCCCCCCCCCCCCACCCCCCCCCCCCCCCACCCCCCCCCCCCCCCACCCCCCCCCCCCCCCACCCCCCCCCCCCCCCACCCCCCCCCCCCCCCACCCCCCCCCCCCCCCACCCCCCCCCCCCCCCACCCCCCCCCCCCCCCACCCCCCCCCCCCCCCACCCCCCCCCCCCCCCACCCCCCCCCCCCCCCACCCCCCCCCCCCCCCACCCCCCCCCCCCCCCACCCCCCCCCCCCCCCACCCCCCCCCCCCCCCACCCCCCCCCCCCCCCACCCCCCCCCCCCCCCACCCCCCCCCCCCCCCACCCCCCCCCCCCCCCACCCCCCCCCCCCCCCACCCCCCCCCCCCCCCACCCCCCCCCCCCCCCACCCCCCCCCCCCCCCACCCCCCCCCCCCCCCACCCCCCCCCCCCCCCACCCCCCCCCCCCCCCACCCCCCCCCCCCCCCACCCCCCCCCCCCCCCACCCCCCCCCCCCCCCACCCCCCCCCCCCCCCACCCCCCCCCCCCCCCACCCCCCCCCCCCCCCACCCCCCCCCCCCCCCACCCCCCCCCCCCCCCACCCCCCCCCCCCCCCACCCCCCCCCCCCCCCACCCCCCCCCCCCCCCACCCCCCCCCCCCCCCACCCCCCCCCCCCCCCACCCCCCCCCCCCCCCACCCCCCCCCCCCCCCACCCCCCCCCCCCCCCACCCCCCCCCCCCCCCACCCCCCCCCCCCCCCACCCCCCCCCCCCCCCACCCCCCCCCCCCCCCACCCCCCCCCCCCCCCACCCCCCCCCCCCCCCACCCCCCCCCCCCCCCACCCCCCCCCCCCCCCACCCCCCCCCCCCCCCACCCCCCCCCCCCCCCACCCCCCCCCCCCCCCACCCCCCCCCCCCCCCACCCCCCCCCCCCCCCACCCCCCCCCCCCCCCACCCCCCCCCCCCCCCACCCCCCCCCCCCCCCACCCCCCCCCCCCCCCACCCCCCCCCCCCCCCACCCCCCCCCCCCCCCACCCCCCCCCCCCCCCACCCCCCCCCCCCCCCACCCCCCCCCCCCCCCACCCCCCCCCCCCCCCACCCCCCCCCCCCCCCACCCCCCCCCCCCCCCACCCCCCCCCCCCCCCACCCCCCCCCCCCCCCACCCCCCCCCCCCCCCACCCCCCCCCCCCCCCACCCCCCCCCCCCCCCACCCCCCCCCCCCCCCACCCCCCCCCCCCCCCACCCCCCCCCCCCCCCACCCCCCCCCCCCCCCACCCCCCCCCCCCCCCACCCCCCCCCCCCCCCACCCCCCCCCCCCCCCACCCCCCCCCCCCCCCACCCCCCCCCCCCCCCACCCCCCCCCCCCCCCACCCCCCCCCCCCCCCACCCCCCCCCCCCCCCACCCCCCCCCCCCCCCACCCCCCCCCCCCCCCACCCCCCCCCCCCCCCACCCCCCCCCCCCCCCACCCCCCCCCCCCCCCACCCCCCCCCCCCCCCACCCCCCCCCCCCCCCACCCCCCCCCCCCCCCACCCCCCCCCCCCCCCACCCCCCCCCCCCCCCACCCCCCCCCCCCCCCACCCCCCCCCCCCCCCACCCCCCCCCCCCCCCACCCCCCCCCCCCCCCACCCCCCCCCCCCCCCACCCCCCCCCCCCCCCACCCCCCCCCCCCCCCACCCCCCCCCCCCCCCACCCCCCCCCCCCCCCACCCCCCCCCCCCCCCACCCCCCCCCCCCCCCACCCCCCCCCCCCCCCACCCCCCCCCCCCCCCACCCCCCCCCCCCCCCACCCCCCCCCCCCCCCACCCCCCCCCCCCCCCACCCCCCCCCCCCCCCACCCCCCCCCCCCCCCACCCCCCCCCCCCCCCACCCCCCCCCCCCCCCACCCCCCCCCCCCCCCACCCCCCCCCCCCCCCACCCCCCCCCCCCCCCACCCCCCCCCCCCCCCACCCCCCCCCCCCCCCACCCCCCCCCCCCCCCACCCCCCCCCCCCCCCACCCCCCCCCCCCCCCACCCCCCCCCCCCCCCACCCCCCCCCCCCCCCACCCCCCCCCCCCCCCACCCCCCCCCCCCCCCACCCCCCCCCCCCCCCACCCCCCCCCCCCCCCACCCCCCCCCCCCCCCACCCCCCCCCCCCCCCACCCCCCCCCCCCCCCACCCCCCCCCCCCCCCACCCCCCCCCCCCCCCACCCCCCCCCCCCCCCACCCCCCCCCCCCCCCACCCCCCCCCCCCCCCACCCCCCCCCCCCCCCACCCCCCCCCCCCCCCACCCCCCCCCCCCCCCACCCCCCCCCCCCCCCACCCCCCCCCCCCCCCACCCCCCCCCCCCCCCACCCCCCCCCCCCCCCACCCCCCCCCCCCCCCACCCCCCCCCCCCCCCACCCCCCCCCCCCCCCACCCCCCCCCCCCCCCACCCCCCCCCCCCCCCACCCCCCCCCCCCCCCACCCCCCCCCCCCCCCACCCCCCCCCCCCCCCACCCCCCCCCCCCCCCACCCCCCCCCCCCCCCACCCCCCCCCCCCCCCACCCCCCCCCCCCCCCACCCCCCCCCCCCCCCACCCCCCCCCCCCCCCACCCCCCCCCCCCCCCACCCCCCCCCCCCCCCACCCCCCCCCCCCCCCACCCCCCCCCCCCCCCACCCCCCCCCCCCCCCACCCCCCCCCCCCCCCACCCCCCCCCCCCCCCACCCCCCCCCCCCCCCACCCCCCCCCCCCCCCACCCCCCCCCCCCCCCACCCCCCCCCCCCCCCACCCCCCCCCCCCCCCACCCCCCCCCCCCCCCACCCCCCCCCCCCCCCACCCCCCCCCCCCCCCACCCCCCCCCCCCCCCACCCCCCCCCCCCCCCACCCCCCCCCCCCCCCACCCCCCCCCCCCCCCACCCCCCCCCCCCCCCACCCCCCCCCCCCCCCACCCCCCCCCCCCCCCACCCCCCCCCCCCCCCACCCCCCCCCCCCCCCACCCCCCCCCCCCCCCACCCCCCCCCCCCCCCACCCCCCCCCCCCCCCACCCCCCCCCCCCCCCACCCCCCCCCCCCCCCACCCCCCCCCCCCCCCACCCCCCCCCCCCCCCACCCCCCCCCCCCCCCACCCCCCCCCCCCCCCACCCCCCCCCCCCCCCACCCCCCCCCCCCCCCACCCCCCCCCCCCCCCACCCCCCCCCCCCCCCACCCCCCCCCCCCCCCACCCCCCCCCCCCCCCACCCCCCCCCCCCCCCACCCCCCCCCCCCCCCACCCCCCCCCCCCCCCACCCCCCCCCCCCCCCACCCCCCCCCCCCCCCACCCCCCCCCCCCCCCACCCCCCCCCCCCCCCACCCCCCCCCCCCCCCACCCCCCCCCCCCCCCACCCCCCCCCCCCCCCACCCCCCCCCCCCCCCACCCCCCCCCCCCCCCACCCCCCCCCCCCCCCACCCCCCCCCCCCCCCACCCCCCCCCCCCCCCACCCCCCCCCCCCCCCACCCCCCCCCCCCCCCACCCCCCCCCCCCCCCACCCCCCCCCCCCCCCACCCCCCCCCCCCCCCACCCCCCCCCCCCCCCACCCCCCCCCCCCCCCACCCCCCCCCCCCCCCACCCCCCCCCCCCCCCACCCCCCCCCCCCCCCACCCCCCCCCCCCCCCACCCCCCCCCCCCCCCACCCCCCCCCCCCCCCACCCCCCCCCCCCCCCACCCCCCCCCCCCCCCACCCCCCCCCCCCCCCACCCCCCCCCCCCCCCACCCCCCCCCCCCCCCACCCCCCCCCCCCCCCACCCCCCCCCCCCCCCACCCCCCCCCCCCCCCACCCCCCCCCCCCCCCACCCCCCCCCCCCCCCACCCCCCCCCCCCCCCACCCCCCCCCCCCCCCACCCCCCCCCCCCCCCACCCCCCCCCCCCCCCACCCCCCCCCCCCCCCACCCCCCCCCCCCCCCACCCCCCCCCCCCCCCACCCCCCCCCCCCCCCACCCCCCCCCCCCCCCACCCCCCCCCCCCCCCACCCCCCCCCCCCCCCACCCCCCCCCCCCCCCACCCCCCCCCCCCCCCACCCCCCCCCCCCCCCACCCCCCCCCCCCCCCACCCCCCCCCCCCCCCACCCCCCCCCCCCCCCACCCCCCCCCCCCCCCACCCCCCCCCCCCCCCACCCCCCCCCCCCCCCACCCCCCCCCCCCCCCACCCCCCCCCCCCCCCACCCCCCCCCCCCCCCACCCCCCCCCCCCCCCACCCCCCCCCCCCCCCACCCCCCCCCCCCCCCACCCCCCCCCCCCCCCACCCCCCCCCCCCCCCACCCCCCCCCCCCCCCACCCCCCCCCCCCCCCACCCCCCCCCCCCCCCACCCCCCCCCCCCCCCACCCCCCCCCCCCCCCACCCCCCCCCCCCCCCACCCCCCCCCCCCCCCACCCCCCCCCCCCCCCACCCCCCCCCCCCCCCACCCCCCCCCCCCCCCACCCCCCCCCCCCCCCACCCCCCCCCCCCCCCACCCCCCCCCCCCCCCACCCCCCCCCCCCCCCACCCCCCCCCCCCCCCACCCCCCCCCCCCCCCACCCCCCCCCCCCCCCACCCCCCCCCCCCCCCACCCCCCCCCCCCCCCACCCCCCCCCCCCCCCACCCCCCCCCCCCCCCACCCCCCCCCCCCCCCACCCCCCCCCCCCCCCACCCCCCCCCCCCCCCACCCCCCCCCCCCCCCACCCCCCCCCCCCCCCACCCCCCCCCCCCCCCACCCCCCCCCCCCCCCACCCCCCCCCCCCCCCACCCCCCCCCCCCCCCACCCCCCCCCCCCCCCACCCCCCCCCCCCCCCACCCCCCCCCCCCCCCACCCCCCCCCCCCCCCACCCCCCCCCCCCCCCACCCCCCCCCCCCCCCACCCCCCCCCCCCCCCACCCCCCCCCCCCCCCACCCCCCCCCCCCCCCACCCCCCCCCCCCCCCACCCCCCCCCCCCCCCACCCCCCCCCCCCCCCACCCCCCCCCCCCCCCACCCCCCCCCCCCCCCACCCCCCCCCCCCCCCACCCCCCCCCCCCCCCACCCCCCCCCCCCCCCACCCCCCCCCCCCCCCACCCCCCCCCCCCCCCACCCCCCCCCCCCCCCACCCCCCCCCCCCCCCACCCCCCCCCCCCCCCACCCCCCCCCCCCCCCACCCCCCCCCCCCCCCACCCCCCCCCCCCCCCACCCCCCCCCCCCCCCACCCCCCCCCCCCCCCACCCCCCCCCCCCCCCACCCCCCCCCCCCCCCACCCCCCCCCCCCCCCACCCCCCCCCCCCCCCACCCCCCCCCCCCCCCACCCCCCCCCCCCCCCACCCCCCCCCCCCCCCACCCCCCCCCCCCCCCACCCCCCCCCCCCCCCACCCCCCCCCCCCCCCACCCCCCCCCCCCCCCACCCCCCCCCCCCCCCACCCCCCCCCCCCCCCACCCCCCCCCCCCCCCACCCCCCCCCCCCCCCACCCCCCCCCCCCCCCACCCCCCCCCCCCCCCACCCCCCCCCCCCCCCACCCCCCCCCCCCCCCACCCCCCCCCCCCCCCACCCCCCCCCCCCCCCACCCCCCCCCCCCCCCACCCCCCCCCCCCCCCACCCCCCCCCCCCCCCACCCCCCCCCCCCCCCACCCCCCCCCCCCCCCACCCCCCCCCCCCCCCACCCCCCCCCCCCCCCACCCCCCCCCCCCCCCACCCCCCCCCCCCCCCACCCCCCCCCCCCCCCACCCCCCCCCCCCCCCACCCCCCCCCCCCCCCACCCCCCCCCCCCCCCACCCCCCCCCCCCCCCACCCCCCCCCCCCCCCACCCCCCCCCCCCCCCACCCCCCCCCCCCCCCACCCCCCCCCCCCCCCACCCCCCCCCCCCCCCACCCCCCCCCCCCCCCACCCCCCCCCCCCCCCACCCCCCCCCCCCCCCACCCCCCCCCCCCCCCACCCCCCCCCCCCCCCACCCCCCCCCCCCCCCACCCCCCCCCCCCCCCACCCCCCCCCCCCCCCACCCCCCCCCCCCCCCACCCCCCCCCCCCCCCACCCCCCCCCCCCCCCACCCCCCCCCCCCCCCACCCCCCCCCCCCCCCACCCCCCCCCCCCCCCACCCCCCCCCCCCCCCACCCCCCCCCCCCCCCACCCCCCCCCCCCCCCACCCCCCCCCCCCCCCACCCCCCCCCCCCCCCACCCCCCCCCCCCCCCACCCCCCCCCCCCCCCACCCCCCCCCCCCCCCACCCCCCCCCCCCCCCACCCCCCCCCCCCCCCACCCCCCCCCCCCCCCACCCCCCCCCCCCCCCACCCCCCCCCCCCCCCACCCCCCCCCCCCCCCACCCCCCCCCCCCCCCACCCCCCCCCCCCCCCACCCCCCCCCCCCCCCACCCCCCCCCCCCCCCACCCCCCCCCCCCCCCACCCCCCCCCCCCCCCACCCCCCCCCCCCCCCACCCCCCCCCCCCCCCACCCCCCCCCCCCCCCACCCCCCCCCCCCCCCACCCCCCCCCCCCCCCACCCCCCCCCCCCCCCACCCCCCCCCCCCCCCACCCCCCCCCCCCCCCACCCCCCCCCCCCCCCACCCCCCCCCCCCCCCACCCCCCCCCCCCCCCACCCCCCCCCCCCCCCACCCCCCCCCCCCCCCACCCCCCCCCCCCCCCACCCCCCCCCCCCCCCACCCCCCCCCCCCCCCACCCCCCCCCCCCCCCACCCCCCCCCCCCCCCACCCCCCCCCCCCCCCACCCCCCCCCCCCCCCACCCCCCCCCCCCCCCACCCCCCCCCCCCCCCACCCCCCCCCCCCCCCACCCCCCCCCCCCCCCACCCCCCCCCCCCCCCACCCCCCCCCCCCCCCACCCCCCCCCCCCCCCACCCCCCCCCCCCCCCACCCCCCCCCCCCCCCACCCCCCCCCCCCCCCACCCCCCCCCCCCCCCACCCCCCCCCCCCCCCACCCCCCCCCCCCCCCACCCCCCCCCCCCCCCACCCCCCCCCCCCCCCACCCCCCCCCCCCCCCACCCCCCCCCCCCCCCACCCCCCCCCCCCCCCACCCCCCCCCCCCCCCACCCCCCCCCCCCCCCACCCCCCCCCCCCCCCACCCCCCCCCCCCCCCACCCCCCCCCCCCCCCACCCCCCCCCCCCCCCACCCCCCCCCCCCCCCACCCCCCCCCCCCCCCACCCCCCCCCCCCCCCACCCCCCCCCCCCCCCACCCCCCCCCCCCCCCACCCCCCCCCCCCCCCACCCCCCCCCCCCCCCACCCCCCCCCCCCCCCACCCCCCCCCCCCCCCACCCCCCCCCCCCCCCACCCCCCCCCCCCCCCACCCCCCCCCCCCCCCACCCCCCCCCCCCCCCACCCCCCCCCCCCCCCACCCCCCCCCCCCCCCACCCCCCCCCCCCCCCACCCCCCCCCCCCCCCACCCCCCCCCCCCCCCACCCCCCCCCCCCCCCACCCCCCCCCCCCCCCACCCCCCCCCCCCCCCACCCCCCCCCCCCCCCACCCCCCCCCCCCCCCACCCCCCCCCCCCCCCACCCCCCCCCCCCCCCACCCCCCCCCCCCCCCACCCCCCCCCCCCCCCACCCCCCCCCCCCCCCACCCCCCCCCCCCCCCACCCCCCCCCCCCCCCACCCCCCCCCCCCCCCACCCCCCCCCCCCCCCACCCCCCCCCCCCCCCACCCCCCCCCCCCCCCACCCCCCCCCCCCCCCACCCCCCCCCCCCCCCACCCCCCCCCCCCCCCACCCCCCCCCCCCCCCACCCCCCCCCCCCCCCACCCCCCCCCCCCCCCACCCCCCCCCCCCCCCACCCCCCCCCCCCCCCACCCCCCCCCCCCCCCACCCCCCCCCCCCCCCACCCCCCCCCCCCCCCACCCCCCCCCCCCCCCACCCCCCCCCCCCCCCACCCCCCCCCCCCCCCACCCCCCCCCCCCCCCACCCCCCCCCCCCCCCACCCCCCCCCCCCCCCACCCCCCCCCCCCCCCACCCCCCCCCCCCCCCACCCCCCCCCCCCCCCACCCCCCCCCCCCCCCACCCCCCCCCCCCCCCACCCCCCCCCCCCCCCACCCCCCCCCCCCCCCACCCCCCCCCCCCCCCACCCCCCCCCCCCCCCACCCCCCCCCCCCCCCACCCCCCCCCCCCCCCACCCCCCCCCCCCCCCACCCCCCCCCCCCCCCACCCCCCCCCCCCCCCACCCCCCCCCCCCCCCACCCCCCCCCCCCCCCACCCCCCCCCCCCCCCACCCCCCCCCCCCCCCACCCCCCCCCCCCCCCACCCCCCCCCCCCCCCACCCCCCCCCCCCCCCACCCCCCCCCCCCCCCACCCCCCCCCCCCCCCACCCCCCCCCCCCCCCACCCCCCCCCCCCCCCACCCCCCCCCCCCCCCACCCCCCCCCCCCCCCACCCCCCCCCCCCCCCACCCCCCCCCCCCCCCACCCCCCCCCCCCCCCACCCCCCCCCCCCCCCACCCCCCCCCCCCCCCACCCCCCCCCCCCCCCACCCCCCCCCCCCCCCACCCCCCCCCCCCCCCACCCCCCCCCCCCCCCACCCCCCCCCCCCCCCACCCCCCCCCCCCCCCACCCCCCCCCCCCCCCACCCCCCCCCCCCCCCACCCCCCCCCCCCCCCACCCCCCCCCCCCCCCACCCCCCCCCCCCCCCACCCCCCCCCCCCCCCACCCCCCCCCCCCCCCACCCCCCCCCCCCCCCACCCCCCCCCCCCCCCACCCCCCCCCCCCCCCACCCCCCCCCCCCCCCACCCCCCCCCCCCCCCACCCCCCCCCCCCCCCACCCCCCCCCCCCCCCACCCCCCCCCCCCCCCACCCCCCCCCCCCCCCACCCCCCCCCCCCCCCACCCCCCCCCCCCCCCACCCCCCCCCCCCCCCACCCCCCCCCCCCCCCACCCCCCCCCCCCCCCACCCCCCCCCCCCCCCACCCCCCCCCCCCCCCACCCCCCCCCCCCCCCACCCCCCCCCCCCCCCACCCCCCCCCCCCCCCACCCCCCCCCCCCCCCACCCCCCCCCCCCCCCACCCCCCCCCCCCCCCACCCCCCCCCCCCCCCACCCCCCCCCCCCCCCACCCCCCCCCCCCCCCACCCCCCCCCCCCCCCACCCCCCCCCCCCCCCACCCCCCCCCCCCCCCACCCCCCCCCCCCCCCACCCCCCCCCCCCCCCACCCCCCCCCCCCCCCACCCCCCCCCCCCCCCACCCCCCCCCCCCCCCACCCCCCCCCCCCCCCACCCCCCCCCCCCCCCACCCCCCCCCCCCCCCACCCCCCCCCCCCCCCACCCCCCCCCCCCCCCACCCCCCCCCCCCCCCACCCCCCCCCCCCCCCACCCCCCCCCCCCCCCACCCCCCCCCCCCCCCACCCCCCCCCCCCCCCACCCCCCCCCCCCCCCACCCCCCCCCCCCCCCACCCCCCCCCCCCCCCACCCCCCCCCCCCCCCACCCCCCCCCCCCCCCACCCCCCCCCCCCCCCACCCCCCCCCCCCCCCACCCCCCCCCCCCCCCACCCCCCCCCCCCCCCACCCCCCCCCCCCCCCACCCCCCCCCCCCCCCACCCCCCCCCCCCCCCACCCCCCCCCCCCCCCACCCCCCCCCCCCCCCACCCCCCCCCCCCCCCACCCCCCCCCCCCCCCACCCCCCCCCCCCCCCACCCCCCCCCCCCCCCACCCCCCCCCCCCCCCACCCCCCCCCCCCCCCACCCCCCCCCCCCCCCACCCCCCCCCCCCCCCACCCCCCCCCCCCCCCACCCCCCCCCCCCCCCACCCCCCCCCCCCCCCACCCCCCCCCCCCCCCACCCCCCCCCCCCCCCACCCCCCCCCCCCCCCACCCCCCCCCCCCCCCACCCCCCCCCCCCCCCACCCCCCCCCCCCCCCACCCCCCCCCCCCCCCACCCCCCCCCCCCCCCACCCCCCCCCCCCCCCACCCCCCCCCCCCCCCACCCCCCCCCCCCCCCACCCCCCCCCCCCCCCACCCCCCCCCCCCCCCACCCCCCCCCCCCCCCACCCCCCCCCCCCCCCACCCCCCCCCCCCCCCACCCCCCCCCCCCCCCACCCCCCCCCCCCCCCACCCCCCCCCCCCCCCACCCCCCCCCCCCCCCACCCCCCCCCCCCCCCACCCCCCCCCCCCCCCACCCCCCCCCCCCCCCACCCCCCCCCCCCCCCACCCCCCCCCCCCCCCACCCCCCCCCCCCCCCACCCCCCCCCCCCCCCACCCCCCCCCCCCCCCACCCCCCCCCCCCCCCACCCCCCCCCCCCCCCACCCCCCCCCCCCCCCACCCCCCCCCCCCCCCACCCCCCCCCCCCCCCACCCCCCCCCCCCCCCACCCCCCCCCCCCCCCACCCCCCCCCCCCCCCACCCCCCCCCCCCCCCACCCCCCCCCCCCCCCACCCCCCCCCCCCCCCACCCCCCCCCCCCCCCACCCCCCCCCCCCCCCACCCCCCCCCCCCCCCACCCCCCCCCCCCCCCACCCCCCCCCCCCCCCACCCCCCCCCCCCCCCACCCCCCCCCCCCCCCACCCCCCCCCCCCCCCACCCCCCCCCCCCCCCACCCCCCCCCCCCCCCACCCCCCCCCCCCCCCACCCCCCCCCCCCCCCACCCCCCCCCCCCCCCACCCCCCCCCCCCCCCACCCCCCCCCCCCCCCACCCCCCCCCCCCCCCACCCCCCCCCCCCCCCACCCCCCCCCCCCCCCACCCCCCCCCCCCCCCACCCCCCCCCCCCCCCACCCCCCCCCCCCCCCACCCCCCCCCCCCCCCACCCCCCCCCCCCCCCACCCCCCCCCCCCCCCACCCCCCCCCCCCCCCACCCCCCCCCCCCCCCACCCCCCCCCCCCCCCACCCCCCCCCCCCCCCACCCCCCCCCCCCCCCACCCCCCCCCCCCCCCACCCCCCCCCCCCCCCACCCCCCCCCCCCCCCACCCCCCCCCCCCCCCACCCCCCCCCCCCCCCACCCCCCCCCCCCCCCACCCCCCCCCCCCCCCACCCCCCCCCCCCCCCACCCCCCCCCCCCCCCACCCCCCCCCCCCCCCACCCCCCCCCCCCCCCACCCCCCCCCCCCCCCACCCCCCCCCCCCCCCACCCCCCCCCCCCCCCACCCCCCCCCCCCCCCACCCCCCCCCCCCCCCACCCCCCCCCCCCCCCACCCCCCCCCCCCCCCACCCCCCCCCCCCCCCACCCCCCCCCCCCCCCACCCCCCCCCCCCCCCACCCCCCCCCCCCCCCACCCCCCCCCCCCCCCACCCCCCCCCCCCCCCACCCCCCCCCCCCCCCACCCCCCCCCCCCCCCACCCCCCCCCCCCCCCACCCCCCCCCCCCCCCACCCCCCCCCCCCCCCACCCCCCCCCCCCCCCACCCCCCCCCCCCCCCACCCCCCCCCCCCCCCACCCCCCCCCCCCCCCACCCCCCCCCCCCCCCACCCCCCCCCCCCCCCACCCCCCCCCCCCCCCACCCCCCCCCCCCCCCACCCCCCCCCCCCCCCACCCCCCCCCCCCCCCACCCCCCCCCCCCCCCACCCCCCCCCCCCCCCACCCCCCCCCCCCCCCACCCCCCCCCCCCCCCACCCCCCCCCCCCCCCACCCCCCCCCCCCCCCACCCCCCCCCCCCCCCACCCCCCCCCCCCCCCACCCCCCCCCCCCCCCACCCCCCCCCCCCCCCACCCCCCCCCCCCCCCACCCCCCCCCCCCCCCACCCCCCCCCCCCCCCACCCCCCCCCCCCCCCACCCCCCCCCCCCCCCACCCCCCCCCCCCCCCACCCCCCCCCCCCCCCACCCCCCCCCCCCCCCACCCCCCCCCCCCCCCACCCCCCCCCCCCCCCACCCCCCCCCCCCCCCACCCCCCCCCCCCCCCACCCCCCCCCCCCCCCACCCCCCCCCCCCCCCACCCCCCCCCCCCCCCACCCCCCCCCCCCCCCACCCCCCCCCCCCCCCACCCCCCCCCCCCCCCACCCCCCCCCCCCCCCACCCCCCCCCCCCCCCACCCCCCCCCCCCCCCACCCCCCCCCCCCCCCACCCCCCCCCCCCCCCACCCCCCCCCCCCCCCACCCCCCCCCCCCCCCACCCCCCCCCCCCCCCACCCCCCCCCCCCCCCACCCCCCCCCCCCCCCACCCCCCCCCCCCCCCACCCCCCCCCCCCCCCACCCCCCCCCCCCCCCACCCCCCCCCCCCCCCACCCCCCCCCCCCCCCACCCCCCCCCCCCCCCACCCCCCCCCCCCCCCACCCCCCCCCCCCCCCACCCCCCCCCCCCCCCACCCCCCCCCCCCCCCACCCCCCCCCCCCCCCACCCCCCCCCCCCCCCACCCCCCCCCCCCCCCACCCCCCCCCCCCCCCACCCCCCCCCCCCCCCACCCCCCCCCCCCCCCACCCCCCCCCCCCCCCACCCCCCCCCCCCCCCACCCCCCCCCCCCCCCACCCCCCCCCCCCCCCACCCCCCCCCCCCCCCACCCCCCCCCCCCCCCACCCCCCCCCCCCCCCACCCCCCCCCCCCCCCACCCCCCCCCCCCCCCACCCCCCCCCCCCCCCACCCCCCCCCCCCCCCACCCCCCCCCCCCCCCACCCCCCCCCCCCCCCACCCCCCCCCCCCCCCACCCCCCCCCCCCCCCACCCCCCCCCCCCCCCACCCCCCCCCCCCCCCACCCCCCCCCCCCCCCACCCCCCCCCCCCCCCACCCCCCCCCCCCCCCACCCCCCCCCCCCCCCACCCCCCCCCCCCCCCACCCCCCCCCCCCCCCACCCCCCCCCCCCCCCACCCCCCCCCCCCCCCACCCCCCCCCCCCCCCACCCCCCCCCCCCCCCACCCCCCCCCCCCCCCACCCCCCCCCCCCCCCACCCCCCCCCCCCCCCACCCCCCCCCCCCCCCACCCCCCCCCCCCCCCACCCCCCCCCCCCCCCACCCCCCCCCCCCCCCACCCCCCCCCCCCCCCACCCCCCCCCCCCCCCACCCCCCCCCCCCCCCACCCCCCCCCCCCCCCACCCCCCCCCCCCCCCACCCCCCCCCCCCCCCACCCCCCCCCCCCCCCACCCCCCCCCCCCCCCACCCCCCCCCCCCCCCACCCCCCCCCCCCCCCACCCCCCCCCCCCCCCACCCCCCCCCCCCCCCACCCCCCCCCCCCCCCACCCCCCCCCCCCCCCACCCCCCCCCCCCCCCACCCCCCCCCCCCCCCACCCCCCCCCCCCCCCACCCCCCCCCCCCCCCACCCCCCCCCCCCCCCACCCCCCCCCCCCCCCACCCCCCCCCCCCCCCACCCCCCCCCCCCCCCACCCCCCCCCCCCCCCACCCCCCCCCCCCCCCACCCCCCCCCCCCCCCACCCCCCCCCCCCCCCACCCCCCCCCCCCCCCACCCCCCCCCCCCCCCACCCCCCCCCCCCCCCACCCCCCCCCCCCCCCACCCCCCCCCCCCCCCACCCCCCCCCCCCCCCACCCCCCCCCCCCCCCACCCCCCCCCCCCCCCACCCCCCCCCCCCCCCACCCCCCCCCCCCCCCACCCCCCCCCCCCCCCACCCCCCCCCCCCCCCACCCCCCCCCCCCCCCACCCCCCCCCCCCCCCACCCCCCCCCCCCCCCACCCCCCCCCCCCCCCACCCCCCCCCCCCCCCACCCCCCCCCCCCCCCACCCCCCCCCCCCCCCACCCCCCCCCCCCCCCACCCCCCCCCCCCCCCACCCCCCCCCCCCCCCACCCCCCCCCCCCCCCACCCCCCCCCCCCCCCACCCCCCCCCCCCCCCACCCCCCCCCCCCCCCACCCCCCCCCCCCCCCACCCCCCCCCCCCCCCACCCCCCCCCCCCCCCACCCCCCCCCCCCCCCACCCCCCCCCCCCCCCACCCCCCCCCCCCCCCACCCCCCCCCCCCCCCACCCCCCCCCCCCCCCACCCCCCCCCCCCCCCACCCCCCCCCCCCCCCACCCCCCCCCCCCCCCACCCCCCCCCCCCCCCACCCCCCCCCCCCCCCACCCCCCCCCCCCCCCACCCCCCCCCCCCCCCACCCCCCCCCCCCCCCACCCCCCCCCCCCCCCACCCCCCCCCCCCCCCACCCCCCCCCCCCCCCACCCCCCCCCCCCCCCACCCCCCCCCCCCCCCACCCCCCCCCCCCCCCACCCCCCCCCCCCCCCACCCCCCCCCCCCCCCACCCCCCCCCCCCCCCACCCCCCCCCCCCCCCACCCCCCCCCCCCCCCACCCCCCCCCCCCCCCACCCCCCCCCCCCCCCACCCCCCCCCCCCCCCACCCCCCCCCCCCCCCACCCCCCCCCCCCCCCACCCCCCCCCCCCCCCACCCCCCCCCCCCCCCACCCCCCCCCCCCCCCACCCCCCCCCCCCCCCACCCCCCCCCCCCCCCACCCCCCCCCCCCCCCACCCCCCCCCCCCCCCACCCCCCCCCCCCCCCACCCCCCCCCCCCCCCACCCCCCCCCCCCCCCACCCCCCCCCCCCCCCACCCCCCCCCCCCCCCACCCCCCCCCCCCCCCACCCCCCCCCCCCCCCACCCCCCCCCCCCCCCACCCCCCCCCCCCCCCACCCCCCCCCCCCCCCACCCCCCCCCCCCCCCACCCCCCCCCCCCCCCACCCCCCCCCCCCCCCACCCCCCCCCCCCCCCACCCCCCCCCCCCCCCACCCCCCCCCCCCCCCACCCCCCCCCCCCCCCACCCCCCCCCCCCCCCACCCCCCCCCCCCCCCACCCCCCCCCCCCCCCACCCCCCCCCCCCCCCACCCCCCCCCCCCCCCACCCCCCCCCCCCCCCACCCCCCCCCCCCCCCACCCCCCCCCCCCCCCACCCCCCCCCCCCCCCACCCCCCCCCCCCCCCACCCCCCCCCCCCCCCACCCCCCCCCCCCCCCACCCCCCCCCCCCCCCACCCCCCCCCCCCCCCACCCCCCCCCCCCCCCACCCCCCCCCCCCCCCACCCCCCCCCCCCCCCACCCCCCCCCCCCCCCACCCCCCCCCCCCCCCACCCCCCCCCCCCCCCACCCCCCCCCCCCCCCACCCCCCCCCCCCCCCACCCCCCCCCCCCCCCACCCCCCCCCCCCCCCACCCCCCCCCCCCCCCACCCCCCCCCCCCCCCACCCCCCCCCCCCCCCACCCCCCCCCCCCCCCACCCCCCCCCCCCCCCACCCCCCCCCCCCCCCACCCCCCCCCCCCCCCACCCCCCCCCCCCCCCACCCCCCCCCCCCCCCACCCCCCCCCCCCCCCACCCCCCCCCCCCCCCACCCCCCCCCCCCCCCACCCCCCCCCCCCCGCACCCCCCCCCCCCCCCACCCCCCCCCCCCCCCAAGGGAATTGTAGTCCATAACATCTGGAGTGCCAAAGGTTTGCCACCACTGTCCTAGACCAGTGGTGGCAAACGTATGGTACTCCAATTGGCCATGCTGGCAGGGGCTGATGGGAATTGTAGTCCATAACATCTGGAGTGCCATAGGTTTCACCACCACTGTCCTGGACTCTTAAGTGGAGAAACCAGTGTGACCAGTCACCAGGGCAGATGCACATGAACCGACCCCCACCCGTTGCCGCTCTACTCCATTAGAGCAATAGTCTAGCATGCAAAGGATCTGAGAAGAAAACCCAGCAGGAAATGGGCAAATGGTCAGCTAGATAAGGCTGTAAGCTGGAGACCTTTCTGCCATTTGCGTTACCCCTTGCCTGTCCTTAGACTGATATTCTCAAGTCTAATTAATCTTCTCCCAAGAAGAGGAGGAGGAGGAGGAGGAGTAGTTTGGATTTATATCCTGCCTTTCTCTCCTGTAAGGAGACTCAAAGGGGCTTACAATCTCCTTTCCCTTCCCCCATCACAACAAACACCCTGTGAGGTAGGTGAGAGCTCCGAAGAACTGTGACTAGCCCAAGGTCACCCATCTGGCATGTGTTGAAGTGCACAAGCTAATCACAGATAACACAAGCTAGCACAAACTAACACAGATAAGCCTCCAAAGCTCAAGTGGCAGAGTGGGGACTCAAACCCGGTCCCCCAGATTAGAGCGCACCTGTTGTTATCCACTACACCACGCTGGCTCTCAACTTTCCTATCTGAAATGCAGTTCCCTAATAAACATTTTACTTTATCTTTCCTCAGTGGGTCTGCTGCTTCTTTTCATACTTAGGCCTCTGTCAACACCAATTGCCTTCCAGACCTCCACTGGTGACTTGATCCAAGCTGAGCTCTGCTATGTTGGGATCCCTGGACGCAGAGATTTGGCTTGTCTTCATCTGGCATCAGCATGCCGAGCAACAGTTGTCGTGTATTGCTATCACCAAATGGAACTGTACACCTAGGACTACCAGCTCTGGATTGGGAAATATCTGGAGATTTTGGAGGTGGAGCACAGGGAGGGGGGAGTTTGTGGATGGGCGGGATCTCCAACAGAGTAAAGTGCCATAGAGTTCATCCTCTAAAGCAGCCATTTTCTATAGGGAACTGATCCTGATACCATCTGGAGATCAATTACAATAACAGGAGATCTCTAGGGCCCTTTCCGCACACGTGTGGAAACGAGCCTCCACCGGCATAATTTATGCTGGTGGAGGCTCGGGGACCATTCGTACGCTAGCGTGTGAGCGGCCCCCACTTCCCCCCCAGCCGGAGTGCAGAGCCGCCTCTCGTTCAGCCCCCTCCACTGACCTTCCTGTCCAGCGTTGCTCTGGAGGGCTGCAGGGACCCGCCCATGCTGCCCTCCGACCTCCAGGGGTCGGAGGGCAGCGTGGGCGGGTCTCTGCAGCCCTCCAGAGCGACGTTGGCATGAAGGTCAGTGGAGGCGACGGGGAAAACGGCGTCTTCCCAGCGGTGCGGTGCGCACCGCGCTGATGGGAAGACACCGCTTTGTAAAAACCTCGCTCATTGAGCAAGGTTAACAGCTGTGCCTTAACGCCGCTCCCAGCCGGCCAGGACGGCACTGCTGCACCTTCTGTGCGAACAGCAGCCCAGTGATGGCGTTTTTGCCTGTGCGGAAAGGGCCCAGGTGGCACCTAAAGGTTGGAATTCCTGCCTGTTCCTGTATGCTGCTGGGTCCCAAAAGTTTAAGTAAGCCGAGAAGGGGGTTCCACTTCAAAAACGCTGAGAACCGCTGGTAGGCAGAGATTCTGAGCTCCCTGTTTTGTGTCAACAGGGAATCCACGTTACGTCTGCATTTGGCCCCCTCCGGAAAGATGGTAATAACAATTTCAGAAGGTTCTGGGAGAGTGTTGGGGGCATGTTTGCTTTCTGATTAGAGCCGGAGCTCGTAGCAGAAGAAATCCCAGAGTTTTCACTGACCTCAAAAAGAGCTCCTCTTTAGGAGAAAGAAATTAAAAAGCCTGTGGATTTTCAACCTTAAAGGGTAATTTAATTCTTCATATCTGCGCCTGAAAAGAGAGCTTATTCCTCCATATAATTTCTCCACAACAATGTGACAATTAAATATGGTTCCTTGTGATTATTCCCTGCTGGGAGAAACTTTTTTTTCCTTGTTGAGCTATTTTATACTGTAAAAGTGAAGAGTTTAAAGATCGGCTTTATGGTGATTTTTATGGTCGACTCCCAATTTATACCTCCCTGGCTGTTGGCACGTGCACACAAAATAAAAAAATTAACTGTGAGCAGTGAAGAACCTAATAATGGCATGTGCTTTATTTTAAAGTTTCTCACTTGCAGCGTAAAACTAGAGATGATTTGTTGGAGGAGTGATATCAAGGAGAGGGTTTAGAAGAAGGAGGAGAGTCGGTTTTTATATCCCACTTTTCTTTACCTTTAAGGAGCCTCAAAGCCAGTGGTGGGATTCAAATAAATTAACAACCGGTTCCGGGGGTGGGATTCAAATAATTTGAACAACTGGTTGTTCACAAGCACCATTTTAACAACCGGTTCTGCCGAAGTGGTGTGAACCAGCTGAATCCTGCCACTGCTCAAGCAGCCTGCGACCACTTTCCCTTCGGCTCCCCGCAACAGACACCTTGTGAGGTCTGTGGATCTGAGAGTTCTGAGAGAACTGTGACTCTCAGGTCTGAGAGAACTGTGACTCTCAGGTCTGTGGATCTGAGAGAGTTCTGAGAGAACTGTGACTCTCAGGTCTGAGAGAACTGTGACTCTCAGGTCTGTGGATCTGAGAGAGTTCTGAGAGAACTGTGACTCAGGTCTGAGAGAACTGTGACTGAGTTCTGAGAGGACTGTGACTCTCAGGTCTGTGGATCTGAGAGAGTTCTGAGAGAACTGTGACTCTCAGGTCTGTGGATCTGAGAGAGTTCTGAGAGAACTGTGACCCAGCGGATGTAGGCCTTTAATGAGATCATTGCTGTATATGTATATATAATGTTAATAGTGAAGAAGAGTAGAATTTTCTAACCTGCTTTTCTCTACTTTTAAAGAGCCTCAAAGCAGCTTACAAGAGATCAGGTGCTATATTATATTCTTATGACCAGCCTTGGCAAGAAACATGTATTTCTGTGTGTTCATATTTATGCGATTTTTTTCCCTTGTGCGCAGAAAACCTTTTTGGTCAAGGCTGCGTCACGCACTCTGGACACGCTTTACCACCTCGACATGATCTCCAAACACCTCACTGTAATTTCCCCAGTAGGAGTTAATTGCCGCATCCACTTGTACTACGTCGCCCAAAGAACTTGTGGAATTTGTTGCTGCAAGATGTAGTGATAAAGACGCCTGAGACGCGGTTGCTGCTTGGGGTGGGGGAAGGCGAAACTAGCAGATGCCGTCCAGGGAAGGGTGGAAGGGGAAGGGGAACCATGCCTGGAAAGGGTTAACGTCACTGTAAGAAAGTAGGGACGAACTGAGACTTTAAAGGGGGCTTGCCCTCCTTTGTGCCGGCCATGTGCTCAGTGGCGGAAGGGAGGGAGATCATGCATACCTCTGAGAGTAATTGTTCAGAACTGGATGTAAACATACTCAGTATGTTCATACACACAGCTTCCCTTCCCTCACATGCTGGATATCTTCAAGCTGTGGTAGAAGCTGCTACCAAAGCAACCATTGGCCGATAATACACTGGTGCTCTGCCCTGCACTGAAGGGAGATTCTCTTTGGGGCAGAGATTCTGTTACAGACACCTTTCCCCTTGTGTGTCTTTCCCTCCCTGAGCCCCTAGGAGGGATGGATTCCTTCCCTCCTAACCCTTCACGGCCATTGTTCTCACTATCCTTGCCCCCGCTTTCATTGGGGTGGGTGCCTAGTTGGAGCCTACGTAGCCACAGGGTGGAGGTCACTGCCCTCTCCCTCTCCCTCACCACTCAGCCCTCCTCACCCCCTCTTCCTCATGGCTCCTTCATCTGCCAGAGTGGCCCGTGGGCCTCGTTCCTCCAACCTCCATCTCTCCTTTCCTCCTTCTCTCTCTGTCACTTCCTCTGCTCCTCTCCTCTCTCTCTTCGCCTCCCCTCTCTAGCCTCTGTGTGTACCTTTTATTTCCTCTCATGTTCTGAGTTCTCCCTCCCCCCTGGGCCTGATGGGCCAATAGGGGGTGGCTCCTGGCGTTGTGGCTGGACTCGGCCACCCGCTGCCCCCCAATCCCCATCCCGCCCTTTAAGGCAGGGGCAGGGCCAGACACATCGCCGGGTCAATAGTTCGCTGGCTGTGGGAGGCCTGCTGGCGGCGGTTCAAGCCGAGCTAGTCCAGCCTGAGGCTGCTTGTGGCCCTAAGGGCTCCCTCGTCTCAGCTTGTCGACCCGCAGCTTGGGTAAGACTGGGGGTGGGGTTTGCCTGCTGCGGTTGTGGCTGCTGGCTGGCGACGACCGGGCAAGGGGTCGTCCCTCTTCGGCCCTGCAGGGCGCTGCGTCCCGCTTGGATGTCGGGAAGTTTCCCTGGCGAGCTGCCAGGAGGTCCCCTTTTGGTGAGCGCTTGCTGCCCCCCCCCCTGGACATACCCCCCTCTCACACTCACTGTGTGGCAGATCTGATAACCTCTGCTGTTTCTGAGAGAGGGCAAAGAGCAAACTTTTCTGGTGCTTCTCGGGGAAGACGAAAGAAATGGCCCTGCATTATTCTTGGCTTTGGGGGGTTTTGCTCCACCCCGCCTGCCCTGCTCTACTTCCATCCTCTCCAATGATCAGGAGGCCTTTTTAATTTTTTTTCAACTTTAAGCACTTGTTCAGTATTAGATCTATTGAAATAGTGATTGATCTAATAGAGGAATATTGAAATACCCTAATATCGATGATAAATCTAATGGGGGGGACACAAGTTAATATGGTAAAAGGGGGGGGGAAGGCAGTGATGGCAGGGCAAATGGTGGATGGGCTCAAGGTTTTCCTACAGAGCAGGACAGAGAGGGAAAGGGCGGCCTTTCCTGAAAAAGGGAAGGCTGAGAGTGACAAGCCTCTCTCTCCGCCCTCAGCAGCAGGAGCTACAGCCAGAGGAGGAACAGAGACTGGTGATTGGTCTGGCCCATCTCTGTTCCCATCCTTCCTCCTTCCTTCCCGGGGAAGGAGCTGGTGAGAATGGCAAGCTGCAGGGAAACCCCAAAGTGGAGTGACCTGCCGGGGCATTAGTCATACCTGCATAATGGGCCAAGATCTGTCCAGCAATCAGATCTCCAATGGTCATTCAGAAGCTCCGCTGGACAAAAGCTTCCTCTGACCCCAGCCACGTTCTAAAAACACTTCACAGGGGCCAGGAATTATATCGGGGGGGGGGGGGCTCCAAGGCACCCCGAACACCACATTGGGACCTCTGGCTAAAAATATGGGCCCGGAAACATAAAAGTCTAATCTCTCCTCAGAAGTAAGTTTCTGACGGGCGAAGTTCTGATTCGCGACTTGAAAGTGGGCAACTTCTTAAGCCAGAATTTGTGGCTTATCTGACCCACTTAATGTTGACCAAGGAAGGATAGTTCAGAAGATGTACTCAGAAAGTTGTCTGGGTTGAATTCCTCCGCGGGGTCACCCAGGGGGGTAACTAGAAGTCAGTGCAAGATTTTGACTGTGAATGGGGATTGGGTGCTTGTTCCCCTTATAGGAGAACAACATTAAGCTTGTCCCAGTACGCCAACCTAGGCAGCCAAGACAAGGCAGAAAGCTAGAAAGAACCTGAGAACCCATTTGTGCCCATATTTTTCTTCTTTGTACCAAGGAGCCTTGCAAAGTTGATTGATTGATTGATTGATTGATTGATTGATTGATTGATTTTTTTTTACCCCGCCCATTCTCCGAAGGGCTCCGGGCAGCCACAACAACAAGATAATACATTAAGATTCCAATAAATTTTCAATAAAAAGATATATTTTTTAAAAAATAATCCAATAAATAGATTAAAACAGTAAAACGGTTTAAAGCAAACTAACTAGACCAGTCAGACTCCAGATGGCGACTCAGCTTTGTACCGTGTTTCCCCGAATATAAGACAGTGTCTTATATTAATTTTTGCTCCCAAAGATGCGCTATGTCTTATTTTCAGGGGATGTCTTATATTTCTGTGTTCTGTTCGTCGGGCATGCTTCCAAACAAAAACTTTGCTACGTCTTACTTTTGGGGGATGCCTTATATTTCGCACTTCAGCAAAACCTCTACTACGTCTTATTTTCCGGGGATGTCTTATATTCGGGGAAACAGGGTACCCCCTCCCCCGGGAGGCCAGTGAATGATGTAATTACTGACCTGGCTGTCCAGCAGGGAAAGCCCGGCGGAACATCTCCGTCTGACAGTCCCTGTGGAAACGACTTGGGTCTCGCAGGGCCCTGATCTCAAACGGGAGCATGTTACACCAGGTAGGGGCCAGGACCAAGAAGGCCCTGGCCCATATTGAGGCCAGCTGGATCACAGTTCAAGGTGAAAAATATGATCTTTGTATGGTCTATCCCTGAGAAATTTGGACAGCTCTGCATGGGAGTTGTTCCATCTCAACCCCACAACCCCCTTATAAAGTAAGCTAGACTAGGAGGGTGAGTGACTTGTAAGGACTGTCACGGTCTGATCTTAGACAGTTACACTTTCTGTTGACCTTAGTGGGTTTAAAAAGGGTATACTCTCCTTAAGGGCCTTTCCCCACTTACCTTAAGCCCCGCGCTACTTGAGCAGAGTAGTGCGGGGTCCCCCGGCACTCCCCACGACAGGGGCGGCGACAGCACAGCCGCCCTGCCGCTGTCGCGCCCCCTCAGTGCGTGGCATCCCTGGCGCTCTTCTTAAGGGCGCCTTTTGATGATCCCGCGCAGAGTGCAGGGTCGTGGGGACGCCCGGGCGCGCGCCTGGGATGCCGCACGCTGAGAGCAGCGCGCAGCATAGGAGGGATGGAAGAGAGTGGGGAAAGACCCTAAGATTGCACCGTCCGGAAGCTGTTTGATTAAGCAGATCTGAACCCAGATCTCCCCCCCCCCCCTTGCCAGTCCCTCTGTCCGCCGATGCCCCAGTTCAGCGATCGGCCTCTTCTGCGTTGCAGGCGTCCTCTTTAAATTCTCAACCATAACTCTGAATTAACACTCTCTTTTTTTTTTTGATTGGGGGAATTACATGAAGCAGAGCAAATAGCCATTGTGTGATCAAAGAAATTCCCTGGGACTCGCTGGCATTCAATTACCCTTTAGACACCTTGCTTGTCTCTGGAGTTCAGTGGTGCCTTTTTTTCTATGTGTTCAGCATCTTCCCGTAGCGAGCGGAGCGCGTGCATGTTGCAGAGATAGTTGACGGTACATTCTCTGCAACTGGAGGGGGCAGTGTTTTGCTGTATCCGTTTCACATTCCCTTTTAGTCAGGGAAAAGTCTACTTTAATTCTTTCATCTCTAATCTATTGATCTGAAATAAGCTCTGGGTGTGCACCTGTTGCCAGTTAGTAATAGGAAAGGAAGATTAACATGATATGAAAAATGTCTTTTATTTAAACAAAAAAGCTTTTTTCCAGAACTTCAGTTTTATTAATATGTCCTTTCCTTTATAAATTTATTGTTGTTCTTTTTTTTTCTTTTAAGAAAATAAACCCCTGGCATGACATCAGAACGGTGCGTGTAATGAAGACTGTTTCTGATCTAATTCGAAGGAGATTCTTCTTCCTGGGGAGATGAGGATAGAGCACATAGTTTCTGGCTGTTCATTTTTCCCCCAATGGCTTCTGAGTATCTGCAGATCTCAGTTCTTTGCAAAACGGGGGCTCTTCGATGTAGCTATTGCTGTAGTACCGCTAATAACCTCAGTTCCGGACCCTCAGGTGACCTTTCTGTCCCTCCTGGGGAGAGCAAGTAGTTTACCAAACTGCACAGTGAACAGACACTGCTGGCCGTGCAGTATTTAGCTGATCAGCGGAGATTTTTGCAGCAGCAGTAAGATCGCTCTCGGTCGAGTTCAAAGAATAAATCTGTCTCATAGTTTTGGTTGCATTTCATTAGAGCAGCCAGCGTGGAAAGGTCCCAGGCGAGCCAAATACGTTCACGTTGGAAATTAAGATGGCAGCAGGAATACAAAATATACCTATTTTTTTTTCCTCATGTTCTCGCTCAGACCCAAGTTTCTCCACTGTTCCATCACTGATGTTTATCCATCCCCTCCGCAGAGGTGATCGTATCAAAGCAAGCGTGGCGTGGTTGTTAAGAGTGATGGACTCTGATCTGGAGAGGTGGGTTTGATTCCCCACTCCTCCACATGAGCGGCAGCAGACTCTTATCTGGTGAACTGGGTTTGTTTCTGTGCTCCTCCACATGAAGCCTGCTTCAGGCCAGTCACAGTTCTCTCAGAACTCTCTCAGCCCTGCCAACCTCACAAGGGGACTTTCCCCACTACAGAAGGGAGCTAAGGTCGACTTGGTTCCCTTCAGTGGAGGGTGATTCCAGGCTGTCCCCACAGCAACTGAGTTGGCCCCTGGAACTGAGCTAAGTGGGCGGGATCATCTTGGTGCCTGTTTCGCTCCTCGATCGTGATTGGCGCTTGTGTTACGGCGGGAAACTGGAGCGTTCTTTTTTTAATAGTTTTTACAGTTTACAGTTACATGCGCTTTCTGCCTGCCATGACTCTCCCGTTCTGTGCATGCTACAAAAGCGGCTCGTGATTGGTTGAACGGATGAGGTGTCGTTTCGATACTTCCCCACTTCGAAGCGGTATCGACCTTGTTCTGGCAGAAAAGTGTAGTAAACACAAGGATGTCGCAGTTCTGGGGGGGGAACTGAGACAAAACAATGTTGAGCTCGGTGGCAGTGGGGATTCACTGAGGCGAACCTAGGTAGAAACCAGTTCAACTCTGTCAGTGGGGAAAGCACCAAGGTGTCTGTTATAGGGAGAGAAAGGGAAAGGAGTTTGTAAGCTGCCTTGAGTCTCCTTACAGGGGAGAAAGGCAAGATATAAATCCAAATTCTTTTTCTTCAAATGCAGTTCGGCTTTTGAAGCAGCTCATTGTAAAACCAGTCCCCTAGTCAGGTCATGGTGGTTCTATTTACCTGTCAAGAGTACATGTTTACCTAACCACATAATGTGTGAATATGAGGAACAGAGGTATGAAAGATTAGGTACTGTTCACGAAGGCCATCAAGGAGCCGGGACTGGCAGCAACATCCTGTCAAATTTTATTTATTTATTTATTATGTGATTTATAAGCCGCCTCACCCCCAAAGGGCTCGATGTACTGAGTAGAAACCTACGAGTGCCTCAAATCAGATGTATTGAATGGTTTTGTGCAGAAACCCTTTGTGGCAAATCCAGGTTTAAAACTGGCAGAACAACTCCAAAGGAAAGCAAACCAAAGAAGAGGGCAACATACGATGTCAGGTGGCAGGTAATAAACAAAAAGCAGGAAAGACCGGTGAAGACCGGCAAGAAGAAGAAGGAGGAGGAGGAGGAGGAGGAGGAGGAGGAGGAGTAGTTTGGATTTATATCCCCCCTTTCTCTCCTGCAGGAGACTCAAAGGGGCTGACAATCTCCTTGCCCTTCCCCCCTCACAACAAACACCCTGTGAGGTGGGTGGGGCTGAGAGAGCTCTGAGAAGCTGTGACTAGCCCAAGGTCACCCAGCTGGTGTCTGTGGGAGTGTACAGGCTAATCTGAATTCCCCAGATAAGCCTCCACAGCTCAGGCAGCAGAGCTGGGAATCAAACCCGGTTCCTCCAGATTAGATACATGAACTCTTAACCTCCTACACTCACTTCTGCTCCACAGACAGGACAAAACTGTGCTGTTATGTTGTGACCCCCAAAGAAATGAAGGATTAGCTCCAGCTTCTTACAGATACTGAACAACTGTTCTAATAAGTCCTAATAAAAAAATCTGGACTTCTAATTTCAAATGCAGAGCAAATTCCCTGCTACTCCATCATTTATTGGGACTGAAAACAGTCCAACCTAGCATTACAGCTGCACGTTATTGAAATGACAAAATTTGCACAAGCAACGAATAAGACAGTTTTTACCAGTTGAATAGCCGGCTGGCAAATTAACCTCAATTCCTAGGACTGCACATAATCTGTGGATTGCGTAATGTCTTAAAATACAATTTCGCAGTAAATAACAAATAGTAGTAATTATGTTTTTATGGATCCTATAAATCCTGTCACGTGGCATCGTTTTTTGGTTTGCTGGCACATGTCTTGGGGTAGCCCTATTTGTCTTTCCCCAGAGGAAGAGACCTACTTGGAATATTGGTTAGGACAGCCTCTCTGTCCTAAGATAGTTTTGACTTGTGATAATTCAGCAGAAAAACTCTAATCCTAGAAACAAAGAGCACTCATAAATTCTATTATTCCTTCTGATGGGTTTTGCTGGCACACATTTGCTTTCTCATCAAGACTTTTCACCACCATCCAATTGCAGCCTCCCAATACTTTGATTGGCCCCCGCCTCACGGCATCTTCCAACCCTTATTCCCAGTTCTTGAAATTCCAGAAGCGCCTACTATCTCAGCAAGACTGAAGATTCCTGCAGCAAACTATACGAATAAAGTATGGTGCATGTCGTCTTCTGTGCCATAGAGAGGCTGTGGTTCATGGGTACAACATCTGTTTGGAATGCAAAACATCTCTTTCATCAGAGTAGATCATTTTCTTGTATGCTAATTTTTTTTCACTCTTTCCCTGTTGTACAGTGTGATTATTTTTCTTCTTGTGGCAGCCTGAGAGATCCTCTCTGCAATAACACTCAAGTCCCCAAAGTTCTGGAGGAGAAGACATATTTCATAATTTTCAATTCACAGTATACAAGGAGTCTTATTTTCTGAACCAGTATTGATCCGCAGTTTGCAGAATATGACAAACCCGAGAACATTTCTTTTAATTAGAAGGAATAAGTTTGGAGTGGCTTTGCAGAGAGAGCAAGAGTAACTTTGGTGTCTTTCGTCTGACAGTTCTGGTTTTTAATTTTTTTTTTTTTGCTCTAGATTGGAGTTGGGCAAACGGCACACTCTTGCTTGTGATACGTGCACAATTCCCTAGAGTTTTGGAGAGTGGCACTGGAAAGCTAACTGTGGAATATTTTGGATTGGAGCCTGTGAATTTCTTTCATTAAGCCTTCTTTCAAGACAGAAAGGCATGCTCCCAAGGATAATGGTTTTTTCTAATGGAGAAAGGCTCCTTTGGATGAGGGGAGGGGGGTGTTGGAGGGAAACTTGGTGGCAGCGATTGGTAAGATTCTGCCCTAAATGTGATAAGATACGCATGAAATATATGAATTCTATTTTCTTGCCATGTTCTCAGTGGCAAGAGTGTTACAAGATACCCAACCTCCTGAACAGCTCTGATGGGCTCTTTTGCGAGATTGTTGCAAATTTTACACTGGAAATTAGTCATTTTAACTGTGTTTTTAATCTTGTTTTACTTTGAAATTTTGTCCTGTTTTGTATGCCAATAAAGGCTTGTTGTTGTGGTAAGATTCACAACAACAGCACCTTTTATTGGCATATAAATAAATTAATTGGTAAGACCCAATACAGGACCTCACAGCCCTGCACTGTGTTTGTCCCTTCCCTGCACACCTGGAAGCTTCTAACTTAGCCAAGGGATAGTAAGGGAAGCCTCGCCTAAATCCTCCCAGTGCACACCTCTTTTTACATTTTTGTATTGTATGGTACAGTGGTGGCAAACCTATGGCACAGGTGCCAGAGGTAGCACTCAGAGCCCTTTCTGTGATCACACACACACAGAGTTCCTCATGTGGGGGGCAGAAAATCACCCTCCCACACATACACATCTTAGGCTGGCCTGGGCCGCTGGGCTCGATTATTAGCATTAAACCTAAGACCTAGTTTTGGGGAAGCAGTGTAGGTAACCCTGGTAAGCGCTGTTAAACCCCACTGATTTTCACAAGAAGAACTAAAGCGCAATCCTTTACCTGGGAGTAAGCTCGGTTGCTGGCAATGGGGCTTGCTTCTGAGTAAACCCTCCTAGGGTCGTGATTCACCTGTTGGAAGAGTTGCACGGGGGCTTCAAAGCCACCGACTACCACCAAGCTTACTCCCGAGTAATGCATGGCTCAGAGCCAACCGTTCTTTTCTAAACTAAAACCTCAGTATTCAGGTTAAATTGCCGTGTTGGCACTTTGCGATAAATAAGTGGGTTTGGGGTTGCAATTTGGGCACTCGGTCTCGAAAAGGTTTGCCATCACTGGTATGGTAGAATCCATTGCAACTTCTACCATCCAGTCCTGAATTTGAGCAAAACAGAATGCACTCACTGTATTGTCGAATGCTTTCACGGCCAAAATCCCTGGGGTGCTGTGTGGTTTCCGGGCTGTATGGCCGTGTTCTAGCAGCATTCTCTCCTGATGTTTCACCTGCATCTGTGGCTGGCATCTTCACAGGATCTCCTCTGAAGATGGCAGCCACAGATGCAGGCGAAACGTCAGGAGAGAATGCTGCTAAAACACGGCCATACAGCCCGGAAACCACACAGCACCCCAGAATGCACTCAGTTGTATCTGCTTGTTTCTTTTGATCCAAGCCCTGAACTTCAGCTTATTCCTAGTCAAGTCATGAATACCTTTAACTGAACCAGCCTAGACTTCCTCAACCGTATTTTGTGTTATGAATTGGGAAAGAATTCATTGATACTGCTGGACCTACTCATACATAGACTGAGCATGAGTAGAGGCTACCTGAATACACCGCCTGCCTCCCTTGCCACCAAGCTCCCTTGCCTGCCTCCCTTGCCACCAAGCTCCCTTGCTCCCTTGCTCCCTGCTCCCTTGCTGATATGTACTATGGTGGTGGTGCAAAGTGTCGTCCAATCACAGCTAACTCATGGCGACCCCATAGGGTTTTCAAGGGGAGAGACATTCTGAGGTTGTTTGCCATTGCCTGCGTCTGCATGGGCCAAACTTCACATACACGCTACAGGGGTCAGTGCTATCAGTCACAGACCAGGAAAGGGATTTGGGCGTCTTAGTTGATAGTTCCATGGGAATGTCAACTCAATGCATGGCAGCTGTGAAAAAGGCAAACTCTATGCTGGGGATCATTAGGAAAGGGATTGGAGAATAAAACGCTGCAAAGATTGTCAGCCCTTATATAAAGCAGTGGTGCGACACAGCGACTAGGAGTACTGTGTTCAGTTCTGGTCAGCCCCATCTCAAAAAAGGATATCGAAGAGATAGGAAAAAGTGCAGAGAAGGGCAACGAGGGATGATTGAGGGACTGGAGCACCTTCCTTATGAGGAGAGGCTGCAGCCGTTTTGGGACTCTTTAGTTTGGAGAGTGAGACGTCTGAGGGGATATGATCGAAGTCTATAAAATTATGCATGGGATAGAAAATGTTGACAGAGAGAAATTTTTCTCTCTTTCGGGCCTGGCAATACTAGAACCTATAAAGGGCATACCTTAGAAAATGCTGGGGAAGAATTAGGACTAATAAAAGGGAAACACTTCTTCACGCAACGTGTGATTGGTGTTTGGAATATGCTGCCACAGGAGGTGGTGATGGCCACTAACCTGGATAGCTTTAAAAAGGGCTTGGACAGATTTATGGAGGAGAAGTCGATCTTGATCCTCCTTGATCTCAGATTGCAAATGCCTTAGCAGACCAGGTGCTCAGGAGCAGCACCAACAGAAGACCATTGCTTTCACATCCTGCATGTGAGCTCCCAAAGGCACCTGGTAGGCCACTGCGAGTAGCAGAGTGCTGGACTAGATGGACTCTGGTCTGATCCAGCAGGCTAGTTCTTATGTTCTTATATAGTAAGAGAAAGGGATATGTATTGCTAAGAAGATACAGTTCGAGAAAGGGATATATATGTGTCACCCAAGAGGAAAGAGAGGTTAATCTTAGAAATTCAGTTTCTCCATGTGATCTTCTCCGTAGGAGATCACATGGATCTGCACAGATATGCAGAAGTTTGATGTGAATCGGAGATTTGCGGCGTTGCGCTTGTTTCTATCTGAAAACGGATCGCACCCAGAAAGTGCCGTCACTATCCTGATGCAAATAGTCCCGTTCATCAAAGGTTCTCCTCATAGTTGGGTGCATAGCCACCCATTCTGACTTTTAAGCAAACTCTACATGGAGGATGAAGATTGTGTGGATCTATGTGGAGCACAGTGTCGCCCATTGAAGTTATGTGCACACAACTGCTTCATCTTCCTCAGAAAGAGAATGATTGTCGGGGTAATCCTTAAATGTTCCCACTTCTGGCAGCCGGCAAGAACACCGACAACATTTTTTTACTGCCAGTTAAACCGCTGAGAAAAGGAAGGCTAGCAAACTCCAATAAACAGATATGTGGAACTTCTCCTTGATGTGTTCCCCTCTTCTGACTTTCCTTTGGAACTGTCCTGGCTATTGTGTTGTTAAGGGCTGCTTCCATGCTCACAAATCTTCCATTTGTCTCCTTCTAAACCAGTGGTGGCGAACCTTTGGCACTCCAGATGTTATGGACTACAATTCCCATCAGCCCCTTCCAGCATGGCCAATTGGCCATTCTGGCAGGGGCTGATGGGAATTGTAGTCCATAACACCTGGAGTGCCAAAGGTTCGCCACCACGGCTCTAGACAGTTGGCACTATAAAGTTTTCAGTCTGCAAACAAGGCTCACAAAATGCCACTTACAAGAAATCCCCTGGTATTTATTTTTAATCCGCTTCATTGATGTTTATGTCTTTAGTTCCTACCTATTTTCCACTGCAGCTAAGATTATTAGTCGCAGAAAAACTTTAATGTAAATTGGTCTTGACTTTTGGAGCCTGCAGCACCTTCGCACGGTTCTCAATCTGTTCTTATTTGCATCTCGGGATAGCAAGCGAGTAAAAATAAACAGACTAGTTGTGTGTTCTGTTGAGATGTTTGGGCCACATAATAGTTTGTGGGGGTATGTGGTGGGCTGCCAGAGGGTGTTGATAATCACAGGCTGGTACAGTTGTGTTTACTGATGTTTTCATAGTGGGAGCTATTCATGTAGCCACTGTGGGTTGAGTATTTGCCTCAGCTCGGCGATGTCTGCAGAGATAACCAGTCATGGGGAACACCAGTTATCACTTGATTCTGTGGTTCTGATGGATCTTAATGTACACTCTTTGCCTTTCCATGCCATTGCTTCAGAAACGCTGTTTTTGATCTTAATTCCAGAGGCCAAGATCAAGAAAGACATCCATTACATGAATCAGCATTTACCAGTGCCCTGAAAATAAGATGAGCCTTGACCTGCCAGTGTAGCCCAGAATTATGTTTCAGCTAGACAGAGGACAGCCCAGTTTCTTAAGTTGTTTTGTTTTCAATCCCCAAGCATATTTGTGGGGGAGCCTACAAGGAGGCCATATAGCTCTTCCCCTTGTTTGTTCATTAACAGTTAGACTGATGTTGAACATGGAGGATCCAAGTCGCCACATCTCAAAAAGGATATCGAAGAGATAGAAAAAGTGCAGAGAAGGGCAACGAGGACGATTGAAGGATTGGAGCACCTTCCTTATGAGGAGAGGCTGCAGCATTTGGGGGTCTTTAGTTTGGAGAGGAGACGTCTGAGGGGGGATATGATTGAAGTCTATAAAATTACGCATGGGGTAGAAAATGTTGACAGAGAGGAATTTTTCTCTCTTTCTCACAATGCTAGAACCAGGGGGCATTCATTGAAAATGCTGGGGGGAAGAATTAGGACTAATAAAAGGAAACACTTCTTCACGCAACGTGTGATTGGTGTTTGGAATATGCTGCCACAGGAGGTGGTGATGATGGCCACTAACCTGGATAGCTTCAAAAAGGGCTTGGACAGATTTATGGAGGAGAAGTCGATCTATGGCTACCAATCTTGATCCTCCTTGATCTCAGATTGCAAATGCCTTAGCAGACCAGGTGTTCGGGAGCAGCAGCAACAGAAGGTCTTTGCTTTCACATCCTGCACGTGAGCTCCCAAAGGCACCTGGTGGGCCGCTGCGAGTAGCAGAGTGCTGGACTAGATGGACTCTGGTCTGATCCAGCAGGCTAGTTCTTATGTTCTTATATTCAAGTAGCTTGGTGAGTAAAAATTGCTAGAGTTATCCTTCACAAATATCCCTTTTAATATCCATTGTTATCCTCCACAAATATCCCTCCACAAATATCCCTGTTTCATATATGTATGTCACTGTTTTCTTCTTTTTGGATAGAGGAGAAATACCTAAGACGTTGAATGCAAGAAGTATCAAACACAAATTAGCCCGTGGAAGAGGCTCCTCTGCGTCTTAATTAATTAGAGAGCCAGCTTGATATAGTGGTTAAGAGCGGTGGTCTCTAATCTGAAGACCCAGGTTTCATTCCCCACTGCTCCACGTGAGTGGCGGATGCTAACCTGGTGAGCCAGGTTTATTTTCCCACTCCTCCACATAAAGTTTGCTAGGTGCTCTTGGGCTAGTCACAGTTCTCTCAGAACTCTCTTAGCCCCTCCTACCTCCCAAGGTGTCTGTTGAGGGGAGAGGAAGGGAAGGAGTTTGTAAACCGCTTTGAGATTCCTTACAGTTGGGGAAAGTGGGGGATAAATCCAAACTCTTCATCTTCTTCCTGCACCTAACAGCTTCTCAGGGGACCAGTGGAATATCATGGCCATGGAAAAGTTACAACACTTAACAGATGTTGTAACTTGGAAACTAAAGTTAAATACGTGGGCGAAAGCAGAGAATGCGTTGAGGTCGGTATGGAGACTACCACTTTAACTCTAAAAAGGGAAGGGGAAGATTAATGATAAAACCCTCGAAAATGTCACTGGGCTCTGGAAGGGACGAATTAGATATTTCTATAAAACAGCTGAAGGAACTGTCAGCGACAGGAAGAACGAGCAAATTGATTTGCTAAAACTTGAAGAATTGAAAGACCTTTCGGCGCACGAGCGTCCCATGGTATAAAAGCTAACACAGAGATCAAGGAAAGGAAAGTACGCGGAAGAGACCCCAACAAGAGAGGGACGGGCCACGTGCTAGACAAGACAAACGATCTCCTCCGCCATACACCTGAAATGGTTCTTTGGGCTATTGTGACCACCCATGGTGGTTAATTAATTAGACGACCTTCATGATACAGTGATTAATGGCATGATGGGTGTAAACAGATCTATGCTAATTAATAATGTGGCTGTCACTGGGATGCCTGGGCACCATAGAAGAGACTGAGAGGAAAGTCTCATACACGTGCCAAAGTTCTGCTTTGTAGCATTAACGTCAAATTCAGTGTGGCACGCACACATGCGTTGAATTACTCTCCGTGCAGCAAAATGTTCTTTGCAAAGTAGTCCTAACTGGGTTATCAGCCATGGGGCGTTTCCCCACTCACCCTGATCCCCCCCTATGCCGCGCGCTGCTCTCAGCGTGCGGCATCCCAGGCGCGCGCCCAGGCGTCCCCACGACGCTCTGCGCGGGGTCATCAAAAGGCGCCCTTTGCAAGAGCGCCAGGGATGCCGCACGCTGAGGGGGCGCGACAGCGGCAGCGTCGGGCTGGCTGCACTGTCGCCGCCCCTCTCGTGGGGAGTGCCGGGGGACCCCGCGCTACTCTCCTCAAGTAGCGTGGGGCTTAAGGTAAGTGGGGAAAGGCCCATGGTTCCTCCTTGCCTGTCTGGATTTCTCCAAGATTCTGTCCTTACCAGTATGTTTTCCTGCGAGCTGCTATCCGTTCACGCGAAGTCTGTATTTGCATTGAAGAAGCAGACCTTGCTTTGGTTACCACTTCTTAGTGTTCTCCTGCAAAATCCTGTCTTTCATTAAAGAGCTGAATTGTCAGCAGTGGGTACAAGCTGAATATCGCAGGGTATCACTTCTGAGTAAACGAGATATCAAGTGGCATCTCTAAGGTCCTTTTCCTATGAGCTCTTTAATCCATTCCGGCTTCTGAAAGCAAACAGATTTTTTTTAAAAGCTTTCACACACTGTAAGGATAAAACACTCTCCTCACTCAGTTAATGAAGCCATAATCCAGGTTTTTCAGAACCTGTTTTTTTGGAAATCTGTGGTGGTGCTTTATTTTTTAGGTGTGCGAAATCTTAACTATGGGCCTTTCCCCACTTACCTTAAGCCCCGCGCTACTCTCCTCAAGTAGCGCGGGGTCCACCGGCACTCCCCACGACAGGGGCAGCGACAACGCAGCCGCCCTGACGCTGACGCTGTCATGCCCCCTCAACGCGCGTCACTCCTGGCGCTCTTGTAAACAGCGCCTTTTGATAAATTTTAATGAATTCCAAACATTGGTTTGGGGCCAACCAGTGAGTTGCAGGATTCTTTGTCAGTATCACCAAGCATGTGTTGAGACAGTGTACAATGTCATGGGGAACGCCTGGGCGCGCACCAGAAATGACGCGCGTCGAGAGCAGCGCGCGGCATAGGAAGGGTCGTGGTGAGTGAGGAAATGCCCTATGTATATGTGGTTCATCAGTTGAGCCTTACTTCTTCAGTTGTACATGAAATCAAGTTGTGTCAGAGAGTTCATATGAGATATCTAGTCCATATGCATCTGAAGAAGGAAGTTCGGACTCTGAAGTGAACTGGATTAGTCTTAAACGCTCCCCTTCTGGTTTACTTTGGTACAGCTACCCTGAGCTTTGGATATGAAGAATTCGCACATTTTACCTAAGCAATTCATATATTCAACTTGCAGTGAGAGCTATTCCAAAGCTATTCCAGTCTATTGATTTCAGGGCTTGGAATGGACTAACTGTGCATAGGATTGCACTTTATGGTATTGGTCAGAAACATGGATCAGTTCATCCAATTCTCAACTTGACCAAACCTGCAGATACTTAAATGCAGTGATTGGAGCCATGAACAGACAAGGCAGGTCTTTCTACAAACCAGAAAAAGATCTCCAGTTTGCAGGAAAAAATGTGAAATCTTAAAAAGTGGGGGGGGGGGGATTAAACCCCCAATAATAGAAGCAGTGCCTGTAACTTTAAGAAAGAAAAACCCTCAGTGGCCATTGCAAGGTAACCGCACAGAATTGCCAGACTTCCAGAGGAGAATTCTGTTAGTAAAAGGCAGCGTGAGGGGGCAGGATCTTCCCAGAGCTGTTATTGGCCTTTGATGGAGCGCACATCAGGGACGAGGCCCAGCAACAACTAGTAAACAACATTCTACAATGAAATCTTTTTTTTGAAAAAAAAATCATGCTTTTATAGACATAATAAATACTGCACAAATAAATACTACATACCACCATTATGCTTATCATGCTTGTCACAATATAACCATATAACAATATTAATTATAAAATATAATTAATACCATCATAAAAAGAGAAAAGCAACATAATCCATACACAAAAATCCAAAATTCTCCATTTCCAGTTCCGAAGAACTGTGACTAGCTCAAGGTCACCCAGCAGGAATGTAGAAGTGCGGAAACACATCTGGTTCGCCAGATAAGCCTCTGCCATTCAGGTGGAGGAGTGGGGGATCAAACCCGGTTCCCCAGATTAGAACACACCTGCTCTTAACCTCTACACCATGCTGGCTATAATGAGATCTATAATGATGATGTAAACTGCTTTGATTCCCCATTGTGGAGAAAGGTAGAGTGTAAATGAATAAACATGGAGGGGGGGCTAATAAACACTAGGATGGTCAATGGGTGAGGAGAGTAGAAAGCAGGGAAATAGGAGGATATGAGGCCTTTCCCCACTTACCTTAAGCCCTTAAGCCCCGCGCTACTCTCCTCAAGTAGCGCGGGGTCCCCCGGCACTCCCCATGACAGGGGCGGCGACAGCGCAGCTGCCCCGACGCTGCCGCTGTTGCGCCCCCTCAGTGCGCGGCATCCCTGGCGCTCTTGTAGATGGCGCCTTTTGATGAGCGGGGTCGTGGGGACGCCCGGCGCGTGCCAGGGATGCTGTGCGCTGAGAGCAGCGCGCGGCATAGGGGGGATCGTGGTGAGTGGGGAAATGCCCATAGTTGAAGCCAAGAGGAGGGGGAAAGAGAGTATTGTGGAGAAGGGCATACAGGGGAGAAAAGAGATCCCTCCCACCAAGTGTGGTTTCCCATCATGCAGCTGGACCTTGCCTTGTGTGAGGCACTGTGACCATAGTTTTCTCAGGCAGAGGTTGCCGGGAGAGGTAAGGAGGGAAAGCTGTAGATGGGGGTAGATAAACATAGACTGGCGAGTGGGTGGGGAGGAGAGAAGGAAGCAGGAAAAGAGGAGAGGCTAAATAGGCTTACAGGAAAAGGGAAAGAGGAAATACTGGAGGAGTGCTTCCCTGAAGTCCTTGTGGGTCTCCTGCTTGTCCTTGAGTAATCTTCAAAATAGTGATTGGGCTCTCCCTACATTCATCTCTCTTTGCTTCTAAAGCACATAGCAATACAACAACCTTTATTAGGCATATTAAAATAGGCTCCAGAGCATTACACGCATTTCTGAAATACAAATCAAACGTACATTCAAAACACAGACAGATAAACTGTGTCTAGCATTGGACGTTACTTAGAAAATTCTGTCACTTGTAAAAGAAATTTTGCTACTTTTTCCAAGAGCACGGCCTCTGTGTTATTTAACAAAAGCTCCACAACAGAGTTGTCAGAGTCTCTTTCAGATTTGTCTAAGACCCGCCCAGGAGAGAAATTCCTAATACCCACATATCTCGGACAGTCAAGTATAATGTGAGCAAGGGTCTCCACTTGGTTTTTACAGTGTGGACAGCATCTATTAAACAGCATCCAGCATCTATTAAACAAATAAATAAATGAATACTCCGACTGGTGCAGTATTGAGAATCAGTACCCTGTATTTATGGGAAATGCTTGAAAATGAAGTGAAGTGTCCCCACGGGTCGTTGGAGGAGGCTCCACTTTGGAACCCTTGTCAGATTATATTTTGTAAACTCGCCTATCTCTGACGACGATCTTGCTGATCAAAATAAATCCAGTTAAAGATTAACATGATCCATCTTTTCCCCTGTGAACATTGTACTAGAATGCCTTTATCTGTTCTGCTCTAGCAAGCGCCCGACGATATTTTCGGATTATTTCACTGAACAGTCTCCTCTTTGCATATGTTTTCCGTACACTGAATAGAAGGAAGGACCTCCTTCAAGGTTCAGGCAGCCTGAATACCTCACTTTAGCCTGAGTTCATCATATCTTAGAACAGGGATGGCAAACCTTTTTGAGACCAAGTGCCCAAACTGCAACCCAAAACCCACTAATTTATCGCAAAGTGCCAACAGGGCAATTTAACCTGAATGCTGAGGTTTTAGTTTAGAAAAAATGGTTGGCTCTGAGGCGTGCGTTACTCGGGAGTAAGCTTGGTGGTAGTTGGCTTTGCTTTGAAGCAACTATGCAACTCTTCCAAAGGGTGAATCACGACCCTAGGAAGGTTTACGCAGAAGCAGTCCCCATTGCCAGCAACCGAGCTTACTCCCAGGTAAAGGATCACGCTTTAGTTCTTTGCATGAAAATCAGTGGGGTTTAACAGCTCTTAACAGGGTTACCTATACTGCTTCCCCAAAACTAGGTCTTAGGTTTAATGCTAATAAACAAGCCCAGTGGCCCAGGCCAGCCTAGATGTGTGTGTGTGTGTGGGGGGCGATTCCCCCCCCCCCACATGATGAACTGTTTGTGCGTGCCCACAGAGAGGGCTCTGAGTGCCACCTCTGGCACCCGTGCCATAGGTTCGCCATCACTGTCTTAGAAGCTACGCAGGGTCAGCCCCAATTAGTCTTCAGATGAGAGATTATTTATTTGATTGATTGATTGATTGATTGATTGATTGATTGATTGATTGATTGATTGATTGATTGATTGATTAAATTTATAGACCGCCTCACCCCCGAAGGGCTCGAGGCGGTTCACAAGTTCGGCAATAACCAGTGCCGCAACATATAACCATAGAAGAACCCCATTAAAACAAGATGCATCAGCAATTACATTGAAATGAATAAAACAAAAATAAAACAGCAGAACATCAAACAAAAGAACAGCGCCTGATCAAAAAAGGCCGGGAAGGGGAAAGGCAGGACCGAAAACAAAATCACGGCTCTGCCAGAATGGAAATGGGTTGCTACACCTAGGAAGGCAGTGGCCAACCACCTGCTCGTCTCTTGCCGTCAATTCCCCAATACCCCGTTCTTCTTAAGGTTAACTTCTATTACAGTAATTATCACTGTTCACCTTTGTGGAAGTCATCAACTTTGCCTGCAGAACACCTGGGTAGCTGGGCATGGTTCTGGCCCGGTGTTCTCTAAACCTAGGGTGAATTATGAGCCATTCCCCCCCTCCTTGCTCCAGAGATAAGAGGCCTTTGTGTTTCTAAATTAGTTTGTTTCCAGGGTAAAATTTAGCAGAGCTCTACCTCCTGTCCTCTCCCCCTCCTCCCAAATAAAGAGGGAGGGGGAATTACCTTGAATGCCGTACGGCGTCAGAATGCAATTTAGTGAAGAATATTGGGATGTGGTGCCCCTGGCTTAGAAATAATGAGCTCCCGACGTGTATTTCTAATCAAGGGATCGGCATGGAGCCGCCATGTTTAGCAAATGTCCTCTCATCAAGGAAGCGGCACGTCAGAAGTTCACGGCGGATGTTATTTTGGTGCCTCACCTTTATATTACACTTGCTTTCATTCACACCCTCTTTCATAATAGCTTAAAGCTTAATTTAAAAAAAAAAGGAAAGAAGCCATGAAGAGAAAAGCACAAGAACGGTCGTCCCTTATCAAATTTGTTCCAGCTTGAGCGAACCAGAAGCCATCCCTGTCGTCCTCAGTTATCTTTGTACGTGGCGCTGTTTTGAAGAGAGATTTAATACACAAAAGATTGTTTCCCCCCAAGATTTGGGCACCTCATAAATCAAGATGACAAGTCACATGACAAGGTTCCCTCGCCCTGTTTTGTGTACGGTATGCAGGCAGGTGATACCGTAGAGTCCTCAGCGGCTTATTTTCTAATAATGTCACAGGGCTGCGCTCGTCACAAGCTATATTAGACTCTACCTCGGTGAGTCTTTTGCCTAAATATTATCTTTTGTGACACACTGTGGAGGCACATTCTGTGCTCTTCTGCTGTTTAATCGGGGAAGCTTAACATGCTTACATTTGGGGGATTTTCTTTATGGTAGAGCCAGGGTTTTCTTTGTTGTTTGTTCACGCAGCGTTGTTCGTAAATTGATTTCCTCCATGTTGACACTGTTGCTAAAATATTTTTGGAGCAGGTATATTTCTAAGAATATGGGGCGGGGGAGGGGTGGTGGTGAATCAGCAGCTTAACATCCTAACTGAGATAAACTGTTCTGTAGATGATACAAAATTGGGTCAAGCACCAATTGGTTATATTCGAGCCCACCTTATATATGTCTGTGTGTGTGTGTCACATAGATTAAAAAACATATATAATACGGGATATACATGTTAGGACGAAGGAAATCTACTGGCATTTAGTAATTTCCAGGAGAAAGTCTGCCACTATCATACAGAGAGAGGGATCAGGGTTGTCCAACAAGTAGTGTAATCTAAATAAATCGGGGAGATCGGGTAAATGTAAAGGAGTGAGATTCACATACTTGGATCTGATTTCCTTGAATCTGAGACAGTGTAGTAATTGGTGGGCCAGAGATTCAACTGAGCCATCGTTACATGGGCACAATTTTTTAGCCTTTTCTTGCTTATTAAATCTGCCATGTAACAAGGCAGAAGGCATAACATTAAACCTGGCGAGCATTATGGCTCTCCTTTGAACAGGGTTTATTAAGCAATACAGGTAGTGTGCTAAGTGGCCCCGTTCAAATGGGAGAGAAAAATACAGGGGGGAGCATGTTTTCTTGGCTGCGGTGATTAGGGTGGAGAACTCTCTATCCAATAGTTGACCTTTTAATTTCCTATAAGCTTCGTGTGTGTGTCACATGCAATATTTGCAAAAGGTCTGTGAGCATAAAGTTCAGTGCATGGAGACCTAAACCCTATGACTGATATCTCATCAAATTGGCAACAACTACGCAATTCAAATTTGATACCCAGTGGAAATTTTATTTATTTTATTTACTTTACAACGTTTCTATGCCACTTTCCCACACAATGCTGGGGAGCTGACATCCTTCCTCTCTGTGGGAACCAGGACTGAGGACAGACAAGTGTGCTTGGTAAATTTCGAGTTCGGTTTTTTAAAATCTGGAAATTTTCGGTAAAGTCAAATAATGCCAAGCCCCATTAGCTTCTTGCCAGTTGTGTTTTCAGGTTTTATAAACCTGAACCCAAAAAAATTCAGTTCTCCCAATCTGTGCCTCTGAAGTCCACATGGACTTGAGCAGCGGTGGTGGGGATATCTTCTCCCCATTCCCCCCCCCCCTGCTCCCTGCTGCCCTGCTATTTCCCAAGTCCACCTGAACGTGGGAACTGGCAGCATCCTAAGACACAGAGCTTGAACTGATTGCTGAAGTCCAGCATTCACTTGAAGCTCTTCCTGCTGCACCAGTTACTGGTTCCCATGTATGCCTTTGCAATCGGGTAGGGGGAGTGCTGGCAGAGAGTGGCACAGTGTGACACAAACCCACATTGCCTACATTTACGGCCCATACAGTACTGAAATAGTGGGGATATTTAGCATTTAAAAAACCCATGAAGACTATTAGAGAATGTTGGGATTGTAGCCTTAAAGGGGCACAGGGTGGGTGGTCCTCGAGCTGCTGCGATGGGATGATTGACAGCCTCAGCTTCCCTTCCCTACGCAGCAGTGGCGTAGTGGTTAAGAACAGGTGCATTCTAATCTGGAGGACCGGGTTTGATTCCCCGCTCTGCCACTTGAGCTGTGGAGGCTTATCTGGGGAACTAGATTAGCCCTGTGCACTCCCAACACATGCCAGCTGGGTGACCTTGGGCAAATCACAGCTCTAAAGAGCTCTCTCAGCCCCACCCACCTTACAGGGTGTTTGTTGTGGGAGTGGGGGGAGGGGGGATGGAGATTGTAAGACCCTTTGAATCTCCTTACAGGAGGGGTGTGTGTATGTAAATCCAAACTCTTTTCTTCTTCTTCCCTGTTGTCATTTGGTTTTGTTGCTTGTTCCTTGCTCTTGCTTTATAGACTGTTAATTTCGAAACATGTGAATCGGGGAAAGGGCAGAAAGAGATAATTGGTTCTCTTGCTACTAAAGACACTGCTGTCCTGAAGTCCTCACTGTTTTCCTTGGAACGCTCTCTCCTGGGTGAGAGATCATAAATCTCATGGGAGATCTTTTATAAATTAGAAAAGTCCTGGTTCCCATCACTGTTTTGTTTAATTTCTATGTTGTAGTCTCTCATTCCTGTACCCTTTAAGCTTTCCTTAAGCTAAACAATTTGCATTTCTTTACTTTGGTAACCCGCTCTGATGTATTTGTAGAATGTTCCTATATACTCTCCAGGGCTCTTTTTTAATCTAAGGGGTTAAGGTATCAAAGCCATCCATTCCTGTAACTCAGTGTTGTTGTTCTTTGTTAATTCTGTTTTATGTTGATGACCGTGATTCAACATAAAAATCACTTGTGATTTATATAAAGGGGCCACTCTTTTCATCTCCCAATAGGAAATGCCCCTTCAACACTGCTGACGAATACCCTTTCATTCTTTGCTGCTTCACCAGGTTGTCGGCACATAATCGTGTTGTGATCTAATCTTTATGTTTTATTTCTTTTATTAGATTTACATCCTACCCTCCCAAACCGAAGTCTGACTCAGGGCGGCGTACAGACATAATTAAGACAGTTCTAACAACACATAACATTCAGCATATACGCATATCATTAAAACTCAAGATGGTGGTAAAAATTATTTAAGCCAACAAAGCTACCTGGTCCAGCTTGACCACAGACCCATCATTAAGCAGTCCAAGTATGGGCAAATCAAGGAGGATTAGCCCTGTGCACTCCAACACATGCCAGCTGGGTGACCTTGGGCAAATCACAGCTCTTCAGAGCTCTCTCAGCCCCACCCACCTTACAGGGTGTTTGTTGTGGGAGTGGGGGGGAATGGAGGGAACTGTGTAGGGAGGCCAACAGATGACTTTGGGACATTTGATCGGCTTCAGCCAAAGGCCCAGTGGAACATTTCTGTCTTACAGGCCCTGCAGAACTGATTAAGGTCCCACAACTCCCTGGTGTCAGCTGACTGAGAGTTCCACCAGGCTGGAGCCAGGGCAGAAACGGCCCTGGCTCTGGTCGAGGCCAATTGGATGTCTTTGGGGCCAGGGACCACCAGAGGATTTTTATCAGATGACTGAAGCATTATTATTATTATTATTCCCCCCCCCCCCCCCCCCCCCCCCCCCCCCCCCCCCCCCCCCCCCCCCCCCCCGGCCCCCACCCCCCCCCCCCCCCGCCCCCCCCCCCCCCCGCCCCCCCCCCCCCCCCCCCCCCCCCCCCCCCACCCCCCCCCGCCCCCACCCCCCCCCCCCCCCACCCCCCCCCCCCCCCACCCCCCCCCCCCCCCACCCCCCCCCCCCCCCACCCCCCCCCCCCCCCACCCCCCCCCCCCCCCACCCCCCCCCCCCCCCACCCCCCCCCCCCCCCACCCCCCCCCCCCCCCACCCCCCCCCCCCCCCACCCCCCCCCCCCCCCACCCCCCCCCCCCCCCACCCCCCCCCCCCCCCACCCCCCCCCCCCCCCACCCCCCCCCCCCCCCACCCCCCCCCCCCCCCACCCCCCCCCCCCCCCACCCCCCCCCCCCCCCACCCCCCCCCCCCCCCACCCCCCCCCCCCCCCACCCCCCCCCCCCCCCACCCCCCCCCCCCCCCACCCCCCCCCCCCCCCACCCCCCCCCCCCCCCACCCCCCCCCCCCCCCACCCCCCCCCCCCCCCACCCCCCCCCCCCCCCACCCCCCCCCCCCCCCACCCCCCCCCCCCCCCACCCCCCCCCCCCCCCACCCCCCCCCCCCCCCACCCCCCCCCCCCCCCACCCCCCCCCCCCCCCACCCCCCCCCCCCCCCACCCCCCCCCCCCCCCACCCCCCCCCCCCCCCACCCCCCCCCCCCCCCACCCCCCCCCCCCCCCACCCCCCCCCCCCCCCACCCCCCCCCCCCCCCACCCCCCCCCCCCCCCACCCCCCCCCCCCCCCACCCCCCCCCCCCCCCACCCCCCCCCCCCCCCACCCCCCCCCCCCCCCACCCCCCCCCCCCCCCACCCCCCCCCCCCCCCACCCCCCCCCCCCCCCACCCCCCCCCCCCCCCACCCCCCCCCCCCCCCACCCCCCCCCCCCCCCACCCCCCCCCCCCCCCACCCCCCCCCCCCCCCACCCCCCCCCCCCCCCACCCCCCCCCCCCCCCACCCCCCCCCCCCCCCACCCCCCCCCCCCCCCACCCCCCCCCCCCCCCACCCCCCCCCCCCCCCACCCCCCCCCCCCCCCACCCCCCCCCCCCCCCACCCCCCCCCCCCCCCACCCCCCCCCCCCCCCACCCCCCCCCCCCCCCACCCCCCCCCCCCCCCACCCCCCCCCCCCCCCACCCCCCCCCCCCCCCACCCCCCCCCCCCCCCACCCCCCCCCCCCCCCACCCCCCCCCCCCCCCACCCCCCCCCCCCCCCACCCCCCCCCCCCCCCACCCCCCCCCCCCCCCACCCCCCCCCCCCCCCACCCCCCCCCCCCCCCACCCCCCCCCCCCCCCACCCCCCCCCCCCCCCACCCCCCCCCCCCCCCACCCCCCCCCCCCCCCACCCCCCCCCCCCCCCACCCCCCCCCCCCCCCACCCCCCCCCCCCCCCACCCCCCCCCCCCCCCACCCCCCCCCCCCCCCACCCCCCCCCCCCCCCACCCCCCCCCCCCCCCACCCCCCCCCCCCCCCACCCCCCCCCCCCCCCACCCCCCCCCCCCCCCACCCCCCCCCCCCCCCACCCCCCCCCCCCCCCACCCCCCCCCCCCCCCACCCCCCCCCCCCCCCACCCCCCCCCCCCCCCACCCCCCCCCCCCCCCACCCCCCCCCCCCCCCACCCCCCCCCCCCCCCACCCCCCCCCCCCCCCACCCCCCCCCCCCCCCACCCCCCCCCCCCCCCACCCCCCCCCCCCCCCACCCCCCCCCCCCCCCACCCCCCCCCCCCCCCACCCCCCCCCCCCCCCACCCCCCCCCCCCCCCACCCCCCCCCCCCCCCACCCCCCCCCCCCCCCACCCCCCCCCCCCCCCACCCCCCCCCCCCCCCACCCCCCCCCCCCCCCACCCCCCCCCCCCCCCACCCCCCCCCCCCCCCACCCCCCCCCCCCCCCACCCCCCCCCCCCCCCACCCCCCCCCCCCCCCACCCCCCCCCCCCCCCACCCCCCCCCCCCCCCACCCCCCCCCCCCCCCACCCCCCCCCCCCCCCACCCCCCCCCCCCCCCACCCCCCCCCCCCCCCACCCCCCCCCCCCCCCACCCCCCCCCCCCCCCACCCCCCCCCCCCCCCACCCCCCCCCCCCCCCACCCCCCCCCCCCCCCACCCCCCCCCCCCCCCACCCCCCCCCCCCCCCACCCCCCCCCCCCCCCACCCCCCCCCCCCCCCACCCCCCCCCCCCCCCACCCCCCCCCCCCCCCACCCCCCCCCCCCCCCACCCCCCCCCCCCCCCACCCCCCCCCCCCCCCACCCCCCCCCCCCCCCACCCCCCCCCCCCCCCACCCCCCCCCCCCCCCACCCCCCCCCCCCCCCACCCCCCCCCCCCCCCACCCCCCCCCCCCCCCACCCCCCCCCCCCCCCACCCCCCCCCCCCCCCACCCCCCCCCCCCCCCACCCCCCCCCCCCCCCACCCCCCCCCCCCCCCACCCCCCCCCCCCCCCACCCCCCCCCCCCCCCACCCCCCCCCCCCCCCACCCCCCCCCCCCCCCACCCCCCCCCCCCCCCACCCCCCCCCCCCCCCACCCCCCCCCCCCCCCACCCCCCCCCCCCCCCACCCCCCCCCCCCCCCACCCCCCCCCCCCCCCACCCCCCCCCCCCCCCACCCCCCCCCCCCCCCACCCCCCCCCCCCCCCACCCCCCCCCCCCCCCACCCCCCCCCCCCCCCACCCCCCCCCCCCCCCACCCCCCCCCCCCCCCACCCCCCCCCCCCCCCACCCCCCCCCCCCCCCACCCCCCCCCCCCCCCACCCCCCCCCCCCCCCACCCCCCCCCCCCCCCACCCCCCCCCCCCCCCACCCCCCCCCCCCCCCACCCCCCCCCCCCCCCACCCCCCCCCCCCCCCACCCCCCCCCCCCCCCACCCCCCCCCCCCCCCACCCCCCCCCCCCCCCACCCCCCCCCCCCCCCACCCCCCCCCCCCCCCACCCCCCCCCCCCCCCACCCCCCCCCCCCCCCACCCCCCCCCCCCCCCACCCCCCCCCCCCCCCACCCCCCCCCCCCCCCACCCCCCCCCCCCCCCACCCCCCCCCCCCCCCACCCCCCCCCCCCCCCACCCCCCCCCCCCCCCACCCCCCCCCCCCCCCACCCCCCCCCCCCCCCACCCCCCCCCCCCCCCACCCCCCCCCCCCCCCACCCCCCCCCCCCCCCACCCCCCCCCCCCCCCACCCCCCCCCCCCCCCACCCCCCCCCCCCCCCACCCCCCCCCCCCCCCACCCCCCCCCCCCCCCACCCCCCCCCCCCCCCACCCCCCCCCCCCCCCACCCCCCCCCCCCCCCACCCCCCCCCCCCCCCACCCCCCCCCCCCCCCACCCCCCCCCCCCCCCACCCCCCCCCCCCCCCACCCCCCCCCCCCCCCACCCCCCCCCCCCCCCACCCCCCCCCCCCCCCACCCCCCCCCCCCCCCACCCCCCCCCCCCCCCACCCCCCCCCCCCCCCACCCCCCCCCCCCCCCACCCCCCCCCCCCCCCACCCCCCCCCCCCCCCACCCCCCCCCCCCCCCACCCCCCCCCCCCCCCACCCCCCCCCCCCCCCACCCCCCCCCCCCCCCACCCCCCCCCCCCCCCACCCCCCCCCCCCCCCACCCCCCCCCCCCCCCACCCCCCCCCCCCCCCACCCCCCCCCCCCCCCACCCCCCCCCCCCCCCACCCCCCCCCCCCCCCACCCCCCCCCCCCCCCACCCCCCCCCCCCCCCACCCCCCCCCCCCCCCACCCCCCCCCCCCCCCACCCCCCCCCCCCCCCACCCCCCCCCCCCCCCACCCCCCCCCCCCCCCACCCCCCCCCCCCCCCACCCCCCCCCCCCCCCACCCCCCCCCCCCCCCACCCCCCCCCCCCCCCACCCCCCCCCCCCCCCACCCCCCCCCCCCCCCACCCCCCCCCCCCCCCACCCCCCCCCCCCCCCACCCCCCCCCCCCCCCACCCCCCCCCCCCCCCACCCCCCCCCCCCCCCACCCCCCCCCCCCCCCACCCCCCCCCCCCCCCACCCCCCCCCCCCCCCACCCCCCCCCCCCCCCACCCCCCCCCCCCCCCACCCCCCCCCCCCCCCACCCCCCCCCCCCCCCACCCCCCCCCCCCCCCACCCCCCCCCCCCCCCACCCCCCCCCCCCCCCACCCCCCCCCCCCCCCACCCCCCCCCCCCCCCACCCCCCCCCCCCCCCACCCCCCCCCCCCCCCACCCCCCCCCCCCCCCACCCCCCCCCCCCCCCACCCCCCCCCCCCCCCACCCCCCCCCCCCCCCACCCCCCCCCCCCCCCACCCCCCCCCCCCCCCACCCCCCCCCCCCCCCACCCCCCCCCCCCCCCACCCCCCCCCCCCCCCACCCCCCCCCCCCCCCACCCCCCCCCCCCCCCACCCCCCCCCCCCCCCACCCCCCCCCCCCCCCACCCCCCCCCCCCCCCACCCCCCCCCCCCCCCACCCCCCCCCCCCCCCACCCCCCCCCCCCCCCACCCCCCCCCCCCCCCACCCCCCCCCCCCCCCACCCCCCCCCCCCCCCACCCCCCCCCCCCCCCACCCCCCCCCCCCCCCACCCCCCCCCCCCCCCACCCCCCCCCCCCCCCACCCCCCCCCCCCCCCACCCCCCCCCCCCCCCACCCCCCCCCCCCCCCACCCCCCCCCCCCCCCACCCCCCCCCCCCCCCACCCCCCCCCCCCCCCACCCCCCCCCCCCCCCACCCCCCCCCCCCCCCACCCCCCCCCCCCCCCACCCCCCCCCCCCCCCACCCCCCCCCCCCCCCACCCCCCCCCCCCCCCACCCCCCCCCCCCCCCACCCCCCCCCCCCCCCACCCCCCCCCCCCCCCACCCCCCCCCCCCCCCACCCCCCCCCCCCCCCACCCCCCCCCCCCCCCACCCCCCCCCCCCCCCACCCCCCCCCCCCCCCACCCCCCCCCCCCCCCACCCCCCCCCCCCCCCACCCCCCCCCCCCCCCACCCCCCCCCCCCCCCACCCCCCCCCCCCCCCACCCCCCCCCCCCCCCACCCCCCCCCCCCCCCACCCCCCCCCCCCCCCACCCCCCCCCCCCCCCACCCCCCCCCCCCCCCACCCCCCCCCCCCCCCACCCCCCCCCCCCCCCACCCCCCCCCCCCCCCACCCCCCCCCCCCCCCACCCCCCCCCCCCCCCACCCCCCCCCCCCCCCACCCCCCCCCCCCCCCACCCCCCCCCCCCCCCACCCCCCCCCCCCCCCACCCCCCCCCCCCCCCACCCCCCCCCCCCCCCACCCCCCCCCCCCCCCACCCCCCCCCCCCCCCACCCCCCCCCCCCCCCACCCCCCCCCCCCCCCACCCCCCCCCCCCCCCACCCCCCCCCCCCCCCACCCCCCCCCCCCCCCACCCCCCCCCCCCCCCACCCCCCCCCCCCCCCACCCCCCCCCCCCCCCACCCCCCCCCCCCCCCACCCCCCCCCCCCCCCACCCCCCCCCCCCCCCACCCCCCCCCCCCCCCACCCCCCCCCCCCCCCACCCCCCCCCCCCCCCACCCCCCCCCCCCCCCACCCCCCCCCCCCCCCACCCCCCCCCCCCCCCACCCCCCCCCCCCCCCACCCCCCCCCCCCCCCACCCCCCCCCCCCCCCACCCCCCCCCCCCCCCACCCCCCCCCCCCCCCACCCCCCCCCCCCCCCACCCCCCCCCCCCCCCACCCCCCCCCCCCCCCACCCCCCCCCCCCCCCACCCCCCCCCCCCCCCACCCCCCCCCCCCCCCACCCCCCCCCCCCCCCACCCCCCCCCCCCCCCACCCCCCCCCCCCCCCACCCCCCCCCCCCCCCACCCCCCCCCCCCCCCACCCCCCCCCCCCCCCACCCCCCCCCCCCCCCACCCCCCCCCCCCCCCACCCCCCCCCCCCCCCACCCCCCCCCCCCCCCACCCCCCCCCCCCCCCACCCCCCCCCCCCCCCACCCCCCCCCCCCCCCACCCCCCCCCCCCCCCACCCCCCCCCCCCCCCACCCCCCCCCCCCCCCACCCCCCCCCCCCCCCACCCCCCCCCCCCCCCACCCCCCCCCCCCCCCACCCCCCCCCCCCCCCACCCCCCCCCCCCCCCACCCCCCCCCCCCCCCACCCCCCCCCCCCCCCACCCCCCCCCCCCCCCACCCCCCCCCCCCCCCACCCCCCCCCCCCCCCACCCCCCCCCCCCCCCACCCCCCCCCCCCCCCACCCCCCCCCCCCCCCACCCCCCCCCCCCCCCACCCCCCCCCCCCCCCACCCCCCCCCCCCCCCACCCCCCCCCCCCCCCACCCCCCCCCCCCCCCACCCCCCCCCCCCCCCACCCCCCCCCCCCCCCACCCCCCCCCCCCCCCACCCCCCCCCCCCCCCACCCCCCCCCCCCCCCACCCCCCCCCCCCCCCACCCCCCCCCCCCCCCACCCCCCCCCCCCCCCACCCCCCCCCCCCCCCACCCCCCCCCCCCCCCACCCCCCCCCCCCCCCACCCCCCCCCCCCCCCACCCCCCCCCCCCCCCACCCCCCCCCCCCCCCACCCCCCCCCCCCCCCACCCCCCCCCCCCCCCACCCCCCCCCCCCCCCACCCCCCCCCCCCCCCACCCCCCCCCCCCCCCACCCCCCCCCCCCCCCACCCCCCCCCCCCCCCACCCCCCCCCCCCCCCACCCCCCCCCCCCCCCACCCCCCCCCCCCCCCACCCCCCCCCCCCCCCACCCCCCCCCCCCCCCACCCCCCCCCCCCCCCACCCCCCCCCCCCCCCACCCCCCCCCCCCCCCACCCCCCCCCCCCCCCACCCCCCCCCCCCCCCACCCCCCCCCCCCCCCACCCCCCCCCCCCCCCACCCCCCCCCCCCCCCACCCCCCCCCCCCCCCACCCCCCCCCCCCCCCACCCCCCCCCCCCCCCACCCCCCCCCCCCCCCACCCCCCCCCCCCCCCACCCCCCCCCCCCCCCACCCCCCCCCCCCCCCACCCCCCCCCCCCCCCACCCCCCCCCCCCCCCACCCCCCCCCCCCCCCACCCCCCCCCCCCCCCACCCCCCCCCCCCCCCACCCCCCCCCCCCCCCACCCCCCCCCCCCCCCACCCCCCCCCCCCCCCACCCCCCCCCCCCCCCACCCCCCCCCCCCCCCACCCCCCCCCCCCCCCACCCCCCCCCCCCCCCACCCCCCCCCCCCCCCACCCCCCCCCCCCCCCACCCCCCCCCCCCCCCACCCCCCCCCCCCCCCACCCCCCCCCCCCCCCACCCCCCCCCCCCCCCACCCCCCCCCCCCCCCACCCCCCCCCCCCCCCACCCCCCCCCCCCCCCACCCCCCCCCCCCCCCACCCCCCCCCCCCCCCACCCCCCCCCCCCCCCACCCCCCCCCCCCCCCACCCCCCCCCCCCCCCACCCCCCCCCCCCCCCACCCCCCCCCCCCCCCACCCCCCCCCCCCCCCACCCCCCCCCCCCCCCACCCCCCCCCCCCCCCACCCCCCCCCCCCCCCACCCCCCCCCCCCCCCACCCCCCCCCCCCCCCACCCCCCCCCCCCCCCACCCCCCCCCCCCCCCACCCCCCCCCCCCCCCACCCCCCCCCCCCCCCACCCCCCCCCCCCCCCACCCCCCCCCCCCCCCACCCCCCCCCCCCCCCACCCCCCCCCCCCCCCACCCCCCCCCCCCCCCACCCCCCCCCCCCCCCACCCCCCCCCCCCCCCACCCCCCCCCCCCCCCACCCCCCCCCCCCCCCACCCCCCCCCCCCCCCACCCCCCCCCCCCCCCACCCCCCCCCCCCCCCACCCCCCCCCCCCCCCACCCCCCCCCCCCCCCACCCCCCCCCCCCCCCACCCCCCCCCCCCCCCACCCCCCCCCCCCCCCACCCCCCCCCCCCCCCACCCCCCCCCCCCCCCACCCCCCCCCCCCCCCACCCCCCCCCCCCCCCACCCCCCCCCCCCCCCACCCCCCCCCCCCCCCACCCCCCCCCCCCCCCACCCCCCCCCCCCCCCACCCCCCCCCCCCCCCACCCCCCCCCCCCCCCACCCCCCCCCCCCCCCACCCCCCCCCCCCCCCACCCCCCCCCCCCCCCACCCCCCCCCCCCCCCACCCCCCCCCCCCCCCACCCCCCCCCCCCCCCACCCCCCCCCCCCCCCACCCCCCCCCCCCCCCACCCCCCCCCCCCCCCACCCCCCCCCCCCCCCACCCCCCCCCCCCCCCACCCCCCCCCCCCCCCACCCCCCCCCCCCCCCACCCCCCCCCCCCCCCACCCCCCCCCCCCCCCACCCCCCCCCCCCCCCACCCCCCCCCCCCCCCACCCCCCCCCCCCCCCACCCCCCCCCCCCCCCACCCCCCCCCCCCCCCACCCCCCCCCCCCCCCACCCCCCCCCCCCCCCACCCCCCCCCCCCCCCACCCCCCCCCCCCCCCACCCCCCCCCCCCCCCACCCCCCCCCCCCCCCACCCCCCCCCCCCCCCACCCCCCCCCCCCCCCACCCCCCCCCCCCCCCACCCCCCCCCCCCCCCACCCCCCCCCCCCCCCACCCCCCCCCCCCCCCACCCCCCCCCCCCCCCACCCCCCCCCCCCCCCACCCCCCCCCCCCCCCACCCCCCCCCCCCCCCACCCCCCCCCCCCCCCACCCCCCCCCCCCCCCACCCCCCCCCCCCCCCACCCCCCCCCCCCCCCACCCCCCCCCCCCCCCACCCCCCCCCCCCCCCACCCCCCCCCCCCCCCACCCCCCCCCCCCCCCACCCCCCCCCCCCCCCACCCCCCCCCCCCCCCACCCCCCCCCCCCCCCACCCCCCCCCCCCCCCACCCCCCCCCCCCCCCACCCCCCCCCCCCCCCACCCCCCCCCCCCCCCACCCCCCCCCCCCCCCACCCCCCCCCCCCCCCACCCCCCCCCCCCCCCACCCCCCCCCCCCCCCACCCCCCCCCCCCCCCACCCCCCCCCCCCCCCACCCCCCCCCCCCCCCACCCCCCCCCCCCCCCACCCCCCCCCCCCCCCACCCCCCCCCCCCCCCACCCCCCCCCCCCCCCACCCCCCCCCCCCCCCACCCCCCCCCCCCCCCACCCCCCCCCCCCCCCACCCCCCCCCCCCCCCACCCCCCCCCCCCCCCACCCCCCCCCCCCCCCACCCCCCCCCCCCCCCACCCCCCCCCCCCCCCACCCCCCCCCCCCCCCACCCCCCCCCCCCCCCACCCCCCCCCCCCCCCACCCCCCCCCCCCCCCACCCCCCCCCCCCCCCACCCCCCCCCCCCCCCACCCCCCCCCCCCCCCACCCCCCCCCCCCCCCACCCCCCCCCCCCCCCACCCCCCCCCCCCCCCACCCCCCCCCCCCCCCACCCCCCCCCCCCCCCACCCCCCCCCCCCCCCACCCCCCCCCCCCCCCACCCCCCCCCCCCCCCACCCCCCCCCCCCCCCACCCCCCCCCCCCCCCACCCCCCCCCCCCCCCACCCCCCCCCCCCCCCACCCCCCCCCCCCCCCACCCCCCCCCCCCCCCACCCCCCCCCCCCCCCACCCCCCCCCCCCCCCACCCCCCCCCCCCCCCACCCCCCCCCCCCCCCACCCCCCCCCCCCCCCACCCCCCCCCCCCCCCACCCCCCCCCCCCCCCACCCCCCCCCCCCCCCACCCCCCCCCCCCCCCACCCCCCCCCCCCCCCACCCCCCCCCCCCCCCACCCCCCCCCCCCCCCACCCCCCCCCCCCCCCACCCCCCCCCCCCCCCACCCCCCCCCCCCCCCACCCCCCCCCCCCCCCACCCCCCCCCCCCCCCACCCCCCCCCCCCCCCACCCCCCCCCCCCCCCACCCCCCCCCCCCCCCACCCCCCCCCCCCCCCACCCCCCCCCCCCCCCACCCCCCCCCCCCCCCACCCCCCCCCCCCCCCACCCCCCCCCCCCCCCACCCCCCCCCCCCCCCACCCCCCCCCCCCCCCACCCCCCCCCCCCCCCACCCCCCCCCCCCCCCACCCCCCCCCCCCCCCACCCCCCCCCCCCCCCACCCCCCCCCCCCCCCACCCCCCCCCCCCCCCACCCCCCCCCCCCCCCACCCCCCCCCCCCCCCACCCCCCCCCCCCCCCACCCCCCCCCCCCCCCACCCCCCCCCCCCCCCACCCCCCCCCCCCCCCACCCCCCCCCCCCCCCACCCCCCCCCCCCCCCACCCCCCCCCCCCCCCACCCCCCCCCCCCCCCACCCCCCCCCCCCCCCACCCCCCCCCCCCCCCACCCCCCCCCCCCCCCACCCCCCCCCCCCCCCACCCCCCCCCCCCCCCACCCCCCCCCCCCCCCACCCCCCCCCCCCCCCACCCCCCCCCCCCCCCACCCCCCCCCCCCCCCACCCCCCCCCCCCCCCACCCCCCCCCCCCCCCACCCCCCCCCCCCCCCACCCCCCCCCCCCCCCACCCCCCCCCCCCCCCACCCCCCCCCCCCCCCACCCCCCCCCCCCCCCACCCCCCCCCCCCCCCACCCCCCCCCCCCCCCACCCCCCCCCCCCCCCACCCCCCCCCCCCCCCACCCCCCCCCCCCCCCACCCCCCCCCCCCCCCACCCCCCCCCCCCCCCACCCCCCCCCCCCCCCACCCCCCCCCCCCCCCACCCCCCCCCCCCCCCACCCCCCCCCCCCCCCACCCCCCCCCCCCCCCACCCCCCCCCCCCCCCACCCCCCCCCCCCCCCACCCCCCCCCCCCCCCACCCCCCCCCCCCCCCACCCCCCCCCCCCCCCACCCCCCCCCCCCCCCACCCCCCCCCCCCCCCACCCCCCCCCCCCCCCACCCCCCCCCCCCCCCACCCCCCCCCCCCCCCACCCCCCCCCCCCCCCACCCCCCCCCCCCCCCACCCCCCCCCCCCCCCACCCCCCCCCCCCCCCACCCCCCCCCCCCCCCACCCCCCCCCCCCCCCACCCCCCCCCCCCCCCACCCCCCCCCCCCCCCACCCCCCCCCCCCCCCACCCCCCCCCCCCCCCACCCCCCCCCCCCCCCACCCCCCCCCCCCCCCACCCCCCCCCCCCCCCACCCCCCCCCCCCCCCACCCCCCCCCCCCCCCACCCCCCCCCCCCCCCACCCCCCCCCCCCCCCACCCCCCCCCCCCCCCACCCCCCCCCCCCCCCACCCCCCCCCCCCCCCACCCCCCCCCCCCCCCACCCCCCCCCCCCCCCACCCCCCCCCCCCCCCACCCCCCCCCCCCCCCACCCCCCCCCCCCCCCACCCCCCCCCCCCCCCACCCCCCCCCCCCCCCACCCCCCCCCCCCCCCACCCCCCCCCCCCCCCACCCCCCCCCCCCCCCACCCCCCCCCCCCCCCACCCCCCCCCCCCCCCACCCCCCCCCCCCCCCACCCCCCCCCCCCCCCACCCCCCCCCCCCCCCACCCCCCCCCCCCCCCACCCCCCCCCCCCCCCACCCCCCCCCCCCCCCACCCCCCCCCCCCCCCACCCCCCCCCCCCCCCACCCCCCCCCCCCCCCACCCCCCCCCCCCCCCACCCCCCCCCCCCCCCACCCCCCCCCCCCCCCACCCCCCCCCCCCCCCACCCCCCCCCCCCCCCACCCCCCCCCCCCCCCACCCCCCCCCCCCCCCACCCCCCCCCCCCCCCACCCCCCCCCCCCCCCACCCCCCCCCCCCCCCACCCCCCCCCCCCCCCACCCCCCCCCCCCCCCACCCCCCCCCCCCCCCACCCCCCCCCCCCCCCACCCCCCCCCCCCCCCACCCCCCCCCCCCCCCACCCCCCCCCCCCCCCACCCCCCCCCCCCCCCACCCCCCCCCCCCCCCACCCCCCCCCCCCCCCACCCCCCCCCCCCCCCACCCCCCCCCCCCCCCACCCCCCCCCCCCCCCACCCCCCCCCCCCCCCACCCCCCCCCCCCCCCACCCCCCCCCCCCCCCACCCCCCCCCCCCCCCACCCCCCCCCCCCCCCACCCCCCCCCCCCCCCACCCCCCCCCCCCCCCACCCCCCCCCCCCCCCACCCCCCCCCCCCCCCACCCCCCCCCCCCCCCACCCCCCCCCCCCCCCACCCCCCCCCCCCCCCACCCCCCCCCCCCCCCACCCCCCCCCCCCCCCACCCCCCCCCCCCCCCACCCCCCCCCCCCCCCACCCCCCCCCCCCCCCACCCCCCCCCCCCCCCACCCCCCCCCCCCCCCACCCCCCCCCCCCCCCACCCCCCCCCCCCCCCACCCCCCCCCCCCCCCACCCCCCCCCCCCCCCACCCCCCCCCCCCCCCACCCCCCCCCCCCCCCACCCCCCCCCCCCCCCACCCCCCCCCCCCCCCACCCCCCCCCCCCCCCACCCCCCCCCCCCCCCACCCCCCCCCCCCCCCACCCCCCCCCCCCCCCACCCCCCCCCCCCCCCACCCCCCCCCCCCCCCACCCCCCCCCCCCCCCACCCCCCCCCCCCCCCACCCCCCCCCCCCCCCACCCCCCCCCCCCCCCACCCCCCCCCCCCCCCACCCCCCCCCCCCCCCACCCCCCCCCCCCCCCACCCCCCCCCCCCCCCACCCCCCCCCCCCCCCACCCCCCCCCCCCCCCACCCCCCCCCCCCCCCACCCCCCCCCCCCCCCACCCCCCCCCCCCCCCACCCCCCCCCCCCCCCACCCCCCCCCCCCCCCACCCCCCCCCCCCCCCACCCCCCCCCCCCCCCACCCCCCCCCCCCCCCACCCCCCCCCCCCCCCACCCCCCCCCCCCCCCACCCCCCCCCCCCCCCACCCCCCCCCCCCCCCACCCCCCCCCCCCCCCACCCCCCCCCCCCCCCACCCCCCCCCCCCCCCACCCCCCCCCCCCCCCACCCCCCCCCCCCCCCACCCCCCCCCCCCCCCACCCCCCCCCCCCCCCACCCCCCCCCCCCCCCACCCCCCCCCCCCCCCACCCCCCCCCCCCCCCACCCCCCCCCCCCCCCACCCCCCCCCCCCCCCACCCCCCCCCCCCCCCACCCCCCCCCCCCCCCACCCCCCCCCCCCCCCACCCCCCCCCCCCCCCACCCCCCCCCCCCCCCACCCCCCCCCCCCCCCACCCCCCCCCCCCCCCACCCCCCCCCCCCCCCACCCCCCCCCCCCCCCACCCCCCCCCCCCCCCACCCCCCCCCCCCCCCACCCCCCCCCCCCCCCACCCCCCCCCCCCCCCACCCCCCCCCCCCCCCACCCCCCCCCCCCCCCACCCCCCCCCCCCCCCACCCCCCCCCCCCCCCACCCCCCCCCCCCCCCACCCCCCCCCCCCCCCACCCCCCCCCCCCCCCACCCCCCCCCCCCCCCACCCCCCCCCCCCCCCACCCCCCCCCCCCCCCACCCCCCCCCCCCCCCACCCCCCCCCCCCCCCACCCCCCCCCCCCCCCACCCCCCCCCCCCCCCACCCCCCCCCCCCCCCACCCCCCCCCCCCCCCACCCCCCCCCCCCCCCACCCCCCCCCCCCCCCACCCCCCCCCCCCCCCACCCCCCCCCCCCCCCACCCCCCCCCCCCCCCACCCCCCCCCCCCCCCACCCCCCCCCCCCCCCACCCCCCCCCCCCCCCACCCCCCCCCCCCCCCACCCCCCCCCCCCCCCACCCCCCCCCCCCCCCACCCCCCCCCCCCCCCACCCCCCCCCCCCCCCACCCCCCCCCCCCCCCACCCCCCCCCCCCCCCACCCCCCCCCCCCCCCACCCCCCCCCCCCCCCACCCCCCCCCCCCCCCACCCCCCCCCCCCCCCACCCCCCCCCCCCCCCACCCCCCCCCCCCCCCACCCCCCCCCCCCCCCACCCCCCCCCCCCCCCACCCCCCCCCCCCCCCACCCCCCCCCCCCCCCACCCCCCCCCCCCCCCACCCCCCCCCCCCCCCACCCCCCCCCCCCCCCACCCCCCCCCCCCCCCACCCCCCCCCCCCCCCACCCCCCCCCCCCCCCACCCCCCCCCCCCCCCACCCCCCCCCCCCCCCACCCCCCCCCCCCCCCACCCCCCCCCCCCCCCACCCCCCCCCCCCCCCACCCCCCCCCCCCCCCACCCCCCCCCCCCCCCACCCCCCCCCCCCCCCACCCCCCCCCCCCCCCACCCCCCCCCCCCCCCACCCCCCCCCCCCCCCACCCCCCCCCCCCCCCACCCCCCCCCCCCCCCACCCCCCCCCCCCCCCACCCCCCCCCCCCCCCACCCCCCCCCCCCCCCACCCCCCCCCCCCCCCACCCCCCCCCCCCCCCACCCCCCCCCCCCCCCACCCCCCCCCCCCCCCACCCCCCCCCCCCCCCACCCCCCCCCCCCCCCACCCCCCCCCCCCCCCACCCCCCCCCCCCCCCACCCCCCCCCCCCCCCACCCCCCCCCCCCCCCACCCCCCCCCCCCCCCACCCCCCCCCCCCCCCACCCCCCCCCCCCCCCACCCCCCCCCCCCCCCACCCCCCCCCCCCCCCACCCCCCCCCCCCCCCACCCCCCCCCCCCCCCACCCCCCCCCCCCCCCACCCCCCCCCCCCCCCACCCCCCCCCCCCCCCACCCCCCCCCCCCCCCACCCCCCCCCCCCCCCACCCCCCCCCCCCCCCACCCCCCCCCCCCCCCACCCCCCCCCCCCCCCACCCCCCCCCCCCCCCACCCCCCCCCCCCCCCACCCCCCCCCCCCCCCACCCCCCCCCCCCCCCACCCCCCCCCCCCCCCACCCCCCCCCCCCCCCACCCCCCCCCCCCCCCACCCCCCCCCCCCCCCACCCCCCCCCCCCCCCACCCCCCCCCCCCCCCACCCCCCCCCCCCCCCACCCCCCCCCCCCCCCACCCCCCCCCCCCCCCACCCCCCCCCCCCCCCACCCCCCCCCCCCCCCACCCCCCCCCCCCCCCACCCCCCCCCCCCCCCACCCCCCCCCCCCCCCACCCCCCCCCCCCCCCACCCCCCCCCCCCCCCACCCCCCCCCCCCCCCACCCCCCCCCCCCCCCACCCCCCCCCCCCCCCACCCCCCCCCCCCCCCACCCCCCCCCCCCCCCACCCCCCCCCCCCCCCACCCCCCCCCCCCCCCACCCCCCCCCCCCCCCACCCCCCCCCCCCCCCACCCCCCCCCCCCCCCACCCCCCCCCCCCCCCACCCCCCCCCCCCCCCACCCCCCCCCCCCCCCACCCCCCCCCCCCCCCACCCCCCCCCCCCCCCACCCCCCCCCCCCCCCACCCCCCCCCCCCCCCACCCCCCCCCCCCCCCACCCCCCCCCCCCCCCACCCCCCCCCCCCCCCACCCCCCCCCCCCCCCACCCCCCCCCCCCCCCACCCCCCCCCCCCCCCACCCCCCCCCCCCCCCACCCCCCCCCCCCCCCACCCCCCCCCCCCCCCACCCCCCCCCCCCCCCACCCCCCCCCCCCCCCACCCCCCCCCCCCCCCACCCCCCCCCCCCCCCACCCCCCCCCCCCCCCACCCCCCCCCCCCCCCACCCCCCCCCCCCCCCACCCCCCCCCCCCCCCACCCCCCCCCCCCCCCACCCCCCCCCCCCCCCACCCCCCCCCCCCCCCACCCCCCCCCCCCCCCACCCCCCCCCCCCCCCACCCCCCCCCCCCCCCACCCCCCCCCCCCCCCACCCCCCCCCCCCCCCACCCCCCCCCCCCCCCACCCCCCCCCCCCCCCACCCCCCCCCCCCCCCACCCCCCCCCCCCCCCACCCCCCCCCCCCCCCACCCCCCCCCCCCCCCACCCCCCCCCCCCCCCACCCCCCCCCCCCCCCACCCCCCCCCCCCCCCACCCCCCCCCCCCCCCACCCCCCCCCCCCCCCACCCCCCCCCCCCCCCACCCCCCCCCCCCCCCACCCCCCCCCCCCCCCACCCCCCCCCCCCCCCACCCCCCCCCCCCCCCACCCCCCCCCCCCCCCACCCCCCCCCCCCCCCACCCCCCCCCCCCCCCACCCCCCCCCCCCCCCACCCCCCCCCCCCCCCACCCCCCCCCCCCCCCACCCCCCCCCCCCCCCACCCCCCCCCCCCCCCACCCCCCCCCCCCCCCACCCCCCCCCCCCCCCACCCCCCCCCCCCCCCACCCCCCCCCCCCCCCACCCCCCCCCCCCCCCACCCCCCCCCCCCCCCACCCCCCCCCCCCCCCACCCCCCCCCCCCCCCACCCCCCCCCCCCCCCACCCCCCCCCCCCCCCACCCCCCCCCCCCCCCACCCCCCCCCCCCCCCACCCCCCCCCCCCCCCACCCCCCCCCCCCCCCACCCCCCCCCCCCCCCACCCCCCCCCCCCCCCACCCCCCCCCCCCCCCACCCCCCCCCCCCCCCACCCCCCCCCCCCCCCACCCCCCCCCCCCCCCACCCCCCCCCCCCCCCACCCCCCCCCCCCCCCACCCCCCCCCCCCCCCACCCCCCCCCCCCCCCACCCCCCCCCCCCCCCACCCCCCCCCCCCCCCACCCCCCCCCCCCCCCACCCCCCCCCCCCCCCACCCCCCCCCCCCCCCACCCCCCCCCCCCCCCACCCCCCCCCCCCCCCACCCCCCCCCCCCCCCACCCCCCCCCCCCCCCACCCCCCCCCCCCCCCACCCCCCCCCCCCCCCACCCCCCCCCCCCCCCACCCCCCCCCCCCCCCACCCCCCCCCCCCCCCACCCCCCCCCCCCCCCACCCCCCCCCCCCCCCACCCCCCCCCCCCCCCACCCCCCCCCCCCCCCACCCCCCCCCCCCCCCACCCCCCCCCCCCCCCACCCCCCCCCCCCCCCACCCCCCCCCCCCCCCACCCCCCCCCCCCCCCACCCCCCCCCCCCCCCACCCCCCCCCCCCCCCACCCCCCCCCCCCCCCACCCCCCCCCCCCCCCACCCCCCCCCCCCCCCACCCCCCCCCCCCCCCACCCCCCCCCCCCCCCACCCCCCCCCCCCCCCACCCCCCCCCCCCCCCACCCCCCCCCCCCCCCACCCCCCCCCCCCCCCACCCCCCCCCCCCCCCACCCCCCCCCCCCCCCACCCCCCCCCCCCCCCACCCCCCCCCCCCCCCACCCCCCCCCCCCCCCACCCCCCCCCCCCCCCACCCCCCCCCCCCCCCACCCCCCCCCCCCCCCACCCCCCCCCCCCCCCACCCCCCCCCCCCCCCACCCCCCCCCCCCCCCACCCCCCCCCCCCCCCACCCCCCCCCCCCCCCACCCCCCCCCCCCCCCACCCCCCCCCCCCCCCACCCCCCCCCCCCCCCACCCCCCCCCCCCCCCACCCCCCCCCCCCCCCACCCCCCCCCCCCCCCACCCCCCCCCCCCCCCACCCCCCCCCCCCCCCACCCCCCCCCCCCCCCACCCCCCCCCCCCCCCACCCCCCCCCCCCCCCACCCCCCCCCCCCCCCACCCCCCCCCCCCCCCACCCCCCCCCCCCCCCACCCCCCCCCCCCCCCACCCCCCCCCCCCCCCACCCCCCCCCCCCCCCACCCCCCCCCCCCCCCACCCCCCCCCCCCCCCACCCCCCCCCCCCCCCACCCCCCCCCCCCCCCACCCCCCCCCCCCCCCACCCCCCCCCCCCCCCACCCCCCCCCCCCCCCACCCCCCCCCCCCCCCACCCCCCCCCCCCCCCACCCCCCCCCCCCCCCACCCCCCCCCCCCCCCACCCCCCCCCCCCCCCACCCCCCCCCCCCCCCACCCCCCCCCCCCCCCACCCCCCCCCCCCCCCACCCCCCCCCCCCCCCACCCCCCCCCCCCCCCACCCCCCCCCCCCCCCACCCCCCCCCCCCCCCACCCCCCCCCCCCCCCACCCCCCCCCCCCCCCACCCCCCCCCCCCCCCACCCCCCCCCCCCCCCACCCCCCCCCCCCCCCACCCCCCCCCCCCCCCACCCCCCCCCCCCCCCACCCCCCCCCCCCCCCACCCCCCCCCCCCCCCACCCCCCCCCCCCCCCACCCCCCCCCCCCCCCACCCCCCCCCCCCCCCACCCCCCCCCCCCCCCACCCCCCCCCCCCCCCACCCCCCCCCCCCCCCACCCCCCCCCCCCCCCACCCCCCCCCCCCCCCACCCCCCCCCCCCCCCACCCCCCCCCCCCCCCACCCCCCCCCCCCCCCACCCCCCCCCCCCCCCACCCCCCCCCCCCCCCACCCCCCCCCCCCCCCACCCCCCCCCCCCCCCACCCCCCCCCCCCCCCACCCCCCCCCCCCCCCACCCCCCCCCCCCCCCACCCCCCCCCCCCCCCACCCCCCCCCCCCCCCACCCCCCCCCCCCCCCACCCCCCCCCCCCCCCACCCCCCCCCCCCCCCACCCCCCCCCCCCCCCACCCCCCCCCCCCCCCACCCCCCCCCCCCCCCACCCCCCCCCCCCCCCACCCCCCCCCCCCCCCACCCCCCCCCCCCCCCACCCCCCCCCCCCCCCACCCCCCCCCCCCCCCACCCCCCCCCCCCCCCACCCCCCCCCCCCCCCACCCCCCCCCCCCCCCACCCCCCCCCCCCCCCACCCCCCCCCCCCCCCACCCCCCCCCCCCCCCACCCCCCCCCCCCCCCACCCCCCCCCCCCCCCACCCCCCCCCCCCCCCACCCCCCCCCCCCCCCACCCCCCCCCCCCCCCACCCCCCCCCCCCCCCACCCCCCCCCCCCCCCACCCCCCCCCCCCCCCACCCCCCCCCCCCCCCACCCCCCCCCCCCCCCACCCCCCCCCCCCCCCACCCCCCCCCCCCCCCACCCCCCCCCCCCCCCACCCCCCCCCCCCCCCACCCCCCCCCCCCCCCACCCCCCCCCCCCCCCACCCCCCCCCCCCCCCACCCCCCCCCCCCCCCACCCCCCCCCCCCCCCACCCCCCCCCCCCCCCACCCCCCCCCCCCCCCACCCCCCCCCCCCCCCACCCCCCCCCCCCCCCACCCCCCCCCCCCCCCACCCCCCCCCCCCCCCACCCCCCCCCCCCCCCACCCCCCCCCCCCCCCACCCCCCCCCCCCCCCACCCCCCCCCCCCCCCACCCCCCCCCCCCCCCACCCCCCCCCCCCCCCACCCCCCCCCCCCCCCACCCCCCCCCCCCCCCACCCCCCCCCCCCCCCACCCCCCCCCCCCCCCACCCCCCCCCCCCCCCACCCCCCCCCCCCCCCACCCCCCCCCCCCCCCACCCCCCCCCCCCCCCACCCCCCCCCCCCCCCACCCCCCCCCCCCCCCACCCCCCCCCCCCCCCACCCCCCCCCCCCCCCACCCCCCCCCCCCCCCACCCCCCCCCCCCCCCACCCCCCCCCCCCCCCACCCCCCCCCCCCCCCACCCCCCCCCCCCCCCACCCCCCCCCCCCCCCACCCCCCCCCCCCCCCACCCCCCCCCCCCCCCACCCCCCCCCCCCCCCACCCCCCCCCCCCCCCACCCCCCCCCCCCCCCACCCCCCCCCCCCCCCACCCCCCCCCCCCCCCACCCCCCCCCCCCCCCACCCCCCCCCCCCCCCACCCCCCCCCCCCCCCACCCCCCCCCCCCCCCACCCCCCCCCCCCCCCACCCCCCCCCCCCCCCACCCCCCCCCCCCCCCACCCCCCCCCCCCCCCACCCCCCCCCCCCCCCACCCCCCCCCCCCCCCACCCCCCCCCCCCCCCACCCCCCCCCCCCCCCACCCCCCCCCCCCCCCACCCCCCCCCCCCCCCACCCCCCCCCCCCCCCACCCCCCCCCCCCCCCACCCCCCCCCCCCCCCACCCCCCCCCCCCCCCACCCCCCCCCCCCCCCACCCCCCCCCCCCCCCACCCCCCCCCCCCCCCACCCCCCCCCCCCCCCACCCCCCCCCCCCCCCACCCCCCCCCCCCCCCACCCCCCCCCCCCCCCACCCCCCCCCCCCCCCACCCCCCCCCCCCCCCACCCCCCCCCCCCCCCACCCCCCCCCCCCCCCACCCCCCCCCCCCCCCACCCCCCCCCCCCCCCACCCCCCCCCCCCCCCACCCCCCCCCCCCCCCACCCCCCCCCCCCCCCACCCCCCCCCCCCCCCACCCCCCCCCCCCCCCACCCCCCCCCCCCCCCACCCCCCCCCCCCCCCACCCCCCCCCCCCCCCACCCCCCCCCCCCCCCACCCCCCCCCCCCCCCACCCCCCCCCCCCCCCACCCCCCCCCCCCCCCACCCCCCCCCCCCCCCCCCCCCCCCCCCCCCCACCCCCCCCCCCCCCCCCCCCCCCCCCCCCCCCCCCGGCCGTCCCCCCCCCCCCCCCCCCCCCCCCCCCGCCCGCCCCCAGCCCCCCTCCCCCCCCCCTCCCGCCCTCCCCCCCACCCCCCCAAAATGGTGATTGACAGTGCCGTCTGAAGCCAAACAGCTGGATTTGAGTCCAGTAGCACCTTAGAGATCAACAAGATTTTTAGGGGATAAGCATTCTAGTCAAAACTCCCTGTGTCAGATAAGGAGGTAACTTTGACTCTCAAAAGTTTATACCCCCAAAATCTTCTTGGTCTCTGAGATTCTACTGGTCTTGATTTGAAGTACAAATAATGTATACAAATTATAAGTGGTTCACACAGAAAACTAGGACTGGATCCATGTCTAGGTTGCTACTGTAATCATTCAATTTAGAAGAGGAAGAAGAAGAGTTTGGATTTATATCCCCCCTTTCTCTCCTGTAGGAGACTCAAAGGGGCTTACAATCTCCTTGCCCTTCCCCCCTCACAACAAACACCCTGTGAGGTGGGTGGGGCTGAGAGAGCTCCGAAAAGCTGTGACTAGCCCAAGGTCACCCAGCTGGCATGTGTGGGAGTGCACAGGCCAATCTGAATTCCCCAGATAAGCCTCCACAGCTCAAGCAGCAGAGCGGGGAATCAATCCCGTTTCCTCCAGATTAGAGTGCACCTGCTCTTAGCCACTACGCCACTGCTTCTCCTTTAGACAGAAAAATTTAGACAGAAAAATGCAAGAGGTGAAACGTCACAGCAGTGAGTCCTAACCACACCTCTCTACCAGTGTTAGCGAGCATACAAATGAGTCTGCCTATGTGACTTCATGAGCTGTCAAAGATCAGCCAAACCCCACCATCGTTCTATGTTATTCCACCATCTTGTGCTTACCCTCTTGACGTGTGATCTGCCTACCAAGAGGCAGGCCGATGTTCTTCTTAGGAACCAGTTGTATTTTATTAATGGAGTCATCTGGCAGGAGGGAAAAATTGCATTCCTTCAGCCAGCCTGCAAATTAAACAATATGGCTGAAGGAAAAATAGCTATAGAGAGGAGAATACATAATCATCGTCTTGTCATATGGGGCATCTAGGGATCCAGCGATATTGGAGTCTTTTATTACAGTTTACGGGCCCTGCTTTCCTAAGCTATTGCACGAGCAATAAATTCTGGTTTGGATACTAATTTGATGCATTTGAAAACCATGCCAAGGCGCGCATTTTGTTCCTGTCATGGAAATATGGAGAAGTAAGTCTACATATCATTTCTTTGGCACTTTGACATCTCCGAAGATTTATGCTCTTTGAAAACCCCTATTCTTGCTAAATGTACTGCATATGTAAGTTCCCTGTAATTTACTCGGAACTTTGCTGTCACAAATAATGTTAATATGACTGTTTTGATACGGCACATAAAATTTATTTAATCGGCTACCTCATTTTAAAATATATTCATTAGAAGCATTGAATCAAAGCCAGGGAGGTTGGGCGGAAACACCCCCCCCCCCCAACGATGTCACCTCAGAAAGCCATGTTCATTTGGAGGGTGACGGCATTTGCGAACTCGCAAGGAATGAACCAGTTGAATAGATTTTGGTCAAATATCACGGCATTATTCGGATGGCAGGATCTTCTTATTGATTGGGCAATGGTTGAAAATTTAAAGCTTACGCTACATTTCACTAACACCATGACAATGAAAACCATGAGCAATGGTCTGTCAAATGTGAGAAAATTGCACTCTCCGTGTAAATAAAGGCACTGTTCATAACTCTATAAAAAAAGAGTGACGGCAACATTTATCCTGGAATTAAGTAGTAATGAAATGGAGGCCGTATTCTGTGCTCTGAGAGAATGGGCTGGGGTTACGGTGTGAAATCCTTGTGTTCGTTACCAGTCTTCTGCAAGAGATAACACGATTGGAATCCACCCGAGGAAGTAGTGAATGGGGCAGAGAGGGCCGGCGTCCATTCATCTTTTACTTTTTTGTGCTCTTGCCTGCAGAAAGCAAGACATGTGAGAAGGATAAGACTGAGACATGCTGGCATTGCCAAAGGCTTTCAGAACCAGAATCAACTGGCTGTTGTGGGTTTTCCGGACTGCGTGACTGATCCATCCAGGAGCTTCTGTTCCTAATGTTTCGCCCACTGGTGGGATCCAAAAATTTTAGTAACAGGTTCCCATGGTGGTGGGATTCAAACTGTGGCGTAGCGCCAATGGGGCTGGGCAGGGCACGACGGGGGTGTGGCTGGGAATTCTGGGGCGGGGCATTCCTGGGTGGGGCTGTGGCAAGGACGCAGCCGCTACACCGGTCCTTGGGTGGGAAACAAATGCACGCAGGCACAGGCTGCCACGCACACCGGTGCACCTCCTGCTAGACTGCTTCCAGTTCTGCGTGCTACTGCTGAGAGGAGGGGCGTAACGAAGGCAAAAATCACGTGGCAAAATCACCAATTAGTAACCCACTCTCGGCACAAACAAATAATTAGTAACCTACTCTCGGGAACCTGTGAGAACCTGCTGGATCCCACCTCTGGTTTCGCCCATGTCTGTGGCTGGCATCTTCAGAGGCAAGTCACAATAAGACGTGTTTCTCTCCATGACACAGAGAAACGCATCTTACTGTGACATGACTCCGAAATGTTAGGAACAAAAGCGTCCACACTGCAACCACGCAGGCACGATTGCTTCTTTAAACGAGTGATTAAAATGTGGAATTCACAGAAGATGTAGCACTGACCAAAAGCAGACAGCTTTAAAAGGGAGGGTAAGTTCACCTGTGATAACTAAAAATGGGTACTTTACGGTATTTTCAGATTTCAGATTCTGGGGCCATAAACCCCTAAAATTCAGGGCTAGGAGGAAACATCATGGGAAGACCTTGGGCACTATGCCGTACCAGTTGGCCACTGAGTGATATGGGACATTGGACTCGATGGCCCCCTTGTCTGGTCCAGCCAGGATCTTCTTGTGTTCTTCTTGTATGATTTCCATGCCAAAAGTCCCAATACCCAGCGGAGCATGGCCCTAACTGTAGCCTTACAGCAATGGAGACGGCATGTCGTTTCGGCAAGTGAGAGATGCAGGGGACAACTCCCCCATCCCGTTTCTCCCCAAACCCTTTTATTGACAGTTTACAAGAGGAAAAACAAACAAGGCAAGTCAGGGTTTGCAGCGCCTGGATACAAGACAATGAACAGGGCAAAGGGCGCAGGGGGATTTGGGCCGGGGATTTGGAAGTTGCACGTACACATTGAAGCCAGGAGGTCTTGCAACCTCAGCGGTTTCTCCGAATCCACATTTTGGAAGCAGAGGTCAGTCGGGGGAGTGTGGAATATCCTTTTCTGGGGGGGGTGTCCCCGTACTCGAGCGTCCCCGTACTCGAGTGTCTCGAGCACTCATGCCCTCCAACACCTAACCATGTATCCTCTTATGTAAAAATAGATCTGATGCATTGCCCATATCTGTACATTCCTTGAAGCATCTGCTTTGCAGGATAGTTTCCAGTCTGTGGGTTGGATCCACCTGAAGAAATTCACAGCCAGTGTTGGTGCAGGGGATCCCCACCTTCCTAATGTTCTGGATCTAAACAAGAAAATGACGATGTTTTGCCCGCTGTTTGTCTCGAATCTCAGAGAGACCTTTGAATGCAAAAAGGGCCAGAGGCCTTTCAGGGGCATGAGAGAGGATCTGTTTTTGTCTGCTGTCCTTCCACCTCCCTCCCCTCCCTTGCATGCCACCCCTCCCTCCCCTTCCCTTGCATGCCACCCCTCTCCTCCCTCCCCTCCCCTCCCTCCGTTAGGGTGGGTGGGCCATGTCCAGATGCCGGGCCCTTCCACCTCCCTCCCCTCCCTTGCATGCTACCCATCCCTCCCCTCCCTTGCATGCCACCCCTCCCTCCCCTTCCCTTGCATGCCACCCCTTCCCTCCCTCCCCTCCCGGGAGGGCTCAGACATATTTAAATTCTCCCATTGTGTCCCCTCACCCTTTCGTAGTTAGGGCTGTTTAGTGATAGTCTTACCTGAAGCATTAAAAAGTACAAGAGAAACTCATAGGCGCTCTCTGTGTGTTTCTGAGCAAGTGAGGAAGGGACAAAGATGGAGGAATTAATCCACACGCTCCTTCCTCCCCCCCTTTATGTGGCACGGGAAAAATTACTAGAAGGCTCTTGAAATCTCTGTCTTTGGTGTATAATTTAAGGCACTATACCTCCTTCCCTGGTGATAAAGTGTGCTGAATAAAGAAAACAGCTGTGGCTAGGCAAGTTATATGGCCTACATTTGCTGCTCACAGAAAACCCAAATAAGCAATTTAAGTCAATTAGGTATGTACTACAAGTCATTCTGCTGGGCGTGCCGTGATATTTTCACTCCGCTGTCACAGCCGATATATTTCTCTAGCTCAGACCTGCCTTTCATAAAATAGCCGCGTCAGAATTTCTCTTTCTCCAGCAAGCAGGGTTTTTTTTTAAAAAAAAAACCCAATGCCTATCGCCCCTTAGATCTCTCTCTCTTGCGCTAGCCGTATGTCACCCATGCTGGGTAATAGCACTGTAAGAAATGGAAGGCTCCTAGCCTAAGCCCAAAATGTTTAGTTGCGTACACCCCTGGGTCACATCCGTACAGCGTGTTGGGGAGAAGCCAACAGAGCATAATTTCTCCTCATTTGGGCATCCCAAATCCTTTATTCTGCTGTATCACTTTCAGGTGGCGACAGAAAATCATTAAAAACTCAAGTCTCGGCCGTCCAGCAATGACAAAGAAAACATTACAGCGTATCAATTATGGCCGAGGGATTGCCGCTGAACTCCAGCAGCTATGCAAACGTTCACAGGCTTGGTCACACTTATGAATAAGTGTTAGTGCTTCTGTTAGACCTGGCAGTGAGAAGATGAGATGGATGCAGGACGGGCTACAAATATTTTGACTCTGGGTGGAAACAGCAGGAAGGTAGCTAAAAGGCGCCTGTGAATTACCACGAGGCGGAGCTGCTGATCAGGGTGGAGGTTGGAACGAGCCCAGCTGGCACTGCCCAGACAAGGACGGAACTGGAAAGGGAGCCACTGTGGGAAGGGGCAGCGTCACCGGAGAAAAGGAGGAGCGAGCCCAGGCTTTAAAGAGGCTTGCCCTCCTTTGTTCAGGCCATGTGCTCGCCGGCCGACGATTTGCCCATCCACCTCACCCTACTTTTATATGTTAATGCATGCAGTTATGTCATAGCCTAGTTCGCGGCGGTTTGGCACATGGGTATTGATCTGGAAGGGGAAGGGGGCTAGGGAGCCGCCTTCCCCTTTGGGAACAGCAACAGCTTACAAGAGGCTTAACCGCCCTGTCAAACCGAGCCGAAAGGGGGAACATCTCTGGCCAGGAACGGCTGCCCGGCAGAGCCCCACAGTAGATCGAAGCTCGGGACCGGGCACCCGCCCTGCTGAGCTGCAGCACGTACCCGCATGACCAGATCCAGACCCATGCTTAGCCTCACGCTTCTGCTCAATAAAATGGCTACGGCCAATTTATGACCCCAGCAATGGTGTGATGTGTGTCATTATAGAAGGGCCTCGCACAAGAAGTGATCCACCCTCGGGCAGCAACACCAGACATTCTTTTACGTGGTGTGGACTGGGACAGATGTTGCTCTGAATGAAGCCTGTCTCCAGTTCAACCTATATCAGCCCTCAAAGCAGCCTGAACCTAAGGAAGATATCAATCGCTAGCTTAGGATCTACCTGGTGTCAAGGGACAGTCTGCACAGTGATGCAGAGAACTGGCTAGATGTAAAATGTATGGGATGGAGAGGAAAAGGCTGTAGAGAGGAATTGCCTCTTATGTGGATTTTATTTCTGGAATAGATACTTGCGCTATCAACAAAATCTCTCATGCTAGCTTGTGCAGGGTTGGCATTTATCAAGTGGCGGCCAGAGACCTTCCAGTTTCTTGTCCCCAAATCTTATTCACTGGAGTGCTGAGGGAAAATGAGAGAGAATGGCATCTACCCTCACCTGGATGTCACTCCTTGAAACAGGAAGTGATACCATCAGAGGTGGGATCCAGCAGGTTCTCACCAGTTCCCGAGAGTGGGTTATTAATTATTTGTGTGTGCCGAGAGGGGGTTACTCATTGGGTCCGCTTTCCCATCTCCACACCCTCGCCTCCCCGAGAGGCCTACTGCCTTTGAACGTGAAGGTTCCATCTAGCAATTGCGACTAATAATGTAACTCCCTGAACTGGGTTAATCCCTTCCAGGTACTGCAATTCATTGATTCCCAGCCTTTCGTACCTTTTATCTCACCCGTCTCTATCAAAGAACCTGTGCGTTTCAACATTGCTGTGTTCACATTTGTGAGTTGGGGCATTTTCTTTAATGTGATGATGATTTAGAAATGACCTGGTGCAAAAAAATTTGGGGGGGTCGTGGTGGGGTGGCTGCCCATGGGGGGCCCCCTCCAATTCAGGTTTTGCCCAGGGCTGAGCCTAGGTACGCCTCTGCCCCCTTTGCTGAGGGGGGGCTGGCGAGGGAACCTGTTACTAAAATTTTTGGACCCCACCACTGGATACCATGATGCTTTAAGATATGCCTAGATTGGCATGACTTCTCTGCCACAGGGTTCTTCAATTAATGAATTGATTTATAGGGTCTCCATAAGTCATAGGTGACTTGACGGCATTTAGCGCACACCAGGGTCTCCCTTTAGCTGGCCCCAACAGGAAATGTTCAAACAAAACACAAAACTGATACATGGCTTATAAAACATGGCAGCCCTTTCAGCAGAATCTGCCAAAAGCTGTTGAAAATAAATATTATTATTATGCCTGTGGAAATTGTTCGTTGAGGAACCCGCCGCTGAAGATATGACCCAACTCAACACTCTGGGGGTCTCACCATGTTGTATAATGCAGGGTCTCCCAGGAGGTAATTAGCATAATTTATGCAACAACTATAATTTATGCAACCAACTATAGCTCAATCATAGATCAGGTGAGGAATTGTCTTGGTTTGGAGGCCTTGGAAACCCATTGTATTTTTTTAAGGAAAAAAACCCCCAGAGAAATAGAAGAAATGCTTTAAAATCCAAATGAGACCACTTGGCCTTTGCTGATGGAGAAAAGGGGGAAGAAAATCTTCATATTAGAAAGCTCTGACAGATTGTTTCAAAAATGAGGAGGAGAAATGAATGCACTGGATTTCAAAAATCAGCATTATCAAAGCATAGCATTGGGGTTGGATTCATTCCCCCTCCTTCCCCATCTCCAATGAAATGTTTCATGTCGTAATGTAATAGAATTAATAAGATCTGATATGCTGACTTCGAATGGAATTTCATTTTTAACAACGAGCCCCAGAAAAATGCCTTCCTAATAAAGTTAATTACAGAAAATAGAAGATTGTGTTATTTCATCATTAATGTAAAGAGATGGATAATTAGGGTTATGTGAGACACACGGTGAAATGTACCCCTGTCGGCACAAAGTGGCTTCACGATGCCAAGCCGTGGAGAACCTTCAGAAAGGACTGTGAACCTTAATGCGGAATGGCTTTGAGCTGGAAATTTATATATGCTTCAGGCATTTGAGCAACAGACCTCAATTTCAGTCTTTGTGGAGACAGAAGAAGAAGAAGAAGAAGAAGAAGAAGAAGAAGAAGAAGAAGAAGAAGAAGAAGAAGAAGAAGAAGAAGAAGAAGAAGAAGAAGAAGAAGAAGAAGAAGAAGAGTGGTAGTTTGGATTTATATCCTCCTTTCTCTCACAGGAGACTCAAAGGGGCTTACAATGTCCTTGCCCTTCCCCCTCACAACAAACACCCTGTGAGGTGGGTGGGGCTGAGAGAGCTCCGAGAAGCTGTGACTAGCCCAAGGTCACCCAGCTGGCATGTGTGGGAGTGCATAGGCTAATCTGAATTCCCCAGATAAGCCTCCACAGCTCAGGCGGCAGAGCGGGGAATCAAACCCGGTTCCTCCAGATTAGATACACGAGCTCTTAACCTCCGCTTCTGGACGCCTCCTACCTCCTGCCACCTTCTGTCACTTTGTGGAGGCCAGGGGACACACCTCCTGGCCTCGGACCCCAGAGGCGTCACTCTGGCCGTGGGGGCATGTCCTCTGGCCTCCTCAGAGTGATGGAAGCTGGCAGGAGGTAGGAGGTGTTTGAGAGCGGCGTGACCCATTTGAAGGATGCGTCGCCGGCTGCGGAGGCAGCGGGGCGGTTCATGCGAATGGCCCCTGGGCGTGCATCGGCATGAACTATGCCGTTGCACCCTGGAATGAACTATGCCGATGCACCCCTGCTCAGCTGGCCGTGCAGACACGGCCAAAGTGCACTGAGTGTACATTCTGTTCGGGCTGACTTCTCTGTTACACACACATTTCCACCTCTTTCGAGAAGTCACAAGGGAAGCCCTTCATGGATAAATGTCCTCCGTCCCCACCTCTTAGGCCCAGTACTGACAACTAGCTTCTTTTGTTGTGTAGTGTTCTCTTCCTTGTTTCTTAGTTCCACTATCATTTTTGAAGGCTTTTTTTTTAGCCGCAATAATTTTTGAGACATCTGTCTTCACATGTTTTTGTTTTTTTATTTTTTGCACTAAGGTACTTCTTAATATTTCTCATTGAACGTTATTGTCAAGGCCTTCACTTTCTATTTTATCACTTCCCCTTATGGCAGTTGAAATACGGCACATGTCATTGTCTTGACTAGTCATTTTTACTGATAAAAAAAAAGTAAAACAGCAACTCGCTTGTCAACCTGAACCTCATTTGTTCATGAATAATACTATGAACTGTATTGTATTAAGCTGAGCGTTTATGAATGAGCGAGCATCTGAAGCACAAAATAAATTAATTTGCTGATACGATCAAAATGAAAGGTAGGTTTTTCAAAGCTCAAAGAGTGAGATTCTGTCATGGCGAGGATGGGGAAATCTGCAGGCGGCTGCTAGCAGTGCTGGGCCATGGACAACCAAGGTCGCTCCAATTCCACCCAAAAAGGGGAAAAGAGGCTTGGGGAACGCTCAGATAGAATAATCTGGGAACCAAGGTGCAGAACATGGTACAGAACACACACATGGAACCAAGGAGAAACACAGTCTGGGCGAGCCAAGGTCAGTTGCTAGATGCTACCCAGAAGTACCAAGCAAATTATGAAACAAGGGAATGTAAGTGTAACCCCCATGCTCAGAATGGGTTGACCCAGAAAGGGGTGGAGACTCAAAGCAGCAGAAGGCTGCAGAGCTCATGTAGTTTGGAGGAGACAAGGCTACCAGACTCGGACCTTGGTTTGTAAAAGCCCTTAACACCTTGTTAAGGTAACTGCAATGTTGTTGGGAACTACTGGGAAGGTAGTTGTTTATTGTATTGTCGAAGGCTTTCTCCAGTGTTACGCCCATGCTATAGTCTTCATTGTTACTCATACTTCTATTCAGATGCCCTCAACTATTGACCTGGTTGCCTTCTTTGTTACTCACAGACAAGGTTTCTCCACCCACCCTGGACACTCCAACAGATATATACTCCACTTGCTTTCCCAACATCAGATCCTCTGAAGATGCCAGCCACAGATGCAGGCGAAACGTCAGGAGAGAATGCTGCTAGAACACGGCCATACAGCCTGGAAACCACACAGCACCCTAGTTGTTTGTTTTTGCTATGTTGTAAATGTTGGAGTTTATTGTTTCAGGGTTTTTTATGTTTGTAGTGGGTGAGAGTTCTCCTGGAAACCTTCATCATGTTGAATCCTGTTCACCAAGCCCTTGGAGTCTTCAGGAGCCAACCCACTTGCAAAGGAGAATTGGACTTGGCAGTATCAGTAGACTGTAAATATAAGGACTTGAAAATGCAACCTGAACAGGACCTTGAAGTGTGATGTTAAATGTTGATGTTATATGTTATATGTTAAGAAAATAAACCATTTTGTTTTTTAAATTTTGTTGTTGCAAACTCATTCCAAGTTCTGCCCCACAGAACCCACAAGCTGAGGTTACACAAGCTGTGAACATGAATGAGGTACTGAACACGAAGTCATGCAGAGTGGCACTCAGACACAGAGTGAAACTATTTATGGCCAGGTTGTGAGGAATCTAGATATGCTCAGGTCATGCCTTTCCATTGGATCTGCTTAATGGGAGATGTCATGGTGTATTGTGGAGGCCCGACTATGCCCTTGCAACTCTGGCACAATTGAAACAACTACCCACATTTTATTATAATGTGAATTTTATTGGGACATTAGAAATCAGTTGATTTCACCCTTGCTGACTAGAATCTTTAGACATTCAGATGAATTTATCGTTAACATTTTACTTGAGGATAAGGCTATTACTATTAGGGTGTTGTGGGCTTACCGGGTTGTTTGGCCATGGCCCAGTAGCATTTTCTCCTGACTTTTCACCTGCATCTGTGGCTGGCATCTTCAGAGGATCTTCTGAAGATGCCAGCCAAAGATGCAGGTGAAATGTGATTCTGGCTGTGAAAGCCTTCGACAATATGATATTACTATTCCTTACACGGTGGCAACATTTTGTTATTTAGCCTGTAGAGTACGGAGATCTCTGGTTGGCATAACGAAATTGTAACCTTGCTGGAGTGCAGGAAGATTCAGAGAATGTAGTTCATATAGACCTTAGCATATTGGTTCAGTTTGGTTGAGTTTATTCATGGTCAGTTGACTAGCAGGGTGCCCCTATCCCCCATTCTTTCCAATGGGAGCTAAGGAGATGGGGGCTACCCTTTTGAGAGTCCATAACTTTGGCCCCCCTGAACCAAAATGCACCAAACCTGGGGGGTATCATCAGGACAGTCTCCTGATGATACCCTGAAATTTTGGTAGAGATACATCTAAAAATGCACCCCCTGCAGGCACCCCCAGAAATATGCCCAAGATTCTTTGTTCTGCAGTGACTTAGCTGCATTGCTGTCAATGGGGAATTTCTGATAGAGGGCTGTGGAGTGCACATTTCTCATGGTAAACCCACAAAACTTTCAGGGTATCTTCAGGAGAGTCTCTGTATGACACCATCCAGGTTTGGGGAACTTTGCTTCAGGGGGCAGTGGGAGATGGGCCCTACCCTTTTGGGGTCCCATAGAATTGAATCCCTCTCAAGCCCCGTCTCACCGCTTCCTCCCCACTCCACTACAATTTACATACAAATCTCAACCAGTCTCTATCTCAGGTCTCTTGATATGAAGCAGCAGTGTTGGTTTTCTTATTCTTTTTTTTTTTAAATTCAATTCATCACCCATCATCCAAGGGAAAAAAGCCCTCACTTTTGTTTTGTTTGCAAATTGCTCCTTTCCCGCCTTAAACCCGTGTCCCCCTTCCCTGACGCCTTGCCTACCTGCACAGATGATCATGTGACAATGTTCTACTGCAGGGGCTCAACAGGCTGAAAAGCGTGGAATGGTAACCTAGTTCTCCAATGGTTAGAATAGTTTAGTAAACTGCCGATAATCTCTGGTTGGTTTTAATCATTATTCGGCATTTACGGTTCAGTCGCCTCACTGAACTATGTAGAGGCGCTGTTTTGTTTACGGTCATCTTGTCTCACTGAGCTGTGTACACAGGAAATGTGGTTTTAATTTATTCGTATTCTGCTTGGCTCGCTGAAAAAGACCCCGTCTTGTTAAACTTTAGAGATGAACATCTTGAAAATGTGTGCTGTCTGTCGCCGGTCAAGAGTGCTCAATATGTTCTATGTGTAAATATCGTTGTAATAAACCTGAAATGTTTCTGTGTGGTATACCTCTTGACTTAATCATTTAGAAGTATAAGCAGCGCAGTTGTGTACCAACACACGATGAGCTGCTGTCCACTGTCCACCTGCCTGGTGGAACACGCTACCACCAGCTATCCGGGCCCTGCGGGATCTTGGAGAGTTCCGCAGGGCCTGTAAGACCGAATTGTTCCACCGGGCGTTTGGAGGGGCCGGCCGCTGATGCCCCCTCCCCTTTCCCCCTCCTTTTCCTTACATTCTGGGTTCTCCGCTTCTCTGTTTTATTTTCCAGGGTGGATCTATGAGGTTCTGTTTTTACGATTGGATGCCAATGTAGCATTATTGATTGCTGTTTTAATGGGGTTTTATTGTAACTATTGTTTTATTGTGTTGTTCACCGCCCAGAGCCCTTCAGGGGAGGGGCGGTATATAAAAACCAATTATAAACAAACAAACAAACAAACAAACAAACAAACAAACTGCCCCCTTTACAAAAAATGCCCCCCCAACAAAAAAAAATCTTATTAAGGGCCTGTTTTAAGAGGAAGTGTTTAGATTTCAAAGCTACAGGTAACGAGAATATGAAAGAAAAAGGATTTTTTGTTTGTATGTGTTTTGTTCAGGAAGTAGGTGATACAGTTACTACCACAACTGCTTTAAAATGTGATGCCCAGAAGTCATTTTTGTAATGTTAACAGATGGGTCCTTTCTTTTCTTTTCTTTTTTGCTCCATTTACTAATGTTTTACTAGTAACTAATTAACAGGTTTATTGCCAAAATTAGCAATAAAAAGTGTTCAGGAGCTTCGACCAAAGCTGTCTTGGTGTAATTACAACCACGCAAAACAATCCACATGATAGTTGGAGGCTAAATATTGTTCCGATCAAACTTCTCCTGCTGTTTTCCAATAAAAGTTGACAAATAGAAGGCTGAGCCCTGCCGATTCCTTTCACTGCTTCATACCTGAAAACTTTAGCCTTAATTAATATTAATTTCCGGTAGCAAAATTTATTCTGCATTTGCGAGCTTTGGATATTTGGGTGCTATGGCCGGATCTGTAATTTTTGATAAAAAATCTGCATTGAAATTGGTTGCGTTTGCATAGGGAGGGAAGGTAATACTATTAAAAGAACAATATTTACCCCCCTCCCAACCAACACAGATGCACTAAATAAGCTGGGACTAAATAGATTTTTTCCTCTGGATCTTTATATTGGAAATTTGCAGTGTTCTAAGGCATCCATCTCTGCAGTGGTCAATCTTGCAGCAGCTATATACAGAGTACACGATGCATCAACATGCCATTTCAAGCTCCATCCCCTCCATCATCCCACAAAACGGTTTTCATGGTTGCTTTTCTATCTATTATCCATATATCTGCAAGAGTTATTGGTGGATTCCGCACAGCATATTTATAACAAGTTGCGGTCATTATAAATGAAACTTGTTTTCCTTTTTTCCATTTGCACATGTGGCGAAACAGGCTTGCCTATGGCTTGCAGGCCCTATTTCGCCCTCTGACCTCTCCCAGAGTTGCCAACCTTTCCCTGGAGAGGCCTATCTTATTTCCAGGGTTCGCTGCCACCACCTGGTCAGTTTTTGGATTGTCCACTGGGAAGGACCAGGACTTCCCAGTCTCCTCTCCCACTAGCGTGTCCAAAACGGGGGGAGCCCACGTGGTACAGAGAATGGTCCACTCCTGGTAAAGATTCAACAAAGTCAATTCTTTAATAACAGAAGAATAATTTAGAGAGCTTTTCTGCCACAGCACCCCAAAGACAACAAGGAACACAAACTAACGAAAAAGCAAACCGCAAGTCCTCTGGCCCTGTCGTTACCACATACCCTGCCTACTAGTTGTTTCCCAGCAGGGTAGGTCCTCAGTTTAAGTAGGTATTACTTATGAGGAAGCTCCCATCACTGGGCCTAGCACACGGCCTGCAGGGAAATGGCCGCTGCCTTCTCTCCCAGGCAGAGCCTTCCTCTTCCCAGAGCTCAGCAAGACAAGAAGAACCCACCCACAGGGTTCTGGCTGGTTTTATCTCTCTTTTCTTCCCTCCCTTTTTTGGCTCCCCCTGATGTTGTTACCAGGCTCACTGCAACTTCTGCCCACCCGCTCTATGGTGCCTGGTTGGGGACAAAAGGAAGGGCGGGGGAAAAAAACATTTCTCCACAGCACGTGTGCCCTTCACCCATTCGGGCAGTTTTCTGGAACCCATAAAAGCAATTTTGGTTGTTTTTGAACCTTTGCATGCAAACGCTTCTCTTTTTGTTTTTTACACTGCAGCAGAGTTGCAAAGGCATACGGAAATGAACCATCACAGTCATTCCGATTGTCGTACAATCCGATTGGCTGCACCTGTGTAGCTGTGCATGTTCAACGCACAACATTTTTTTAAAAAAAAAGTGAAAGAAAGGGACTTTCCTTCAATGGTCAGGCAATATTGAATGTGGTACTATAGATCAAGGAGTGAAATCATAGAGTCATAAAGTTGGAAGAGACCACAAAGGCTATTAAGTCCAATCTCCTGTCAGGCAGAAACGTACAATCAAAGCACATCCAATTTATGATCATCCAGCCTTTGCTTAAAAACCTCCAAAGAAGGAGACTCCACCACTTTCTGAGGCAGTGAATTCCACTGTTGAACAGCCCTGACAATCAGAAAGCTCTTCCTAATGTTTAGGCGGAATCTCTCTTCCTTACCTTTGAATCCATTATTTTGTGTCCTAGTCTCTGAGGCAGCAGAAAACAAGCTCGCTCCCTCTTCGACATGACATCCCTTCAAATATATAAACATGGCTATCATGTCCCCCCTTAACCTTCGCTTCTCCAGACTAAACATCCTCAGTTCTCTCTCTTTGCAGGGCATGGATTCCAGACCTTTTGCCATTTTGGTTGCCCTCCTCTGGACACGTTCCATCTTGTCAATATCTTTCTTAAATTGCAGTGCCCAGAACTGAACACGGTACTCGAGGTGAGGTCTGTGGCAATCATACTTGCTGCCACGGGGAGAAAACTGTCTTTGGCGGGCACTCAGAGACTCAGCCCACAACATGCTAGGTCAGTGGTGGCGAACCTTTGGCACTCCAGATGTTATGGACTACAATTGGCCATGATGGCAGGGGCTGATGGGAATTGTAGTCCATAACATCTGGAGTGCCAAAGGTTCGCCACCACGGTGCTAGGTGAACTGCACAAACTGGCTGGAGGGCAGATTCTCTCTGAAATGGTGGATGGTGGCAGAAGCTAAAATGAAAGGGTAGAAGGGAGGGAAATAAAGTATTTCCTGCCTGTCGTGTTCGCTGGGAGTGCCTTCGGCCCAGGATGTTGTGGAAAGCTTGCTAGTTTAGCAATTTCTGTAAAACCTGGGTTGACAGAAATGTGACAGGCCTGAGTCGTTTCAAGGAAGGGACCCGTGCAACGTTCTCCCCCAAAACGCTATATATAAAATATCCTAAAGATGTTATAATGCAGAATCCACCATTGTTCTATGAATGGGTGTGTTTGCAACCTTGTTGCTGGTGAGTTTGCTCCCTGCAAGTATCCTTTCCCCTCTTCAGGTGGATTCAGGTGGGCATATGGAATTAGAAGAATGTATTCCTCTTGGGCATATGGAATCAGAAGAATGTATTCCTCTGTGTGGTCGTGTGTAGGAAGGGAGACCTAAATCAAATATAATGTGATCCTAAACAGAGTTACACACAGTAATCTCAACAGAATTAAAAATGCATAACTCTACTTATGGCTGCCCAGATATCCTGTTACTTAATCACCCTTTCTGTCCCACTGTGAGAGCTAGTGTGGTGTAGTGGTTAAAGAGTGGCGGGCTCTAATCTGAAGAAATGGGCTTGATTCCCCACTCCTCCACATGAGCAGTGGACTCTAATCCGGTGAACTGGATTTCTTTCCCCACAGAAGCCCTTAGGCCAGTCACAGTTCTCTCAGAACTCTCTCTGCCCCACCTACCTCACAAGGTGTCTGTTGTGGGAAGCGGAGGTGATTCTAGGCTGCTTTGAGACTCCTCAAAGGTAGAGAAAAGTGGGTTTAAAAAACCAACTCCTCTCCTTCTTCAACTTTAGTTATCTTAATCCAGCGTTTGGGGGGCTGGGGAGGATGGCTGTCACCATCTCATTTATTAAGGCTCATTCCGCATATGCAGAATAATGCACTTTCAAACTGCTTTCAGTGCTCTTTAAAGCTGTGCGGAATAGCAAAATCCACTTGCAAACAGTTGTGAAAGTGGTTTGAAAACGCATTATTTTGCGTGTGCGGAAGGGGCCTAAGACTTGGGTGCAATGGCTCTTGCTAGATCGTTGATCTTAAAACATAGCGTATACACGCTCACTGATACCCACTCAAAAGGCAAGCCATTCTGTAATCCCCCTCCCTACAATCTTGGTACAAGAGGTTTGTAACCCAAAAAGTGGACGCCCAGCAGAACTAGTGGGCATCGCTTTAATACAATTTATTCTATTTTATCCTTATTAGCAACGTCGGCGATCCATGAAGATGATTCTTCTCGGGGTTTGTGGTGGCTCGGAGTTTGAATTAATGGTTTGGGAGTACGAGCGCATTACTGTGGGGCTGTACAGCTAGCAATACTGTAAATGCCAAAAAAGGAGATGAAAAAGGAACCCCTCCACAGGATTCTCAAGGTGCCCAGTTATCGCTGTGCTTGGGAAGCAATCATCCCCCCCCCCCCTTCAGTTGTGTCCCAACGTCTTACTGGAAACACAAGTTTGCAATATGTGTGCTACTCTTTACCATACACTTGAGATTCATGACCCCAGCCTCCTCCCCTCGCGCAACGCGGTGATATTACTATCTCTTCAAACACGAAGGAAGCCCATCTATTTGTGCTCAGTCTAGCTGACCTTTAAAGGCTAGCAAAGGAGAAAGAGACATCAGCGGCGGGTTGCGTCTGAACCTTTAGGGACAGACGATGTTATCCGAGGCCTCCGAGGACTCCACAGTAATATAGCGTTTCTCAAGAATAATACAGATATTATGTCAGCGAAACCAAAATCACAGATTGATGATCTGGAGATCAGCCACGAAGTCACACTTTGACCTTGACGGGAGTTTAAGAATTCCTCGCCAACAGCTGTCTGGCACATAATTAAAGGCATTTTACCCTTGTAAGCTGGGTACAATGCAAGCAATCATTTCCCCATGTTGAGGAGTCAAAGATATTGCTTTTATAGCTGCAGAGCTTATGGTCAGGAACGATATGAAATATTAGACATGTGACAGTTTTATAATAATTTTATACTTATTGGAATAATTTCCATTGGCGCCCCCCCCCCCCCTTTCTGTCTTTGCTTCTGACTATCTGGAATAGCTTTGAGGATTTCTCGCTGTTTGGGAATGCGAGACGCTCGCTGTGTTTTCCCATTTTAATATAACAGTTAGCGGAGCAGTCACGAGAAAGAAGTTAATGATGTTAATGGTGTAAAGCATTTTCTCTCACTTAAAAAAAAGAAGTGGAGAGAAACTCATAAACACTCGGCGCTAGAATTTAATGCTGGGTTTCTCGATCATACAATTTTATAGTTCAATATCAGACATGGTAATTTGTTTATATTCATTTGGATTACAAACCATTTTAGATGTTTGTACACTCATGTCTGGCAGTTGGGTAAATGGATAAGAAAATGGTAGTGGGGAACATTGTGTGCAGGCAGCAAGGTTGCCAATTTCCAGGTGATAGCTGGAGATCTCCCAGAATTGGACCTGATCTCCTGGCAACAGAAATTAGTTCACCTGGAGAAAATGGCTGCTTTGGAAGGTGGACTCTCTGGGATTATACCTCATTGAAGTCTCTCTTCTCCCCAAAAGCTACCCTCCTCATGCTCCATCCTTCAAAATTCTAGCATTTCCCAACCCAGTGTTGGCAACCCAACCAGACAATCTGGATTCTGTGCTTACTGGACCCCATTTTGTTTTACGTTGATTTTTAAGACCATTGAAAAGTATCTCCATTTTCTGGTGATTTTTATGGTCACCATGTTCTAAACATTTGTGTTTTAGTTATGTTCTTCTTGGTGCCATTTTGTTTTGCTCTCACTGAGCTTCGCATCATTGGCCCACCCCTTTCATGGTGCCCTAGATGATTTTTTGTTGATGACATCCTGGTGCTAAGCTGTTGTAATAATATCTGAGCTATTCAAATGAAGGCATGTGGATTGCTCCAGCTAATCAGATTTAAGAGCAGTAATGTACGGAATATCTAATTCATACATGTGTGGGAATCTGGGTGTCCCACCACCTGGTGCTCCAGAAAGTCTCCCTGGGCCTTTCCCCACTTACCTTAAGCCCCGCGCTACTCTCCTCAAGTAGCGCGGGGTCCCCCGGCACTCCCCACGACAGGGGTGGCGACAGCGCAGCCGCCCCGACGCTGCAGCTGTCGCGCCTCCTCAGCGCGCGGCATCCCTGGCGCTCTTGTAAATGATGCCTTTTATGACCCCACGCAGAGCGCGGGGTCGTGGGGACACCCGGGCGCGCACCAGGTATAGGGGAGATCCTGGTGAGTGGGGAAACGCCCCCTGTTGACCTTTCCAGAAGCAGACAGGGTCTCAGGAAAAGAGATGGCAGGTCCCCATATTCCTCTTCCTCTGCTCCTGGCTTCCCTTCCACAGTTTAGAAGATGCCCATATTGTTTTCTTCCCTGGCCTCCCATGTAGTGTCTGGTCAATCTCCCCAGCTTTTCATCAGGAACTTATGTTCCGGATGAACATAAGTTGGAGAGGCAGGTAGGAGCCAGACCACAGCAACCGCAGCAGTGGTAGGGCCTTGAACAAGGCTGTTAACGATAGGACCTTTTGGAGGACATTGGCCCTTTCCGCACAAGCCATTTAAAATGTTTTGAGGCAGAAAATAAAATGCTTCCTCCATGGTTCTGTATGGTTTTTACCCTAAAACATTTTATCTCCACCCTCAAAACATTTTAAATGAAGTGATTCTCTGGTTGAAATTTTAAAAAACATCTTCAGTTGCTGTGCGATCTGTTGACTATGTTTCCCATGCTTCTTTGTTTTCCCTGAACTACCTCTTCTGTGCCATCTTCTGAGCTCACTCCATTCCCCCTGACTTGTTTATTTGCAGAATTTCTCTGTTTATTTTGTTAATCTTGGAGGTGGGGGCAATCTTTGAAGTATCAAGTATACAAGGAGTATGGAATACAGCACGAGACTGTGACACATTGAAGCGTCAGTTCAACACAGAACTCAAAAATGGGGGGGGTCACATAATGATGTACAGCAGCGGTGTCCAACTCTGGTGCTTCAGTTGTTCATGGACTGCAATTCCAATTGGCCATGCCTGCTGGGGCTGATAGGAATTATAGTCCACGAACATCTGAAGTGCCAGAGTTGGACACCCCTGATGTACAGGAATCATTTCAAGGGGGTGAGTGCAGACATAAATAGTTGTAAAGGGGGGGGGCTATTGAAAACATTTTAGACACATTTTAGAGGATTTATGTGGAAAGACCTACTGGTTCATAGGGTCGCCATGAGTTGGAAGTGACTTGACAACACTTAACACACACCCCACACGGGTTTCCCCAAATGTTCCTGTAGTTTCTTTTTATCCTGCTAAAATTTCAGTTTGGACCACAAATGGATTAACTGACCTGGGTCGAATCCCCACTTGAAATTTGCACGCAGATCCACACCTGTTCGTTCTGAAACTGTGTCCTCTTCATCGGAGTTTCTCCCTCCCCACCACAGCGAGCACACAGCAGACACACCTGGTTGCAGAACTCTTAGCAATCTCCACTACCAGGCGAGCTCACTTCGCCAGTCTCCCCTGATTGGCTGGCATGCCTTGATAGGGCGGGACCTTTTCCCACTGCGGAAATGTACATTGTAGGGGCGTGAGCAAAAAAACCCCCAGCGTGTAAAAGTTTAACGTTTAACTGTTTGACTGTGCAAACAGTTAATAGTTACCTGTGTAAACCATGAACGATTCAAAGTTACACGTTTGACTGTTTAATGTTTGCATCCCCTTCTGCTGGCCGATAGCAAAAGCGGAAATGAAACCAAGGAAAGGCTGTGTGTGCATTGCAGTGCTGATTGGTTGCCCAAATTCTGCGTCACACTCCAGGGCGGGAAACGAGTCAGGGTTTCAACCCTGTCCACCCTGGGTTTAAACTGGGCCGTGTTAAATCGGTCTATGCCACTTTACGCCAGGGGCGAATTCCCACTGCCTCCCTTAGCACGGTTTCAGGACCCGCCTGCTTTCTGGTTTCTCCCCATGAGCTTCTGTAGCGGCAACTGTTTCTGATGCTTCGTTAAGCCTGTTAATCCGCATTCTGGCAGAACCTGGATGCCAGTGGTTCGAGGCCCCGTTATCACTGGTTGCGGCTGATACGGGGAGGTGAGGTTTGGAACCTGGAGTTGTTCCCCGCCCCAGAGCGTGGCGTGCATTTAAGCAGCCAATCAGATTGACTTGACCCTTGCGCCCAGTCTACTTCCCGAGGTTGATGGAGCGATCAGATTTCTGAGCATGAGCAATACAAGTAAGCGGTGCGGCTGGTAGCCGATTTAATGGTAAAACTTTCCAGAAAATAGTTGCTTTACGCCAAATGACAAATATTCATAGTGGTTGCACTTCAGCATTCGCACAGGTTTTTTAATGGGTAAAAATGGGTAGTGTTTCTGAAGTGGCTAACAGGTCCCGCCCAACTGAACACCGACCAATCAGATTAGGGCAATGAAGCGCAATCACATGGCTGTGGGTTAGGGCAATGAAGCGCGATCAGATTAGGGCAATGAAGCGCGATCACGATGCCTGCACCCGGGAGTGTCTGCTGTGTGCTCGCTGTGGAGAAACTGCGATGAGGAGAACACGGATTCACAAGGAACAGGTTTGGATCCACTTGCAATTTCAAGTGGGGATTCGCCCCAGGTCCTGCCGGAATGCGGATTAACGGGGAGAACGAGCACCAGAAACGGAATCTGCCACACAAGCAATGGGGAGGTCGTCCCTCAAACCTGGTTAGTTTGTGTTCTGAAACCTGGCTAAGATGGTAGTGGGGATTCGACCCTGGAGTACTGAATGTTTGCTAAGATACAGCAATTCCATTTTGGAAAAAGGCTGCAGAGACGTACGTGGAGAAAACCGGCAACAAGTGTAATGCAACAACTTCATCTGTCCCTCTGAGAGTGTGGGGATTATTTTCTCCAATCAGTTATTTTCATTGTTCCCCGCTGATAAGACCCTCTGCCTTTGGGGTATGTTTTCTCCATTTAATAGATAATAAAGGGAGCTATTTTTATCACCAAAAAAATATTTAGTGTCTCAGTGTAAAGGATCTTTCATTCCTCGTCATGCGTTGAGTTTTGTGCCTGGGAGGTGAGCTGAAGCAAGCTGTAGGTTTTTTTCCCCTCTCCACTGATCCATTTATATATCTCTGCAGGTTTTGTGATTTCTTTCCTATATTTATCTGGAAACGGTTTGTACTATTTTGTGTCTTCAGTATATATTAGCCTCTGTGTGGATATACACTATCAATTTTTCAAGTGGTACCATATAGGGTTGCCAGCTCCGGACTGGAAAATTCCTGGAGATTTGAGGGAGGAACATGGGGATGGTGGGGTCTGGGGAACAGCAAGGACTTCTGTGGGGTGTAATATCATAAAGTCCCCCCGCAAAAAAGCTGCCATTCTCTCCAAGGCCCGTTCCTCACAGGCCTGTGCAGCAGCGGCACACCAACATATATGATGCCAGTGGAGCCCCAGGACTGTTCGCACTGTCTTGTGTGGGCGGTCCCAGAGCCACTGCAGCCCACAGAGGCGCCTTCGCACAGAGATGCCTCCATTTTGTTTGCCAACTTCTCTTCTCTTCCCTGCGCAGCTTCACAGGGATGAGAGGACACGCCCCCATGGTCATGGCAATGCCTCAGGGGTCGGAAGGCAGGAGGCGTGTCCCTTTGTTCCTGTGGAGCTGTGGAAGGAAGAGAAGGTAAATTTGCAAGCAAAATGGAGGTGCCGAAAAGTGGCACCTGTGACCCAATGCCGTTCGCTCGGCACCAGGTTCAAAACGCTGTTTTTGAAAATACTCGCTCATTGAGTGAATTTCAAAGACAGCATTTCCCCGACAGTTGGTGGGGGTGGAGGGGGGGAAAGCACAATGCTGCCTCATTGCAGAGGTGGCAGCCATGTGAACTGCACCCCTGGAATAGTGTTTTTACTGTCCTATGGGCGCTGTTTTTGGCCTCTGCCGAGTGTGCCCAAGGGAACTGAGATCAGTTGTAATTCTTAGAGAACTCCAGGCCCCAAATAGAGGTTTGCAACTCTGGCTGCATGGCATCTCTCTCTCTCTCTCCTTCTCTCTGTCTCTCTGTCTCTGTCTCTCTGTCTCTGTCTCTCTCTGTCTGTCTCTGTCTCTCTCTCTCTCTCTCTCTCTCACACACACACACACACACACACACACACACACACACACACACAGAGAGAGAGAGAGAGAGAGAGAGAGAGAGAGAGAGAGAGAGAGAGAGAGAGAGAGATGCCACCTTAAAGGGAAAATCTGGGATCCTTCATTTAAACAGGTCAAAACGGCGTGCGCTCGAGTCGCACACCACCGAGCCCCACCCCCAGCCTCCATGCAGGCTTGCTTTTGCCCTCCCCAGGCCCTGGGGGCAACAGGAGCTGGCCTGCATATGCGGGGCAGGGTTCGGTCTGAGCCCCACCCCCAAAACCGGCCCTCCACCCCTGAACCCTGCCCCCAGCCTCCGTGCAGGCTTGCTTTTGCCGAGCATAGGCGGGGGTGGGGAATGCCCTGAGGAGGTGTTGCTCCTGGGCACCATTTCCCCTCGATATGCCTCTGCACCACCCACATAACTGACGAGGTCTCCTCTCCTCTAACCTCTGCATCATACGTCTTCTTTTGTTGAAAGCCATGCATCGATTAATAGTACCCTTGGACGTTCTTGTAACAGAAAATTCTCACCACCTCCATAACAATACAGTCCTCGGGATGCTGTTGTTTGGCTAGTGTGACCAGACGTCCCGCTTTTGGTAGGACAGTCCCTCTTTTGACTGATTTGTACCGCGTACCGCGGGGTTTTTAAAATGTCCAGATTTTTGGAAGGCTGTTGCACTGCCTTCTGGGGCGCTCCCCTTTTCCCGCCCTGTCACAGGATGTGAAACGGAAGCGCCCCAGAAGGCAGTGCAGCAGCGCTGGAGGCTGCCGCACTGCCTTCTGGAGCGCTCCCCTGTGACAGGGCGGGAAACGGGTTTGGCAGTGTGGCAGCCTCCCATGCTGCCGCACTGCCTTCTGGGGCGCTCCCGTTTCCCGCCCTGTCACAGGGGAGCACCCCAGAAGGCAGTGCACTCCTGCGGCTGTGTGCGCACATGCACACACGTGCGCCCCCCCAATGGTGTCCCGCTTTGAAAAGGTCTGGTCACCTTATCTTTGGCTGAGTGGACACATGATGCTCAACTAGTCTGAAAAACAGTTGACATTTGTCGTTCAGAAATATCCCGAACTCTGTGCTCCCCCTTTTTGAAGCTAATCAGTTTGCCAAGGGTATTTAATACAACATCACTACTAGCTCTATTTAAATTCTCGTTCTTTTTTTTTCTTCGAGGGTCAGATTTTGCTCCTGACACTTGGTAATACGATCAAGTGATTATCTACTGAAGTCTATTTAAAAGTTGCATGAACTGTTCCAAAGCATTTGACACAGCTCGAGAAATATCACTCTTGCCTGCATGTTACTGCTTACATAAGCAGAACAGTACTTTTCAGGTCAATATCTGGGCGGTATGGCTTCTTTTCTTTTCTTTTCTTTTTTAATGTTCCAAACAAAGATCAATCAATGAGTTCAGCTGCTTTTACCCCATTTGATTTTTGAAGTCATCATTATCTGGGGGGTGGGGGGAGAAAGAAAGAAGAGATGACATGTGTAAGGCTGACTGAATCTTTCTATTGCTGCCCCCCCCAGTCCCAAATATTCGCAGTAAATTGCTTTGATCTTCTTGGTCCTGAAGCTGTCAAATCTTGTTAAACCAAGGAGCAGGGGAGTCCACACTGTGCTGCGTGCGATAGCTTGTTCCAAATAAGCATTCAGCCTGTACTTGGGTTGGAAGCTGACAGGCAGCATGCTTCCGGAAAAGTCAGGCTAAAGAGGACACATGTATACGACAGCTGTAACTACTAACACAGTTCATGGTTCCTCTCTGTGGTGTCTGTAATTCTGTGGCTTGGGCATCTACAATGTGAGGAGGAGGAGGAGGAGGAGGAGGAGGAGGAGGAGGAGGAGGAGGAGGGGAAGTTTGGATTCATTCCCCCATTTCTGTCCTGTAGGAGACTCAAAGGGGCTTACAAAGGAGCAGCAGTGGCGTAGTGGTTAAGAGCAGGTGTACTCTAATCTGGAGGAACCGAGTTTGATTCCCCGCTCTGCCACTTGAGCTGTGGAGGCTTATCTGGGGAATTCAGATTAGCCTGTGCACTCCCACACACGCCAGCTGGGTGACCTTGGGCTAGTCACAGTTCTTTGGAGCTCACTCAGCCCCACCTGCCTCACAGGGTGTTTGTCGTGAGGGGGGAAGGGCGAGGAGTTTCTAAGCCCCTTTGAGTCTCCTTACAGGAGAGAAAGGCGGGTATAAATCCAACTCTTCTTCTTCTCCAATTGGCTGTGTACATTTTTATAAAGTTGCTTTGGCAGCCTCACACGACCGCCACAAGGGCCCACCTTGCGCTGGCCTCCGGCTCTGGGCCCCTGTCTGTGCTGCTCCAGGGGCCTGCCTGGGCCAGCAGCTGCTGTGGGCAGGGACTCGGCCTCAGGACCCCCAGTGTGGCCATGCCCAGGAGACAGCTCTGCCTCTTACAGCCTGCCCCATGCAGAGCATGGGGGGGAGGGAGTTGCTGCTGCACTGCGGGGCGAAGCCCCCACCTTTCCAGCCCAGCCCCTTTGGCTGTTGTGTTTCTTGACCAGCCAGCTGGGTGAGCCTGGGGGGATCTGGGGCTGTGGGGGAACGTGGCATGGCCTGACTTCTTGCAGGTCAGCAGGCTCGGTGCTGCAGAATCCTTCAGCTGCTCCGAGGTCAGGCCCATTGACATGTCTACATCCCGGAACCGGCATTTTGGGGGACATGCCTTGTAGAGCCCTGGCTCGGGAGGGTCATTGACAGATCTGCCCGGAATCCCATTAGTGCCACCTTCTCAGCTGGTGAGAGGGAAAGCTGTGGTTGGGGCGGGGGGACACACATCAAGCTGTCCAGCCAGAGACATATCTAAGGAAAACGTAGACTGGTGCAAAATCTGAGCCCCCACCCCAATTTGGGCGGACACCCTCCCCCCCCATGACCAAACAACATTTTTTTTGCACCTGGCCAGTCGTAGTGGGGGAAGGCAGCTGCCTGTACCGGGTGGGGTGGGGGGTGGGGGTTTAGAAAACTCAGATTTTCCAACGGGCTACATTTTCCCTAGATATGCCTCTGCTTGGTCCATCCAAGTACTAAACAGGGCCAGGCCTGTTTCCTTCTGATGGATGCTAGCAATTCCCTTATACAAGCCTACTTGGACCTCGGATGTCTGACCCATGTCTCGATTTTGCATATACATTGCGTTTAAGCAGCCAGCACCAGGGAAATAGTAAGGGAGCGAATCAAGAATGACAAATTGGATTGTGGCTTCCTCATTCAATTGTACACTACCTGGCACACTCTTTTTTCCGACAACTGAAAATATGTTATTGAATGAGAACCGATGACCCAATCGAATTACATCAACTGCTATTTGGGAATGTGCCGTTGAATTGCTTCAGTGGATGCTTTTAAACAGTTTCCGTTTCCCTGTCTCGTTCACTCCGCTCAAGATTTAGCTGGCATCTGTCTTGAACTCTATATATCACTGTAACCATTCCCACCCGAGATTGACTGCTGCTTCAAAAGGGCTGCTCTCTCTCTCGCTCTCTCACTCTAATAACTGATAATATAGTCCCTGCTCAAATCTGTGACAAGGCTGAAGGGAACCTGGTTATTGTAAGGGAGTTAGGGGCATCCGTTCTATTGTGCTTCATATCCTGGAGAGGTAAAACTATCAAGTTTGTTTTGGATTCAAAAGTTAATTACATTTTTTAAAAAAATCAGTTGCAATTCACCAGAGATATTCTACTTTTAAATGTCCCCTTGAAGATCTGTGACCAATGCTATTTGTTATCTAAACAAACTAGGGGACAGTGCACAAGTTCATCAATTTCTAAATCCTAATTTAGTTAGTTCATCAATTTCTTTAGTTCATTTAGTTCATTTAGTTCAGGGGTAGGGAACCTTTAACACTCAAAGAGCCATTTGGACCCGTTTTCCACGGGAAAAGAAAACACTTGGAGCCGCAAATAATTTTTTGACATTTAAAATAAAGATAACACTATATATATAGGGGTTTTTTTACCTTTTACTCCGCTCATTCTGAGAAGCGCATGGATGTGCCCGCCCTGCTGCCTGCAGGGCGGGCAAGGATGAAGCCGGCAGCTCGGCCTCGCCGGCTGCCGGGAAAGCACCCACCCTGCTCCAACGGGGCGGGCGAGAGGGGAAGCCTGCAGGGCAGGCAAGGATGGGGCTGGCGGCTCGGCTCGTGGAGCCACAGTGCAAGGGCAGAAGAGCCGCATGCGGCTCTTGAGCCGCAGGTTCCCTACCCCTGATTTAGTTCATCAATTTCTAAATCCTAATTTTCCCCTTATTATAGAACAGAAGCCCCATGGTAAGCTGGGGTAAGCTGCAGTACAGCAGTCAAAAGCTCTACTCGTGACCTGAGTTCAATCCTGACAGAAGTCCGCTTCAGGTTTCAACATAAACTTCAGGTATATCTCTACCTGTATATAGAGTTCCCCCGTCATAGTGAATAAACAACCCTTTACAAACTTCAGAATCTCTTGCCGTGGAGAAAGCACTTTTAGATATTTTCAAAAAAAATCTGTATAGTTATGCAAGTGTTATATAACTCTGGACTCTGAACAATGTCTTTTTCAAATTTTTACAGCTCCGAATACATTTGATCACCTTTTAGATCCGCTGCTAAAAAAATAAATAATTAGAGCAGAGATGTAGACAGTGTTAATGCTTCAAATCTCCCCAAGAAGAATGATATTCAGGGTGCCCATACAAAGTTTAATTTCTGGAAGTTGGAAAAGAGCCCCATGGGGCAGAACAGGAGGCTGCAGCACTGCGGTCCAAACCCTGGCTCACGACCTGAGTTTGATCCCGACAGGAGCAAGTTTTAGGTAGCTGGCTCAAGGTTGAATCTACTTTCCATCCTTCTGAGGTCAGTAAGATGAGTAAAATATTGAGGGCTGGGGAAGGCAATGGCAACCCACCCAGAGGTGGGATCCAGCAGGTTCTCACAGGTTCCCGAGAGTAGGTTACTAATTATTTGTGTGTGCCGAGAGTGGGTTACTAATTGGTGATTTTGCCACGTGATTTTTGCCTTAGTTACGCCCCTCCTCTCAGCAGTAGCACGCAGAACTTGAAGCAGTCTAGCAGGAGGTGCACCGGCATGCGTGGCAGCCTGCGCCTGCGTGCATTCATTTCTCACCCAAGGACTGGCACATGCAGCTGCGTTCCTGCCATGCCCTGCTCCAGGAATGCCCGGGCCTCTGTCGCGGCCCTCGGCCATCAGCTCCCGTCGTGCTCCGCCCAGCCCCATTGGTGCTACGCCACAGTTTGAATCCCACCACCATGGGAACCTGTTACTAAAATTTTTGGATCCCACCACTGACCCCACCCCATAAACAAAATCTGTCTAGTAAACATTGTGATGTGACGTCATCCATGGGTCAGTAATGACCTGTGCTTGCACAGAGGACTTCCTTTACCTTTTATAATAGAAATCAGTATGGAAGATTAATAAGAATCAAACTTACTAGGGCAGAGGTGTACCAGGCCTAAGTGGTGTCTGGGACATGATCGACTCCCCGCGCCCCCTGCCTCATTCCCCACTTACGGCAGCCAGCAGGGAGGCCAGTACAGGGGGAGCCGCTGGGTGCTAGCCAGGTCACCGTGCTGTGGCAGAGGCCAAGCGCGGGGACCCACCCAGCACCTGGCGCACCCCCCCATGTGATGAACCAGCATGTACCCAGGGATAAGAACATAAGAACTAGCCTGCTGGATCAGACCAGAGTCCATCTAGTCCAGCTCTCTGCTACTCGCAGTGGCCCACCAGGTACCTTTGGGAGCTCATGTACAGGATGTGAAAGCAATGGCCTTCTGCTGCTGCTGCTCCTGAGCACCTGGTCTGCTAAGGCATTTGCAATCTGAGATCAAGGAGGATCAAGATTGGTAGCCATAAATCGACTTCTCCATAAATCTGTCCAAGCCCCTTTTAAAGCTATCCAGGTTAGTGGCCATCACCACCTCCTGTGGCAACATATTCCAAACACCAATCACGCATTGTGTGAAGAAGTGTTTCCTTTTATTAGTCCTAAATTTTACCCCCCCCAGCATTTTCAATGTATGCCCCCTGGTTCTAGTATTGTGAGAAAGAGAGAAAAATTTCTCTCTGTCAACATTTTCTACCCCATGCGTAATTTTATAGACTTCAATCATATCACCCCTCAGACGTCTCCTCTCCAAACTAAAGAGTCCCAAACGCTGCAGCCTCTCCTCATAAGGAAGTTGCTCCAGTCCCTCAATCATCTTCGTTGCCCTTCTCTGCACTTTTTCTATCTCTTCGATATCTTTTTTGAGATGTGGCGACCAGAACTGAACACAGTGGGGATATGGGATACCCCATGTCCCCAATAGGCAGTATGCCCCTGGACTAGGGTGCATCAGGGATTTTGTAGCCATTTCAGACTGACTGTGCTCATTATATGAAAAAAAAAGAAATTTAATGATGAGCCCCATTAAACAGGGACAAAGATGGCCAAACAATATTGGAAATGGGAATGGAAATAAGGCAGTAAATATGGGCTGCCATTAGGGTTACCAACCTCCAGTGGGCACACGGAAATCTCCAATTATTGCAATTGATCTCCGGGCAACCAAAATCAGTTCCCCTGGAGAGAATAGCTACTTTTTAATTTTATTCTATAACCTTTAATGGCCATAGGTAAAAAAGAAAGGAAAAGATCAAAGGAATTAAAATAAATTATTTGGTTTACATGTTATAATGGAAACTAAAAAATTTGCCACGTCTTCCGTTCATCTAGCATTGCAATCATTAAAAGCAGCCGAATCTTAAGCATCTGTTTAAGTGGGGCTTGACGAATAATCTCCTCTGCTTGATATGGTTAGTACAGTGCAGTAAAATATGTTTGGTGGACGCCACTTGCTTGAGGGGACATTTAGATAGTCTTTCCTGTAAATGGCTACTTTGGAGGGTGAGCTGCATTAACCCTATGGAATATTTTTGGCATTTTTTCTGGTTTTATGCCTGCAGAGGGCGTATTTTTCAAGGCAGTGGCATCAAACGTACAAGATAGCTTTGGGAGACTCCTCTGATGAGACCACCCAAGTTTGGTGAAGTTTAGTTCCAGGGATCAAATTTTATGGACTCCCCAAAGGGAATACCCCCTCTCTAACTGTTTCCAATGAGTTTCTAATGGGAGATGGGGGCTACCCTTTTGGTGACCCATAACATTATCCCCCAAACTTCACCAATACTTTGTGCTCTCATTAGTAGAGTCACCCTGAAAGTTTCTTTAAAATGCACCCCAAGAAATCCGCCATTCAGGGGGGACAATTTTATGGGTCATCAAAGGGAGGTTACATTCAAAGGAGCGATATTCATGTTTTTAGCAGCGAAAATCAGAGAACGTTTAACTGATGTTCAAAACTTACAAGCAAAGTTGTAATAAAGGTGGTTTAAAAAACCTTTATAATTACAATCAGATCCTGCTATGAGTAAATATATGATACTTGCTTCGGTAACTTAACACTATTAGAACTGTAATGCTTCTACGCTCTAAAGCTTGAAAAAAAATCCTCACAATGTGTTTTATATTTTTGTAAACTGTGGGGAGTAGGGCTTTGGTTGAAATATCTGTTTATATGTGTATGGCCTATGGCTAATAAACATTGAATTGAAAGGGTCATCAAAGGGGTATCTCCCATCTCCCATTGTCCTCTGAACCAAACTTCACCAAACCTTGGTCCTCTTACCAGGAGAGTCTCCTAAAACCATCCTGCAAGTTTGGTGCCTCTACCTTAAAAACTCACCCCCTGCAGACATCCCCAGAAATCCCCTACTGGCTGCAATGAAGCCAAGTCAATCACAACAAGAGAATCAGGCAGGAGAACAGCAGAGGCACGCTCTCCCTTCCCAATGCCTCCCACAGCAACAACCCTACAGCTAACATCATCACAATCAAACCACTGTACAAAAAACTGTTTGCAAACCCAGAACCTTCACTCTTATTTGAACTTGTTAATATCCTGTTAAGTATGAAACCGAAACCCTACGGCGCTGAATTAAATGAAACGCTAACAAACCCAATCAAGCCCTTTACAACTAGCCTCTAATTAAATCAAACCATTGGGGAAAGTGTGGCTCAAATATCGAGAACCCGGAAACGTTACCACAGGAAATATCCACTTAAAGTGAACAGACTGACTAAAAGGTTAAACCAAATTCTTGCATCTTGTTAATTTCAGAAGCGATACTGAGGTGCTTGGGAAGTCATGAAAAGGAGGAGAACTTTTGCCGCACACCACAAGGAAGTCTCTCTCATCCCAAAGAATGCTTGAAAGTTGTGTGAAACAAGGCAATAAAAGCCAAGCTCTATCCTGCCCCTGTAGGGCAGCGGTCCGGGGGAAATTTCCCAGTGAGATCAGTCTGCCCCTGTCTGTTTCTTACAGTCACCTGGCCAATGTCCCTTTTTCCATAATGGCGCCCATAGACAGCGAATGCTCATTTGGAGCCCTCTGAACCAGCTGGATCCATCTGGGAAACGTGTTTCTCTGTCCTCAGCTACTACCGTGTTTCCCCGAAAATAAGACAGTGTCTTATATTAATTTTTGCTCCCAGAGATGCGCTATGTCTTATTTTCAGGGGATGTCTTATTTTTCTGTGTTCTGTTCGTCGGGCATGCTTCCAAACAAAAACTTTGCTACGTCTTACTTTCGGGGGATGCCTTATATTTCGCACCTCAGCAAAACCTCTACTACGTCTTATTTTACGGGGATGTCTTATATTCGGGGAAACAGGGTAGTTTCCGTGCAGTTGGAGCTGAAGCAGGGCCTAATTTGAGTATTCAATTTCTTAAAAGATGAACAGCCTCGGAGTGTTCGTCTCGAAAGCAAGAAAACATTCCCAGTCAATTACTAGAAGTTACTGCATTATATATCTGTTTAAAACCGGCATTTTTCTCTCCGATGCCTCGCGCTTGCAACATATATTCTTTATATGAATCATGCTTCTTTTTAATGCCATCCTTTTTTGCTAGGGAAAAATATTTCGTAATTACAGTCTCTCGAAACACACCAGCAGAAAGCGGAGAGAGAAACCTACCCAATTCTATCAGCGCCGGTGTTAATTATTTGAGGCAGACTGTCATTTATGTTTTCTAAAGTGGATTCTGTGCGTGCAGTCAGGAACATTGCTTAGCGCAGAATTAATTAATCATTATAAATACAAAACCTGCAGGATCAGCTTCTGCATTCAGGAAGGTTTCAAGAGGCAAGGTTGTCGGGGTCAATAGGCTGCTGAGGGGAATCATTTTTTCCTCCATCAGATACAAGGACAATTAAATTATGCACTTAATCTTTACAGGGACACTTATTTCGAGTATCATTGGCCGAAAAAAAAATATTAGAAAAGGATGCTTTGCTCGAAACGAATAACAAATGTTTCCAACAACACATTGCCTTTAAGAAAAGTGTGATAGTAAATACGAGGGGCAGGGGAAAGATTGGAAAAGGCATGTATGCCACAATCTTAAAACTGGCTCAAGATATTTTCTCACCCCAAGTGCGGTGTAGTGGTTAAGAGCAGATGGATCCTAATCTTGAGAACCGGGTTTGATTCCCCACTTCTCCACCTGAGTGGCAGAGGCTTATCTGGTGAACCAGATGTTTTTCCACACTCCTACAGTCCTGCTGGGTAACCCTGAATGGAGAACCAAAGTACCTTTCGCTGTTTTGTTCTCTTTCACTTTTATTTATTTGTTCTCTTTCACTTTAGCTGGCTCCCAGCTATAAACATCCCTGGATGCCCCATTAATACACATGATAGAAATCTAATTAAATAAATAAATCTACTTTCTGTTGGGCTAGTCACAGTTCTTCGGAGCTCTCTCAGCCCCACCTACTTCACAAGGTGTCTGTTGTGGGGAGAGGAAGGGAAAGGGCCTTGTAATCCCCTTTGAGTCTCCTTACAGGAGAGAAAGGTGAGTATAAATCCAAACTCCTCCTCCTCATTCTTCTTCTTCTTCTTCTTCTTCTTCTTCTTCTTCTTCTTCTTCTTCTTCTTCTTCTTCTTCTTCTTCTTCTTCTTCTTCTTCTTCTTCTTCTTCTTCTTCTTCTTCTTCTTCTTCGTCTTCTTCTTCTTCTTCACACATCACCTCTTGCTTGGGTGGCCAATTCTGGGTTGGGAAATACATTATGAATTTGGGGGTGTAGCCTGAGGAAGGTCAGGTTTACGGAGGTGAGGGTTCAATGCCAACAAGGTACAATAGTATACAGCCCAACCTCCATATCAGCCATTTTTGGCTGAGAAATTGATCATTGTTGTCTGGAGATCAATTGTAATAGCGGCAGATCTTCAGTTGACACCTGGCCATGACCTCCCCCGGCAGAAGGAGATGCAAACATTAAACAGTCAAACATGTAACTTTGAATCGTTAATCGTTTACACAGGTAACGATTAACTGTTTGCACAGTTAAACAGTCAAACGTTAAACTTTTACACACTGTTTTTTTATTACGACCCTACAATGTACGTTTCCGCAGTGGGAAAAGGTCCCGCCCCATCAAGGCACGCCAGCCAATCAGGGGAGACCGGCGAAGCAAGCTCACCTGGTAGTGGGGATTGCTAAGAGTTCTGCAACCGGGTGTGTCTGCTGTTTGCTCGCTGCAGTGGGGAGGGAGAAACTCCGATGAAGAGGACACGGTTTCACAACGAACAGGTTTGGATCTGCGTGCAAATTTCAAGTGGGGATTCGACCACTGTGAGGCAGATTTTCCCACCTTTCCCTTTGGAGTCCATTGGGATTGAGTAGTCTTTCTGGTAGCATGTGATGGTTTCAGGCAATAGTTCTAATATTGCCCCACCCTGAAATGTTGAATGTCTTTTTCTTTTCAAACCAATCCCCTTAACAATGCCACTGGAGAACTGAAACAGGTTCAAACAAATTAAAAGGAAATTTTATTGAACCAATGAAACAGACTTTATGAAGAAAATCAGCAGATGGATATAGGCCAGGAGTGAGCCACGTATAATATTAGCTTCGGTCACATGCACAGGATGTTGTCAAGCTTTTTTTTTAGTTTCACGGATGCCATATTTCTTATGAAGGCTCAGTTTTGTCTTGAATTGATCTGAGATGTTACTGACTTAAGGATTCAAAAAGACTCTGGGTTCTGCTGGGCTGGTACCCTTTCTCTCAGTACACACAGCCTCTCCACCAGAGCCGTAGTGAGGTGGAACTGCACCCCGGGACACCCGGGTGCCCTTTGCCCCTGCCATACCCCTACTAAGTTCCTTGTTCTGCCCCTGCTCCTGCTCCCTGCCTCCCTGCCCCCCTGACCCCCCCCATTCCCACCCCCACCTCTCTGAGCCCCCCACCCCCCACCCCCACCCCCCACTCCCTCAATTCCCACCCCATCCCACCCCACCCCACCACCCCACCTCGGGTGCAAGATCCCCTGTCCCCTGGGCGAATTACCACTGCTCTCCACTATTAGACACCCGTTCTACAGAAATCTCCCTCATGAGGTAACTTAGAACATAAGAACATAAGAACAAGCCAGCTGGATCAGACCAGAGTCCATCTAGTCCAGCACTCTGCTACTCGCAGTGGCCCACCAGGTGCCTTTGGGAGCTCACATGCAGGAGGTGAAAGGAATGACCTTCTGCTGCTCTTAATTAGATCACTAATAGACCAGACACAGAATCCTCCTCTAATTCCCTTCCTAACTGGTTCAGAAATGCTTCTTCTATCTCCTATTCCCCTCGCTGTCTATTTATGGTCACTGTGGAAAGCCTTTCTGTACTATTCTACCTCTACCTCGACCAATAAATAAACTCCCAGTTCTTTTGTCTGTGTATTTCTGCTTTCAGCATATTTATTTATTTATTTATTTATTTACTTACTTACTTACTTACTTACTTACTTACTTACTTACTTACTTACTTACTTACTTACTTACTTACTTATGCTGCTACACTTCGTATTTCAGATCAGATTCGTGCTCTGACTGAAATCCTCTCAGGGTAGATTTTTCACACACAGCGAAGGGACTTGATGTTAACATGCAGCAATCCAGATCCAAAAGCTCCCCATACGTTTCCCTCTCTGGGAGATACCTCCTCCCTCTGTGAGTTAGCGGGTTGCTCCACCAATCAGAGCACAGGTCAGCTCACCCAATCAGAGTGCTGTCCAATTCCTAGGAGGCTTTCCCCCTGTCGCACTCTGTTTGTGACTGCGCTTGGTTTCTGGGTGCGCTTCCAAACCTTACTTAAGTGGACAGTCAGTCACAGCAACTCTGCCTCCTAGGTTCATGCTACTTCAGCTGTGGCTTGGGCTGGACCCAGCTGGCAGTGCCACAGGCCAGTTGTGGCTCAGTGGCAGAGCATCCACTTGGCATGTCGGAGGTCCTCAGTTCAATCCCCGGCCTCTTCAGTTAAAAGGATCATATGGTTGATAATGTGGAACACCTCTGCCGAAGACAGGGGAGAGCCACTGCCAGTCAGAACAGTCAGCCCTGACCCAGATAGATCAATGGTTGGACTCGACAGAAAGTAGATTTATTTATTTAATTAGATTTCTAACATGTGTATTAATGGGGCATCCAGGGATGTTTATAGCTGGGAGCCAGCTGAGGATAAGAACAGAACAGCGTAAGGTACTTTGGTTCTCCATTTGGGGGAAAGGGGGGTAGAAACGAGGTTCAAATTAGACCATTTTCTACCAAGTAGGAACTTCACACAGTATATATTTAGCCACTCGTTAATCTGGTTGCCCTGACCATTTATCGATTCTACATTTAACTGCTATTCTGTAGTAAAATTCTTCCCACCATTGAGCCAGAACAACATAGACTACGACTTACCAAATGATTGTACCTGGGCAACAAAGTCCACTTGCATGCCAATGGTTCCCGCTGTAGAAGAAGAAGAAGAAGAAGAAGAAGAAGAAGAAGAAGAAGAAGAAGAAGAAGAAGAAGAAGAAGAAGAAGAAGAAGAAGAAGAAGAAGAGGAGGAGGAGGAGGAGGAGGAGGAGGAGGAGGAGGAGGAGGAGGAGGAGGAGGAGGAGGAGGAGGAGGAGGAGGAAGAGGAGGAGGAGGAGGAGTTTGGATTTATCCCACCTCTGACGCCCCTCCTCTCCCCACAACAGATTGTTCATCTATATATACATGAAACCTATCAACAGAAGTTGAGTTGTTCAAAAGCATCAGACATTGGTATCCTTCTACACCATTAGTGGATCTCTTGCTCCATTACAGAGACTTGATATAATTTTATTTGGGATCCTCTGTGTATGTATTGTTTATTGTTTTATTGTTTTTTGTTGTTGTTTATAATTTGTTGTTGATTAAGAGTTGTGGTTCTGGTATATAAATGTTTAAATTATTTTCATTGAAATAGATTTGTATAGTTCGCACTAGAGCCAGGTGGGTTCTTTTCCTTTCTTTAAGCTGCTCAAGGTTACCCAGCAAGCTTCAAGTGTAGGGGAGTGGAGAAACGAACCTCCAGATTAGAGTCCATTGCTCATGTAGAGGAATGGGGAATCAAACCCGGTAATCCAGATTAGAGTCCACCTACTCTTAATCACTACACTATACAGGCTAAAACCAGAATGAAACTTATAACGAAGAAGAAGAAGAAGAAGAAGAAGAAGAAGAAGAAGAAGAAGAAGAAGAAGAAGAAGAAGAAGAAGAAGAAGAAGAGGAGGAGGAGGAGGAGGAGGAGGAGGAGGAGGAGTTTGGATTTTTATCCCCCCTTTCTCTCCTGCAGGAGACTCAAAGGGGCTTACAATCTCCTTGCCCTTCCCCCCTCACAACAAACACCCCGCGAGGTAGGTGGGGCTGAGAGAGCTCCGAGAAGCTGTGACTAGCCCAAGGTCACCCAGCTGGCATGTGTGGGAGTGTACAGGCTAATCTGAATTCCCCAGATAAGCCTTCACAGCTCAGGCGGCAGAGCGGGGAATCAAACCTAGTTCCTCCAGATTAGATACACGAGCTCTTCACCTCTTACGCCACTGCTGCTCCTACATAGGGTAACCAACAACTTGCATGAACATTTTTTTTAATGTGGCTCTCTGGAAAGCATGCTGAATTTTCTTTGTCTCATTAGAACACTTGTGTTTTCTCTTGAAATCCCTCTTTTATTTTCCCAGAAGGGAATCACGAAACAAGACTATCAGTTTTGCTTCTGGTAATGACCACGATTCCATTCTTGCATTTCACTGTTCCTCCCGGAGCGTCTTTCGGCTACGCGAGGGCTGCCTTCCCCGTTGCCAAAAGCAGAAGGCGTGGCTTCCTGCTACGTTTTCAGCATGGTAAAGTACGGTTCTGCCCGTTGAGCGTACAGCATTAATTATGCAAGCTTCCCCGGTTTTATGGCTTATTGTAAAAGAGATTATTTTATGACTTGTATTACTACAATTATGTTTCTAATGGGGTTTTAATTGATTTTGAATCCAATTTAAAAATCCCTATTTTTAAAGCACACCTCGGCTGCGGCAACTTGAAATGGTGCCAGATTGACAGACTGGTAACTCATCCGACTGCCGTCTCAATGCCCCGGCTTTAGGGATTTGGAAGTGGCCTCTGTTTAATGCATCCTGTCAATGATTCTAATGGATTTTCTTTAATGCACTCGCTCTAAAACCTTAAATATGCCCACCGTGGACCTGATTGTCAAATACGTTTATGTGATTACACTATTGCACTTATGTCTGGCTTTAGGGTTACACACAAATGTCACCGGGTTTACTGACAAATGTAAATTCTTAGAGCTTGCCAGAGTTGTTGGCTGTTCTAGGTGGGAAAACTCCTATTGATCCACGCAAGCATGTTTTTTTTGGAAGATACGGATCAAAGATACAATTTGCAGAGATGCTAAGTTAATTGGTCAACCAAAGGCCAACACAATGGGCTGTTCATGAGCAAAGCGCAAAGCTCTTGCTCTCCAATATTCTTTGGGATTATCCCTCAGAAATCTAGCCCTGCTATATACCTGCAACAACTTGTTAATTACAATTGCAGATGGGTCATGACTAGAGCAAGGTGTAACTCTTTTCCATCAGTACATCTTCAAGGTCGCTTGTCTGGTATTCCACAAAATGAGCGTCGCTGTCGATTTTGTCCTGATACAACTGATACACTTTCTCATATTCTGCTTCATTGTTCAAAGTACAACAACATCAGAACCGATTTGGAGGAACCAGTAACTCAACAGGGATTTATGCCCTTTTCTGATAAATAAAAAAAAAAATGGCTAAGCTTCTAAATAGCTCTAGTGTTGAAATCTCTGAAGCTGTTGCTATGTTTTTGCTCTGTGTACTGCAAGTTGAGCAATAATGATCTTTTTATTGTATTTGAAATTCTTGGCACTGGTTTTATGCCTAATAAAGGTTTTGGATTTGGATTTGGATTTGGGCTGTTCGTGACTAGGGCTGCCGTGTCCCCCCTGGCCATCACTGAGGGATGGGGGTGTGTGGAGGTAGGGTTGCCAGATCCATGCTGAGAAACACCTAGATATTTGGGGATGAGGCCTGGGGAGGACAAAGACCTTAGTGAGGCGCAACACCACAAAATACACCCTCCAAAGCAGCGACCCCGCTTCGCTGCCTGGAAGCCAGTGGCCGTGGCCCCTCTTCACTGCCTGGAAGCCAGGGAGCAAGTTTCCCTCACCCCATGGCTTATGAGCAGGGAGGAGGAGCCATGGCAGGGGCTTCCAGTCCTGCCCTCCCAGCCAGGGAAGGCAGAACTGGGAGACTTGGCAGCCTGCTCAGCTTTGCACCTCTGGCCAGAGGCAGCCAGCTCAGCTGGTTCCCAGTTCTTCCCTTAGCAGCCTGGGAAGGCAGGACTGGGAGCTCTGTTGGTGGCTCCGTTTGGTCACGTGGGGGGCATCTGACGCCCCCATGTGATGAAAAGGTGTGCGCCCAGGGACATGGTGTACCCTATGTCCCTAGGGCCGTACGCTACTGGGATTTAGAATTTGAAAGGTCCACAGTGACAAGTGTTTCTATTTCTAATGGGGTCATAATTCAGAGATTCTCCTGTACGTTCTCAAGACTTTGGCTTACACATTGCATTCCTCATGTTACAAGGCTGCACTCCAAAGTGACTGCTGCTATGACTTTCGTATCTCATCAGGCTCCTTCCTGAGTTGACACCTAACAACAAAACCTCCTCTTTGTCTCTTTTCTGTTCCTCTTATCTTCTGAGTTACCTTCATAAAGAGAGAAGAGCAGATAGCAAATATAGAGAGATCAATGTATTGTTGAAGGTGCACATCGGTGCGGGGGCATAGCAAGGGCATTCCCGGGGTGGCGGCAGTGTGACAGGGGCGCAGGGCATATGCGTGCCCCGTGCGCAGTTCCCTTCGCTCTGGTCCTGGTGCCATGATATGGTGGGTGTAGCTATGTCCAACCACAATGAGTGGGAAACACTGTACACTTGATAACACCAGAGCTATGACATACATTAATAATACAGAGATCAGTTGCCAGCTACATAGAAGAGCATAGTTCTTTTATGGCAAGGGTTCCACACACACACACACACACACACACACACACACACACACACACACACACACACACACACACACACACACACACACACACACACACACACACACACACACACACACACACACACACACTTCTGGAGGGTCTATGAAATGCAAGTTCCAGCCCATGGTTATTAACTGTTCAAAAAAGAAGTCTAGTCACACCGTAACGACTAATAACATTTGTTTCAGCGTGAATCAAAACTCACGTCATCAGATGCAGCAGAGCATAAATCCAACAGGTCTGCATTATATATTCAACAGAAAGAAGAGGATGTTATACTGAGAGCCAGCATGGTGTAGTGGATCAGAGTGGCGGACTCTAATCTGGAAAACCAGGTTTGATTCCCCACTCCTCCAGATTATTATTATTATTATTATTATTATTATTATTATTATTATTATTATTATTATTATTATTACATATGCTATTAATTTATTGTATAACTCGATCCCCTATAATTCTGGCAGTGAACAACATTCACTCATAAATATCAACAGGAGCGGTCGTACAAATATAAACACATAGGCTCCATCCCATAAAATAGCTTAAAACTCATAAAACAGCAAAAAACCATAATACATAATAAAAGGCGTCCGACCCCAATTTAAAACCTACCCCCATGGGGGGGGATGGCAGGACCCCTCAATATGAGCAGTGGACTCTAATCAGGTTCAATTCCCCATTCCTCTACATCAGCCATTCTCAACCAGGGTTCCCTGGTACCCTGGGGTGCCATGAGCATGTCCCGGGGTACCGCGGCAACACTACCACCCCCCTCATTTTTGTGATGTCTCCCACCGGCACCAGCAAGGACATGGAGCTGGGCCATGGGGCAGGGCCTGCCACAAGGTCAGCAGCCACCCCCCCCAGTGCTACCCTTCACCCTGGGAGGGGAAGGTGGGGGGTGTGGCAAGCAGGGGCAATGGGAGGGGAAGGTGGAGGGTGGCGGCAGGGGTACCATGAGATATGAAGAGTGAGGTCAAGGGTACCCTGACCTCGAAAAGGTTGGGAAACACTGCTCTACACGAAGCCTCTGGGGTGACCTTGGGCTAGTTACAGTTCTCTCAGAACTCTCTCAGCCTCACCATCCTCACAAGGAGTCTGTTGTGGGAAGGGGATGAGAAGGCTTTGTTGACCTTTGGCCCTCTGCCTGGCTCTGGAAAGGTGCTGAATTTGCAACAGTCATTGCCCAGAAGAGGTAAAGGTTCTTTTTGACCAGATGGTATGTAATTGGCAGTCCCAGCTCTGGTCAATTTTGCACCATAAAGAGATGATCCCCCCGCAAAATTGTTCCCTTTAAATAAGTGTTAATGATATGCTTTTGTTCTTGTTAATGCTGTTGAATGCGAAGGGAGTCTCAGCTTCCCCCCACCCTCTGAATGTTACCGATCTTTAATTTCAGCAGCCCCCCAGTTTTCAATCACAGCAGCAGTTAATGTCTGTTAGTTGCGAAAATTCTCCATGCAAACTTCTTTTGGGATTTTGTTTTTTAAAGTCAAAGCGGCAACAAACATTTCTGCAGTCGTGGCCTGGCCAGATGATAACATGTAAAACTCAAACCCATTAAAAATCCCTTCTGAAATGGATTTGAAGCCATCTCGTTTGATCTGATTCATGTCTTGGATTTATTATTCAGCCATAAGTACATTTAATTGTGTGGAAGGCTATCTCTGTAATTATGAATATCTGGCTATTTATAGGGATCGAGGGCATATAAATAGCTCTCATTCAGTCAACATGATGTGCGTATGACTCAACTAAAAGCTGAATTACTATTGAGACCTTCACTCTTTCCCGGCACCAAATCTTCCCTTCTGTTTTGCCTCCCATTCATATTTGATCTAAAATTAGACTCTTGAGTTATTTTGGGCACAAGCTATTTATTTCTCCTTGCGCTGTGAACAGAGGAGCATACCTTCCGCTTCAAATTTCCACCCACTCCGCAAAATGCCGAATATTGCTCAGCCAAGCAGATCCAGTTGTCTGCATTAACAGGTGCAGCAAGGTATTTGGGATTACACAGTGTGCACAAAAGCACAGGTAGACTGCCAAGGATATGAGTTTTAGGTTCATATTTTTTTTTGCATCCCCCCCTCCGAAGAACAATAAGGGGGTGAAAATGATTCCCAGTTCCCCATCACTGGGGCATACTGGGATGCTAAAAACAGCATGAAGAGCCCAGCTGCCTTATAATGCTGACAATTCTGCTCAGCTTGAACCCAGATTGTGGCAAAGGCTGTAAGCTGTTGCTATTTATTTGTTTATTTGTATTTATACTCCTGCCCTTCACCATGGTCTCAGGGCGGGTTCCAGTAAAAACCATACAAAAATCCAACAGTGGTAAAATTATAATAAAACCCCATCCTAAAAACCCTAAAATAATATAAAATCTCAACTCACAAAGGGGGGGGGGGTGAACAGGCACCTTTGGGCCCCCCCCCTCTGAGTAGGGGAAGTCAACCACATGTCCGGGTGAAGAGTGAAGGTTAACAGGTATATTTCTATATGATCCCGTTTGCAGAGTAACGAGCAGAATGTAGCTTTGTGCACCACTTTAGGATGAGAACAGTTATCTTGCTAAAGACCAGCCTTTTTACCTCAGAAATCATAAACATAAGAGAGCTTTACTTAAACTGAGAGAGAAATAGACTATATGCATAAGCAAAGTATCACTTATATGCATTGATACATTCACAGTTCATCGTGTGACCAAACGTGGTTACAATTTCAAGCATAGTCTGCAATATTAAACGTTTCAGTCAGAGGCTTTGGGTTAGCAGAACACATAACAACATCTTTCCTCAGCAAGAGTCGGGGAGCAACTGTTTCCAACTGTCACCTTTAGAACGTTCGTAGAGATCTCCCAGAACTCCCTGCTGCTGCTGCTGCTGCTGCTGCATGCAAGACTGAAAATTCCAACAAAGAGGATAGTCTTTGCCAGGTGGCAAAACTCCTAGATCAGGGGTGTCAAACTCGCGGCCCTCCAGATGTTCATGAACTACAATTCCCGTCAGTCCCTCCCAACATGAGCATTGGCAAGGACTGATGGGAATTGTAGTTCATGAACACCTGGACAGCCGCGAGTTTGACCCCTGTGTCCTAGAGAGTAGATGGCTGGCAAACCTCTGAATGGAAGACATTCAACAGATGCTGGAATGCCATGTCCCTCATCTGAGCTAAATGTCCTTTGTACCATAGTCAGCCACATAGGGTCAGTTGGCTGAGCTTGTTCTGGCCATCAGAGACTCTCCAGGGCAGCTGCCCATCAGGAACTCTCTATGTTATTCAAAGACTACCCCCATCTATTTAAAGCCTGACTCTCCCATTCATTCCTGCCATTGTAAATGTAATTTTTGAAATAATCACACAGCATTTGCTCTCCTAGTCACTTTTAATCATCCCTTTCCCTTCTATTTCAATTTTTTTCCTCAGAGATTTTGCCCACATACATTTCAAGTGTTAACGGCCATCAAAGTGGCAACTGAGATCCCTATTACTATGTAAGGGTGTGAAATGAGGATCTAGGGAATTACAACTCATATCCAGACTACAGAGAATAGTTTCCTTGGATTAAATGGATGCTTTGGAGGATGGACTCCCCGAATTACTATTTATTACACACACACCCCGTTGTACCCCCTGCATTCACCAGGCTTAATTCTCAAATCGCCAGGAGTTTCCCAGATTGAAGCTGACAAATATTCCCCCTATCCCCCACTGGTGGCCAAGGGGGACCTTGCAGTCCTAGTGTCAAAGTTGGGCAATGAAAGCAGAGATTCGGGTGCAACAAATACCACATTTGGCCTGAATTTGGGAGAATTCGGGCATATTTGGGCCAAAATCGGCCATATATGTCCTGCCCAAAATATTTGGGTATTTTTGGTGTTTTTTTGTGTTTTGGCCTGCAGGGGCGTAGTTTTAAAGCAAACAGGACCAAAATTTCAGTGTATCAACTGGAGACTGTCCTGATGATACCACCCGAGTTTGGTGAGGTTTGGTTCAGGGGCAGCAAAGGTATGGAACCCCAAAGGGGAACTAACAGGAGATGGGGGCTACCCCTTTGAGGGTCTATACATTTGGACCCTCTGAACCAAACTTCACCAAACTTGGGTGGTATCATCAGGACAGTCTCTCAATGATACACTCTTTGAGATCTCATTGGCCCTTATGGTTTTTGCTGCACAAGCAAATACAGTGGAACCTCGGTTTTCATTGCCTTCGGTTTTCATCGGTTTCGGTTTTCATTGATTTTTTCCAGTGAAAAATTTGTCTCGGTTTTCATCAATTTGCCTCCGTTTTCATCGATTTGCAGTAAGGTGCAGGGGTTTGTGGAGAAAAATCACCCAGACAAAGCTGTTGCAGGCCGTGTTTAATGACAATGTCTTGCATCATTTCAGACAAATCTTAAAGAGGCGTCAGAACAGACCTCTTTGGACAGCTTTCTGGGGTGACATTGGTCCACTGGCTCTGAAGCTGGTCGTAGTGCAATTGTTTGTTACTGTTTTCAGCGTTAAACACTATGTTTATTCACCCAAAAATGTGTTTTTGGTATGTTTTTTGGAGTGCCTAGAATGGATTAATTGGATTTACATTGATTCCTATGGAAAAGTTTGCCTCGGTTTTCATCGGTTTCAGTTTTCATCGATTCTTTCGGACTGATTATCAACGAAAACCGAGGTTCCACTGCACATTCTATTCGCCACATAAGAATCAGCGTCTGATAATAGAAATGTCATCTTTTCAAGCTCGAATTGCCAGTTTAAACCTCTCCGTAATCCATTGAGACATTTGGCTTACTTAAGGCTTACCTAGGTAATACCTACCAGTATTGCTGTCGGCGTGGTTTGGAAGTGCACAGTGGTAAAGAGCAGGCCAGTCATGAAGGAGTTAAGTGTAATTGTGGAATCCAAAGGGGGGGGAGGTGGTCAGGATACATTAGAAGTGGTGAAGCATTGTTTCAGCATCTTTGCCACTAGTGCTATGCAAACTGGCACAGCCGCCAGCAACGAGGGATTTACCAAGGCAGCCAGCCACCTCAATGCCCAAACCTGAAAGCTGGCCCTTGCGGTGCTGGTTGCTGCCACAAATGCCCACACTGGCATGGTGAGGGGGGTGTTCCAGGGGTATTCCTGGGGGTGGACTTTAGTTGGGTCCCAAAGGACCTTCGGCTCTGGAACACCCCCCTTCAGTGGCGCATTTTCCATTATTTTTATTTTATTTATTTTATTATTTTATTATATTTATATACCGCCCTCCCCGAAGGCTCAGGGCGGTGTCCGTCAATGATAAAACAATTTAAAACATCATAATATATAATTTACATAAAATAATACATAAAACCAAGACTACAGATGGCTTCAACCCCTCCTTCCTCCTTTATGAACCCACGGGAGGCCAGATGTTCTTATGGCAGAGTTGACATCATCCCGGCTGGCCAAACGCCTGGCGGAACAGGTCCGTTTTACAGGCCCTGCAGAAATTTTGTAAGTCCCGCAGGGCCCTGATCTCACCTGGAAGCCTGTTCCACCAGGTAGGGGCCAGAGCCGTAAAGGCCCTGGCCCTTGTAGGGAGGCTTCCAGCCCGGCGGATCGCCTTTGGGGCCAGGGATCACCAGTAGGTCCGCCTCCGATTGAGTGGGAGAGGGCCTAGGGAGGGCTGCATATAGGGAGAGACGGGTCCCTCAGATACAAGCAGGGCCAAGGTCAGCTGGGAATGGCTTTGAAGGTCAATACCAAAACTTTAAACATGACCCGGTACTCGATTGGCAGCCAGTGCAGTTGGTATAGGACCGGCGTAATCCGGTCCCTAGCTGTTGCCCCAGAGAGGAGCCTGGCTGCAGCATTCTGTATGAGTTTCAATTTCCGGATCATGGCTAAAGGTAAGCCCGCGTATGAACTTTCTCAGGGGAGAAAAGAGTCCCCCCCCCCCCACCATTTGATATGGTCTTCTGCATTCGGGAATGGCTGAGCGTGTTTGTAGGGGGAAATGGTTGGCAAAAAAGACTAGGCCAGGGAAGTTTTCAGAAAAGTTCCCAGTTGCCCACTGGCCTGTAGTGCAACCAGTGGCCCGGAGCTAGTAAAGCCAAGCCCCAGCAGTTTTGCCAGGGCTACAAAGGCCTTGCCCACTTCGCTCCGATTTTTGGGTAGCAACAATGGTTGTGTTCACCTCACCAGTTGCCTCTTCCCCCAGCACCACCAGTTGATAGTGGTGCAAGAAGAAGTAATCCAGGAGCTGACCCCGATCTCTGTTGCTGTGGAAGGGCCCTGTAGCTGGGGTTGCCAACCTTCAGGTGGCACCTGGAGATCACCCACTATTGCAGTTGATTGTGGCATAGTGGCTAAGAGCAGTGGTTAAGACCAGGTGCACTCTGATCTGGAGGAACAACCAGGTTTGATTCCCAGCTCTGCCACTTGAGATGTGGGGGCTTATCTGGGGAATTCAGATTAGCCTGTACACTCCCACACACGCCAGCTGGAGGCTGACCTTTGGCTGAATCACAGCTTTTTCAAGGAGCTCTCTCTCTGCTCCCACCCACCTCACAGGGTGTTTGTTGTGAGGGGGGAAGGGCAAGGAGATTGTAAGCCCCTTTGAGTCTCCTACAGGAGAGAAAGGGGGTATATAAATCCAAACTCCTCCTCCTCCTCCTCCTCCTCCTCCTCCTCCTCCTCTTCTTCTTCTTCTTCTTCTTCTTCTTCTTCTTCTTCTTCTTCTTCTTCTTCTTCTTCTTCTTCTTCTTCTTCTTCTTCTTCTTCTTCTTCTTCTTCTTCTTCTTCTTCTTCTTCTTCTTGCTTTGTGCTTTTCCAAGTGCTGATCCAGATTGGACCCGTGTGGTATTTTAAGATCTTTTAAAAACTGCAGCTCTGTCCAGGTGGCCACAAGGATGCGGTCACATTTAGATTGGGCCATGGTTTTCTCTTCTTTTGATGCCACACAATAACAGGGCCATAATGCTATAATGAGAACATGTAAAGAGCTCTCGTATTAGGTTAACTCTCTCCAATTCGTATTTGACCTTTTTTCTAAGAAAAAAATAATTGGAGGAAAAAAGGAGAAAACTTGAAAAATTAGATTCGTGATTAATATTTGCCTTTGATGCTTGAAAGGGTCATTAGAGCGATGGATATGCTGACATGAAGATTGTTGATCTGAAGGCAGGAAGGGAAAGGAGATCAGAAACAAATAAAAAAATTATTAAGTTGCATTATTGAATTGCAAATATCAATTATTATGCTTGTATGGATGAATAAATATTATATTAAAATCCATTTGGCAGGCTGCCTGAAATGGATAAAAGTAACAGAATCCATCTCAGAACTCTCTTTTAATTTAATTTTTTTTTTTAAAAAAATGCTTTGTGCTAGTGTCAAATTCTTGGGTATGTGTGGAAATGAAACGGGAAGGACCGAGAGCACACGCTTGCTGTTTTCTTGGAATTGGGGCAAAGATGGTTCTACCACCCACATGCAAACTTCTTTTTAGAGACTTCCACAATTTTTTTTAAATCGAATTTAACATTGAAATACTAAGCAGAGTTATTCCCTTTTAAGTCTCATTCAGTAGTTCATAAAATCAGAAGCAAATTCATAAAAGCAGAGAGCGGGGGGGGGGCTATCTTTTGGTTGGGGCCCAAATACCCTGGGGAGGGCAGTGGTGGGATTCAACAGGTTCGCACCACTTCGGCAGAACCGGTTATTAAAATGGTGCTTGTAAACAATCAGTTATTGTTTGTAAACAATCAGTAAACAATCAGTTATTGCTTGTAAACAATCAGTTTACAATCAGTGAACAATCAGTTTACAAACAGTAAACAATCAGTTATTGCTTGTAAACAATCAGAAAACAATCAGAGCCCTTCGGGGGTTGGGCGGTATATAAGTTTGAAAAATAAATAAAATAAATAAAATAAATAAAGTTATTGAATTATTTGAATTCCCACCACCGGAACCGGTTGTTAAATTATTTGAATTCCACCACTGGGGAGGGGGGAGGTTAGGTTTTGCCTGTTGCCTGTTTTGAGGGAGATGTCTGTGAAGCCACGACATCTTGGATGTTGCAGAGTCTTGTGTTGTGGCATTGTAGTTTCGCAGACTGCCCCCTCAAAAAAAAAAAAAAGAACAAAAAGGGAAAATGACACATGCACGGCACAACATCTACTTTTTACAGCGCAATGACCATCCGATGAGCTGCAAGCGGACAAAACCTTCATGGGAAACCAAATGGCAGAGGAAGGGAACATCTCTGCAGCAGCTGCAACGCTGAAACTGACAATCTCCCTCTGGCAACAGGTGGGAAAAAGGGAACCGTTTTGCCCGGCAACACTTCCTTTGTGTGAATAAAAAAAAGCCCAAACCTCTTTTCAAAACATCTGCAGGATGTTTTATTTCTTTTGTGCGGAAAAGACTATTTTGAACAATGGTAGAAATGGTGCTGTGTAAGTCGAAATGTAATGCAGTGAGAGCAAGATAAAGAAGTCGAGAAAATGGATAATGCATTTTAGAAGAATAGTCCACAGATAAGATGCTTTGGGTCCTTATGAGGGAGAAAAGCAGGGTGTAAATGACGTAAATAAAAAGCAGAGAAGTAAACAGAATGGAGTATAAAAATAGTCAAATCAAAGGCGGGATAAAATGTAGTTAAGAGCCTGAGTGAGCAATAGCATTTTAACCTGGCACCTAAAGCTAGGGTGATGTAATGGTTAAGAGCAGTGGTGGGATCCAAAAATTTTACTAACAGGTTCCCATGGTGGTGGGATGTGTGTGTGTGTGTGGGGGGGTCACTTGGCTTCCAGTTGTTTCTGATTATAGTCCTTTGGACATCTAATGAATCTACCTTGCCCATGGGCATCCCTCAGGCGGGGGTGATTGGGAGACCCCTCTGACCCTGGCAGCTGAAGTTTAGGTATTTGCAGACACCTGCCTACCAATTTGAAGATTTGACCCTCTGCTGTTCACTTGTTCAGATTTTGGGACTTGAAAGGCAATCCTGTCGCTTCTCGTTGTGGTGCACATTAGACAGAAATGCTCTTTATACAAATCTATAGCAGATTCAAAAAATTACAATGAGACCCTTGATAATATGTAGCTTTTGAATCTGCATATTAGAGTGCATATTTTGAATCTGCATATTAGAATCTGCACACATGATATTCATTCATTCAGAAGATCAGGCGTCCCCCTAAGTAGTGCCCTTGGATATCATGGTGCCCACTGCACTTCCTGATTGTAACGAACTAGCAAAGTCCAGGCCAAAGTAAGCGTTCTCAGTTCTTTATTGTGCTGGCAGTCATAGTCAGATACAGGCAATGCGAGGTCTGAGAGCCTCAGACCTCTGATAGTAGATTTTACACAGTGGCATTTCATGTTCCCGCCAATACGGAATAAACAAGGCAAATACTCAAAGCAATACAGAATAAACAGAGCATAGTTTCACACAGGCAAGGAGAGATAACCTACAAGCAAAAATCCCCATCCCAGGCAAAAAGCTAGAAGCAGCCGGTGGCCACCTCTCAAGGACAGATCACACACTAACCACATCCTGACACTGATACAGAAAGTGGGGTGAGAAGTAGGTAGGGCTTTTGCCCAGCAAAACTTCAAGATTTGGTTGGAGCAGCAGTGGCGTAGGAGGTTAAGAGCTCATGTATCTAATCTGGAGGAACCGGGTTTGATTCCCAGCTCTGCCGCCTGAGCTGTGGAGGCTTATCTGGGGAATTCAGATTAGCCTGTACACTCCCACACACGCCAGCTGGGTGACCTTGGGCTAGTCACAGCTCTTCTGAGCTCTCTCAGCCCCACCCACCTCACAGGGTGTTTGTTGTGAGGGGGGAAGGGCAAGGAGATTGTAAGCCCTTTTGAGTCTCCTGCAGGAGAGAAAGGGGGGATATAAATCCAAACTCTTCTTCTTCTTCTTCTTCTTCTTCTTCTTCTTCTTCTTCTTGGCTGTATAGATTTTTAAAAATGTTGCTTTGGCAGCAGCGGCCACCACAGCGCAAGGATCTGGACTGTGTGACTGAAGCGAAGCTCTGGCAATCATTTGTGACAGGTTCTGCCTCTTTTGGCAGCCATTTTGTGGCAGCCATTTTGTTGCTGCACCCTGCATGCCTTTTCAGAACTCCAAATGTGCCCACAGGCTCAGAGGGATTGGGGACCCTACAATAGATTGTGTATCATTGTATTTTCCATAGTAAATGTGCATAGTTACTTGTGGTCGTTTTCTTGGTTTTTGATGGCTGTACAGGGTTCCTCCTCTTTTTATTGTTCAGGTATTCAGTCCCCCATTCACAAATCTCTGAGTTTCAGGTGCAGCACATGTGTGTAGAGAGTAGCCCTCGTCTATGAGCAAAGGATATGGGTTAAAGGCACTTTAACGAAAAAGAACTTTCCCACAGCTCAGCACAAGTGCAAAAAACCCGACAAATTTCCCTGCGATAACATCAGAACATAGGTCACACCCAAGGGCTGACATTATCTCTCTGCAACACACACTCTTGCAATAGCTTATTAATTATATTTAATTACATTGCAATTAATGATTTTTTTTCCAGCAGGTCTTCAGCTAATTTTACAGAATTAAGACAGACCCTGACAACTTTCATTATGATGCTCTGATCTCTCTCATCTGCCAAATGTAGATTTTTCCCCTCACTACTTATTATTACTCCTTAAAGCAATTTGATGTATGCGCGTTTTCTTCTCCCTTTACATGTTTTTTTTAAAAGGGGGTTGAGTGAGGGAAGCTTGAATTCACGCTTTCTGAATTTGTTTTCGTTTCTGTATTAGAGGGGCAATGTAGAAATGTTTTCCATTCCACCAAACCCGCAAAATATTGGACAGTATCCAACCTAAACTTAAAGGGACTATATGAGGCTTTCCCCACTACAGAAGGGAGCTAAGGTCGACTCGGTTCCCTTCAGTGGAGAACGATTCCAGGCTGACCCCACAGCAACTGAGTTGGCCCCCTGGAACCGAGCTAAGTGGGCGGGATCATCTTGGTGCCTGTTTTGCTCCTCGATCGTGATTGGCGCTTGTGTTACGGCGGGAAACGGGAGCGTTCTTTTTTTTTTTTTTACAGTTTTTACAGTTTACAGTTACATGCGCTTTCTGCCCACCACGACTCTCCCGTTCTGCGCATGCCACAAAAGCGGCTCGTGGTTGGTTGAACGGATGAGGTCTCGTTTCGATGCTTCCCCACTTCGAAGCAGTATCTACCTTGTTCCAGCAGAAAAGTGTAGTTCATAACTGCGACAAGGATGTCGCAGTTCTGAGGGGGGGGGGACGACCTGAGACAAAACAATGTTGAGCTTGGTGGCAGTGAGGTGAACCTAGGTAGAAACCAGTTCAACTCTGTCAGTGGGGAAAGCCCCTATGTAAACTGAGAATGGTGCGGCTGATGTGATTACAGTAACAGCCTAAGCAGATTTAAGCCCTTTGAAACCAATTGAAGTCAATGACCTCAGAAGGGTACAAAACTGCTTAGGAAGGCACTGTGGATCTTATGCTAACTGAAGAGAAAAATAGCAAGTCGATCCCACTGTCAATGTTAAACATTTTTTAAAATAAATGTGAGTCTTCTGTTCAGAAAAACAGTCACCAAGAACAAGTGTGCATTTGTGCTCATGGGAAAAGACCCAAAGAAAAAAAACTTTTGTTTACTTCTGGCACTTTTCAGGAGCAGCTGCTAGAAAGTCCTTGTTTTGCGTGGAGACAACTCTACAGCAGCCGATAAGAGCTTTGGGGGTTGGAACATGGGAGCTGCAGGCATCATCTGCTTCATGACTTCACTTCTGGGGAAAACCAGAAGTGATGTCACGCCCCTCTAGGAATCACCAGAATCTCTACTGGAAAACCGTAAAGTTTCCTGTGAAACTTTATATCCTACTTTTCTATATCCTAGAGCAGGGGTCTGCAACCGGTGGCTCTCCAGATGTGCATGGACTACAAATCCCATCAGCCCCTGCCAGCATGGCCAATTGGGAATTGTAGTCCATGAACTTCTGGAAAGCTGCTGGTTGCAGATGCCTGTCCTAGAGCAATGTGATGTCACTTTGGGGTTCCTGAGTTTTCTCTGGAAGTGATGTCACCTTGCATGAGATGAAGGTTGCTGCAATCTGACAGGGTTGCAAGAATTGGTTGGGGAAATTCTCGGAGACTTGGGGCTGATGCCTGTGGAAAGTAGAATTTGGAGAGGGGAAGGACCATCCAGTCTAGCTAAGCTAAACTCTCCTCCAATTGAACTGATTTCTGAAGTCAGATGATCATTTGCAATTCTTGGAGAGCCCCAGGCTCCGACTCGAGGTTAAGTATAGGGGACATATCTATTAAGACAATATCCATCCTTTCAATTAAAGAGTTGCACTGAAAAATCTGACTCCAGTGTAACTTCATGCTGCAGGGAGGAGAGGGATCCCCTGTGTGGACAGGGCCAGTGGTGGGATCCAAAAATTTTAGTAACAGGTTCCCATGGTGGTGGGATTCAAACAGTGGTGTAGCACCAATGGGGCTGGGCGGGGCACGACGGGGGCATGGCTGGGCATTCCGGGGGTGGGGCATAGCTGGGGAGGGCTGTGGCAAGGACGCAGCCACTGTGTCGGTCCTTGGGCGGGAAACAAATGCATGCAGGCGCAGGCTGCCACGCACAGGTGCACCTCCTGCTAGGCTGCTTCAAGTTCTGCTGAGGAACGGAGGAGGGGCGTAACTAAGGCAAAAATCACGTGGCAAAATCACCAATTAGTAACCCCCTCTCAGCTCACACAAATAATTAGTAACCTACTCTCGGGAACCTGTGAGAACCTGCTGGATCCCACCTCTGGACAGGGCTATTGTAATACCACAGTAACCTCACTATGCTGATACAGGGGATTGGGTAGCATTTTTGTCTTTCCACTGCAGCCTAAGAGTAGGCGTTGGATATCAAATTGATAACCACTGTAACTACTTCCACATCCTATGTAATGTTTGAGTACTGGATGTTCTCTTTTGTGCACTAATTTTGGTGTAGTGGTTAACATCAGGTGGACTCTAATCTGGAGAATCAGGTTTGATTCCCCGTTCCTCTACATGAAGCCTGCTAGGTGACCTTGGGCAAATCACAGCTTTCCCCTCTCGTCCACATGAGTAGCAGACTCTAGTCTGTGAACCCCATATAGTATGTGATTGCTTGTGTTAACTTTTCCAGATATGGCTCTCAACAACCAGTATGGCGTAGTGGTTAAGAGCAGTGGACTCTAATCTGGAGAACTAGTTTGATTTCCTACTCCTCCACATGAAGCCTGCTGGGTGACCTGTCTAGTCACAGTTCTCTCATTCCTCCACGTGAATGGCGGACTTTAATCTGGTGAACCAGGTTTGTTTTCTCATATAGTATGTGATCTCCTGTGTCTACTCCAAATGTGACTCTTAACAAGTATAGTGTAGTGCAGGGGTAGGGAACCTGCTGCTCTCCAGATGTTCAGGAACTAAAATTCCCATCAGCCTCTGTCAGCATGGCCAATTGGCCATGCTGGTAGGGGCTGATGGGAATTGTAGTTCCTGAACATCTGGAGAGCAGCAGGTTCCCTACCCCTGGTGTAGTGGTTAAAACCAGTGGACTCTAATCTGGAGAACCGGGTTTGATTCCCCACTCCACTTACGTGGCGGTCTCTGATCTGGTGAACTGGATTTGTTTTCCCCACTTCTACACATGAAGCCTGCTGGGTGACCTTGGGTTAGTCATAGTTCTCTCAGAATTCTCTTAGCCCCATCTAACTCATAAGGTGTCTGTTGCAGGGAGGAGAAGGGAAGAAGTTTGTAAACTGCTTTGAGACTCTTTCCAGGACAGAAAAGCAGGATATAAAATCCAAACTCCTCCTCCTCCTCTTCCTTTTGCATAATAAAGTAACGTTAATATATTTTAAGAGTAATTTTAGCATCATTCCCTATCTACTTTCTTGATCTGGCAAATCAATACATAGGGAAGCAGTTCAGTCTTATCAGTGTGTTCAACTGTTTATTCTCCTTCTTAAAACTTCAGAAGGATTCCAGTCCTTTCATCTTTATTAAACAATATATCTGTTCTATATTTTCACGAACATCTGAAGAATGTTTATTCATGAAAGGAAACTATCCTAATCTGTTACAAAGGAACTTTAAAAAAAAAAACCCAGTGTGTACCACGAGGATTTCAAAAAAATGTGTCGCTGTAGCCGCAAGAAAAGAAATTACCTTTCCTGGCCATGATTCTCCTGCGTGAGACCTTCTCACCTTTACAGGAATTTTACAATGGACCAGGGATGTCAGCAAGAGATTCTGGCAAGAGAACATGGGGGGTGGGGAATGGAGCATGTGATGGTGTTGCTCGGGTGTGCCCGCATCACTTCCAGTTGACTGGGGATGCTGTCGCCATTTGCAAAAATCCTATGTTAAAACCATAGAGTTTTTGTAAATCCTAGAAGGTCTCAAGACATCTCTTCCAGTTTTATCAGAAGTTAATCAAGTGCGCTGGTTTGCTGCTGGTGCACTGGACTCTGCCCCCAGTTTCTTTCAGGAATTACCAGCTGTGGCTTAGCACGCCAGGAAAAGAAAGCAGTAGGCTAGGAGCCCCATCTACAGGGAAAGGGAAATCCACTCTTGGGAGCGATGTGCCATGGTGCTGGCAAATTTGCCCTCCCCAGGGCACTTACCCCAGCGGAGGGGCGATTTTGCAAGTGTGTGGCTGCCGCCACCCCACCCCCACCCCCCACCCCCATACTAGAATGTGGCGCTGAATACAGGGGTGGGATCCAAAAAATTTAGTAACAGGTTCCCTTGGTGGTGGGATTCAAACTGTGGCGTAGCGCCAATGGGGCTGGGTGGGGCACAACGGGGGCGTGGCTGGGCATTCCAGGGGCGGGGCATTCCTGGGCGGGGCTGTGGCAAGGACGCAGCCGCTGCACCGGTCCTTGGGCAGGAAACGAATGCACACAGGCGCAGGCTGCCACGCACCTCCTGCTAGACTGCTTCCAGTTCTGCGCAGTACTGCTGAGAGAAGGGCGTAACTAAGGCAAAAATCACGTGGCAAAATCACCAATTAGTAACCCCCTCTCGGCACACACAAATAATGAGTAACCTACTCTTGGGAACCTGTGAGAACCTGCTGGATCCCACCTCTGGCTGAATACCTCACCAGCATCCTAGGGCCTTACTGCCACCTACAAAGAAGGAGGAGGAGGAGGAGGAGGAGGAGGAGAAGGAGAAGGAGAAGGAGAAGGAGAAGGAGAAGAAGAAGAAGAAGAAGAAGAAGAAGAAGAAGAGAAGTTCTTTTTTTATTTATATCCCCCTTTCTCTCCTGTAAGGAGACCCATAGGGGCTTACAATCTCCTTGCCCTTCCCCCCCCCCACAACAGACACCCTATGAGGTTGGTGGGGCTGAGAGAGCTCCGAAGAACTGTGACTAGGCCAAGGTCACCCAGCTGGCATGGGTTGGAGAGCACAAGCTAATCTAGTTCACCAGATAACTAACCTCCACAGCTCAAGTGGCAGAGCGGGGAATCAAACCCAGTTCTCCTGATTAGAGTGCATCTGCTCTTAACCACTACATCAATACACAGCGAGCTGGGGATATGGCCAGGGGAGGAGCCGAGCTCCCTCCCGGCCTTTCCAGGTCTTCGTTGGCAGCCCCTACTTTGGACTTAAGCCATCGGAAAAGTGGCATAAGTCCACTGAGGCCCATAGACGCTTCTCAACAGTGGGGAGGCTATTTTGCTTTGTGAGCATCCCCACACCACTGGGAACCCTCTGTGGCAGGGGCAGGATGGTGCCACGTTGGTTCTGCAGCCCACCACCTCCAGTGTGGACGGGGCTGTCCATGGGCCAAAGGGCACTTTTACACATGCTGAACCATCAAAACAGTGGAGTTTTCTTTTAGAGAAAACGAAATCTCTTAATTTGAATCCATGTGCGAGGCATCATGTTTTCGAGATGTTTTGGTCCCTTCCTTTTCCTTTTGAAGCATCCCAGCTGAAATTTCTCTGTGTCTCCTCCTCTGGTTCTAGGCTTGGCTGCGCTCAGAGCCTACTTTGCTCTTAGCAGAACACTGCAATTGTATACAATGTTATTTTTCACAACTGGAAGGGTGTTGCTAAAGAGGTTTGGTTCAGTGGGGAGATCCAAAAATTTTAGTAACAGGTTCCCTCGCCAGCCCCCCCTCAGCAAAGGGGGCAGAGGCGTACCTAGGCAAACCTGAGCCCTGGGCAAAACCTGAGTTGGATGCCCCCCCCCATGGGCAGCCACCCTACCATGACCCACAATTTTTTTTTTTGCACCAGGTCATTTCTAAATCATCATCACATTATAGAAAATGCCCCAACTCACAAATCTGAACACAGCAATGGTGAAACACACAGTTTCTTTGATAGAGACTGGTGAGATAAAAGGTACGAAAGGCTGAGAATCCATGAATTGCAGTACCTGAAAGGAATTAACCCAGTTCAGGGAGTTACATTATTAGTGGCAATTGCTATATGGAACCTGCACATCCAACGGCAGTATGCCTCTCGGGGAGGCGAGGGCATGGAGACGGAAAAGTGGACCCAATTAGTAACCCTCTCTCGGCACACACAAATAATTAGTAACCCACTCTCGGGAACTGGTGAGAACCTGCTGGATCCCACCTCTGGTTTGGTTCCTCTGTTGTTTAAAGAAGGGTTTCTCTCCTCTGTTAGAAAAGTTCTTTGATCAACAAGTTTAGTATAAACTTTAGGGAACACGTGGACACATGAAGTTGCATTCCAATTCAAAGACACTGCACGCTTAAGGTGGGCAGTCAATCGCAAATTTGGTTCGGATATCCATGGGACTGGTAGGAACTTCAAACAGAACTACCTTGGCTGTAGTTTATTTCAGAGGCAGTAAGGATTAGATATCTTATAAATGATGCTGATTATAAAGTATCCATTTTGACATTGTTCTGTCCGTTTTCATCGTATTGATATTGTTAGTTTAATGTTGGTTTTATATGTAATTAGGTCAGTAGACCACAGTAAATCCATTGATACATTCTGATTCCCAAAAAAAGGAGACATCAAAAATTGCAGCAGAAAAGAGGGAGATCCAGTTTGAGATGGATGGTTGTTCATGTTTTTGGATGTGTCTTTTTGCTCTGATTTTCGTTCCTTTAATGATTTTTTTAATAGTTGCTCAGATGTGATTTTATTATGAATGGTTTCAGTTTGTTAGCTCTCTTGGCACTCTTTATGAACATAAGAACATAAGAACAAGCCAGCTGGATCAGACCAGAGTCCATCTAGTCCAGCTCTCTGCTACTCACAGTGGCCCACCAGGTGCCTTTGGGAGCTCACATGCAGGAGGTGAAAGCAATGGCCTTCTGCGGCTGTTGCTCCCGAGCACCTGGTCTGCTAAGGCATTTGCAATCTCAGATCAAAGAGGATCAAGATTGGTAGCCATAGATCAACTTCTCCTCCATAAATCTGTCCAAGCCCCTTTTAAAGCTATCCAGGTTAGTGGCCATCACCACCTCCTGTGGCAGCATATTCCAAACACCAATCACACGTTGCGTGAAGAAGTGTTTCCTTTTATTTTTCTATGAGGCAAGGAGGCAGTGGATAAATATGGTCAAAAAACATAAACATTAAAATGGCCATGGCTAATTAGACCTTAGGATAATAAGTTGTTTGTTACTTATTACATTTGTATCCCACCCTTCCTCTGAAGAGCTTGAATGTCAGAGTCATTAATATAATATCAACTCAGATATGAACTAAGTTTTATCTGAGGTTAAACCCTTCTTCTCTCAGTACTAATTTACAATATGGAGGTAAATTCACTGGCATATCTTAAAGGATGGTTGTAAGGATTATTGAAGCAATAAAAGTCTCCATGATATTACATAATTGTTGAACATTATTGCAAACGTACTAAGCAACCCTAACAGGCTCCCCCCCTCCCAAATTATCCTGCCAGTTATTAAATAGAAGCATCATATGGTACTGCAAAATCTAGATCTTGGGGTTTCCCCCCCCCAAATCAGATCATAATCATTTTCCCCCTTTCATTCCATCATGATAAAATGAGGACCCATCAAAATGTTGAAGGTAATTTTTACAACCTTGTTGTTAATCGTCGTTTTGTTGAAGTGTCAGACCAAGCAATCGTCTCTCCGAGCAGCAGCTTTTGACTGTGAACAAGGTTAACTTGCCATGTAAAAGCCGGGTAGTACTGAAGCCAAAAACATGCATGGCATGAAGAAGCCATTTTCTCCCATTGTCTGCCAACCTCCAGGTGGTCTCTATTGACAGCATGAGATCCCTTTGTTCCCTTCTCCTGCTCAGATTGTTAGGTGAGACCCTGCCAGGTTTACTTTAGTACGTGGGAATTTTCTGAATTCTGTTTCTTTAAGCTACGGATGGACCCCCACACCCCACCCCCAACCCCCCCCCCACCCCCCCCCCCCCCCCCCCCCCCCCCCCCCCACCCCCCCCCCCCCCCCCCCCACACCCTGCCACCCCCCCCCCCACCCCCCCCCCCCCCCCCTCACCCCCCCCCCCCCCACACCCACCCCCCCGCCCCCCCCCCACCCACCACCCCCCCCCCCCCCGCCCCCCCACCTCCCCGCCCCCCCCCCCCCCCCCCCCCCCCCCCCCCTCCCCCCCCCCCCCCCACCCCCCCCCCCCCCCACCCCCCCCCCCCCCCACCCCCCCCCCCCCCCACCCCCCCCCCCCCCCACCCCCCCCCCCCCCCACCCCCCCCCCCCCCCACCCCCCCCCCCCCCCACCCCCCCCCCCCCCCACCCCCCCCCCCCCCCACCCCCCCCCCCCCCCACCCCCCCCCCCCCCCACCCCCCCCCCCCCCCACCCCCCCCCCCCCCCACCCCCCCCCCCCCCCACCCCCCCCCCCCCCCACCCCCCCCCCCCCCCACCCCCCCCCCCCCCCACCCCCCCCCCCCCCCACCCCCCCCCCCCCCCACCCCCCCCCCCCCCCACCCCCCCCCCCCCCCACCCCCCCCCCCCCCCACCCCCCCCCCCCCCCACCCCCCCCCCCCCCCACCCCCCCCCCCCCCCACCCCCCCCCCCCCCCACCCCCCCCCCCCCCCACCCCCCCCCCCCCCCACCCCCCCCCCCCCCCACCCCCCCCCCCCCCCACCCCCCCCCCCCCCCACCCCCCCCCCCCCCCACCCCCCCCCCCCCCCACCCCCCCCCCCCCCCACCCCCCCCCCCCCCCACCCCCCCCCCCCCCCACCCCCCCCCCCCCCCACCCCCCCCCCCCCCCACCCCCCCCCCCCCCCACCCCCCCCCCCCCCCACCCCCCCCCCCCCCCACCCCCCCCCCCCCCCACCCCCCCCCCCCCCCACCCCCCCCCCCCCCCACCCCCCCCCCCCCCCACCCCCCCCCCCCCCCACCCCCCCCCCCCCCCACCCCCCCCCCCCCCCACCCCCCCCCCCCCCCACCCCCCCCCCCCCCCACCCCCCCCCCCCCCCACCCCCCCCCCCCCCCACCCCCCCCCCCCCCCACCCCCCCCCCCCCCCACCCCCCCCCCCCCCCACCCCCCCCCCCCCCCACCCCCCCCCCCCCCCACCCCCCCCCCCCCCCACCCCCCCCCCCCCCCACCCCCCCCCCCCCCCACCCCCCCCCCCCCCCACCCCCCCCCCCCCCCACCCCCCCCCCCCCCCACCCCCCCCCCCCCCCACCCCCCCCCCCCCCCACCCCCCCCCCCCCCCACCCCCCCCCCCCCCCACCCCCCCCCCCCCCCACCCCCCCCCCCCCCCACCCCCCCCCCCCCCCACCCCCCCCCCCCCCCACCCCCCCCCCCCCCCACCCCCCCCCCCCCCCACCCCCCCCCCCCCCCACCCCCCCCCCCCCCCACCCCCCCCCCCCCCCACCCCCCCCCCCCCCCACCCCCCCCCCCCCCCACCCCCCCCCCCCCCCACCCCCCCCCCCCCCCACCCCCCCCCCCCCCCACCCCCCCCCCCCCCCACCCCCCCCCCCCCCCACCCCCCCCCCCCCCCACCCCCCCCCCCCCCCACCCCCCCCCCCCCCCACCCCCCCCCCCCCCCACCCCCCCCCCCCCCCACCCCCCCCCCCCCCCACCCCCCCCCCCCCCCACCCCCCCCCCCCCCCACCCCCCCCCCCCCCCACCCCCCCCCCCCCCCACCCCCCCCCCCCCCCACCCCCCCCCCCCCCCACCCCCCCCCCCCCCCACCCCCCCCCCCCCCCACCCCCCCCCCCCCCCACCCCCCCCCCCCCCCACCCCCCCCCCCCCCCACCCCCCCCCCCCCCCACCCCCCCCCCCCCCCACCCCCCCCCCCCCCCACCCCCCCCCCCCCCCACCCCCCCCCCCCCCCACCCCCCCCCCCCCCCACCCCCCCCCCCCCCCACCCCCCCCCCCCCCCACCCCCCCCCCCCCCCACCCCCCCCCCCCCCCACCCCCCCCCCCCCCCACCCCCCCCCCCCCCCACCCCCCCCCCCCCCCACCCCCCCCCCCCCCCACCCCCCCCCCCCCCCACCCCCCCCCCCCCCCACCCCCCCCCCCCCCCACCCCCCCCCCCCCCCACCCCCCCCCCCCCCCACCCCCCCCCCCCCCCACCCCCCCCCCCCCCCACCCCCCCCCCCCCCCACCCCCCCCCCCCCCCACCCCCCCCCCCCCCCACCCCCCCCCCCCCCCACCCCCCCCCCCCCCCACCCCCCCCCCCCCCCACCCCCCCCCCCCCCCACCCCCCCCCCCCCCCACCCCCCCCCCCCCCCACCCCCCCCCCCCCCCACCCCCCCCCCCCCCCACCCCCCCCCCCCCCCACCCCCCCCCCCCCCCACCCCCCCCCCCCCCCACCCCCCCCCCCCCCCACCCCCCCCCCCCCCCACCCCCCCCCCCCCCCACCCCCCCCCCCCCCCACCCCCCCCCCCCCCCACCCCCCCCCCCCCCCACCCCCCCCCCCCCCCACCCCCCCCCCCCCCCACCCCCCCCCCCCCCCACCCCCCCCCCCCCCCACCCCCCCCCCCCCCCACCCCCCCCCCCCCCCACCCCCCCCCCCCCCCACCCCCCCCCCCCCCCACCCCCCCCCCCCCCCACCCCCCCCCCCCCCCACCCCCCCCCCCCCCCACCCCCCCCCCCCCCCACCCCCCCCCCCCCCCACCCCCCCCCCCCCCCACCCCCCCCCCCCCCCACCCCCCCCCCCCCCCACCCCCCCCCCCCCCCACCCCCCCCCCCCCCCACCCCCCCCCCCCCCCACCCCCCCCCCCCCCCACCCCCCCCCCCCCCCACCCCCCCCCCCCCCCACCCCCCCCCCCCCCCACCCCCCCCCCCCCCCACCCCCCCCCCCCCCCACCCCCCCCCCCCCCCACCCCCCCCCCCCCCCACCCCCCCCCCCCCCCACCCCCCCCCCCCCCCACCCCCCCCCCCCCCCACCCCCCCCCCCCCCCACCCCCCCCCCCCCCCACCCCCCCCCCCCCCCACCCCCCCCCCCCCCCACCCCCCCCCCCCCCCACCCCCCCCCCCCCCCACCCCCCCCCCCCCCCACCCCCCCCCCCCCCCACCCCCCCCCCCCCCCACCCCCCCCCCCCCCCACCCCCCCCCCCCCCCACCCCCCCCCCCCCCCACCCCCCCCCCCCCCCACCCCCCCCCCCCCCCACCCCCCCCCCCCCCCACCCCCCCCCCCCCCCACCCCCCCCCCCCCCCACCCCCCCCCCCCCCCACCCCCCCCCCCCCCCACCCCCCCCCCCCCCCACCCCCCCCCCCCCCCACCCCCCCCCCCCCCCACCCCCCCCCCCCCCCACCCCCCCCCCCCCCCACCCCCCCCCCCCCCCACCCCCCCCCCCCCCCACCCCCCCCCCCCCCCACCCCCCCCCCCCCCCACCCCCCCCCCCCCCCACCCCCCCCCCCCCCCACCCCCCCCCCCCCCCACCCCCCCCCCCCCCCACCCCCCCCCCCCCCCACCCCCCCCCCCCCCCACCCCCCCCCCCCCCCACCCCCCCCCCCCCCCACCCCCCCCCCCCCCCACCCCCCCCCCCCCCCACCCCCCCCCCCCCCCACCCCCCCCCCCCCCCACCCCCCCCCCCCCCCACCCCCCCCCCCCCCCACCCCCCCCCCCCCCCACCCCCCCCCCCCCCCACCCCCCCCCCCCCCCACCCCCCCCCCCCCCCACCCCCCCCCCCCCCCACCCCCCCCCCCCCCCACCCCCCCCCCCCCCCACCCCCCCCCCCCCCCACCCCCCCCCCCCCCCACCCCCCCCCCCCCCCACCCCCCCCCCCCCCCACCCCCCCCCCCCCCCACCCCCCCCCCCCCCCACCCCCCCCCCCCCCCACCCCCCCCCCCCCCCACCCCCCCCCCCCCCCACCCCCCCCCCCCCCCACCCCCCCCCCCCCCCACCCCCCCCCCCCCCCACCCCCCCCCCCCCCCACCCCCCCCCCCCCCCACCCCCCCCCCCCCCCACCCCCCCCCCCCCCCACCCCCCCCCCCCCCCACCCCCCCCCCCCCCCACCCCCCCCCCCCCCCACCCCCCCCCCCCCCCACCCCCCCCCCCCCCCACCCCCCCCCCCCCCCACCCCCCCCCCCCCCCACCCCCCCCCCCCCCCACCCCCCCCCCCCCCCACCCCCCCCCCCCCCCACCCCCCCCCCCCCCCACCCCCCCCCCCCCCCACCCCCCCCCCCCCCCACCCCCCCCCCCCCCCACCCCCCCCCCCCCCCACCCCCCCCCCCCCCCACCCCCCCCCCCCCCCACCCCCCCCCCCCCCCACCCCCCCCCCCCCCCACCCCCCCCCCCCCCCACCCCCCCCCCCCCCCACCCCCCCCCCCCCCCACCCCCCCCCCCCCCCACCCCCCCCCCCCCCCACCCCCCCCCCCCCCCACCCCCCCCCCCCCCCACCCCCCCCCCCCCCCACCCCCCCCCCCCCCCACCCCCCCCCCCCCCCACCCCCCCCCCCCCCCACCCCCCCCCCCCCCCACCCCCCCCCCCCCCCACCCCCCCCCCCCCCCACCCCCCCCCCCCCCCACCCCCCCCCCCCCCCACCCCCCCCCCCCCCCACCCCCCCCCCCCCCCACCCCCCCCCCCCCCCACCCCCCCCCCCCCCCACCCCCCCCCCCCCCCACCCCCCCCCCCCCCCACCCCCCCCCCCCCCCACCCCCCCCCCCCCCCACCCCCCCCCCCCCCCACCCCCCCCCCCCCCCACCCCCCCCCCCCCCCACCCCCCCCCCCCCCCACCCCCCCCCCCCCCCACCCCCCCCCCCCCCCACCCCCCCCCCCCCCCACCCCCCCCCCCCCCCACCCCCCCCCCCCCCCACCCCCCCCCCCCCCCACCCCCCCCCCCCCCCACCCCCCCCCCCCCCCACCCCCCCCCCCCCCCACCCCCCCCCCCCCCCACCCCCCCCCCCCCCCACCCCCCCCCCCCCCCACCCCCCCCCCCCCCCACCCCCCCCCCCAAAGCCCCGCCGACGCCGGCAGCCAAGGCAACCGGCTTCGGCGGGGCTTTCAAAGGAGGGGAACGCCCCAGAAGCCACTGCGCGAGGGGAGTGGTCTTTCTCAGAGGCCCTTTCCGGCGCAGTGGCAAGGTGAGGGGGGAAGGGGGAGGGTTAGCGGAAGAATGAGCTGCGCGGTTCTAAACAGGTCCTCTTAGGCCAGGGCCAGGTCTGTCATACGGGCCAGTCAGGGTCATCTGGCATCGGACGGCCCGCGGGCAATGAGTAATGCCCAGGTCTGGTTTAAGGCATTCAGCCTTCTGGGGGGCAATTCTGCTTTCTCCCCCTCCAGAGAAAAATAAATGGAAATAGATTGAAGCCAGGCAGCTTTGGTAAAGCAGATCTGAGCAACTTCCAAACACAACACAGGCTTGCTGAAGAGACCCATGAGGTTCTCAAGAGTGCCCTTTTTCTTACTGCCTACCTAGGACATACGAAACAGAAGGGGCCGTACGTTGCAGGGATCTGGGAATTCCCAAGTTTATGTAGGCCGGAGGTAAAGAAATGCACGCATTCACATAATAAATAATCCAGTCTGTGACCCAGCTGAATGAAAGAACTTGGTCTTAAGCTGATTTATTCCCATTGGGGACAATGAGACTAAATTGATTTAAAACCAAGGACTTCAATTTAACTGGATTGTGGATCAGGCTGTTAGTGTGCGGTAAATTATTATTGAGAATGTATTTACTGAGATTTAATTGTGCGATATTTGTCTTCATACAAACTGTCATTACTCTTCAACAGATATTCATAGCAATCAGCGAGTATTTAATTAACATATAATAACTCTCTCATACATTCTAAATTAAATCCTTTATTTAGACATGTCATTTAAAATGCAACGGGAAAATCTCTCTCTTTGGAGGATTTGCATAATTTATTGTTTCATCACGAAGTGGGCTTGGTAGCAATACTGAACCATTGGTCCCCGGGGGTTGTGGAAACTGGAAACATTGGTCCCAGAGGGTTGTGACTTTAGGGCCCGGTTCCAAAGAGGTTTGCTCAAAAGTCAGGAAAGGTTGAAAAAGAAATCCTCACTGTGCAGAAGTCCTGCTGTTGACTGTTCTTTGCGTTCATTCAGCTCACTTTGTTCAACAGGTAAAAACTGACGGCACTTTGAAAAAACGTCAATTAAATCCCCGTCATTTTCTTTTTGAAGAGATGTTCATTTATTTACTACGCTTACCTCCATCTTTCACCCCAATAGGAGCCAAACTGGCTTGACAGGAAGACAGAGGTAAATATTTTGAAAAAGTCAATGCCTGCTCTTGACTTTCGTTCACATAATCAGCCAAGTCCAGGTGCAAGGATCCACAGGAAGTTACATTTTTCTAGGATTTTGGGTTTGATTCCCCACTCCTCCACATGAACGTTGGACTCTTGTCGAGTGACCTGGATTGGTTTCCCTGCTCCTACACACAAAGCCTGCTGGGTGACCTTGGGCCAGTCACAGTTCTCTCTAAACTCTCTCAGCTCCACCTACCTCACAAGTTGTGGGGTGAGGAAGAGAAAGCAGTTTGTAAGCTGCCTTGAGTCTCCTTACAAGAGAGAAAGGCGGGATATAAATCCAAACTCTTCTTCCTCTAGTTCACAGGTGTCAAACTCGCGGCCCTCCAGATGTTATAGACTACAGTTCCCAACATCCCCTGCCAGCATGATGGTGGCAGGGGATGATGGGAACTGTAGTCCATAACATCTGGAGGGCCGCGAGTTTGACACCTGTGCTCTAGTTAATTCTTCTCTAGTATGACTTCTCTGATCAGAAATGCCCCTCCAGTTTCTCTTCAGATCGTCTGCATCTTTTGCCCATTGCTAAAGAAATATCCCCTGTTGTTTTAAATGATTTTAAGGCAAAAAGGTAATTCCCTCTGTTTGGCCTGTCTTTTTTTACCTATCAGGATGAGCGCTGATGGGAGGGGGGGATTTTTAATCAGGAAAGCCTCTTCCCTTCTAAATCTCAATGCTTGTATTTCATGCAGGACAGCTCACACTGTGGCTTGTTTTTAAAGGGCCCAATTACATGTCAGGTGACCCAAGCACAGAACTCGGGGGTGGGGGAGGAGGGTAGCTCAGCTTTAATAGACCATGCATAAATAGAAGAAGAATGGGGTTTTATGCCCCACTTTTTCTCTAACACAAGAAGCCTCTAAGCAGCCTTCTCTTCCTCTCCCCACAACAATTGCCTTGCCAGGTAAGTGGGACCGAGAGAGTTCTGAGAGAACTGTGACTAGCCCAAGGTCACCCAGCAGGCTTCATGTGGAGGTCTGGGAAACTAAACCAGGTTCTCCAAGTTATGGTCTGCCACTTATGTGGAGGAGCAGGGACTCAAACTCTGGATTAGAATTTGCAACTCTTTTAATCACCGCACCATTCTAGTTGTCATATCCCAGTTGACTTTTTACATGGGCACATATTGGCCCCTTCCGGACACACGAGGCGACTCAGGTTCGACTCGTGTCGGCGGAGTCGTACCTCAACTCGAGTCCTCCCATTCCTCCGCACAGCAGCCGACTCGTGTCTCCGGAGCCGAGCTCAGAGGGCGGGACCACCTCCCTGCGCTGCGTTCCGATAGGTTGCTGAGTCCCCCATTCTGCACATGCCCAAAGCTTGCCAAGGCCGGGCCACGAAGTCTTCGCATGGGCATGGGCCATTTCTTAGCTGTGGGATTGGCTACACGGGCAGAGTCGAAAGTGACGGAGATTCTGCACTTCGGCCGGCTTCGGCTCCAGCGCTAACCTCGAGTCCGCCAGGCCGACTCAACTCCCCAGAAGAGTCGAGGAATGCAATGGCGAGAGGGAGGTGAGTCGAGTCAGACACGAGTCCGACGCTAGGTCTGTGCGGAGGACTCGGGTTGGACTCAAGTCAATCTAAGGTCGACTCCGACAATGCGGAAGGGCCCGTTCTTTCTAGACACTCAATTTATCGGTGCATCATTAACAGCTTGATCTCAGTCTGCAACATATTTTCTTCGAAGTTAGCCTCATGGAGACTTGTTTCCTGATTAAGTGTGTCAAGATCCGAATGAGCAACAACAAAAAACAGTTGGCTATTTCTTTCCCCACATTTCTATATAACATTTAGGTAGCTAAATGTTATTGATGCATTAGCTGGAATGACAAAATCTTCCAGTGTCTCTCAGGTTGCAAAGAGGAATGTTCTACTCCAGTAATTCATAACACCCCCCACCTCCTTATTTTTTTAATCTATATTTTCTTCACGGAGGTTTATCTTACCACGGAACAACAGTTATAATTTCATAACCACTATTCATCAAAACTGATATTTCGGAGACACAAATCACCACTTTCTTGGACTACAGAGTCAGGAAGTTGTGCCTTTCGGAACACCCCCTCCCCCCAGACTACTGAAACACTCTCTCAAAAAAAATGGCTGCTAGCAAGTTGTAGTTTTATCTCCTATATGTGAGAGTCCTCCAATAAATCACTTTGGCCTGCAGCAATCATAGATTATGAGCCTTTCATTATCACAAAATAAGCCGAATAGGCCGCTGCTGTTTTCAGAAGATTGAACATTCCCGGATATTTTGCTCTTTGTATGAGTATGCAGAGCTCTCATTTTTCAGACGCTATTGTTACATTTAGCCTTGCTGTCAGCGGGTACCTTCTTACAACGGTAATGATTTCTACAAGTCATGAAACATCAGGGTGTTTTGTCAACTTGTGGCATCTGCGGCACGAAAGAATGAAGTTAATTTTAGTGGTTTAATGCCTCCCGATCGCTCTTGCATTGCCTTTTCTTTTAACTTGCCAGGCTCGGAAGTAATCCTGAAACAGCGGGAGTCACCCAGAAAACCGGTCCAAGTAGAGCTTGTTAAAGATATTCGACTGTTTGTTAATCCCATTTATATAATTCTTTCCTTCCAAGGAACTCGAGAACAGAATACAATTAACTATCCCTTTTTATCCCCCCCACTAACCCTGTTTGGGAGGTCAGTGCTACAGTACAACATAAAAAAGTAAGAGAACATTAAGAGAACAAAACAGTAAGAGAACAAAAGTAAGAGAACTAAGGCTCATGCAGAATAATGCACTTTCAAACTGCTTTCAGTGCTCTTTGAAGCTGTGCAGAATAGCAAAATCCACTTGCAAACAGTTGTGAAAGTGGTTTGAAAATGCATTATTTTGCGTGTGCGGAAGGGGCCAAAGAGAACATTTGGGCCATGCATTGTACTTTGTGGATGATGCAGATTCTTAACATTTTGACCAATTACCCACTGCCAGCGTTCCCTGGCCTTGCCCTGCTCTGACAGGGAAATTTGCTCCAGAAGTGAAGAAGAAGAGTTGGATTTATATCCCTCTTTCTCTCCTGTGCGAAGACTCAAAGGGGCTTAAAAACTCCTTTCCCTTCCCCCCCTCACAACAAGCATCCTGTGAGGTAGGTGGGGCTGAGAGAGCTCTGAAGAATTGTGACTTGCCCAAGGTCAGCCAACTGGCGTGTGTTGGAGTGCACAGGCTAATCTGAACTCCCCAGATAAGCCTCTATATCTTAAGCACCAGAGCAGGGAATCAAACCCGGTTCCTCCAGATTAGAGTACACCTGCTCTCAACCACTACGCCACTGCTGCCACCTGCTCTTACTTTTCACAGGGAAAGTAAGAAGCACGCATAGGGCAAGAGGAAGAGTGTCGGGACAAGAAATTTTGCCCCATGTGCCTCTTCTCTCGGAGAGCCACAAACAGGAAATGCACTGAGCACTTCCTGACCCACCGCGTGCCGGAGCGTCGGTGGGCAATCACCCTTTATCATGTTTTGGGAAGGTGGTGATTGATGTATACAGATGACTATTTGGTGGTAGAAAGATAGAGCAGTGATGGCAAACCTTTTCAAGACCGAGTGCCCAAATTGCAACCCAAAACCCACTTATTTATCACAAAGTGCCAACACGGCAATTTAACCTGAATACTGAAGTTTTAGTTTAGAAAAAACGGTTGACTTCGAGGCATGCGTTACTCGGGAGTAAGCTTGGTGGTAGTCAGTGGCTTTGCTTTGAAGCAACCGTGCAACTCTTCCAACGGGTGAATCATGACCCTAGGAGGGTTTATTCAGAAGCAAGCCCCATTGCCAGCAACCAAGCTTACTCCCAGGTAAAGGATTGCGCTTTAGTTTAACAGCGCTTAACAGGGTTACCTACACTGCTTCCTCAAAACTAGGTCTTAGGTTTAATGCTAATAATTGAGCCCAGCGGCCCAGGCCAGCCTAGATGTGTGGAGGGGGCACTTTGCTTGCGCGTGCCCACAGAGAGGGCTCGGAGTGCCACCACTGGCACCCATGCCATAGGTTCGCCATCACTGAGATAGAGCATATCTGTAGTTTCTGTTCATGCTTTTCCTCGTTCTCCCCCAACTCTGATCTTTTTTCTTTCCTTCCCTAACTCTGGGTCTGCTTCTTTCTATCCTCGTCTACTACTTGTATGCTCCTTATTTTGGATTGCCTAATATGTAGGATAGTTAACCTCCAGGAGGTGGCTGGAGATCTCCTGAGATTACAGCTGATCTCCAGGTGGCAGAGATCAGCTCACCTGGAGAAAATGGCTGCGTCAGAAGGTGGGCTCTATGTCATTATCTTTACATTATCTCTATGTCATGACCTTTAAAGCTATTCATGGCCTTGGATCAGCATATCTACGGGACCGTCTCTCCCTATATCACCCTGCTAGGCCCCTCCGCTCCTCGGAGGCAGACCTTCTGGCGATCCCTGGCCCCAAAGTGGTCCAGCTGGCCTCCACAAGGGCCAGGGCTTTTACGGCCCTGGCCCCTACCTGGTGGAACAGGCTCCCAGGTGAGATCAGGGCCCTGCGGGACATACAGAGTTTCCGCAGGGCCTGTAAAATGGACCTGTTCCACCAGGCATTTGGCCAGCCGGGATAATATCACACTCCTGTGACAAATATCTGGCCTCCGTGGGTGCAAGAATGGGGAAGGGGAAACAATTTTAATCACCATCTGTATTTTTATAATTTATATATGGTTTTAACTGGGATGAATGTGGAATGGATTTTAACTGTTTTTATATAATTGATGGACACCGCCCTGAGCCCTTCGGGGAAGGGCGGTATAGAAGTTTAATAAAATAAATAAATAAATAAATAAATAAATAAATAAATAAATAAATAAATAAATAAATAATACCCCCTTGAAGTCTCTCTCCTCTCCAACACCTACCCTCCTCAGGCTCCAAATGCAAAATCTCTAGTCCAGGTATTTACAAAAAAATGGAAGTGCAGACATAAACAAGAAAAAGCAAAAGGGAAAAAAGGCTTTAAAGCCTATGGCATATGAATTAAGGAATGCCAGTTGCAAAGTCTGTATTATACTTGAGAAAGTAGCATAATGGCAGACACAAGCCGGGATTTTAGAAAGGAACGGTTGTGTCGGGCTCGTATTTACATTTCTGATACTCCTGAAATTATTAGATAGCTGTTTTCTTTAATCTTTCCATATCAGCCAGAGGCGGCTTGTTCAACTCTTGTCATAATCGCTGCGATAGGAACTTTATCCGAGTGGCACTCCATTCCAAATTTCTGTTTTCTCCGTGCCGAAGTTGTTGAGTGATAACTACGTTTGAGGGTGATATAAGATGCTTTATATAAACAGCACTTTAGAACTCTACGCAGCGCCTCGGCTGAAATGAGGGAATGGGGGGAAGTGATTCAATGGAGAAATATTTCAAAGTCAGAACAGACAGAGAGGTCTTGTGAGCTGTGAGCAAACGGGCGAGATAATAAAAGGCAATGTGAGCCAACCCGCATCATTAAAGCACACTGGGCTGCTTATATTCTCCCCTGCCTTTTCTCTCAACCGTATGCCTTTGAAATTACACTTCATTACAAAAACCTTGCTAACTGACTGTGCTGTTAGCAGGCAGAGCATGGTCAAAGCATGGTTTGGCCTTGAGGGGCCAAATGAGCAGCAGGCAAAAAAGTAGTCTGACAACAGTTCACAGGTTGTGGTACAGGAGAACCAATAAACAGGTTGGGGATCAGCAATGAACCAGGCACACAGCGGTGACAGGCAACACACTTGGAGGGAGGGAAGGGCTGGGAGTTGGCTCTGCTGCCTGATCTTCCTCAGGAGCAGCCAACTCTGGCTGCACTGTGTTGTCAGGTTCTGCATCAGACTCCTCTGTATCCTGGTAAGTACTCAGGGGCTGGCTCATGTCACTGGCATTCTATGTGAGTGGTGGACTCCAACCTGGAAAACCAGGTTTGATTCCCTGCTCCTCCACATGAAGCCTGCTGGGTGACCTTGGGTCAGTCACAGTTCATTCTGAACTCCCTAAGCCCCGCCTACCTCAAAAGGGGGCTGAGGAAGGGAAAGCGATGGTAAGGCGCTTTGAGACTCCTCAAAGGTAGAGAAAAACAAGGGTATAAAAACCAGCTCGTCTTCTATTTGTGAGCCACAGTAAAGATGTAATTGGAGGAAAAATGGGATAGAAATCTGTAAAATAAAACATGATTTGTGTGGGTACACTTTGCTGTGTGGCTGATAACTTGCAGCATGACAACTGAACACACAGACACCCTCCTTCCAAATCAAACTGTTTTATTACAGCTTCAAGAAAATGTAGATGGCCTCCTAAAGGCTGCAATATGGTTGCCGAGGAGTGGATGGATTTGGCTCACCAGTTGCTAGCAGGGCAGCCCAGTTCCATGTAACTGATACAGTCCTTGAGGTAAGAACATAAGAACATAAGAACAAGCCAGCTGGATCAGACCGGAGTCCATCTAGTCTAGCTCTCTGCTACTCGCAGTGGCCCACCAGGTGCCTTTGGGAGCTCACATGCAGGATGTGAAAGCAAGGGCCTTCTGCGGCTGTTGCTCCCGAGCACCTGGACTGTTAAGGCATTTGCAATCTCAGATCAAGGAGGATCAAGATTGGTAGCCATAAATCGACTTCTCCTCCATAAATCTGTCCAAGCCCCTTTTAAAGCTATCCAGGTGAGTGGCCATCACCACCTCCTGTGGCAGCATATTCCAAACACCAATCACACATTGTGTGAAGAAGTGTTTCCTTTTATTAGTCCTAATTCTTCCCCCCAGCATTTTCAATGGATGCCCCCTGGTTCTAGTATTGTGAGAAAGAGAGAAAAATTTCTCTGTGTCAACATTTTCTACCCCATGCATAATTTTATAGACTTCAATCATATCCCCCCTCAGCCGTTTCCTCTCCAAACTAAAGAGTCCTAAATGCTGCAGCCTCTCCTCATAGGGAAGATGCACCTCTCCTCATAGGGAGGTACATCAATAATACAATATTTACTGGAGTGTGTTAAGATAAGTTGGCAGATTGGTTTGACGATGGGGTTGCCCATGCACTGGTAGTCTCCACTGAGATTCCTACTAGCATGGTAGTGTTGGGGCATCTGGGGGTTGTTTTAAAAAGCCTTTCATTTCCCACCTTTGGCCCTACAAGGTGGGAGACATTTGAAAACAGTGACAAATAAACTCATTCTCTGCTTTGCTGGCTCCGTGCTGTAAAGCTACGGCATGCAAAATAGCCCACGATGAAGATGATTTCATTAAGTTATTAGATTCTGCGAGATTAATATTTACAACTGGCAGTACCCGGCATAACAATGGGCGCTTTTCAGTGGGGCAGCTCCTTAAAATACGCCCGTTTGTTGACGTTCTTATCGTTTACAGCCAGATGAGTGTAATAAGAAAGGAGCCTCCTCCAGTCCAACAGCTGGGAAACCCAGCTTCAGAGATAAGAGAGGTTGTCGGAGTTGCGACGAGAGTGAAAACCTCCTGTTTTCCCCACCCTCTCCTGCGAATAATGGGATGAACATGGAAATGCAAAAAAACCAATTTAACAAATTTACACAGGCATTAATCTTGTGCTTTAACCTCGTTTTAGCGAGTGTAGGACTAAACGGATGCGCCGCCGTGACATTCACTGGTGCTTTCCTGGCCTGGAACATTCCTAGGTGGGTAGTTCAGCTGCTGTAATCAACTTCTTCAGGCGCAAGATCCGTCCTTATCTCAGTCTAGGGTTACAAGGTCTCCCTTCAACAGCAGAAGGGGATGGGGGTGGAGGTAAAGGGGCCACATCCAGGTTGGGAAACTCCTGCAAATTTGGGGATGGAAAGGGTCCCCATTGGGATAGGATGCCATAAGATCTATCCTCCAAGGCACAGGTGTCAAACTTGCGGCCCTCCAGATGTTATGGACTACAGCTCCCATCATCCCCTGCCAGCATGATGGGAACTGTAGTCCATAACATCTGGAGGGCCGCGAGTTTGACACCTATGCTCCAAGGCATCTGTTTGATCCAGGGTGAACAGATTTACAGGTGCTACCTGGAGGTTGGAAATCAACTGTAATTCCAGGGCATCCCCAGATAACTCAATTTGAAATACGGGCCCTTCATACGCTGTACGTGTTTGTCCTTCTCTTTCCTCTCTCTCTGGCTTCCCATACTGAAAATTTCCCCTCACTCTCTCTGTTTTGTCCTTCTCAGACCCTCTTTTCTCCCCTTTTTACCTCCCCTCCCTCTCTTTTTAAACCAAAAAAGCTAAATGCATATAAATAAAAAGAGAGGTGAGGGTCATACTTCCAATATGGATGTGATCCATTTGTAGGCCTCGATCCACTGCAATGTAGAGTGAAGACGACGGAGTCAGTGATGAGAGGAGTTTACTCTGAATAGCTATTGAGGGCATGGAACAAAGCGATGAACACATGGGATCAGAAGGATTTTTGAAGGTCCTTCGTATATTGTGTGTGTGTTAAAGATCTTGGCGGGGAGAGATGAGGTGGGAGGAATTAAAATAAATGGATGCCCTGGATTGGTTTATCTGCTGGTTTCCCCTCCCCCCCTTTGCCAGGTTATTTTTCAAGCTAAAGTGTTAGTCGCTTTAATTGGTAAATCCATCAACTAAAGCCAAAGATAGAGGTGCAAAAATTACTATGGTTGGGGTTGGATCTGAATTTTCAGTGTTCTTAGGCTACGAAAAGAGTGCATATTATGGATGTGTGCAGTAAATTGTTTATTTCATTTTTTTCTTTTTTCTCTGTAATACATTCTTTTTTAAGTATGTTTGCTTTTTGTTATCAGTTTCAATGGGAAACACCTTTCCCATTATAAGTCCTACACCCACATCCACTTCCCAAGGAATTTTCTGGGTTTGTACCCCTCACCCAAGGATCAACAAATGCCTGGTGGTTTGGTAAAACTGAAACACTCCAAGCCCCCAAAAGAACCATATCAGCTTTTTGTGGGTTAACCCTTTGCCATCTCCCCCCAAGGTATTCAGGAGAACTAACTAGAACTGGTTCGGCTTTTTCGGTTACTCTCACTTCTTCATCTCCACTGCTGTTTTCCAGCTCCAAGCAGTGGCGTAGGAGGTTAAGAGCTCGTGTATCTAATCTGGAGGAACCGGGTTTGATTCCCAGCTCTGCCGCCTGAGCTGTGGAGGCTTATCTGGGGGATTCAGATTAGCCTGTACACTCCCACACACGCCAGCTGGGTGACCTTGGGCTAGTCACAGCTTCTCGGAGCTCTCTCAGCCCCACCTACCTCACAGGGTGTTTGTTGTGAGGGGGGAAGGGAAAGGAGATTGTAAGCCCTTTGAGTCTCCTGCAGGAGAGAAAGGGGGGATATAAATCCAAACTCTTCTTCTTCTTCTTCTTACAGGGGAAGGAGAACATCAACTAAATGAGCCCTTTGGGGATAGGGCGGTATACGAAATCAAATAATAAATAAATAATAAATAATAAATGCTGGATGGGTATCTGCTTAATTCGGCTTTACCGAAAATTTCCAGGTTTTTAAAACCTAAACCTGAAATTTACCCACGAAAATAAAATTGTGTTCCCCCTCCCCCAATGCCTGGGCTCTGGCTGGTTTACTGTTTTAATATGACATTTTAGTACTACAATTTAGTGGATTGCGAGCCACCTTGGGCTTTGTAAGGACAAGGCAGGTAAGAAATGCTTTAAAAGAAATAAATGCAATGAGATTAAGAGTACTTTCAAATGAGGCTTAAAGCAAGTCCTCGTTCAATTAGGTTGCAATGGGAGTTTTGTAAAATTTACCGAACTCTTCCCTGCTTTCTCTTCCGCATTAGCAATGATCAAATATTCATATGAATACTGAGAGGGGTGATTTTGCATTCACATATGCAAATATCCTAAGAAAAGGCCAGTTTTCATTAGGGCTTCTTTCCCCCCCTGAGATACCTTTAGTTCATTTAGGCTTTAATATATACAATTGAGAATCCAAATCACAAAGGATGAAAAATTAAAGGTGATCAATGGGTGGGATCAAAGAAGAAGAGGAGGAGGAGGAGTTTGAATTTATATTCTGCTTTTCTCTACCTTTAAGGAGTCTCAAAGCAGCTAACAATCCTCTTCCCTTCCCCTCCCCTCCCCCATAGAAGCCTCTTGCTTTGGAGGTGGGTGGGAGCTAACAGGGGATTCAAGAGGGAATCGTGAGTAGCCCAAAGGCACCCACCAGGCCTCCTGTGTAGGAGCAGGGAAACAAACCCATTTCACCAGATGATAGTCCGCAGCTCATGTGGAGGAGCGGGGAAAGAAACCTGCACCAGATTAGAGTCTGCCACTCAGGTAGAGGAGTGAGGAATCAAACCCAGGGCTCTTTCCCCACTCACCGTTTGCTGCGCGCTACTCTTGCCAAATAGCGCGGGGTCCAGCAGCACTCCCCACTTCAGAGGCGGCGACAACGCAGCCGTCCCGACTCTGCCGCTCTCACGCCCCCTCAGCGTGCGTCATTTCTGGCGCTGCTGAAAACGGCGCCTTTTGATGACCCCGCGCTCTGGGGAAGCCGGGGAACACAATCCCCACACTGAAAAGGTCATTTTTAAAAGTGGGGAAACGGCCCCAGTTCTCTAGATTAAAATCCTGTTACTCAATCACTACACCATGCTGGCTCTAAACAGCTCTTTTAGCAGTGAAAAAGAAAGGGGATCGCCGTGCCCACCAAAAGGGCTGTGATGGGGCACAAGGGACCTTCATTGACAAAAGCAAAATGGGATGGGGATGACGATGACGATAATAATAATAAGAAATGGCTAAGACTGAATGGGAAAACGAACTGGATCTAACACACTATTTTGTTGTGATAAGCTATGTTCTCTTGGGGTCCTTTCTCATTTTTGTCATCTCACCTACAACCGTTCAAAACCAGACTGCTCAAATTGTAGCTGGATGTCGCTCGCCAGACGTGTGTGGTTGCATACCATTAAACCTGCTTTTCTTGCTTCCTTGGGGTTCTCAATAAAGGGACAATTGACAAGCATGTGGCATTCAGGCCATAGCATATGGATGTTGGGATGCATTGCTGTCCGAGGGCGGGACCCCCTTTGGTCATAATCCTTTGACCCAATAATTATACTTACACTCTTGGGTAAATTATTTGGTCATAGCCATTGTTTATTATACAATCAGAAGTGTGAGGCGCAGCGTGGGATTTTGCTCTGTTCTGGGACATTGCTGCAGAGCTCCAGCGGTCGGTCGGCCTCTTACTGGAGCTCTGCTCTGCTGTGGAGCTCCGCTGGGTGGTCGGCCTCTCGTGAGGGCTCCCCTTGACCTAATGCTCGGCTTGGACAGTCAGCCCTTGCTGCAGCATTTCTTGCCAGCAGGGGCGTGGTAGCTCTCAAGCTCCCCTCCCCTGGCCCTTTCAGATCACTACCCATGCGCCAAACCGAGAATGGCTATGAAGAAGAAGAAGAAGAAGAAGAAGAAGAAGAACAAGAAGAAGAAGAAGAACAACAACAACAAGAACAAGAACAAGAAGAACAAGAACAAGAACAAGAAGAACAAGAACAAGAAGAACAAGAGTTTGGATTTATATCCCCCCTTTCTCTCCTGCAGGAGACTCAAAGGGGCTGACAATCTCCTTGCCCTTCCCCCCTCACAACAAACACCCTGTGAGGTAGGTGGGGCTGAGAGAGCTCCGAGAAGCTGTGACTCGCCCAAGGTCACCCAGCTGGCATGTGTGGGAGTGCACAGGCTAATCTGAATTCCCCAGGTAAGCCTCCACAGCTCAGGCGGCAGAGCTGGGAATCAAACCCGGTTCCTCCAGATTAGATACACGAGCTCTTAACCTCCTACGCCACTGACTGCTCTCATGCATTAACATGCATTAACAAAGTCCAAACAAAAACCCTGGGGAGAGGTGGGTGAGCAAGTTGCTGACTGGCCCAATCACATGGCCAGCACAAAGGCTGGCCCTGTTTTTTATAAGTTCAGGCCAGCCCCTTCCTGCTGACGTCACGGGGCAAACTCCGTGATGCCTGCTTGCCCTACCATGGCATGGCAGCATGCCCACTTCCACCCTTACCAGGGCTGAAGCTGGGGGGGGGACTCTTCCCTGCCCATCCCCAGCGGCAACTGCGGTCGCACGGATTCACAACCGCTCTTTATAGTTTATTGGGTTTCCCCCTGCATCGGCCTGATTTATTATGGGGGTGGGCGGGGGGGGGGGGAAGCTCCTCTGGTGTGCAGACTCAGGTAGATGTTGAAACTGATCGAAAGCACAAAGTTTCCCAACACAGTTTCCTGGCAGCCTCTCCGTTAAATTGTATTACTTGGAGCTTTAATGCAACTATTTCTGGATGCCAGGGCAGGATGTGTTTTCCTCGTTCCATTGTGGCTCTTCTGCAAATGGCTGTTGGCACGACACAATTGCCGCTGGATAAACCACTTACAGCAGCTTTCTTTTGAGAGCCCAATTTTTACTGTCGCCCTGTAGACGTAATGGAGAGCTTTCTTAGCATAGGGGAAATACATCACAAACGGATCTGCATCAGTTTTCTCCCCCAGCGCCTTTGGCACAAGTTATCAAGCAACGCATCCCAGCACTGGGAAGCTGTTCTGCAGAGATGCTCATCAGATAACCACGTCTACAGTTTTACATGCTTCGAGGAGGGTGTGAGCTACTCTGGGAATAAACCTACCTTAACTAAGTACCAAATGACACAATTCATTGCTCATGTTTTGCAGTCCCGTATCGGAGGTTCGGGTTGCTAGTACTAGAATATAATTATGATGGACCCTGACTCTCAAATGTTCATAATGTGATAACTTTTATCAGCAGGAGTAGGGGTTAAGAGCAGGTGCACTCTAATCTGGGAACCGGGTTTGATTCCCCGCTCTGCCGCTTGAGCTGTGGAGGCTTATCTGCGGAACTAAATTAGCCTGTGTACTCCCACACACGCCAGCTGGGAGACCTTGGGCTAGTCACAGCTCTTTGGAGCTCTCTCAGCCCCACCCACCTCACAGGGTGTTTGTTGTGAGGGAGTGGGGAAGGGAAAGGAGATTATAAGCCCCTTTGCATCTTCATCACAGATAATTTTACCTGATCATTTTTTATGTGGAGAATATTTCATTTCTAGCCTAAATACTAAGAAAATCACACGTTGAACTCTGGCTGTATCCAATCTTATATATTGATCTTACATATAATTAATCAACTTAACACTTCTATTTGCATTTACATTTCCTCCATTGCTCTGACAGAGTTCTTCAAGATACAGTATAAGTCTTCCAACACTTATAACTAAACATAATTAACCACTTAGTCCATTCAATTCCTGCCGATTCTTTTTTCAGAGACGAAGCTTCAGTTCCTTATAGTCCATATTCCAATTCTGTAGGTTCTACATAAAAACGTTTCGCAAGTAGAGAACGTTTTTCGTGCGTCTTCCTCAGTCTGTTAGTATGTTCAATCACACTTCCAACAATTCTTTGAGGCTTCTAATGGGTATAGTCCATATTTGTGAAGGATTATGTGAAGGAAAATAAAATTCCTAGGGGTTTACGCATCCAGAAGGGACCTACACTATCTGCAAATATTGACACGATTGCACTCTTAGAGATAGTGAATATTTCTTCTTCTTCTTCTTCTTCTTCTTCTTCTTCTTCTTCTTCTTCTTCTTCTTCTTCTTCTTCTTCTTCTTCATCATCATCATCATCATCATCATCATTATTATTATTATTAATTATATTTATATAACTGCCCTCCCCTGGAATAATTGGCCTACACCATGCCACCAAATGAAGGTGGTGATTTCTGCATATAGGTTTTTCCTTGTATGAAAAATACTTCTATCTATCTCTTTTGAAACCACTGCCTAACTTAGTTTGAATCCAACCAAGCCCTGTAGTCAACTTCGTGGCACAACACTCCACAGCTTTGTGGGGTGGCATAGAGATGCTAGCCTTGAGGTGTTTCCCGGAGTTCTCCTGAAATTACAATGGCTCTCTGGGTGCAAAGGTCAGTTCCCCTCGGGAGGAAATATCAACTTTGGAGGAAATATCAACCTTGGGAGAAAATACCAACTTTGGTCAGCAGGTACGTGATGTCATGGAGACTCCATGACGCCACGTACCTGCTGACCCCTTCCAACTCCACCCTCATGAAGTTTCCCCACCATTTCCCAGCCCAAAGTTATCCCTATTCCTGAGTCTAGTTTTCTGAGAGAACAGAACATTCCTGTTTTGCTGTGAATAATGATGTCTAAACTTCCATTGTTCAAATCTTATTCGTTTTCTTATCTCAAGGGGAAAAAAATTACAACGATTCTAGTCCTTTTTTTGAAGGGATCCCTGGAACAATTTATTTGCCTTTTTCTTTAGATAGTTCCTGATCTGTGACAATTTTTTTTGAGATAAGGTGATTTAATGATAGTGACAAATTTTGATTTGGGGAGCTCTTTATGTGCACGCCGTTCTGTAGCAGAGAGAGAAGAAACAAACCGTGCAGTGACAGAGAAGCTAAGGACAGTGGAACGCCACCAGCCAATAGAAGCTATGGTCCAATAAGCCGGCAACTAGAGTGAGATTTACTGGCAGTTTAATGATGTCACTGGCAGCATGCTGACATCACTTCCCATATGCCCAAAAGTGATGCCCAGAAGCATTATGCTGGGGATTCTTTGGTATTTGGGCAAAACTCTATGATTCAACCAGCAGGGCTAAGTAAGCTTAGCCACATCCAATACTGAATTGTGCAGACCCCTTTGAATCTGGGTCTGGTTTTTAAACTAAGTTGTAGCCCCAATGCTAACCAATTCTTTATATCAGTTGCCCCTGGGTCTCACCTCAAACCCCTTACCTTCAAGAAAGGAAATGAATAACTAGTGAGAAGGAATGCTGTTTCAACCCAAATCTCATGGCACTGGGCCTTTGGTAATGAATTATCTGGGTGGACTTCCAGAGAAATGGCATTTCAGTTGATCTGAGCTCTCTGGAACTCTGTGCCATTCGTCCCTGAAAGGGGCGATTGCTGGCTTTGGAGTAGATGGAGTCTGGCTCCAGTCTCTCCAGAGGTTCTGGGGACCTTCAGTTCAACAGGTGGGCTAGTTAGGGTCCTTTTCAGATGCCGGGCCATGTCCAGATGCCGGGCTCTCTCCCCCTACCTCTCCTCCCTTGCATGCCACCCATCATTCCCTCCCCTCCCTCCCTCCCCTTCCCTTACATGCCACTCCTCCCTTTCCCCCTCCCTCTACTAGGGTGGGTGGGCCATGTCTAGATGCCGGGGCCCCTCACCTTTCCTCCCCTCCCTTGCATGCCACCCCACACTCCCTCCCCTTCCCTTACATGCCACCCCTCTCTTTCCCCCTCCCTCTACTAGGGTGGGTGGGCCATGTCCAGATGCCAGGCCCCCTCGCCTTTCCTCCCCTCCCTTGCACCACCTCTCCCTCCCTCCCTCCTCCCCCTCCACCTTACATGCCACTCCTCCTTTCTCCCCTCCCTCTACCCCAGGGGTGGGTGGCCCTCATAGTGCGGAGCCCCTCACCTTTCCTCCCCTCCCTTGCATGCCACCCCACACTCCCTCCCCTTCCCTTACATGCCACCCCTCTCTTTCCCCCTCCCTCTACTAGGGTGGGTAGGCCATGTCCAGATGCCAGGCCCCCTCGCCTTTCCTCCCCTCCCTTGCATGCCACCCCACACTCCCTCCCCTCCCTCCCCTTCCCTTACATGCCACCCCTCCCTTTCCCCCTCCCTCTACTAGGGTGGGTGGGCCATATCTAGATGCTGGGGCCCCTCACCTTTCCTCCCCTTCCCTTGCATGCCACCCCACACTCCCTCCCCTTCCCTTACGTGCCCCCCCTCTCTTTCCCCCTCCCTGTACTAGGGGTGGGTGAGCCATGTCAGATGCCAGACCCCTGTGCTTTCTCCTCCTTACATGCCTTCCTCCCCTCCTCCCTTCCCTTGCATGCCACCCCTCCCTTTCCCCTCCCTCTACTAGGGTGGGTGGGCCATGTCCAGATGCCAGGCCCCCTCCCCTCCCCTTTCCTCCCCTCCCTTGCATGCCACCCCTCCCCTCCCCACCCTTCCTCCCTCCCTCCCCTTCCCTTGCATGCCACCCCTCCTTCCCCTTCCCTACTAGTTTTGAAAACATTCAGGGGCCGATTACCCATCAGTGTTCTCTGCAGTGAGACAGGAAGTGCATCGGGGCAAGAGATCTTGCTTCCTCTTGCCCTGTGCAGGCTTCTCGCTTTCTGCGGGGGAATAATTGGCCAGGATCAGTGAGTGTTTGCAGGCCTCGACATTTAGAAGCAGCCTCTCCACATTTTCACTTTCCCCTTTTCAGTTTCACTTCCTTTGCACATTCATCTATTTTTTTCTCAAAAGTCTTTTCTTCATTTTTGTAATTCTTTGTTGAAAAATAAAATATATATGTTCTTAAAAAAAGGAAATGATGTTTTTGAAGACTGTCATTTCTTGCTAAGGGTGGTGGGATTTGTATTTTTTTCCTGCTCTCTGGATTAAATCAGGCAGTTGAGAAAACTACAACCTCTTCCTTCCAGACATACTTTCCTCCTGGGGATGTTAGAAATCTAGTTTTCTTTGCTTTCCAGTGGAGGACATGTTTGTGTGGGGGTGGGGGCAGTGGTGGGATTCAGCAGGTTCGCACCACTTTGGCAGATACAGCTGTTAAAATGGTGCTTGTAAACAACCATAAATACAATATGAATCACTTTGAAATACACTTAGATTTGCATTTTCTTTCAATGTTCTCCAATTGGCATGAGTGTTACTGCAAGATCCAATCTCCTGAACAGCTCTGATGTGCGCTTTTGTGAAACTGCTGCAAATTTTATACTGGAAATTAGTAATTTTAACTGCATTTCTTAACCTTGTTTTAAAATTTTGTCCTGTTTTGTATGCGAATAAAGGCTTGTGTGTGCTGTAAACAACCAGTTGTTAAATTATTTGAATCCCACCACCAGAAATGGTTGTTAGATTATTTGAATCCCACCTCTGGGTGGGGGGTGGGGGAGGGAGGGAGGCGGTGGGGGAGGGAGAGGGAAGGGAATGCTTGAGGAACAATTTTCAAGATAAAAAAAGAAATACATTTTGAGGCAGGTTTGGGTGGTGTGGTTTTCATACATTTCTAGGAATAGAATGGTTTTCATACATCTCTAGCATTTCATTTCTTAGTGCTTTCAGTAAGGGGGTCCCATTCCTCCAATGGTGTCACGGCATTCCTATCCCCCATTCCGATTGCCAGCCATCACTCTGAACAATGGTGGGAGATATTTTAAAAGTTCTGCGGTGTCTTGTGTGGCAACATGTCTCTTCTGATTTAAAAAAACACAGTAGTGGCACAGGTTTTACTATAGAGTTTCTGGTGATTCCTAGACCTGCCTATGGTTGTTTCCCCACTTACCTCAACCACCCTTTGCTGCGCGCTACTCTCAGCGCACGTAATTCCTGGCATGCTCCCGGGCTTTTCCACGACTCCGCAGAGCGTGGTCATCAAAGGCACCGTTTTGAGGAGCACCAGGAATTATGCGCACTGAGGGGGCGCAAGAGCGGCAGCGTCGAGGTGGCTGCGTTGTCGCCGCCCCTGTAGTGGGGAGTGCTGCAGGAACCCGTGCTACTTGGGGAGAGTAGGGCGCAGCAGATGGTAAGTGGGGAAATGACCTATTTTACTTCCAGTTTCTAGAAATGGTGTGCGGCTGCAGTTGTTGCTGCTGCCCTCTATATCGTAAGATTTCAGTCCCAAAATAAAGCAACTGTAGATTTCAAACTATAGATTTTATTGAGTAACCAAAGCATAACGAGACATAGACGATTTCTGCGGAACAGAGATCAGGCTGGATCTTTAATCCCCGATGCCCACAACCCCCTGCCGGGCCAAAGGCGCCGCAGCTGCAGCAAGGTAACAAAAGGGGTTAGTAGGAACATCACAACCCCCGCGATGAGAACACAAACTGCAATACTAACACACAAGCCATTACAAACAAGCAACGTAACAGAACAAGCAATATAAAAACTACCAATGAAACAGAAGCTGACCATTAAAAAACTGACAAGATAAAACCTCTGATTAAAAGCTGGGGTAAACAGATGTATTTTGGCCTGGTGCCTAAAAGAAAGTAAAGTTGGCACTAGGTGAGCCTCAAGTGGGAGAGTGTTCCAAAGGCAAGGGGCCACCACAAAAAATGTCCTGTTGCTAGTTGACACCTGCCTCTCCTCTGCTGAGAGTAACAGAAACTAGGGTCGTTTCCCCACTTACCTCGACCAAAGGTTGCTGCGCGCTACTCCCAGCGTGCGTCATTTCTGGCGCGCTCCCGGGCTTCCCCATGACCCCGCGCGGGGTCATCAAAAGGCGCCGTTTCGAGGAGCATGGGAATGACGCGCCGCTGAAAGCAGCGAACAGCCCGGTACCAGCGTTAAGAGGCTCGCGTTTGTCACCGCCCCTGTAGTGGGGAGTGCCGGGGGACCCCACGCTACTTGGGGAGAGTAGCGCGCAGCAGCAGGTAAGTGGGGAAACGACCTAGGATTTGAGAGACAGATCTTAACTGCCAGGCTGAATTGTATGAGAAGCATTGCAGTTTGGACCAGGTAGCACATGTTGAATTGTCTTAACTGTGCATCTGTTTCTGTATTCAATACGGATTTCCCCCCTCCTCTCACAGTTCCGCTGTAGCCTATGTAATTCGGATAATGACCACAGACTTTCTTCATCTTTTCAGTTTGAGTAATAAAATCTTTCTCTAGAGCAGCCTGCTTCTAGCTGTTTAGTCCTGTGATTCCATTATGTTGTTTGCGTTCCTGATAGCAAAAAAAGGCCGTCTGGAAGGACGGCTCTGTAGACTGTGTTAACACCTGCCAACTGTGCCTCGTGAGCCACCAGTCATGAGGTTGAGATGCCTTCTCCACAGTGCCTCCGTGAAACAGCCACTTGTTCTAAAGTAGCCAATTTAATCTTAGCTTCCCTTGTAAACAATAACTTGAGAGTGTTAAATCGCTCCCAGCTGTGACCTTGTAAAAGGAAGTTGAAAGTGAATATTGCTGAAAGGAAACCTAAATGCTTTATGAAAAGAGCAAGTGGTTTCTTTAGGAAATATTTCTCTAGCATCTTCCTTTGTTGTGGGTGGTGGGTAATGGCACTGCCCAAAGAAATCGAAATGAAAGGTATAACGGGAAGCACAGTAGTCAAGCTATTGTTTGTAAGGTGAACTATGGAAAGGACACGGCCAGGGATGAGGGCTGCCTCCCAGCACCCAAAACCTGGTCCACCCCCCTCCTTGTCACAAATGCCCACCCAGGGATCTCGGAGCACCCCACAATCGGCAGCCCCACCCTTGGACTTATCAAAAGGAGCAGGGACCTCCAGGAAGCCAGAAGTTGGGAGGAAATGCAGGGGAATGGCAGGAGGGTCTGAGCAAGCCACAGCAGTTCCAGAGAAAAGGGTGGAAACAGCACAACCCTAGCCACGCTGCAATCAGCAATCCTCAGCAGCCATAAAGGGTGGGGCGGAGCTGGCTGAATCCCGACCGGCTTCGCTTGCACAGCCCCAGCCAGGCTGCAATTAAGGAGGAGGGCCAGGAAAGCTGAAGAGCCAATTTCAGGTTGGCAGAGCTCAACACACAGATTGCCAGTCACTAGCAGACTGCAGCAGGAAGCTCCTAGGAGGGAAGGAACTTTTTGAGAGGGATAAAAGAGAAACAGGAAAAGAGGGAGGAGGTTGGATTGGTGCATGGGCTCAAGTATCCAGGAATGCTGTTGAATGCTGGATGGAAGTAAAGAATTCATAAAGAGAAGCCAGAGTTGTGTCTTCTTCATTCTAGAAGGGTAGCTGAGTCCCTATGGGGCCAATGGGACCTACCTTGCAGGGGTGGCCAGCAGAGGGGCAAACACAACAGGTGAGCAAGAATACTTTTGGTTGTTGTGGGTTTTCCCGGCTGTGCGACTGTGGTCTGGTAGATCTTGTTCCTAACATTTTGCCTGCATTTGTGGCCAGCATCTTCAGAGGTGTATCACAGAGAGAAATGTGTTACACACTGTGTCAGTGAGGACGGAATATTTAGTGGGATATATATTGTCCATATCCCAGAGTGGGGAATTTGGGTGGAACTTGTTATACAAAGGTGTGGTTGACTGCATTGTATTGCAGGTGGGGTTTTCAGTCCACTTACATTCATATTCACATTTGGATTCCCTGCTGTAGCAATAGTATTAGTGAATGCAAATCCTGTGTCTGGGTGGAGTTCATTGTCCATGAACCTAGCATGCCTTTGGCCTTTGATTCTAGTGTTTTTAAATACAGGTAGCCAAGTTTTGTTAATTCTCAGAGTCTCTTCCTTCTTGATGAAGTTGTCTTGGTGTTTGTGGATTTCAATAGCCTCCCTCAGTAGTCTGACATAGTAACCATCCGAGTTGTCCAGAATATCAGTGTTTTCAAATAAAATGTTATGTCCAGTTTTGTTTAGAGCATGTTCTGCTACTGCAGATTTTTCGTGATGTTTAAGCTGACAGTATCTTTCGTGCTCTCTAATACGAGTCTGAATGCTGCGTTTTGTAGTTTCTTTGTAGACCTTTCCACAGTTGCAGGGTATGCAATAGACTCCTGCAGAAGTGAGGGGGTCTCTCTTGTCCTTTGCTGAGCGTAGCATTTGCTGCATTTTTCTGGTAGGTTTGAAGATTGCTCGTAGGTTATGTTTTTTCATCAGTTTCCCTATTTGATCTGTGATTCCGGGCGTTTCCCCACTCTCCATGATCCCCCCTATGCCGCGTGCTGAACACCCTTGGACTTATCAAAAGGAGCAGGAACCTCCAGGAAGCCAGAAGTTAATCTTAGCTTCTTAGGTGTCCCCATGACCCCGCACTCTGCGCGGGGTGATCAAAAGGTGTCGATGGACTACTGCGCCTTGGGATGCCGCACGCTGAGGAGGCTGAGAGCTTAGCGTCGAGGAGGCTGTACTGTCGCCGCGCCTGTGGAATAAGGGAGTGCCAGGGGACCCCACGCTACTTGAGGAGAGTAGCGCGGGGCTTAAGGTAAGTGGGGAAAGGCCCTTCCTTGATGCATGGTAGAAGTATTTTTTCCTGTGGGGGGCTGTTTTAGCCTGCAGAGTCCAGTCTAGATAATTGATTTTATCAGGTAGGAGGTGAGGTTCACAGATTCGTTTTGCACGGTCTGTCAACGTTTTGGATATACCCCTTTTTTGTTGTGGTTGGTGGTTGGAGCTTTTATGTAGATACCAGTCTGTGTGTGTTGGTTTTCTGTGTACTGTGAGACTCAACTGATGGTTGGGTTTGCGAAATCATCATACTTCCAGCGGACAAGGGAAATGCCACAGTATTCATGAAAACGGAACAATTTTTCGGCCCTGACTCCTACTTGGTGGAATTTGTTATTAGCAGACTTTAGGACCATGGAAAATCTTGACCAATTCCGTAGGGCCTGTAAAACCGAAATGTTCTGCCAGGCATATGTCTGAAGTGACCATGACATTGTGATAACATGCTGGTCTTATACCCTCTCCCTTCCTCTGCCCTGAAAATGGAATTACACATAGGGTTTGTAAATAGGGAGAGAGTGTTTCTGCTACAGGCTACGAAGATTCCTGTGTGATTTTCGTACCATCTGTGAGATTTTAGTTCCATTTGAAAAGCTTTGTACGTTTTAACGTTTATGTTTTAATTATTAATTATTAACTATTATTGTATAAATTCTTTATAATTGTAATTAAATTATGTGTATTTGCTGCCCTGAGCCTGCCTTCGCTGGGGAGGGTGGGAGATCCAATCCAATAAAATAAAAATAAATAAACCTTTATTACTTATTAATTTAGCAAATAAATTTAGTAAAACCCTGCCGCCTCCTCAGAGACCTGCCTTTTTGAAAAGTCACTTTCTTCCTCCTTTTAAAGAGACCTGGGTTTGCACTCCGTGCTGTGCGAAATAGCCCTTTAGCTGCTTATCATTTTACCTCCTAAAAAGAAGGGACTAGATTTGCCATCTTCGTGATCTTCAACTCTGGGTAATTTAATTTGCATATTGTGCAAAAGTGTGTGCTAATTATGCAAATGAAGCATATTCACTGCTGTGTTATCTACCGGTTGCTTTGCTGCTCCTCTGGTTAACTGCTGCAAAAACCTGGTGATCAAATAGAACGTGCCTTTACCCCACTCTTTGCCCAGGGCAGGATTTTCACAGCTCTCTTCTGAGAGAACACCAGCCCTTGTCTGGAAAAGAGTAAGATGGCACAAGGCCCCAGACCCTTTGGGCTCTGGTTTTGTAGCTGCAGCAGTACACGGCTTGGCATCTGTTCAGTAAATGTTAGGGCTGCAAGTTCAGCACTGGCACCCAACTGAAGATTGCAAGGGGCAGGGACCTACCTGATCGGCATGATGCTGTTGCTGCAATGTAATTTCTCGCCTGAACCAGAAGTGACACTTTTAATGGTGGGAATCCAAAAATTTTAGTAACAGGTTCCCATGGTGGTAGGATTCAAACTGTAACGTAGCACCAATGGGGCTGGGCGGGGCACGACGGGGGCGTGGCTGGGCATTCCGGGGTGGGGGCATTCCTGGGTGGGGCTGGGGCAAGGACACAGCCGCTGCTCCGGTCCTTGGGCGGGAAATGAATGCACGCAGGCGCAGGCTGCCACGCACGCCGGTGCACCTCCTGCTAGACTGCTTCAAGTTCTGTGCGCGACTGCTGAGAGGAGGGGCGTAACTAAGGCAAAAATCACGTGGCAAAATCACCCATTAGTAACCCCCTCTCAGCACACACAAATAATTAGTAACCTACTCTCGGGAACCTGTGAGAACCTGCTGGATCCCAGCTCTGGTCCTGGTCTTCGAATGGCCATCGCATGGAAAAGAGAAGACTTCTTCTCTGCTGCAGAGGACAAGGCCTGATTAATGGACTTATGTTATAGGAAGTTAGGCTTCAAGAGCAATTGTCTAATGTTGAGAGATGTTCAGCAGTTTGACCAATTAACTAGGGAGTAATGGACTTCTCTGGGCTTGAGGTCTTCTAGCAGAAAAGGGAAGAAACATAAAATTTAGGTCTCTGTGCAAAAGGGTGCTGTTTATGTGAAGTGCACGCTTCCTGTGTTGTGGAGGAAAATATGGGCAAGCTAGCCCTGCGAGTCATGGAAACACAACCCCAAACTTCAACCAAATTGTAACCAGTCAGTAAGCAGGAAAGCTCCAAAGTATTCTGTGATGTTCAGACAGCCTTGTATTGTGATTAAGAATACTGAACTCTAATCTGAAGAACCAAGTTTGATTCCCCACTCTTCGAAATGAGCAGTGAACTCTTATCTGGTGAACTGGATTTGTTCCCCCACTGTTACACATGAAGTCTGCTGGGTGATCTTGAGCCAATCACAGTTCAGAACTCTCTCAGCTCCGCCTACCTCACAAAAAGTATCTTTTCTGAGGGGTGGAAAGGAAGGCATTTGTAATGCAGTTTGAGATTCCTTACAGCTGAGAAAAGTAGGGTATAAATCCAAGCTCTTCTTTTTCTTCTTCACACACCACAACCTTCAGAACCATGCAGAAACTGGTAGAAGCCATCTTGGAATAGGATCTCCAACCTCCAGTTGGGTCCTGTAGATAGCCCATTATTACAACTAATCCCCAGACTACAGAAATCTATTCTGTTGGAGCAGGGGCAGAGCGAGAGGAAAGTGCCCTGCGTCCTGCACCCCCGACGTCCCCCTGCCTGACTCCGCCACGCAACACCACAGCCTCACACTGGCACACGGCAGTGCATCACGCCCCACCCTGTCCCCTTGGCATTACGCCACTGTGTTGGAGAAGATGGCTGCTTTGGAGGGTGGACTGTATGGCATTAGATCTCGCTGAGTTGCCTCACCTTTCCAAACACCGCTTTTCTCTGACTTCACCCCCAAATATTCAGGAATTTCCTAAACCAGTGTTGGCAACTGTATCCTACAGTCAAGGGGTACAGTGTTTTGGCTTTCATATCGTAAAGTATCTATGGTTCGTGTATAACCTGCATCAGCATAAATGGCACCAACATGAGTGCGTTGAAAGGAATATGAAAATAGGGTGAATGTTTCCTAATTCAGGTATATAAATGAGCTCTACTCTGTTCTAATAACATGCATGAATCATTTTTTTAATAAAAAAACCCCATTTGGCGCTTAGACCTGTACTGCTACACATAAGTAGATGACAAAAAAAACAGTAGTTTAATTATTCTTATCAGGATAAACATGATGAAGGTGGCAATGTATTATTTTCTGTTTCTGGGAATTAAAGGCATATTTAATATGCTGTGTTGCAAACAGAGTACAGGATAGTAAATTCCAAATTAATAATGGAGAATAAAAGAGGGGAGTCGGTTCTGCGCTTGTTCGTGCGACTTAAGAAACGAAATAGGGCAGTCTGCTCGAATGCAAGAGAAGAGCAGGATTAAAATCCTGACAAGGAAGGCGGCCATCTTGCTCATTTTGAATCCTGCCACCTGAGGATGCAATACCCAGCATCAGCTGGCCCTGCAAGTCCTCCACAGGAGTCTTCCTTCAGAACAGATGTGTGCTCCCCAACCACTCTTGAATTCCCTCCGCCTCGGGGAGGCACTTGATCACTTTTCATTAAGGCAAGTATGCCCGGTGGTGATTACAGGAACAGCTGTGGCGAAAACCTGCTCCCCATAAACCAGCGAAGCGCCGTATGTTAGCTTGACATTGCTCATGACAGAGAGTTGGCCAGTCACATGTCTCTCACCAGCTGTAGGCAAACCTCAGAAGGCAGCAATGAAGATTGGGGACAGGAAGCACTGAGATGCCTCCCATCGCTATGCAGCTATTCTACAGATTAGCTAGGTCCTCCAAAGATTAACCATCCACTGCTCAATAATTCATTCCTACTATCCCTTTATGCAGTGGTGGGATCCAAAAATTTTAGTAACAGGTTCCCTTGGTGCTGGGATTCAAACAGTGGCGTAGCGCCAATGGGGCTGGGCAGGCACGATGGGGGCGTGGCCAGGCATTCCGGGGCGGGGCATTAATAATTTCTCTGTTACTGTAAAAAACTCTTACTGTTAAAAAAAAGTTCCTAATTTCCAGCTGGTATCTTTCTGTCCATAATTTAAACTCATTATAGCAAGTCCTATCGTCGTTTTCATTTTCTCTCGGACTGTAACTCCCTGGTCCACCGTCTGCTCTCTGACACCCATTCCAACCCCTGGTTTTCCATAATTGAAGAAAAAATTGCCTCTATCGGACTGTCAGTGGATTCACTTTGCCCTTTGTCCCATTCAGAAGCTTATAGGAAATTAAAAGGTCAACTATTGGATAGAGAGTTCTCCACCTTAATCACCGCAGCCAAGAAAACGTGCTCCCCTCTGTATTTTTCTCTCCCATTTGAATGGGGCCACTTGGCACACTACCTGTATTGCTTAATAAACCCTGTTCAAAGGAGAGCCATAATGCTCGCCAGGTTCAATGTTATGCCTTCTGCCTTGTTACATGGCAGATTTAATAAGCAAGAAAAGGCTAAAAGATTGTGCCCATGTAACGATGGCTCAGTTGAATCTCTGGCCCACCAATTACTTTACTGTCTCAGATTCAAGGAAATCAGATCCAAGTATGTGAATCTCACTCCCTTACATTTACCCAACCTCCCCGATTTATTTAGATTACACTACTTGTTGAACAACCCTGATCCTTCTCTCTGTATGATAGTGGCAGACTTTCTCCTGGAAATTACTAAATGCCAGTAGATTTCCTTCGTCCTAACATGCATATCCTATGTTGTATATGCTTTTTAATCTGTTTTTATTATTGTTGTACTGCTGTCTATGCCAATAAAGGCTTGCTACACAAGTCCTATAGTCTACTGCCCACAGAAACAACTCCTCCTCTAATTGACTGCCTGTCAAATACTTAATACTTTCAAATACTTAATTTTGTTTCTAGAAATCAAAAGAAGGATACTTTCCTTAAACAAGGAACTTTCCCATATTTCTAAAACATGTTTTTAAAACAGCCCAACAGGGAGAGTTATCCCGTTTTCTACCTTCGCTAACCAGCCACATAGGAAACAACAGGACTTTATGATTTTTGGACCGAATGGAATTTCTAACGGAAAAGCAGACCCAATTAGTAATCCCCTCTCGGCACACACAAATCATTAGTAACCCACTCTCGGGAACTGGTGAGAACCTGCTGGATCCCACCTCTGCCTTTATGTATATAGGTTTGTTGGATTATATCCACAAAGAAAAAAAAGAGAACAGTTTGGATTTATACCCCGCCTTTCTCTCCTGTACGAAGTCTCAAAGCGGCTGACAAACTCCTTTCCTCCCTTTCATCACAACAGACACCGTGCGAGGTAGGTGGGGCTGAGAGAGTTCTGAGACTAGTCCAAGGTCTCCCAGCAGGCTTCATGTGTAAGAGTGGGGAAACAAACTTGGTTTACCAGATTAGAGTCTGCCACTCATTTGAAGAAGTGGGGAATCAAACTGGTTCTCCAGATTGGAGCCCACCGCTCTTAACCATTACAGAACATTGGTTCTCTGAGCTGGTTCTACCTGGGAACATGCCCTATAAATTCACTGAGTCAATAAATACACTTGTTGCAGCTCAATTGTCCACATTCCATTAAAAAAAATGAAACCCACTAAAAAGGATCTCCACAGAAAGGGGTATTATGAAGGGCAAGTGTCCAACAACAGAAAACTGTGGATAAGATAATGTGGTCAGAACAAAGGAGGACAGGATTTCTTGAAACTAAATGGCAATTGTGGAGCTCACTGGCTCTCCTGGACCCAGATTCCTTAATTTGTTCCTCTTCTCAATGGCTACTAGCCATCGCGACTGACAGGAGCCTCCATCTAAGGAGATGGCGAACAATGTCAGGGGGATTTTATCTATGTGACTGAGATGCATTCCTACCTCATTGTAACTGGTTAATGCTGCAAATCAATGTTGCTAAAAGATATACGTAACCAGCCTGCTGTATGTTACCACTGCCCTCTGGGACATTCTATCCTTGATCATTTACTTTATGGCTTCACATGCTTTGTTGATAACTAGGCTTCCTCCGACACCCTGGTCCTATGAGAAATGGAGTTGCATCCGTTATCTCATGGGGCAGGAAACCAAATGGCTTTCTCTTACTATCTGCCACAGACCTGCACGTGTGGAGGAATCCCACAGCATGGTGTGCAAATTGCCTGCTGAACTCTCCCAGCTCTCAGTTCTAACTGATTTTCCTGGTTTTCTTAACTCTGCCTATCAACTCACCCTTAAAGGCACACATCTCATCACGCCCAGAAGCTGCAACATTGCTGACTTTGTTAAAGGCCTTTAAAGTGCTGTTATGTTGTCATTGCTGTTAACTGATATTGTAGCCCCATTCAAAAAAAAATCCTCCCCCAAATGAAAAAGTCAAGGCAGTTCCCTGCACCACACTCTGCTGAAGAAAGGGACCATGTCCTAGAACTGATATTCTCTGTCCGCCCCCCACCCACACACATATTTCCCTGCTGCTGCTACTGCCTCCAGAGGCAAGAGAGACTTGTTATTTTGATATTCCTTGGTATTTCAACATTCCTGTATTAGATCTTTCATTATTTTGATACATCTGATATGGTTCAAATGCTTAAAGTTCAAATAAAGTTTTTAAAAGCCCTTCCAATCATCAGGGAGAGCAGAAGTTGAGTAGGAAAAGTGGGGTGGAGCAAAAAATAGCACAAGGCCATTTCTTTCATCTTCCTTGTGAAGCAGGGGAAAAGATTGCTCTTTGCCCACTCTCACAAGCAGCAGAGATTATGGCCGTGGTGGTGAACCTTTGGCACTCCAGATGTTATGGACTACAATTCCCATCAGCCCCTACCAGCATGGTCAATTGGCTGTGCTGGCAGGGCCTGATGGGAATTGTAGTCCATAACATCTGGAGTGCCAAAGGTTCACCACCACTGGATTATGGGATTTGCTACACAGTGAGTATGAGATGGAGGAAAGGAATCCATAACAGAAGCTTTGCCCCCAAAAAGAACGCCCTTCAGCGCGGGGCACAGCACCAGCGTATCATTGGCCAGAGGACTGCCTTCCCTCTCTTTGAATAGCAATAGGTCCGTTGGCAACTTGGTCCCAGGCCAGACCTTTCTCTTGATAACAGAATTTGGACAAGTGCGCAGTCTCCCCCCCGCTCCATAAGCCACGCTTGCTAATATGGGGGTCACCAGCTCTGGGCTGGGAAATACCTGGAGATATTGGGGTTGGAGAATTGGTATTGCTATTGAGAAAGGTGGGATTTTTGGGGGGGGGGTTCAAGGGGGGGGCTTCATACAACCCATCAAGTGGCGATTTTCTCCAGAAGAACTCCAGGAGATTGTGGAAGAAGGCGCTTATATATTCTGCTTTTCGCTGCCACCAAAATATAAATTAAAGCCCACACAAACTGATTTTTAAATGGTCACCACCCTGACTGGGGAACACAGACACATACAGAGAACAAAAATAACTGGAACGAGTTTTTAGTTGAACAAAAACTTAAAACGTTTATTTGCTGGCTTTACAAAGGCTTCTCAGGTAAACTGGAGAGGAAACAAGCGTGTTGGTTGCAGAGAAAGTTTGCTTAAGCTTAGCGGTTTCAGAGTAAGATTGTTTCTTAAAGCTTAGCGGTTGCAGAGAAATATTGTTTTTAAACGTAACGGTTTCAGGCACTTTACTTCAGTTACTAAATGGACACTCGCAGGTGTCGCTTTACTTCTGGTTGTTCACTTTAGGAAAAGATGTTTCTTAAGATGTTATTTTAGAGGTTTCACACTCCCTCTTTAAAATATAGATTTCAGTCCACTGTACCTCACCACAAAATACAACACTCAGTCTACGCCCAGTGGGATTCAGGCATAACAGCCTCCCTCTCCCACACTCCCCAAATCTGGCTTCTCTGCCACAGGGACTGGGCCTCCCAAGACTGATGTTCACTTTGAGGACAGACTCACAGACTGTTAAGAGCTTTCCCTCAAAAATAAAACAAAACACCTGAGGGCGGACACATGCCTCCAAACTCAGGGTTGTAGGTGATTGAATAGCCTCCTCAGCTATTCCTACACCACAGCAGTGAGAGATCTAGCCGGATTCTCCTCACTCCGTCACCAAAAAGTACCCGAAAGCACATACGCTCAGTCAGAGCCAAAAAGTCAAACGACTCAAAAAGCAAGAACCCTTCAGCACTCTCGCTGACAGTATTTATACTCTGCGCCTATTTTTCTCTGGCCAATCAGGGTTGGCCAGGGCTTAACTCTTTCAGGGGTGGTTCCACCCTGTAACCTGAATGCAGGCTAAATGCATTCGTCACCAGAAGACTCTCTGTGCCAGCGGTGGCATAGGCCTTAACCGAACTGAGTTTAAGGCATGATTATTTGTCGAGTTATTACCCGCGTGTACTTAACAAGTAGGGGTATTGGCCAGGGGTGTGGTGGTGGTGGTGTTCCGGGGCATTCTGGGGTGGGGGTGGCTAGTGGTGCAGCAGGGGCACAGGGCACTCACACACCTTGGGTGCCGTTCCCCCTCACTCCGCCCCTGATTGCCAGTAGACCTGGTGTAAACCCGGGAAATCTCCTGCCGCCATCTTGAGGTTGGCAACTCTACTAGTCTGTTCCCTTCCATGCAAATAATTACGGAAAGCACACGAGCGCCATTAGAAAGACCCTTTCAGATTCTGCAGAAGTCTGGAAATGCTCCAATGCCATCCCCCGAGACAAAGATAACGGATAATTGTCTCCTGTCCTGAGCCGTTTGGAAGAGGAGCACGACAAAAAATGCACTAAATAAAAGATTTGCTATTTGCTGTTTTTTTTCACTTCCCTTGTTAATGGGGGAGCGGTGGCCAAAACCAGCTAAATTAAGCCTCTTTAAGTCCCATTGATTTCAATGGGAGAGACTGAAGCAGGTATTTAACTCTCCTGTTGCAATCAATGGGATTTAAAACTACTTAGCTTTGTGTGAATCATGACCAAACTCATTAAACCACTCAGGAGTAATATTGTTTCTCTATGGGTTGGGTTCATTTAAAAAGCAATTTAACAAGGTTCGAACTTTTAAAAACGAGCCACCCCGTTTGCTTTGGCTCCCACATGTAGCTGGTCTCTCCCCCACTCCCCCCCACGACTCTTTTCTTTCTTTCCTTTTCCTTTTTTTTTTGCAAATAATGATTTATGCAAAGTCACCAAGACAGCTATTGCTTCCATTGTGAAGTTTATTATCTCAAAGATGAACAGACAAGTCATTAAGCTCGCGTGGAAGGATTAGTGGAGAGAAAGATCAGTGCATTGTGATTTTCTGGCTACATGGCTCAATACAAAGATGCTTTAAGAAAGTAAAAGCCAATTTTAGCACTGTCATTATGGGACAGTACATGTCATCAATAGGCAGTTATAAATATTAGAACTGATAAGAGTCGCCTCTCTATAAAGGGACCTTTCTATCATGCACCGACTGAGTGAATAGCATGGGGGAATAATTTATGAAGAGTATTCTGTTCAAAATTTTATCTTTCACCTCACCAAAAAAAAAATACATTATTTTGTGTTACATCGCTGAGACTCAAGGGAACTGAATGAGACACCTTCATCTCCAGAAATTTCTATTCATGTCATTGTGTAATTTCATGTGACAGAGTAGTCCTTTTTAAAAAAAAAATACACAAAAAATAAAAGTCACCCCCATCCTGCAAAGCGATTTACATGTTCTTGGTGAGGGATACTGGGTGCTTGTCTCCTGGCGAGATCTCCACTTATGACGAGGGATGTATGATCCTCCATTTCACAACAACGATGTTAAACTTCATTAGAGCTGAAAGGAATTTACATCTAAGAATTCTCCTCAAATTTTCTCCAAAAAAAGGGCATTAAATCAGTGGTGGGATCCAAAATTTTTAGTAACAGGTTCCCATGGTGGTGGGATTCAAACTGTGGCGTAGCGCCAATGGGGCTGGGCGGGGCATTCCAGGGCGTGGCCGGGCATTCCGGGGGCAGGGCATTCCTGGGCAGGGCTGTGGCAAGGACGCAGCCGCTGCACCGGTCCTTGGGCGGGAAACGAATGCACGCAGGCGCAGGCTGCCACGCACACCGGTGCACCTCCTGCTAGACTGCTTCGAGTTCTGCGCACTACTGCTGAGAGGAGGGGCGTAACTAAGGCTAAAATTAGTAACCCCCTCTCGGCACGCACACATAATTAGTAACCTACTCTCGGGAACCTGTGAGAACCTGCTGGATCCAATCTCTGCATTAAATGTTTTCTAGATATTCTCTGGGGGGGGTGAAATATTCCCTGAATATTTGACAGTGAGATCTGAACTCAAGGGAGAATGTTGTGAGCTACTTTGGATCCCCATTGGGAAGAAGAGAAAAGCATAAATGAAGTAAATAAATGTGTATAGTACTGTAAAAATGCATGTCACTCATTGGTGTCCCCTAAAGCAAGTCCTTTCTTTGGCCCCTTCTGCTCAGCCAATGTATAACGGGTTGTAATCAAGATAAAGGAACCCGTTTTCCTGTTTTTGTGTTCACATGCATCAGTAAAGGCAGTGATTGGAGCCCACAGAAACAATATGGTTTGCCATTGCTTGCCCTGTGTCATAAGCCTGATATTCTTTGGAGTTCTCCCACCTAAGTACTTGCCAGGGGCCCCTTCCACACATGCAGAATAATGCACTTTCAATCCACTTTCACAAGTGTTTGCAAGTGGATTTTGCTGTTCCGCACAGCTGCAAAGTGCATTGAAAGTGGATTGAAAGTGCATTATTCTGCATGTGTGGAAGGGGCCAGGGCAGAGGTGGGATCCAGCAGGTTCTCACAGGTTCCCGAGAGTAGGTTACTAATTATTTGTGTGTGCCGAGAGGGGGTTATGGCAATTCAAACCAGGCTTTCTTTTTTCCTAGTCCAAAACCATAACCACTACACCACCTTACCTCTTTCTTAGCTTTAGGTAAATTGTTGCTGGTCCTTTAATACTTTATTACTCCATTCTGTCTGATTTGGATGCTTTGGAGTCATTTTTTTAATTGCTGGTTTTTAACGGGTTTTATTACAACTTTGCATCAGGAGACAGAAAGGTGGGGTATAAATGAAGTCAATATATACATAATCAATATGATGCTTAACATTTCAGAGTATCTTTTAATTGACAGCTCCTTTGAGTTCATATTTAATGCATGCCCAGATCAAAATTATCAGCCGCTATCTAAAGCTCATGAATTTGCCTTTGATATTCCCAAAGATGATGCTTTCTCACAGTTTATGTCTGCAAAAAAGCAAAGTATAAGCAGAAGATTGTTCAGCTACATTACAGTAGATTGTGTGCCTCAAAAAATGGGCGCAAATGAAGTGGCAAAAGAAAGAGGGAAACGATTTGCTTGTGGAAGAACGAGCACAAATGGAGCAGCAGCAACACGAGATGGTACAAGATTAGATCATGCCCACAGAAATTATTACTATGGGGCCATGAAAGTTAGGGAAAGGAAGTTTCAGAGCAAGCAAACTAAGAACTGCAGCAAGATTTCACTCAGTGGATATTTTTCTTCCCACTGAATGTAATTAGGATATCCTTTTATCGACAGGGGTGGAAGTTTAACAGCGGAACTTTTCCATTCATAACATATATCCACATCGCCAATTCCAATCCAGTATTGGCCAAGATGGTAGAGTGGAAAGATGACTGGCTAGCAGAACACCCATCAGTCTTAGGCCCCTTCCGCACACGCAAAATAATGTGTTGTCAAACCAATTTCACAACTGCTTGCAAGTGGATTTTGCCATTCCGCACAGCTTCAAAGAGCACTGAAAGCAGTTTGAAAGTGCATTATTCTGCATGTGCGGAATGAGCCTTACAGAGACAGAATATACAGCTGGTTTGTTAAATACATCCTAATCTTTGCAAATATATCCTGCTATTTTGCCTCAGCGGCCATCTGTTCTTCTGTCTACTTCCAAATAGTGTGCCCGTGTGACAGGGTTGCCAATTTCCTGGGAAGTTGTGTTAGTTGAGAACTTCCTGGGAAGGGCAGAGCTGGGGGAGGGAAATCAGTGGGGGTTTGATGTCATCATCTCCATCCTCCAAAGCTGCTATTTAGTCCAGGAGAATTGATCTCTGTAGTCTGCTGATCAGTTGTCATTCTGGGAGTCTCTTGGCCCCACCTGAAGGCCAGCAACCTGACTGTGTCTTTTAGCATAATTCCAGTGGTGGGATCCAAAATTTTTAGTAACAGGTTCCCATGGTGGTGGGATTCACTGTGGCGTAGTGCCAATGGGGCTGGGCGGGGCACGACAGGGGCGTGACCAGGCATTCAGGGGTGGAGCATTCCTGGGCGGGGCTGTGGCAAGAACGCAGCCACTGCGCCGGTCCTTGGGCGGGAAACGAATGCACGCAGGCACAGGCTGCCACGCACGCCGGTGCACCTCCTGCTACTGCTTCAAGTTCTGCGCGCTACTGCTGAGAGGAGGGGCGTAACTAAGGCAAAATCACCAATTAGTAACCCCCTCTCATCATCCAAAGACGCCATTTTGAGGAGCACCAGGAATGACACGCGCTGAGGGGGCGCGACATCGGCAGTGTTGGGGCGGCTGCGTTGTCGCCGCCCCTATAGTGGGGAGTGCCGGGGGACCCCGCACTACTTGGCGACAGTAGCGCACAGCAGACGGTAAGTGGGAAAACGACCATAGATGAAACACCACAGGTGGAACTTTCTCATGACTCAAATACCTCTGTTTCCCCAAAAGGGTCAGTTTACACATTCATGAATGCGTGTGGTCTTCATGAACGAGTAAACCAGACCCCTGTGTGAGCCATCCCCTCCCCAATCCTGAACATTTATTAACTGGTAGAACTGCCTACAGGATCAAACAGTACATAACCCTTCATGAACAAGTATCAGTTTTGTAGGGTTGCAAAGAGCCCAGCCTTTTTTCTCCGTGAATGGGAATTTTTATTAAATAATTTAAAAATTCTGTCCTGCATCTAAGTGCTATGCAAACTTCCCATCAAAAAGTAAATGGGTTGTGTGCAGCCATTTCACTTTCAATTAAAAATGTGGGTTTCCATGAACACCCATATGTTCACACTTTGATTTTTTAAATATTTTTTTTTTCATTTGGCTAACTTTTAATTCCTTCTTTTAACCCCCACCTCACCCCTACCCCGAATTATCGTAGACTTCACGTCGGATCTATATATTAACCTACATTTCAGGTGAATATTTACTATACTATCAAAATGATTTTATTCTCCTTTAAGCCCATCTATTTCTACCCAGTGTAAACACCTCAAAGTCTCTCTGAACCGATATTTCCACAAATCAGTCATTATTCAAACATTATTCAATAACACATTACAAAGCCATATCATTCTACAAAAGCTGGTTTCCTCGGGCGAGAATAATCCATCTAGATTCAGTTCAGTCATGACTTGCAGCGTTTCCAAATCCTCATGACTTTTTAAAGAGACTTCTAAGTCACATTAGTCCAGTCAGAGCAATTTCTCTCCCATTATTCCAACTAGTAATGCTAACATTCTCGGATTTGTTAGCTCTTGTTTCCCATTTATTTTAATTCCCTTCGTTCTCCAAAAGCTTCTTCGTCCAAGAAACATTTTTTCTCAACGTTCATGCTTTGAAAGGATTGAAGTCTCACTTGAGCAACTGTTCTAAATCATTTGATAGGGATCTTTTCCCCCTTCTCAAATTCATCTTTATATTTTCAATCATATTTGATCTTTTCTAGTTGTTGCTCCATTTCTTACGTGCTCGTTCAAGGCCAAGCTGATAAAATCTGATACAATAGGAGGGAAATGGGGAATGGGGGGGGGAAACATCTGATATAAAGGGGCTCCAATCCATGGGTTATGACCAGTGGTGGGACCCAAAAATTTTAGTAACAGGTTCCCATGGTGGTGGGATTCAAACTGTGGCATAGCGCCAATGGGGCTGGGTGGGGCACGACGGGGGCGTGGCCAGTCATTCCGGGGGCAGGGCATTCCTGGGTGGGGCTGTGGCAAGAACGCAGCCGCTGCGCCGGTCCTTGGGCGGGAAACGAATGCATGCAGGCACAGGCTGCCACGCACGCCGGTGCACCTCCTGCTAGACCGCTTCCAGTTCTGCGCGCTACTGCTGAGAGGAGGGGCGTCACGAAGGCAAAAATCATGTGTCAAAATCACCAATTGGTAACCCCCTCTCGGCACACACAAATAATTAGTAACCTACTCTCGGGAACCTGTGAGAACCTGCTGGATCCCACCTCCGGTTATGACTGTCAGATGGGTCACAAAAACCCTACCTGCTGGATCACAATTCCTTCCAAGTTGTTCCTTCCTGAACACAATGTGTAACAGACTTCCCTCTGTGATACACCTCTGGAGATGCCAGCCACAGATGCAGGCAAAACGTTAGGAACAAGATCCACCAGACCACGGCCACACAGCCCCGAAAACCCACAACAAACAAAATCCGGCCATGAAAGCCTTCGACAATACCTTCCCAGTTGTCTTTTTTGCTATCTTCTGTTGGTGTCAGTGTAGAGCAGGATATAGGTCTGGACCAGACGGGAAATGTAGGCCCCAAACTGTACTTTTCAAGTACTTTTGTAGTCAATGCTATTTGCATATGATTTATGGATAGGTGTATACAGGTACATGTAGTATATGATATACTTACAAGTAATAGAACAGAATAAAAGAAATAGAACTGTAATGGCTAAGGAGCCGCTTGCTTGGCACAAAATGACAACCACTGACAAGAAATTTAAACAATTTGTTTTTAGAACTATACCACACAAGAAACCCAAATACAAACACAGTGTCAAAAATACAAAGGTTAACCAGAACAGTATTATAATGAGAAGCACCAAATACATTCTGTATTGGGAATTTCAGATCAGAAATGGGCGCCACTTCTTCACATTTTAAAATTCTTTACATGCTTTTCTTTGAGAAAAGTAATAAATAACAGAAAAATCAAGCAACTTTGCCTTGACACTGTTGATGTTCAAAAGAACTAAAATGTCCAACTGTTCTCGCACCACTGCGAACTGAAAGTATGACTTAATTAATTTTAAAATGTTAAAGCTCCTCTCATTCAAAGCCATAGTTGTTGGTAATGACAAAAAAATGTGCAATGTGATCGCGATATTTGGAAAAACATTGCCCAGTCTCAATATCTGACCATATTTGGGTGTGTGTGTGTGTGTGTGTGTGTGTGAGACACAACATGGAGTTTGACATTCACATCAACAATTCTTTTAAGAAGTACTTCACTCTGAATGTCACTTGAAATGTGACTTTGGCATCACAGCTGAAAATGTCTAGCTTTTAGTGACAACTCATTCTCATCTAATCAGGGGCGAAGCGAGGGGAAACTGCACACGGGGCACACGCGCACCCTGCACCCCTGCCGTGGCGCCATCCACCCCGGAATGCTCTTGCCATGTCCCTGCCACGCCCTGGCCACACCCCCGCCGTGGCTTCGCCTGGGGCATCGAGCACCCCCCATTGGCACTACGCCACTGCATCTAACTGCTTAAAGTGTCTCAAAAATCAAAAAGTCCACAAATGTCCCTGGTTGCAGAAAAGCAATGTGAAAGGCCATCAATAACAAAGTCAATTTTGCTCCCAAAGATGCGCTATGTCTTATTTTCAGGGGATGTCTTATATTTCTGTATTCTGTTCGTCAGGCCTGCTTCCAAACAAAAACTTTGCTACGTCTTACTTTCAGGGGATGCCTTATATTTCGCACCTCAGCAAAACCTCTATTATTTCTTATTTTCAGGGGACGTCTTATATTCGGGGAAACAGGGTAGTACGGTGTGATTTTATTGTAATTTGTTGCACTTTATTGCATTGTATTGGGATTTGTTGTTATTGTACATGTTATTGTATTATATAGTATTTTATTGTATTTTGTACGCTGCCTTGAAAATAACTATGGAAAGGCAGGGTATAAATACTTTTTAATAAAATAATAAATAAAATAATGGCTGTTTCTGTTTTGATCGCCACAGTGACTTCAGTATTTGTCCAAACAAAAACAATACTCGAAAATTCAAACCATTCATTTGGAACACTGCCAGGTTCTAAAGGGAACACTCTGACAGTCAATCAGAATGGACTTAACTGTCTTTGTGATTACTGACACCAAGAAAGAGATCAGCCCAGGTGCCGTTCCGTGGCTCTGCAAAAACAGGGTGAATGTTGAAGATGGTACTTATTAATTAATTCACACGACAGCCCCTTTTCATCAAGCATCAGGAGGAAGAAGAGCATCCGCACCTTTTTTGGGAACTTGCTACATTTTATCAGACTGCAGCACAGCCTTGATGTTCTGTAAGCATCACTTCGGGTACCTCGTGGATTTAAGCTGACGGATGATGAGTCAGACCTGAAGGTCAATAAAGCTTAGAGGCACCCAGTCACTGGCTGGTCTGTTGTGAACAGAAGAAGACGAAGGGTTCAGACAACTGACACTTGAGTAATAAACTCAGTATTTGCTTGAACTTAGAGTAGAAAACATATGCATTACATAGGAATTGGCCTGCATTTGTTCCATTTCTGGAAAAGCTTGCTCTTGGTATAAAAGTTCACATTTAGTTTTAAAAAAAACATGTTTGTTTTCTTTGCTATAGTGAAATGTGTGACAACCATACCAGTCTAGGACCGTGGTGGCGAACCTTTGGCACTCCAGAACACTCTAGGACTGTGGTGGCGAACCTTTGGCACTCCAGATGTTATGGACCACAATTCCCATCAGCCCCTGCTGGCATGGTCAATTGGCCGTGCTGACAGGGGCTGATGGGAATTGTAGTCCATAACCTTTTGGAGTGCCAAAGGTTTGCCACCATGGTTTACATGTTCATCTCTAATTGGGAGTGGTCCACACCCACCCTGATGGGATCATTTATTCTGTTGCATGGATCTTGTTTTCATATGTGGAGGGGCCTGCAGCTCTTACAGCTCATTTCAAAACTACACAGATCAGTTCTCCTGGAGAGAATGGATGCTTTGGAGGGTAGAGCAGCAGTGGCGTAGGAGGTTAAGAGCTCGTGTATCTAATCTGTAGAACCAGGTTTGATTCCCAGCTCTGCCGCCTGAGCTGTGGAGGCTTATCTGGGGAATTCAGATTAGCCTGTGCACTTCCACACATGCCAGCTGGGTGACCTTGGGCTAGTCACAGCTTCTTGGAGGTCTCTCAGCCCCACCCACCTCACAGGGTGTTTGTTGTGAGGGGGGAAGGGCAAGGGGATTGTCAGCCCCTTTGATTACCCTGCAGGAGAGAAAGGGGGGATATAAATCCAAACTCTTCTTCTTCTTCTAGACTCTATGACATCGTATCCCACTGAGGTCTCTCTCTTCCCCAGGCGCCATCTCCAAATCTCCCGGAGTTTCCCAACCAGGAGCTGTCAATCCTACCCTCCATCCCCTTCAGTGCTGAGGAAATACAACACTTTGTGCAGCTCAACAAGTCTGAGCTTATGACCAGGGACACCATTTTACTGCTGTAAGCAGGCAAACACCTATCTCTCACCATGCTCAATGGAGTGGTATGGAAAGTGGCACAATGCCATGATGTCACTTCCTGCTGGAAGCCAGACGAGACACGGTCACGATCAAGGCATTTTCCTTGGTTTTACCATAGAGATTGGGCTGGTGGGTTTTGGAGCATTGGAGTATCAGGTCCTTGCCCTCAAATTCTCAGAGAGCCAATGTGGTGCAGTGGTTAACAGCAGGTGAACTCTAATCTGGAGAACAGGGTTTGATTCGCCACTCCTCCACATGAGTGGTGGATTCTTATCTGGTGAACCAATTTTGTTTCCCACTCCTACATTCCTGCTGGGTGACCTTGGGCTAGTCACAGTTCTTCGGAACTCTCTCATCCCCACCTACCTCATAAAGGCTCATTCCACACATGCAGAATAATGCACTTTCAAACTGCTTTCAGTGGTCTTTGAAGCTGTGCGGAATAGCAAAACCCACTTGCAAACAGTTGTGAAAGTGGTTTGAAAACGCATTATTTTGCGTGTGCGGAAGGGGCCAAAGTGTCTATTTTGGAGGGAGGGAGGGAGGGAAAGGAGTTTGTAAGCTTTGAGTCCCCTTACAGGAGAGAAAGGGGGTATAAATCCAAACTGTTCTTCCTCTTCCATTGTTGTGTGGAGCTGGGCTGGCAATCCTACCCAAGAAAGCTGATGTGTCAACAGCAGGGTGTGATAAAGTTTGATATTGTTTTGGTTGAGAAACAATCACTGCTAACCCTATGGAAGTAAATTAAAGTGGAGTAGGTTTTTTGAAACATCCTATAAGTTCCTCTTTGCCCACCCACCCCCAAAGAACTTTGCCTGCCCCCACCCCTCAGGAAATTCTTAAATGGTGCTCCCCTGAATATTACTCCCATCATGCAATTAAAGTAATTTCGGTCTTTTCAAAAATGTAATACCTGCCGCCTGCAACTAGACAAATGTATGCTACCTAACAACCTTTAAAACAATAAACCATAAAGCCAAATTATTGTAGAAGTCAATTAGGATGCCAATTAGTCTATATTGCAAGCAATTCAACATGGAAGAAGGAGAAGAAACATATTGTTTGCTGTCATGCAAGGTGACAAGAAATGAACTCTTGTCATTTAGGATTCACTAATAATTATAAAGGGGGAATTTGACAAAGTATGATTCCATAAAGCAGGATCATAAATAGCTGAACTCCGCAATGGTAACAAAAAGCCATTATATTCCAGAAGCTTTCAAAAGGGCTCACACGCTAGTCGAGGTTCACATTGCAATAAGACAAATAAATCTAGAAACGCATATGTTCGATGGCGTTTTCATGTGGATTTCTAAACAAAATTTGTACTGGAAATATTTTCAGTGTTTTAAAAAAAAAGATAATAATGGGGCTAAAAAAAGAGCAATCCATCAAAGACAATTCACAAAAGCAAAAATGTCACATTATTCTTCTGAGGATAAACAAAAAAAAATGGCAATAATAACCCATTCCAAACAATGGCTCACCGTGCAAGAATGAAATTTACAGTACAGAGAGAGGAAATACCTCCAAAGCCTACTATGCAAACAGCAAAAACTTCAAGGAACGTTCAGGATCTAACCAAAAAGCAGCCAAGGGGGGGAAAAAGTCAGATTGTAATTCTACTAGAACGAAAACTGCTAGGAAATAACTGATCTCCTGAGTACAGAAATTGATTCCCCTGGAGAAAACGGCAGCTTCAGACAGAATTTATGGTTTGACATCCACTCGGAGTTCCCCCAAACCCTGCTTTCCCCAGGCTCCATAACTAGGAATTCCCCAACTGAAAACTGAAGTTTGCTTAAAACTAATCCCTGATTTTGTCAACACAAAGTTCTGTCACATGTTTGCTTTCCCATACAAGGAACATATGTCTTCCAGTCTCTACAGATTTAGAAAATTCTTGCCTTTTGCATTTCTTGTTCATTCACTGTTCCTAAAACTGAGACCTTTTTGGTCCAACCTTATTCAGTGGTGGGATCCAAACATTTTAGTAACAGGTTCCCAAGGTGGTGGGATTCAAACAGTGGCGTAGCGCCAATGGGGCTGGGTGGGGCACGACAGGGGCATGGCCAGGCATTCCGGGGGCGGGGCATTAATAATTTCTCTGTTACTGTAAAAAACTCTTACTGTAAAAAAAAGTTCCTAATTTCCAGCTGGTATCTTTCTGTCCACAATTTAAACTCATTATAGCAAGTCCTATCGTCTACTGTCAACAGAAACAACTACTTCTCCTCTAATTGACTGCCTGTCAAATACTTAATACTTTCAAATACTTAATTTTGTTTCTAGAAATCAAAAGAAGGATACTTTCCTTAAACAAGGAATTTTACCATATTTCTAAAACATGTTTTTAAAACAGCCCAACAGGGAGAATTATCCCGTTTTCTACCTTCGCTAACCAGCCACATAGGAAACAACAGGACTTTATGATTTTTGGACCTAATGGAATTTCTAACGGAAAAGCGGACCCAATGAGTAACCCCCTCTCGGCACACACAAATAATGAGTAACCCACTCTCGGGAACTGGTGAGAACCTGCTGGATCCCACCTCTGACCTTATTATATTTGAAAGCCTTCTTCGACTCAAGGCTCGAGAAGAACCTGTTTTAACAATGTATCCTTCCCCGAAAAATATTCCTGCTCCTCCCACTTGAAATTTGTTTTTTGTTTTTTAAAGCGAGCACTGTGCAGTGGTTTAAGAATTGTGGACTCTAATCTGCAGAACAGGATTTGATTCCCCACAAGAACAGGAGACTCCAATTTGGTGAACCGGGTTTGCGTCCCTGCTCTTCCTCAAGAAACCTGCTGGGTGACTTTGGGCTAGTCACAGTTTTCTCAGAACTCTCTCAGTCCCACCTACCTCACAAGGCTTCCACTGTGGGGAGAGAGAGAGAAGGACTTTGTAAGTTGCTTTGAGACTTCTTTCAGTTGTGAAAAGTGGGGTATAAATCCAAACTCTTCTTTTTTCCTTTTCTTCTTCCTCTAAACACGCAGCCTTAGAAAAGGGTCCCGAAATCCTGGGCTTTAATTGGTACTAAGAAAGGAATCATTTTCCTGCGTGTGTCATATTTTCTCCAACTAAAGTGCTCCTTAGATTTTTGTCGACATCTGAGAGCTAGGGCTGCAGCTCAAGTAACAGAAAATTGGATATAGATATCTTATTCATAACAGAATCATTTTTAAGTACATAAGAAATAACACGTCCAATGGGAGAAGATTCTGCATTATTTAAAATGTCATTTAAGATATGAAGTGCATGTTCTTTTTTTAAAGGCGCTATATATGCTGAAGGGAACAGCACAGACAATATATTAAATAAAGTTTCTTGCAAAGTTGGCACACTCCAAAACTAACATTTCAAATGAGAGGGGATACCAACTGTTCAAAAGCTATTATATTTTGTATCGTAATTCCCATATCCCTGTCCTTTGCATGATGGCTGGCATAAATGGTGGAACTGTGAACTTCATAAGCAAAGCCAGCTTACATCCTGTTTTGCCATCCTGAAAACATTTTATTTCCAGCCTGGAAATGTTTTATCTGAAAACCCCTTTACAACAACTCTTCGCATGAAACATTTTCACAATGCTGTGCGGGTATATTTAAAATGTTTTATTTTCCCCGCTGCCTTTTCCATGCCTCTGTGCCATCCCTGAATTTCCCCCTCAAAGCCATTTTACTGCTCTTGGGTTCATTCCATTCCCCCCTGCCTCTTTATTTTCGTCTGTGTCGTGGCTGTTGTTGTTGTTGTTTTAAAAAATGGTTAACTCTTTGAAGCATCAATTACACCCAGCAATAGAGAATTCATGCATTGAGTCTTCAAAGCAGCCTCAGTAAAGATAGCTTGAGTGCATAAAAGCAAAGAGCAATAATTTCAACTAATAGCCAGGATGAATGAATGTATGTCGAACAGACTATAGTGTTGCCCTTTAAAGAAACTTAAAGAAACCTTTAAAAGATTCCATAAGATATTTTAATGGATGCTTTGGACACCGCACAGCCTCCCTGCTTTGTTACACTGGTATGTGACATTGATCTTTTTAATGAAGAAGAAAAAGAAGAAGAGTTTGGATTTACACCCCACTTTTCTCTCCTGTAAGGAGACTCAAGGTGGCTTACAAGCTCCTTTCCCTTCCTATCCTCACAAAAGACACCTTGTGAGGTAGGTGGGGCTGAGAGAATTTCGAAGAACTGTGACTAGTCCAAGGTCACCCAGCAGGAATGTAGGAGAACGGAAACACCTCTGGTTCACCAGATAAACCTCTGCCACTCAGGTGGAGGAGTGGGGAATCAAACCCAGATCTCCAGATTAGAATCCACCTGCTCTTAACCACTACACCACGCTGGCTCTCATGAATTCTTATGAAGAGTTTGGGAGATTTTTAAAAATGGAGCTGCACTTGCTGGAGTACTGTAGTCTCTGTGTGGGGGTTGGTGGGGGTGGTTAACTCTTTGAAGCATCAATTACACCCAGCAATAGAGAATTCATGCATTGAGTCTTCAAAGCATCGATTCTTTTTAAAATAGCTTCTAAAAAGAGAAACAGCCCCCATGGCGGCGGCTGCAACTCCAAATGTCTCCCCTCTGCCCGCTAGTGCCCTGAAAAGATTTTCCCTCCAAAAGTTCCAACTGTCAAGTATGCTTTGCCCGAGCAGCCCTTTGGTCTGCTAATATTGTGATACGATTCATAATTATAATAAGCCATAAAAATGCTCTTCAGCTGCTCAGCTTGGGGCGCATCTCAGTCAGGTAGAGAAACCACTCTGAGGGAATACCAAAACAAACCCTTTTTCCTTCTGTCAGAAAATAAAAAGCAAGCACCAGAGGCTTTATAAAGTTAAATGATGAAAAAAATTTTTTTTTACAGGAACAAAGAAACAAAAATGGTTCTGGCAAAGGAATAAATATTAATAAACAAGAAGCTGGTATTGAGTGGTTACTATATTTGAGCTGTTTCAAATTTGGCTCAGGTCACTAGCTTTTTTGCCTTCACGAAGTTACATTCAATTTATTTATTTTTATTTATTTATTATTGCATTTATAAACCGCCCCATCCCCTGGGGGCTCTGGGCGGAGGACAACAAATATTACAAACAATTTGGCCATAACAATAACATTTAAAATCATTAACATCATTAAAATATATAAAATTACAGTGTTCCGTATGAACCACTTGGCGCCCAGCGTTAAAACTGTCAGTAAAAACTCTCCCGGAGATTTAATTTAATCTAAACTTATAATCTAAACTTATACAAACACACCAGTATAGGCGACACAATATTCAGTTTGTCTTTCTATTTGTTTGAAAAGAACTTTCTCGCATACATTTTGTGATAATCTCTCTTATGCCAATAAAGGTCAAATGAAAAGACCTTTCTTTTATGTCAAGTATTTCAAAACTAGTTCCTTAAAACTGGACAATCTTCTCCACTGGATTTGTCTAGCCCACACATTGCTTTGAAGAGCAGGAACTCCAGCTGCTCCTCAAAAAGCCAATTCTTCTCTTTATATTCAGAATCCCACACTCTCATAAGCTTCACTGCAAACAGTTGTGAAAGTGGTTTGAAAATGCATTATTTTGCATGTGCGGAAAGGGCCAGTCTGTCACTCTGATTAGAACTCCCTTTCAAAATCTCCTCACACTGTTTTTTTTTTAAATCAGCTACTAGCAAGTCTTTTTAAAAATCCTGGATTGCAGCCGCTTGTGAGCCAGGCAGGGCAGAACGGCCAGGCAGAAGGCACTTTATTTGCCTCTGTTTTCCATTTTTATCAATTTCGCCGCTGACAATTCCGTAGCTACACAGATGCAGAAGGTCGTATCATGAGACATCAGCATGCCTGTGGGGTTCACTTGTGCATGCCTGCGTAGCTACGCACTGGTGAGAAGTAAATTTAAAAAATTAGGCACATCTCTGTGCGAAGCGACCTCTGAATGGTCGAATCCCCACTACCGTCTTAGCCAGGTTTCAGAACACAAACTAACCAGGTTTGAGGGACGACCTCCCCATTGCTTGCGTGGCAGATTCTGTTTCGGGCGCTCGTTCTCCCCGTTAATCTGCGTTCCGGCAGGACCTGGTTGCAAGTGGCATAGACCCCATTAACACGGTTCAGAGCTGATCCGAGGGGAGGGATGAGGGTTGAAACCCTGACTCATTTCCCGCTCTGGAGTGTGATGCAGAATTTGAATAACCAATCAGCACTGCGATGCACACGCAGCCTTTCCTTGGTTTCATTTCCGCTTTTGTGATCGGCCAGCAGAAGGGGATGCAAACATTAAACAGTCAAACGCATAACTTTGAATCATTCATGGTTTACACAGGTAACGATTAACTGTTTGCCCAGTTAAACAGTTAAGCGTTAAACTTTTACACACTTTTTTTTAATCACACCCCTACAATGTACGTTTCCGCAGTGGGAAAAGGTCCCGCCCCATCAAGGCACGCCAGCCAATCAGGGGAGACCGGCAAAGCGAGCTAGCCTGGTAGTGGGGTTTGCTAAGAGTTCTGCAACCGGGTGTGTCTGCTGTGTGCTCGCTGTGGTGGGGAGGGAGAAACTCCAATGAAGAGGACACAGTTTCACAACGAACAGGTTTGGATCTGCGTGCAAATTTCAAGTGGGGATTTGACCAATGTCGCTTGCCTTGGAAACCCCACCAGGGGATGCCACAAGTCAGCTGCGATTTGATGACCCTAAAAAGCGACAGCTAATCAAAACAGTTGCCATTTCTCTGATGTCCACTTGTGTAGGCGGCAGCGCTGATGGGGTTAATAGTGTTGCAGCAAAGGGAATTTGGGCCATCCTCCAGAAAGCAAAAGAAAGGGAGTCGTGCGTCCCATTGAGCTGACGTGTTGTCACAATCCATTGTCTCAGAGAACCGATTACCAGATTCATGGCTTCTTCTCAGAACAAAACTGCTCACAGCAGATAGAATTTATCCCGAGAAGCTGCTGCGTTCTGCTCACTGGCACAAACATCCCCCCGTGCTCCATCTTTCAGTGTTGGCAGGTAGTTAAAAAAAGGAACACAGAAGGAACCAGTTTCTGCTTGTGGGTCTCAAGCCTCACTCGCGATTACACTTTTTAGATATGTTTTAAAAGATCTTTTGGGCCAAAAACAGAATATTACATTGACCCCGAGGGGACAATGAATCATTTCCCCGTCTCTAGATATGTCATCAGAATGATACAACACTCGGGAAATCGAACGCTTTTCATTTCTTCTCCCCCCCCCAACCTCGTGGTTTTTGCATCCCCCCCCCTTTTTTCTCTGTGGGTACCTCTCGGCTATAACTATTTGTCAGCAAGGCCTACATTATTACAGAGTTGTCCGGCGTCACACTTTGCAGACGATAACTCGCAAAGGAAAATAGTGGAACCAAGCAGATCTGTAAAAATGGAATGGTTTAACTTAGAGGCAAAGGGCCTTTCCCCCCACTTCTTTGCAGAACAAATCTGGGACCTTCAGGTATACAAATGAATTCCAGGAGCACTTTAATTTATACTGTAATTAAGGCTGCCTCAGGACCTGTTCAAGGTATCTCGTTGCCCCAAAGCAAGGTACCTCAACCGTATAAACCAAGCAACCAGAACCCTGTAGGACAGTGATGGCGAACCTATGGCACGGGTGCCAGAGGCGGCACTTGGAGCCCTCTCTGTCGGCACACGCACACAGAGTTCATCATGTGGGGAACAGAAAATCACCCCCCCCACACACACACACACATCAAGGCTGGCCTGGGCCACTGAGCACGATGTGCAGACACCGCAGTGAGCAGGGAGGACTCGGCTGGCAGGCCTGGTGCCTGTGCTCTGGGTGGCTGCTGCCTGGGGGGGGCGGGGGGCAGAAAGGAGGCAGAGATGCTAGAGAGGCACAGAGCGGTGCACGCAGGACTTGCTGGAGGCTAGAGCAGGCTGGCCCCTGCTCAAATGGGTGTGGCAGAGGAAGAAGGAGCCAACCGTTTTTTTCTAAACTAAAACCTCAGTATTCAGGTTAAATTGCCATGTTGGCACTTTGCGATAAATAAGTGGGGTTTGGGTTGCAATTTGGGCACTCGGTCTCGAAAAGGTTCGCCATCACTGCTGTAGGAGATGCTGAGATTTTCACTGAAAAAGATCAAAATGTCAACATGCAAGATATCAACTCTCTCAACACAACAATCATGTCAATACAATTGTATGCTGCTCGAAACACTGTGGTAATTAACATGGTATGCTATAAGTCCATATGGATAGAACAGTGGTGGTGAACCTATGGCACGGGTGCCAGAGATGGCACTCAGAGCCCTCTCTGTGGGCACGTGCAAACAGAGTCGCCCCCCCACCCCCACACACACATCTAGGCTGGCCTGGGCCGCTGGGCTCGATTATTAGCATTAAACCTAGTTTTGCATTAAATTATTATTAGCATTAAACCTAGTTTTGGGGAAGCAGTGTAGGTAACCCTGATAAGCACTGTTAAACCCCACTAATTTTCATGCGAAGAACTAAAGTGCGATCCTTTACCTGGGAGTAAGCTCAGCTGCTGGCAATGGTGCTTGCTTCTGAGTAAACCCTCCTAGGGTCATGATTCACCCGTTGGAAAAGTTGCACGGTTGCTTCAAAGCAGAGCCACTGACTACCATGAAGCTAACTCTCGAGTAACGCACACCTCGGAGCCGACCGTTTTTTTCCTAAACTAAAACCTCAGTATTCGTGTTAAATTGCTGTGTTGGCACTTTGCGATAAACAAGTGGGTTTGGGGTCGCAATTTGGGCACTCGGTCTCAAAAAGGTTCGCCATCACTGGGATAGAACAATCTCAAAATCCAGGGAACTATAGCGCCCAAATCGAATTATGATAGAACACCGTCGTTGGTCAGCATTTTCATGGGGCGCTGCACCCACTTTGTCATCTTTCTTTGGTCTTTAAGGGTGCCTGGATGTTTCTGGAGATTCATGTGCTGTTTTATGCTCCTCTATCTCCAGCAGGCTAACCTGGGCTGTGGCAGGTTAGCCTCTAGCATCTCAGACTTCCTACAGGGTTCTGGTTGTTGGTTTGTAGGGTTATGGTTTTTAAAGGAACCAATCAGTTCCACCAACCAGTTCCAAGTAAAAAATGTGTTCACTTCCCAACTTGTGCATCAGTGTTATACAGGAAAATATTGTATGTCAGTAATATCAATGACATACATTATATTTATCTATTTATCTATTTATCTATTTACCTACCTACCTACCTACCTACCTACCTACCTACCTACCTACCTACCTACCTACCTACCTACCTACCTATCTATCTATCTATCTATCTATCTACCTACCCATCCCCCCACCCATCCACCCACCCCTCCCCCCCCCCACCCCCCCCCCCACCCCCCCCCCCCCCCCCCCCTCCCCCCCCCCACCCCCCCCCCCCCCCTCCCCTCCCCCCCCCCATCCCCCCCCCCCCCCCCACCCCCCCCCCCCCCCACCCCCCCCGCCCCCCACCCCCCCCCCCCCCCACCCCCCCCCCCCCCCACCCCCCCCCCCCCCCACCCCCCCCCCCCCCCACCCCCCCCCCCCCCCACCCCCCCCCCCCCCCACCCCCCCCCCCCCCCACCCCCCCCCCCCCCCACCCCCCCCCCCCCCCACCCCCCCCCCCCCCCACCCCCCCCCCCCCCCACCCCCCCCCCCCCCCACCCCCCCCCCCCCCCACCCCCCCCCCCCCCCACCCCCCCCCCCCCCCACCCCCCCCCCCCCCCACCCCCCCCCCCCCCCACCCCCCCCCCCCCCCACCCCCCCCCCCCCCCACCCCCCCCCCCCCCCACCCCCCCCCCCCCCCACCCCCCCCCCCCCCCACCCCCCCCCCCCCCCACCCCCCCCCCCCCCCACCCCCCCCCCCCCCCACCCCCCCCCCCCCCCACCCCCCCCCCCCCCCACCCCCCCCCCCCCCCACCCCCCCCCCCCCCCACCCCCCCCCCCCCCCACCCCCCCCCCCCCCCACCCCCCCCCCCCCCCACCCCCCCCCCCCCCCACCCCCCCCCCCCCCCACCCCCCCCCCCCCCCACCCCCCCCCCCCCCCACCCCCCCCCCCCCCCACCCCCCCCCCCCCCCACCCCCCCCCCCCCCCACCCCCCCCCCCCCCCACCCCCCCCCCCCCCCACCCCCCCCCCCCCCCACCCCCCCCCCCCCCCACCCCCCCCCCCCCCCACCCCCCCCCCCCCCCACCCCCCCCCCCCCCCACCCCCCCCCCCCCCCACCCCCCCCCCCCCCCACCCCCCCCCCCCCCCACCCCCCCCCCCCCCCACCCCCCCCCCCCCCCACCCCCCCCCCCCCCCACCCCCCCCCCCCCCCACCCCCCCCCCCCCCCACCCCCCCCCCCCCCCACCCCCCCCCCCCCCCACCCCCCCCCCCCCCCACCCCCCCCCCCCCCCACCCCCCCCCCCCCCCACCCCCCCCCCCCCCCACCCCCCCCCCCCCCCACCCCCCCCCCCCCCCACCCCCCCCCCCCCCCACCCCCCCCCCCCCCCACCCCCCCCCCCCCCCACCCCCCCCCCCCCCCACCCCCCCCCCCCCCCACCCCCCCCCCCCCCCACCCCCCCCCCCCCCCACCCCCCCCCCCCCCCACCCCCCCCCCCCCCCACCCCCCCCCCCCCCCACCCCCCCCCCCCCCCACCCCCCCCCCCCCCCACCCCCCCCCCCCCCCACCCCCCCCCCCCCCCACCCCCCCCCCCCCCCACCCCCCCCCCCCCCCACCCCCCCCCCCCCCCACCCCCCCCCCCCCCCACCCCCCCCCCCCCCCACCCCCCCCCCCCCCCACCCCCCCCCCCCCCCACCCCCCCCCCCCCCCACCCCCCCCCCCCCCCACCCCCCCCCCCCCCCACCCCCCCCCCCCCCCACCCCCCCCCCCCCCCACCCCCCCCCCCCCCCACCCCCCCCCCCCCCCACCCCCCCCCCCCCCCACCCCCCCCCCCCCCCACCCCCCCCCCCCCCCACCCCCCCCCCCCCCCACCCCCCCCCCCCCCCACCCCCCCCCCCCCCCACCCCCCCCCCCCCCCACCCCCCCCCCCCCCCACCCCCCCCCCCCCCCACCCCCCCCCCCCCCCACCCCCCCCCCCCCCCACCCCCCCCCCCCCCCACCCCCCCCCCCCCCCACCCCCCCCCCCCCCCACCCCCCCCCCCCCCCACCCCCCCCCCCCCCCACCCCCCCCCCCCCCCACCCCCCCCCCCCCCCACCCCCCCCCCCCCCCACCCCCCCCCCCCCCCACCCCCCCCCCCCCCCACCCCCCCCCCCCCCCACCCCCCCCCCCCCCCACCCCCCCCCCCCCCCACCCCCCCCCCCCCCCACCCCCCCCCCCCCCCACCCCCCCCCCCCCCCACCCCCCCCCCCCCCCACCCCCCCCCCCCCCCACCCCCCCCCCCCCCCACCCCCCCCCCCCCCCACCCCCCCCCCCCCCCACCCCCCCCCCCCCCCACCCCCCCCCCCCCCCACCCCCCCCCCCCCCCACCCCCCCCCCCCCCCACCCCCCCCCCCCCCCACCCCCCCCCCCCCCCACCCCCCCCCCCCCCCACCCCCCCCCCCCCCCACCCCCCCCCCCCCCCACCCCCCCCCCCCCCCACCCCCCCCCCCCCCCACCCCCCCCCCCCCCCACCCCCCCCCCCCCCCACCCCCCCCCCCCCCCACCCCCCCCCCCCCCCACCCCCCCCCCCCCCCACCCCCCCCCCCCCCCACCCCCCCCCCCCCCCACCCCCCCCCCCCCCCACCCCCCCCCCCCCCCACCCCCCCCCCCCCCCACCCCCCCCCCCCCCCACCCCCCCCCCCCCCCACCCCCCCCCCCCCCCACCCCCCCCCCCCCCCACCCCCCCCCCCCCCCACCCCCCCCCCCCCCCACCCCCCCCCCCCCCCACCCCCCCCCCCCCCCACCCCCCCCCCCCCCCACCCCCCCCCCCCCCCACCCCCCCCCCCCCCCACCCCCCCCCCCCCCCACCCCCCCCCCCCCCCACCCCCCCCCCCCCCCACCCCCCCCCCCCCCCACCCCCCCCCCCCCCCACCCCCCCCCCCCCCCACCCCCCCCCCCCCCCACCCCCCCCCCCCCCCACCCCCCCCCCCCCCCACCCCCCCCCCCCCCCACCCCCCCCCCCCCCCACCCCCCCCCCCCCCCACCCCCCCCCCCCCCCACCCCCCCCCCCCCCCACCCCCCCCCCCCCCCACCCCCCCCCCCCCCCACCCCCCCCCCCCCCCACCCCCCCCCCCCCCCACCCCCCCCCCCCCCCACCCCCCCCCCCCCCCACCCCCCCCCCCCCCCACCCCCCCCCCCCCCCACCCCCCCCCCCCCCCACCCCCCCCCCCCCCCACCCCCCCCCCCCCCCACCCCCCCCCCCCCCCACCCCCCCCCCCCCCCACCCCCCCCCCCCCCCACCCCCCCCCCCCCCCACCCCCCCCCCCCCCCACCCCCCCCCCCCCCCACCCCCCCCCCCCCCCACCCCCCCCCCCCCCCACCCCCCCCCCCCCCCACCCCCCCCCCCCCCCACCCCCCCCCCCCCCCACCCCCCCCCCCCCCCACCCCCCCCCCCCCCCACCCCCCCCCCCCCCCACCCCCCCCCCCCCCCACCCCCCCCCCCCCCCACCCCCCCCCCCCCCCACCCCCCCCCCCCCCCACCCCCCCCCCCCCCCACCCCCCCCCCCCCCCACCCCCCCCCCCCCCCACCCCCCCCCCCCCCCACCCCCCCCCCCCCCCACCCCCCCCCCCCCCCACCCCCCCCCCCCCCCACCCCCCCCCCCCCCCACCCCCCCCCCCCCCCACCCCCCCCCCCCCCCACCCCCCCCCCCCCCCACCCCCCCCCCCCCCCACCCCCCCCCCCCCCCACCCCCCCCCCCCCCCACCCCCCCCCCCCCCCACCCCCCCCCCCCCCCACCCCCCCCCCCCCCCACCCCCCCCCCCCCCCACCCCCCCCCCCCCCCACCCCCCCCCCCCCCCACCCCCCCCCCCCCCCACCCCCCCCCCCCCCCACCCCCCCCCCCCCCCACCCCCCCCCCCCCCCACCCCCCCCCCCCCCCACCCCCCCCCCCCCCCACCCCCCCCCCCCCCCACCCCCCCCCCCCCCCACCCCCCCCCCCCCCCACCCCCCCCCCCCCCCACCCCCCCCCCCCCCCACCCCCCCCCCCCCCCACCCCCCCCCCCCCCCACCCCCCCCCCCCCCCACCCCCCCCCCCCCCCACCCCCCCCCCCCCCCACCCCCCCCCCCCCCCACCCCCCCCCCCCCCCACCCCCCCCCCCCCCCACCCCCCCCCCCCCCCACCCCCCCCCCCCCCCACCCCCCCCCCCCCCCACCCCCCCCCCCCCCCACCCCCCCCCCCCCCCACCCCCCCCCCCCCCCACCCCCCCCCCCCCCCACCCCCCCCCCCCCCCACCCCCCCCCCCCCCCACCCCCCCCCCCCCCCACCCCCCCCCCCCCCCACCCCCCCCCCCCCCCACCCCCCCCCCCCCCCACCCCCCCCCCCCCCCACCCCCCCCCCCCCCCACCCCCCCCCCCCCCCACCCCCCCCCCCCCCCACCCCCCCCCCCCCCCACCCCCCCCCCCCCCCACCCCCCCCCCCCCCCACCCCCCCCCCCCCCCACCCCCCCCCCCCCCCACCCCCCCCCCCCCCCACCCCCCCCCCCCCCCACCCCCCCCCCCCCCCACCCCCCCCCCCCCCCACCCCCCCCCCCCCCCACCCCCCCCCCCCCCCACCCCCCCCCCCCCCCACCCCCCCCCCCCCCCACCCCCCCCCCCCCCCACCCCCCCCCCCCCCCACCCCCCCCCCCCCCCACCCCCCCCCCCCCCCACCCCCCCCCCCCCCCACCCCCCCCCCCCCCCACCCCCCCCCCCCCCCACCCCCCCCCCCCCCCACCCCCCCCCCCCCCCACCCCCCCCCCCCCCCACCCCCCCCCCCCCCCACCCCCCCCCCCCCCCACCCCCCCCCCCCCCCACCCCCCCCCCCCCCCACCCCCCCCCCCCCCCACCCCCCCCCCCCCCCACCCCCCCCCCCCCCCACCCCCCCCCCCCCCCACCCCCCCCCCCCCCCACCCCCCCCCCCCCCCACCCCCCCCCCCCCCCACCCCCCCCCCCCCCCACCCCCCCCCCCCCCCACCCCCCCCCCCCCCCACCCCCCCCCCCCCCCACCCCCCCCCCCCCCCACCCCCCCCCCCCCCCACCCCCCCCCCCCCCCACCCCCCCCCCCCCCCACCCCCCCCCCCCCCCACCCCCCCCCCCCCCCACCCCCCCCCCCCCCCACCCCCCCCCCCCCCCACCCCCCCCCCCCCCCACCCCCCCCCCCCCCCACCCCCCCCCCCCCCCACCCCCCCCCCCCCCCACCCCCCCCCCCCCCCACCCCCCCCCCCCCCCACCCCCCCCCCCCCCCACCCCCCCCCCCCCCCACCCCCCCCCCCCCCCACCCCCCCCCCCCCCCACCCCCCCCCCCCCCCACCCCCCCCCCCCCCCACCCCCCCCCCCCCCCACCCCCCCCCCCCCCCACCCCCCCCCCCCCCCACCCCCCCCCCCCCCCACCCCCCCCCCCCCCCACCCCCCCCCCCCCCCACCCCCCCCCCCCCCCACCCCCCCCCCCCCCCACCCCCCCCCCCCCCCACCCCCCCCCCCCCCCACCCCCCCCCCCCCCCACCCCCCCCCCCCCCCACCCCCCCCCCCCCCCACCCCCCCCCCCCCCCACCCCCCCCCCCCCCCACCCCCCCCCCCCCCCACCCCCCCCCCCCCCCACCCCCCCCCCCCCCCACCCCCCCCCCCCCCCACCCCCCCCCCCCCCCACCCCCCCCCCCCCCCACCCCCCCCCCCCCCCACCCCCCCCCCCCCCCACCCCCCCCCCCCCCCACCCCCCCCCCCCCCCACCCCCCCCCCCCCCCACCCCCCCCCCCCCCCACCCCCCCCCCCCCCCACCCCCCCCCCCCCCCACCCCCCCCCCCCCCCACCCCCCCCCCCCCCCACCCCCCCCCCCCCCCACCCCCCCCCCCCCCCACCCCCCCCCCCCCCCACCCCCCCCCCCCCCCACCCCCCCCCCCCCCCACCCCCCCCCCCCCCCACCCCCCCCCCCCCCCACCCCCCCCCCCCCCCACCCCCCCCCCCCCCCACCCCCCCCCCCCCCCACCCCCCCCCCCCCCCACCCCCCCCCCCCCCCACCCCCCCCCCCCCCCACCCCCCCCCCCCCCCACCCCCCCCCCCCCCCACCCCCCCCCCCCCCCACCCCCCCCCCCCCCCACCCCCCCCCCCCCCCACCCCCCCCCCCCCCCACCCCCCCCCCCCCCCACCCCCCCCCCCCCCCACCCCCCCCCCCCCCCACCCCCCCCCCCCCCCACCCCCCCCCCCCCCCACCCCCCCCCCCCCCCACCCCCCCCCCCCCCCACCCCCCCCCCCCCCCACCCCCCCCCCCCCCCACCCCCCCCCCCCCCCACCCCCCCCCCCCCCCACCCCCCCCCCCCCCCACCCCCCCCCCCCCCCACCCCCCCCCCCCCCCACCCCCCCCCCCCCCCACCCCCCCCCCCCCCCACCCCCCCCCCCCCCCACCCCCCCCCCCCCCCACCCCCCCCCCCCCCCACCCCCCCCCCCCCCCACCCCCCCCCCCCCCCACCCCCCCCCCCCCCCACCCCCCCCCCCCCCCACCCCCCCCCCCCCCCACCCCCCCCCCCCCCCACCCCCCCCCCCCCCCACCCCCCCCCCCCCCCACCCCCCCCCCCCCCCACCCCCCCCCCCCCCCACCCCCCCCCCCCCCCACCCCCCCCCCCCCCCACCCCCCCCCCCCCCCACCCCCCCCCCCCCCCACCCCCCCCCCCCCCCACCCCCCCCCCCCCCCACCCCCCCCCCCCCCCACCCCCCCCCCCCCCCACCCCCCCCCCCCCCCACCCCCCCCCCCCCCCACCCCCCCCCCCCCCCACCCCCCCCCCCCCCCACCCCCCCCCCCCCCCACCCCCCCCCCCCCCCACCCCCCCCCCCCCCCACCCCCCCCCCCCCCCACCCCCCCCCCCCCCCACCCCCCCCCCCCCCCACCCCCCCCCCCCCCCACCCCCCCCCCCCCCCACCCCCCCCCCCCCCCACCCCCCCCCCCCCCCACCCCCCCCCCCCCCCACCCCCCCCCCCCCCCACCCCCCCCCCCCCCCACCCCCCCCCCCCCCCACCCCCCCCCCCCCCCACCCCCCCCCCCCCCCACCCCCCCCCCCCCCCACCCCCCCCCCCCCCCACCCCCCCCCCCCCCCACCCCCCCCCCCCCCCACCCCCCCCCCCCCCCACCCCCCCCCCCCCCCACCCCCCCCCCCCCCCACCCCCCCCCCCCCCCACCCCCCCCCCCCCCCACCCCCCCCCCCCCCCACCCCCCCCCCCCCCCACCCCCCCCCCCCCCCACCCCCCCCCCCCCCCACCCCCCCCCCCCCCCACCCCCCCCCCCCCCCACCCCCCCCCCCCCCCACCCCCCCCCCCCCCCACCCCCCCCCCCCCCCACCCCCCCCCCCCCCCACCCCCCCCCCCCCCCACCCCCCCCCCCCCCCACCCCCCCCCCCCCCCACCCCCCCCCCCCCCCACCCCCCCCCCCCCCCACCCCCCCCCCCCCCCACCCCCCCCCCCCCCCACCCCCCCCCCCCCCCACCCCCCCCCCCCCCCACCCCCCCCCCCCCCCACCCCCCCCCCCCCCCACCCCCCCCCCCCCCCACCCCCCCCCCCCCCCACCCCCCCCCCCCCCCACCCCCCCCCCCCCCCACCCCCCCCCCCCCCCACCCCCCCCCCCCCCCACCCCCCCCCCCCCCCACCCCCCCCCCCCCCCACCCCCCCCCCCCCCCACCCCCCCCCCCCCCCACCCCCCCCCCCCCCCACCCCCCCCCCCCCCCACCCCCCCCCCCCCCCACCCCCCCCCCCCCCCACCCCCCCCCCCCCCCACCCCCCCCCCCCCCCACCCCCCCCCCCCCCCACCCCCCCCCCCCCCCACCCCCCCCCCCCCCCACCCCCCCCCCCCCCCACCCCCCCCCCCCCCCACCCCCCCCCCCCCCCACCCCCCCCCCCCCCCACCCCCCCCCCCCCCCACCCCCCCCCCCCCCCACCCCCCCCCCCCCCCACCCCCCCCCCCCCCCACCCCCCCCCCCCCCCACCCCCCCCCCCCCCCACCCCCCCCCCCCCCCACCCCCCCCCCCCCCCACCCCCCCCCCCCCCCACCCCCCCCCCCCCCCACCCCCCCCCCCCCCCACCCCCCCCCCCCCCCACCCCCCCCCCCCCCCACCCCCCCCCCCCCCCACCCCCCCCCCCCCCCACCCCCCCCCCCCCCCACCCCCCCCCCCCCCCACCCCCCCCCCCCCCCACCCCCCCCCCCCCCCACCCCCCCCCCCCCCCACCCCCCCCCCCCCCCACCCCCCCCCCCCCCCACCCCCCCCCCCCCCCACCCCCCCCCCCCCCCACCCCCCCCCCCCCCCACCCCCCCCCCCCCCCACCCCCCCCCCCCCCCACCCCCCCCCCCCCCCACCCCCCCCCCCCCCCACCCCCCCCCCCCCCCACCCCCCCCCCCCCCCACCCCCCCCCCCCCCCACCCCCCCCCCCCCCCACCCCCCCCCCCCCCCACCCCCCCCCCCCCCCACCCCCCCCCCCCCCCACCCCCCCCCCCCCCCACCCCCCCCCCCCCCCACCCCCCCCCCCCCCCACCCCCCCCCCCCCCCACCCCCCCCCCCCCCCACCCCCCCCCCCCCCCACCCCCCCCCCCCCCCACCCCCCCCCCCCCCCACCCCCCCCCCCCCCCACCCCCCCCCCCCCCCACCCCCCCCCCCCCCCACCCCCCCCCCCCCCCACCCCCCCCCCCCCCCACCCCCCCCCCCCCCCACCCCCCCCCCCCCCCACCCCCCCCCCCCCCCACCCCCCCCCCCCCCCACCCCCCCCCCCCCCCACCCCCCCCCCCCCCCACCCCCCCCCCCCCCCACCCCCCCCCCCCCCCACCCCCCCCCCCCCCCACCCCCCCCCCCCCCCACCCCCCCCCCCCCCCACCCCCCCCCCCCCCCACCCCCCCCCCCCCCCACCCCCCCCCCCCCCCACCCCCCCCCCCCCCCACCCCCCCCCCCCCCCACCCCCCCCCCCCCCCACCCCCCCCCCCCCCCACCCCCCCCCCCCCCCACCCCCCCCCCCCCCCACCCCCCCCCCCCCCCACCCCCCCCCCCCCCCACCCCCCCCCCCCCCCACCCCCCCCCCCCCCCACCCCCCCCCCCCCCCACCCCCCCCCCCCCCCACCCCCCCCCCCCCCCACCCCCCCCCCCCCCCACCCCCCCCCCCCCCCACCCCCCCCCCCCCCCACCCCCCCCCCCCCCCACCCCCCCCCCCCCCCACCCCCCCCCCCCCCCACCCCCCCCCCCCCCCACCCCCCCCCCCCCCCACCCCCCCCCCCCCCCACCCCCCCCCCCCCCCACCCCCCCCCCCCCCCACCCCCCCCCCCCCCCACCCCCCCCCCCCCCCACCCCCCCCCCCCCCCACCCCCCCCCCCCCCCACCCCCCCCCCCCCCCACCCCCCCCCCCCCCCACCCCCCCCCCCCCCCACCCCCCCCCCCCCCCACCCCCCCCCCCCCCCACCCCCCCCCCCCCCCACCCCCCCCCCCCCCCACCCCCCCCCCCCCCCACCCCCCCCCCCCCCCACCCCCCCCCCCCCCCACCCCCCCCCCCCCCCACCCCCCCCCCCCCCCACCCCCCCCCCCCCCCACCCCCCCCCCCCCCCACCCCCCCCCCCCCCCACCCCCCCCCCCCCCCACCCCCCCCCCCCCCCACCCCCCCCCCCCCCCACCCCCCCCCCCCCCCACCCCCCCCCCCCCCCACCCCCCCCCCCCCCCACCCCCCCCCCCCCCCACCCCCCCCCCCCCCCACCCCCCCCCCCCCCCACCCCCCCCCCCCCCCACCCCCCCCCCCCCCCACCCCCCCCCCCCCCCACCCCCCCCCCCCCCCACCCCCCCCCCCCCCCACCCCCCCCCCCCCCCACCCCCCCCCCCCCCCACCCCCCCCCCCCCCCACCCCCCCCCCCCCCCACCCCCCCCCCCCCCCACCCCCCCCCCCCCCCACCCCCCCCCCCCCCCACCCCCCCCCCCCCCCACCCCCCCCCCCCCCCACCCCCCCCCCCCCCCACCCCCCCCCCCCCCCACCCCCCCCCCCCCCCACCCCCCCCCCCCCCCACCCCCCCCCCCCCCCACCCCCCCCCCCCCCCACCCCCCCCCCCCCCCACCCCCCCCCCCCCCCACCCCCCCCCCCCCCCACCCCCCCCCCCCCCCACCCCCCCCCCCCCCCACCCCCCCCCCCCCCCACCCCCCCCCCCCCCCACCCCCCCCCCCCCCCACCCCCCCCCCCCCCCACCCCCCCCCCCCCCCACCCCCCCCCCCCCCCACCCCCCCCCCCCCCCACCCCCCCCCCCCCCCACCCCCCCCCCCCCCCACCCCCCCCCCCCCCCACCCCCCCCCCCCCCCACCCCCCCCCCCCCCCACCCCCCCCCCCCCCCACCCCCCCCCCCCCCCACCCCCCCCCCCCCCCACCCCCCCCCCCCCCCACCCCCCCCCCCCCCCACCCCCCCCCCCCCCCACCCCCCCCCCCCCCCACCCCCCCCCCCCCCCACCCCCCCCCCCCCCCACCCCCCCCCCCCCCCACCCCCCCCCCCCCCCACCCCCCCCCCCCCCCACCCCCCCCCCCCCCCACCCCCCCCCCCCCCCACCCCCCCCCCCCCCCACCCCCCCCCCCCCCCACCCCCCCCCCCCCCCACCCCCCCCCCCCCCCACCCCCCCCCCCCCCCACCCCCCCCCCCCCCCACCCCCCCCCCCCCCCACCCCCCCCCCCCCCCACCCCCCCCCCCCCCCACCCCCCCCCCCCCCCACCCCCCCCCCCCCCCACCCCCCCCCCCCCCCACCCCCCCCCCCCCCCACCCCCCCCCCCCCCCACCCCCCCCCCCCCCCACCCCCCCCCCCCCCCACCCCCCCCCCCCCCCACCCCCCCCCCCCCCCACCCCCCCCCCCCCCCACCCCCCCCCCCCCCCACCCCCCCCCCCCCCCACCCCCCCCCCCCCCCACCCCCCCCCCCCCCCACCCCCCCCCCCCCCCACCCCCCCCCCCCCCCACCCCCCCCCCCCCCCACCCCCCCCCCCCCCCACCCCCCCCCCCCCCCACCCCCCCCCCCCCCCACCCCCCCCCCCCCCCACCCCCCCCCCCCCCCACCCCCCCCCCCCCCCACCCCCCCCCCCCCCCACCCCCCCCCCCCCCCACCCCCCCCCCCCCCCACCCCCCCCCCCCCCCACCCCCCCCCCCCCCCACCCCCCCCCCCCCCCACCCCCCCCCCCCCCCACCCCCCCCCCCCCCCACCCCCCCCCCCCCCCACCCCCCCCCCCCCCCACCCCCCCCCCCCCCCACCCCCCCCCCCCCCCACCCCCCCCCCCCCCCACCCCCCCCCCCCCCCACCCCCCCCCCCCCCCACCCCCCCCCCCCCCCACCCCCCCCCCCCCCCACCCCCCCCCCCCCCCACCCCCCCCCCCCCCCACCCCCCCCCCCCCCCACCCCCCCCCCCCCCCACCCCCCCCCCCCCCCACCCCCCCCCCCCCCCACCCCCCCCCCCCCCCACCCCCCCCCCCCCCCACCCCCCCCCCCCCCCACCCCCCCCCCCCCCCACCCCCCCCCCCCCCCACCCCCCCCCCCCCCCACCCCCCCCCCCCCCCACCCCCCCCCCCCCCCACCCCCCCCCCCCCCCACCCCCCCCCCCCCCCACCCCCCCCCCCCCCCACCCCCCCCCCCCCCCACCCCCCCCCCCCCCCACCCCCCCCCCCCCCCACCCCCCCCCCCCCCCACCCCCCCCCCCCCCCACCCCCCCCCCCCCCCACCCCCCCCCCCCCCCACCCCCCCCCCCCCCCACCCCCCCCCCCCCCCACCCCCCCCCCCCCCCACCCCCCCCCCCCCCCACCCCCCCCCCCCCCCACCCCCCCCCCCCCCCACCCCCCCCCCCCCCCACCCCCCCCCCCCCCCACCCCCCCCCCCCCCCACCCCCCCCCCCCCCCACCCCCCCCCCCCCCCACCCCCCCCCCCCCCCACCCCCCCCCCCCCCCACCCCCCCCCCCCCCCACCCCCCCCCCCCCCCACCCCCCCCCCCCCCCACCCCCCCCCCCCCCCACCCCCCCCCCCCCCCACCCCCCCCCCCCCCCACCCCCCCCCCCCCCCACCCCCCCCCCCCCCCACCCCCCCCCCCCCCCACCCCCCCCCCCCCCCACCCCCCCCCCCCCCCACCCCCCCCCCCCCCCACCCCCCCCCCCCCCCACCCCCCCCCCCCCCCACCCCCCCCCCCCCCCACCCCCCCCCCCCCCCACCCCCCCCCCCCCCCACCCCCCCCCCCCCCCACCCCCCCCCCCCCCCACCCCCCCCCCCCCCCACCCCCCCCCCCCCCCACCCCCCCCCCCCCCCACCCCCCCCCCCCCCCACCCCCCCCCCCCCCCACCCCCCCCCCCCCCCACCCCCCCCCCCCCCCACCCCCCCCCCCCCCCACCCCCCCCCCCCCCCACCCCCCCCCCCCCCCACCCCCCCCCCCCCCCACCCCCCCCCCCCCCCACCCCCCCCCCCCCCCACCCCCCCCCCCCCCCACCCCCCCCCCCCCCCACCCCCCCCCCCCCCCACCCCCCCCCCCCCCCACCCCCCCCCCCCCCCACCCCCCCCCCCCCCCACCCCCCCCCCCCCCCACCCCCCCCCCCCCCCACCCCCCCCCCCCCCCACCCCCCCCCCCCCCCACCCCCCCCCCCCCCCACCCCCCCCCCCCCCCACCCCCCCCCCCCCCCACCCCCCCCCCCCCCCACCCCCCCCCCCCCCCACCCCCCCCCCCCCCCACCCCCCCCCCCCCCCACCCCCCCCCCCCCCCACCCCCCCCCCCCCCCACCCCCCCCCCCCCCCACCCCCCCCCCCCCCCACCCCCCCCCCCCCCCACCCCCCCCCCCCCCCACCCCCCCCCCCCCCCACCCCCCCCCCCCCCCACCCCCCCCCCCCCCCACCCCCCCCCCCCCCCACCCCCCCCCCCCCCCACCCCCCCCCCCCCCCACCCCCCCCCCCCCCCACCCCCCCCCCCCCCCACCCCCCCCCCCCCCCACCCCCCCCCCCCCCCACCCCCCCCCCCCCCCACCCCCCCCCCCCCCCACCCCCCCCCCCCCCCACCCCCCCCCCCCCCCACCCCCCCCCCCCCCCACCCCCCCCCCCCCCCACCCCCCCCCCCCCCCACCCCCCCCCCCCCCCACCCCCCCCCCCCCCCACCCCCCCCCCCCCCCACCCCCCCCCCCCCCCACCCCCCCCCCCCCCCACCCCCCCCCCCCCCCACCCCCCCCCCCCCCCACCCCCCCCCCCCCCCACCCCCCCCCCCCCCCACCCCCCCCCCCCCCCACCCCCCCCCCCCCCCACCCCCCCCCCCCCCCACCCCCCCCCCCCCCCACCCCCCCCCCCCCCCACCCCCCCCCCCCCCCACCCCCCCCCCCCCCCACCCCCCCCCCCCCCCACCCCCCCCCCCCCCCACCCCCCCCCCCCCCCACCCCCCCCCCCCCCCACCCCCCCCCCCCCCCACCCCCCCCCCCCCCCACCCCCCCCCCCCCCCACCCCCCCCCCCCCCCACCCCCCCCCCCCCCCACCCCCCCCCCCCCCCACCCCCCCCCCCCCCCACCCCCCCCCCCCCCCACCCCCCCCCCCCCCCACCCCCCCCCCCCCCCACCCCCCCCCCCCCCCACCCCCCCCCCCCCCCACCCCCCCCCCCCCCCACCCCCCCCCCCCCCCACCCCCCCCCCCCCCCACCCCCCCCCCCCCCCACCCCCCCCCCCCCCCACCCCCCCCCCCCCCCACCCCCCCCCCCCCCCACCCCCCCCCCCCCCCACCCCCCCCCCCCCCCACCCCCCCCCCCCCCCACCCCCCCCCCCCCCCACCCCCCCCCCCCCCCACCCCCCCCCCCCCCCACCCCCCCCCCCCCCCACCCCCCCCCCCCCCCACCCCCCCCCCCCCCCACCCCCCCCCCCCCCCACCCCCCCCCCCCCCCACCCCCCCCCCCCCCCACCCCCCCCCCCCCCCACCCCCCCCCCCCCCCACCCCCCCCCCCCCCCACCCCCCCCCCCCCCCACCCCCCCCCCCCCCCACCCCCCCCCCCCCCCACCCCCCCCCCCCCCCACCCCCCCCCCCCCCCACCCCCCCCCCCCCCCACCCCCCCCCCCCCCCACCCCCCCCCCCCCCCACCCCCCCCCCCCCCCACCCCCCCCCCCCCCCACCCCCCCCCCCCCCCACCCCCCCCCCCCCCCACCCCCCCCCCCCCCCACCCCCCCCCCCCCCCACCCCCCCCCCCCCCCACCCCCCCCCCCCCCCACCCCCCCCCCCCCCCACCCCCCCCCCCCCCCACCCCCCCCCCCCCCCACCCCCCCCCCCCCCCACCCCCCCCCCCCCCCACCCCCCCCCCCCCCCACCCCCCCCCCCCCCCACCCCCCCCCCCCCCCACCCCCCCCCCCCCCCACCCCCCCCCCCCCCCACCCCCCCCCCCCCCCACCCCCCCCCCCCCCCACCCCCCCCCCCCCCCACCCCCCCCCCCCCCCACCCCCCCCCCCCCCCACCCCCCCCCCCCCCCACCCCCCCCCCCCCCCACCCCCCCCCCCCCCCACCCCCCCCCCCCCCCACCCCCCCCCCCCCCCACCCCCCCCCCCCCCCACCCCCCCCCCCCCCCACCCCCCCCCCCCCCCACCCCCCCCCCCCCCCACCCCCCCCCCCCCCCACCCCCCCCCCCCCCCACCCCCCCCCCCCCCCACCCCCCCCCCCCCCCACCCCCCCCCCCCCCCACCCCCCCCCCCCCCCACCCCCCCCCCCCCCCACCCCCCCCCCCCCCCACCCCCCCCCCCCCCCACCCCCCCCCCCCCCCACCCCCCCCCCCCCCCACCCCCCCCCCCCCCCACCCCCCCCCCCCCCCACCCCCCCCCCCCCCCACCCCCCCCCCCCCCCACCCCCCCCCCCCCCCACCCCCCCCCCCCCCCACCCCCCCCCCCCCCCACCCCCCCCCCCCCCCACCCCCCCCCCCCCCCACCCCCCCCCCCCCCCACCCCCCCCCCCCCCCACCCCCCCCCCCCCCCACCCCCCCCCCCCCCCACCCCCCCCCCCCCCCACCCCCCCCCCCCCCCACCCCCCCCCCCCCCCACCCCCCCCCCCCCCCACCCCCCCCCCCCCCCACCCCCCCCCCCCCCCACCCCCCCCCCCCCCCACCCCCCCCCCCCCCCACCCCCCCCCCCCCCCACCCCCCCCCCCCCCCACCCCCCCCCCCCCCCACCCCCCCCCCCCCCCACCCCCCCCCCCCCCCACCCCCCCCCCCCCCCACCCCCCCCCCCCCCCACCCCCCCCCCCCCCCACCCCCCCCCCCCCCCACCCCCCCCCCCCCCCACCCCCCCCCCCCCCCACCCCCCCCCCCCCCCACCCCCCCCCCCCCCCACCCCCCCCCCCCCCCACCCCCCCCCCCCCCCACCCCCCCCCCCCCCCACCCCCCCCCCCCCCCACCCCCCCCCCCCCCCACCCCCCCCCCCCCCCACCCCCCCCCCCCCCCACCCCCCCCCCCCCCCACCCCCCCCCCCCCCCACCCCCCCCCCCCCCCACCCCCCCCCCCCCCCACCCCCCCCCCCCCCCACCCCCCCCCCCCCCCACCCCCCCCCCCCCCCACCCCCCCCCCCCCCCACCCCCCCCCCCCCCCACCCCCCCCCCCCCCCACCCCCCCCCCCCCCCACCCCCCCCCCCCCCCACCCCCCCCCCCCCCCACCCCCCCCCCCCCCCACCCCCCCCCCCCCCCACCCCCCCCCCCCCCCACCCCCCCCCCCCCCCACCCCCCCCCCCCCCCACCCCCCCCCCCCCCCACCCCCCCCCCCCCCCACCCCCCCCCCCCCCCACCCCCCCCCCCCCCCACCCCCCCCCCCCCCCACCCCCCCCCCCCCCCACCCCCCCCCCCCCCCACCCCCCCCCCCCCCCACCCCCCCCCCCCCCCACCCCCCCCCCCCCCCACCCCCCCCCCCCCCCACCCCCCCCCCCCCCCACCCCCCCCCCCCCCCACCCCCCCCCCCCCCCACCCCCCCCCCCCCCCACCCCCCCCCCCCCCCACCCCCCCCCCCCCCCACCCCCCCCCCCCCCCACCCCCCCCCCCCCCCACCCCCCCCCCCCCCCACCCCCCCCCCCCCCCACCCCCCCCCCCCCCCACCCCCCCCCCCCCCCACCCCCCCCCCCCCCCACCCCCCCCCCCCCCCACCCCCCCCCCCCCCCACCCCCCCCCCCCCCCACCCCCCCCCCCCCCCACCCCCCCCCCCCCCCACCCCCCCCCCCCCCCACCCCCCCCCCCCCCCACCCCCCCCCCCCCCCACCCCCCCCCCCCCCCACCCCCCCCCCCCCCCACCCCCCCCCCCCCCCACCCCCCCCCCCCCCCACCCCCCCCCCCCCCCACCCCCCCCCCCCCCCACCCCCCCCCCCCCCCACCCCCCCCCCCCCCCACCCCCCCCCCCCCCCACCCCCCCCCCCCCCCACCCCCCCCCCCCCCCACCCCCCCCCCCCCCCACCCCCCCCCCCCCCCACCCCCCCCCCCCCCCACCCCCCCCCCCCCCCACCCCCCCCCCCCCCCACCCCCCCCCCCCCCCACCCCCCCCCCCCCCCACCCCCCCCCCCCCCCACCCCCCCCCCCCCCCACCCCCCCCCCCCCCCACCCCCCCCCCCCCCCACCCCCCCCCCCCCCCACCCCCCCCCCCCCCCACCCCCCCCCCCCCCCACCCCCCCCCCCCCCCACCCCCCCCCCCCCCCACCCCCCCCCCCCCCCACCCCCCCCCCCCCCCACCCCCCCCCCCCCCCACCCCCCCCCCCCCCCACCCCCCCCCCCCCCCACCCCCCCCCCCCCCCACCCCCCCCCCCCCCCACCCCCCCCCCCCCCCACCCCCCCCCCCCCCCACCCCCCCCCCCCCCCACCCCCCCCCCCCCCCACCCCCCCCCCCCCCCACCCCCCCCCCCCCCCACCCCCCCCCCCCCCCACCCCCCCCCCCCCCCACCCCCCCCCCCCCCCACCCCCCCCCCCCCCCACCCCCCCCCCCCCCCACCCCCCCCCCCCCCCACCCCCCCCCCCCCCCACCCCCCCCCCCCCCCACCCCCCCCCCCCCCCACCCCCCCCCCCCCCCACCCCCCCCCCCCCCCACCCCCCCCCCCCCCCACCCCCCCCCCCCCCCACCCCCCCCCCCCCCCACCCCCCCCCCCCCCCACCCCCCCCCCCCCCCACCCCCCCCCCCCCCCACCCCCCCCCCCCCCCACCCCCCCCCCCCCCCACCCCCCCCCCCCCCCACCCCCCCCCCCCCCCACCCCCCCCCCCCCCCACCCCCCCCCCCCCCCACCCCCCCCCCCCCCCACCCCCCCCCCCCCCCACCCCCCCCCCCCCCCACCCCCCCCCCCCCCCACCCCCCCCCCCCCCCACCCCCCCCCCCCCCCACCCCCCCCCCCCCCCACCCCCCCCCCCCCCCACCCCCCCCCCCCCCCACCCCCCCCCCCCCCCACCCCCCCCCCCCCCCACCCCCCCCCCCCCCCACCCCCCCCCCCCCCCACCCCCCCCCCCCCCCACCCCCCCCCCCCCCCACCCCCCCCCCCCCCCACCCCCCCCCCCCCCCACCCCCCCCCCCCCCCACCCCCCCCCCCCCCCACCCCCCCCCCCCCCCACCCCCCCCCCCCCCCACCCCCCCCCCCCCCCACCCCCCCCCCCCCCCACCCCCCCCCCCCCCCACCCCCCCCCCCCCCCACCCCCCCCCCCCCCCACCCCCCCCCCCCCCCACCCCCCCCCCCCCCCACCCCCCCCCCCCCCCACCCCCCCCCCCCCCCACCCCCCCCCCCCCCCACCCCCCCCCCCCCCCACCCCCCCCCCCCCCCACCCCCCCCCCCCCCCACCCCCCCCCCCCCCCACCCCCCCCCCCCCCCACCCCCCCCCCCCCCCACCCCCCCCCCCCCCCACCCCCCCCCCCCCCCACCCCCCCCCCCCCCCACCCCCCCCCCCCCCCACCCCCCCCCCCCCCCACCCCCCCCCCCCCCCACCCCCCCCCCCCCCCACCCCCCCCCCCCCCCACCCCCCCCCCCCCCCACCCCCCCCCCCCCCCACCCCCCCCCCCCCCCACCCCCCCCCCCCCCCACCCCCCCCCCCCCCCACCCCCCCCCCCCCCCACCCCCCCCCCCCCCCACCCCCCCCCCCCCCCACCCCCCCCCCCCCCCACCCCCCCCCCCCCCCACCCCCCCCCCCCCCCACCCCCCCCCCCCCCCACCCCCCCCCCCCCCCACCCCCCCCCCCCCCCACCCCCCCCCCCCCCCACCCCCCCCCCCCCCCACCCCCCCCCCCCCCCACCCCCCCCCCCCCCCACCCCCCCCCCCCCCCACCCCCCCCCCCCCCCACCCCCCCCCCCCCCCACCCCCCCCCCCCCCCACCCCCCCCCCCCCCCACCCCCCCCCCCCCCCACCCCCCCCCCCCCCCACCCCCCCCCCCCCCCACCCCCCCCCCCCCCCACCCCCCCCCCCCCCCACCCCCCCCCCCCCCCACCCCCCCCCCCCCCCACCCCCCCCCCCCCCCACCCCCCCCCCCCCCCACCCCCCCCCCCCCCCACCCCCCCCCCCCCCCACCCCCCCCCCCCCCCACCCCCCCCCCCCCCCACCCCCCCCCCCCCCCACCCCCCCCCCCCCCCACCCCCCCCCCCCCCCACCCCCCCCCCCCCCCACCCCCCCCCCCCCCCACCCCCCCCCCCCCCCACCCCCCCCCCCCCCCACCCCCCCCCCCCCCCACCCCCCCCCCCCCCCACCCCCCCCCCCCCCCACCCCCCCCCCCCCCCACCCCCCCCCCCCCCCACCCCCCCCCCCCCCCACCCCCCCCCCCCCCCACCCCCCCCCCCCCCCACCCCCCCCCCCCCCCACCCCCCCCCCCCCCCACCCCCCCCCCCCCCCACCCCCCCCCCCCCCCACCCCCCCCCCCCCCCACCCCCCCCCCCCCCCACCCCCCCCCCCCCCCACCCCCCCCCCCCCCCACCCCCCCCCCCCCCCACCCCCCCCCCCCCCCACCCCCCCCCCCCCCCACCCCCCCCCCCCCCCACCCCCCCCCCCCCCCACCCCCCCCCCCCCCCACCCCCCCCCCCCCCCACCCCCCCCCCCCCCCACCCCCCCCCCCCCCCACCCCCCCCCCCCCCCACCCCCCCCCCCCCCCACCCCCCCCCCCCCCCACCCCCCCCCCCCCCCACCCCCCCCCCCCCCCACCCCCCCCCCCCCCCACCCCCCCCCCCCCCCACCCCCCCCCCCCCCCACCCCCCCCCCCCCCCACCCCCCCCCCCCCCCACCCCCCCCCCCCCCCACCCCCCCCCCCCCCCACCCCCCCCCCCCCCCACCCCCCCCCCCCCCCACCCCCCCCCCCCCCCACCCCCCCCCCCCCCCACCCCCCCCCCCCCCCACCCCCCCCCCCCCCCACCCCCCCCCCCCCCCACCCCCCCCCCCCCCCACCCCCCCCCCCCCCCACCCCCCCCCCCCCCCACCCCCCCCCCCCCCCACCCCCCCCCCCCCCCACCCCCCCCCCCCCCCACCCCCCCCCCCCCCCACCCCCCCCCCCCCCCACCCCCCCCCCCCCCCACCCCCCCCCCCCCCCACCCCCCCCCCCCCCCACCCCCCCCCCCCCCCACCCCCCCCCCCCCCCACCCCCCCCCCCCCCCACCCCCCCCCCCCCCCACCCCCCCCCCCCCCCACCCCCCCCCCCCCCCACCCCCCCCCCCCCCCACCCCCCCCCCCCCCCACCCCCCCCCCCCCCCACCCCCCCCCCCCCCCACCCCCCCCCCCCCCCACCCCCCCCCCCCCCCACCCCCCCCCCCCCCCACCCCCCCCCCCCCCCACCCCCCCCCCCCCCCACCCCCCCCCCCCCCCACCCCCCCCCCCCCCCACCCCCCCCCCCCCCCACCCCCCCCCCCCCCCACCCCCCCCCCCCCCCACCCCCCCCCCCCCCCACCCCCCCCCCCCCCCACCCCCCCCCCCCCCCACCCCCCCCCCCCCCCACCCCCCCCCCCCCCCACCCCCCCCCCCCCCCACCCCCCCCCCCCCCCACCCCCCCCCCCCCCAACCCCCCCCCCCCCCCACACCCCCCCCCCCCCAACCCCCCCCCCCCCCCCACCCCCCCCCCCCCCCACCCCCTCCCCCCCCCACCCCCCCCCCCCCCCTCCCCCCCCCCCCCACACACCCCCCCCCCCCCACCCCCCACCGTCTAAACCCCCCCCCCCCCCCAACCCCCCCTTTCAACCCCCCCCCCCCCCCCCCGCCCCACATTCCCCCCCCCCCCCCCCCCAACCCCCCCCCCCCCCCACCCCCCCCCCCCCCCAACCTTTGGCACTCCAGATGTTATGGACTACAGTTTATCAGCCCCTTCCAGCATGGCCAATTGGCCATGTGGAAGGGGCTGATGGGAATTGTAGTCCGTAACATCTGGAGTGCCTCAGGTTCACTCCCTACTGATTTAAATAACCCAACTGCAAGAAGTTATTGCACAAGGGAATGGGAGGGTGGCTATAAAAGAGAGGTTGCAGCTAAGCTAGGTTGTGGCAGCAATGTTGTGGTTTAGTTTGTAGGTTATTGTTTCTTGTCTGGATTCCTTGCTCTGTGCACATTAAACATCTGAACCTGGTATGACCTGAGTGTGGGCTCCTGAGGGCCTGTCTCCAACATCTGCTAGGCATGCAGAAAGTTCCGGATTCATTCTCTGGTATCTCTGGTCAAAATGATCAGGAAGGAGGGGACAAGAAGGACTTTGGCCAGAAACCTGCTGCCTGTTGAGTAAGCAATACTGACCTTGATGAATCCATTGTCTGAGTCAGTGGCCTTTTCCACACAAATCTCCAAACACATGTGTAAAACATTTTCAATCCCCCCCCCCCATTTTGTCTGCACACACCCACTTGAAACGATTCCTGGTCGCCATTGCATGATTTTTCCTTCTTTTTTTGAGTTCTGTATTCAATCGATGCTTCAGTACTTCACAGCCTTCTCTGCATTTTGTAGATTTGATTCATCAAAGATTATCCCACCCACCCCCAAATTAAAAAAAAAGTTTCAGCCTCAAGAATCATTTTAAAGGGGGATTCATTTAATATGTTTAGAAGCTGGAAATAAAATGTTTTTGGGTAAAAACAATGCAGAACTCAGTGTATTGTCGAAGGCTTTCATGGCCAGAATCACTGGGGTGTTGTGTGGTTTCTGGGCTGTATGGCCGTGTTCTGGTAGCATTTTCTCCTGACGTGTCGCCTGCATCTGCGGCTGGCATCTTCAGAGGATCTGATGGTAATAAAGCAAGTGGAGTATATATACCTGTGGAATGTCCAGGGTGGGAGAAAGAACCATTTGCCTGTTTAACAAGTGTAAAGGGTGCAATTAGCAAACTAGATTTTCATGTGCTGGGTGGGTGCAGAACTCCATGGGGGAAATGTTTTATTTCCTGCCGCAAAACATTTTAAATGAATTGTGTGGAAAGGACCAGCAAAAGGTAGCTTCATGTGCTCAGTTCTGTAGCACTTTCAAATAGGAACGGACTCAATTCACACAAATTAATTTGAGCTTAGATCAGTTTGGATACATTCATTTTGAATTTGGCCGAGGCCTGTGTGCCCCAAGATAATTTATTTCCTAAATTTATCTGTTGGGAAGGGCAATGTTGAAAGGTCTCATACCTGGCCTGTCTGGCACCAAATCGAGCTCATGACAAACTGGGTACAAAATTCACCTGCATCTGGGCCTGCTTTATAATGGACTCTTTGAAGAGACACTAAAGATTGCTGCCCCAAAGTTGGAAATTAAGAGATTCAATGCCACCCAGTGGCGGAGCCACAAGGGGGCGGGGGGTGCACCGTGCACTTGGAGCATGCCTGGGGGTGTGGAAAATGACCCCCTGGCCCCTCCCCCTTCCCCCACGGTGCCCCCCCTGCTCCCTTCCCACACTTACCTCAGTTCCTTTCCTTTTCCTATAACTTTTTCAGGCTGAAAAAAAAGGCCTGTTCACAGTACAGGCTAAAAATGGCCTGAGGAACTACAGTTCCCAGAAGACCTTGGGAAGTATAGTTCCCATCAGGCCGTTTTTAAGCCTGAAAAACTTCTAGGAAAAGGAAAGGAACTAAGGTAAGTTTGGGAAGGGGGGTATGGGGGGAAGGGGGCGCCACGGGGGGCATAGGGGAAAAATATAGATTGCGCACCAGGCACAGTTTGGCCCAGCTACACCTCTGATGTCACCACCGCTTTAGAAAGTGCAACAACTGCAGCGCTCCCAAATAGATCAGGATTTCAACCTCCAAACTGCGGATGGCAAGCTCAAGCCAGGAGAGGGTAATCTGCCAATGGCTGCTTAGCAGGTTTGTAATTGAAGTGAGAATTGAATTTCCTGGCTCATGTCTTCCATCACTGAGCCACCCCTGGTCCCGGGCAGGTGTACCGAAGGCAGGCCCTTGTCCCCTCCCTCACAAGTACCATCCACTTTGCAGAATTCTTCTCCAGCATGTCATAAGCAGCTTTGTTTTCCCAGCCTCATCCATCCTTGAGGCACAGAAAAGTTCATTAGTAAATCAGCACTTACCTTCATCACAGAACGACGGTGTCTGCCTTCGTCTCACAGCGGGGCCTTTCTCCTACCCTGCCAGGATTTCAATCTGTTAGAGGCTAACAAAACTGATTTATTACATTTTATTGGGAGTTTCACGCTCCTGTCTTATTGGTCGCTCTAACTTGCTGCTCCGAGTTGCACAGGGATTTGTGGTTGCCAGACGCGCAAGTGATAGCCTCACAGTCACGAGGCACTTGAATTCACAACCGTGTGAAATTCCTAGCAGTGGCTGTGAGGAGGCTACCAAAACGATGGAATTCTCAGTTTCTTTTCACAAGCTGCAACCGTATTTTTCTCCTCTGCTCTTCACTTTCTGTTTTACTGCTGGAATTTAATTTAATGGAATGCTCTGGCCTTTCCCCTCCGCTTTAATTTTGTTTGCTTATTTGCATATTTGTGGTTTGGAAAGGAGGAATTTGTTACACTCTCTTCTGTTTTGAATGCTCCACTTCAATTCCATTTCCCAAGATCTGGCCAGATACCATTTTTAGGTCCTTTCCGCACATGCAGAATAATGCACTTTCAATCCACTTTCACAATTGTAAAGTGCATTGAAAGTGGATTGAAAGTGCATTATTCTGCATGTGTGGAAAGGGCCTTAGCTGCCCTTCGGTCAAAATATCCCTGGGTAGAACCAGGATCTTCTTTACCGGGGCTATTTTATCCCGGTTTCTGCCTCCACATGGCTCTCCGCTTCTTTGCAGGAGTAGAGGTAGGACTGGGAGGTAATACTCCAGTTTGTTCCCCATGACCCGGGTCTTTTGTATTTACCCCACAAACAGTCCATGTGTTTGCTAATCAGTATGAGCAGTAGAGAGTCACCATTGTCCAATCCTCCTGTTCGATTCCCATTGAAATGAGGTTTGCTCAATTCCCATGGAAATGAGGTTTGCTCAACTGACCCAGCTGCTACATGAGAAAATCTGGCTCCCCCCCCCCCCCCCCGCAGCTTTCCCCGTTCGACCTGATCCATGCCTCGCCAGCTCTCTCCACTTCTCTGTGCTGGAGCTAGCCATGCCGTGAGGAAGCTTCTCAGTGACCCACTTTCTTCCCCACCTGCCTGCTAGCCATGTTGGGGTGGTGGTGGAGGGGGAGTGTGCCTCCCACTGCTTTTAGGAGGAAATGGTGAGGCAGGAAAAATATTCCGGGTCTGCTCCTGTGCTGTTTGCACGGCAGCGCGGTCACTCCAGGTTCTCTGAAAAGAATCACCAATTTGGTGATTTTTGAATATCCCAGGGTAAAGGAAATATCGTGGGGCAGCACTGGGGCAGGCCCACATTAGCACAGGGAGCCATGCAGAATTCACGGCTGCACCAGGATATTTTTCTCACTCACCCCAGGATGTTTCAACCATGCAGAAACGGCCTTGGTGATATCTTTAATTTGATCTGGATCTTACCTCAGATTTCTGTTTAGCTCTAGAACTACACAGAGAGAGAACACATGATCAACACTGGGCTCTTGGATTACATATATTGTTATGGGAACCAGAGAAATTGCTATTATTTCTCTGCTAACTTCATTAGAATAAGTATAATGCGCTTCGGCTTTGACAATAGATCATTGTATTAACCACATTCATCCAAAAATATGAGAGATGATACATTATTAGATGTTACTTGTTGGAGCATTGACAGGTCTTTGTCCATGTTGATCACCGATGGTTGTAATTGATGACTTACTTTGTTAGGGCATGGTGTTATTGCTTCTTCTTCAACCCAAGTTAGATCTGTAGATGTCTCAGTGGTCCGGTCCAGTGGTTGTTTCTATTGTAACCAGGACAGCATTGTATGTGCATCTTCATCACTTCTGGGGGAACCCTCAAAGTGACCCAGGGGCTTTCCCCACTGACAGAGTTGAACTGGTTTCTACCTAGGTTTGCCTCAGTGAATCCCCACTGCCACCGAGCTCAACATTGTTTTGTCTCAGTCCCCCCCCCCCAGAACTGCGACATCCCCCCCCCCAGAACTGCAACTTTTCTGCCGGAACAAGGTCGATACTGCTTCGAAGTGGGGAAGCATCGAAATGACACCTCATCCGTTCAACCAATCACGAGCCGCTTTTGTGGCATGCGCAGAACGGGAGAGTCGTGGCGGGCAGAAAGCGTATGTCACTGTAAACTGTCAACTGTAAAAACTGTAAAAAATGAATGCTCCCATTTCCCGTCGTAGCACAAGCGCCAATCACGATCGAGGAGTGAAACAGTCACTAAGATGATCCCGCCCACTTAGCTCAGTTCCAGGGGGGCCAACTCAGTTGCTGTGGGGACGGTCTGGAATCGCCCTCCACTGAAGGGAACCGAGTTGACCTTAGCTCCCTTCTGTAGTGGGGAAAGCCCCATAGGGTGGCTCCAAATATCTTGCTACCATAGAGTTTCCAGCAATTCCTAGAGCTACCATATATTATTTCTATGTTTTCCCCAGTAGTAACATAGCACTGCACACAATTCCATTGAAAAAAAATCTCCCACTTCCACTCAGAGTGGGGGTAGGCAGTGAGAGGCTACTGGCAGAACATCTCCCACAATTCCAGAAGCCCTTTCCAGCCCTACAGCTAATCCTAATCAGCTAGTGATATTTCTTATGAATTGTGAACAATTGCAATATCAAAACTAATTCACATCACCTTTATTGCATTGGGCTAAGACTAGCCACAAGTACAAAACACCTGTGCTTCTTGTCGAGAGTCGACATCAGTAAACTTTGATGTGCTCTCCTTTAAAAACACATACACAGGACTGCTGGTTTTAACATGTTGTAAGCCACCCTGCTGTTTCCCGGGGTGGTAAAAGAGGAATGGTTTGTGCGCGAAATGGGATTCAAAGCGGGATTGGAAGTAAAGTAATAGGGCTTTGTGCCTTCTCCGTGATCTACGACTTCTTTCTTAATTCTGTTACATTCAAGTGTGCTATTTTTCATTGTCATCTTTCCTGGAAACAGTTCTTTCAAAGCTCTGAATTTCTAGCATTGATTTGGTGGGGAGATGTTTAAAGGGTAGGGTTTCACTCCCCTGGGACAGGTGAAGCCGTACCTGGTTGGTGATATGCCTTCAACTGTGCTGTTTAATTCAGAGAGTGTTCTGTTGATCACAATATCCTGGGGTTTTTTTTCTTCAAATAATTCAAGTAGTTTAGGCAGGCTTGGTTCTCCTCTCTTCTCTCGTAGAAGAATAATAATAATTTGGATTTACACCCTGTCCTTCTGTCGTGTAAGAAGTCTCAAATTGGCTTACAAACTTCTATTCGGACCCCTTGTCACTCACAGATGCATCCAGAATGTAGACCTCAGTGCGGTTGAAATACATATAAGAGATAATGTGGTGACCTTCTCAAAAATGTGGTTAGGAGTGGTTAAGAGTGGTAGACTCTAATCTGGAGAACTGGTTTTGATTCCCCACTCCTCCACATGAACAGCTGGCACCAGAGGTGGGATCCAGCAGGTTCTCACCAGTTCCCGAGAGTGGGTTACTAATTATTTGTGTGTGCTGAGAGGGGGTTACTAATGGGGTCCGCTTTTTTCCACCTCTCCATGCCCTCAAGCCTCCGAGAGGTATCCTGCCTTTGAAGCGTGAAGGTTCCATATATATAGCAATTCGCATTAATAATGTCACTCCCTGAACTGGGTAGATCCCTTTCAGGTACTGCAATTCATGGATTCTCAGCCTTTCGTACCTTTTATCTCACCAGTCTCTATCAGAGAACCTGCGTGTTTCACCATTGCTGTGTTCAGATTTGTGAGTTGGGGCATTTTCTATAATGGATGATGATTTAGAAATGACCTGGTGCAAAAAAGATTTTTGAAGAATTAGGTGGTGGGAATTGGCTTACATGGGGGGGCATCCAACTCCAGGTTTTCCTTGCCCAGGGCTCGAGGTTTGCCCTAGGGTATACGCCTCTGCCCCCTTTGCTGAGGGGGGGCTGGCGAGGGAACCTCTTACTAAAATTTTTGGATCCCACCACTGGCTGGCACTAATCTGGAGAACTGGGCTTGTTTCCCCGCTCCTTCATATGAAGTGGCATGTTTGAAAAGTGTTGGAAGAAAATAGTGTACATCTGAAAGGCCTCAAATATCTAGTCCACATTCGAGGTCACAAATGCTGGTAGAATAAGGGACACACGTAGACTGATTAATGGCCTATGTTAGTTTTCATGGTTGGAATTTTTTGTTTTGCATTTATTTTAAAACGTAAGGGAAGGACAGTCTACAAATCTAATAAACAAACAAGCAAACCAACAATCAGGTTCACTAGGATGATTGGACTATCTGATCCTTAAGACCTGGAGATCAACCAAGTAGTAGCTAGTAGAAAACAAAAACAAAGAAAGGCAAAGAAACAAAAACCCGTGTGGCCACCAAGCAGTTTGGAATGAGTTCAGAACTTCTGCTGTCCTAGGGAACCAATCCTGAGATCAGCTCACCATCACAACTCCCACAAGTTCATCTGCCAGACTTGTTCACAACATATCAGAGAGAAAGCTCTGCCTTTACCCTAAGAACATAAGAACTAGCCTGCTGGATCAGACCAGAGTCCATCTAGTCCAGCACTCTGCTACTCGCAGTGGTCCACCAGGTGCCTTTGGGAGCTCATGTGCAGGAGGTGAAAGCAATGGCCTTCTGCTGCTGCTGCTCCCGAGCACCTGGTCTGCTAAGGCATTTGCAATCTCCGATCAAAGAGGATCAAGATTGGTAGCCATAAAGCGACTTCTCCTCCATAAATCTTTCCAAGCCACTTTTAAAGCTATCCAGGTTGAAAAGTGGCCACTCTCACTCCCTCCCTGTGGCAGCAATATTCCGAAGCACCAAGCACCACGTTGCGTGAAGAAGTGTTTCCTTTTATTAGTCCTAATTCTTTAAGCGTTTTTCAATGTAATATGCCCTGGTTCTACCCTGATGTAGTTTTCTATAGGATTGCTTACTCCGGGTTGGCAAATACCTGAGATTTGGAACATGGAGCCAGAGGAGACATGATCTGGTTTGGGAGGGAATTCAGCAAAGGCAATCAAGGGGGGAAAGCACCCAATGCACTGGTGCGTCCTCTGCCCCCGTCCCACCCTGGAACATCCCCATCCTGCCCTGGAATGCCCCTGTCGTGCCCCAGAACGCCCTCGCCATGCCCCTGCCAAACCCTCGTCACATCCCCACAGGGGTGCAGCATCAGCTTGAAGTCGTTCGCACCCCCTCTCCCTTGGAGCTACACCTCTGGAATTCAGTGGGGGGTATAATGCCATAGAGTCCACCCCTCCAGAGTGGCTTACATATTTTTTTTTCCCCCAGATAGACAGAGATCTCTGTCACCCTGGGTTCAGTTATGTCTTAGCCAGCGATCTCCAGCTACCACCTGGCGGTGATGCTAACGCAGGGGTGTCCAACTCTGGCACTTCAGATGTTCATGGACTACAGTTCCCAACTGGCCATGACAGTAGGGGCTGATGGGAATTGTAGTCCATGAACATCTGAAGTGCCAGAGTTGGACCCCTGTAATGCTAATGCCACTCTGCAGCTTACTGTTCAGAGGTTCTATACAGAACCAAATGCATCCAAATAAATGTTTTTAAGCTATGTATATTAGTGGCGTGGAGGTTAAGAGAGCACAAATTGTATGTAATCTGGAGGGGCAGGTTTGGATTCCCAGCTCTGCTGCTCGAGCTGTGGGAGGCTTATCTGGGGAATTCAGATTAGCCTGTAGCACTCCCACACCGCGCCAGCTGGGTGACCTTGGGCTAGTCAATACGGCTTCGGGCTCTCTCAGCCCCTCACCTACCTCACAGGGGTGTTTGTTGTGAGGGGAAAGGCGAGAGATTGTAAGTCTCCTTTGGAGTCTCCTACAGGAGAAAAGGGGGATATAAATGCAAACTCCTCCTCCTCCTCCTCCTCCTCCTCTTCTTCTAATAATAATAATGATGATGATGATGATGATGATGATGATGATGACGATGATGATGATGATGATGATGATGATGATGATGATAATAATAATGACTTCTCTTTTCAGTTCAATTTTTTGTGTGAAAAAATGCAGGACACTGAAGCATTTAGTTTATTGAAATTTATTTAGTAAAAAGTACTACAGTCCTCTGGAGTTCTTGCTGATGTATGATTGTGCCTGCGTGTAAAAAGAGGTCATTATGAGACGTTATATTAATTGCTTAAAAACGTTAACATATTGGGTCCGAGGGAACCTCTAGCTTTTGGTGCAGAGTGGCATTAGCATAATCTATTGGTTTACCTACCCACTGAGTGATATAGTGGATTCATCACCTGGAGGTCAACAGCCCTGGCATTAGAGACTATTATATCTTTCTATTGTCCTTTTCCCAAGCCAGAGTATGCCGTTCTTTTTCCTAATTTTTCTCCTCTTAACAACCCTGGTGAATTTTGACCTGTATCCAACAGCATAATCTGAAGATGGAAGGGCAGTGGCGTGCTTGGCTAGCTAGGGACGTAAAGGCTACTCCCATGTTCCTGAAGCCTTTAGTCATGGGGGGAACAGATCTCCTCCCAACGAGACCAAATGGGAAACCCTCTTCCTGCCCCACTACAAGCTGGGCATGTGTTTCCCCTTCTCAGTGCCCGGCTTCTGGAGGCAACAAGGGGAGCTGGAGCCCAACTATGAAATGGCCGTGAGCTTACCTCGTGAGTAAGGCGCTTGACTTACTCATGAGCAAACTATGCTTACGTGTGAGTAAGCACGGATCCTCATGCGGGGGGCACCGGGAGGGTTTTTTGTCTCTGGGCACCATTTGGCCCCGGTACGCCTCTGCGGAAGGGCAGTTATGCTCTTGAAAGCATGGGTGGCTACCTCACACTAAAGACTCCCTGTCCACTCCATTCTTCTCTCTTCTGATCCATTTTGGGGGGCGCTGTGAGCTGCCGTGGAACAACAGAATTGGAGGATATTGCTGTCACCTGTTCCAAAAACAAGCTCCAGGCTTGCCCAAGTTTGTGGGTGGTTGGGGATTTGAACCCAAATTTCTGCAGAGCTTATCCAACATACTAGTCTGACACTGGCTTTTTCTGCGAATTACCAGTAAGCGTCTTGAGAAAAGGGGGGGGGAAGCCAGGTTTTTCAGAAAACAAACTCTTGTTGGAGAACAAGGGCAAGAAGATTATGGGCGGAAGATTGTGGGAGGAGAAATAGGGAGGCATGACACTGACTGTGCCCTTAAATCTGGTAAAATCCCAGAAATGACACAGGTCTAGGGTTCTTTCCCCACTCACCGTTTGCTGTGTGCTAATCTCCCCGAGTAGCGCGGGGTCCACCTGCACTCCCCACTACGAGAGTGACAGCAGCGCCGCCCCAACTCTAGCTGCTCTGTAGCCTCAGCATGGAGTCATTCTGCTGCCTCAAAAGCGGCGCCTTTCGATGACCCAGCGAAGCCTTGAGGCAGTGGGGAAGCGGGAACACGACCCTCGTGCTAAAAAAGGTCCTGGACCAGGCCGATACCGACGTCATTTTAAAAGTGAAACAGCTGAGAGTCTCCACCAAAGCTCCATGGTTTCATAGAAGGCTTCTGGCCGATTCCTAGAGTTGGCTCTAGAAGTCACTCCCAAATGTTGGGACAAGTGTATCAAACTCACGGCCCACTCAGATCTTATGGACTACACTTCTGACATCATCCTGCCAGCATGACACTGGCAGAAGGGATGATGGGAAGTGAATCCAACATCTGAGAGCTTCAACTGAAGACCAACGCCCTATGGTTTAGGAGGCAGGAATGCAAGCAAGACATGCAAGGTGACAGAATCTGAAGGTTGGGAGATCTTCACCCCTGCCTAGGGGGGGCTTCTTGCAGACCTATCTTGGAACTATTCTTCGAGGAGTCCCTGTAGGTGTGTAAACATGTAAGCCACTCAGGAAGTCAGGAATCGGTCCCCGTTGACGCTACAATTGCTGACCCCTTGATCCAACTCTTAAGGCGAAAGCATGATAAAGGAAGAAATTCTCCTTTTGCTTAATGGGGACCATCGGCTTATTTCAATAAGCGACATAATGCTAGAAGGAGTTTACGCAAAGCTTGGAGAGCATCTTCCTTTAAGGAGGAGAGAGTAAAACAAACGAACCCAGCTGGGAAATATAAAGAGGAAAGAATAAACAACTTAGATTCGGAGTTTGGGGGGGCCAATCGTGGAAGGAGTGCATTTTTTTCCCTTGAAGATGCCACTCTAATAACATCTGAGGCAATTACATGCTTTTGTTGTATTGTAAAAACGCGCCGCTGTGTTATACAGCCTCCTAAAAGCTGCGGGCAGATCTGCATAGCTAATCCTGAAGTTGCTGTAAACAGCCAGTTGCAGTGTGCTGTTGATTCCACTAGAGGGTTCAGTTGTTCCTGCCTGACGAACCCTTTGCGGAGTTGCTGGGATCCAGCCTCAACTTCTTTTCTTGTCAGATGTCACAGTGTCGTAGTCCAGACACAAAAGTCATACCAGACTGAATCAATAGGAGCGGTTCTTAATAAATTATCTGGCAGCTGTTTGTTCCCCTGTTGTTATGAGGCACAATAGCTTAAAAGAGACCCACAGCACAACAAAACCAAATCAGTCCGACCCTCTACCTGTTTACTGTGAAGCAAACCCCACTGAACTGAGTTAAACGTCCTGCCAAATGCATATACAGCCCGCTAAAAGTTGTAAATTTAATCAGACCGGAGTTGGTCATGGAAGGTTCATAGTGGGTGTAGCCAGCATGATTGATTGATTGATTGATTGATTGATTGATTGATTGATTGATTGATTGATTGATTCATTCATTCATTCATTCATTCATTCATTCATTCATTCATTCATTATTCGTTAGATTACGATTGGATTCTGGTTTGCGTTAAGTTTGCGTTACCGTTAAGTTCATCTAAGATTAGATTCATTTGTTTATTTATTTATTTGTTTGTTTGTTTATTTGTTTATTTTTGAGTTTTTTTTCTATACTGCCCTATCTTCACAGGAATAAAGGCTGATGAACAGCAAATTAAACAACATACAGTTAAAACCATTTAAATCACAACAATCAACATATAAAACACAGCGTCCATAACAAAATCCCTATTTAGAGCCTTCCCCAAAGGGGAGAAGTGGGGTCCCATAGGTGGGTAGGGACCCTCAGCATAGAAAACTTAGAGTAGAGGTAAAAGGGAAGGGGAGGGAAGGGGAGAAGAGGGGAGGGGCACATCAGCCACTGGACACTCCAAAAGCAAAAGATAGTGGTTAAGAGCAGTGGACTCTAATCTGGAGAACCCACGTTTGATTTCCCACTCCTCACCCTATTCCTGCTGGGGTAACCTTGGCCTTACTCACAGTTCATTCATTCATAGAATCTCTCTCAGCCCCACCTACTCCTCACAAGGTGTCTCTTTTGTGGGAGAGGGAAGGGAAAGGAGTTTGTAAGCTGACCTTGAGTCTCCTTACAGGAGAGAAGGCGGGGCATAAACCCACATTCTTCTTTTCTTCTAGCTTAGGGACCCTTGGAAGAGTGTTCTGAGCTTTGTGTTTAGATCCCTCTCTTTACCTTCATTGAAGGTACAGACTTTCGGGACTCTCCCACACTGCCCTGTTCTAAAGCTTACAGACCAACTTTTCGGTAACGATTTAGTGATCTGCTAATAGATTTGATCTGTTGGGACAAACAAATAGGTTTCAGGTGATCCATCATAAATGTTGTTTATCATTCATTGTTTATATTGATGAGAGTTGTTGGCATCAAATATGGCAGTAGTTCCCTCAAGGTATCTGTACCAATTCGTTAGCCTTCAAACCTTCTCATAAACATTTTAAAAATATATATATTAAAATTAAAATTATATACATACATACATACATACATACATACATACATACATACATACATACATACATACATACATACATACATACATACATACATACATACATACTATTTGTTTGTTTGTTTGTTTGTTTGTTATTAAACTTATACCTCTGAAAAGTCCTCCCCGGAAATTCAAGTGGTTCACAACTGGTAAATAAATAAACAAGCACCATACATTTAATAATGGTGTACATTAAAACACAGCGTTCAGTCATAAAATAACATTTCAAAACAACAGATGACGTCCAACAGCTCACTCTAAGAGGGGAACAACAGCAGGGCCCCAGTTGTTGGGGGGCATCAGCAGCTGGCCTCCCCCAAAGCCCGACGGAATAGCTCAGTCTTACAGGCCCTGTGAAACTCATTAAGGTATATATACATATATACATATATCTGTACCAATTCATTAGCCTTCAAACCTTCTCATAAACATTTTAAAAAGATATATATTAAAATTAAAATTATATACATACATACATACATATATATACATATATACATATAAACAACAATGAAATCTCTAAATTAAAGTATATTGGGGGGTAGGTAGAAAGCTAGAGTGACCAGTATGTGAAGAGAATGGTATATGTATTATGTGTTGGCAGATCAGTTCTGACTTATGGCAACCCAATGAACTAATGCCCCCCTGCCCCAAAATATCCTAGGCCCAGACCTGAGCCCGGGCTAGTCTGATCTTATGAGATTGATCCTTTTTAGTGTATGGATGAGAGACTTCCAAGGAATACCAGGGTTGTGATCTGGAGGCAGGCAAGGGCAAGTCACTTCTGAAGCTCTTCTTGCTTTGAAACCCCTCTGATGCTCGTCATGTCAAGCAGAAACTACAATAGCATGTTAACGAGTCTCGGATCTCAAGTGGAAGGTTGTGGTTTGTTTAGTGATCAATCCACCTCATGTTGAGTGTTTCCTGCTTTTCCTGCTACCTTCAGCTTTTTCCTAGCATTATTGTCTTTTCCGGTGGTGTTACCGTCTTGTGGGACTGGGAAATGATTCTTAGATATTCTTTACAGGAGGAAAATGACACAGATGAACAGATGCACCAGAAATCCAGAATTAGCCCTGCACAGAATTATGCCAGTCTTCAAAACAATTGGGCAGGGTGCTCCTCTGTATGCTTGTGACTTGTGAGATGTGTTGTGAGATGTTGTGAGATCCTCTGTATGTTTGTGAGATCTGTACTTGTGAAGACTAGTAACAGCCAGTTTTGAAGGCTATGGAAATTATCATTAATAAACATATCAATTGACACGACATTATAGTGTTTACTAAAGTAGCCTGAACAGCCGAGCTTATCAAAATGGAAGCTAATTGGGTTGGCCACAGATGGCTATGTAAAAGGCACAGAGTTTGAAGAGTTTGGTTACCTTGCTTTTCTCAACCATAAAGAGTCTCAAAATGGCTTCTTCGTTCCTTCCTTTCCCCACAGGTGGGGTTGAGAGGGATCAAAGAAAACTGTGACTAGCTGAGGTCACCTGCAGGCTGCAAGTATAAGTGAAAAGAATCAAACCAGGTTCTCCAGTTTAGAGTCCACCTGGTTCTCCAGATTAGGGTGTGTGTGGAAGTGGGGTGGGAAGTGAATGGAATTAGAGCAATGAGGCCATGTTCATGACCATCATAATCTGATGGTGGCCCATTCTTGGAAATGTTCCCCTGATGAACTCATTGATCCATTCACTTGCGAGCGTCAGTGGATATTGCAAATGCGAAACAGCCCTAAAATTGCAATATTGAAGTCAGATAGCTGCTGCATCAGCTGGCATGAGCCAGTGATAGGCTGAACCTTTTCAAAGACCCGAGTGCCAAATTGCAACCCAAAACCCATTTATTTATCGCAAAGTGCCGCCAACACATGAATTTAACCTGAATCGGAAGTTTTAGTTTAGAAAAAAAAACAGTTGGCTCCAAAAGGTGTATTGTGTTACTCAGGAGGTAGCTTGGTGGTAATTAGGTGGCTTTGCTCTGAAGCAACCATGCAACTCTTCAATGGGGTGAATCGACTCTAGGAGGGTTTACTCAAGCAAACCCCTGTTGCCAGTAACAGAGCTTACTCCCCAGGTAAAGGATCAGCTTCCAGTTCTTCACTTGAAAGTCAGTGGGGTTGGCAGCTTTACAGGGTTACCTACACTGCTTCCCCACAAAACTAGGTCTTAGGTTTAATGCTAATAGCTCGAAGACCCAGCTGTCCAGGTCAGCCTAGATCTGTGGGGGGGGCTCTGCATGCCCACAGAGGGCTCTGTCATGTGCAGGAGGTGAAAGCAATGGCCTTCTGCTGCTGCTGCTCCCGAGCACCTGGTCTGCTAAGGCATTTGCAATCTCCGATCAAAGAGGATCAAGATTGGTAGCCATAAAGCGACTTCTCCTCCATAAATCTTTCCAAGCCACTTTTAAAGCTATCCAGGTTAGTGGCCATCTCCTCCTCCTGTGGCAGCATATTCCAAACACCAAGCACACGTTGCGTGAAGAAGTGTTTCCTTTTATTAGTCCTAATTCTTCCCCCCAGCATTTTCAATGTATGCCCCCTGGTTCTACCCTGATGTAGTTTTCTATAGGATTGCTTACTCCGGGTTGGCAAATACCTGAGATTTGGAACATGGAGCCAGAGGAGACATGATCTGGTTTGGGAGGGAATTCAGCAAAGGCAATCAAGGGGGGAAAGCACCCAGTGCACTGGTGCGTCCTCTGCCCCCGTCCCACCCTGGAACATCCCCATCCTGCCCTGGAATGCCCCTGTCGTGCCCCAGAACGCCCTCGCCATGCCCCTGCCAAACCCTCGTCACATCCCCACAGGGGTGCACGCTCAGTGCGTTGCGCACCCCCTCTCCCCTTGGAGCTACACCTCTGGAATTCAGTGGGGTATAATGCCATAGAGTCCACCCTCCAGAGTGGCCATTTTTTCCCCAGATGAACAGATCTCTGTCACCTGGAGTTCAGTTGTAATAGCCAGCGATCTCCAGCTACCACCTGGCGGTGATGCTAACGCAGGGGTGTCCAACTCTGGCACTTCAGATGTTCATGGACTACAGTTCCCAACTGGCCATGACAGTAGGGGCTGATGGGAATTGTAGTCCATGAACATCTGAAGTGCCAGAGTTGGACCCCCCTGTGCTAATGCCACTCTGCGCTACTGGCTAGAGGTTCTACAGAACCAAATGCATCCAACAATGTTTTTAAGCAATGTATATTAGTGGCGTAGGAGGTTAAGAGCTCGTGTATGTAATCTGGAGGAACCGGGTTTGATTCCCAGCTCTGCTGCCTGAGCTGTGGAGGCTTATCTGGGGAATTCAGATTAGCCTGTACACTCCCACACACGCCAGCTGGGTGACCTTGGGCTAGTCACAGCTTCTCGGAGCTCTCTCAGCCTCACCTACCTCACAGGGTGTTTGTTGTGAGGGGGGAAAGGGCAAGGAGATTGTAAGCCCCTTTGAGTCTCCTACAGGAGAGAAAAGGGGGATATAAATGCAAACTCCTCCTCCTCCTCCTCCTCCTCCTCTTCTTCTAATAATAATAATGATGATGATGATGATGATGATGATGATGATGATGATGATGATGATGATGATGATGATGATGATGATGATGATGATAATAATAATGACTTCTCTTTTCAGTTCAATTTTTTGTGTGAAAAAATGCAGGACACTGAAGCATTTAGTTTATTGAAATTTATTTAGTAAAAAGTACTACAGTCCTCTGGAGTTCTTGCTGATGTATGATTGTGCCTGCGTGTAAAAAGAGGTCATTATGAGACGTTATATTAATTGCTTAAAAACGTTAACATATTGGGTCCGAGGGAACCTCTAGCTTTTGGTGCAGAGTGGCATTAGCATAATCTATTGGTTTACCTACCCACTGAGTGATATAGTGGATTCATCACCTGGAGGTCAACAGCCCTGGCATTAGAGACTATTATATCTTTCTATTGTCCTTTTCCCAAGCCAGAGTATGCCGTTCTTTTTCCTAATTTTTCTCCTCTTAACAACCCTGGTGAATTTTGACCTGTATCCAACAGCATAATCTGAAGATGGAAGGGCAGTGGCGTACGGCGCTAGGGACATGGGCTACCCCATGTTCCTGGGCGCACACCTTTTGGTCACATGGGGGGAACCGGATGCTCCTCCCACGAGACCAAATGGGCAGCCCCTCTTCCCTGCCTACAAGCTGGGCATGTGTTTCCTTCGTGCCCGGCTTCTAGGCAGCAAAGAGGGGCTGGAGCCCAACTCGCAAGTAAGCGTAGCTTACTCGTGAGTAAGTGCGGCTTACTCATGAGCAAACTATGCTTACGTGTGAGTAAGCACGGATCCTCATGCGGGGGGCACCGGGAGGGTTTTTTGTCTCTGGGCACCATTTGGCCCCGGTACGCCTCTGCGGAAGGGCAGTTATGCTCTTGAAAGCATGGGTGGCTACCTCACACTAAAGACTCCCTGTCCACTCCATTCTTCTCTCTTCTGATCCATTTTGGGGGGCGCTGTGAGCTGCCGTGGAACAACAGAATTGGAGGATATTGCTGTCACCTGTTCCAAAAACAAGCTCCAGGCTTGCCCAAGTTTGTGGGTGGTTGGGGATTTGAACCCAAATTTCTGCAGAGCTTATCCAACATACTAGTCTGACACTGGCTTTTTCTGCACAGTACAAATAAAACGTCTTGAGAAAAGGGGGGGGGAAGCCAGGTTTTTCAGAAAACAAACTCTTGTTGGAGAACAAGGGCAAGAAGATTATGGGCTAGATTGTGGGAGGAGAAATAGGGAGGCATGACACTGACTGTGCCCTTAAATCTGGTAAAATCCCAGAAATGACACAGGTCTAGGGTTCTTTCCCCACTCACCGTTTGCTGTGTGCTAATCTCCCCGAGTAGCGCGGGGTCCACCTGCACTCCCCACTACAGGGGCGGCAACAACGCAGCCGCCCCAACTCTGCTGCTCTTGCGCCCCCTCAGCATGGGTCATTCTGGCGCTGCTCAAAACGGCGCCTTTCGATGACCCCGCGAAGAGCGCGAGGCAGTGGGGAAGCCCGGGAACACGACCCTCGTGCTAAAAAGGTCCTGGACCAGACGATACCGACGTCATTTTAAAAGTGGGGAAACAGCCTAGGAATCTCCATAAACTCCATGGTTTCCCATAGGGCTTCTGGCGATTCCTAGAGTTACCACAAGTCACTCCCAAATGTTAGAGCATAAGTGTCAAACTCACGGCCCTCCAGATGTTATGGACTACACTTCCCATCATCCCCTGCCAGCATGACACTGGCAGGGGATGATGGGGAGTGTAGTCCATAACATCTGGAGGGCTGTGAGTTTGACACCTGTGGTTTAGAGGCAGGAATGCAGCAAGACATGCAAGGTGACAGAATCTGAAGGTTGGGAGATCTTCACCCCTGCCTAGGGGCTTTGCAGGCCTATGCGGAACTATTCTTCAAGGTCCCTGTAGGTGTAAACATGGCGCCACTCAGGAAGTCAGAATCGGTCCCCACGTTGCCAATTGCTGACCCCGCAGTCAACTCTAAGACGAGCGCACGCATAAAGGAAGAAATTCTCCTTAGTAAAGGAGGCCATCGGCTTATTTCAGCAAACGACATAATGTGGGAAAGGGTTGCAAAGCTTGGAGAGCATCTTCCTTTAAGGAGGAGAGGCGTAAAACAGACAGACCCAGCTGGGAAATATAAAAGGAAGAATAAACAACCGTTCGGGGGGATTTGGGGGGCCAATCGTGGAAGGAGTGCATTTTTTTCCCTTGAAGATGCCACTCTAATAACATCTGAGGCAATTACATGCTTTTGTTGTATTGTAAAAACGCGCCGCTGTGTTATACAGCCTCCTAAAAGCTGCGGGCAGATCTGCATAGCTAATCCTGAAGTTGCTGTAAACAGCCAGTTGCAGTGTGCTGTTGATTCCACTAGAGGGTTCAGTTGTTCCTGCCTGACGAACCCTTTGCGGAGTTGCTGGGATCCAGCCTCAACTTCTTTTCTTGTCAGATGTCACAGTGTCGTAGTCCAGACACAAAAGTCATACCAGACTGAATCAATAGGAGCGGTTCTTAATAAATTATCTGGCAGCTGTTTGTTCCCCTGTTGTTATGAGGCACAATAGCTTAAAAGAGACCCACAGCACAACAAAACCAAATCAGTCCGACCCTCTACCTGTTTACTGTGAAGCAAACCCCACTGAACTGAGTTAAACGTCCTGCCAAATGCATATACAGCCCGCTAAAAGTTGTAAATTTAATCAGACCGGAGTTGGTCATGGAAGGTTCATAGTGGGTGTAGCCAGCATGATTGATTGATTGATTGATTGATTGATTGATTGATTGATTGATTCATTCATTCATTCATTCATTCATTCATTCATTCATTCATTATTCGTTCGTTCGTTCGTTCGTTCGTTCGTTCGTTCATTCGTTCGTTCATTTGTTTATTTATTTATTTGTTTGTTTGTTTATTTGTTTATTTTTGAGTTTTCTATACTGCCCTATCCCCGAAGGGCTCTGGGCGGTGAACAGCAAATTAAACAACATACAGTTAAAACCATTTAAATCACAACAATCAACATATAAAACACAGCGTCCATAACAAAATCCCTATTAAAACCTTCCCAAAAGGGGAGAAGTGGGGTCCCATAGGTGGTAAGGGACCTCAGCATAGAAAACTAGAGTAGAGTGGGGGAAAGGGGAGGGGAGGGAAGGGGAAAAAGAGGGGGAGGGGGCACATCAGCCACTGGACACTCCAAAAGCAAAAGATAGTGGTTAAGAGCAGTGGACTCTAATCTGGAGAACCACGTTTGATTTTCCCACTCCTACATTCCTGCTGGGTAACCTTGGCCTACTCACAGTTCATTCAGAACTCTCTCAGCCCCACCTACCTCACAAGGTGTCTCTTGTGGGAGAGGAAGGGAAAGGAGTTTGTAAGCGGCCTTGAGTCTCCTTACAGGAGAGAAAGGCAGGGTATAAACCCACATTCTTCTTTTTCTTCTAGCTTGGGGACCTTGAAGAGTGTTCTGAGTTTGTGTTTAGTCCCTCTTTACCTTATTGAAGGTACAGCCTGGGACTCTCCCACACTGCCCTGTTCTAAAGCTTACAGACCAACTTTTCGGTAACGATTTAGTGATCTGCTAATAGATTTGATCTGTTGGGACAAACAAATAGGTTTCAGGTGATCCATCATAAATGTTGTTTATCATTCATTGTTTATATTGATGAGAGTTGTTGGCATCAAAGATGGCAGTAGTTCCCTCAAGGTATCTGTACCAATTCGTTAGCCTTCAAACCTTCTCATAAACATTTTAAAAATATATATATTAAAATTAAAATTATATACATACATACATACATACATACATACATACATACATACATACATACATACATACATACATACATACATACATACATACATACTATTTATTTGTTTGTTTGTTTGTTTGTTATTAAACTTATATACCGTCCTCCCCCGGAGGGCTCAGGGCGGTTCACAACTGGTAAATAAATAAACAAGCACCATACATTTAATAATGGTGTACATTAAAACACAGCGTTCAGTCATAAAATAACATTTCAAAACAACAGATGACGTCCAACAAACTCCTCTAAGAGGGAAACAGCAGGGCCCCAGTTGTTGGGGGGCATCAGCAGCTGGCCTCCCCCAAAGCCCGACGGAATAGCTCAGTCTTACAGGCCCTGTGAAACTCATTAAGGTATATATACATATATACATATATCTGTACCAATTCATTAGCCTTCAAACCTTCTCATAAACATTTTAAAAAGATATATATTAAAATTAAAATTATATACATACATACATACATATATATACATATATACATATAAACAACAATGAAATCTCTAAATTAAAGTATATTGGGGGGTAGGTAGAAAGCTAGAGTGACCAGTATGTGAAGAGAATGGTATATGTATTATGTGTTGGCAAATCAGTTCTGACTTATGGCAACCCAATGAACTAATGCCCCCCTGCCCCAAAATATCGTAGGCCCAGACCTGAGCCCGGGCTAGTCTGATCTTATGAGATTGATCCTTTTTAGTGTATGGATGAGAGACTTCCAAGGAATACCAGGGTTGTGATCTGGAGGCAGGCAAGGGCAAGTCACTTCTGAAGCTCTTCTTGCTTTGAAACCCCTCTGATATCGTCATGTCAACGAAACCCCCCTGTCTTGTGTTAACAGTCCTGCTCGGATCTTTCAAGTGGAAGGTTGTGGTTTGTTTAGTGATCCAATCCACCTCATGTTAGGTGTTTCCTCTTTTCCTGCTACCTTCAACTTTTCCTAGCATTATTGTCTTTTCCGGTGAGTATTCTCGTCTTGTGGGACTGAAATGATTCTTAGATATTCTTTACAGGAGGGAAAATGACACAGATGAACAGATGCCAGAAATCCAAGTGTGAACCCTGCACAGAATTATGCCAGTGCGCTAAAACAATTGGGCAGGGTGCTCCTCTGTATGCTTGTGACTTGTGAGATCTGTTGTGAGATGTTGTGAGATCCTCTGTATGTTTGTGAGATCTGTTACTTCTTAGTAGAAGACTAGTAACAGCCAGTTTTGGGGCTATGGAAATTGTCATTAATAAACATATCAATTGACACCGACATTATATTATTTCACTAGTAGCCTGAACAGCCCGAGCTTATCAAAATGTGGAAGCTAAGCAGGTTGGCCACAGATGGCTATGTAAAGGCACAGAGTTTGAAGAGTTTGGATTTATACCTTGCTTTTCTCAACCATAAAGAGTCTCAAAATGGCTTACAAACTCGTTCCCTTCCTTTCCCCACAGGTGGGGTTGAGAGAGTTCAAAGAAAACTGTGACTAGCTGAAGGTCACCCTGCAGGCTGCAAGTATAGGAGTGAAGAATCAAACCAGGTTCTCCAGTTTAGAGTCCACCTGGTTCTCCAGATTAGGGGTGTGTGTGGAAGTGGGGGTGGGGGGGGGAAGTGAATGAGTCGAGCAATGAGGCCATGTTCATGACCATCATAATCTGATGGTGGCCCATTCTTGGAAATGTTCCCCTGATAGCTCATTGATCCATTCACCCACGGAAAACGTCACTGGATATTGCAAATGCGAAACAGCCCTAAAATTGCAATATTGAAGTCAGATAGCTGCTGCATCTCAGCTCGGCATAGACCAGTGATGGCGAACCTTTTCAAGACCGAGTGCCCAAATTGCAACCCAAAACCCATTTATTTATCGCAAAGTGCCAACACCGCAATTTAACCTGAATACGGAAGTTTTAGTTTAGAAAAAACAGTTGGCTCCAAGGTGTGTGTTACTCAGGAGTAAGCTTGGTGGTAGTCGGTGGCTTTGCTCTGAAGCAACCATGCAACTCTTCCAATGGGTGAATCACGACTCTAGGAGGGTTTACTCAGAAGCAAGCCCTGTTGCCAGTAACCGAGCTTACTCCCAGGTAAAGGATCACGCTTTAGTTCTTCACATGAAAGTCAGTGGGGTTTAACAGCGCTTTACAGGGTTACCTACACTACTTCCCCAAAACTAGGTCTTAGGTTTAATGCTAATAATCGAGCCCAGCTGTCCAGGTCAGCCTAGATCTGTGGGGGGGGGGCTCTGCATGCCCACAGAGAGGGCTCTGAGTGCCACCTCTGGCACCCGTGCCATAGGTTCGCCACCACTGGCATAGACTTTCTTACTTCAGATTAGTGTGATCATTTCTGGGATTTTGATGCAGTAGGCTAAGTATAGTATACTTTCTCCTCAGATGCAACTATGGAGTCAGGAAATATCAAGTGTCCAGTTTCCTGATGCAAATGTCTATGATACCCTCCGAGCTCAGATCAGCGCACACAAGGAGAGGCAGATAGTATCTCACTTTTTTTTTGCATGCAGAAGGACTCGGGTGATATGAAGAATTTTGACCTGAAACTACAGCTTCCACCTCTGGATAGGGAAACGCTTGGAGATTTGTGGTAGTGTAGTTTAGGAAAAGAGGGGGAGCTCATTGAGGGGTCAGGTGTCTCAGGTCAGGTCTGGGTTTCTTTTAGACTTTATAGCAGTGGTGGGATCCAAAAATTTTAGTAACAGGTTCCCATGGTGGTGGGATTTAAACAGTGGCGTAGCGCCAATGGGGCTGGGCGGGGCACGATGGGGGCATGGGCAGGCATTCTGGGGGCGGGGCATTCCTGGGCGGGGCTGTGGCAAGGACGCAGCCACTGCACCAGTCCTTGGGCAGGAAACGAATGCACGCAGGCGCAGGCTGCCACGCACGCCGGTGCACCTCCTGCTAGACTGCTTCAAGTTCTGCGTGCTACTGCTGATAGGAGGGGCGTATCTAAGGCAAAAATCACGTGGCAAAATCACCAATTAGTAACCCCCTCTCGGCACACACAAATAATTAGTAACCGACTCTCGGGAACCTGTGAGAACCTGCTGGATCCCACCTCTGCTTTATAGTATACCACAAAGTCTACCTCCAGGGGTAGTAACTTAGAGGAGGGCAGGGAGTTGTTCCTACTGGCAGGAGAGGACAGAACTCATAATAATGAATATAAATTACAAGCAGAAAGGTACCAGCTGGACATTAGGAAGAACCTTTTTTTACAGTAAGAGTAGTTTAGCAGTGGAAGCAACTGTCTAAGAAGGTGGTGAGCTCCTCTTCTCTGACAAGTCTTCAAGCAGCGGCTGGACAAACACTTGTCGTCATGGATGCTCTAGGCTGGTTCCACACTGAGCAAGGGGTTGGACTAGATGCCCTGTAAGTACCCTTCCAATTCCGTGACTCCATGATCTGTGCAGTCTGAAGATCAGTTATGATTCCAGGAGAACTGCCACAGGAGGTGGTGATGGCCACTAACCTGGATAGCTTTAAAAAGGGCTTGGACAGATTTATGAAGTCGATCTATGGCTACCAATCTTGATCCTCCTTGATTTCAGATTGCAAATGCCTGAGCAGACCAGGTGCTCAGGAGCAGCAGAAGCAGAAGGCCATTGCTTTCACATCCTGCAGGTGAGCTCCCAAAGGCATCTGGTGGGCCACTGCGAGTAGCAGAGTGCTGGACTAGATGGACTCTGGTCTGATCCAGCAGGCTCGTTCTTATGTTCTTATGTTCTTATGTTCTGAACTCGAACCTGCACCTGGAACGGTGGAGCTGGTCAACACAGGTGACATTGACCAAGACAGGCCAAAGCTTTGTTGCCACAGACAACAGCTTCATGTGTCCAGGGAGAGAGTGAACCATCTCAGGAGGAGCTTTCAAACCCTAGGTTAAGAAAGACAACCCAATTCTCTTGTTTCAGAGGAAAATCAAGTTCCTGACGGTTCTTCCTCACCCATCTTTCCTCAGCCTGTTGATTATTTCCGGCAGGGGGTCCTTTGCCCTCTCCCCTCAGCGCATGCTAATTCTAATGCTATTGCTCCTCCTCAGACTGTTTCCTCCCTTCAATTCAACTCTTCTTTTTTTCAACCGCAAAAAGTAGTGCTCTCCAAAGGTCAACTGCCCATTAAGGATGCTGTCCTATGTAGCTCCCAGTGTCATCTGCTAAGTCTAAACAACCTAAAATCCTCAAAAAGATCCAGAAGAGTTATTTGAACTATTTTACTTTAAGAACTGGAACGGATTCTGCTGAGCCACAAGTCACTAAGGTCGATTCCGCACTTGCATTATCGACCTAAATTCGAGCTGCGTTCGACCTAAGTGCTCCGCACAACCACTGGGATCGACGTGGCTTTGTACCAGCTTCGCCCCTTGTAACGGTCAAATTTCCGACTCCAGTTGGGAACTACGACTTTTTCAGAGAACCACGCTCGAACTCAGCTCGATTCCAGTAAAGTGAGGAATCTCTGGTGCCAGGAGTCCCCCATTCAGCCAATCACAGCTGAGTGTTTCGGGCATGCCTACAGCTGGCCAATCAAAAAACGGCACCTTTGTCCCTCCATTCCTGTGGCAGTTTTTTTATAACGTGTGTGGGGATAGATGGAACATGGCCTTAGACAGTAGCCAATCGGAACGGAGCAGCAAAGAGGCACAGGATGATTCCGCCCTCCAAGCTAGGATCAAGCTGGTTGCAGTGGGGAACAACAATGGCTTCGACCTAGGTCAGTACCCTTCTCAGGGAATTGGGTCGAACCTATTTTACTTGTGTGCAGAATCGCACTATGTCTAGGAAATCCTATGTAACCAGCCTAAAACTGAGCATCGTGAAGGCAACTTCTGAGTAGTACAGGTGGATTGTGAGTCTGAACTGAGATTAGATTACTGTATTATTTAAAACAGAGGTGTCCAACTCTGGTGCTTCAGATGTTCATGGACTATAATTCCTATCAGCCCCTGCTGGCATGGCCAATTGGCTGATGGGAATTGTAGTCCATGAACATCTGAAGTGCCAGAGTTGGACGCCCTGATTTATAACACTGGCCCTTTCCACACAACCAAAATAAAATGTACTGGGGATGTCTTTTTAAAAAAAAATCTCATTTTTTGTCTGGACAGGACAAAAAATGAAGCATCTGAGGAAAAGCGGTTTATTTCTCCTGCCCAATCAAAAAAGCTCTCCCTTTCATTTTTTCCCATTGACCATTTTGTGCTGCTTGAAACCTCCATTGTGCCTGCTATTCACTAAAGTTGCCCCAAACATTTCCTCTGCGTGCACTGTGCTCATGCTTCTTTCTAGTTCAAAAAGTACATGGCTCAACTCAGCACTCCCTGCTGAGTCTGGCAATATACAATGTTCCCATTTTTCAAAATGTGGGATGAGCTGTCTTTGAAAACACAAAAACACGATATGAACATCAGTCGCAATTTTCATATGGTATGTTCATGTCTTCAAAAACAGCTCATAAAAGAACTAGCCTGCTAGATCAGACCAGAGTCCATCTAGTCCAGCACTCTGCTACTCTCAGTGGCCCACTGAGCTCCTTTGGGAGCTCACGTGCAGGAGGTGAAAGCAATGGCCTTCTGCTGCTGCTGCTCCTGAGCACCTGGTCTGCTCAGGCATTTGCAATCTGAGATCAAGGAGGATCAAGATTGGTAGCCAGAGATTGACTTCTCCTCCATAAATCTGTCCAAGCCCTTTTTAAACCTATCCAGGTTACTTTTTGGACTAAAAAGAGGCAAGGGTATGAGGCATGCAGAGAAAATGTCCTGGGCAACTTTCACGCAATGGTGCTTTCAAGCAGCACAAAATGGCCAGTGGGAGAAAATGGAAGTTTTGATTGGGTGGGCGAAATAAGTCATCTCTTGTGCTCTGCACAGCAAGCAGGAGACAACTTTAAGCTGACTTAGCAAAAACAAATTGCTAGTGTAGTGTTTTCACACACAAAAACGGGTTGAGCAGAAATAACATGTCCTGAAGATACCTTGAGTAAAAACCTGTGTGGATTTCTTCCCCCAAATGCCATTTTTCCTGTCCCCAGGACATTTTATTTGTGCTCTGCCGAAAAGACCATTAACATGGATCACATAGATCTCAGAAGTACAAACTGCATCTTATGCCGTAGGGGACGGGCAGAGGTGGGATCCAGCAGGTTCTCACAGGTTCCCAAGAGTAGGTTACTAATTATTTGTGTGTGCCAAGAGGGGGTCACTAATTGGTTATTTTGCCACGTGATTTTTGCCTTAGTTACGCCCCTCCTCTCAGCAGTAGCACGCAGAACTTGAAGCAGTCTAGCAGGAGGTGCACCGGCGTGCGTGGCAGCCTGCGCCTGCATGCATTCGTTTCCCGCCCAAGGACCGGCGCAGTGGCTGCGTCCTTGCCACAGCCCCACCCAGGAATGCCCCGCTCAGCCCCATTGGCGCTATGCCACAGTTTGAATCCCACCACCATGGGAACCTGTTACTAAATTTTTTGGATCCCACCACTGGGGACGGGATCTACTCTGAGCTTCACTCGAGGAGAAAATGGTCCATTAACGTTAAGCCACAATGAAGACACAAAACTGTTGGCTAAGCATGAGCCGGGCATGCAGGTCCACATGCTGTTTTCCAAAGAGGGAAGCCACCATCTCTGTAAGCAATGATTCAGAGGAATTATATACATTGCTAACAAGGATATGTGCTTATGTAGAAAAAAGATCTACTGATGTAGAACTGTAATAACAGACAAGCACTTTCAACTGAAACCGAGGCTGCCTGTTTTCCATCTTTTTTATCTTGGTTGGGCCTGATTTCCTGATTCTATCATGGGCCCTGCCTACTCCCACCTTTCTTTTGGCCTTTAGATCGGGCACCTGTTTTAAACAACTTCTGTTTTAAATAACCTTTGTTGTTTTAATGTATATTTGTTGCTCGTAACTGCTGCATAGGTTTTAATGGGTTTAAGTTTTTATGTTGTTTTGATTTGCTGTCCGGTAGAACAGCCATACTGTGAGCCGCCTCAAGCCCTTTGGGGATGAGGCGGCCTATAAGCTTAATAAATGGATGGATGGATGGATGGATGGATGGATGGATGGATGGATGGATGGATGGATGGATGGATGGATGGATGGATGGATGGATGGATGGATGGATGGATGGATGGATGGATGGATGGATGGATGGATGGATGGATGGATGGATGGAAGATGGAAGAAAGATGATAGATAGATAGATAGATAGATAGATAGATAGATAGATAGATAGATAGATAGATAGATAGATAGATAGATAGATAGATAGATAGATAGATAGATAGATAGATAGATAGATAGATAGATAGATAGATAGATAGATAGATAGATAGATAGATAGATAGATAGATAGATAGATAGGTAGGTAGGTAGGTAGGTAGGTAGGTAGGTAGGTAGGTAGGTAGGTAGGTAGGTAGGTAGGTAGGTAGGTAGGTAGGTAGGTAGGTAGGTAGGTAGGTAGGTAGGTAGGTAGGTAGGTAGGTAGATAGATAGATAGATAGATAGATAGATAGATAGATAGATAGATAGATAGATAGATAGATAGATAGATAGATAGATAGATAGATAGATAGATAGATAGATAGATAGATAGATAGATTTGGATTCTCAGTGTTTTAATTGATGTGAGTATCAGTGTGTGTTGTTGTTTTTTAAATCCTTGGAGCCATGCTTGCAAGCTTCTTAGTCTACTTGTATTTTTATTTATTTATTTATTTATTTATTAGATTTATAAGCCGCCTCACCCCCGAAGGGCTTGAGGCGGCTCACAAAATAGCTGTTCTTTTAAGACAGCAAATCAACAAGTCATTACAAGAATACAACTTAATTCATTAAAACTTAAAAACTTAAAACTTAAACAGCAGTTACACAGTATCTCCATTCATCTGGTTTCATGAAGGCTGAGCAGTGGGGTGCTTAAGTTAAGAATTTCTATTTTGAGGGAAGGGCTGCCGATTCCTGAGAGACCTGGACATAGTTTCAAATAGAATTCCTTGACCTTCAGCTGCTAGATTCACTGTCTTACTTTTCACATGACTGTGACAATTGTATGATTAAATTTCATGTTACTGTCGTAACTGCACGATTTGAGTCTATAATCACACAGTACTGTTTCATGAGAACTGGGCAGTGTGGTGTAGTGGTGAAGAACAGAAGACTCTAACCTGGATTATCGGATTTGATTCCTCACTCCTACACGTGAGTGGGAGACTGTAATCTGGGTTCGATTCCCTACTCCTCCTTTTGAAGCCTGCAGGGTACCTTGGGCCAGTCATAGTTCTCTCAGAACTCTCTCAACCCCACCTATCTCACAGGGTTTCTGGTCGATTCCCAGCTTCAAAAGTGAAAGTGGAGGGGACCCCTGCTCCGTGTTCGGCGCGCTGTTTAAAAAACGTGTACTTCCGACCAGGATCCGAAATGACGCACACTGAGGGGTGGGAGAAGTGGCAGAATCGGGGTGACTGCATTGTCGCTGCGTTGTCACTGCTGGTGTAGTGGGGAGTGCTACAGGACCCCGGGGTATTTGCCGTGAGGAGCGCACATCTAATGGTGGGTGGGGAATCGACCTCTGTTGTGGTGAGAGGAAGAGAAACATTTTGTAAGCCACTTTGAGACTCCTTAGGATTGAGAAAAGTGAGGTGTAAACCCAAACACTTCTTCTTAGACTAGCCATCCTAAATGAGTAAAAGATTTGGGGGAAAAAGCTGTTTTGCACAACAAGCCTTTTAAATGGCAATTTCATTTATAATTACTTTTTTTGGCAAAGCAGTCAATTATAAAAAGATTGAGATTGACTAAAAGCTCAGTGTTTGTTTTTGATGAGGAGGTGAACTTCTGGTCTTGAATCTCTCTCTATTTATTCCCTCTGCCTTTGCTAATCTTCTCTCCAACTGGGTACCTGCTGTAGTGGATGAGAAAGCTTTGGGGGAAGAGGAAATGGAAAGGCAATGGTACAAAGTATGGATAATAGTATTTATTAATGCATGCAGAGAACTATTAAATTAAAAAAATTAATAGAGGTCAAAAGCCAACTTCTAATTTTCTTCAGGCAGAAGAGAGAATTTTATTTAAAAGGTACCCATAGAGAAACTTTCCACATTTTGCTTGATGTGCCAGAAATAGAGGCATCATCTTGACATCCAGTTGATGTCAGAGATGAAAAGGAGGGGGAAAATGAAATTAACACTGAGCAATGTGAACGAGAAACATTTATGAAGAGTACAAGGAAGCCCCACGTGATTCTCGGGGGTCGCTTCCCAACTTTTGCTGAGGTTTAACAGAACACGAACTGGCAGAAATTCTCTTTGTAGGCCCAGTTTTCCATTCCCAGCAAGCCTGAACTTGTGTAGAGTCTGTCAGGCTCTCGAACGTGGAAATAACAGAGACCGTAGGAAATTCCTAAAGCAGTTTATTTCTAACAACACGTAGAGTAACAATAGAAAGCTGAATCTAAGCTCTTCAGCTTAGATCTAGAGATTATATCCTTCAAACCCCCCCCCCCATTTGTCCCACAACAAATGTGCCTTACAATTTCTGGCATTTTACTTTCCTGGGCTTCAAGGAACCTGGGGGCCGGAGAACCTGGGGTGGAAAGGTTGGAAAGAGGAAGCCAGAGGAGAGAGTGTACGTCATCAGCGGGAGTAATTGGAGGGTCATAGGCTGCCCTTGTCTTGGCAACAGGACTGCTAGAACCTGGTGGAGTTTTTTTCCCGCCCATCTCTGCACTAGATGCCTTGTTGCAACCTGGGAATCCCCACATAGAATTGAATGGAGAAGGGTAGAATGGCAGGTGGTACATTTTTTCTGGCTGATGAGATCAGAAAAAAAATGTCAGATTCGGTTAGGCTTTTTTTTTTTTGAAGGAGGAGGAGGCTAGGTATGCATGCTGCAATCTTACCACACATGACCATGTGTGGGCTCTCAAACGATGGGAGATAACCAGAGGCAGTAGGAAGGTCACAAGCAGTTTGTTTCTACTGCTTGGCATTAAGAGTAACAAAAGAAAGCTGAATCTAAGCTCTCCAGCTTAGATCCAGAGATTATATCCTTCAAAACCCCAGCATTTGACCCGCAAATGAAACTTACAGTGCAACATTTGCACTACAGAGCTTCAAGGAACCTGGCAGGTCGTTAGCACCTTCTTGCAGGAGAGCTGGAGCCAGGGAGTTGCCAGGAAGGGAAGAGGGAAACAGAAAAGCATTTACAGGAAAACATTTGCAATTCTTACACAGCAAGACATCTGGGCACTGACAGGCCAGGTGCTGGCAGAGTGGGTGCCCTTTAATCCGTGAGAATCAGTGGACTTCAGCACACCTATCTCTGCATAGGAGAGCAAGCAAGGTATTTGTTATTGACAACCTTTCAAACCAAGCTTCTGGAAAGAAGTCATGAGCCTAGCAATACTCAGTTGGTAACTCATTTGGGACAGGAACCTGGTTCACCCTGGTTTGAATGAGGATTGAAACTGGACTCCTTTTCTGTCACCTGTTTCACATATGGGAATGGTGGACCTACTTCTGGTTTAACAGAATTTCCTTTGGAGAGTGCAGAAGACTTTCGCACAACTTGACCTCCAAGTGTTTGTAATTGCCTCTCAACCATAACTCTTCTCAGTAATACTGAGTTAGCCAACTCTGTTTCTGAACAGAATTCTTCCAGTTGATCCTGAATGTTGTTGTATGCCCGTATAAATCGCATCCTCTCCATTTTTGCTTGGGTATGTACCTCTCACACAGTAGTGACAGAACTTCACTCCTATACTTGCAGCCTGCAGGGTGACCTTCAGCTAGTCACAGTTTTCTTTGAACTGTCTGAACCCCACCTGTGGGGAAAAGAAGGGAAGGAGTTTGTAAGCCATTTTGAGATTCTTTATGGTTGAGAAAAGCAAGGTATAAATCCAAACTCTTCAAACTCTGTGCCTTTACATAGTCATCTGTGTTTTTAATGGTTCAAAATAAGATGTTGCTGTCAGAGGGAGAAAACTAGTGAATAGGTCTGCTAATTGATTTAAAATAAAGCTTGTACTGAGGAAAATAGACCACGTGATTGTTCTGATTGGCTGTCGCTTTTGAGTGGCAGCTGCAAGCAGCCGTGGGCTTGCCCGGTGTCCCGCGTTCTGATTGGCTGTTGTTATTGAATTGCAGCTGGAATGAACGTCAGGTGGGGAGTTGAGACCGCTGGGCGGGACAAGATAAACCACTCCTACTCCTGATTGGTTTTTGCCCAGTATAGGCACAAGCAGGGTCATACCAGGGCTTTTTAAAAGAACCTCCAAACTGGCAATTTTTGAAAATCCTGGGCTAAGGTTAATATTGCGGGGCAACTCCGGGGGAGACCCTGTGCAGCTTCGGTAACCCTGCGGAATTCCTGACTGCACAGGAATATTTTCTGTGCTCACCCTGGGGTATTTTGACCATGCAAAAATGGCTTAAGTTAGACAATCAAAATGTCAGTAGCCAGATTCTGGCAGAGAATGTCACCATAGCTCCAAATATTGACGTTTAAAGTATACTCCCCCTACCTTGAGGTTTCCCTGACCTACAATCTGCAATGCACGTGGTGGATACAGAGAAAACCTCTGTTAAAAAGGCAGAAGAACTAGACACCAGTACTGTAGTATTCATCCAAATGCCACTTCACATTTCAATAGCATTCATCATTTCTGAGATAATATATAACAGAATTCAAAGCATTTCACAGAGTATCTCAGGAATCTTTGCATCTGTAAGGCAAGTCTGTACTACCCACATATTTCAGAGGGTAGGAGAGTATCATTTCCAGAACATAAATCCTTGCTGAATGTCAACATTTAAATCAGGAATTTCCTTGTCACACGGTTCAGTCTGTTTGTCATTGGATCCTCAACGTGCCAGTGTGGTGTTGTGGTTAAGAGCAGTGGGCTTCAGTTTGGAGAACCGGGTTTGATTCCCCACCCCTCCACGTTTAGTGAACCGAATTTGTTTTCCCACTCCTACATTCCTGCTGGGTGACCATAGGCACAGGTAGCTCAGAACTCTCCTTAGCCCCACCTACCGCAAAAGGTGTCTGTTGTGGGGAGAGGAAGGGAAACAAATTTGTAATCCACCTTAAGTCTCCTTACAGGAGAGAAAGGTGGAGTACAAATTCAACTCTTCTTCTTCAACCTCACTGGTTCTGCAAATACTTTTGCAGTTTTGAAAAGGTTAGTGGCTGCCTCTACAAAATGGCAGCCTCCTTTGGTGCTAATTGCAAAATGGCGGCCACAGTGTGTTGCTAATTACAAAATGGCGGCCACAGTATGGTGCTAATTACAAAATGGCTGCCACAGAGGCAAGCTAGTCACAAGATATTGGGAAGATATAAGCCAAGCATCATCCTACAACTGAGGCGGATGCTTCCAAATGGACATTCCCTGCAGATGCTAAAATATTCTTCTTTGCTTTGGGAGGAGCTGTTGGGTCCAGGTTGGGAATTTCCTGTAAGTTTGGGAATGGAGCCTGGAGGAAACAAAATGTGGAAAGGGGAGGAAGCTCAGTGGGGATGCAAAACCATAGAGTCCAACCTCTCTAGAGTTTAAGTTGCTATTTCCTTCAGGAGAACTGACACTTGCAGTCTGGAGATCAATTGGAAGAAAATGTTAACAGAGAGAAATTTTTCTCTCTTTCTCACAATACTAGAACCAGGGGGCATCCATTGAAAATGCTGGGGGGAAGAATTAGGACTAATAAAAGGAAACACTTCTTCACGCAACGTGCGATTGGTGTTTGGAATATGCTGCCACAGGAGGCGGTGATGGCCACTCACCTGGATAGCTTTAAAAAGGGGCTTGGATAGATTTATGGAGTAGAAGTTGCTTTATGGCTACCAATCTTGATCCCCCACCTGATTGGTATCTGTTTTGTATATAGTTGGCACAGAGAACTCAGAGGAGTGTGCCTGCAAACACCTGTGGTCTGGCGAAGCACTTTGGTAGTTGTAGCAATAAATAGAACTTCTGCACCGTCGACTGTGTGTCTGTCAGTTGTTTCTGCATTGCATTCTGCAAAGTGGCCTACTCTCAAGTAACCGCTGCTTCAACAAACCTTACCCAACAGCTGCATTTTGTGGAGTTTAGTGGCTTGCAATGAGAGGGAGAGGCAGCAACATTCCATTTCTTCCACTGAAAAAATTTAGCCTGAATCCCGGGCCGGGCCTGTGCTTCAACTTTGAAGGTGAAGCCGGTATAGGATTTATAAGAGTTGTGAAATTGTCACCAGTCATTTTGGATTCTCATCAGCGAGTGCATTATTGTTAAGGGGGTGATTTTCACTGAACCCTAGCCTTCTGCACAGTCCTTTTATTTTCTTAGTTTGCCGGATAAAATCTATGGAACATTGCCTCTGGTCCCCAAGCCACCATTATGGTTGACCTCTTCCTTCTAGAAATCCTGGCTCCCTCCTCCTCCTGCTCAGTTTTACTGCTCTTAGAAAAGTATGTAAGATATATGAGAATAGGAAGTACTACCTAGACCTTCAAAACCACCTGCTGGGTTGAGAGCAACTTCCTCTGGTGCAAAACAGTCTGGCGGAGTGAAGGATTCTCAAATGGTAATTCATAAAAGAAGAGTTTGGATTTTGTACCTCACCTTCCCTTCATCTTCCCACAACAGAGGTTTTGTGAGGTAGGTGGGGTTGAAAGAGTTCTGACAGTTCCAGCAGGCTTCATGTGTAGGAGCAACAAAACAATGGATTTGCCGCCGGTGGATGCAGTGGGCAAAGATGGATTTAAATGGGAATCAGATTCATGGAGGAGAAGAAGAAGAAAAGATTGTTTTTATATCCCTTTAAGGAGTCTTAAAGTGGATTACAAACTTCTTCCCTTCCTCTCCGCACAACAGAAAACTGGTGAGGTAGTGGGGCTGAGAGAATTCTGAACAAAGTGACTAGCCCAAGGTCACCCAGCAGGCTTCATGTATAGATTAGGGAAACAAACCTGGGCCGTTTCTGCACAGTCAAAATATCCTGGGTTGAGCAAAAAAACCACATCCTTGTGCAGCCGAGAATTCCACACGGTTCCCAGTGCTAAAGCAGGCCTGCCCCAGTGTTGCCCTGCAATATTTCCCTTACCCCTAGAGTTTCAGAAATCACCAGTTTGGAGTGGTGGGGGTTAAAAAAATCCCAGCGTGACTCTGCTTGGGCCTGCTACCATGCAAACATCAATCAGGAGCAGACCCGATTTATTTTTCCCGCCCAGCTGCCTGATTTACCTACCTGACATCCATTCAAGCTGCCACTCAAAATCAACAGCCAATCAGAACGTGGGACACCGGGCATGCTCAGATCTGCTTGCTGCTGCCACTCAAGAACCTGGGAGAAAATGGGCTGCTTAGAAGCCTGCCATGAATTCCAAGCAGAACCCACTAACTGCGACTATTTCAGGGTCATAGATGAGTAGTTTCCTTATGGCCATGTGTACTGTAACCTATCATGTGTTGATCACTTGTACACAAAGTGTCTTGTAATCAATTGTAATAATCATTTGGTCTATTTTCCTCAGTACAAGCTTTATTTTAAATCAATTAGCAGGTCTATTCACTAATTTTCTCCCACTGACAGCAAAATCTGATTTTAAACCATTAAAAACATGGATCGATTTCTTCCATTTCCACAGCACGTACACAAAAACACCAATCAGGAGCAGACCCAGTTTATTTTTCCCGCCCAGCTGCCTGATCTCCCTGCCTGATGTCCATTCAAGCTGCCACTCAAAATCAACAGTCAATCACAATGTGGGACACCGGGCATGATCAAATCTGCCTGCTATGTAAATACAGAGGTCCTGTGGTCATGTGAAACAAAATGGAGTATTACATCCCAGTCCCAACTCGCCTCCTGGAAAGAAGCGGGGAGTCGTAAGGAGGAAGAAACCAGGATACAATGGACCTGGTATGTAAGATCCCGGTTCTAACCTGGTTTAATTGTGTCGTGCGGAAACGGCCCTGGTTCACCAGATTAGAGTCCACTGCTCATGTGGAAGAGTGGGGACTCATACCTGGTTTTGCAGATTAGAGTCCACCACTCTTAACAGCTACATATAAGAACATAAGAACATAAGAACAAGCCAGCTGGATCAGACCAGAGTCCATCTAGTCCAGCTCTCTGCTACTCGCAGTGGCCCACCAGGTGCCTTTGGGAGCTCACATTCAGGATGTGAAAGCAATGGCCTTCTGCGGCTGTTGCTCCCGAGCACCTGGACTGTTAAGGCATTTGCAATCTCAGATCAAAGAGGATCAAGATTGGTAGCCATAGATCGACTTCTCCTCCATAAATCTGTCCAAGCCCCTTTGAAAGCTATCCAGGTTAGTGGCCATCACCACCTCCTGTGGCAGCATATTCCAAACACCAATCACACGTTGCGTGAAGGAGTGTTTCCTTTTATTAGTCCTAATTCTTCCCCCCAGCATTTTCAATGGATGCCCCCTGGTTCTAGTATGGTGAGAAAGAGAGAAACATTTCTCTCTGTCAACATTTTCTGCCCCATGCATAATTTTATAGACTTCGATCATATTCCCCCTCAGACGTCTCCTCTCCAAACTAAAGAGTCCCAAACGCTGCAGCCTCTCCTCATAGGGAAGGTGCTCCAGTCCCTCAATCATCCTTGTTGCCCTTCTCTGCACTTTTTCTATCTCTTCAATATCCTTCTTGAGATGTGGCGACCAGAACTGGACACAGTACTCCAAGTACACAAAGCTGGAGAGGTCCATCAGTGACTATTGCCACCTGAGGAGGGGAGAAAGCAGTCTGAAGGTGCAGAAGGAGTCACAGAAAACCTTATTGTGTGGGTGAAATTTAACCACAGCTGTTTTATTGGCGTGCTGCTAAAAGGAAGTAGAGGCGCAGCATAGGAGACAGATCCGGCACTGGGCAGCATGTCCACTGTCCTCCAGTGACCACTGGGCTGCACATCTGCTGTTCACCAGTAATAACTTTCCCAAAGCCTGATGCATGGGGGGAAACACCAACGCCCAGAGCAGAAAGATAGTGGGAGCCATTCGGGCACTGGTCTCTGGATGAACTCCCCTTGCTGGCGGGGGATGTGAGCCACCAGCAGCCGCCGCCTGGGCATGTGGTTTGCAAGCTTGCTCCACCCCCTCCACCAAACGCGGAGGGCCGGCACGCAAGCTCCTGAACGGATCAGTCCCCATGCACAACCCACCAGGCTGGGACAGATGAAATGCAAATAACAACATCACCGTAAGCAGAATGCCAACAACAAAAATCTCAGACTCACAAGGGAGGGAGGGAGGGAGGGAGGGAGGGAGGGAGGGAGGGAGAATCAGTTAGCACTCAAGCGAGAAGAGGCGTGGGATGGCCTGGCCTGCCGCCGCCCTGTCTCCTCCAGGCATGTCACTTGCTCACACTGGCAGCGGAACAGCCCAACCCCATGCAGGACTGGATGCCAGCGCTGAGCCTGCCCCTCTCCCTGCCCCACCCCCAGACAGCAATGGGGGCCAAGGTAAATCTCAGCCACTCTCTATCTATGGTGAGTAAAGGCACTCCCCATATTAAGGACAATTGGTTGGCCACTGTGTGAAACAGAAAGATGGACTAGATGAATGACCCAGCAGGATTATTCTATTCTGAGCCCTTTCGGGGGGGAGTGGTTTATTTAGTTGGATGAAACAACAACAACAACAACAACAACAACAACAACAACGAAGCACTTGAAACATCTTCAAGTTGACAAAATTAACATTGGTCAAATTCAGAAGGCAGCCCTGCTGGGATCCCCTAGGCTTACTACTGCTATGCATAACTTCCTGCGGCCTCTTCTGGCTGAGGCTCGAATTGTAATGAAGGCCAACAACCAGCTAAAGATCTGGCAGCTGTGAAATCTACAATAATAATAATCATCATCATCAATTTTATTGAAAGCCATAGGCCATTACAGTATTACAATATTGTTACATTACAACTTCTGAGCCCACTTGTTATTCCAACAGGTAAGAAAAAAAAGAAAAAAAAATCACTAAAAATCCATCATTGAACACTAAATCTTTCCCTTTCCCCCCTACAATATGTCTGAATTGTATTCCCACCTAACTTAAACCAGTTTAGGTTTGATCATTTGCTTTATTACATTGTTGGAGCGAATCTTTGTAGCTGCCAAGGCGAATAGGCCAACCCTATAGGATATATAGGGATCCAAAATCCGCAAGGAGAAGGTATAATTTGTCTGAGTCATAATATACCTGGGACAGGGATACAACTAAAACTAATTATTCAAAACTTAGCCCCTAGGCTCTCCATGCGTACAGGGGGCAGTTCTAGAACATAATGAGGTAAATCCTCTTACTTCTGCCTGTTTGCAGATACAAATTAGATTTGTTCAGCTGGTATTTTGGCATATCTGCCTTCTAAATAATTTGTTGGCATTGTTTGAAATCGCAATGCTGTCATAGCGTTCCTTATCTTAAACTGAGTAATGCCAGCAAGATAGGGGGCTCTGTGATGATCCTTTTTAAGGTGACTAAATAATAATAATAATAATAATAATAATAATAATAATAATAATAATAATAATAATAATAATAATAATAAAGATCTGGCAGCTGTGAAATCTACCATGATGATGATGATGATGATGATGATGATGATGATGATGATGATGATGATGATGATGATGATGATGATGATGATGTTCACATTCATTCACACCCTTCTTGGGTTGATTTCACTTTGTATTACCCTGAGGAATTCTCTGCAATAATTTTAACTGTTGTCTCACAGTGGCCGAAGTCTGTAAACTGAACTCATGGTTCAATGTGAAGTTTTATCTTATAATTTTAACCGCATCTTATATTGTTTTGTTTCGTATGCCAATAAAGGCTTATTGAATTGACTGAGGAATTCTGACCAGGTTATTTAGAGCGGAAAGGTGGTGGCAGTTCTTTTGGGGACAGAATTGCATTCTGTGACACCCCCCCCCCCCATCAAAGTGGGAATGTTTGAGGGCCAGTTTATCAAATCAACGACAGCAATTGATCAAGATTTCAGGACTTTACCACTTCAAGCTGCAGGAGAAGGGTGTGTTTGCGTGCACGTTTGAACGCTCGCCTGTATTTTTTTTAAATGCTCTGCATATAGAAAGATATATATATATATATAAACCTTTAATGGCATAATTAAAACAGCAGCAATATACCAGAAAAATGGCGACCTCAGTGTAATGATACAATCTCCAGTACAGTTATAACCGTTTGCTGATGACAGAGCACAAAAAGTTAGCCAGCGCTTCCAATACACTTGCAGAACCACAATCCAACATCGTTACCACAATTGATAGATTAATATTATCAATGGGGGGTTTTAACCACGGGTTTAGATATTTATTCCTGGCTAAACTGTGTAACGGGCAGTGTAATATCACGTGTTGGATTGATTCTTCGTAAGCTGAACTGCAGGGACAAAATCTTATATAGAAAGATAGAAGGATGCAGTAGTGCCTGGTTTTAGAACACTCTGTATGCCTGAAACATTTTTTTTTAAAAAAATGAGATTTCTCCCCCTGCAAGCTCATACTATGGTCTCGGAAAAGTGTCGTCACTGACTTCCGCGAAAGGTATCACAGGCAATCTAGAGGTCATCTTGCCAAGGGTAGAACTGTAATATGAAATGAAATATAATATTCTGGGTTCTGAACGTTTGCTTGCTCTGCAAAATATGTATTGCGAGGATAAGCGGTGAATCAGACCCAAGACACAGTAGAAAGTCATTCCGGGACCAATTCTGAGGTAAGTTTTTCCTCTGCCGAGCAGCACATGTGAAACAGTTCCATCCGGAAAATTCTGAGCAGGGAAAAGCAAGACCCATGTCCCCAATAGGACTTGGCGTTCTGCCACAATATTTTCATTAGGTATTTTTTCCCTGTTGAAAAATATGGCTAGGCTTGCAATCCACTTATTCTAAAATGGAATTAAGAGGACAGTTTTTACCTGGCTGAGACATCTGAATGAGTCGTGCCCCTAGACTATTGAATAATGAGACTCAGTGTTTAGATGATTTCTTTATTATGAAACAGTCTTCTTGAGCTAGAACAGAAAGATAGAATGCAAGTTGATCCGCAAGGATCAGTTCGTTTCCGCATGGCAAAATTATACCTGTGTAGCACCGATTCCTGACAATCCTGGTCTGTTTAATCCTGGTTTTTCTGTTCACATGGCTGTCCATTTTGTGAAGGAATCCAGTGAAGACTGGGAGAAAATACTCTAATTTCTTTCGCACAAGCCAGGGTCTTCTGTATTTACATTGCAAGCTCATCTGAGTGTAACCCCATGGTCAGAATGGGTTGACCCAGAAAGGGGTGGAGACTCAAAGCAGCAGAAGGCTGCAGAGCTCTTTGGAGGAGACAAGGCTACCAGTCTCGGACCTTGATTTCTACAAGCCCTTAACACCTTGTTAAGGTAACTGCAATGTTGTTGGGAACTACTGGGAAGGTGGTAGTTTATTTTTGCTATGTTGTAAATGTTGGAGTTTATTGTTTCAGGGGTTTTTTATGTTTGTAATGGGTGAGAGTTCTCATGGAAACCTTCATCATGTTGAATCCTGTTCATCAAGCCCTTGGAGTCTTCAGGAGCCAACCCACTTGCAAAGAAGAATTGGACTTGGCAATATCAGAAGACTGTAACTAGAAGGACTTGAAAATGCAACCTGAACAGGACCTTGAAGTGTGATGTTAAATGTTGATGTTATATGTTAAGAAAGTAAACCATTTTGTTTTTAAAAATTGTTGTTGCAAACTCATTCCAAGTTCTGCCCCACAGAACCCACAAGTTGAGGTTACATGAGCATGCCCAGTGTCCCACGTTCTGATTGGCTGTTGTTTTTGAGTGGCAGCTTGAATGAACATCCAGAGGGGAGGTCAGGCAGCTGGGTGGGAAAAATAAACTGTTTCTGCTATTGATTGGTGTCTGCACCGTAGCAAGCTCAAGCAGACTCCCCCAGGATTTTTTAAAAGAACCACCAATTTGGTGGTTTTTGAATTACCTGGGATGAGGGAAATATTGCAGGGCAAACCCACTTTAGGACTGGGAACCATGTGAACATCTCGGCTGCACAGGGATATTTTTCTTGCTCAACCCAGTATATTTTGACCATATGGAAACGACCTAAGAAAATACTGAGACCTTTGGTGATAGAAGGACATTTCTGATCTTTACCCTGCAATGCGGACAGTGGTTGAGAAGCTCCTTGAAGTTTTTACATCCATCTTGGTGGTCACCCAACTTTGCTCCGTGCAAAGAAATTGATTCCAGGTTACTTAAACATGGTGATTTAAGACTCTGGCTAAGTGATTTTAAACAAGACATTTGGGAACTGGTACTACTTCATCAAGCTTCTCAATCACACAAAGAATTTACTGAATGGCGAGGGAGTTATTAAAGGTGGTATCCAAAATTCTGGCTAAATGACTATCATAATTTGAAAAGCTGGTTTCACTGGGTCACATTCATCAATTTTATTGAATACATTAAACTAAAACATTTTAATTGGGATTTTAAGCAAATGTGCCACTAATTGTTACTGTTTTGAGTTTAATTGTTTGTTATGCTCCGTAAGGCATCATGCAAACTGCTGTTCTGAATAATGCTTTCTATGTGTGTGTGTGTGTGTGTGTGTGTGTGTGTGTGTGTGTAACCCCCATGCTCAGAATGGGTTGACCCAGAAAGGGGTGGAGACTCAAAGCAACAGGAGGCTGCAGAGCTCATGTAGTTTGGAGGAGACAAGGCTACATAAGCCCTTAACACCTTGTTAAGGTAACTGCAATGTTGTTGGGAACTAGTGGGAAGGTAGTTATTTTTTGCTATGTTGTAAATGTTGGACTTTATTGTTTCAGGGTTTTTGTGGTTGTAATGGGTGAGAGTTCTCCTGGAAACCTTCATCATGTTGAATCCTGTTCATCAAGCCCTTGGAATCTTCAGGAGCCAACCCACGTGCAAAGAAGAAATGGACTTGGCAGTATCAGTAGACTGTAAATATATGGACTTGAAAATGCAACTTAACAGGACTGTAATGTGTTAAATGTTAAATGTTAAAAGTGTTATTTGTTAAGAAAGTAAACCATTTTGTTTTAAATTTAGTTTCTTTGCAACTCCTTCCAAGTACTGCCCCACAGAACTCACAAGCTGAGGTTACATGGATACACTCACACATATGTACATGCATACATATATGCTGTTCCTAATATCTATATACTAGATTACAGATACTGTGCCATTATATTTCACTAATTCATACACACACACACACCCAGACACACATAATTAAAAGATTGTGCTTATAAGAATACAGAATACAAAATAAAGACTTGTAGAATATTGTTTTAAGGCAAAAATTAGTGGGAAGTAAACCAGATTTATTTCTTTTTCTTTTCTTTTTTTGTTGGTAGACCGTGTATAGATGTTCTCTGTGTGATATATTTGATATTTGTTGTGTTGGAATTGATTTGTGTCATATTATTGGTAAAATTTAATAAAGATGGATTTTGCATCAAAGGAGAGGCCGCATCAATCAGGTCTCAGTTAGCACACTCCCGCCGTTCCTTTTTCCCTGAAAATGTAAAAAGAGGGTGGTAGCAGAGGGTGGGAAGAGAGAGGGAAGGGGAGAAAGGAGGGCGGCGTGGATTGATGGGAGGTAGACCATCACACACGAGCAGTGAAGCTGACTTTGAATTGGCTTTTAAAAAAATCAGAGTAAAAGTGCACCCAAAAAAACTGAATACAAAGTGCTGAAACACTTAAGAAATCCCTGGAGGCACTAAAACTCACGCAGGGAAAAAACATCCAAAGCAGTTTGAAGCCAGAACCAATGAAAACCATGCATGCAGGAAAAAAACCTCTCAACCCTGCTGAGATTTCTGCACAGACTTAATGGATTGTTTGTCTCTTTAGTGCTTCTCTTGCCGTCAAGTCACGACTGACTTTTAGACACCCCTGGTGGAATTTGCAAGGCAAGGGACGTTCAGAGGTGGCTTGCCATTGCCATTGCCTGCCTCTGTCTCACAGCCCTGGTATTCCTTGGAGGTCTCCCATACAAATACTAGTCAGGGTCAAAGTTGAGAGGGTGTGACTGGCCCAAGGCCACCCAGCAAGTTTCCATGGCGCAGTGCAGAATTCGAACTTGGGTTTCCCAGATCCTAGTTCAACACCTTAACCACTACGCCATATTGGCTCTCCTGTACAGAGGCGGAGCTTCCACGGGGACATATGGGGACTTTTGCCATGGGTGGGCCTGCCATTGCAAATGTCTGATCTACAAAATCTAAATGACAGGTGTCATATGACTGCCTCTTTATGACAGCCTCTTTCTGGAGCTGATTGGAAAGGTTTTCTGATTGGTTGATGAAATGTATATAATGCAGCAGTGTGCTATGTACTGTGAGACTCTTGTCTTCTCGTCGCCTGGCGAAGCACTTTGTCAGAGAGAGCAACATTGCTGTGAACCTAATAAAGAAGGACCACTTCTGGGAAGCTGATATAGCTGTGTGCGTCTCAGTTCCTGCTGTGTGTTCCAGTGTGAGTGTTGCGCATCTCTGCTATCTGGGGTGTGAACCCCGCTTCAGTACCGCACCACTCAACAGGTTATGGGCCCAGACAGTAGGCTTACTCATGAGTAAGGACTGTGTGGTACTGTTCGGTCACGTGGGGGGTGGAAAATAGCCTCCACACCCCTCCTCCATCCCCCGGGCGAGCCCCTTCTGGCTGAAGGAGCAGCCTGGCAGTCCCACTGCTGGGCCCCCCTCAGCCAGGCCCTGCCAGGCCCCACCCCGCCATGCTGCCTGGGACCACCGCCTCCTAAGGTTAAGTGGGGCAGGGGGAGCAGGGGGAGGGCATGGGGGGTGCCAACCGCAGATGTTGTCCCGAGTGCCATTTTCCCTCGCTACACCTCTGCTCCTGTAGCATTATAAGTGATCCCGTTTTGCATGCCTGGCTTCCAAAGCTGAACCTGTTTGTGCTTTTGATCTTTATTGGATCACAGACATTTTGCTGGTTGTTACACTAGGCTTGTAATTCAATTCAATAAGTTCTGAGTAGGCACGAATATGGTGCTGATTCATGTCTAATTATTCCTCGGGGGAACCAATCTTAGTCGGTTGCAAGTACAAATGCAAAACCTTGAATGGCATATAGAAGGGGTTCCGAAAGAATATAGAAATATAAAGACACACTACGATGTACATATTTAACAATTAAATTGGTGTTACCTAGCCTTCACAAATCCTCGTGGCTTGTTGCAGAAATTTGGCAACTAAATCTATTATATCCTTAGCCTGCGCAGTCAGAAGGAGGGCAACCTTACTCTCATCTGGTCGCCACTCTCTGCTTACTTATACCGGATTAACAAGCTTGAATCGAATTTTCTGATAAAGGGGGCAGTTCAGAAGGACAGGTATAACCAGTTCCACATAGCTCTGGCTACAAGAGCATAATCTGGTGAGTGGTATTTCCCGGAATCTCGCATATAGTATTGCCGAGGGTTGCAAATTAAGTTATGCTAACATGTACACCCTGCGTTGTCATGGATATCTTAGGTCGATTCTGCACTTGCGTTATTGACCTAAGTTTGAGCTGCATTCGACCTAAGTGCTCCACACAACCACTGGGTTCGACCTGGTTTTGTACCAGCTTCACCCCGTGTAACGGTCAAATTTCCAACTCCAGTGGGGAACTACTACTTTTTTAGGGAATCTCCCTCGAACTCAGCTCGATTCCAGTAAAGTGTGGAATCTCTGGTGCCAGAAGTCCCCCATTCAGCCAATCACAGCTGAGTGTTTCGGGCATGCGTACAGCTGGCCAATCAAAAAACACCACCTTCGTCCCTCCATTCCTGTGGCAGTTTTTTAATAACGTGTGTGGGGATAGACGGAACATGGCCGTAGAACAGTAGCCAATTGGAACAGAGCGGCGAAGAGGCACAGGATGATTCCGTCCTCCGAGCTGGGATCAAGCTGGTTGCAGTGGGGAACAACAATGGCTTCGACCTAGGTTAGTACCCTTCTCAGGGAACTGGGTCAAACCTATTTTACTCGTGTGCAGAATCGCCCTTAGATAGAGCACAATTGAGCAGGTCACTTCATCAGATGCATATACTGCAAGTATTCCAACCATGCAGGCACAAAACCTCTCTTACTACTGCTGATTTTAAATGGTGAGCTGCATGATGCCAGCAATCGCAGGGGACGCTCAGCTCGAGAGACTGCAAACCTTGCAAGAATAGTCGGCTCGATTTCCAGATGTACTCGTCGTGCAGCCCGAATCGTTGCTAGAACATTCTGCTTCTTGGGGACGTCTGCAAAATTTCCAGGGGAGGTTTAGGGAAGAGTTGCCAAATTTCTGGGGGAATTCTTCCCGTCTCTAATCGACATCCGTTCCAAGTGAGCAGCCCACGAGAGTCCGGCCTCAGGAAAGACAACATTATATATATACTTTGAATTTTGCTCTCTGAATTGGTGGGATGGTCCTGGGTATCCGCATCCGACCTCTTCTTCACCTCCGATTCTTCCTTTGGTTTCGATATTTTTCCACACAATATTCAAACTGCGTTCCACGCCCACGGCAGATGTTTCTAATCACCTAATACTTACAGCGTAGTTCCAACAGTTTCTATTATCTCTCAAACCAATTTGCCCATGTGGTTTGGGACGCAATATAATTTATTCCAGATTCTAATTAGTGTTTCCTTCCATGGGGCACATTTCACTGTTCACTTACCTTCCGTCCCCCCCTCCCCCCTTTCTTAACCCCCCTCTTCATCTACGTTGACAAATGGGTATTATTTATGCCTTTTTTAAATAGAAGTATCGTTTAAGAACCGATCAGGTTGCCTTTAACAATAATTCCACGGAAATTAAATCTGTTCCATTTACTTTTAATGGTATAGCCCTTTACTGCCGTAGCACTTCGTACGGTAGCACTGAATGGCTTCTCTTTTTCAAGTTCATTAGACTTTGCAGTTCTCGAGGCAAGTCAGTCATCTGTGTCCATAATTTTTGGCATCTGTTAAATTTAGGTGAAGTTCACCTTCGCCCCATGCAAACTTTTGAAGCTTAACTTTTAAAGTTAAATACTTCCCTGGCCTCCTAGCATTTTATTCTTCTAGTACAGGGGTAGGGAACCTTTAACACTCAAAGAGCCATTTGGACCTGTTTTCCATGGGAAAAGAAAACACTTGGAGCCGCAAATAATTTTTGACATTTAAAATAAAGATAACACTATATATATATATAGGGGTTTTTTTACCTTTTACTCCGCTCATTCTGAGAAGCGCATAGATGTGCCCGCCCTGCTGCTTGCAGGGTGGGCAAGGATGAAGCCGGCGGCTCGGCCTTGCCGGCCGCCAGAAAAGCGCCCACCCCTCTCCAACGGGGCGGGCGAGAGGAGAAGCCCGCGGCGCGGCCCAGCTGACCGTGGGCAGTTGGTGTGCCCGCCTTCTGCCTGCAGGGCAGGCAAGGATGGGGCCAGCGGCTCGGCTCGTGGAGCCACAGTGCAAGGGCAGAAGAGCCGCATGCGGCTCTCGAGCCGCAGGTTCCCTACCCCTGTTCTAGTAGGTTTGGCAGCACTGGGGTGGTAGAAGGGGTTTTTACCTGGGCGTAGAGTGGATTTTACCTGGGCATAGAAGGGGGAAGGACCCCAGCAGGATATAATGCCACAGAGTTTACTATCCAAAGCAGCCATTTCCTCCTGGGGAATTATGATCTCTGTTGTCTGGAGATCAGTTGTAATTCTGGGAGCTCTCTGGCCTTAGGGTGGCAACAAAATCTTCAGGTCTTTGTTCTGATCTCTTATGTATTTATTATGTTCGTTCCCTAATAAAGTATAGAAGAGTCCTTGATTTTACATTGATATATTCCAGTTATCTGAACAGGATAAAATCCATTCTAATACCTTTGTTAAAACATGCTGCAGAGTAGGCTGTATAATGCATTGCTGGAAATAACTCTTTACTTGGCATTATTTACATAGGCCAGAGTAAAGCTTTTAAACGTTCGAGTAATCAACATATATCTTGCAACCTTTCAACGCACTTAAAATCAGCGCACAAACAATTGACTCCTCTGCCAGGTGGGCATTGTGCTGCTAAAATACTCCGGTAAATGCATTTGTGTAGGAAGAGGTGTAAGCTCCTCCTAACCCATGCACTCAGAGGTGGGATCCAGCAGGCTCTCACAGGTTCCCGAGAGTAGGTTACTAATTATTTGTGTGTGCCGAGAGGGGGTTACTAATGGGTGATTTTGCCACGTGATTTTTGCCTTAGTTACACCCCTCCTCTCAGCAGTAGCGCACAGAACTTGAAGCAGTCTAGCAGGAGGTGCACTGGCATGCGTGGCAGCCTGCGCCTGCGTGCATTCGTTTCCCGCCCAAGGACCGGCGCCGCGGCTGTGTCCTTGCCACAGCCCCACCCAGGAATGCCCCGTCCCCGGAATGCCCAGCCACGCCCCCGTCGTGCCCTGCCCAGCCCCATTGGTGCTACGCCACAGTTTGAATCCCACCACCATGGGAACCTGTTACTAAAATTTTTGTATCCCACCACTGCATGCACTGTATAAAATCAAGCTTCAGCCACTAAGGCTAAATAGCAGTTAGAAGAAGAGTTGTTTATACCTGGCTTTTTTCTACCAAAAAGAGTCTTAAAGTGGTTTACAACCACCTTCCCTTCCCCTCCCTACAACAGACACCTTGTGAGGTAGGCGGGGATGAGAGAGTTCAGAGAGAACTGTGACTGGCCCAAGGTCACCCAGCAGGTTTTGTGTGGAGGAGTGGGGAAGCAAATCCGATTCACCATAGAGTCTGCAGCTCATGTGGAGGAGTGGGGAATCAAATCCAGCTCTCCAGATTGGAGTCTGTCACTCTTAACCACTACACCAAAGCCTCGGTAGAGCTGAAGGGGTTTTTTTTTAGGAGGAGAAGGCTTTAGGGTTTCCAATTCTGGGTTAGGAAATATCTAGCATATTGGGGGTGGATCCTGGGGAGGGCAAGATTTGGCCAAAGCAGGGTATAATGCTATAGATTCCATCCTCTAAAGCTGTCATTTCTTTCAGAGGAACTGGTCTGTGTAGCCTGGAGTTGTAATCAGTGGCGTACCACTAATGGGGACAGGGGGTATCCCATGTCCCCGGGCGCATGCCACTTGATCATGTGGGGGACGCACGGCAGCTTCCTCCGTGCTGCTCGGGTAAGCACCATGGCCGCAGGCTGGCTCCTGCACTTCCCAGCCTCCCTGCTGATAGAGAGGCCAGCTGTGGCACCTGCTTGAGCAGTGAGCGGTCAGTCTGGCCCCTGCCCGAGATTCGAGTGGCCGTGCCCTTCGGGGGCATTGTCTGAGGCTCTGCACTCTTAAATTGAGATAGGGAAGAATGATGTCATGTATCAGGTCTCTTGATATCAAAACCCTTGAATTGATATCAAAACCCTTGAATTAATATCAAAACCCTTGAACTACTTGGCCATACTGGCACAGGCTGATGGGAATTCACACACAATCACAATAGACCTTTGTTGGCATAATGTATACAAACGTGAATATGAATTTAAAAGAGTTGTACATGCCGTCTATGAGCAGTTTTACATTCTAAGATCATACTTCTTTTTTAAAAATATAACATAGATTAAACAATTTTGTCCATTCCATTGTACATGGCATTGTGAACAGATATAGTACAACTACACTTAAAAGGCAGGATTAAGATATTTCTAGCCATTCGTTATTCAGAGCCTATTTACTAAAAAGGTATAACCTTCTGATGTCATGTATCAGGTCTCTTGAAATCAAAACCCTTGAATTGATATCAAAACCCTTGAACTGATATCAAAACCCTTGAACTACTTGGCCATGCTGGCAGGGGCTGATGGGAACCCTTGAACTGATATCAAAACCCTTGAACTACTTGGCCATGCTGGCAGGGGCTGATGGGAATTGTAGTCCATGAACATCTGGAGAGCCGCAGGTTGCAGACCCCTGGCCTAGGCTGTGCATAATATCCAGATTATGAATGGTGGGCCACTGTAGTTGATTCCAGTGCAAATGGCCCCCTTGGCTGACAGTAGGCTTGCTTGAAACCAGTGGGCCCTGTTTGACAGAGGCACACCAAAGTAATCACCCTGTTGATAGATGTTGGATCTTTCATGGGTAAAGGACCCTGTCGTGCCCCTGGAATGTTCAATAACAAGACTCTGTATTCAGTTGATTTCTTTATTATGAAACAGTATTATTTATATTATTATTATTTATTAGGTTTAATATACCACCCTACCCCCCAAAGGGCTCTGGGCGGTGTACAATAAAATCAATAAACAGCAAAACAATATTCACAGAATACAAACAATATAATCAGAAAATCACATTAAAATCCCTTAAAAAACAGTAGCAGCTATGTATCACGTCCCATCTTTATAGATGGTGTCCAATCCCACACTCTCGGGAGAGGACCAGCAACCTGCCGAAGATGGTACAGCAAAAACTGATGGTACACGGGGGGCATCAAGAGGAGTATCAGTATATTGATTTCTTTATTATGAAACAGTATGAGGAATAAGCATTAGACTTCTATTACCAGAACTAGGCATAGCCAGTATTGCAGCCACCATTATACCCCAAATCATCATTATATCCCAAACCATTATAGAAGAAGAAGAAGAAGAAGAAGAAGAAGAAGAAGAAGAAGAAGAAGAAGAAGAAGAAGAAGAAGAAGAAGAAGAGGAGGAGGAGGAGGAGGAGGAGTTTGGATTTATATCCCCTCTTTCTCTTCTGTAGGAGACTCAAAGGGGCTTACAATCTCCTTGCCCTTCCCCCCTCACAACAAACACCCTATGGGGCTGAGAGAGCTCAGAGAAGCTGTGACTAGCCCAAGGTCACCCAGCAGCTGAATTCCCCAGATAAGCCTCCACAGCTCAGGTGGCAGAGCAGGGAATCAAACCTGGAGAATATACCCCAAATCATCATCCACATCACATCACATTATGTCACCCAACCCCTGACTACCAGTTACCAAGAGGGGATGGCACCTTTCCAGTCCCATGGTCCAGAAAAAAATAAATCTCTCCCCACGGGGTCAAAACTACCTATATTCCACACTACTGACAGAGCTACAACAGCAAGTGTCTAAAGAGCTGATAAAGCCTGAGAAGCAAAGCGGAAAAACATCAGCACAGCAGGGAGGGGAAATGAGAAAAGAAAGGTTCCCATATCCCTGGCAGGAAGCAGGAGACATGGCAGGATCAAACGGGGGCTGATCATGACACTTTGCACATTATAGCCCCACACACAGACACCAGTTTGGGAAACAGGGTCCTCATATTGTAACCCCATTAGAAGCTTGGGAGGGCTGGCTTCTCTTTCCAGCGCCAGCTGGCAGTAGACTCTCTCATTTACCCAAAGAAGGAGGAAGTCTTGGTTCTCCTCTCGAATAGCGGCCCTTGATGTTCTCTGGATCCGCAATCTTGTCAGAGTCTAGGAACTAGTTCAAATGTTTGAATAGCAATGCCGGGCTGCATTGGGCAAGTGGGATTTGAAAAGCTGGACTACGCACATAAAAAGACCCTGGAGAATTCAGGACTTTCCCACACCATTCAAAGAAATGATTGTGAATACTTTCCTTCGCCCTATAGGAAGTGTCTCGTCCGAGAAGTGGGGCAGCAATGCAGCTGGGACCCAGCAGAGAAAGCTACTGCCTCCCCCCCCGCCGCCGCTCCTCCCAAAAATCCTACATGACAACTAACAGCTGCTCTAAATAAAATTACCTTATTCATCAGAAGGGGGAAAAGTCAGAAAACTAATGACAACAGAGAAATCAATGATTGTGCGCTTTCATTTCTGGTGAGTTATCAGGCCTTCATATATTGGAAATAAGATGTATTTATACAATTTGCATTATTTATAACTGATTTAGATACAGAAGGAACTAAAATTCATTTTCGCAAAAGGGGAAGAGAGAGAGAGACGTCTTAATAAATTGTATTGTTCAAAGTCCTCCAAGGTATTTAATAAAGTAGGCCAGAGAATACTCCTTTGTGTATCAAACTGTGTTGCAACTACATTATTAGCTCTGGGGTGAACTTTCCCAATGCTACTGAAATATGCTCAATTTAGATTTCGTTTTATATGACTGAGCCTGAATAATTTTATACATGTATCGTACATTTTAATGCTCCGCTGTCTCTCTTGTATTTTAAAAGGCTGTAAATGTCTTTATTTTTTGAAAAGAAATACATCTTCTTTGTATTGCATTTTCATTCTTTTTAATTAGGCTAAGAAAGGGGTCCAAGCCGAGGGTAGCGGGGCAGGGGCGGGGAGAGGGGAAGAGAGGGAGATGGATTTCTAAATCCTTATTGAAGATATATTTCTTGGAAATTGGTTAAAGCTTCCTGAAGTTACTATCAAATGTTAATCTTTCTTTTCTTTTTTTTCAAATTTGGAGCTCACTTTTAACCTCAGTCCCTGTCACTGGATCAACTGTCCTAAATCCCATAAATCCCATAAATCTCAGTCTGGCCACAACTCAAGAAGGGGGGAGATCTGCCATAGCAGTCATACTATGTTCTGCAGGGCCTGCAAGACTGAGCTGTTCCACCGGGCCTTTGGGGAGGCCGGCCGTTGACGCCCCCCCATAACATCAGTGCAGCTGGGACCCCTCCCCTCCCCCCCTCTTTTAGGGGATTTGATAGTAGGCCGCTTGGTACTTAGAAGCACGTTATTTAGAAGCTGCATTTCAATGGGGTTGGTTTTAATGAATGTAGAGCTATGATTACTATTAATTAATTTGATATTTATTGTTTTATTGTGCTCTACCTGTGTATCTTGTTTATCTTGTTGTTCACCGCCCTGAGCCCTCCGGGGGAGGGCGGTATATAAATAAATAAATAGATAGATAGATAGATAGATAGATAGATAGATAGATAGATAGATAGATAGATAGATAGATAGATAGATAGATAGATAGATAGATAGATAGATAGATAGATAGATAGATAGATAGATAGATAGATAGATAGATAGATAGATAGATAGATAGATAGATAATAACATTCCGCAGGGCCTGTAAGACTGAGTTGTTCCACCGGGCCTTTGGAGAGACCAGTCGCTGAATGGTGCCCCCCTCTGTTCTCCTGTTTGAGGGTCCCTTGACACCTTTGGGACCCACCATGCCCCCCTCCTCCTTGTTAGGAGGATTTTTAGGTAGGGTTTTGCAAAGCGCTGTTTTTATGTATCAATCGCTGTTTTAAATTAGTTTTTAAAGTCTATGGGGCTTAATCCATTCGCTTATACTGTTTTAGTTAATGTTAGGTATTCATTGGTTGTTGTTTAATTGCCCCTTTTGTTATTGTACTGTATGACGACTATGTTGTACACTGCCCGGAGCCCCCTGGGGATGGGGTGGTATACTAAAATCAAACAAACAAACAAACAAACAAACAAAATAAATAAATAAATAAATAAATAAATAAATAAATAAATAAATAAATAAATAAATAAAATGTGCATGAAAGCAGCACATCAGGTCCTTACAGAGAACCAAACAACACATTAGGATTTTTAGTCTGTTAGGACAGGGTTTCCTGTGTTCAGGTCGCTTGCTACGCAGCCAAACGGTGGCTGTCATTTTAAAATGTCATTTCAGAAACTGGTGGGAATCTGATTCTGATCCGAATGGCAATCTGGGGGCAAGGGCGGGGGCTCCTGCTTTTCCCTCTGTGCTGTTTCCCTGAGCTGAAATGGCACTGAAATGGCATAACTTTGGAACTACATGAACCCAGCTCCAAAGTTGTACAAACTGGACTGGAAGGCTTATGTAAAGAAAATACTATTCTGATACTTGCTAATAGGCTGTGCTATACAAACATTCTCAAGGAGTTTACAGATCATAATTTATTTAGGTGCCTTCTTAAGAACGTGTATAATATACAATATTTCTTAATATAGATCCATAATATAAAATGCTATCATCTTATATAATATCCACCCTTTTATTCTGCTTAGTATGGAATGATACTGGCGCATGCCAAATTTTGATCCGGATTTTGAGCTTCAGCCCTCAACACTCGATCTGCTGGGTTAGATACAAACTAAAATTTCCACTAAGAGACGTGTCCTCCAATGCCCTCTTTGTAACGAACCAGTAAAGTCCAGTCAAAAGCAACCGTGTTAAGTTCTTTATTGAGCTGGCATTCTTAGTCGGAAACAGGCAATGCAAGAACTGAAACCCAGATCTCAATCAAACGCTTATACAGGGCAACAGACAGGCTCCCGCCAAAAGAGTATAAACAAGGCAGGATTTCACACAGAGTTTCACATCAGGCAAGCAAGCAAATGAAAGGTAACCAAAACAGTGAAATTCCCCTTCCCATGTGTTAAGCCAAAAACCTCCGATGAGAACCTTTCCAAGGTCGGACTACACACACACACATCACAACCTTACACTCTTCCTGCTACAGCCCTGTCCTATGTAATTCATCAGGGTCCCTTACCTCCTTGGAGTAAAATTTTTGGTGACCAGAGTGAAACAGGCAACTTCCCCTCAGCAAAGTCCTTCAGCCCACCCTGTGATGGAAGTGGTGGTTCCTTTGGCAGAAAAGCCACTTGGGTTTGATGAAGGATTCTTAGGTGGGATGGAGGCTTGCAACTTTGTCGAGTGGAGTCGTATGGTAGAAGCTCCTGTCAGGTACAATCCATCATAGATCAGCTGCAAGACAGAATTTTCCAGATCTTCCTGGGAACTTGGATAGAGTAGAGGTAAGATATGAGGTTGTGGCTTAACCACCCTGGGAGAAAGGAGAAGGAGGGGGCCCATCATCTGGTTGTGGCCCACCCTCCCTGAAGAGAAAAGGAGGGAGGGGGCCCAACAGCTGGTCATGATACTCGCACCCTTGGGGAGAGGAGGGGGAGGAGGCCTGGTACCTGGTCATTGTCCACCCACCCTGGGAGGAAGGGGAAGGAAGGGGAAGGGTGTTGGGGCTTGGCAACTGATTGAGTTCTGCCCACCCTGGGGGGAATATACCTGTATAGAAGGGGGAGGGGGACTGGCATCTAGTTATGACCCACCCAACCTGGGGGTAAGGGGAGGGAGGGGGAGGGAACTGTAGATCTGTTAGGCACATGTGTTCTTCGTACATTTTCCGTTCTGTTGGATTCTCGGTTAGGCACACACTTCCCGCTCTTTGGCAGTCAGCCAGATTCAGCTCAGAGAAACTCTGGAGTTTCCAAAACCTATTTAAGTGCAATTTTTTCTCTTCCTTCGCCGGGCAAGTGAAATAGACCCATATGTAACAGACTTTCATTGGGTTTTCTTGCTAGTCCCCATCTTACCTAGCAGCAGTTCTCCTCATTCTTTGGACCACCATTTCAAAACAATCAGAAGAGCTTTCTCTCTCTATTTTAACACGGAAGGTCTAACACGGGAGCAGTAGGCCTTGTGAAATTGACATGAAATTGGCATGAAATTGGCAAAGCTAGACCAAAGTCAGCACTGCCCCAAAAGTGGCAGTTTTCCCCCAAATGGAAATTGCATGGGAGAACAAGGAAATGGTTGGGGGGGGGGGCAAAGTGGCAGATCGGCATGGCTAGGGACACTTTGCAGGGGGAGAATCCCTGGGTTAAAAAAACCCACAGAAAAAACCCACTGCAAAGCAAACAACTGTGGGATAAGTAGTGCATGCATAAATGCCCATAGAAGAATTCCTCATGAACTCTAGAACATTTTCACATTTAAACAAGAGACATTTGGGGGTAGGATAGTTCATGTCTTCTTCACACACCTGTGGTGAGCAGTGTGCACGCACAGTCCGGAAACAGTGGTCACCATCACACACTGGAATTGGAATTTGTTGAGCAATCTGATATAATCTCTCCAGTTTCGAGTCATGAACTAGGCCGGTTCAGTTGCTGCAAACAATAATGAGCTTGTGTGTTGTATCTTAGAAATGCACAACTAGTTCTGTCGGTGTTTGGGCTCTTCAGAGCCTGGGAGCTTGCTGACTTTTCTAATTTGTGATCAAGCGGATTCTTGCATGCTAACTTAGTCTGCTTTCCTTCACTTTAAAACTTACTTTTTGAAACTGTTCACACGACGCGGAACATGTGTGTATATGAGAGTGAATGAACGGAGGAAGGAAACGGTTTTGCAGAGATATTTTAAGGTGTGATCATATTGTCAGGACCAAACCTGTCAGTGCCCAGATGTCTTGCTGTGTGGGAATTTGCAAATGTTTTCCTGTAAATGCTTTCCTGTTTCCCTCTTCCCTTCCTGGCAATTCCCTGGCACCATCTCTCCTGCAAGAAGGTGTGAACGGTTCCCAGGTTCTTTGAAGCTCTGTAGTGCAAATGTTGCAGAATTTGTAAAGCTCATTTGGTGTGGGTCAAATGCGGGGGGTGGGTGGGTTGAAGGATATAATCTCTGGATTTAAGCTGGAGAGCTTAGATTCAGCTTTCTTTTGTTACTCTACGCGTTGTAGAAATAAACTGCTTTAGGACTTTCCTACGGTCTCTGTTATTTCCACGTTTGAGAGCCTGACACATATATCATGTGTGGTTACATTGCAGAAAGCATACCTAGCCTCCCTCTCCTCCCCCAAAAAGCCTAGCAGAATCTGACATTTTTTTTCTGATTCATCAGCCAGAAAAAAATTACCTGGTTATCTACCCTTCTCCATTCACTTATGTGGGGATTCTCAGGTTGCAACAAGGTATCTAGTAGAGATGGCAGGGAAAAAAACTCGATTCAGGTCACGGCAGTCCTGCTGTTAAGATGGAAGGGAAGCCGGACCGTCCAATTACCCTGCTGACATTTCCACTCTCTCCTCTGGCTTCCCTTTCCACCCCAAACACAATGAGTTTAAATATTTTAATAATATCTGCTCATCCTCAATTTAGGCCCCGGTTTGAACACACAAAAGAACCTGAAGTGATTGAAATACCAACCTTAGTTGACACTTTGAAAACTCCAAAGCCTTTACAAGATGAATAGCAAACTGTGGATGACAGCTCCCGTGGAGCCATTATTGAATTGCCCCGATGATGACTGCATTGCTTTGGATGTAGATAAAAGACTCCATACAAGACAAATGGCGAGAGGACATCAAACAAGACGGAGGTCCATACGGTGACAGAGGCAATCCAATTGAAGACACTGCTGATTTCCCTCAGGCAACATACTATTTCCTCCAGAGTAATTTGTATTAAGGAACTAAAGATTGTATATTCATCTCCCATTTGCAGTTTTCTCTAAAAAAATACTTCTCCGGCTTGTGAAATGGTACGTCTCCCCTTTGCCAGGTGGAAAATATCAATAAAGGGAAGCCTGTTAATTATGAGGAATCCCACCTTTGTCTAGCTACCAGTAGTGGGGCGTGGTAAAGATTGTAGACAGAAAGTTGCAACCCAGCAGAAAAGACTTGTCAGCAAATCAATGACATCCATACCAATGGGAAGAGCAAGTGTTTGAAAACGCAAGCAAATACCAGTGAAATGGCGACGCAAGATAACAGACCATTCTGACATTTGTGACGTTTACTCGGAAATTAACTAATGAAAATATGAAATGAATCCCTGTTTTCTGCAATGTGCAGCTGATTGAGAAACATTTTGGCAGTGATCTCCCAAAATCTGTGAAAATGGACACTGTATTGGAACCCTGGAACCCTGCTGTCTGTTCTTTTAGGTCGATTCCGCGCTTGCGTTATCGACTTAAGTTCAAGCTGCGTTCGACCTAAGTGCTCTGCACAACCACTGGGATCGACGTGGTTTTGTACCAGCTTCGCCCCGTGTAACGGTCAAATTCCCTACTCCTGTTGGGAACTACTTCTTTTTCAGGGAACCACGCTCGAACTCAGCTCGATTCCAGTAAAGTGCGGAATCTCTGGTGCCAGGAGTCCCCCCATTCAGCCAATCACAGCTGAGTGTTCCAGGCATGCGTGCAACTGGCCAATCAAAAAACGCCACCTTCGTTCCTCCATTCCTGTGGCAGTTTTTTTTATAACGTGTGTGGGGATAGACGGAACATGGCCGTAGAACAGTAGCCAATCGGAATGGAGCGGCGAAGAGGGACAGGATGATTCTGCCCTCCAAGCTGGGTTCAAGCTGGTTGCAGTGGGGAACAACAATGGCTTCGACCTAGGTCAGTACCCTTCTCAGGGAACTGGGTCGAACCTATTTTACTTGTGTGCGGAATCGCCCTTAGATAGTCATATATGAAGTAGAAATGTCAGCAAAGGGAAAGAAAATGACCCAGCTGATAGGAGCTTATCCCACCCGGAGTTGTAAGCAGGTTTATCCTCCCGACAGGATAGTTCCCCATAGGTTGTGTCCAGATTTGTTCTCCAATTCCTAGCAACAGTTGCAGCACAGCCATTGATTTCAGGAGGGCTTTCTTGATTCAGAGTTGTGAGCTACAGAACTGCAGCCAAAGCTTTGCTTATCACCTGAGTTCAATCCCGATGGAAGTTCGTTGCAGGCAGCCGGCTCAAGCTCGACTCAACCTCAGCCTTCCAGCCTTCAGAGGTCAGTGAAATGAGCATGCAGCTGAGCAGGGGAGGCAATGGCAAACCACCCTGTAAACATCGGTGGATTCCAGACAGGGCAAATTTAACGGGTGTAGGATACAATACAAACTGTTTTGGAGGGGAACTTTGTACAGGTTCCGCCCCCCCCCCCCAAACGAGTCTGCCCAGTTTTATTTCCCTCAACCCAGGGTTATTGAAAATTGCTGAACCAGTGATCCATTTGCTAAATCCTGGCCTGGAGCTGCTCTCACGTGAACAGCCAGGCAGAAGGATCCTTGTTCCCCTCCCTTCCACCACATCGTCCACAGACTCTGGGAGAATCCACCTGCCATCACAGGAACGCCCGTTTCTCGTTTTCTTCTATTTTGCACATTGCACATGCGCAGCTATGCTGGGGGAGCCGATTGGATTGTGGGACGATCAGCACGGCTCCTGCCTCCTACACAGACATCTTTATTTCCTGCTTCCATAAATCATTTCCTTCCCCAGAAGGGCAATGACCAAAAGAAACCGATAACGTCGGTTAATTCAAAAGTGGGACATAAGAACATAAGAACAAGCCTGCTGGATCAGACCAGAGTCCATCTAGTCCAGCACTCTGCTACTCGCAGCAGCCCACCAGGTGCCTTTGGGAGCTCACGTGCAGGATGTGAAAGCAATGGCCTTCTGCTGCTGCTGCTCCTGAGCACCTGGTCTGCTCAGGCATTTGCAATCTGAGATCAAGGAGGATCAAGATTGGTAGCCATAGATCGACTTCTCCTCCATAAATCTGTCCAAGCCCCTTTTAAAGCTATCCAGGTTAGTGGCCATCACCACCTCCTGTGGCAGCATATTCCAAACACCAATCACACGTTGCGTGAAGAAGTGTTTCCTTTTATCAGTCCTAATTCTTCCCCCCAGCATTTTCAGTGAATGCCCCCTGGTTCTAGTATTGTGAGAAAGAGAGAAAAAATGTCTCTCTGTCAACATTTTCTACCCCATGCATAATTTTATAGACTTCAATCCTATCCCCCCTCAGACGTCTCCTCTCCAAACTAAAGAGTCCCAAACGCTGCAGCCTCTCCTCATAAGGAAGGTGCTCCAGTCCCTCAATCATCCTCGTTGCCCTTCTCTGCACTTTTTCTATCTCTTCGATCTTCGACATAGCTTCATGAGGCAGCACCTTCTTTGGACAGAGGCATAAAAGCGGCTGACAAACTCCTTTTCCCTTCCTTGTGAGATAGGTGGGACTGAGGCAGTTCTGAAGAGCTGTGTCTAGGCCCAGACGACCCAGTAGGGTTCATCTGCAGGAGCAGGGAAACAAATCTGGTTCACCAGATAAGTCTGCTGCTGATGTGGAGGAGTGGGCAATCGAACCTGGTTCTCCAGATTAGCATCCGCTGCTCTTCAGTCAGGTCCTATATTTTATGCCTCTATCCCGGTGGTTCCCAAACTTATTTGGCCTACCGCCCTTTTTCCAGAAAAAATATTACTTAGTGCCCCCTGGAAATTAATTTTTTTTAAATTTTAATAGCAATTAAACAGAAAGATATATGTATTAATGTTTCTACCTGTGGCCATCACCGCCCCCCTGGATCGTTGCAGCACCCACCAGGGGGCGGTGGCGCCCACTTTGGGAATCACTGCTCTATCCAAAGGAAGTGCTTCCTCATGGAGCTATATCCCACTTTTGAATTAGCTGATGTTATCGGTTCCTTTTGTTCCTTGTCCTTGTGGGGAAAAAATGATTTATGGAAGCAGGAAATAAAGATGTCTGTGTAGGAGGCAGGAGGTTAGTTCTGTGTCTCTGTCCACCTACCCCCTTTTATGGATCAGGCTAGGAATACATGCCTCAGCAGTTATCTCTGCTCTTAGGGGAAAGCCATGCCATTCATTTTACCCTTGCTAAGGATACTCTCTTTGGCTGATGGGCGGCTTTCCTGCCCCTGAAGGGAAAATCAGCCACTTAGATAAAGCTTACGGTGCTGTTCCAGCATCCAGTCACCTTCGAGGGGGCGAGAGGTTGAATGGGACACAGAGAGACAGAGCAAAATATGCCTCGGGGAGACGGAGTAAAATATGTTGCTGCTTGGTAGTGTGGCACAGAAGTTGAGCTCTGTCTCTGGGAGAGAAGAATACTTGACTGGAAGACCCATCTCTGGGGATGAGCGGACCTTGAACCATTTAGCCTGACTCTCGGGAAAGGGCAGGCTGGTGTGGGTGGAATCCTGCAGGCAAGAGAGGATCCAACCTGGTGGCTAGTCCATAAAAGTCTGTAGGTGCCTGAAAGAATTGTAGAAAAGTATAACCACTCTCTGAAGTCACACCTAGGCCGAATCCCCACTGAAAAAGAAATACAAAAAGGTTTCAAAAGATACAAAAAGGTTTCAAAAGATACAAAAAGGTTTCAAAAGAAACGGCACTTTTTCATCGAGGTTTCACCCTCCCCACCGTGCCATGTGTGGGATGAGGACAATCACGCTTTCAAACAGTGCAGCAATCCCCACTACTGCGTGATCGAACACTAGATCTGCTCAGTGGCTCTTCCTTCCTTGCCCTGATTGGCTGTCGTGCCGTGTTGGTTTTGTTGCGCGAAAAAACCGTACTAACGTTGAAGCGAGTTTCCTTTCGTGCACATGTTTCAGCAAGTAACGTTCTCTTGTGCACATGTTTAAACGAGTAACGTTCTCTCATGCACACGTTTAAGCAAGTAATGTTCTCTCGGGCACACATTACAATGCTAGACTCAGCTGGCACGAAACAAAAAAAAGACTGCGCGCACATTGCACACAACCTGCCATGCTCTGATTGGCTGGAAGGCATTTGCGTCACTCTCGATGGCGGGAAATTTGAAACCACATTAGACCCCCGAACCTCCCCACCGCTCTGGATTGGAGAGGTGTTTTTTAAAAAGGTTCGCATTCAAGCAGGTTCGGGAAAAACATGGGATAAGGGGGGGGGGAGTGGCAGAACCTCAATGAATCTGTGTTCGGTGGTTCAGCTGTGGGGAGTTCTTTGCAAAACCTGGATATTTCAGGTGAGTATCCCAGGATTAATTGGCAGTGGGGATTCGGCCCCAGTTAAATTTTTTTTTTTTGTATCTCAGCCAGGTTTCTACATTGTCTGCCTGGAGACGTGTGCTGCTGGCTCCTTGCTTTAAAACCAACCTGTAAATAAATAAACCTTCCTCATTGTTTATATATTAATCCAGCCTCAGCGATCTCAATAATCTTGTGCACCACAACATTTACCAGAGCCTATACCCTCACTATGTGTAGAATACATGGAAACTGATGGGAAGGTTTATAATTCAAAATGAACCTATATCCCCAAAATCGTAGGAGGCTGTGTACATTCCCTCAATAGCGGAAAACAGGCGCGTCACACTTTTCCTGACGTGTAGTGAACTTTTTGAGATTGATGTCTATGCCCCAACCGATCCACAGGAAAGAACAGGTTAGAATGACCTCAACTTCAAAGTAGCTTACAGACACTGCAATCTGTGATTGTAGCTTGGATCTGATAATTAGGCCTCAGTTGAAAAATGCCAGAGGATGGAGGAAAATGGCACAGCAAACTAATGTAACCTCTATCTGTGGGCCCGGGTGGAGGCCAGCCGCATCATTGAGGGGCCAGGGATCTCCAGTAGGTTGGCCTCTGCCGAACGCAGAGGTCGAACCGGGACATATGGGGTATTACATTTGTATACCGCCCCTACCCCGAAGGGCTCTGGGCGGTGCACACCTTAAATGAAAAAACAAGTGGAGCACGTAAACAGTTACAAATATAAATAATATAAGCTCCATTAACCACAAATTAAAACCCCATTAAAATACAGCAATGCAAAATTGGCGGCGTCCAACATTAAAACCCTCGTTAAAAAAACCCTCCCAGGAGGGGGAACAATGGGCCCCTTAGATGTTAAGGGGCCCCCAAAATGTTAAGGAGAACAAGAAGGGGACGCACATCAGTGGCCAGCCCCCCCAAGGCCTGGTGGAACAACTCAGACTTACAGGCCCTGTGGAACTCACCGAGATCCCACAGGGCCCGGACAGCTGGAGGAAGAGTGTTCAACAAGGTAGAGGCCAGGGCTGTAAAGGCCCTGGCCTGAATGGAGGCCAGCTGCATCATCGAGGGGCTGGGGACCATCAGCAAATTGGCCTCTGCCGAACGCAGAGGTCATGTAGGGACATATGGTGTAAGACAGTCCTGCAGGTATGAAAGTCCCAGGCCGTGTAAGGCCTTAAAGGTAGACATCACTTCCCACCTTGGTCCTGCTTCCTCCTGCCAGTGGCCAGGATCTCTACCAGGAAATCTCCACATAAGTTCATCCCTGGATTACATCACATCCAGGGTGACATCACTTGATAAAAGAGTTTCCCAGAGCTCTAACGATCCCCATTTGCAGAACCTGAGCTTTATTTTCTAGCATTGTTTTTGGTAAATTGTCTTCCCTTTTTAATCTTCTCTAGCTCCTTCATAGCTGCCCTATCCAGCCTCAATCTACTTCTGATTTCTTGGTTGCAATCTCCCATTTAGTTGATGCTTGAGCCAAGGAATTGGAAGTCTTCAACAATTTCAGTTTCCTCATTGTCCTCCTGAAAGCTGAGTAATTGTCCAGTAGTCTTTACTTTTTTGATGTTCACCTGTAGTCATGTTTTTGATGTTCACCTGCAAACATATTTTCTCCTTTAACTTTCAGCCACAGCCATTTCACGTCTTCATTATTGTTTTTCTTCCCCCCCCCCCACAAAAGTTGGTTGGCAGCATTTGTTTACATAAGAATGTATACAGAGGTGCATTTGCTGACACCAATTGAGGCGGGGGCAACCCAGAGGTGGGATCCAGCAGGTTCTCACAGGTTCCCAAGAGTAGGTTACTATCATCATCATATGCTTCATCTAGAAGACAGTATATAGACCCATATACTGAGAACTATGCCTACTCATCAGACAAGGTCAAATCTTTCTATCTGCTTTGTGATCAGTCTCCTCAGAGATCCCTAGATCGCTATTAAATTCTCTTACAGCCATTCAACAGGATTCATTTAAGCAGATTTTAGTTTATTTATTTATTCATTACTTTTAACTTATTGAAATGTCTTTTACTTATTTTATTTACTTATTTTAACTTCTGTGATTCTCCTAACCCTCTCTGTTGTATTTTAAACTCAGCTGCCAATAAAAGTGCCTGATGATGATGAGTAGGTTACCACTCATTTTGTGTGTGCCGAGAGGGGGTTACTTAATTGGTGATTTTGCTAATGGATTTTTTGGTCTTAGTTATGCCCCCTCCTCCTCAGTAGTAGTACGTGCAGAACTCTAAGCAGTCTAGCAGGAGGTGTAATCAAGGCAGTGTGGCAGCCTGCATGCCTGCATGGCCTGCGTTTCTTTTGCCCAAGGGATCAGTACAGCGGGTGCGTGCCTGCTACAGTCTGCTCCAGGGAAATTCTCGCCTCCAGAATGCCCGGCCACGCTCCCGTCGTGCCCCACCCAGCCCCATTGGCGCTACGCCACAGTTTGAATCCCACCCCCATGGGAACCTGTTACTAAAATCTTTGGATCCCACCACTGGGGCAACCCCCTTCCCCTGAAACTGTTGGCCATTGATAGCCAGCCCATATCTGAATAGCCACACCTCTTCATTTGCATAGCCCTGCCCTGAAGTCAATTCCTGCCCTGGGTGCCTGATTAAAATGGAAAATTGGCTTGGCTTTTATGCATAGATAATTAATGCTAATTTTCAGACACTTGGATTTGGCCTAGCTTGTTGGATCTCTGCTTTCCCTTACATTATTTAAAGAAACACATTAAACCTATGCATGTCTGCCTTACTTTTCAGAGATTTTTTTTTTCCTGCCTCTGGAATCCTGCCTAACAGAATGTTAGTTTCATTGAACAAAGTTACTTTGAAATCGACCAGTCATTCATTTGGCTCCTCGTGAGATATCAACTTGAAGAGCTTGCCCTGTTGAGTCCTGGGAGCCGGTGAAAAGCGTAACCAGTTCTTGATATTTGAATCACTAAAGTTCAAAACTTAAAAAAAAATCTTTGTGTCTGGAGGAATAAGGATATGTTAATCAGAGAGCCACATAATTAGGTCCAGGGTGTTCCATGTTCACCACGCAAGCTCTAGAGATAATGGCACTTAGAAAGATTATGGAGAGATATCTGGAATTTATTCCACGGCGACTGTGAAATGGCAGATCTTTTTTCTTAATTACACCAGCTATCAGTCTTAACACCTGTACTTAACCATTCTGTCTTGAAGAATCCCTTTTGATATGTTTTATTGTTCCGCCAGACACTTGGCAGAGTAATGGGGCATGGATGTTAAGAGGTTTATTACTGCAGACCGAAAGCCCGATTCTAATCTCCCTGAGTTAACTCCAGGGCTTTTGGGAACCTGCTGCAGACGGAACAACCACAGATCTACTGACATTATGGATTTGGAGCAACACATTCTTCCCCTCCCCCAGGTGGCTGGCGAGGCGTGTGGGGTTTTTTTGTGTCGGCCAACCCATGCGGCTCCTAATTAGGTATGTTGCAGAGTAATAGTCTATTACTTTGTAGTCTGGCCAACCCTGGTGAATTCATGTAGCCACGCCGGCAGACACTTGTCCGCATTGTCTTGTGACAGCAATTCCATCTCCCCGGCTGCCCAGCGCACGGCCATCTCTCGTTAAAACCGCCGCGCGTCCCCTTGCCGCAGCAATGAATCATACACAGAGGACTTCACACAAGCTGCACTTATTGAGCTGTATTACAGGGGAATATATCTCCGATGGCTCCTTGGCAGCCACTGCAATCTGTCATTTTTAATTCTTTCTGTCACCTCATTAGGTATACAGGAATACCGACAGGAGGAGGAAAGGAACCCAAGCCGTCGAAATGTTCCCGCAATTCCATAGTCATCCAAAAAATGCTTCTGCCAAAGCAATGAGACGTGTGTACAGCACATAAGGAAATAAGCCAAAGGATTCTTTCAGGAAGTGTAGGATCCACACAGAACCTATGCCTCAAAGCTTGACTCTAGGTAGAAACTGGGAATGCAATTTTGTATTTGTGTGTGTGTGTGTGTGTGTGTGTGTGTGTAGGTGTGTGTGTGTAGGTGTGTAGGTGTGTGTGTGTGAATGAAAGTATATGGAGAGTGTGGAACAAAATTCAGCAAGACTCAAAGATACATTTCCTAATAACTCATAAATCCTAAGCTAAATCAACAAAGTGCATGAAGGCAGGAGCACAAAACAAAAAGCTAATCTTTTTAGGGCATTCATTCATTACTGGAATACGAAATATCAATTTGCTGTTGATTTTTCACTCATCCAAAGATGGATATCAGTTATTGAGTACTCTGTGTTCTATTTCTCCGCTTCCCAACTATCATTTAATTTTTGGAATAATAATTTAAAGCACGAGCAATACATTTTAAAAAACATTTTTTCCCTGACACTTCATGATGTCTGAACAAGGTGATCAGCACAATTCACTTATCTGTTCCCCGCCGCTCCATTTTAAAGGGAAAAAAATTGGTAGCAAAAGTAGAGCTGCTAACTTCCGATGAGGGTCGGGCATATCTTGCCCCCATTTTCCATTTCTCACTGTTGCTTTGAGTGGTGATGGGAGAAAAAAATACCAAAAAACTGACCATTGGGCCAATGGTGTGATGTCACTACAGGGGGAAATGTGGAAATGGTGTGTCCCTTCCAAGAAGAACCATAGAGTTTCTGGCTATTCTGACACCAGTCATTTTTCAGAATAGCCAGAAACTCTATGGTTCTTCTTGGAAGGGACACACCATTCACCAGTGGTGATCCCCCATGTCCTGCCTGCCGATGAACTCCTAAGCAAAAGGTTCGGTGTCTTTAAGAAGCCCCAAGCAAAAGGTTCAGGTCATAGGCCAGTGATGGCAAACCTTTTTGAGACCAAGTGCCCAAACTGCAATCCAGACCCCACTTATTTATTGCAAAGTGCCAACCCGGCAATTTAACCTGAATGCTGAGGTTTTCGTTTAGAAAAAATTGGTTGGCTCCCTCTTCCACCCGCTTGAGCAGGGGCCAGCCTGCTCTACCCTCCAGTAAGTCCCATGTGTACTGTTCTGTGCCTCTCTAGCATCTCTGCCTCCTCTTCACCCCCCCCCCCGGGCAGCAGCCACCCGGAGCACAGGCAGCCGAGTCCTCCCTGCTCACCGTGGTGCACGCACGTCGTGCTCAGTGGCAAAGGCCAGCCTAGATGTGTGTGTGGGGGTGTGGGGGTGTGATTTTCCGCCCCCCACATGACAAACTCTGTGTGTGTGTGCCCACAGAGAGGGTTCCGAGTGCCACCTCTGGCACCCGTGCCATAGGTTCTCCATCACTGTCATAGGCCATCATCAGCAGAGCTACTCTTTTCTAAGTCTTTGGCAGTGGACTTTGAAGTCCTCTGAAATATTAGGTGGACTTAGAGGAGAACCTGCATGGTGTAGTGGTTAAGAGCAGGTGGACTCTGATTTGGAGAACCGGGCTTGATTCTCCTCTACATGAACAGTGGACTGTAATCTGGAGAACTGGATTTGTTTCCCTACTCCTATACACGAAGCCTGCTGGGTTACTCAGACCAGTCACAGTTTTCTCAGAACTCTCTCAGCCCCATCTATCTCACAAGGTGTCGGTTGAGGGGAGAGGAAGGAAAGGAGTTTGCATGTCACCTTGAGACTCCTCACAGGAGAGAAAGGTGGGGTATAAATCCAAATCCTTCTCCTCCTTCTCAAAAGCTTATACCCCCCCCCAACCCATTGGTCTATAAAGTGCTACTAGACTGTAAATATAGTCACTCAGTTTGTATAGCCAGCAGGTTGGGCGGAGATAGAGATGTTCACCAGGAATCTTCATCCCCATAAGGATCTTTAAATACTATAGATATTGCCCCATCCCCAATGGATACCCCCACCAGGGGCGTATCACCCATGGGGACATATGAAGTCAAATGTCCCCGGGTTATGGCCATTTAGTCATGTGGGGGTGGAAAATTGCCCCCCACACCCCGCCTCCTTCCCCCCAGGTGAGATGACCTGGTGCAAAAAAGGTTGTTTGGTCATGGTGGGGAAGGGTGGCCGCCCATATTGGGGTGGGGGGGGTTGGCGGAAAACTCAGATTTTATAATCAAGTCACATTTTTCCTAATAAGTGATGGCATAACCCATGGGTAATCGGGTGCCAGAGGTGGCACTCAGAGCCCTCTCTGTGGGCACACACACACACAGAGTTCATACTGCGTGGGGCTGGAAAATCACCCCCCACACACACACACACATCTAGGCTGGCCTGGGTCACTGAGCACGATGTGCACACACCGCGGTGAGCAGGGAAGGGACTCGACATGGTCTGTGCTCCGGGTGGTTGCTGCCCGAGGAGGGGGGGCGCAGCGGAGACAGAGATGCTAGAGAGGCACAGAGCGGTGCACACGGGACTTGCTGGAGGCTAGAGCAGGCTGGCCCCTGCTCGAGCGGGTGGGGTGGAGGAAGAGGGAGCCAACCGTTTTTTTCTAAACTAAAACCTCAGCATTCAGGTTAAATTGCCAGGTTGGCACTTCGCGATAAATAAGTGGCGTTTGAGTTGTAATTTGGGCACTCAGTCTCAAAAAGGTTCGCCATCACTGCCCTAGATCCATTTTCCCTCTGACCCCCACAATAAACAGAACATACCTATGGACAGCTCACCTTTGACAATTGGTGCATTCCACAAGCTTACAAAACCTGAGCAAGGGTGCCATTGATAGGATGTTTTGGAGGACATCGAGCCATACAGCCACCATGAGTTGGGAGTGACGTGAGGGCCCTTAACACATACACTTTCCCAACATAACCTTGACAAGTCTCTGAAGGCATGCCACATTCCGGCCACTCGCTAGACCGGTCTCTGCCTTGTCAGTAAGATTTAATATTTTATATGAACACCGTGGAAAAATTCATCAGGGGCCAAGTGGATATCATAAGACCAATATTATCCTCAATTCCAAATACTTCTCCTCACATGATAGTGAAGAAAAATCTTAGCTAATCTTCTGTGAGCACAAAATGGCTATTCCCCCTCCCCCACTCAAGCTTGCTTGTCTTTATACCGATACTTTGAAGTTGCCTTCCACTGAAAGCGGCTATCTATGACTGGAGGCCTCTGATCATTTTTGCAGCAACACCCTTAGTTTGCGATAATAATGTTTATGCACAGATGCAAAGAATGTGCTGACAGATTAAAAAGGAGTCAGCCAGTGTTTGCGGTGTGTGTTTTTTTAAAAAAAGTCATAGTACACCTGACTATGAACAAACAGATTTTTTCCAAGAACAGAACGCTCTCACAGTATATTACAAATCCCTGAGCCCTCCTGGACTAATTCAAAATCCCAGGGTAGGAGCACATCAGAGAATTGCAAACTCTTGTTTTAATTGCAATGAGAGATTGAGATGAACGATTGTCCTACTAATACTAAAAGGATGTGCAAGCTTCAATAAATGGGGGCATGACACTTCCTCATGTAAGTGCAATTCCCACAGAAAGGAGGGTTTCCATATTATTATTATTATTATTATTATTATTATTATTATTATTATTATTATTATTATTATTATTATTATTATTATTATTATTATTATTATTATTTTATTCGATTTTTATACCGCCCCCTCCCCGAGGGGCTCTGGGCGGTGTACAGCATTTAAACCAGTGTAATTAAATAACATTTAAAAGCAGCGATAAAACTCCCAATACATTCACAAATTAAAACCCAAGGTTAAATTTAGGTTAAGATTCAAGATATAAAAATATAAAACTATAAAGTTATAAAGTTATAAAGTTATAAAGTTATAAAGTGGCGTCCAGCGTTCCAATAATGTAAAAACCCTCCCTCCCCAAGATGGAGGGGGGCATGGCGAGTCTCAATAATGATGTACTAGTAGCCCAGATATTTGTTGAGGGGCTGTATGGGCACCCACATTAGTGATATGGGTCCTCCAAAGGCCCGGCGGGACAGCTCCGTCTTACAGGCCCTGTGCAGCCACATTTCCTCCTTTCCTCCTTGGTGAAACGTGCTCCATGCATCATGGACCTTAAACTGAGGTCCCACCTATTTCCTGCATTGCGTAAGTGGTCCATCGGTTACCAAGATAGTTCTTCTCCCTGGAACTTATGGTATTCAGCCTTTCACTAATACACTTGTGACGATACAGATGGAAAACACTAGGTTGGCAACAGGCCTGTCCTTTTAATATGCTGTCCCTTTAACTGAAGCTTAAGGGTCGATTCCGCACTTGCGTTATCGACCTAAGTTTGAGCTGCGTACGACCTAAGTGCTCCGCACAACCACTGGGACCGACGTGGTTTTGTACCAGCTTCGCCCCGTGTAACGGTCAAATTTCTGACTCCAGTTGGGAACTACTCCAGTTGGGAACCATGCTCGAACTCAGCTCGATTCCAGTAAAGTGCGGAATCTCTGGTGCCAGGAGTCCCCCATTCAGCCAATCACAGCTGAGTGTTTCAGGTATGCGTACAGCTGGCCAATCAAAAAATGCCACCTTCGTCCCTCCATTCCTGTGGCAGTTTTTTTAATAACTTGTGTGGGGATAGACAGAACATTGGCTGTAGAACAGTAGCCAATCAAAACGGAGCGGCGAAGAGGCACAGGATGATTCTGCCCTCCAAGCTGGGATCAAACTGGCTGCAGTGGGGAACAACAATGGCTTCGACCTAGGTTAGTACCCTTCTCAGGGAACTGGATCGAACCTTTTTTACTCATGTGCAGAATCGCCCAATGAGAGTTTATTTGGCATTGATATTATTTCCCTCCATGCCATAGAAAGATCCAACTGCCAGTGTGCACACAATTCAGCTTCTGCTACAGAAGGCAAGGCATTTTTCTCCAGGTCAGTTGGCAACCTTGTACTCACTACAACGGATTGCCACGTCTGGTTTGGGAAATTCCTGGAAATGTAGGGAATGTGCCTGAAGATGGCGAGGTGCCAGGAAGGGCGGGACCTCAGAAAGATGACGTGCCATTGAGTATCCTCAAAAGCATCCATTTTCTCTAGAGGTAATCTGCTCTGGGCAATCTGGAGATCAGTTTTAATTCTGGGAAATCTCGTGCCCCCGCCCGGAGACTGACAACCCTAGCCAAATAAGAGACCCATGTCTAGAGAAATCCACATTTCTATTTCCATACAGGAGCGTTTCTTCTTGGGCTACAGCACAAGGAAGCATTTAAAGTAAGAGCCCCACAAACATTTACTACCTCTGGGATTATGACTGGCATATGGTCATCTGTTTAAGTGTTCAATTACAATCACAGCCTGATTAGACAATCTTTTTGAATTACAGGCCCAGAATTGGGTGGGGGATTTGTATGTGTACCTATGATTTACTGTGCTCTTTATATCTGACTCTCCATTCCTTGCCAACTGAATTAGTGAAAGGTTTTGTCTTCCATGCATTTAGTTCTATTATTAGTTTTCAAAATAGTTTTTTTTTAAAAAAACCAAATAAGGTCCTTGGGCATTGGAACCAATAGCCACCAACCCATGTTCAGCACATATTTCCCGGATGCGTGTAAAAAGCCCCGGGTTTGCAGTCTGAGACGTACAGAATATTTCTGGAATGCTGACAAACTTTGGGATGCTGAAAAATTGGCACTGAGGGTTTGCAAATCATTTCATCTGATTCAGACTTGACCTGAAAATCCACTTGCATTTTTCTGCCTTCATAGATCCCTCACAGAGGGCGTTTACCCACTTGCCACGACCCTCCTATGTCATTTCTGGCGGGCGCCCGGGCTTCCCCACGACCCCGCACTCTGCGCGGGGTCATAAAAAGGCGCCGTTTGGAAGAGCGCCAGGAATGACGCACGCTGAGGGGGCGCGACAGCGGCAGCGTCGGGGCGGCTGCGTTATCACCGCCCCTGTAGTGGGGAGTGCCGGGGGACCTCGTGCTACTTACCTACTGTAGCACGCAGCTGCTGGTAAGTGGGAAAACGCCCAGAGTCTGCAGAAGAAAATACAAGTGAGCAGGGAAAAGTGGCATGGCATGCCACAAGTTTTCTTCTCTAGGCCATGCATTTCTGACTGGCAGGCTGCAATCTACATACGGGTTGGCTATTAAAATAAAATCCTGGGTATGCTTTTAACAAACAACCATGTTTTGTAAGGGGACCGTGGGCTCCCTATTTTAATGAACTGGCTGCGGCCCCTTCCGCACATGCAGAATAATGCACTTTCGATCCGCTCTCACAATTGTTTGCAAGTGGATTTTGCTATTCTACTCAGTAAAATCCAGCTGCAAAGTGCACTGAAAGTGGATTGAAAGGGCGTTATTCTGCATATGCGGAAGGGGTCTACATATGGCAGTGGTGGCGAACCTATGGCACGGGTGCCAGAGGTGGCACTCAGAGCCTTCTCTGTGGGCATGCGTGCACAGAGTTCGTCATGTGATAATAATGTAATTATTTCAGGGAGATTATTAGCATTAATCCTAAGACCTAGTTTTGGGAAAGCAGTGTAGGCAACCCTGTTAAGCACTGTTAAACCCTATTGATTTTCAAGGGAAGAACGAAAGTGTGATCCTTTACCTGGGAGTAAGCTGTTGCTGGCAATGGGATTTGCTTCTGAGTAAACCCTCCTAGGGTCGTGATTCACCCATTTGAAGTGTTGCACAGTTGCTTCAAAGCAAAGCCACCGACTACCACCAAGCTTACTTCAAGTAACGTGCCCCTTGGAGCCAACCATTTTTTCTATACTAAAACCTCAGTATTCAGGTTAAATTGCCATGTTGGCACTTTGCGATAAATAAGTGGGTTTGGGTTGCAGTTTGGGCACTCGGTCTCGAAAAGGTTCGCCATCACTGACATATGGAATTGGTGAGGAATTAATATATTTCTTTCTCTCCTCCTCTTCTTTTCTTGCCTTTGCCTTATCTTATTCCTCCCTGTCCTTTGCCATCAGGTAGATCCGCCAACAGCCCACATTGATTATATAGGTAAAGCAAGGAAAAGAAAAATCAGTTTATTCCCTGAAACTTGCTCGGTTTTACTGCCCTCCAAAATCTCGCAGGTGTGTTGGGCCCACTGGCCCTTTTTGACCAACAAAAATGTATGTCTCTTTTCAGTCCGCTTCCTGCACTGTGTTGATTTCACATTGGCTGCTTCAGGTGCAACTGAGGTTTTGAGAATTTTCTTGGCTTTACCATGGGCACTAGAGAGGCGTATCTGTTGTGATTTGGTGTCAGGACGAAATGAGGCACAACATACCATGTTCAGGTTCTTAGCCCCCCCCTCCCAGCTTTAATGAAAGAAAACAAAAGAAATTGGTGGTTAGTCCTGAGAAGTCACATGAATATCTGCTTGAACTTGAGAAGGGCAACCAAAATGACTTTAGGGGCCTGTGTGATTTCCACAAGAAGAAAAGTGGAAGCATTTGATGCTATTTAGCAAAGCAAAAAAAGCTGCCCAAAGGGAGGGAATGAGCCACGAGGAAGGTCTCTAATCTCAGCAAAGTGTCAGTGCCTGGATGTCTTGCTGTGTGGGAATTGTAAATGCTTCCTGTTTCCCTCTTCCCTTCCTGGCAATCTCCTGGCGCCAGCTCATCTGCAAGAAGGTGCGAACGGTTCCCAGGTTCTTTGAAGCTCTGTAGTGCAAATGTTGTAGAAACTGTAAGGGACATTTGGTGTGGGGCGAAACAGGGGGGTTGAAGGATATAGGTCCTGGATCTGAGCTCTCTAGCTCAGATCCTGCTTTCTATTGTTACTCTACACGTTGCAAGAAATAAACTGCTTTAGGACTTTCCTACGGTCTCTGTTATTTCCACGTTCGAGAGTCTGACACAAAGCATAGTTAAAGATGGCAGACAGTGGATTTTTCTCCCCTCTAATAACAGTACAACATATTCCCTAAATTTAGTGAGAAATAATGCATCTACTTGACCTTTCACCTCTGACATTCAGGGCAGAAGCTTATGGAATCCAGTAGGAAGTCTATTTGCCTGAATCAGCATTCAGGGTAACTTATCTTTAAATGAATGTTATTTATTTATTTATTTATTTATTTATTCATTCATTCATTCATTCATTCATTCATTCATTCATTCATTCATTCATTCATTCATTCATTCATTCATTCATTCATTCATTCATTCATTCATTCATTCATTCATTCATTCATTCATTCCATTTTTAGACCGTCCTCCCCCGGAGGGCTCAGGGCAGTGTACATCAATATCAAATATAAATAATAGCAGTAAAACAATCTAATAACATATATATTAAATTATCCAATATGTTTATGATGTTAATAGTCCATGTGTTATCCTAAGGAAGTCTATTCAGAATTATTCTACATTATATTGATTGGACCTTACTCCTTAACGTATTCTTAGGATTCCACTATATATTATCTACTGAATGCATGGAGGAAGGGGGTGCTGTGTCCTAGGAACAGGTTGGCCAACTTTGGGGGCGGAGTCCAGGGAGATCAGGATTTAAGGAGGCGAGGAATCCCAATGGGATGGAGTTCATCCTCCAAAGCAGCCATTTTCTCCAAGGGAACGTATGACGACTGAGGCTGAGATTAAGCTTGGGAGAGCCACTCTTATCCCACCTCGGTCTTGGGTCCTTTTTCCCTCCTAATGACTCCAACCAGCTGATTGTTCAAGGATTTATTGTAAAAGTTCAAAACAAAGAAATAAAACATAAATGCAGTAAGAGATTGCTCAACTGGTTACATTCCTTTTGGTTCTTTGTCCCCATTTCGGGAACCCATGGCCCAGAGAGGCTTCTCTGACCACGTCTGAAGATGGAATTTAAAAACCTTTGTTTTCCCCTTCTCAGAAAAACACTGTTCAGGCCACGAGGTAACTTAGGCCTTTGAAGTTTCATCCTGGCACCTCTGCAGTTTCCTGTCCTCCCTCCAGGAGATCAAAAGGCAAAGATGCTTTTCACAGTCATATGTTACTTTGCTAGTTTTACAGTACTATTCCATCACAGAACGGATCTCTGTTATCTGAATTTCTGTTGTAAGATCTCCAGGGCTCCTCTGGAGAATGGCAACTCTTCCTGCCTGGGAATGCTGGATGAATGGAACAGAATGTTAAGATCTGGTTAGTATATAGATATTCCTGTTTCTGGTTGTTGGTTTGATGGCTCTGGAGGGGACAGAGATCATACGTTTTGAATTTTACAAGAATCCACGGGACATAAAAACTTCTGGATGGAATATTACCTGTTCTTGGACAGCCGGAAAAAAAAGTCCTTGCTAGATCAAAACATCAGCACTTTTTAATTACACTATTGTGTGGTAAAAGGACTTGAGAGATGACCTACAACAGAAAGTCAGCAATTTTTAAAGTACCAAGAAGCGTTCTTTAAAAAAAAACACCCAACAACCCGAACAACCTTTTTGTTTTCCTTTGACTGTTCTCTTTTAAAAGGATCAAGTTCCCTTTGTCTGGATCTTTAGCTTCTGTCCATTAGCACCTCCCCAAAGACTATTTCATCAAACAAAACAAAACACTTTAAAGTTTGTTGAAGAGTTACGGCCGGGGCTATGCTTATGTATGGTGAGCATTTACTGAGTTAGCACTCCCCGAAGGAAAATCGTAGGAGATACCTGGAAAAAAATATTTTGGATAATTGCTACTTGGCTTGATCTCTTGGTATTTCAATGTATTTTATACCATTTTTAATGGCATCACTGGAGATTCTTGGGCTACAACTAATACTTTTAAACTGCAGACCCCACGAAATGGTAAATGGATGAGGTCTGGTACGTATATATTCTAAAATCCTTGCTGCTTTTCATAGTTTGAAAAAATGACTTTATAATTTTGCCACCAATGGGAAACAGCAGAGTCCTAAGTAGAATTAAGAAAAAGAAGAAGGTTTGGATTTATATCCCCCCTTTCTCTCCTGCAGGAGACTCAAAGGGGCTTACAATCTCCTTGCCCTTCCCCCCTCACAACAAACACCCTGTGAGGTAGGTGGGGCTGAGAGAGCTCCGAGAAGCTGTGACTAGCCCAAGGTCACCCAGCTAGCATTTGTGGGAGTGTACAGGCTAATCTGAATTCCCCAGATAAGCCTCCACAGCTCAGGCGGCAGAGCTGGGAATCAAACCCGGTTCCTCCAGATTAGATACACGAGCTCTTAACCTCCTACGCCACTGCTGCTCCATTAACCCTATAAAGGCCAATGAGTGCAGAGGACTTAGAAGCAGGGCTATCGGGGGAGGGGGTTTTCCCTGGGCCCACGTCACTTGGAGATTCCCTGAAGTTAGCATCATACTGCAGTCACAGGTAACATTTGATTTTTTAAAGTATGAATGAGATTCCTCACTGCAGTCGCTAGAGACACAGGGAAGGCAGAGAACAGTAAACAGGGGTTGTTTGGACTGTGCTGGCTGGCCTCCCTGCGAGGCTGAGGCAAACTTTTCCGATCACATCCTGCTAAATCCATCAGCCAAGCCTGCACTCGTGTGAAACAAGACCAGCCAAATCAAGTGACAATGATGATCCAGGTTCAGCTTTCTATTATCCAGCTTTCTATTATCCAGGTTCAGCTTTCTCAAGCCGTCTATGGTCGTTTCCCCACTTACCTGCTGCTGCGCGCTACTCTCCCCAAGTAGCGCAGGGTCCCCCGGCACTCCCCACTACAGGGGCGGCGACAACGCAGCCACCCCAACGCTGCCGCTCTAGCGCCCCCTCAGCGCGCGTCATTTCTGGCGCTCGTCAAAACGGCGCCTTTTGATGACCCCGTGCAGAGCGCAGGGTCGTGGGAACGCCCGGGAGCGCGCCAGAAATGACGTGCACTGGGAGTAGCACGCAGCAACCTTTGGGCGAGGTCAGTGGGGAAACGACCTATGGTTTCCCTCTTCTTTTAGTTCCAACCAGCCCCATTGTGTGGTCTGCATAACCAGATCTTGCAAAGGGCAGCCCTGTTGGCATGTGGTGGCAATTTTTTTGTTAAAAAACCCTTTCTTTATCTTTTAAAAAACCCTTTCCCTGTCATTTCTCTAACTCAGTGTTTCCCAACCTTTTTGACATCACGGTACCCTTGACCTCACTCTTCATATCTCACGGTATCCCTACCATCCCCCACCTTCCCCTCCCAGTGCCCCTGCATGCCACCCCCCTCCCCTCCAAGGGGAATCACTCGGGGGGGGGGGTTTGCTGCTGACCTTGAAGCAGGCCCTGCCCCCTGGACAGCTCCATGTCCTTGCTGGGGCCAGCAGGAGACACCACAAAAGTGAGGAGGCCAGTAGCGTTGTCGCGGTACCCCTGGGACATGCTCACTGCACCCCAGGGTACCACGGAACCCTGGTTGGGAATCGCTGCTCTATTTTCCTCACTTTTATCCTTTTTTATTTTGTTCTCTTCCCTTCATAACCTGCCGTTTCTCTACCCCCACTTCCAATTTTTTCTTCTCCCCTCTCTTATTTTTTGGTCTTGATCTCAACTTCTTCTCATCCATCTTGATTGGCAGTTTAGCATCAGTTTAATGGCCCAACCTGAAGTGGGGGTGGAATCGTGTCATGGAAGTGGTGCAGGCCCGTCCGGCTGGATTTTGGCACTTACCCCATTTGAGAGGCAAACTCCCTGGCAGATGAGGCCTTGTTCCCCATTGGCATTCGATCTCTCTTCAGACAAGGGCGCCTTCCAGCATATTTTACAAACCTTGCCTCCCCACATACCCGGCGATTTTTTACGCAAGCCAGTTGCAATAGTCTTCCATTAGCCACCTATAAGGAAAGATTTGCAAATATTCCATACAGTGAGTGGCTTTGTCCATGTTTGCAGGGGCATATAGAGACCCCTGAGCCTGTCATGCTACGCTGTAACTTCTATACGTTCCAAAGAGACAACCTCATCTGAACGAAGCCCTACAGACTTCTGATAAAGGGAAAGTCAAAGACTTGCTCCGTGATAAGAACGTCCAGATCGCCACAGACGTTGCCGCATTTTTAGAAAAAAGCGATGAAGATCCGAAACGAAGTGACTCCTGGTTAATTTCATGGATAATTAAAGGCAAATCGTGTTAACATTTTCTTTCTGCCTACCTACACTGATCCATATAGGTAGTTTTATTTTCATTTAATTTTAATTTATGTATATGCCAATTAAAGGTGGTGTGTGTGTGTGTGTGTGTGTGTGTGTGTGTGTGTGTGTGTGTGTGTGTGACTCTGCAACCCTACAGGTCACCTGGACACTGTGCTGGGGGCTACGTCAGTGTTCCTGGGCCCTGCCAGTCCCATCAGTGCAGCGGGGGCATGCCAGAGGCATATATACCTGAAAGAACGGAGAGGCGAGAGACAAATCATCAAACAAAGAAGAGCAAAACACTCTCCAACGGCCAAGGTTGTGATTAATTATAATGTGATATAAATGTGCAACAAAGTAATACAGATGTGCAAACTCACAAACAACCCAAACCCTTCATGCATATACAACATCATGCATGGAGTATCACCTGTTGCGATGATCAACTAAGCACTGTCAAGCGCTGTTAGAAACACCGTCTTTAAAGAGTCACTTTTACTCTCAGCAGGGGCGAACACTCCTATTCAACAATTTGTTTCAGACCATTCAAAAGCATCGTGCTGTATAAAGCCACCACTTTTGACTTGCGGGCTATAAAGTCTGTTCCAATGCTCTCAGGAGGTAGTATTCACGAGTGGTCGCAAGTATCAAGCTAGTAAAAGATGTCCCCCCGCCACATCCTTTGCAGGCATTGTAGCAGAATAGAAATGATAATAAATGAGTTGCAGAAATTAGAAAAAGAAGAGGAGGAGTTTGGATTTATATCCCCACTTTCTCTCCTGCAGGAGACTCAAAGGGGCTTACAATCTTCTTGCCCTTCCCCCCTCACCACAAACACCCTGTGAGGTGGGTGGGGCTGAGAGAGCTCCGAGAAGCTGTGACTAGCCCAAGGTCACCCAGCTGGCGTGTGTGGGAGTGCACAGGCTAATCTGAATTCCCCAGATAAGCCTCCACAGCTCAGGCGGCAGAGCTGGGAATCAAACCCGGTTCCTCTAGATTAGATACACGAGCTCTTAACCTCCTACGGCACTGCTGCACAGGTAAGGATTTCACTTACCTGTAACTGTTGTTCATCAAGGTCTTCTATGCAGACACACATGGGACTGCATTTACGCAGACCTGCTGTTTGGAAGAAAATCTTACTAGCCCTAGCAACAGAGGAGGACACCCCTCCCAGCCAGCTAGTGACATGGCAGCCCCTTCCCGCTCAAACTGTCATGTGCCTGGAAGGGCGCCCCCCTTTGCCCTCAGTTCCCGATTGCCCCCGTCAGCTCCGAGCAAAACAAAACTCAAGTCAAGAACCCAACAATAGGAGAGGGGAACGCACAACGAGGCAGGAGGGAAGATAAGTGCATCTGCACAGAAGACCTTGGTGGAAACGGTAACAGGTAAGTGAGACCCTGTTTTCATCTTTGGTCTTCAGTGCAGTCCCACATGGGATTCTAGTTAGCTTATCTGAAGGAGGTAGGGCACCCAGAGGTGGGATCCAGCAGGTTCTCACAGGTTCCCGAGAGTAGGTTACTAATTATTTGTGTGCGCCGAGAGGGGGTTACTAATTGGTGATTTTGCCCCGTGATTTTTGCCTTAGTTACGCCCCTCCTCTCAGCAGCAGCGCGCAGAACTTGAAGCAGTCTAGCAGGAGGTGCACCGGCAGGCGTGGCAGCCTGCGCCTGCGTGCATTCGTTTCCCGCCCAAGGACCGGCGCAGCGGCTTCGTCCTTGCCACAGCCCCGCCCAGGAATGCTCCGCCCTGGAATGCCCGGCCATGCTCCCGTCGTGCCCCGCCCAGCCCCATTGGCATTACGCCACAATTTGAATCCCACCCCCATGGGAACCTGTTACTAAAATGTTTGGATCCCACCACTGAGGGCACCCCTCTCTTATTGGAATAATGAGTGCAGGATCGCTCTGCCAACTTCTGCTTCTCTCCAGTGTCTGCAGGTCCAGAGCATAGTGATGGATGAAGGGAGCCTCTGATGACCAAGTCGGTGGCTCCTTTGCAAATACTTTAAGGGTGACCCTCCTGTGAAAGGCAGCAGACGCACCCAGCACATGAGCAGAAAGTGCACCTCCAAAGGACAGCCTGACCAAGGGATCTGGAAGGCATCCCCTAGAGAAAGAGGTTTGTGACCTGCTCGGGAACAAAACTGGCGGAGGAGGGATCTTTGCCAAAATCCTGGTGGCAGAGAGGTCAATCTCTGGAAAAACCCAAGTCTGGAAGACTGGCCTTAGATAAACATCCAGGATAGACCACTTATGGTTGGCTTGGTACTGTTGACTGAGGCAGTCTGCTGGGTCATTGCTGATGCCTGCTAAATGGATGGCCTGCAGGTAAATCCTGTTGGCCATGGTGAGCTCCCAGGTTCAAGGGGAGGGCAGAAGGGTCTGCCGGCTGCCGGCTGGGAGCGGGGGGGGGGGGCAAAGCAGGGGGGAAGCAGCCAGGGTTCTTTGGTCCCGCCCATGTTGATAACGACATGGGTGGGGTCAAGGGTGCCTGAAGACAATGAAGCAGCAGGACTTCCTGCTGCCTTGCCGTCTTCCTGGTCACGTGTAGGGCCGATTTTGTGCCCCCCATGTGACCAGGTTAATGGCACCTCGGAACAGAGGGTACCCCTCCTCCCTAGGCAAATATGCCACTGGTTAGAATTCAGCCAGTTACCTCATTGTGTTAGTTTCTCGTCTGGCAGAGGCACCTCTTTCCCTGAGTTGGTGGTCCTGGTCTCTGAGGTGGTGGCAGTTCATGAGTTCTGTACCAGTTCAGTTCCTAGAGCTTTTTACTCTAAGGTTTGTCTTGTGAACAAGAAAGATGGGAGAGTCAGGCCTATTTTGGACTTATGTGAACTCAATAAATGTTTGATTGTTTCTATATTTCGCGTTGCGTCCTCACCCAACGTTCTTGAACTTTTACCCTTGCATGCTTGGTTTGCCGCTATGGATTTAAAGGACGCTTAGCTTTATATTTCTATTCATCCCCTTCACAAATGCTTTTCAGCCTTTCACTTTGGCTCCAGAGCCTTCTATCACACTGCCCTCCCTTTCGGGTTAGGTACAGCCCCATGTGTTTTTACCAAGTGCGTGGCCGTGGTGGTTCACATCTTTGCACCCAGGCCTGCTCAGTCTTAGATAAGATAAACTTTAATGTCATTGTGCACGCACAACGAAAATACAAACATCCCCCGATGCACATTTCTGCAGCCCTCACACCCCATCTTCCACAATCCCCCTTCCAACCATCCCTACACAGCTACAGCCACGTCAACGCGACACCATGGAGTTCAGCATAGCCACAGCTTTAGAATAGAAGCTGTCTCTGAGCATAAGCATAAGCATTTTATTGTCATTGTGCACGCACAACGAAATTTACAGCAGCATTCCTCGATGCACACAATTTCAGACTCATACCCCATCCTCACTTTCCCCTTCCTCCACCCATCCCTACACAGCCCCAAACACATCAACACGAAGTCGCGGAGTTTAGCATAGCCACAGCTCTAGAGTAGAAGCTGTCTCTAAGCCTCTTTGTCCTAGTTTTGATAGACCTGTGTCATCTGCCGGATGGTAACAGTTCAAAAAAAAAGGGTAGTAACTGGATGAAGTGAAGGGTCTCTCAGAATATTTTAAAGACTTTCTTTAGGAAACCGGGGAATTATAGAGTTCTTCCAAGGAGGGGAGAGGGCAGCCGATAATCCTCTGTGCAGTAGTGATCACCCTTTGGAGCGCCTTCCTATTCGCCACTGTGCAACTGGAGAACCATACACAGCTGCAGTAGGTTAAGACACTCTCTATAGCACAGTGGTAAAAGGACACCAGGAGTTTTCCATTCAGTTGTTGTTTCCTTAAAAGTCTCAGATAGTACAGTCTTTGCTGGGCCTTCTTAACCACCGTGGCAGTCTGTATGCCCCAGGTCAAGTCCTCTTTAATCATGACGCCCAGAAATTTAAAACTAGTTGTCCTTGTTTTTATGATCCTATATCTTCCCATATTTGGATGACTGGCTGCTTACAGCACTCTCCGAGAGTGAGCCCCATACACAGGTACAGATTGTGGTCTCTACCTGCTACAGCCTGGGCCTAGTGATTGACCCCGCAAAATCTATGCTGTTGCCTGCTACCCAAGCTGCTTTTATTGGAGCCATCATCAGTATCCCGAGCCTTCCTTCCTAGGGAAAGGGCACCGAGATTAAGGCACATTGCCAGTTTGTTTAAATGACAGTGTTGGCAATAAGTCCAAAGGCTCCTGGGGCCGATGACGTGGGCCACCACTGTGGTGGAGCATGCAGCCTTACATGTGCACCCACTTCAGTTGTGGTTTGTTAAACCCTGTGTTTCATCTCTTCATTTTCTCTACTCCTCATGCTTTGATCAGGTCCCTTGACTGGTGGCTTGTCCGGGAGAACCTGGTTAGGGGATGCCCTTCGGGACTCGGTGCCCTCAAGACACACTCACCTCTGATGCTTCCCTCCAGGGCTGGGGTGCTCACTGGAGGGGCAGGATAGTACAGGATGGGAGGGCTCATACCTCCTATTAATTGTGAACACTCAAAGCTTGTATTGAGAACAAACAGAAGAGAAAGAGCTGGGAGGAAGGTACGGGAGGAATGCGTAGGCTTACTGTTCTTCATCACGGTGATGCATTCCTAGCCTTGCAGTCCCTCCACATTGGGGTCTCCTCACATTTGCCTGTTTAAACACAAGGCGCTGCCCCCCCCTCTCCTGTTTGTCACACAGTTTGGAATTGCCTACCCCGACGTTTGCCCCCGTCCAAAGTCTCACCTGCCTCCCCCTTCTAGTCTGGCCTCCAGTCAAAAGGAATGATCGATATTACCCTTTAAAGGTAATATCAATATTGCTTATATTGATATTGGGGAGGCTGCTTCTGTGGCATTTGCATTTTAAGGGAAAAGCTGTCTGTCGATCCTTGGGGGGGGGGGCAAGACAGACAATCTTTGATCTTGCCTTTAGAGTCACCCGGAAAGATGGAAGCTCCATAGTGAGAGGGAAACCTTGCTGGGGGGTTTTTTCGCTCTTGCAAACTACAGGGCAACTGGGATCTCAGGCGATGCAACTTTAATGGTATCAGTACAAGAATCTCTGCCTCCAGGAACCATATGCTTGCTGCGGGGCAGAGCGCCAGTATATAATCAGCTGAAGAAAAGGCCAACAAAGAACAAAGGATTGGCCCTATAAAATACCCTAGTATGATACTCCTGTTTTCATGCAATTATCTGTAGCGTGATGGGCAAAACAGCAAAGCATTAGCATTTTCTTTGGCTCAGGGGTGGCCGGGTGATACTTGACCAGTATTCATGTTTGTCCGAGGCTATAGAAAAAGCAAATAAATCAGGGGGAGATACTGGCAATAAGGGGCAACCTCTTTTCTCTCTTTTTTTAAAATAAAATTTATTGAAATGTTAAAAAGAAGAGGTGATTTACACAGATATGTGACAAAAACTTATACCATATTTGGTTGCAATACCACACAAATATCTAACATTATAACTCTCATTTTATGCAACAAAATTAAAAGACTTCCTTGCTGTACTTCAGGAGTAATTTTCCTTTGATTATTCATTAATCCTTCCTTAATGGATAAGTTCTTTGATCAACTTCAATAGTATTGTTACATTCCTAAGTGCTTTATACATTTGTATTTAACCCTTTCAATCTATCTTTAAACTTAATTCTGCGATTAATTAATCTATTATATATCTATTTCCTAATTTCAAATATAAAAAGTGTTAATGTATTTAAAAGAAACATTCAAAATTAATTGTTATTCTTCTTATTATTTTTAAATTAAGAAATTTGTGTACATAAAATATATATATATCAAACTATAGCAAAATAGGACATCACGTTCTCAGAGCGCATTTACTTACAGAGTGACAAAGAAAAAAACTCTTCCCTTAATCTATGGCAGTGATGGCGAACCTTTTCGAGACCGAGTGCCCAAATTGCAACCCAAAACCCACTTATTTATCGCAAAGTGCCAACACGGCAATTTAACCTGAATACTGAGGGTTTCGTTTAGAAAAACAGTTGGCTCCAAGGCGTGCATTACTCGGGAGTAAGCTTGGTGGTAGTCGGTGGCTTTGCTTTGAAGCAACCGTGCAACTCTTCCAACGGGTGAATCACGACCCTAGGAGGGTTTACTCAGAAGCAAGCCCCATTGTCAGCAACCGAGCTGGTAAAGGATCGTGCTTTAGTTCTTTGCATGAAAATCAGTGGGGTTTAACAGCGCTTAATAGGGTTACCTACTTCTTCCCCAAAACTAGGACTTAGGTTTAATGCTAATAATCGAGCCCAGTGGCCCAGGCCAGCCTAGATGTGTGTGACGGGGAGACTCTGTTTGTGTGTGCCCACAGAGAGGGCTCTGAGTGCCACCTCTGGCACCCGTGCCATAGGTTTGCCACCACTGATCTATGGGGTTTGTCTATTCAGCGTGTTGTATAAACAGTCTGATTTTTAGTGGTTCCATTGTGGCAAAGAGGAACAAGAACAGATTAATTTTAACTAATTTTTCCATCTTTTCTCCAGGTATAAGTTGAAGTTCATTCAGGTTTTTTCATATCTCGAGAGTGGTAAGTCTTTCAGATAAGTGGAGAGTTTGTCTATGTCCTTGTATTCAATTAACGCCTCTATCCAGTTGTAACAGCTCGGGGCTTTTTTGTTTTCCCATCTTTTTGCAATCTGTATTCTTGCTGCCGTAGAAAGATATAAAAATAAATTAATATTTCTTACTGGTGAGGTATCCTGAGAAATACCTAGTAGGTAGTTTTCCGGCTGCATCTTGAATTTTTCACCTAATATGTTTTGTGTTTTTTTGTGTATTTGAATCCAGAATTTCTTGATCTTAGGACAGCTCCACCAAAGGTGGAAATCTGTACCCACACATCTTTTACACCTCCAACATATTGAAGGGCATTTTTTTGTCAATTTTTGCCAGTTTTTGAGGAGTTATGTACCACCTATGGCATACCTTATAAAAATTTTTCCTGTAGGTCCGTACTAAGGGTAAATTTTTGGTGTCATTTCCAAGTTTCTTCCCATTTCTTTCTTCTTCTTCTTCTTCTTCTTCTTCTTCCTTCTTCTTCTTCTTCTTCTTCTTCTTCTTCTTCTTCTTCTTCTTCTTCTTCTTCTTCTTCTTCTTCTTCTTCTTCTTGTAGGGTTGTCAGATGAAGGGATAGAATTGCCAGATCCAGGTGTATATTTTTACCAAGGTCTTGTGCCCATTTAATCATGGATTCCTTTACGATTTCCTGTTCTCGTTCAATTTTTAGAATATGTTTGTACAACCCGCTGATCATCTTTTTTCTGGGGCCCAGTATAATTTGGTCAGAACTATTCGGCGTCTTTTCTAGTCCGATTGTTTGTTGGTCTTTTATGAACGCATCTCTCAGTTGGAAGTAAGTGAACCAATGACATTTTGATTCACCTATTACTATGTGGTCACGTGCCTTTAATTCGGGGCATCCCTTGTTCCACATAATTACATCCCTATATCTCAACCAACCACCTATATCAACAGAATCTCTATTTTGTATATTTTGCAGGGCTTGTCCCATATGAATGGCATACAGGTTAAGAGAAGTGGATGCTAATCTGAAAAAAACTAGGTTTGATTCCCCACTCCTCCACATCAGCAGCAGACTCTTATCTGGTGATTCGGATTTGTCTCCCTCCTCCTACATATGAAGCCTATCGGGTGACCTTGGGCTAGTCACAGTTCTTCAGAGAACTGTCTCACTACCACCTACCTCACGAGGAAGGGAAAAGGAAGGAGTTTGTAAGCCACTTTGACACTCCTCACAGTTGAGAAAAGCAGGGTATAAATCCGAACTCCTCCTCCTCCTCCTCCTCCTCCTCCTCCTCCTCCTCCTCCTCCTCCTCCTCTTCTACGCAGCAGTGGTGTAGTGCTTAAGGGCAGCTGTACTCCAATCTGGAAGAACAGGGTTTAATTCCCTCTCTCTGCTGCTTGAGCTGTATTGAAGCTTCTCTGGGGAATTCAGATTAATATAATACACACACTCCCACCTGCGCCAGCTGGGTGACTGCTGGAGCTCGGTCACAGTTCTTTGGAGCTCTCTCAGCCCCACCTACTTCACAGGGTGTTTGTTGCGAGGGGGGAGGGCAAGGAGTTTGTGAGCCCCTTTGGGTCTCCTACAGGAGAGAAAGGGGGGAATATAAATTCAACTCTTCTTTCTTTCTTTCTTTCTTTCTTTCTTTCTTTCTTTCTTTCTTTCTTTCTTTCTTTCTTCTTCTTCTTCTTCTTCTTCTTCTTCTTCTTCTTCTTCTTCTTCTTCTTCTTCTTCTTCTTCTTCTTCTTCTTCTTCTTCTTCTTCTTCTTCTTCTTCTTGTAGGGTTGTCAGATGAAGGGATAGAATTGCCAGATCCAGGCTGGGAAATCCCTGGAGATTTGATGATGGGGTCTGGGGAGGACAGGGACCGTGGTGGGATATAATCAGAGGTGGGATCCAGCCGGTTCTCACAGATTCCCGAGAGTAGGTTACTAATTATTTGTGTGTGCCAAGAGGGGGTTACTAATTGGTGATTTTGCCACATGATTTTTGCCTTAGTTATGCCCCTCCTCTCAGCAGTAGCGCGCCGAACTTGAAGCAGTCTAGCAGGAGGTGCACCGGCGTGCGTGGCAGCCTGCGCCTGCGTGCATTCGTTTCCTGCCCAAGGACCGGCGCAGTGGCTGCGTCCTTGCCACAGCCCCGCCCAGGAATACCCCACCCCCAGAATGACTGGCCATGCCCCCGTTGTGCCCCACTCAGCCCCATTGGCGCTACGCCACAGTTTGAATCCCACCACCACGGGAACCCGTTACTAAAATGTTTGGATCCCACCACTGGATATAATGCCATAGGGGCCGCCTTCCAAAGCTTCCATTTTTCCATTGGGGACTGATCACTGCAGTCTGAAGATAAGATGTAATTCCAGGATATACCTAGGCCCGTGGTGGCGTACCTTTGGCACTCCAGATGTTATGGACTACAATTCCCATCAGCCCCTTCCAGTATGGCCAATTGTCCTAGCCCCACCTGAAATCTGTTATCCCTACAGCAAAAAGGGTCTATTTAAACCAGCTCTCTGGTGCAAAAGCGCCACACAGAAACAATGTTTGAGTGTTGCTTACTATTCACGTATCTGTTTAACAATGAATTTGGATTAGTTTTTTTTAATTACTCTGTTTCATAAGCTATAAGTATTTTAAAGGAATTTAGTGGTTTAATGTACTTAGTTTTGTTTGGAAAAAAAAAGAACCTGTTAGTTAAAGCTTACTCCCATTAGTTTCAATTAAAATGTATTGATTTGAGCAAATATTGGTAGATTAAATGGTGCTTGACTTTGAAAAAAAAAGTATTCGTTTAACCCAAAACCGTATGAATATTGAGATTCTTCTGTGTGCTGAAAATCTCTATTGACATCCGTAAAAATGTATGGACACTAATGAAAATCGTTGAGTTAAAGGGAAATGTATTTGTTTTGAAGACAATTTACCAGCTCTAGAAATGCCATGGCTATTTCGTATCTCATTGATTGGTAAACCTGCCTTTCAAGGAAATACTAAACGCATTTCAGGTTGCTTAATATTTTTATTCCTATGTATATGAAAATTAATCAGTGGTGAAGAAGTAAGAAATCTCAAGTTATGTCCTACCTCTAAAAGACAATGGCCTTAATCCCAGATTGAGTTATGCAAAAGACTTCAAGCATGCCCAAGATTGCTGTCAGAGATGTGAATATTGACCAGTCTTGCAGCCAGTGAAAAGCAAACTGTGGCCATTTATGCATGCAGTGCTTACCTCGTGGTTGTGTGCTTTGCAGTGGGTTTTCCCTGCCTTTTTTTGTTTAAATGGGAAAACCCCACTGCAGACAGTCCACAGCTGAGCCAATACCCCTTTTAGCCCCATTTCCTTGTTCAATCTGTCCCTTGTTCAATGTTCCTCCCCCATTTCCTTGTTCAGTCTGTGCAGGAGGAGCTGCTACTATGTGGGTGGGGATGCCAAGAGGAGCAAGAAAACCTAAGGAAAGGGGAATACATATTGTTTTCCCTGAAAAGTCACACTTCAAGAGCTTTGAGAAACCACAGGTATTCTCAGATTAGAGAGCATGGTATGTCCGGAGAGGGGAAAACATGTGTGCAACTGAGAATCCAACCCAAAGGGAATGTACTCTCAATGCGAAGGAGACCACAAGTGCATAAAAACCCAGTGATGCAGAAATGTATCCGATCTCTAATGTGCTGACCAAACACAGACCCGGCGCCTCCCCAAGATTCTAGTATGGGGTGGCACTTGGCAGCAAAGAGTTTTCGGGAGGCTGAGCAAAGTTCCATAAAAATCTAAAAGCTGCTCTTTATGGCTGTTGTAAGATTACTTTTCAGCTTTTAGAAGAAGATTTTGGATTTATAACCCGCCTTTCTCTCCTGTAGGAGACTCAAAGAGGCTCACAAACTCCTTTCCCTTCCCCCCTCACAACAAACACCCTGTGAAGTAGGTGGGGCTGTAAGGAGTAACAAGGCAGTTTACAAACTCCTTTTCCCTTCCTCTCCCCCAAACAAGACACCTTATGAGGTAGGTAGCACTGAGAGAGTTCTGAGACGACTGCGACTGGCCCAAGGTCACCCAGCAGGTTTTGTGTATAGGAGCGGGGAAACAAATCCAGTTCACCAGGAGAGTCTGCCGCTCATGTGGAGGAGTGGGGAACTGAACCCAGTTCTCCAGATTAGCGTCCATCTGCTCTTAACCACTAACCACTTGACATTCTGTAGGCCAGTGATGGTGAACCTTTTCAAGACCGAGTGCCCACATTGCAACCCAAAACCCACTTATTTATTGCAAAGTGCCAACCCAGCAATTTAACCTGAATACTGAGGTTTTAGTTTAGAAAAACGGTTGGCTCCGAGGCATGCGTTACTCAGGAGTAAGCTTGGTGGTAGTCGGTGGCTTTGCTTTGAAGCAACCGTGCAACTCTTCCAACAGGTGAATCACGACCCTAGGAGGGTTTACTCAGAAGCAAGCCCCATTGCCAGCAACTGAGCTTACTCCCAGGTAAAGGATTGCGCTTTAGTTCTTTGCATGAAAATCAGTGGGGTTTAACAGCACTTAACAGGGTTACCTACACTGCCTCCCCAACACTAGGTCTTAGGTTTAATGCTAATAATCGAGCCCGGCGGCCCAGGCCAGCCTAGATGTGTGTGTGGGGGGGACTCTGTTTGTGCGTGCCCACAGAGAGGGCTCTGAGTGCCACCACTGGCACCCGTACCATAGGTTTGCCATCACTGCTGTAGGCAGAACAGCATTTTCATTAGCAGAGGAAGATAGGAGAGTGATTTCAGCCAATTTTCCCCTCCCACAGCGGTCCCCCATCTTAACTCCACACAGTTCATGAGGGCTCGTTAATTCCCAGGAGCAGAATTTGGGGAGGATTATTGATAGACTAGAACTGGAAGGATAAGGGTTCTAACTCTGGGTTGAGAAATTCCTGGAGAGTTCACCCTCCAAAGCTGCCATGTCCTCTGGGAAAATTAATCAGTATAGCCTAGAGATCTGTTGTAATTCTGAGAGACGGCCAGGTAAGGGTTGCCAGTTCTGGGTTGGGAAACACCTAGAGATTTTGTAGGTGGAGCTTGAGGAGGGTGGGTTTTGAGGAGGAGGGAAGGAACCTCAATGGGGTATATGGTTACAAAGTCCACCTTTCAATGTGGCCTTTTTCTCTAGGTGGACAGATCCCGTTCGCCTGGAGATCAGTTATAATCCCAGGAGATCTTCAGCCAGCCACCACCTGGAGGCTAGCAACCCAAAAGGATGAGGTAGGGCAGCTCTCCTGAATTAGTGTCAAGCCCTGGATCTTGATATCAAAAAAGACTCTGGGTGATTCCCCACAGTACATTCTTTAGGGCTCGACTTGCGTTCACCGCAATTTTTCTTCATGAAGTCGACTCGCTGTCGTTCCGCACAGCTGCCGAGCTCATTCTTCCTTAGCTGAGCTCAGAGGGCGGGATGAGCTGTGCACGCCTCTTCCTGCTTCGCATTCTATTGGCTGCCACAAAAAGTTAGCACCTGGGCTCAATTCGCCGTTAATCCGCACATTGCTGAGTTCGTCTCTCCTTACCCAAACTCAGTGGGTGGGGTCGACTCTGTGCGTCATCCACCCCTCTGCCCCGATTGGTTCCCTTTCCCGTGGTGGGAAACATGAAATTCCTTTTTTTCCATGCATCTGAACTGTCGATTATGATTGGCTTGCCGAAAACGCGCCATGACTGGTTAAAGGGAAACTTTAGAGCCAGAGTGAGCAGATTTACCAATGAGCACAGCTTTGCCCCAGACCTCTTCCCTCTGCCCACAGCCAGCCTAGTCTCACTCCCTCGCACAGCTTTGTATGCTTCTCTTTTGCCCTCCTCCCTGTTGCCAACTCCTTCCCACTTATCCGGATGCTCGTATCAATACATTGATATAGTAATAACAGAAAGTTGGCTTTTGCAAAGGAGCAGCACAAGCAGGGTCTTTTTCTGGCTCCACCCCGCCTGCCCTGCTTTGCTGCTGCCCTCCATGATAAATGGGAGGGCATTTTTAAAACTTTCTTTCAGATAAGCTTCTATTTTAAAAACAAGTCTCTCTCTCTTGCAGCAGCAGCAGCAAGAGAAAGAGAGAGTGTGTGGGAGTGTGTGTGTGTGGGGGGGAAGGCTGGGAAGAGAATATCAGTAAGATCTGTGCCTACAGGAGAGGCCAGTTGAGACTTCTGTATATAGCTTCTTGGGAGCGAAACAGGCTTCCTTCTCACATGTGAACCTGAAACAGCAAAGGGAGAGCCCTCTCTGCAAAATTTTACCTATGAAGAAGGGAAGGCGCTCATGAGTTAAGCATTCCTTGCGTATTTGGCCAAAGTGTTGTGGGGAGAGGATGGGAAAGGAGTTTGCAAACCACCTTGAGCCTCCTTACAGGAGATAAAGGCAGGACCGTTCTTCTTCTCTTTGGATCTGAACCACTGTTTGTGTCTCCCAATAGCCACAGCAATATTATTGACACAAACCAAATACTTTTGAGAGAGAAGTAGACTCCTTCAGTTCTCTTCTGCCGCTCTCCTGGCATAAAACTCTGAGCTGATTTGGGGTCTTCTTGACTTTCAGAAGCAAGCATAATTTTAAGAATAGATGTTTACAATAAAAAGAGTGGGTTTTTTTTTACAATAAAAAGAGTTTAGTCCTTTGAGATTTATAAATATATTTTCAAAAATAAAGAATTGGCTTCCTCAAAAACGGGGGAAAAATATTGTTGCCTTTCCACAAAGCACCATGAAAACCGCACTCCTCCATAACATAAGAAGAAACTAGTTCAGAAGGATGGACCCCAAAAAAGTTAATAATTATTTTTTTGGCATGCAGAGGCCTGATTTTGAAGAGGTACCCATTGTTTTTTGTTTGTTTGTTTCTATAGTGTAGAAGACTGCAGTTGGCCGGAAATAAAGAACCCCCTTCAAGAATAACCTGTGTGTGCTGAAAAACATATTCTGAAATATTTTCAACACACAATGGGATTTCTACCATTGCTTAGTTTGTTTTTATCTTGTTGAAGAACAGAACAGAACTCTTCTGATACATAAAAACAAAGAAAAGGAAAGAAATCCCTTCAAAAGAGGAAAGGAAGGAGTTCGTAAAGCAGTTCAAGACTCCTTTCAGGAGAGAAAGGCAAGGTATACATCCCACTCTGCTTCTTCTTATTTCTTTGTGAGACAATTAAGTTTGTATTTTTAAATGGATTTTTTTTGGCATAGCTGTGTTTGATTTTGAAGGGATTTTACTTTATTTCTGTTTCTTTGTTTTCATACACTTTTGTCAAGTAACTCAGAAAGAACCCCACATTCCAACATTGTGAGTTCTATGCCGGTATATATTTTTGCTAATATGGAACCCCCGGAATCCAGGGGGAAATTCAAGGGAGGTGGATTTCATGAGCGTCTTTCCTTTTTAAAACAATATATCAGCTTTTCAAGCCAGACAGTTTGCTCTTTCTACGTTGACCTAGTTAACTGGCCGATTTCATAAATGTTAACGCTTGCAAATTTGGGCGGGATAGGAATTTCAATGAGAGACTCACCAAGGTTGAGCTGAATAGACTCCACACCAAAATAAACATTTATTATATAGGCTGGGTCAAAACAGGGCAGTTTAGAATAATTCCATCACCATCTGAAACTACATGATTAACAATTTAAAACCTCCATAGTACTGGTGCCCTAGAATATATGCTTAAAGTGAAATTAATCTGAGGAGGAAGACGCTAAATAAAGGACATCAGCTATAATTCCACGGGGGTCCTCAGGAGCCATTTTGGTGTAGTGGTTTAGAGCAGGTGGACTCTTATCTGGAAAACCGGATTTGATTCCCCACTCCTCCAAAGAGTGACAGACTCTTATCTAGTGACCTGGATTTGTGTCCCGACTTCTACAGCAGCAGTGGCGTAGGAGGTTAAGAGTTCGTGCATCTAATCTGGAGCCGCTTTGAGACTCCTTACAGATGAGAAAAGCAGGGTATAAATCCAAACTCCTCCTCTTCCTCTTCTTCTACACAGCAGTGGTGTAGTGCTTAAGAGCAGCTGTACTCCAATCTGGAGGAACCGGGTTTGATTCCCAGCTCTTCCGCCTGAGCTGTGGAGGCTTCTCTGGGGAATTCAGATTAGCCTGTCCACTCCCACACACGCTAGCTGGGTGACCTTGGGCTAGTCACAGCTTCTCAGAGCTCTCTCAGCCCCACCTACCCCACAGGGTGTTTGTTGTGAGGGGGGAAGGGCAAGGAGATTGTCAGCCCCTTTGAGTCTCCTGCAGGAGAGAAAGGGGGGATATAAATCCAAACTCTTCTTCTTCTTCTTCTTCTACATTCCTACTGGGTGACTTTGGGCTAGTCCCAGTTCTCTCTGAACTCTCTCAGTCCTACCTACCTCACAATGTGTCTGTTGTGGGGAAAGAACGTTTGTAAGGTACTTTGAGTGACAGGAGTGAAAGGCATGGTATAAATCCAAACTCTTCTTCTTCCTCCTCCTGGAGGCTGGCATCCCTAGACCCTAGTCAGCTGGGTGATCTCAACCAATCAGAGCTCCTGGAGTGAATGGGACGGTGTAATGCTTCTACCTAACTAGCCAGCTGTTCGCGTAATGATATCTCCAAGGGCAGCAATGGTGCTTACAGGCGAGCGAGAGTCGTTCAAGTGAACATTTTCAACAGGGGTGCTAACAGTTGTCAATAGCTGGCATCTCTTTTGCCTCCACAGAAGCCTTCCCCGAATGCAGGGAGTCATTTTGCGCGCGTCCCTAACCGCTGGGGGCATCTCAACATGGATATCCCATACGCAGCCTCCTAGAACGCTGAGTAATATCTATTTTGCCGAACTCCCAGCAATCTGCCTTGTTAGAGCCTCATTAAACATTGGCGGCTGCAAACAAGTGTTTGTGGGAAGGCTGCTGCTAATTATGATGGGGGAATTTACTGCACAGCAATTAATTTCTCACTTGCGCGCAATAACTTCACAGCTTCTCTGCAGGCGTCGCTTCCCCACCAACAGCTGCTAAGTAGTAGCCGGGGTGAAGACAACACCGTTTCTAGGGTGGTCAAGGAAAAGTCGCACGTTATCTTTAGCCTCTTTTAAGCAAGCTTTAATGATTCGGGGCATGCGTTCAATTCCAAACAGGTGGGGAAAAAGGCCCCTTCATTATATCTGCTAGCTAGGATAATGGAAAAAAGAAGAAGAAGAAGAAGAAGAAGAAGAAGAAGAAGAAGAAGAAGAAGAAGAAGAAGAAGAAGAAGAAGAAGAAGAAGAAGAAGAAGAAGAAGAAGAAGAAGAAGAAGAAGAAGAAGAGTTTGGATTTATATCCCCCCTTTCTCTCCTGCAGGAGACTCAAAGGGGCTGACAATCTCCTTGTCCTTCCCCCCTCACAACAAACACCCTGTGAGGTAGGTGGGGCTGAGAGAGCTCCGAGAAGCTGTGACTAGCCCAAGGTCACCCAGCTGGCGTGTGTGGGAGTGGACAGGCTAATCTGAATTCCCCAGAGAAGCCTCCACAGCTCAGGCGGCAGAGCTGGGAATCAAACCCGGTTCCTCCAGATTAGATACACGAGCTCTTAACCTCCTACGCCACTGCTGGAAAGGAACAGGGAGAGCATCTTTCACGGCTAGCTTAGCAAGGATTGTCAAAAGGGAAGGAGAATGGAGTGGACTTCACGAAGGGTGTCAGGAAGGGGTGACGGAAGTACCAGAACTACCACCACACCCCCAGGTCGTGAGCCCAGAGCCTTTTTACGTTTCCCCTGGTTCATGCCCAGTCTTACACCGAGCCTGACCATAATTCTACTCCTGATGGGAGGTGGATGCAGTCACCTGTCTTTTCCCGCCCCCGATCCCCGACCACGCCACACTCCTTCAAAAGTTGTCATGGGAATCCACATTCTGTTGTTCTTACTAGACACCTAGGGTTGTTTCCTGTGTTAGCTGGGATAGAGCAGCACGGGATAAGGGGGCCCAGCCACATTCCTTGCTAGCTGAGAGGGAATAGTTCAGTTTCTCAACGTGTGGTGGCTAGTCATTGTATTATTATTATTATTATTATTATTATTATTATTATTATTATTATTCCCCCCCCCCCACCACACCACCCCCCCCCCCCCCACTCCACCCCACCCGCCCCCCCCCCCCCCCCCCCCCACCCCCCCACCCCCCCCACCCCCCCCCCCCCCCCCCCCCCCCCCCCCCCCGCTCTCCCCCCCCCCCCAACCCCCCCCCCCCCCCACCCCCCCCCCCCCCCACCCCCCCCCCCCCCCACCCCCCCCCCCCCCCACCCCCCCCCCCCCCCACCCCCCCCCCCCCCCACCCCCCCCCCCCCCCACCCCCCCCCCCCCCCACCCCCCCCCCCCCCCACCCCCCCCCCCCCCCACCCCCCCCCCCCCCCACCCCCCCCCCCCCCCACCCCCCCCCCCCCCCACCCCCCCCCCCCCCCACCCCCCCCCCCCCCCACCCCCCCCCCCCCCCACCCCCCCCCCCCCCCACCCCCCCCCCCCCCCACCCCCCCCCCCCCCCACCCCCCCCCCCCCCCACCCCCCCCCCCCCCCACCCCCCCCCCCCCCCACCCCCCCCCCCCCCCACCCCCCCCCCCCCCCACCCCCCCCCCCCCCCACCCCCCCCCCCCCCCACCCCCCCCCCCCCCCACCCCCCCCCCCCCCCACCCCCCCCCCCCCCCACCCCCCCCCCCCCCCACCCCCCCCCCCCCCCACCCCCCCCCCCCCCCACCCCCCCCCCCCCCCACCCCCCCCCCCCCCCACCCCCCCCCCCCCCCACCCCCCCCCCCCCCCACCCCCCCCCCCCCCCACCCCCCCCCCCCCCCACCCCCCCCCCCCCCCACCCCCCCCCCCCCCCACCCCCCCCCCCCCCCACCCCCCCCCCCCCCCACCCCCCCCCCCCCCCACCCCCCCCCCCCCCCACCCCCCCCCCCCCCCACCCCCCCCCCCCCCCACCCCCCCCCCCCCCCACCCCCCCCCCCCCCCACCCCCCCCCCCCCCCACCCCCCCCCCCCCCCACCCCCCCCCCCCCCCACCCCCCCCCCCCCCCACCCCCCCCCCCCCCCACCCCCCCCCCCCCCCACCCCCCCCCCCCCCCACCCCCCCCCCCCCCCACCCCCCCCCCCCCCCACCCCCCCCCCCCCCCACCCCCCCCCCCCCCCACCCCCCCCCCCCCCCACCCCCCCCCCCCCCCACCCCCCCCCCCCCCCACCCCCCCCCCCCCCCACCCCCCCCCCCCCCCACCCCCCCCCCCCCCCACCCCCCCCCCCCCCCACCCCCCCCCCCCCCCACCCCCCCCCCCCCCCACCCCCCCCCCCCCCCACCCCCCCCCCCCCCCACCCCCCCCCCCCCCCACCCCCCCCCCCCCCCACCCCCCCCCCCCCCCACCCCCCCCCCCCCCCACCCCCCCCCCCCCCCACCCCCCCCCCCCCCCACCCCCCCCCCCCCCCACCCCCCCCCCCCCCCACCCCCCCCCCCCCCCACCCCCCCCCCCCCCCACCCCCCCCCCCCCCCACCCCCCCCCCCCCCCACCCCCCCCCCCCCCCACCCCCCCCCCCCCCCACCCCCCCCCCCCCCCACCCCCCCCCCCCCCCACCCCCCCCCCCCCCCACCCCCCCCCCCCCCCACCCCCCCCCCCCCCCACCCCCCCCCCCCCCCACCCCCCCCCCCCCCCACCCCCCCCCCCCCCCACCCCCCCCCCCCCCCACCCCCCCCCCCCCCCACCCCCCCCCCCCCCCACCCCCCCCCCCCCCCACCCCCCCCCCCCCCCACCCCCCCCCCCCCCCACCCCCCCCCCCCCCCACCCCCCCCCCCCCCCACCCCCCCCCCCCCCCACCCCCCCCCCCCCCCACCCCCCCCCCCCCCCACCCCCCCCCCCCCCCACCCCCCCCCCCCCCCACCCCCCCCCCCCCCCACCCCCCCCCCCCCCCACCCCCCCCCCCCCCCACCCCCCCCCCCCCCCACCCCCCCCCCCCCCCACCCCCCCCCCCCCCCACCCCCCCCCCCCCCCACCCCCCCCCCCCCCCACCCCCCCCCCCCCCCACCCCCCCCCCCCCCCACCCCCCCCCCCCCCCACCCCCCCCCCCCCCCACCCCCCCCCCCCCCCACCCCCCCCCCCCCCCACCCCCCCCCCCCCCCACCCCCCCCCCCCCCCACCCCCCCCCCCCCCCACCCCCCCCCCCCCCCACCCCCCCCCCCCCCCACCCCCCCCCCCCCCCACCCCCCCCCCCCCCCACCCCCCCCCCCCCCCACCCCCCCCCCCCCCCACCCCCCCCCCCCCCCACCCCCCCCCCCCCCCACCCCCCCCCCCCCCCACCCCCCCCCCCCCCCACCCCCCCCCCCCCCCACCCCCCCCCCCCCCCACCCCCCCCCCCCCCCACCCCCCCCCCCCCCCACCCCCCCCCCCCCCCACCCCCCCCCCCCCCCACCCCCCCCCCCCCCCACCCCCCCCCCCCCCCACCCCCCCCCCCCCCCACCCCCCCCCCCCCCCACCCCCCCCCCCCCCCACCCCCCCCCCCCCCCACCCCCCCCCCCCCCCACCCCCCCCCCCCCCCACCCCCCCCCCCCCCCACCCCCCCCCCCCCCCACCCCCCCCCCCCCCCACCCCCCCCCCCCCCCACCCCCCCCCCCCCCCACCCCCCCCCCCCCCCACCCCCCCCCCCCCCCACCCCCCCCCCCCCCCACCCCCCCCCCCCCCCACCCCCCCCCCCCCCCACCCCCCCCCCCCCCCACCCCCCCCCCCCCCCACCCCCCCCCCCCCCCACCCCCCCCCCCCCCCACCCCCCCCCCCCCCCACCCCCCCCCCCCCCCACCCCCCCCCCCCCCCACCCCCCCCCCCCCCCACCCCCCCCCCCCCCCACCCCCCCCCCCCCCCACCCCCCCCCCCCCCCACCCCCCCCCCCCCCCACCCCCCCCCCCCCCCACCCCCCCCCCCCCCCACCCCCCCCCCCCCCCACCCCCCCCCCCCCCCACCCCCCCCCCCCCCCACCCCCCCCCCCCCCCACCCCCCCCCCCCCCCACCCCCCCCCCCCCCCACCCCCCCCCCCCCCCACCCCCCCCCCCCCCCACCCCCCCCCCCCCCCACCCCCCCCCCCCCCCACCCCCCCCCCCCCCCACCCCCCCCCCCCCCCACCCCCCCCCCCCCCCACCCCCCCCCCCCCCCACCCCCCCCCCCCCCCACCCCCCCCCCCCCCCACCCCCCCCCCCCCCCACCCCCCCCCCCCCCCACCCCCCCCCCCCCCCACCCCCCCCCCCCCCCACCCCCCCCCCCCCCCACCCCCCCCCCCCCCCACCCCCCCCCCCCCCCACCCCCCCCCCCCCCCACCCCCCCCCCCCCCCACCCCCCCCCCCCCCCACCCCCCCCCCCCCCCACCCCCCCCCCCCCCCACCCCCCCCCCCCCCCACCCCCCCCCCCCCCCACCCCCCCCCCCCCCCACCCCCCCCCCCCCCCACCCCCCCCCCCCCCCACCCCCCCCCCCCCCCACCCCCCCCCCCCCCCACCCCCCCCCCCCCCCACCCCCCCCCCCCCCCACCCCCCCCCCCCCCCACCCCCCCCCCCCCCCACCCCCCCCCCCCCCCACCCCCCCCCCCCCCCACCCCCCCCCCCCCCCACCCCCCCCCCCCCCCACCCCCCCCCCCCCCCACCCCCCCCCCCCCCCACCCCCCCCCCCCCCCACCCCCCCCCCCCCCCACCCCCCCCCCCCCCCACCCCCCCCCCCCCCCACCCCCCCCCCCCCCCACCCCCCCCCCCCCCCACCCCCCCCCCCCCCCACCCCCCCCCCCCCCCACCCCCCCCCCCCCCCACCCCCCCCCCCCCCCACCCCCCCCCCCCCCCACCCCCCCCCCCCCCCACCCCCCCCCCCCCCCACCCCCCCCCCCCCCCACCCCCCCCCCCCCCCACCCCCCCCCCCCCCCACCCCCCCCCCCCCCCACCCCCCCCCCCCCCCACCCCCCCCCCCCCCCACCCCCCCCCCCCCCCACCCCCCCCCCCCCCCACCCCCCCCCCCCCCCACCCCCCCCCCCCCCCACCCCCCCCCCCCCCCACCCCCCCCCCCCCCCACCCCCCCCCCCCCCCACCCCCCCCCCCCCCCACCCCCCCCCCCCCCCACCCCCCCCCCCCCCCACCCCCCCCCCCCCCCACCCCCCCCCCCCCCCACCCCCCCCCCCCCCCACCCCCCCCCCCCCCCACCCCCCCCCCCCCCCACCCCCCCCCCCCCCCACCCCCCCCCCCCCCCACCCCCCCCCCCCCCCACCCCCCCCCCCCCCCACCCCCCCCCCCCCCCACCCCCCCCCCCCCCCACCCCCCCCCCCCCCCACCCCCCCCCCCCCCCACCCCCCCCCCCCCCCACCCCCCCCCCCCCCCACCCCCCCCCCCCCCCACCCCCCCCCCCCCCCACCCCCCCCCCCCCCCACCCCCCCCCCCCCCCACCCCCCCCCCCCCCCACCCCCCCCCCCCCCCACCCCCCCCCCCCCCCACCCCCCCCCCCCCCCACCCCCCCCCCCCCCCACCCCCCCCCCCCCCCACCCCCCCCCCCCCCCACCCCCCCCCCCCCCCACCCCCCCCCCCCCCCACCCCCCCCCCCCCCCACCCCCCCCCCCCCCCACCCCCCCCCCCCCCCACCCCCCCCCCCCCCCACCCCCCCCCCCCCCCACCCCCCCCCCCCCCCACCCCCCCCCCCCCCCACCCCCCCCCCCCCCCACCCCCCCCCCCCCCCACCCCCCCCCCCCCCCACCCCCCCCCCCCCCCACCCCCCCCCCCCCCCACCCCCCCCCCCCCCCACCCCCCCCCCCCCCCACCCCCCCCCCCCCCCACCCCCCCCCCCCCCCACCCCCCCCCCCCCCCACCCCCCCCCCCCCCCACCCCCCCCCCCCCCCACCCCCCCCCCCCCCCACCCCCCCCCCCCCCCACCCCCCCCCCCCCCCACCCCCCCCCCCCCCCACCCCCCCCCCCCCCCACCCCCCCCCCCCCCCACCCCCCCCCCCCCCCACCCCCCCCCCCCCCCACCCCCCCCCCCCCCCACCCCCCCCCCCCCCCACCCCCCCCCCCCCCCACCCCCCCCCCCCCCCACCCCCCCCCCCCCCCACCCCCCCCCCCCCCCACCCCCCCCCCCCCCCACCCCCCCCCCCCCCCACCCCCCCCCCCCCCCACCCCCCCCCCCCCCCACCCCCCCCCCCCCCCACCCCCCCCCCCCCCCACCCCCCCCCCCCCCCACCCCCCCCCCCCCCCACCCCCCCCCCCCCCCACCCCCCCCCCCCCCCACCCCCCCCCCCCCCCACCCCCCCCCCCCCCCACCCCCCCCCCCCCCCACCCCCCCCCCCCCCCACCCCCCCCCCCCCCCACCCCCCCCCCCCCCCACCCCCCCCCCCCCCCACCCCCCCCCCCCCCCACCCCCCCCCCCCCCCACCCCCCCCCCCCCCCACCCCCCCCCCCCCCCACCCCCCCCCCCCCCCACCCCCCCCCCCCCCCACCCCCCCCCCCCCCCACCCCCCCCCCCCCCCACCCCCCCCCCCCCCCACCCCCCCCCCCCCCCACCCCCCCCCCCCCCCACCCCCCCCCCCCCCCACCCCCCCCCCCCCCCACCCCCCCCCCCCCCCACCCCCCCCCCCCCCCACCCCCCCCCCCCCCCACCCCCCCCCCCCCCCACCCCCCCCCCCCCCCACCCCCCCCCCCCCCCACCCCCCCCCCCCCCCACCCCCCCCCCCCCCCACCCCCCCCCCCCCCCACCCCCCCCCCCCCCCACCCCCCCCCCCCCCCACCCCCCCCCCCCCCCACCCCCCCCCCCCCCCACCCCCCCCCCCCCCCACCCCCCCCCCCCCCCACCCCCCCCCCCCCCCACCCCCCCCCCCCCCCACCCCCCCCCCCCCCCACCCCCCCCCCCCCCCACCCCCCCCCCCCCCCACCCCCCCCCCCCCCCACCCCCCCCCCCCCCCACCCCCCCCCCCCCCCACCCCCCCCCCCCCCCACCCCCCCCCCCCCCCACCCCCCCCCCCCCCCACCCCCCCCCCCCCCCACCCCCCCCCCCCCCCACCCCCCCCCCCCCCCACCCCCCCCCCCCCCCACCCCCCCCCCCCCCCACCCCCCCCCCCCCCCACCCCCCCCCCCCCCCACCCCCCCCCCCCCCCACCCCCCCCCCCCCCCACCCCCCCCCCCCCCCACCCCCCCCCCCCCCCACCCCCCCCCCCCCCCACCCCCCCCCCCCCCCACCCCCCCCCCCCCCCACCCCCCCCCCCCCCCACCCCCCCCCCCCCCCACCCCCCCCCCCCCCCACCCCCCCCCCCCCCCACCCCCCCCCCCCCCCACCCCCCCCCCCCCCCACCCCCCCCCCCCCCCACCCCCCCCCCCCCCCACCCCCCCCCCCCCCCACCCCCCCCCCCCCCCACCCCCCCCCCCCCCCACCCCCCCCCCCCCCCACCCCCCCCCCCCCCCACCCCCCCCCCCCCCCACCCCCCCCCCCCCCCACCCCCCCCCCCCCCCACCCCCCCCCCCCCCCACCCCCCCCCCCCCCCACCCCCCCCCCCCCCCACCCCCCCCCCCCCCCACCCCCCCCCCCCCCCACCCCCCCCCCCCCCCACCCCCCCCCCCCCCCACCCCCCCCCCCCCCCACCCCCCCCCCCCCCCACCCCCCCCCCCCCCCACCCCCCCCCCCCCCCACCCCCCCCCCCCCCCACCCCCCCCCCCCCCCACCCCCCCCCCCCCCCACCCCCCCCCCCCCCCACCCCCCCCCCCCCCCACCCCCCCCCCCCCCCACCCCCCCCCCCCCCCACCCCCCCCCCCCCCCACCCCCCCCCCCCCCCACCCCCCCCCCCCCCCACCCCCCCCCCCCCCCACCCCCCCCCCCCCCCACCCCCCCCCCCCCCCACCCCCCCCCCCCCCCACCCCCCCCCCCCCCCACCCCCCCCCCCCCCCACCCCCCCCCCCCCCCACCCCCCCCCCCCCCCACCCCCCCCCCCCCCCACCCCCCCCCCCCCCCACCCCCCCCCCCCCCCACCCCCCCCCCCCCCCACCCCCCCCCCCCCCCACCCCCCCCCCCCCCCACCCCCCCCCCCCCCCACCCCCCCCCCCCCCCACCCCCCCCCCCCCCCACCCCCCCCCCCCCCCACCCCCCCCCCCCCCCACCCCCCCCCCCCCCCACCCCCCCCCCCCCCCACCCCCCCCCCCCCCCACCCCCCCCCCCCCCCACCCCCCCCCCCCCCCACCCCCCCCCCCCCCCACCCCCCCCCCCCCCCACCCCCCCCCCCCCCCACCCCCCCCCCCCCCCACCCCCCCCCCCCCCCACCCCCCCCCCCCCCCACCCCCCCCCCCCCCCACCCCCCCCCCCCCCCACCCCCCCCCCCCCCCACCCCCCCCCCCCCCCACCCCCCCCCCCCCCCACCCCCCCCCCCCCCCACCCCCCCCCCCCCCCACCCCCCCCCCCCCCCACCCCCCCCCCCCCCCACCCCCCCCCCCCCCCACCCCCCCCCCCCCCCACCCCCCCCCCCCCCCACCCCCCCCCCCCCCCACCCCCCCCCCCCCCCACCCCCCCCCCCCCCCACCCCCCCCCCCCCCCACCCCCCCCCCCCCCCACCCCCCCCCCCCCCCACCCCCCCCCCCCCCCACCCCCCCCCCCCCCCACCCCCCCCCCCCCCCACCCCCCCCCCCCCCCACCCCCCCCCCCCCCCACCCCCCCCCCCCCCCACCCCCCCCCCCCCCCACCCCCCCCCCCCCCCACCCCCCCCCCCCCCCACCCCCCCCCCCCCCCACCCCCCCCCCCCCCCACCCCCCCCCCCCCCCACCCCCCCCCCCCCCCACCCCCCCCCCCCCCCACCCCCCCCCCCCCCCACCCCCCCCCCCCCCCACCCCCCCCCCCCCCCACCCCCCCCCCCCCCCACCCCCCCCCCCCCCCACCCCCCCCCCCCCCCACCCCCCCCCCCCCCCACCCCCCCCCCCCCCCACCCCCCCCCCCCCCCACCCCCCCCCCCCCCCACCCCCCCCCCCCCCCACCCCCCCCCCCCCCCACCCCCCCCCCCCCCCACCCCCCCCCCCCCCCACCCCCCCCCCCCCCCACCCCCCCCCCCCCCCACCCCCCCCCCCCCCCACCCCCCCCCCCCCCCACCCCCCCCCCCCCCCACCCCCCCCCCCCCCCACCCCCCCCCCCCCCCACCCCCCCCCCCCCCCACCCCCCCCCCCCCCCACCCCCCCCCCCCCCCACCCCCCCCCCCCCCCACCCCCCCCCCCCCCCACCCCCCCCCCCCCCCACCCCCCCCCCCCCCCACCCCCCCCCCCCCCCACCCCCCCCCCCCCCCACCCCCCCCCCCCCCCACCCCCCCCCCCCCCCACCCCCCCCCCCCCCCACCCCCCCCCCCCCCCACCCCCCCCCCCCCCCACCCCCCCCCCCCCCCACCCCCCCCCCCCCCCACCCCCCCCCCCCCCCACCCCCCCCCCCCCCCACCCCCCCCCCCCCCCACCCCCCCCCCCCCCCACCCCCCCCCCCCCCCACCCCCCCCCCCCCCCACCCCCCCCCCCCCCCACCCCCCCCCCCCCCCACCCCCCCCCCCCCCCACCCCCCCCCCCCCCCACCCCCCCCCCCCCCCACCCCCCCCCCCCCCCACCCCCCCCCCCCCCCACCCCCCCCCCCCCCCACCCCCCCCCCCCCCCACCCCCCCCCCCCCCCACCCCCCCCCCCCCCCACCCCCCCCCCCCCCCACCCCCCCCCCCCCCCACCCCCCCCCCCCCCCACCCCCCCCCCCCCCCACCCCCCCCCCCCCCCACCCCCCCCCCCCCCCACCCCCCCCCCCCCCCACCCCCCCCCCCCCCCACCCCCCCCCCCCCCCACCCCCCCCCCCCCCCACCCCCCCCCCCCCCCACCCCCCCCCCCCCCCACCCCCCCCCCCCCCCACCCCCCCCCCCCCCCACCCCCCCCCCCCCCCACCCCCCCCCCCCCCCACCCCCCCCCCCCCCCACCCCCCCCCCCCCCCACCCCCCCCCCCCCCCACCCCCCCCCCCCCCCACCCCCCCCCCCCCCCACCCCCCCCCCCCCCCACCCCCCCCCCCCCCCACCCCCCCCCCCCCCCACCCCCCCCCCCCCCCACCCCCCCCCCCCCCCACCCCCCCCCCCCCCCACCCCCCCCCCCCCCCACCCCCCCCCCCCCCCACCCCCCCCCCCCCCCACCCCCCCCCCCCCCCACCCCCCCCCCCCCCCACCCCCCCCCCCCCCCACCCCCCCCCCCCCCCACCCCCCCCCCCCCCCACCCCCCCCCCCCCCCACCCCCCCCCCCCCCCACCCCCCCCCCCCCCCACCCCCCCCCCCCCCCACCCCCCCCCCCCCCCACCCCCCCCCCCCCCCACCCCCCCCCCCCCCCACCCCCCCCCCCCCCCACCCCCCCCCCCCCCCACCCCCCCCCCCCCCCACCCCCCCCCCCCCCCACCCCCCCCCCCCCCCACCCCCCCCCCCCCCCACCCCCCCCCCCCCCCACCCCCCCCCCCCCCCACCCCCCCCCCCCCCCACCCCCCCCCCCCCCCACCCCCCCCCCCCCCCACCCCCCCCCCCCCCCACCCCCCCCCCCCCCCACCCCCCCCCCCCCCCACCCCCCCCCCCCCCCACCCCCCCCCCCCCCCACCCCCCCCCCCCCCCACCCCCCCCCCCCCCCACCCCCCCCCCCCCCCACCCCCCCCCCCCCCCACCCCCCCCCCCCCCCACCCCCCCCCCCCCCCACCCCCCCCCCCCCCCACCCCCCCCCCCCCCCACCCCCCCCCCCCCCCACCCCCCCCCCCCCCCACCCCCCCCCCCCCCCACCCCCCCCCCCCCCCACCCCCCCCCCCCCCCACCCCCCCCCCCCCCCACCCCCCCCCCCCCCCACCCCCCCCCCCCCCCACCCCCCCCCCCCCCCACCCCCCCCCCCCCCCACCCCCCCCCCCCCCCACCCCCCCCCCCCCCCACCCCCCCCCCCCCCCACCCCCCCCCCCCCCCACCCCCCCCCCCCCCCACCCCCCCCCCCCCCCACCCCCCCCCCCCCCCACCCCCCCCCCCCCCCACCCCCCCCCCCCCCCACCCCCCCCCCCCCCCACCCCCCCCCCCCCCCACCCCCCCCCCCCCCCACCCCCCCCCCCCCCCACCCCCCCCCCCCCCCACCCCCCCCCCCCCCCACCCCCCCCCCCCCCCACCCCCCCCCCCCCCCACCCCCCCCCCCCCCCACCCCCCCCCCCCCCCACCCCCCCCCCCCCCCACCCCCCCCCCCCCCCACCCCCCCCCCCCCCCACCCCCCCCCCCCCCCACCCCCCCCCCCCCCCACCCCCCCCCCCCCCCACCCCCCCCCCCCCCCACCCCCCCCCCCCCCCACCCCCCCCCCCCCCCACCCCCCCCCCCCCCCACCCCCCCCCCCCCCCACCCCCCCCCCCCCCCACCCCCCCCCCCCCCCACCCCCCCCCCCCCCCACCCCCCCCCCCCCCCACCCCCCCCCCCCCCCACCCCCCCCCCCCCCCACCCCCCCCCCCCCCCACCCCCCCCCCCCCCCACCCCCCCCCCCCCCCACCCCCCCCCCCCCCCACCCCCCCCCCCCCCCACCCCCCCCCCCCCCCACCCCCCCCCCCCCCCACCCCCCCCCCCCCCCACCCCCCCCCCCCCCCACCCCCCCCCCCCCCCACCCCCCCCCCCCCCCACCCCCCCCCCCCCCCACCCCCCCCCCCCCCCACCCCCCCCCCCCCCCACCCCCCCCCCCCCCCACCCCCCCCCCCCCCCACCCCCCCCCCCCCCCACCCCCCCCCCCCCCCACCCCCCCCCCCCCCCACCCCCCCCCCCCCCCACCCCCCCCCCCCCCCACCCCCCCCCCCCCCCACCCCCCCCCCCCCCCACCCCCCCCCCCCCCCACCCCCCCCCCCCCCCACCCCCCCCCCCCCCCACCCCCCCCCCCCCCCACCCCCCCCCCCCCCCACCCCCCCCCCCCCCCACCCCCCCCCCCCCCCACCCCCCCCCCCCCCCACCCCCCCCCCCCCCCACCCCCCCCCCCCCCCACCCCCCCCCCCCCCCACCCCCCCCCCCCCCCACCCCCCCCCCCCCCCACCCCCCCCCCCCCCCACCCCCCCCCCCCCCCACCCCCCCCCCCCCCCACCCCCCCCCCCCCCCACCCCCCCCCCCCCCCACCCCCCCCCCCCCCCACCCCCCCCCCCCCCCACCCCCCCCCCCCCCCACCCCCCCCCCCCCCCACCCCCCCCCCCCCCCACCCCCCCCCCCCCCCACCCCCCCCCCCCCCCACCCCCCCCCCCCCCCACCCCCCCCCCCCCCCACCCCCCCCCCCCCCCACCCCCCCCCCCCCCCACCCCCCCCCCCCCCCACCCCCCCCCCCCCCCACCCCCCCCCCCCCCCACCCCCCCCCCCCCCCACCCCCCCCCCCCCCCACCCCCCCCCCCCCCCACCCCCCCCCCCCCCCACCCCCCCCCCCCCCCACCCCCCCCCCCCCCCACCCCCCCCCCCCCCCACCCCCCCCCCCCCCCACCCCCCCCCCCCCCCACCCCCCCCCCCCCCCACCCCCCCCCCCCCCCACCCCCCCCCCCCCCCACCCCCCCCCCCCCCCACCCCCCCCCCCCCCCACCCCCCCCCCCCCCCACCCCCCCCCCCCCCCACCCCCCCCCCCCCCCACCCCCCCCCCCCCCCACCCCCCCCCCCCCCCACCCCCCCCCCCCCCCACCCCCCCCCCCCCCCACCCCCCCCCCCCCCCACCCCCCCCCCCCCCCACCCCCCCCCCCCCCCACCCCCCCCCCCCCCCACCCCCCCCCCCCCCCACCCCCCCCCCCCCCCACCCCCCCCCCCCCCCACCCCCCCCCCCCCCCACCCCCCCCCCCCCCCACCCCCCCCCCCCCCCACCCCCCCCCCCCCCCACCCCCCCCCCCCCCCACCCCCCCCCCCCCCCACCCCCCCCCCCCCCCACCCCCCCCCCCCCCCACCCCCCCCCCCCCCCACCCCCCCCCCCCCCCACCCCCCCCCCCCCCCACCCCCCCCCCCCCCCACCCCCCCCCCCCCCCACCCCCCCCCCCCCCCACCCCCCCCCCCCCCCACCCCCCCCCCCCCCCACCCCCCCCCCCCCCCACCCCCCCCCCCCCCCACCCCCCCCCCCCCCCACCCCCCCCCCCCCCCACCCCCCCCCCCCCCCACCCCCCCCCCCCCCCACCCCCCCCCCCCCCCACCCCCCCCCCCCCCCACCCCCCCCCCCCCCCACCCCCCCCCCCCCCCACCCCCCCCCCCCCCCACCCCCCCCCCCCCCCACCCCCCCCCCCCCCCACCCCCCCCCCCCCCCACCCCCCCCCCCCCCCACCCCCCCCCCCCCCCACCCCCCCCCCCCCCCACCCCCCCCCCCCCCCACCCCCCCCCCCCCCCACCCCCCCCCCCCCCCACCCCCCCCCCCCCCCACCCCCCCCCCCCCCCACCCCCCCCCCCCCCCACCCCCCCCCCCCCCCACCCCCCCCCCCCCCCACCCCCCCCCCCCCCCACCCCCCCCCCCCCCCACCCCCCCCCCCCCCCACCCCCCCCCCCCCCCACCCCCCCCCCCCCCCACCCCCCCCCCCCCCCACCCCCCCCCCCCCCCACCCCCCCCCCCCCCCACCCCCCCCCCCCCCCACCCCCCCCCCCCCCCACCCCCCCCCCCCCCCACCCCCCCCCCCCCCCACCCCCCCCCCCCCCCACCCCCCCCCCCCCCCACCCCCCCCCCCCCCCACCCCCCCCCCCCCCCACCCCCCCCCCCCCCCACCCCCCCCCCCCCCCACCCCCCCCCCCCCCCACCCCCCCCCCCCCCCACCCCCCCCCCCCCCCACCCCCCCCCCCCCCCACCCCCCCCCCCCCCCACCCCCCCCCCCCCCCACCCCCCCCCCCCCCCACCCCCCCCCCCCCCCACCCCCCCCCCCCCCCACCCCCCCCCCCCCCCACCCCCCCCCCCCCCCACCCCCCCCCCCCCCCACCCCCCCCCCCCCCCACCCCCCCCCCCCCCCACCCCCCCCCCCCCCCACCCCCCCCCCCCCCCACCCCCCCCCCCCCCCACCCCCCCCCCCCCCCACCCCCCCCCCCCCCCACCCCCCCCCCCCCCCACCCCCCCCCCCCCCCACCCCCCCCCCCCCCCACCCCCCCCCCCCCCCACCCCCCCCCCCCCCCACCCCCCCCCCCCCCCACCCCCCCCCCCCCCCACCCCCCCCCCCCCCCACCCCCCCCCCCCCCCACCCCCCCCCCCCCCCACCCCCCCCCCCCCCCACCCCCCCCCCCCCCCACCCCCCCCCCCCCCCACCCCCCCCCCCCCCCACCCCCCCCCCCCCCCACCCCCCCCCCCCCCCACCCCCCCCCCCCCCCACCCCCCCCCCCCCCCACCCCCCCCCCCCCCCACCCCCCCCCCCCCCCACCCCCCCCCCCCCCCACCCCCCCCCCCCCCCACCCCCCCCCCCCCCCACCCCCCCCCCCCCCCACCCCCCCCCCCCCCCACCCCCCCCCCCCCCCACCCCCCCCCCCCCCCACCCCCCCCCCCCCCCACCCCCCCCCCCCCCCACCCCCCCCCCCCCCCACCCCCCCCCCCCCCCACCCCCCCCCCCCCCCACCCCCCCCCCCCCCCACCCCCCCCCCCCCCCACCCCCCCCCCCCCCCACCCCCCCCCCCCCCCACCCCCCCCCCCCCCCACCCCCCCCCCCCCCCACCCCCCCCCCCCCCCACCCCCCCCCCCCCCCACCCCCCCCCCCCCCCACCCCCCCCCCCCCCCACCCCCCCCCCCCCCCACCCCCCCCCCCCCCCACCCCCCCCCCCCCCCACCCCCCCCCCCCCCCACCCCCCCCCCCCCCCACCCCCCCCCCCCCCCACCCCCCCCCCCCCCCACCCCCCCCCCCCCCCACCCCCCCCCCCCCCCACCCCCCCCCCCCCCCACCCCCCCCCCCCCCCACCCCCCCCCCCCCCCACCCCCCCCCCCCCCCACCCCCCCCCCCCCCCACCCCCCCCCCCCCCCACCCCCCCCCCCCCCCACCCCCCCCCCCCCCCACCCCCCCCCCCCCCCACCCCCCCCCCCCCCCACCCCCCCCCCCCCCCACCCCCCCCCCCCCCCACCCCCCCCCCCCCCCACCCCCCCCCCCCCCCACCCCCCCCCCCCCCCACCCCCCCCCCCCCCCACCCCCCCCCCCCCCCACCCCCCCCCCCCCCCACCCCCCCCCCCCCCCACCCCCCCCCCCCCCCACCCCCCCCCCCCCCCACCCCCCCCCCCCCCCACCCCCCCCCCCCCCCACCCCCCCCCCCCCCCACCCCCCCCCCCCCCCACCCCCCCCCCCCCCCACCCCCCCCCCCCCCCACCCCCCCCCCCCCCCACCCCCCCCCCCCCCCACCCCCCCCCCCCCCCACCCCCCCCCCCCCCCACCCCCCCCCCCCCCCACCCCCCCCCCCCCCCACCCCCCCCCCCCCCCACCCCCCCCCCCCCCCACCCCCCCCCCCCCCCACCCCCCCCCCCCCCCACCCCCCCCCCCCCCCACCCCCCCCCCCCCCCACCCCCCCCCCCCCCCACCCCCCCCCCCCCCCACCCCCCCCCCCCCCCACCCCCCCCCCCCCCCACCCCCCCCCCCCCCCACCCCCCCCCCCCCCCACCCCCCCCCCCCCCCACCCCCCCCCCCCCCCACCCCCCCCCCCCCCCACCCCCCCCCCCCCCCACCCCCCCCCCCCCCCACCCCCCCCCCCCCCCACCCCCCCCCCCCCCCACCCCCCCCCCCCCCCACCCCCCCCCCCCCCCACCCCCCCCCCCCCCCACCCCCCCCCCCCCCCACCCCCCCCCCCCCCCACCCCCCCCCCCCCCCACCCCCCCCCCCCCCCACCCCCCCCCCCCCCCACCCCCCCCCCCCCCCACCCCCCCCCCCCCCCACCCCCCCCCCCCCCCACCCCCCCCCCCCCCCACCCCCCCCCCCCCCCACCCCCCCCCCCCCCCACCCCCCCCCCCCCCCACCCCCCCCCCCCCCCACCCCCCCCCCCCCCCACCCCCCCCCCCCCCCACCCCCCCCCCCCCCCACCCCCCCCCCCCCCCACCCCCCCCCCCCCCCACCCCCCCCCCCCCCCACCCCCCCCCCCCCCCACCCCCCCCCCCCCCCACCCCCCCCCCCCCCCACCCCCCCCCCCCCCCACCCCCCCCCCCCCCCACCCCCCCCCCCCCCCACCCCCCCCCCCCCCCACCCCCCCCCCCCCCCACCCCCCCCCCCCCCCACCCCCCCCCCCCCCCACCCCCCCCCCCCCCCACCCCCCCCCCCCCCCACCCCCCCCCCCCCCCACCCCCCCCCCCCCCCACCCCCCCCCCCCCCCACCCCCCCCCCCCCCCACCCCCCCCCCCCCCCACCCCCCCCCCCCCCCACCCCCCCCCCCCCCCACCCCCCCCCCCCCCCACCCCCCCCCCCCCCCACCCCCCCCCCCCCCCACCCCCCCCCCCCCCCACCCCCCCCCCCCCCCACCCCCCCCCCCCCCCACCCCCCCCCCCCCCCACCCCCCCCCCCCCCCACCCCCCCCCCCCCCCACCCCCCCCCCCCCCCACCCCCCCCCCCCCCCACCCCCCCCCCCCCCCACCCCCCCCCCCCCCCACCCCCCCCCCCCCCCACCCCCCCCCCCCCCCACCCCCCCCCCCCCCCACCCCCCCCCCCCCCCACCCCCCCCCCCCCCCACCCCCCCCCCCCCCCACCCCCCCCCCCCCCCACCCCCCCCCCCCCCCACCCCCCCCCCCCCCCACCCCCCCCCCCCCCCACCCCCCCCCCCCCCCACCCCCCCCCCCCCCCACCCCCCCCCCCCCCCACCCCCCCCCCCCCCCACCCCCCCCCCCCCCCACCCCCCCCCCCCCCCACCCCCCCCCCCCCCCACCCCCCCCCCCCCCCACCCCCCCCCCCCCCCACCCCCCCCCCCCCCCACCCCCCCCCCCCCCCACCCCCCCCCCCCCCCACCCCCCCCCCCCCCCACCCCCCCCCCCCCCCACCCCCCCCCCCCCCCACCCCCCCCCCCCCCCACCCCCCCCCCCCCCCACCCCCCCCCCCCCCCACCCCCCCCCCCCCCCACCCCCCCCCCCCCCCACCCCCCCCCCCCCCCACCCCCCCCCCCCCCCACCCCCCCCCCCCCCCACCCCCCCCCCCCCCCACCCCCCCCCCCCCCCACCCCCCCCCCCCCCCACCCCCCCCCCCCCCCACCCCCCCCCCCCCCCACCCCCCCCCCCCCCCACCCCCCCCCCCCCCCACCCCCCCCCCCCCCCACCCCCCCCCCCCCCCACCCCCCCCCCCCCCCACCCCCCCCCCCCCCCACCCCCCCCCCCCCCCACCCCCCCCCCCCCCCACCCCCCCCCCCCCCCACCCCCCCCCCCCCCCACCCCCCCCCCCCCCCACCCCCCCCCCCCCCCACCCCCCCCCCCCCCCACCCCCCCCCCCCCCCACCCCCCCCCCCCCCCACCCCCCCCCCCCCCCACCCCCCCCCCCCCCCACCCCCCCCCCCCCCCACCCCCCCCCCCCCCCACCCCCCCCCCCCCCCACCCCCCCCCCCCCCCACCCCCCCCCCCCCCCACCCCCCCCCCCCCCCACCCCCCCCCCCCCCCACCCCCCCCCCCCCCCACCCCCCCCCCCCCCCACCCCCCCCCCCCCCCACCCCCCCCCCCCCCCACCCCCCCCCCCCCCCACCCCCCCCCCCCCCCACCCCCCCCCCCCCCCACCCCCCCCCCCCCCCACCCCCCCCCCCCCCCACCCCCCCCCCCCCCCACCCCCCCCCCCCCCCACCCCCCCCCCCCCCCACCCCCCCCCCCCCCCACCCCCCCCCCCCCCCACCCCCCCCCCCCCCCACCCCCCCCCCCCCCCACCCCCCCCCCCCCCCACCCCCCCCCCCCCCCACCCCCCCCCCCCCCCACCCCCCCCCCCCCCCACCCCCCCCCCCCCCCACCCCCCCCCCCCCCCACCCCCCCCCCCCCCCACCCCCCCCCCCCCCCACCCCCCCCCCCCCCCACCCCCCCCCCCCCCCACCCCCCCCCCCCCCCACCCCCCCCCCCCCCCACCCCCCCCCCCCCCCACCCCCCCCCCCCCCCACCCCCCCCCCCCCCCACCCCCCCCCCCCCCCACCCCCCCCCCCCCCCACCCCCCCCCCCCCCCACCCCCCCCCCCCCCCACCCCCCCCCCCCCCCACCCCCCCCCCCCCCCACCCCCCCCCCCCCCCACCCCCCCCCCCCCCCACCCCCCCCCCCCCCCACCCCCCCCCCCCCCCACCCCCCCCCCCCCCCACCCCCCCCCCCCCCCACCCCCCCCCCCCCCCACCCCCCCCCCCCCCCACCCCCCCCCCCCCCCACCCCCCCCCCCCCCCACCCCCCCCCCCCCCCACCCCCCCCCCCCCCCACCCCCCCCCCCCCCCACCCCCCCCCCCCCCCACCCCCCCCCCCCCCCACCCCCCCCCCCCCCCACCCCCCCCCCCCCCCACCCCCCCCCCCCCCCACCCCCCCCCCCCCCCACCCCCCCCCCCCCCCACCCCCCCCCCCCCCCACCCCCCCCCCCCCCCACCCCCCCCCCCCCCCACCCCCCCCCCCCCCCACCCCCCCCCCCCCCCACCCCCCCCCCCCCCCACCCCCCCCCCCCCCCACCCCCCCCCCCCCCCACCCCCCCCCCCCCCCACCCCCCCCCCCCCCCACCCCCCCCCCCCCCCACCCCCCCCCCCCCCCACCCCCCCCCCCCCCCACCCCCCCCCCCCCCCACCCCCCCCCCCCCCCACCCCCCCCCCCCCCCACCCCCCCCCCCCCCCACCCCCCCCCCCCCCCACCCCCCCCCCCCCCCACCCCCCCCCCCCCCCACCCCCCCCCCCCCCCACCCCCCCCCCCCCCCACCCCCCCCCCCCCCCACCCCCCCCCCCCCCCACCCCCCCCCCCCCCCACCCCCCCCCCCCCCCACCCCCCCCCCCCCCCACCCCCCCCCCCCCCCACCCCCCCCCCCCCCCACCCCCCCCCCCCCCCACCCCCCCCCCCCCCCACCCCCCCCCCCCCCCACCCCCCCCCCCCCCCACCCCCCCCCCCCCCCACCCCCCCCCCCCCCCACCCCCCCCCCCCCCCACCCCCCCCCCCCCCCACCCCCCCCCCCCCCCACCCCCCCCCCCCCCCACCCCCCCCCCCCCCCACCCCCCCCCCCCCCCACCCCCCCCCCCCCCCACCCCCCCCCCCCCCCACCCCCCCCCCCCCCCACCCCCCCCCCCCCCCACCCCCCCCCCCCCCCACCCCCCCCCCCCCCCACCCCCCCCCCCCCCCACCCCCCCCCCCCCCCACCCCCCCCCCCCCCCACCCCCCCCCCCCCCCACCCCCCCCCCCCCCCACCCCCCCCCCCCCCCACCCCCCCCCCCCCCCACCCCCCCCCCCCCCCACCCCCCCCCCCCCCCACCCCCCCCCCCCCCCACCCCCCCCCCCCCCCACCCCCCCCCCCCCCCACCCCCCCCCCCCCCCACCCCCCCCCCCCCCCACCCCCCCCCCCCCCCACCCCCCCCCCCCCCCACCCCCCCCCCCCCCCACCCCCCCCCCCCCCCACCCCCCCCCCCCCCCACCCCCCCCCCCCCCCACCCCCCCCCCCCCCCACCCCCCCCCCCCCCCACCCCCCCCCCCCCCCACCCCCCCCCCCCCCCACCCCCCCCCCCCCCCACCCCCCCCCCCCCCCACCCCCCCCCCCCCCCACCCCCCCCCCCCCCCACCCCCCCCCCCCCCCACCCCCCCCCCCCCCCACCCCCCCCCCCCCCCACCCCCCCCCCCCCCCACCCCCCCCCCCCCCCACCCCCCCCCCCCCCCACCCCCCCCCCCCCCCACCCCCCCCCCCCCCCACCCCCCCCCCCCCCCACCCCCCCCCCCCCCCACCCCCCCCCCCCCCCACCCCCCCCCCCCCCCACCCCCCCCCCCCCCCACCCCCCCCCCCCCCCACCCCCCCCCCCCCCCACCCCCCCCCCCCCCCACCCCCCCCCCCCCCCACCCCCCCCCCCCCCCACCCCCCCCCCCCCCCACCCCCCCCCCCCCCCACCCCCCCCCCCCCCCACCCCCCCCCCCCCCCACCCCCCCCCCCCCCCACCCCCCCCCCCCCCCACCCCCCCCCCCCCCCACCCCCCCCCCCCCCCACCCCCCCCCCCCCCCACCCCCCCCCCCCCCCACCCCCCCCCCCCCCCACCCCCCCCCCCCCCCACCCCCCCCCCCCCCCACCCCCCCCCCCCCCCACCCCCCCCCCCCCCCACCCCCCCCCCCCCCCACCCCCCCCCCCCCCCACCCCCCCCCCCCCCCACCCCCCCCCCCCCCCACCCCCCCCCCCCCCCACCCCCCCCCCCCCCCACCCCCCCCCCCCCCCACCCCCCCCCCCCCCCACCCCCCCCCCCCCCCACCCCCCCCCCCCCCCACCCCCCCCCCCCCCCACCCCCCCCCCCCCCCACCCCCCCCCCCCCCCACCCCCCCCCCCCCCCACCCCCCCCCCCCCCCACCCCCCCCCCCCCCCACCCCCCCCCCCCCCCACCCCCCCCCCCCCCCACCCCCCCCCCCCCCCACCCCCCCCCCCCCCCACCCCCCCCCCCCCCCACCCCCCCCCCCCCCCACCCCCCCCCCCCCCCACCCCCCCCCCCCCCCACCCCCCCCCCCCCCCACCCCCCCCCCCCCCCACCCCCCCCCCCCCCCACCCCCCCCCCCCCCCACCCCCCCCCCCCCCCACCCCCCCCCCCCCCCACCCCCCCCCCCCCCCACCCCCCCCCCCCCCCACCCCCCCCCCCCCCCACCCCCCCCCCCCCCCACCCCCCCCCCCCCCCACCCCCCCCCCCCCCCACCCCCCCCCCCCCCCACCCCCCCCCCCCCCCACCCCCCCCCCCCCCCACCCCCCCCCCCCCCCACCCCCCCCCCCCCCCACCCCCCCCCCCCCCCACCCCCCCCCCCCCCCACCCCCCCCCCCCCCCACCCCCCCCCCCCCCCACCCCCCCCCCCCCCCACCCCCCCCCCCCCCCACCCCCCCCCCCCCCCACCCCCCCCCCCCCCCACCCCCCCCCCCCCCCACCCCCCCCCCCCCCCACCCCCCCCCCCCCCCACCCCCCCCCCCCCCCACCCCCCCCCCCCCCCACCCCCCCCCCCCCCCACCCCCCCCCCCCCCCACCCCCCCCCCCCCCCACCCCCCCCCCCCCCCACCCCCCCCCCCCCCCACCCCCCCCCCCCCCCACCCCCCCCCCCCCCCACCCCCCCCCCCCCCCACCCCCCCCCCCCCCCACCCCCCCCCCCCCCCACCCCCCCCCCCCCCCACCCCCCCCCCCCCCCACCCCCCCCCCCCCCCACCCCCCCCCCCCCCCACCCCCCCCCCCCCCCACCCCCCCCCCCCCCCACCCCCCCCCCCCCCCACCCCCCCCCCCCCCCACCCCCCCCCCCCCCCACCCCCCCCCCCCCCCACCCCCCCCCCCCCCCACCCCCCCCCCCCCCCACCCCCCCCCCCCCCCACCCCCCCCCCCCCCCACCCCCCCCCCCCCCCACCCCCCCCCCCCCCCACCCCCCCCCCCCCCCACCCCCCCCCCCCCCCACCCCCCCCCCCCCCCACCCCCCCCCCCCCCCACCCCCCCCCCCCCCCACCCCCCCCCCCCCCCACCCCCCCCCCCCCCCACCCCCCCCCCCCCCCACCCCCCCCCCCCCCCACCCCCCCCCCCCCCCACCCCCCCCCCCCCCCACCCCCCCCCCCCCCCACCCCCCCCCCCCCCCACCCCCCCCCCCCCCCACCCCCCCCCCCCCCCACCCCCCCCCCCCCCCACCCCCCCCCCCCCCCACCCCCCCCCCCCCCCACCCCCCCCCCCCCCCACCCCCCCCCCCCCCCACCCCCCCCCCCCCCCACCCCCCCCCCCCCCCACCCCCCCCCCCCCCCACCCCCCCCCCCCCCCACCCCCCCCCCCCCCCACCCCCCCCCCCCCCCACCCCCCCCCCCCCCCACCCCCCCCCCCCCCCACCCCCCCCCCCCCCCACCCCCCCCCCCCCCCACCCCCCCCCCCCCCCACCCCCCCCCCCCCCCACCCCCCCCCCCCCCCACCCCCCCCCCCCCCCACCCCCCCCCCCCCCCACCCCCCCCCCCCCCCACCCCCCCCCCCCCCCACCCCCCCCCCCCCCCACCCCCCCCCCCCCCCACCCCCCCCCCCCCCCACCCCCCCCCCCCCCCACCCCCCCCCCCCCCCACCCCCCCCCCCCCCCACCCCCCCCCCCCCCCACCCCCCCCCCCCCCCACCCCCCCCCCCCCCCACCCCCCCCCCCCCCCACCCCCCCCCCCCCCCACCCCCCCCCCCCCCCACCCCCCCCCCCCCCCACCCCCCCCCCCCCCCACCCCCCCCCCCCCCCACCCCCCCCCCCCCCCACCCCCCCCCCCCCCCACCCCCCCCCCCCCCCACCCCCCCCCCCCCCCACCCCCCCCCCCCCCCACCCCCCCCCCCCCCCACCCCCCCCCCCCCCCACCCCCCCCCCCCCCCACCCCCCCCCCCCCCCACCCCCCCCCCCCCCCACCCCCCCCCCCCCCCACCCCCCCCCCCCCCCACCCCCCCCCCCCCCCACCCCCCCCCCCCCCCACCCCCCCCCCCCCCCACCCCCCCCCCCCCCCACCCCCCCCCCCCCCCACCCCCCCCCCCCCCCACCCCCCCCCCCCCCCACCCCCCCCCCCCCCCACCCCCCCCCCCCCCCACCCCCCCCCCCCCCCACCCCCCCCCCCCCCCACCCCCCCCCCCCCCCACCCCCCCCCCCCCCCACCCCCCCCCCCCCCCACCCCCCCCCCCCCCCACCCCCCCCCCCCCCCACCCCCCCCCCCCCCCACCCCCCCCCCCCCCCACCCCCCCCCCCCCCCACCCCCCCCCCCCCCCACCCCCCCCCCCCCCCACCCCCCCCCCCCCCCACCCCCCCCCCCCCCCACCCCCCCCCCCCCCCACCCCCCCCCCCCCCCACCCCCCCCCCCCCCCACCCCCCCCCCCCCCCACCCCCCCCCCCCCCCACCCCCCCCCCCCCCCACCCCCCCCCCCCCCCACCCCCCCCCCCCCCCACCCCCCCCCCCCCCCACCCCCCCCCCCCCCCACCCCCCCCCCCCCCCACCCCCCCCCCCCCCCACCCCCCCCCCCCCCCACCCCCCCCCCCCCCCACCCCCCCCCCCCCCCACCCCCCCCCCCCCCCACCCCCCCCCCCCCCCACCCCCCCCCCCCCCCACCCCCCCCCCCCCCCACCCCCCCCCCCCCCCACCCCCCCCCCCCCCCACCCCCCCCCCCCCCCACCCCCCCCCCCCCCCACCCCCCCCCCCCCCCACCCCCCCCCCCCCCCACCCCCCCCCCCCCCCACCCCCCCCCCCCCCCACCCCCCCCCCCCCCCACCCCCCCCCCCCCCCACCCCCCCCCCCCCCCACCCCCCCCCCCCCCCACCCCCCCCCCCCCCCACCCCCCCCCCCCCCCACCCCCCCCCCCCCCCACCCCCCCCCCCCCCCACCCCCCCCCCCCCCCACCCCCCCCCCCCCCCACCCCCCCCCCCCCCCACCCCCCCCCCCCCCCACCCCCCCCCCCCCCCACCCCCCCCCCCCCCCACCCCCCCCCCCCCCCACCCCCCCCCCCCCCCACCCCCCCCCCCCCCCACCCCCCCCCCCCCCCACCCCCCCCCCCCCCCACCCCCCCCCCCCCCCACCCCCCCCCCCCCCCACCCCCCCCCCCCCCCACCCCCCCCCCCCCCCACCCCCCCCCCCCCCCACCCCCCCCCCCCCCCACCCCCCCCCCCCCCCACCCCCCCCCCCCCCCACCCCCCCCCCCCCCCACCCCCCCCCCCCCCCACCCCCCCCCCCCCCCACCCCCCCCCCCCCCCACCCCCCCCCCCCCCCACCCCCCCCCCCCCCCACCCCCCCCCCCCCCCACCCCCCCCCCCCCCCACCCCCCCCCCCCCCCACCCCCCCCCCCCCCCACCCCCCCCCCCCCCCACCCCCCCCCCCCCCCACCCCCCCCCCCCCCCACCCCCCCCCCCCCCCACCCCCCCCCCCCCCCACCCCCCCCCCCCCCCACCCCCCCCCCCCCCCACCCCCCCCCCCCCCCACCCCCCCCCCCCCCCACCCCCCCCCCCCCCCACCCCCCCCCCCCCCCACCCCCCCCCCCCCCCACCCCCCCCCCCCCCCACCCCCCCCCCCCCCCACCCCCCCCCCCCCCCACCCCCCCCCCCCCCCACCCCCCCCCCCCCCCACCCCCCCCCCCCCCCACCCCCCCCCCCCCCCACCCCCCCCCCCCCCCACCCCCCCCCCCCCCCACCCCCCCCCCCCCCCACCCCCCCCCCCCCCCACCCCCCCCCCCCCCCACCCCCCCCCCCCCCCACCCCCCCCCCCCCCCACCCCCCCCCCCCCCCACCCCCCCCCCCCCCCACCCCCCCCCCCCCCCACCCCCCCCCCCCCCCACCCCCCCCCCCCCCCACCCCCCCCCCCCCCCACCCCCCCCCCCCCCCACCCCCCCCCCCCCCCACCCCCCCCCCCCCCCACCCCCCCCCCCCCCCACCCCCCCCCCCCCCCACCCCCCCCCCCCCCCACCCCCCCCCCCCCCCACCCCCCCCCCCCCCCACCCCCCCCCCCCCCCACCCCCCCCCCCCCCCACCCCCCCCCCCCCCCACCCCCCCCCCCCCCCACCCCCCCCCCCCCCCACCCCCCCCCCCCCCCACCCCCCCCCCCCCCCACCCCCCCCCCCCCCCACCCCCCCCCCCCCCCACCCCCCCCCCCCCCCACCCCCCCCCCCCCCCACCCCCCCCCCCCCCCACCCCCCCCCCCCCCCACCCCCCCCCCCCCCCACCCCCCCCCCCCCCCACCCCCCCCCCCCCCCACCCCCCCCCCCCCCCACCCCCCCCCCCCCCCACCCCCCCCCCCCCCCACCCCCCCCCCCCCCCACCCCCCCCCCCCCCCACCCCCCCCCCCCCCCACCCCCCCCCCCCCCCACCCCCCCCCCCCCCCACCCCCCCCCCCCCCCACCCCCCCCCCCCCCCACCCCCCCCCCCCCCCACCCCCCCCCCCCCCCACCCCCCCCCCCCCCCACCCCCCCCCCCCCCCACCCCCCCCCCCCCCCACCCCCCCCCCCCCCCACCCCCCCCCCCCCCCACCCCCCCCCCCCCCCACCCCCCCCCCCCCCCACCCCCCCCCCCCCCCACCCCCCCCCCCCCCCACCCCCCCCCCCCCCCACCCCCCCCCCCCCCCACCCCCCCCCCCCCCCACCCCCCCCCCCCCCCACCCCCCCCCCCCCCCACCCCCCCCCCCCCCCACCCCCCCCCCCCCCCACCCCCCCCCCCCCCCACCCCCCCCCCCCCCCACCCCCCCCCCCCCCCACCCCCCCCCCCCCCCACCCCCCCCCCCCCCCACCCCCCCCCCCCCCCACCCCCCCCCCCCCCCACCCCCCCCCCCCCCCACCCCCCCCCCCCCCCACCCCCCCCCCCCCCCACCCCCCCCCCCCCCCACCCCCCCCCCCCCCCACCCCCCCCCCCCCCCACCCCCCCCCCCCCCCACCCCCCCCCCCCCCCACCCCCCCCCCCCCCCACCCCCCCCCCCCCCCACCCCCCCCCCCCCCCACCCCCCCCCCCCCCCACCCCCCCCCCCCCCCACCCCCCCCCCCCCCCACCCCCCCCCCCCCCCACCCCCCCCCCCCCCCACCCCCCCCCCCCCCCACCCCCCCCCCCCCCCACCCCCCCCCCCCCCCACCCCCCCCCCCCCCCACCCCCCCCCCCCCCCACCCCCCCCCCCCCCCACCCCCCCCCCCCCCCACCCCCCCCCCCCCCCACCCCCCCCCCCCCCCACCCCCCCCCCCCCCCACCCCCCCCCCCCCCCACCCCCCCCCCCCCCCACCCCCCCCCCCCCCCACCCCCCCCCCCCCCCACCCCCCCCCCCCCCCACCCCCCCCCCCCCCCACCCCCCCCCCCCCCCACCCCCCCCCCCCCCCACCCCCCCCCCCCCCCACCCCCCCCCCCCCCCACCCCCCCCCCCCCCCACCCCCCCCCCCCCCCACCCCCCCCCCCCCCCACCCCCCCCCCCCCCCACCCCCCCCCCCCCCCACCCCCCCCCCCCCCCACCCCCCCCCCCCCCCACCCCCCCCCCCCCCCACCCCCCCCCCCCCCCACCCCCCCCCCCCCCCACCCCCCCCCCCCCCCACCCCCCCCCCCCCCCACCCCCCCCCCCCCCCACCCCCCCCCCCCCCCACCCCCCCCCCCCCCCACCCCCCCCCCCCCCCACCCCCCCCCCCCCCCACCCCCCCCCCCCCCCACCCCCCCCCCCCCCCACCCCCCCCCCCCCCCACCCCCCCCCCCCCCCACCCCCCCCCCCCCCCACCCCCCCCCCCCCCCACCCCCCCCCCCCCCCACCCCCCCCCCCCCCCACCCCCCCCCCCCCCCACCCCCCCCCCCCCCCACCCCCCCCCCCCCCCACCCCCCCCCCCCCCCACCCCCCCCCCCCCCCACCCCCCCCCCCCCCCACCCCCCCCCCCCCCCACCCCCCCCCCCCCCCACCCCCCCCCCCCCCCACCCCCCCCCCCCCCCACCCCCCCCCCCCCCCACCCCCCCCCCCCCCCACCCCCCCCCCCCCCCACCCCCCCCCCCCCCCACCCCCCCCCCCCCCCACCCCCCCCCCCCCCCACCCCCCCCCCCCCCCACCCCCCCCCCCCCCCACCCCCCCCCCCCCCCACCCCCCCCCCCCCCCACCCCCCCCCCCCCCCACCCCCCCCCCCCCCCACCCCCCCCCCCCCCCACCCCCCCCCCCCCCCACCCCCCCCCCCCCCCACCCCCCCCCCCCCCCACCCCCCCCCCCCCCCACCCCCCCCCCCCCCCACCCCCCCCCCCCCCCACCCCCCCCCCCCCCCACCCCCCCCCCCCCCCACCCCCCCCCCCCCCCACCCCCCCCCCCCCCCACCCCCCCCCCCCCCCACCCCCCCCCCCCCCCACCCCCCCCCCCCCCCACCCCCCCCCCCCCCCACCCCCCCCCCCCCCCACCCCCCCCCCCCCCCACCCCCCCCCCCCCCCACCCCCCCCCCCCCCCACCCCCCCCCCCCCCCACCCCCCCCCCCCCCCACCCCCCCCCCCCCCCACCCCCCCCCCCCCCCACCCCCCCCCCCCCCCACCCCCCCCCCCCCCCACCCCCCCCCCCCCCCACCCCCCCCCCCCCCCACCCCCCCCCCCCCCCACCCCCCCCCCCCCCCACCCCCCCCCCCCCCCACCCCCCCCCCCCCCCACCCCCCCCCCCCCCCACCCCCCCCCCCCCCCACCCCCCCCCCCCCCCACCCCCCCCCCCCCCCACCCCCCCCCCCCCCCACCCCCCCCCCCCCCCACCCCCCCCCCCCCCCACCCCCCCCCCCCCCCACCCCCCCCCCCCCCCACCCCCCCCCCCCCCCACCCCCCCCCCCCCCCACCCCCCCCCCCCCCCACCCCCCCCCCCCCCCACCCCCCCCCCCCCCCACCCCCCCCCCCCCCCACCCCCCCCCCCCCCCACCCCCCCCCCCCCCCACCCCCCCCCCCCCCCACCCCCCCCCCCCCCCACCCCCCCCCCCCCCCACCCCCCCCCCCCCCCACCCCCCCCCCCCCCCACCCCCCCCCCCCCCCACCCCCCCCCCCCCCCACCCCCCCCCCCCCCCACCCCCCCCCCCCCCCACCCCCCCCCCCCCCCACCCCCCCCCCCCCCCACCCCCCCCCCCCCCCACCCCCCCCCCCCCCCACCCCCCCCCCCCCCCACCCCCCCCCCCCCCCACCCCCCCCCCCCCCCACCCCCCCCCCCCCCCACCCCCCCCCCCCCCCACCCCCCCCCCCCCCCACCCCCCCCCCCCCCCACCCCCCCCCCCCCCCACCCCCCCCCCCCCCCACCCCCCCCCCCCCCCACCCCCCCCCCCCCCCACCCCCCCCCCCCCCCACCCCCCCCCCCCCCCACCCCCCCCCCCCCCCACCCCCCCCCCCCCCCACCCCCCCCCCCCCCCACCCCCCCCCCCCCCCACCCCCCCCCCCCCCCACCCCCCCCCCCCCCCACCCCCCCCCCCCCCCACCCCCCCCCCCCCCCACCCCCCCCCCCCCCCACCCCCCCCCCCCCCCACCCCCCCCCCCCCCCACCCCCCCCCCCCCCCACCCCCCCCCCCCCCCACCCCCCCCCCCCCCCACCCCCCCCCCCCCCCACCCCCCCCCCCCCCCACCCCCCCCCCCCCCCACCCCCCCCCCCCCCCACCCCCCCCCCCCCCCACCCCCCCCCCCCCCCACCCCCCCCCCCCCCCACCCCCCCCCCCCCCCACCCCCCCCCCCCCCCACCCCCCCCCCCCCCCACCCCCCCCCCCCCCCACCCCCCCCCCCCCCCACCCCCCCCCCCCCCCACCCCCCCCCCCCCCCACCCCCCCCCCCCCCCACCCCCCCCCCCCCCCACCCCCCCCCCCCCCCACCCCCCCCCCCCCCCACCCCCCCCCCCCCCCACCCCCCCCCCCCCCCACCCCCCCCCCCCCCCACCCCCCCCCCCCCCCACCCCCCCCCCCCCCCACCCCCCCCCCCCCCCACCCCCCCCCCCCCCCACCCCCCCCCCCCCCCACCCCCCCCCCCCCCCACCCCCCCCCCCCCCCACCCCCCCCCCCCCCCACCCCCCCCCCCCCCCACCCCCCCCCCCCCCCACCCCCCCCCCCCCCCACCCCCCCCCCCCCCCACCCCCCCCCCCCCCCACCCCCCCCCCCCCCCACCCCCCCCCCCCCCCACCCCCCCCCCCCCCCACCCCCCCCCCCCCCCACCCCCCCCCCCCCCCACCCCCCCCCCCCCCCACCCCCCCCCCCCCCCACCCCCCCCCCCCCCCACCCCCCCCCCCCCCCACCCCCCCCCCCCCCCACCCCCCCCCCCCCCCACCCCCCCCCCCCCCCACCCCCCCCCCCCCCCACCCCCCCCCCCCCCCACCCCCCCCCCCCCCCACCCCCCCCCCCCCCCACCCCCCCCCCCCCCCACCCCCCCCCCCCCCCACCCCCCCCCCCCCCCACCCCCCCCCCCCCCCACCCCCCCCCCCCCCCACCCCCCCCCCCCCCCACCCCCCCCCCCCCCCACCCCCCCCCCCCCCCACCCCCCCCCCCCCCCACCCCCCCCCCCCCCCACCCCCCCCCCCCCCCACCCCCCCCCCCCCCCACCCCCCCCCCCCCCCACCCCCCCCCCCCCCCACCCCCCCCCCCCCCCACCCCCCCCCCCCCCCACCCCCCCCCCCCCCCACCCCCCCCCCCCCCCACCCCCCCCCCCCCCCACCCCCCCCCCCCCCCACCCCCCCCCCCCCCCACCCCCCCCCCCCCCCACCCCCCCCCCCCCCCACCCCCCCCCCCCCCCACCCCCCCCCCCCCCCACCCCCCCCCCCCCCCACCCCCCCCCCCCCCCACCCCCCCCCCCCCCCACCCCCCCCCCCCCCCACCCCCCCCCCCCCCCACCCCCCCCCCCCCCCACCCCCCCCCCCCCCCACCCCCCCCCCCCCCCACCCCCCCCCCCCCCCACCCCCCCCCCCCCCCACCCCCCCCCCCCCCCACCCCCCCCCCCCCCCACCCCCCCCCCCCCCCACCCCCCCCCCCCCCCACCCCCCCCCCCCCCCACCCCCCCCCCCCCCCACCCCCCCCCCCCCCCACCCCCCCCCCCCCCCACCCCCCCCCCCCCCCACCCCCCCCCCCCCCCACCCCCCCCCCCCCCCACCCCCCCCCCCCCCCACCCCCCCCCCCCCCCACCCCCCCCCCCCCCCACCCCCCCCCCCCCCCACCCCCCCCCCCCCCCACCCCCCCCCCCCCCCACCCCCCCCCCCCCCCACCCCCCCCCCCCCCCACCCCCCCCCCCCCCCACCCCCCCCCCCCCCCACCCCCCCCCCCCCCCACCCCCCCCCCCCCCCACCCCCCCCCCCCCCCACCCCCCCCCCCCCCCACCCCCCCCCCCCCCCACCCCCCCCCCCCCCCACCCCCCCCCCCCCCCACCCCCCCCCCCCCCCACCCCCCCCCCCCCCCACCCCCCCCCCCCCCCACCCCCCCCCCCCCCCACCCCCCCCCCCCCCCACCCCCCCCCCCCCCCACCCCCCCCCCCCCCCACCCCCCCCCCCCCCCACCCCCCCCCCCCCCCACCCCCCCCCCCCCCCACCCCCCCCCCCCCCCACCCCCCCCCCCCCCCACCCCCCCCCCCCCCCACCCCCCCCCCCCCCCACCCCCCCCCCCCCCCACCCCCCCCCCCCCCCACCCCCCCCCCCCCCCACCCCCCCCCCCCCCCACCCCCCCCCCCCCCCACCCCCCCCCCCCCCCACCCCCCCCCCCCCCCACCCCCCCCCCCCCCCACCCCCCCCCCCCCCCACCCCCCCCCCCCCCCACCCCCCCCCCCCCCCACCCCCCCCCCCCCCCACCCCCCCCCCCCCCCACCCCCCCCCCCCCCCACCCCCCCCCCCCCCCACCCCCCCCCCCCCCCACCCCCCCCCCCCCCCACCCCCCCCCCCCCCCACCCCCCCCCCCCCCCACCCCCCCCCCCCCCCACCCCCCCCCCCCCCCACCCCCCCCCCCCCCCACCCCCCCCCCCCCCCACCCCCCCCCCCCCCCACCCCCCCCCCCCCCCACCCCCCCCCCCCCCCACCCCCCCCCCCCCCCACCCCCCCCCCCCCCCACCCCCCCCCCCCCCCACCCCCCCCCCCCCCCACCCCCCCCCCCCCCCACCCCCCCCCCCCCCCACCCCCCCCCCCCCCCACCCCCCCCCCCCCCCACCCCCCCCCCCCCCCACCCCCCCCCCCCCCCACCCCCCCCCCCCCCCACCCCCCCCCCCCCCCACCCCCCCCCCCCCCCACCCCCCCCCCCCCCCACCCCCCCCCCCCCCCACCCCCCCCCCCCCCCACCCCCCCCCCCCCCCACCCCCCCCCCCCCCCACCCCCCCCCCCCCCCACCCCCCCCCCCCCCCACCCCCCCCCCCCCCCACCCCCCCCCCCCCCCACCCCCCCCCCCCCCCACCCCCCCCCCCCCCCACCCCCCCCCCCCCCCACCCCCCCCCCCCCCCACCCCCCCCCCCCCCCACCCCCCCCCCCCCCCACCCCCCCCCCCCCCCACCCCCCCCCCCCCCCACCCCCCCCCCCCCCCACCCCCCCCCCCCCCCACCCCCCCCCCCCCCCACCCCCCCCCCCCCCCACCCCCCCCCCCCCCCACCCCCCCCCCCCCCCACCCCCCCCCCCCCCCACCCCCCCCCCCCCCCACCCCCCCCCCCCCCCACCCCCCCCCCCCCCCACCCCCCCCCCCCCCCACCCCCCCCCCCCCCCACCCCCCCCCCCCCCCACCCCCCCCCCCCCCCACCCCCCCCCCCCCCCACCCCCCCCCCCCCCCACCCCCCCCCCCCCCCACCCCCCCCCCCCCCCACCCCCCCCCCCCCCCACCCCCCCCCCCCCCCACCCCCCCCCCCCCCCACCCCCCCCCCCCCCCACCCCCCCCCCCCCCCACCCCCCCCCCCCCCCACCCCCCCCCCCCCCCACCCCCCCCCCCCCCCACCCCCCCCCCCCCCCACCCCCCCCCCCCCCCACCCCCCCCCCCCCCCACCCCCCCCCCCCCCCACCCCCCCCCCCCCCCACCCCCCCCCCCCCCCACCCCCCCCCCCCCCCACCCCCCCCCCCCCCCACCCCCCCCCCCCCCCACCCCCCCCCCCCCCCACCCCCCCCCCCCCCCACCCCCCCCCCCCCCCACCCCCCCCCCCCCCCACCCCCCCCCCCCCCCACCCCCCCCCCCCCCCACCCCCCCCCCCCCCCACCCCCCCCCCCCCCCACCCCCCCCCCCCCCCACCCCCCCCCCCCCCCACCCCCCCCCCCCCCCACCCCCCCCCCCCCCCACCCCCCCCCCCCCCCACCCCCCCCCCCCCCCACCCCCCCCCCCCCCCACCCCCCCCCCCCCCCACCCCCCCCCCCCCCCACCCCCCCCCCCCCCCACCCCCCCCCCCCCCCACCCCCCCCCCCCCCCACCCCCCCCCCCCCCCACCCCCCCCCCCCCCCACCCCCCCCCCCCCCCACCCCCCCCCCCCCCCACCCCCCCCCCCCCCCACCCCCCCCCCCCCCCACCCCCCCCCCCCCCCACCCCCCCCCCCCCCCACCCCCCCCCCCCCCCACCCCCCCCCCCCCCCACCCCCCCCCCCCCCCACCCCCCCCCCCCCCCACCCCCCCCCCCCCCCACCCCCCCCCCCCCCCACCCCCCCCCCCCCCCACCCCCCCCCCCCCCCACCCCCCCCCCCCCCCACCCCCCCCCCCCCCCACCCCCCCCCCCCCCCACCCCCCCCCCCCCCCACCCCCCCCCCCCCCCACCCCCCCCCCCCCCCACCCCCCCCCCCCCCCACCCCCCCCCCCCCCCACCCCCCCCCCCCCCCACCCCCCCCCCCCCCCACCCCCCCCCCCCCCCACCCCCCCCCCCCCCCACCCCCCCCCCCCCCCACCCCCCCCCCCCCCCACCCCCCCCCCCCCCCACCCCCCCCCCCCCCCACCCCCCCCCCCCCCCACCCCCCCCCCCCCCCACCCCCCCCCCCCCCCACCCCCCCCCCCCCCCACCCCCCCCCCCCCCCACCCCCCCCCCCCCCCACCCCCCCCCCCCCCCACCCCCCCCCCCCCCCACCCCCCCCCCCCCCCACCCCCCCCCCCCCCCACCCCCCCCCCCCCCCACCCCCCCCCCCCCCCACCCCCCCCCCCCCCCACCCCCCCCCCCCCCCACCCCCCCCCCCCCCCACCCCCCCCCCCCCCCACCCCCCCCCCCCCCCACCCCCCCCCCCCCCCACCCCCCCCCCCCCCCACCCCCCCCCCCCCCCACCCCCCCCCCCCCCCACCCCCCCCCCCCCCCACCCCCCCCCCCCCCCACCCCCCCCCCCCCCCACCCCCCCCCCCCCCCACCCCCCCCCCCCCCCACCCCCCCCCCCCCCCACCCCCCCCCCCCCCCACCCCCCCCCCCCCCCACCCCCCCCCCCCCCCACCCCCCCCCCCCCCCACCCCCCCCCCCCCCCACCCCCCCCCCCCCCCACCCCCCCCCCCCCCCACCCCCCCCCCCCCCCACCCCCCCCCCCCCCCACCCCCCCCCCCCCCCACCCCCCCCCCCCCCCACCCCCCCCCCCCCCCACCCCCCCCCCCCCCCACCCCCCCCCCCCCCCACCCCCCCCCCCCCCCACCCCCCCCCCCCCCCACCCCCCCCCCCCCCCACCCCCCCCCCCCCCCACCCCCCCCCCCCCCCACCCCCCCCCCCCCCCACCCCCCCCCCCCCCCACCCCCCCCCCCCCCCACCCCCCCCCCCCCCCACCCCCCCCCCCCCCCACCCCCCCCCCCCCCCACCCCCCCCCCCCCCCACCCCCCCCCCCCCCCACCCCCCCCCCCCCCCACCCCCCCCCCCCCCCACCCCCCCCCCCCCCCACCCCCCCCCCCCCCCACCCCCCCCCCCCCCCACCCCCCCCCCCCCCCACCCCCCCCCCCCCCCACCCCCCCCCCCCCCCACCCCCCCCCCCCCCCACCCCCCCCCCCCCCCACCCCCCCCCCCCCCCACCCCCCCCCCCCCCCACCCCCCCCCCCCCCCACCCCCCCCCCCCCCCACCCCCCCCCCCCCCCACCCCCCCCCCCCCCCACCCCCCCCCCCCCCCACCCCCCCCCCCCCCCACCCCCCCCCCCCCCCACCCCCCCCCCCCCCCACCCCCCCCCCCCCCCACCCCCCCCCCCCCCCACCCCCCCCCCCCCCCACCCCCCCCCCCCCCCACCCCCCCCCCCCCCCACCCCCCCCCCCCCCCACCCCCCCCCCCCCCCACCCCCCCCCCCCCCCACCCCCCCCCCCCCCCACCCCCCCCCCCCCCCACCCCCCCCCCCCCCCACCCCCCCCCCCCCCCACCCCCCCCCCCCCCCACCCCCCCCCCCCCCCACCCCCCCCCCCCCCCACCCCCCCCCCCCCCCACCCCCCCCCCCCCCCACCCCCCCCCCCCCCCACCCCCCCCCCCCCCCACCCCCCCCCCCCCCCACCCCCCCCCCCCCCCACCCCCCCCCCCCCCCACCCCCCCCCCCCCCCACCCCCCCCCCCCCCCACCCCCCCCCCCCCCCACCCCCCCCCCCCCCCACCCCCCCCCCCCCCCACCCCCCCCCCCCCCCACCCCCCCCCCCCCCCACCCCCCCCCCCCCCCACCCCCCCCCCCCCCCACCCCCCCCCCCCCCCACCCCCCCCCCCCCCCACCCCCCCCCCCCCCCACCCCCCCCCCCCCCCACCCCCCCCCCCCCCCACCCCCCCCCCCCCCCACCCCCCCCCCCCCCCACCCCCCCCCCCCCCCACCCCCCCCCCCCCCCACCCCCCCCCCCCCCCACCCCCCCCCCCCCCCACCCCCCCCCCCCCCCACCCCCCCCCCCCCCCACCCCCCCCCCCCCCCACCCCCCCCCCCCCCCACCCCCCCCCCCCCCCACCCCCCCCCCCCCCCACCCCCCCCCCCCCCCACCCCCCCCCCCCCCCACCCCCCCCCCCCCCCACCCCCCCCCCCCCCCACCCCCCCCCCCCCCCACCCCCCCCCCCCCCCACCCCCCCCCCCCCCCACCCCCCCCCCCCCCCACCCCCCCCCCCCCCCACCCCCCCCCCCCCCCACCCCCCCCCCCCCCCACCCCCCCCCCCCCCCACCCCCCCCCCCCCCCACCCCCCCCCCCCCCCACCCCCCCCCCCCCCCACCCCCCCCCCCCCCCACCCCCCCCCCCCCCCACCCCCCCCCCCCCCCACCCCCCCCCCCCCCCACCCCCCCCCCCCCCCACCCCCCCCCCCCCCCACCCCCCCCCCCCCCCACCCCCCCCCCCCCCCACCCCCCCCCCCCCCCACCCCCCCCCCCCCCCACCCCCCCCCCCCCCCACCCCCCCCCCCCCCCACCCCCCCCCCCCCCCACCCCCCCCCCCCCCCACCCCCCCCCCCCCCCACCCCCCCCCCCCCCCACCCCCCCCCCCCCCCACCCCCCCCCCCCCCCACCCCCCCCCCCCCCCACCCCCCCCCCCCCCCACCCCCCCCCCCCCCCACCCCCCCCCCCCCCCACCCCCCCCCCCCCCCACCCCCCCCCCCCCCCACCCCCCCCCCCCCCCACCCCCCCCCCCCCCCACCCCCCCCCCCCCCCACCCCCCCCCCCCCCCACCCCCCCCCCCCCCCACCCCCCCCCCCCCCCACCCCCCCCCCCCCCCACCCCCCCCCCCCCCCACCCCCCCCCCCCCCCACCCCCCCCCCCCCCCACCCCCCCCCCCCCCCACCCCCCCCCCCCCCCACCCCCCCCCCCCCCCACCCCCCCCCCCCCCCACCCCCCCCCCCCCCCACCCCCCCCCCCCCCCACCCCCCCCCCCCCCCACCCCCCCCCCCCCCCACCCCCCCCCCCCCCCACCCCCCCCCCCCCCCACCCCCCCCCCCCCCCACCCCCCCCCCCCCCCACCCCCCCCCCCCCCCACCCCCCCCCCCCCCCACCCCCCCCCCCCCCCACCCCCCCCCCCCCCCACCCCCCCCCCCCCCCACCCCCCCCCCCCCCCACCCCCCCCCCCCCCCACCCCCCCCCCCCCCCACCCCCCCCCCCCCCCACCCCCCCCCCCCCCCACCCCCCCCCCCCCCCACCCCCCCCCCCCCCCACCCCCCCCCCCCCCCACCCCCCCCCCCCCCCACCCCCCCCCCCCCCCACCCCCCCCCCCCCCCACCCCCCCCCCCCCCCACCCCCCCCCCCCCCCACCCCCCCCCCCCCCCACCCCCCCCCCCCCCCACCCCCCCCCCCCCCCACCCCCCCCCCCCCCCACCCCCCCCCCCCCCCACCCCCCCCCCCCCCCACCCCCCCCCCCCCCCACCCCCCCCCCCCCCCACCCCCCCCCCCCCCCACCCCCCCCCCCCCCCACCCCCCCCCCCCCCCACCCCCCCCCCCCCCCACCCCCCCCCCCCCCCACCCCCCCCCCCCCCCACCCCCCCCCCCCCCCACCCCCCCCCCCCCCCACCCCCCCCCCCCCCCACCCCCCCCCCCCCCCACCCCCCCCCCCCCCCACCCCCCCCCCCCCCCACCCCCCCCCCCCCCCACCCCCCCCCCCCCCCACTCCCCACCCCCCCCCCCCCCACCCCCCCCCCCCACCACCCCCCCCCTCCCCCACCTCCCCCCCCACCAACCCCACCCCCCCCCCCCCCCCCCCCCCCCCCCCCCCACCCCCCCCCCCCCCCCCCCCCAATATCCACCCAGTACCATTCCACCAGTAATCTCAACCCATCATTGCAGGTGCTATCCTCTGGTTCCAATATGAACAGCTCCCTGTCCTCCTTTAAGCAACAGCCTTTCAAATACTTAAATAAAGCAATCAAGTGTATCCCACCCCCCCACAATCCATCCTCCTCTTTTCCAGACTGAACATTCCCAAATCCCTCAGGCTTTTTTTGGTAGAGTTTAGGGGCTCTGCTCCCCAGCCGCCTTACCCTCTCACTGGGTTTTGCTTTTTTGTCATGTACTCTTTTTAGTCACTTCCGAATTCACCGTGTCCCAGGTCATAGAAGATCCACGGCTTTCAACATGGGGTAAAGCATGACTGTTCCAGCCCCTCCACTTTTTCCACGGAGGAAATCAGGGAGCATCAAGTCGGCATGGCGTAGTGGTGAAGCGCAATGAACTCTGATCTGGAGAGCCGGGTTTGATTCCCCACTCTTCCACATGAGCATCACACTCTTATCTGGCGAACCGGATTTGTTTCCCTACTCTTCCACATGAAGCCTGCTGGGTGACCTTGGGCTAGTCACAGTTCTCTGTAAACTCTCGCAATTTCCCCCCCACCTATCTCACAAGCAATGCCATATTTAGATGAAGAGAGGCCCAAAGCTATTCCATTTGAGAGGCCCCTCCCAATCGCCCACCCTCAGAACTAGAGGAAGCTGGAAGAATGTTTTAAAGAAAACTGAGGCCCCTTCCGCACACGCAAAATAATGCATTTTCAAACCACTTTCACAACTGTTTGCAAGTGGATTTTGCTATTCCACACAGCTTCAAAGAGCACTGAATGCAGTTTGAAAGTGAATTATTCTGCATGTGCGGAATGAGCCTGAGTAAAGCCGGAGGTCATGTCTGGTGTTTAAAATCCCACAATTCACCATTCCTCCCCTACAGGACTTACAATGTTATTGTTAAATACCATTGCAATTGGGAAAAAAGGTATAAATATATTATTCTGAAATGGAGTGCAAGGAAAATGACTGAAAGGTTGTTTAGAGACTATAGTGCATTATAGCAGCATGTGTAAGACAGTTCCAAAAATATTATACACCTTGGCCGGAGTTCCCCTAGGTTTTGAAGCCCGAGGCTTTAGCCTGCCAAGAGTATAGGTAAATCTGGCACTGCTCACCCCATGTGTCTGTTGTGGGGAGAGGAAGGGAAGGGGGTTGTAAGCTACTTTTAGACTCCTTACAGGAGAGAAAGGCAGGGTGTTAATCCCAACTCTTCTTTTTCTTCCTTCAGGTTTCCTGGCTTCTCCCTGCCTTCCTTGGCTGAAGCACGGCTCTCTATGGCACCCATTTCAGGTCATTCGGAAGGGCCTTTTTATTTGTTTTGCTCTTAATTCTGAAGATCGGAAGGCTCTGCAGTCCCCTTCCTCTTCCAGATTGCTGTCTGCCCTATGCAAGCTTTATGGGAAACTGAGAAAACTGATCTGATGGACTCTGCAATCCCCCCTCTGAGTAGAGACAAACAAAAGGGAAAGAGAGAGTCTTTGAGAAGCTCTGGGGGCCTTTGAAAAAAGGATTGGTGGTAGATTGGCTGGGGTGCCTTTCAAATGTGAACTAACAGATCCTGGGAAACAGGTAGTGCATAAAGAGCCTCATGGACCTCACAGCTGTACTCTGCATCTGCTCCATTCTGTGCCCATTCTTTTGGAAGTGAGGCCTCCAGAACCGCACACAGTGCTTCAGGTGTGGAGCCTGACCAAAGCAGTGTACAGCAAGACAACGGCATCTTGTGATATGGATGTTATACCTCGGTTGATACACTCCAAATCTCCCTCCATTAGCCTTTTTGGCCACTGCATCAGACCAACTGCCCTTATTAAGCTTACAGTCCACCCTGACCCCAAGATCTTGCTCACACCGGAAGTATATCCCCCATCTAGTATGTTCAGCAGTCTAACACTGGAATCATCACCAACTGCACCTTGGAGGCAAAGTTCCTCGCTAGTTTTTGGGCTTCCTTGGACTCCCTTGGAGCATCAGGCAACCTTGGGAGCTGTCCAAGGTGCTGACTTCAGTATCTCAAGATCAAGAAACCAAACAATTACAAACTAATTACAAACGTATAAAAATATAGAAAAATATATAACTAGAAAACTACTAAAAACAGAAACATAGAATATAGATATACATATATATATATACATACATACACACACACATGTATACATATATACACACACATATATATACACATATATACATATATATACATATACACACACACATATATACACACACACACACACACACATACATACATACATATATAATGACCTTCCTCAATGGTGTGTATATGTGTGTGTATGTGTGTGTATGTATATATATATACATATATGTGTGTGTGTATGTGTGTGTGTGTGTGTGTATGTATATATATATATGTATATCTATATTCACACACACACACACACACACACACACACACACACACACACACACACACACACACACACACACACACACACACACACACACACACACACACACACACACACCATTGAGGAAGGTCATTTGGCCGAAAAGTGTTTGGGTACACAGGGTCAGAATTGTCTAGTTGTACCTATTTGTGTTACATATGTGTAAGAAAATATTTATCATGTCGGCTATTATGTATTGATGATCTTAATTTGTTTAATATATTTATATCTATATATCTACATCAGTAGATAGATCGATCACTCTGTCTGTCTGTCTGTCTGTCTGTCTACATTTTGTAATTAGCAGCCCTTTATTTGTATTCTCTTGACTTCTGGGTACTTAGTTCCATTGCTATAGGGTTAGATTTTGTTCCCCTCGGAGGTTGAACAGGTCCTGACCTGCCCTGGTCTGAACTACTCTTTATCTGCCCCTTGTTCCTTCTGAAGATTGCCTTCTGCTCTTGGTTAGTTTGACCAGATTCCCGGCATGAACTTGACAGCACTGCTGACGTCTTTCTGTCTCCCACTTTATTGTGTTCAAAAGTTCAGGTCGCGGATGGGGTCCTCCTGGTTTGCCCGCCGTCAAAATCCTGCGAAGTAAATCAGGCTGGAAAAACAAGAGTCACTTGAAGACACGCTCATGGTTAAGCCGTGATTCGAACCCAGGGTGTTTACTCCATGTCCAACCCTGCAACCACCCCATCACATCGACTGCAAAAAGAATTTCCGCAAGCAACCCTTTTATTCTACACCAGTGTGCTCCATATTAGAACCCACGAAGCTACGGATGTGATTAATATTTCCCATAATGTCTGGTGCCTTTTCATTTCACCATCCAGCATGCTTTATACATAGACAATCTTGGGGGACAAATTGACAGTGTGGTAGCAATTACCGTGAGTGGCAACTTTACCAATATTTACAAGTTTTTCAATTAATAAAGTAATTTCCAAAGTAAATAGCTAAATGAAAGAAAAGCAGATGCTTGATAATGAAACAGAACATCAACACCATCCATATCATATAAATACAAGATGGGGAAAGATCACTAACTGGGAGGGGCAGGTGGAATCAGCCGAGTTCTTGCGTGAGGCGTAAATGAAGCAGAAGAGTAACATTAACTTCTCTTGGGCCCTTTCCCCACTTACCTTAAGCCCCGCGCTGCTCTCCTCAAGTAGCGCGGGGTCCCCCGGCACTCCGCACTACAGGGGCAGCGACAACACAGCCGCCTCGACGCTGCCGTTCTAGCACCCCCTCAGTGCGCGGCATCCCTGGCGCTCCTCGAAACGGTGTCTTTTGATGACCCCACGCAGAGCGCGGGGTCGTGGGGACACCCTGGCGTACGCCAGAGATGCCGTGCGCTGAGAGTAGCACGCAGGAAAGGGCAGCAAAGGTAAGTGGGGAAACACCCTTTAACTTTTTCTCTGCCCTCTTTCCTTTGGTCGTCTCTCCCACTATCCATCTTGCAAGGTCCTCTGGGCAGAGACTTGCCTTTTTTTTCTCATGGAGTAATGACAGAATGTCATGTACAACGATGGCAACCTACAAAATAATAAGCAATGAAAAGGAGGAGGTCCTCCACACAACCAGCCCAGGAAAGGACCTCTCCACGAGCTCTGCTGGTGGATCTGGTGGGGCAAAACAAACAAGCAAGAACAAAGACCCAGGGAATGATGTAAACATATCTATCAGAAGAATGGCAGGGAAAAAAATAGGTCCTCAGATCCTCTGAAGATGCCAGCCACAGATGCAGGCGAAACGTCAGGAGAGAATGCTGCTAGAACACGGCCATACAGCCTGGAAACCACACAGCACCCCAATGACTCTGGCAGTGAAAGCCTTCGACAGTACATTAAATACAGATCTGTTTGGTCAGTACCACAGACAGAGAGATAACGCCTTGGATCCAGATGAGTGTTTCCACAACAACAAGATTTCAGGGTGCACTTGTGTCAGGACTGAGCCTGTCAGTGACAGATGGCAGGCAGAGCAGCGTGAGGCGGTTTACCGTCCTCTGATATGGGGCAAAAGTCCGGTGTCTTCCCCTCAGTGCCCCAGGGCATCCCGGACACAGATCTTATTGAAGGAAGGTGTGAATTGTTCCCAGGCTTGCAATGCTTTGTAGTAAATGCTTTGTCGTTTGTAGAGGGATCGTGGGAGCTGTTTGGCTTGGTGGGAGGGGGCAACGGGATATAGGTGGTAGGTTTGCGCAAGAATCGCCAGATTCCTCTTTGACGATGTTACCTACGCTCTGAAATAAAGGCTTTAGAACAAATGTACAGTTTCCGTTGTTTCCAGACTCGAGGTCTGACAACTTGGAACGGATACGGGAGGGGAGAGGTGAGGAAGTCATAATCTGTCGGTAGAAATCTCTGCACGAGTGGGAACACCACTGTATATCCAGGGCAGTACCTCTCTGTCTATGGTTTTCACTCAACAGATTTTGTAGGTTTTTTCCCTGTCATTTTTCGGATATGCATGCTTGTACCGTTCCTTTGTTCCTTTGTTTTGCCCTAAAAACAAAACTGCTCTCCTACAAGATCCCCAAGTTCCTGTACTGTTTATATTGGGTACCTGATCTTTTTTGTTGGTTATTATTTTGCTGGGCCCCATCCCTTTTATATTTCAATACTGCATTTTTTTTACATTAAAAGAGCATTTCAGTAGGAGGGGGAGAGAGAGAGAGAGAAGAGAGATTGCTGAGAACTGATATCTCTGCTGAGTGAATATTTGACATTTTGACGGGAATAGGTCTTTTGAAACTCTGCATTCTAATTTTAAAAATTTACGATCTTCTTCCCGAGGGGTGGAGAACAAGTAGGCCTGTCTGATATTTAAGCAACAATGGCCATTTGTGGTGGACGATGCCACTTCACAGTTAAGAGTCGGCCCTGTGGTTACGTCCAATGGTCAAGCATTATCATATGATATTTATTATGTATCTCAAAGAACTCTAGTAAGGTTATTTGATTTCACTGTAGTTGGATAAAAGTGAAGAACAGACAGGCGGCTTTCTTCTTCTCCACCACAAGACTGTATTAACCCATGGCCGGGTACCTAGCCTTTCAGATACTTTGGACCCCCTCCAGCACGTCACTCTTTCACTCCATTATAGCTGGCATGGTAGGTACTAGACCAGAGTACATAGCCCTATATCCATTTTGAGGGTCTCCTGAAGAATTTTATTCACACTGTTACTCAATTGCATGTGACCAAGGTCATGACTAGACTGTATTGCTCATGGAGACGTCATGAGAGAGGAGGTGACATGATGTCACAACCCTGCTGCTGGCACTCTCTTGGCCTTCTGTCTCCCCTTCCCCCCACTTCAGAGGTGTAGCTGGGCCAGAGCGCGCCTGGTGCGCACTCTGTGCTTTCCGTCCCCCCTTCACGGCGCCCTGCCCCCCGCCCCCTTACCTTAGTGTAGGCTGGAGAAGTGGCCTGTTCAGCCTGAAAACAGCCTGGTGGGAACTATACTTCCCATGAGACCCTGGGGCTCACAAGGTCTCCTCGGAAGTGTAGTTCCCACCAGGCTGTTTTCAGCCTGTAGGGAATAGGCCGCTTCTCCGGGCTGCACTGTTTCACAAGGATAAGTGTGTGTGTGTGTGGGGAGGTGCTGAGGGTAGAGGGCCGATTTTCCAACCCTCAGGTGCCCAGTGCAACACTCACCCCCTGGTCCGCTGGTAGCTCCGCTTCTGCCCCACTGACTCAAAACAAACCTTAGTTGACTACAAGTGTGCCTTGCAATTTGCTCTCAACCACCTTGCATGCTCACTCAGTCAACACCTGTCATGAAGGTCAAAACCTTAGGGCTCTGGCAACAGTGTCTTGGCAAAAAGACCTGGCAGGTCCCGAGTCCCTTGAGGCCCCCTAGGCTTCACCCTAGTCAGCCGTATGGATAATATGGCCCTGCTCCATGTCAAGCCCTCTCACTCGACCACAGAGAAAACTTTAAGGGGAAGGTGGAGGAATAAGTCTCCAGTGTGGTTTTATATCGCATTCTCCTTAAGACTCTGAACTTCAATGATTTACAAGGCAGTGGCGTAGGAGGTTAAGAGCTCATGTATCTAATCTGGAGGAACCGGGTTTGACTCCCAGCTCTGCCACCTGAGCTGTGGAGGCTTATCTGGGGAATTCAGATTAGCCTGTGCACTCCCACACATGCCAGCTGGGTGACCTTGGGCTAGTCACAGCTTCTCGGAGCTCTCTCAGCCCCACCCACCTCACAGAGTGTTTGTTGTGAGGGGGGAAGGGCAAGGAGATTGTAAGCCCCTTTGAGTCTCCTGCAGGAGAGAAAGGGGGGATATAAATCCAAAACTCTTCTTCTACATACAGGAACTTAGGAGAACCTGGAATTCACATCAGGCTGTTACACTGGGTGGGGACCCCAAACCCAACCAGATTAATCCATCATGTGACTTCTGTTCAAGAGTCGTGTAGTGGTGCAGAGGGAGACTCTAACCTGGTGAACAGGGTTTGATTCCCCAGTGCTCCACATGAAGCCTGCTGGGTGACCTTGGACTAGTCCAGTTCTCTCAGAATTCTCTCAGCCTCACCTGCCTGTTGCGTGTAGGGAGGTGGAGGAGAGAAGGTGATTGTAATCTGCGTTGAGACTCCTTTTGGTAGAGAAAAGTAGAATAACAACAACAACCACAACCTTTATTTGGCATTTAAAAATAGATTCTAGAGCATTGCCAGACATTTTTGAAATACAAATCAAGAGTAGATTCAAAGAGCAGACAGGAAAACTGTATATAGCAGTATATATTACTTAGAAAGTTCTGTCACTTGTAAAAGAAATTTTGCTACTTTTTCCAAGAGCATGACATCTGTGTTGTTTAACAGAAGCTCCACAACAGAACAGTCAGAGTCACTTTCAGATTTGTCTAGGGCCAGCCTGGGAGAGAAATTCCTAATGCCCACATATCTCGGACAGTTAAGAATAACGTGAGCAAGAGTCTCCACTTGATTTTTACAGTGTGGACAAACCCGATCCTGGAGAGGTATGGATAAGTAAGTAGAATATAAAAACCAGTTCTCCTTCTTCAAGCCGTGTAAGAACTCCTAAACGCCACTTTGTGTCCCACTGAAAATCTTTTTACTTCTGTCATAATTCGTTAGACATTTTTCCTAATTAAAAACCTTTGAATTAATTTTAAATTTCACTGGATATATAACTTGGAGACCACCTCAGGATTCGTCTCCACTCCTCCCTCTGGGAAACATGACTGCTTTGTCCAGAAATCTTCTGGGATTGCTTTTCAGTTCCTGGAAACTTTTGTCTGCACAGCAAACTGAATATTCCCCCCCAACTTCTTTTCAGGTGAAATCTGAGAGCAGCTCTCCTCGCCGGCTGCCATTTCTCATCATACCCGGTTGGCTGTTTCAGCAGCTGGTAGACAATATGCCACTCAGCTGTAAATTGACTGAGACAAGCAAAAGTGACTACGGGGGAAGATTTGTCAGCCTCTGGGGCTGGATTCACCTGCAATATCTCCAAGTGGTAGTACCTGTAATGGATTATTTAGTCAACAACCAAAGAACAACCCACATCCCTGTTATGAAGATTTCCTAAAGTGAATGTTAAACCCCACAAAAATAAGCAAATGAAACTATTTTGAGTTGTATTTCAAAGCTGCTCTTGAGGGCCAAACATTTCGGATCGTTTGATTATTCAGAGCAGGTCTCTCCCTAATAGTGGGGTTTGGGGGGGACCAAACTCTCTGAACCAGCCATTGCCTCCAAGGAACGGCTCTCTGCAATCCAGACATCAGTTGTAATTCCAGGAGAACTCTAGGCTGTACCTGGTGACTTGCAACCATATTGCAGAGACAGCTGGTCAGTGAATTCTTGAAATATGATGTTTGATCAGGGGGTGTGGCCCAGATTTTGGAATCTAAAGATAAACAGCCTTTAATCATCTTTCAGATTAGAACCCTCGATTTATTCCAAAAAATATCTCATACAAACCAAAGGTCAACGTTCAAAATAGATTTTCGAGCCCAGTGCTCCAGACTAGCCAATGATTATGCTCAAATTCCACATTGACACATTAATCACAATCACAATAGACCTTTATTGGCATAAGGTATACAAACGTGAATATAAACCGTTATTAAATTTAAAAGAGTTGTACATGCCGTCTATGAGTAGTTTTACATTCTAAGATCACACTTCATTTATAAAAATACTAGCGGGGCCCAGCCCGCGTTGCTGCGGCAATTGTCCTTCTCATCACAGTCCACAACCCATACAGATGTCCATGCAGGTCCAATGATCCGCAGCATAGCCTTTTGGGGTGGTCAAATGGAATCCCTCTTTCCCTGTTCAATTCACATTGTTATATGGTGGTGTCTTGTTTTTATTAGTATAAGGTAACCCTTTCCATTCCACAACAGAACTGTCCAGAGTGCAAATCCCGCTGTCCATGAGGCTGGTTGACACGCACAGTCCTGGCTTGGGTAAGGTAGAACTGGGGCAAGGAGGCTATCCCAGTCAGGCAGCAGAGGCAGGGTGGTGAGGCCAGCTCCCTGGGTTCTTAAAGGACCATGTGCAAAAGAAGCGGAGCCAGTAGTGTTGGTTCGCCCCCACCCCGCGGATTTTCTTAGAAGAAAAAGGCAAACTCCAGCTTGCTTTTAGTAAAAGAGAGCTGTGGCGAATATGGGTGAGGAAGTGGGTAAGTGGTGGTTGGATGTGAGGGAGGGCAGAGTGAGGTGTGTGAGGATGAGCTGGATGTGTATGAAAGTATGTGTGTTATGTGGTAGCAGTGGCCGGGTGAGGCACAGAGAGTGAAAGTTACCTGCGTGTGAGGGGGGGGGGGAACCCCACCTGGTGTCTCATATGGCAAAGTGTGTATGTGTTTCACTTCCAGTGGTATTACCTAACAGTGTTACCTATTAACTGTTTTCACTGCTCATCTCTGCCCATCTGAGCGAACATCCCAAGCCCTCAGGCCACAGACAGACAGGCTGCACGAACATTCTAAGGGTGACAGTTAAACACAAACAGCTTCATGGCCTGGTGCGTTAAGAAAAAGACGTTTTACCTGGCTCAGGTATGGACTTTCGGCGATTTGAAGGTCCGATTACCTGCCCGCAACAGGGAGGAACGTCAGGTGAAAATTTGGGGGCGATCCGTCCAGCCGTTTTGGCATTAGGGAGTGACTAACAAAGTCACTGTTAGCTTTTTATAGATAGATAGATAACATAGATTAAAAAAATTTGTCCATTCCATTGCACACAGGATTGTGAACAGATGTAGTACAACTACACTTAAAAGGCAGAATTAAGATATTTCTAGCCATTCGTTATTCACAGCCTATTTACTAAAAAGGTATAACCTTCCCCAGGATCTATCAATGGTATATACTAATTAATACTATCAATTAATTAAATTTCCATAAAAATACACATTAGTCAAGTTCTTAATGAAATTGTCTCAATGTTTCCCATCAGAATTTATCTCAAGCACTATGTTAAGCGGCTTTGTACATGCTCAGTAGCCGCTGCGTTTCACATTTGTGTTGTAGGTTATGGTTGTTTGTTGAAATTTCGCAGCCCACCAATTACATTTTCTCAAATATTGGAGAACCCCGACGTTCATTGTCACGTCATTAAAGTTTAACCCTTCTGGATTAACTTGATTCATTCTTTCTGATCATTTCCATTCATGCTGACTGAGATCATTTGAGGAGAAACGACAATTCTTTGGGTTTACACCCCTGATCCTATGCCATCCTGGATTTATAGAAGCCAAATATATAATTAAACAGTGAATCTGGAAGATAGAAGATAGGCAGAGCACAGACATAGCTTAATTTGGTGGTGAGGAACCATGGTAAAAATGTTGTTCCTGCCAACTATCTGTATGTTGTAGCATGCTCTAAATAAACATCCCAAATACCAAAGATAAAATTGTTTTGCACAACGGAGAAAGCCCTATTGAGAGAAACTCAATATGGCATCTGTAAAGGGAAGCTATGTCTCACTAAACCAGATCTTCAGCCGATATGATCCTTCATACACATCAGGTTCTTCCCAAGAATCTAGGGGCACTTCCGCACATGCAGAATAATGCACTTTCAATCCACTTTCACAATGGTTTGCAAGTGGATTTTGCTATTTCGCACAGTAAAATCCAGCTTCCAAGTGCATTGAAAGTGGATTGAAAGTGCATTATTCTGCATGTGCAGAAGTGCCCTAGGATGTCAAAACGTATCGATGTAGTATACATGCAGATCTAAGCAATGTGGACTTTCGTCATTGATAGATGGAGATTTTAACAATACTTAGGTGATTTAACTGCTGCCCAAGGTTTTTTTGGTGCGACACCCATTGTGTCAATAATCACTGGGATCACAACTGGGGGTTTGTGCCATAATCTTTCAACTTCTGTTCTCATATCTTGACATGCTGACATCTTTCCCAGTTCTTTTTCTTCAACCCTGCTGTTACCAGTTATTGCGACATTAAGTATCCATACTTTTTTTAACTGCTGTTATGCTGCTGCTTTCATATAATTTCATATAATAAAATCACACCTGTCAGATTTTCAGCCAGGATTGGCCTCCATATATATTAGGTTCTTCTTCTTCTTCTTCTTCTTCTTCTTCTTCTTCTTCTTCTTCTTCTTCTTCTTCTTCTTCTTCTTCTTCTTCTTCTTCTTCTTCTTCTTCTTCTTCTTCTTCTTCTTCTTCTTCTTCTTCTACTTTTACTTCTTCTTCTACTTCTTCTTCTTCTCCTCCTCCTCCTCCTCCTCCTCCTCCTCCTTCTCCTTCTCCTTCATCTTCCTCTTCCTCTTCTTCTTTCTCTTCCTCTTCTTCTTCCTCTTCCTCTTCTTCTCCTCCTCCTCCTCCTCCTTCTTCTTCTTCTCCTCCTTCTTCTTCTTCCTCTTCCTCTTCCTCTTCGCTACCCTCAAATTAGAGTACACAACAATTAAGCAAAACGCATAGACAAGAAGGAGGGTCAGTTCTTGACAAGAAGGAGGGTCAGAGACAAGGAGGGTCAGAGCTCTCTCAGCCCCACCCACTTCACAGGGTGTTTGTTGTGAGGAGGAAAAGCAAGGTGATTGTAAGCCCCTTTGAGTCTCCTACAGGAGAGAAAGGGGGGATATAAATCCAAACTCCTCCTCCTCTTCTTCTTCTTCATCATCTTCCTCTTCCTCTTCGCTACCCTCAAATTAGAGTACACAACAATTAAGCAAAACACATAGACAAGAAGGAGGGTCAGTTCTTTGAGAGAGTAAGCAGAAACATGGGGAAAGGTATTCTGGTAGACATAGAGGGCTAGAGCCTATGACTTTCACCCACTAAGGGCAAACTAGACATGACAGCATCCTCATTGTGGCCATGAAAGCACGGTCATGTCTAGTTTGGCCCTATGTATTCCTTTAAGAAGAAAAGACTTCAATGTAAAATATTTGTTTTCCCTAAGTAAGAATTCCTCCTTATTGAAGAAAGTCTTTCTCTTTAGAAAAACATGGCAGAAGAATGCCATCAGATCTAATTTAGTGAAAGGGTGTCATAGGATCCAACCCTATATATCTAGACTTAGTAGAATTATAACAAATGATCTGACTCAGTATATCATAGCTGCACGTCTGTGCCCTGTGGCTTTCAACTTTGCTTGAATTCCTGTATCCATATTTTTCTACTTCTCATTGGTATTAAAAACCACTTTGATGCTGGCCACAGTGATCTCATCCTTCCTGTATGAATCACAGTGTTTATAATAAACAATAGAAGGTGAGGAAAGTCCTCAAAACCATCAGACATCGAAACAGTGTAACCATTTCTTACCAACACGCAAACAAACACGAAACCACAGCTCAGCTTCTAGCCTGACAGAAACAAACGGTGTTCGTTTTCATCTCACCATTTTGAATTTGTGACGGAGTTCAGCTAACCACAGTATCCTCACTTCAACACCACCCACCGTTTCTATCCATTTCATACTGTCAGAGACGCATCAAGCGACCTCGAGTGTAATCACATCAGAATCGATTTTCATGGCTGAGAAGAAAATAATGGAAATTTCTCTAATGTAGAAAATGTATGTGTTCCTTTTGGTTAGCCAAAATAGACTATATATCAGGCCTGTCAAAATTAAGTTTTCTTGATTCGATGCTCTTATTCAGGCTTGTGTACAAATTACAGAAAAAAGACTTGCGGCGGACTCGCTGAGCACAGTGCTCTGCCTCAGTGTGTCTCTTGAAATGAATCATCTTCCTGTAGCCTAGACTGCTGGAAACATTCCTCCACACCATCCCAAGTTTTGGATTTACAAGTGGCAGTGTGGAGGCCCAGACCAAAAAATCAGTCCTCTCCCCCTCCCCAGAGACCTTCTTCCCTACACCAAGTTTTCTTATAGAAAACTAGCATGCCCGGCCACGTGTTGCTGTGGCTGAGTCTGGTGAAGTGGAAAAGGAAGAAAAGGGGAAGCGAACGGTTCGAACATGTGTCATTGCACAATGATTGCAAGGGAGGGGAGAGGCAAGGGGCCCCTCGCTCCCCTCCCTCTCTCCCGTTCCCTTGCATGGCAACCCTAACGTTCCCCTTCCTTTGCTAGGGTGGGTGGGCCATGTCCAGGTGGGCTGGTCCTGTCCCTTTCACTCTCTTCCCTTGCAGGCGAATTATCTAGCGTAAAACACGCTGGGAGGCATGAGTTACGTTGTGTTCAAATTTCAGAGCGTTTGGTCCAGCAAACCCCTGGACCCTCCCTCACCTTCCTCCGCTAGGGTGGGTGGGCCATGTCCAGATAACCCGCCGCATCCCTTTCACTCCATAAGGCAGAGGTTTGCAAGGAAGGCATGGTTGGTTCTCTTCTATCAGAGGGTGTTGCTTTGATGGCCAGCAGATGGCGCTGTTGCGGAACAGAACTGTGGTTCCAACTGTCACAGGTGTAGCATGTACACAATAACTGGCACAGTTGTGACATGTACACAACAGGAGGTGTGGAAACAGTATGAAAACCTGGCCGCATGTGATTGTGTGAAAATTCCAAAGCAATCGGTCCAGTAGTTTGGGAGATTACCTGTCAGCAGAAAAACGAACTGATAGATTTATATATATATATAGATATGGAAATTCTGGGAACTACTTACAAAAATTCCTATGAAATATTTTCTCTTGTATAGTGAGTCAAATGCTTTTAAAGATGAGGTGCTGTAGACATATACAGTTCTTAAATCCAAGATGCATTTCTGCACCTAGACAGGGGTCTGCAACCTGTGGCTCTCCAGATGTTCATGGACTACAAATCCCATCAGCCCCAGCCAGCATGGCCAATAGTACAAGGCAGAAAACAATGGGAGGAAGGGGCTGCAACCTGCAGACCAATTGGCCATGCTGGCAGGGGCTGATGGGAATTGTAATCCATGAACATCTGGAGAGCCACAGGTTGAATATCCTTGCCCTAGAACAGTGGTGGTGAACCTTTGGCACTTCAGATGTTATGGACTACAATTCTCATCAGCCCCTGCCCATCAGCCCCTGCCAATTGGCCATGCTGGCAGGGGCTGATGGGAATTGTAGTCCATGAACATCTGGAGTGCCAAAGGTTCGCCACCACGGCCCTAGAAGGATACCTAACCATCATGTAGGGAGCATACACAGTTTTCATTGCTTTTCAACTACGCATCTTTTCTTATGCTTTTGATGACCTTTTCACCTTTCCCTTACACACAATGATACATGTATTTACAAGCTGGGGAACAAGTAGCTTATTGTCCTACCTTGTTGGAATGGGGAGAACAGGAGGGGGAGCAAAAACAGGGAACCCTCTAAAAGTTTGGTTGTGGTGGGTTTTCCAGGCCGTCGTCTGGTAGATCTTGTTCCGCCTGCATCTGTGGCCCGGAAAACCCACCACAACCAGTTGAATCCGGCTGTGAAAGTCTTCGACAATACTCTAAAAGTTTCATTGATAGCTGAGTTTATTTTATTTATTTATTTATTATATTTATATACCGCCCTCCCCGAAGGCTCAGGGCGGTTTCCATCAACAATAAAAGTTTAAAACATCGTATATATAATTTATCTAAAATACATAAAATATTAAACTATAGATGGCTTCAGCTCTTCTATTCCCCTTTATAGCAAACCCACGGGGAGGGCCAGGATGTTTTGGCAGTGGCTAGTTGACCTCATCCCAGCTGGCCACATGCCTGAGTGGAACAGGTTCTGTTTATAGGCCCTCTGGAAACTTTTGTGTAAGTCCCACATGGCCTCTGAGAATCTCACCTGGAAGCCTGATGTTCCCACAGGTAAGGAGACCAAGAGCTTCAGAAAAGCCCTGGCCCTTGTAGAGGCCAGCCGGATCGCCTTGGGGCCAGGGATCACCAGTAGGTCCGCCTCCGATGAACGGAGGGGCCTAGAAGGGCGATATAGGGAGAGATGGTCTCTTAGATAAGCAGGGCCAAGGCCGCGAATGGCTTTAAAGGTCAATACCAAAACTTTAAACATGACCCGGTACTCGATCGGAAGCCAGTGTTGTTGGTATAGGGTTAGGTGTTGTTCCAGAGAGGAGTTGTCTTGAATCAGCTTCCACCTTGTTTTTGCCTGCTGGAATGCTAGCACCCAGGGCTTGGAGGGTGGTATAAGTCCGTAGACCTTAATGGAGGTCTCTTTTTTGTTTTCTGCCTTCCTGCATTGCCTAGATGCCCTCTTGGAGGTGGCGGGGTGGCACCGCAACAGCTCTGCATCCCATCGCCGGGGGCTCTGGATTGGGCTGCCCAGCAATTATAACTTTTCAATTCCATTAATATGTCAAATAATGCAATTTTATATGCTAAGTAGGTTACAAAATATGTATATTATGTTGTTCAAGCTGTAAAAGTAACTTCTCTAAGACATTAATTTTGCTTTACTTTATTTTTGCCTTACCATATTTACTTTTTTTTATTGGAATCATATCCAGACCTTTCCCATCCAAAGACAGACTCAGGATGGCTAACATAAAAAAAAATTATACAAGCATACAAAAATACGCACCACTTCCTAAACATCAGAATTTTAAAATTCTGCTAATTAACGTATCTCTGGCACCTTACAATGTAACCAAACTTCTTGGTGGGTCAGCCCAGGAGGAAGGAGCCTAGAAACAACCACAAAATCAAACCTAACCCAACTAACAACCCATAACAAACTAAATAACAATATATAGGGAAGGGATAGGAAAGGAATGATGTAACCATTGCTGCCTCAAACATAGTCTTGGTAGAACATCTCTGTGCATGCAGTGGCATAGGAGGTTAAGAGCTCGTGTATCTAATCTGGAGGAACCGGATTTGATTCCCAGCTCTGCCGCCTGAGCTGTGGAGGCTTATCTGGGGAATTCAGATTAGCCTGTGCACTCCCACACACGCCAGCTGGGTGACCTTGGGCTAGTCACAGCTTTTCGGAGCTCTCTCAGCCCCACCCACCTCACAGGGTGATTGTTGTGAGGGGGGAAGGGCAAGGAGATTGTGAGCCCCTTTGAGTCTTCTGCAGGAGAGAAAGGGGGGATATAAATCCAAACTCCTCCTCCTCCTCCCTCCCTCCTCCCTCCTCCTCCTCTCCCTCCTCTCCCTTCTCCCTCTTCTTCTTCTTCTTCTTCTTCTTCTTCTTCTTCTTCTTCTTCTTCTTCTTCTTCTTCTTCTTCTTCTTCTTCTTCTTCTTCTTCTTCTTCTTCTTCTTCTTCTTCTTCTTCTTCTTCTTCTTCTTCTTCTTCTTCTTCTGTCTTAGACATCCTGTGGAACTAAGACAAGTCCTGCAGGACCCAGGGCTCAGTTGATAGAGAGTTCCACCAGGCAGAGTTGAAAAAGCTCTTGTTGAGGACAGCTGGATGTTTGTAGGGCCAGGAACTGCCAGCAGACTGCTTCTAATAGAGCACAATACCCTCTGGGGTTATATTAAGAGATTCCTCAGGCACAATGGTCTCAGACATTGTGTCAATTTGAATTCCACGTCCCATGAGATCTTGACCTTCTCATTTTCCATGACTTTCTCTGGACGATGTTCCCACCAATTTTTAGCCATCCGGATGTTATCATTTTTTGCATAAATTCCAGTGGATCCTCTTGATCACTGAGCTGTGGCTCTGACTCAGTCTGGTGATCTTTTTGCAGCAGCTGAGTATGAGATCTGTGGTTTTGTCAACTAAAACCTTGAATCTGGTTTCCATCTGGTAACAAAGGCAGCCGGTGAAGTACAGGCAGAAAATGAAAGAATTTACAGATAGAATTTATTTGTGATAAATAATAGAACTTATTGGTGATTTTTTAAAAAAATGTGTTTATTGCTGTTAAATTATTATTTATTATACATTTCAATCCATTCTTGAGATTGGATTGATTAGCCATTGAGTGGGAAGCATCACTCTAATGCATTGCATCCAACCAGCTTTTCCACCAGTGAAAAGGGAAGGACAGATTCCCATTTAACCAGCAGAAAGGATCCACTGGGATCCTCATAGGCAAAAGCCACATGGAAATGGGATCTACAGTAAGGAGGCAAACTCTATGCTGGGGATCATGAGGAAAGGAATTGAGAATAAAACTGCAAAGATTGTCATGCCCTTATATAAAGCAGTGGTGCGACCGCACTTGGAGTACTGTGTCCAGTTCTGGTTGCCGCATCACAAAAAGGATATTGAGGAGATAGAAAAAGTGCAGAGAAGGGCAACGAGGATGATTGAGGGACTGGAGCACCTTCCTTATGAGGAGAGGCTGCAGCGTTTGGGACTCTTTAGTTTGGAGAGGAGACGTCTGAGGGGGGGGGATATGATCGAAGTCTATAAAATTATGCATGGGGTAGAAAATGTTGGCAGAGAGAAATTTTTCTCTCTTTCTCACAATACTAGAACCAGGGGGCAGTCCTCATTTAGAAAATGCTGGGGAATTAGGACTAATAAAAGGAAACACTTCTTCACGCCAATGTGTGATTGGTGTTTGGAATATGCTGCCACAGGAGGTGGTGATGGCCACTAACCTGGATAGCTTTCAAAGGGGCTTGGACAGATTTATGGAGGAGAAGTCGATTTATGGCTACCACTCTTGATCCTCTTTGATCTGAGATTGCAAATGCCTTAACAGTCCAGGTGCTCGGGAGCAACAGCCGCAGAAGGCCATTGCTTTCACATCCTCCATGTGAGCTCCCAAAGGCACCTGGTGGGCCACTGCGAGTAGCAGAGAGCTGGACTAGATGGACTCTGGTCTGATCCAGCTGGCTTGTTCTTATGTTCTTATGTTCTTAAGGAGCAAAATGGCCAAGACTGAGATGTTTGTACCCATGTGAAAGGGCCTACAGATATATTTCGTTGTTGGGGGAACAGTCAGACCTTATTCAGATGTAAGGTGTGTTGCAGACTGCAGAGCTTCATTGGTGGGTGCAAGAGGCCTGCTTCCTCAGATTTATCCAAGAACACATCTCTGCTGACAGAGCAACGCTTGCCTTCCATGTTGTAGCGTGGAGAAGGGACCGAGGAAGAAATATCGCAGAAGGTGAAATGTTGTATTTCTGCAAGCATTAAGCACAGTTATAACGATCCATAAGCAAAGGTCAGAAACCACAGAAAGGCTCTATAATTACTGTTTGGAAAACACAGCAACTCTTGCCATTTTTACTGTTATTATTCGCAGTGCTATTAGGCGTTGGGTTATTACGGAATCGTGGCTGGCACAGATGGCAGCTCGGCGTCGAGGTCTGCTTTAGCCATGTTTTTTATCTGCATTTTCTCTCTTGATTTTATTGGGATTGGGTGATTTTGGCTTCCCTTTATTTGCTTGATAATTGTTTTCCTTTTTTCCCCAGTTTTTACTCAATTAGCAGGAATATGCTTATGTTTATAGCACGCTTCATTCATTCCCTCTTTTATCCCAACTCTCACTAAATGGATTCAGCGGTACAATTTTGCCTTCTGTTCTTTGGACGGGGCTCAGGATGGCTGTTTCTATGGCTGTGGTAACTTTGCTAGAATGTTGGTATGGATTAGAATCAGGGCCGCTCTTAAAAGCACCTCAGGTGAGAAACTGTGAGGTACTATTAATTCACAACGGATTGTTAGTTATTTAAGGGGGATTTTTTTACAATTATGAGGATGAGAGTTGGACTTTCTGCTGAAGGCACCGTACGATTTTGGCTTTTCCTGTCGTAACCCAATTTTACCCAAATGTTACCTTCATTTTCAAGGTAAAGTTAGAAGGCTTTTTCATGAAAGCTCGCTTAGGGCCCCTTCCGCACATGCAGAATAATGCACTTTCAATCCACTTTCACAATTGTTTGCAAGTGGATTTTGCTATTCCGCACAGCTGCAAAGGGCATTGAAAGTGTAGATCCAACTCAGGTTAGAAAGGTTAGATCCAACTCAGGGGTTCCTACTTTAGGAGAAACGTTAGGCACAGGTGTCAAACTCACGGCCCTCCAGATGTTATGGACTACAGTTCCCACCATCCCCTGCCAGCATCATGCTGGCAGGGGATGATGGGAACCGTAGTCCATAACATCTGGAGGGCCGCGCGTTTGACACCTGTGCATTAGAGGGTTTTATAGGGAAAACAAATTGGGGATAAACGTAGCAACCGTTCAAGGAATGCTTCCTTTCTTAAGACCCACAGAAAGCACCATAACAGGTGAGTCTTGAAGACGTGCTTCTCACCATCACTGGATATCCAACAATGAGTTCAGAATAATAAAGTGTTAAAATAGATGAGGCTGGAGTCTAGAGGATTCTACTGAATTCTATTTAAAGTGGAAGGTCAGAAATTATTGGTTTCTGGTTTAGATCACTATCAGATAAATGTTGAGTGGAAAATTATCTAGCATGACTCACAATTTTTTTTTTTGAACACATCATACTTCCCTAGGATTCTTGCATGGCTTTTTGAAAAGGTAGCTGCATGTCCAGATAGATACCAACGGCTGGATTCAGCCAGTTTTTCTGGTGGAGAATATGGAAGGAGGCTTCCTGTGAACTGAAGAAAAGCGGACCTGGATATAATGAGATCTACTTGTACAAAAACTTTGTGGGACAGGACAGAAGCTATATTACAAGACCATGTGGGAAAAAAAACCCTTAGTGGATCTAGATTGGGGTGTCTGGCACCCAGCCAATGATTTCAGAACAAATAAATTCAGACCAGAAGCCATCCACAGTTTGGACACTGGAAGTATGATATTTTAAGCTTGCATGAGCCAGCGTGTTAAAGTGGTTAAGAGCAGGTGGATTCTAATCTGGAGAACCAGGTTTGATTCCCCACTCCTCCACCTGAGTGGCGGAGGCTTATCTGGTGAACCAGATGTGTTTCTGCACTCCTACATTCCTGTTGTGTGACCTTGGGCTAGTCACAATTCTTCGGAACTCTCTCAGCCCCACCTACCTGACAAGGTGTCTGTTGTGGGGAGAGGAAGGGAAAGGAGTTTGTAAGCCACCTTGGATCTTGTTACAGAAGAGAAAGGTGGGGTATAAATCCAAACTTCTTTTTCTTCATTAAATTGACTTGAAATAGTAGAATGCAAGGGCATATTAAAAATGGTTCTTAGGGTTCAAACAGTGTCTGAGGAACTTTTGCACAAAATCCATTTTCTTATTCCTGATGTTGATTCAGAACAAGGATTGGCTGGCTCAAAATCCCATCTCCACTGGTCTATTTTCAAAGGGTCTCTCTCCCTCATCATAACTTTTTCTAATTCAATGGGGCTGTTTCTAAGGGATATATCCCTGCCTAAATGAAGTCTCTGCCTGTCTGCCTAGTATTATCTTACCCCATGAAACTTGTGAATTGGTAGCACGATTTTTACTGGAGGTGATGCACAATCAATAATCTATATTCTATCTTAAACCTTTGTATTTGTGTACCTTTTATCTCAGGTTTTTTATTGTGTTATTATTATTGTTATGCCAAATAAAGGCTTATTATTATCATCATCATCATCATCATCATCATCATCATCATCATCATCATCATCATCATCATCATCATCATCATCATCATCATCATCAATCTTAATCCCCCCCCCACACACACACACACTATATTGTAGCAATGGCATTGGCATAGTTTTTAAAGAAAGGTCTGGCTCTTGAAGAAATTTGAATATATCTTCACTCATTAGTAGCTTTATGATAAACTGCGTTTTGTTTATGCTACATATGGTTGCCAAAGGAAACTGCCTATAACTGACAGAAACTGCTAATCTCCGGCTGTAAATTCCAATGGCTGAGTATGCTGTTCATACTACCCCTTGCACATTTTATGTCCTCATCGCAGAGCCAGCATCAGTGGTCGGGAAAACTGGACAGATGCTGAAGCTTGAGGGCTTCCCGGGCCCCACATCCTGTGAAATAAACGTGTTCCTTTTACAAACAAAAAGTCCAGCGGCACCTTACAGGGTAATGCCTGCAATTTGCTGTTGCGATCCTCGCAGATTTGGGACTCAGGTGGCTGAACTCCATAGTGCCAATTTTTTACAATAGAGAAATTATTAATGCCCCACCCCCGGAATGCCCAGCCATGCCCCCGTCATGCCCGGATCTGCGAGGATTGCAACGGCAAATAGCAGTCGTTGTTTCAACTCCATAGTACCAATTCACACCAAGCCATGGCTCCTCCTTTCTTCCAGCATGGTGTAGTGGTTAAGAGCGGTGGACTGGAATCCTACGTCTCCACACTCTCTCCTCAGCTCTACACTAATGTGCTCTGTGAATCAGCTCTTCCCACCATCACAGCAGTCTGTCCTTAATCAGTGAAGACTGCAATATCAGTTGTAGAGAGGCAGCACGGTACAGTGGTTAAAGAGCAGCAGACTCTGATCTGGCAGATCGGGTTTGATTCCCCACTCCTCCACATAAGCGGTGGATTCTTATCTGGTGACCTGGATTTGTTTCCCCAATCCTACACATGAAGCCTGCTGGGTGACTTTGGGATAGTTTACAGAAGGGAAAAGAACCTGTCTGGCTTGAGTGTGAACTTTAAAACTCTGTTTTTAATGAAAATAATTAAAACGTTTATATAACAGAACCAGAACTCTTAATCAACAACAAAGTATATATATATTATAAATAACAACAACAACAAATTGAATAATACACACACAGGGGATCCCAAATACAATAATATCAAGTCTCTGTAAATAAAGGTATCACTTTGAAAGAGGGCTTGGACAGATTTATGGAGGAGAAGTCGATCTATGGCTCCCAATCTTGATCCTCCTTGATCGGAGATTGCAAAGGCCTTAGCAGACCAGGTGCTCAGGAGCAACAGCCACAGAAGGCCATTGCTTTCACATCCTGCATGTGAGCTCCCAAGGCACCTGGTGGGTCACTGCGAGTAGCAGAGAGCTGGACTAGATGGACTCTGGTCTGATCCAGTAGGCTAGTTCTTATGTTCTTATCCACTAATGGTGTAGATGTGATCAGAGGTGGGATCCAGCAGGTTCTCCCAGGTTCCCAAGAGTGGGTTACTAATTATTTGTGTGTGCCGAGAGGGGGTTACTAATTGGTGATTTTGCCACGTGATTTTTGTCTTAGTTACGCCCCTCCTCCGCTCCTCAGCAGTAGCGCACAGAACTTGAAGCAGTCTAGCAGGAGGTGCGTGGCAGCCTGCGCCTGCGTGCATTCGTTTCCCACTTAGGGACTAGCGCTTGACTGTGTCCTTGCTACAGCCCACGTAGCTATTACCCGCCCAAGAATGCCCAGCTGAAGCCCCATTGGCGCCCCAGCCACCTAGTTTGCATCCCACCACCATGGGAATCTGTTGCTAAAATTTTTGGATCCCACCACTGGATGTGATGATACCAAGTGTCTGATGCCTGTAAACACTCAACTTCCATGAATGAGCTTCATGTACTTATAGATGAATGTACAAAACATCAGGATGTTGATGAAGAAATCCTTGGATAGTGGTCAATGGAAGGTGGGAGTATTGACACAGTGTTCTCTCCAAACTCTCTCAGCCCCACCGACCTCAGAAGGTATCTGCTGCGGGGAGAGGAAGGGAAAAGGAGTTTGTAAGCTGCTTTGAGATTCCGTGCAGGAGAGAAAGGCGAGGAATAAATCCAAGCTTTTCTTCTTCCCCATATGATTTCTCAGTGTGGTTTTCAGTTTGAAGCCATATCTATAGAGATTCAAAGCTAACAGCTGCTGGTACAACTGGGAGCAGTCGTATAAAGACTAATGGGTTGGAATGGCAGAAGTATTAGTGACAAAATGTAATAGCCAGTTTCATCATAAAGCATAGAGAAAATTATTTCTTAGTTGTAAATGTCTTATGAATCTAAGTTATGAATCAGAATGGGAGTGATGGTGGGGGACAAAAGTCTCTTTTCTGAGGTGTTTTGGATTATTTCTGTGGGATTTTACATGTACTACACATTATTATTATCATTGTTTAATATCACAGCTGCTGGTTCTTTAGCTGGTTGTTGGCCTTCCATTACAATTTGAACCTCACCCAGAGGCCTAAGAAGTTGTAATGTATCGGTGTAGTATTCGTGTGGATCCCAGCAGGGCTGCCTTCTGAATTTGACAGATGTTGATTTTGTCAATTCAAAGATGTTTCAAGTGCTGCCCTAGTGTTTTTGGAATGGCGCCCAGTGTGCCGATTACCACTGGGATGACCTCAGCAGGTTTGTGCCATAGATGCTGAAGCTCGATTTTCAAATCATGGTATCTAGTGACCTTCTCGTGTTCTTTTTCAATGACCCTGCTGTCACCAGGTACTGCAATGTGAATGACAGTCACTTTTTTTCCTTGATCACTGTGATGTCTGTTGTATCATGTGCCAATACTTTGTCCATACACGAGGAGTTTACACTCTGAGAACCAGAGTAGCAGAATTGGGCCTCCTCTTACATCCCCATGGTCTGAAAAACTGGGGTAAATAACACTTGCCTACACTACAGGGTGGTTATTAAGATTGTGCTTCTAGCATGCCCCACAAAATATGATCAGTATTATTCTCGGACGGGAGGAACAGTGGAAGAGGAAAGGATAAGAAGGCATGGATATGTGTTAATGCCATTCATCTCGGGACTTCAAAGTCAGTGTTGCTATCCATTACAGATGTACTTTCTCTTCAGTTTGGATTCTTTCTGAGTGGTAGCAAATAGGTAATGTCGAAATCAGTGGTGGAGCTACAAGGGGACAGGGGGTGCACCGTGCACCAGGCGCACGCCTGGGGGTGCAGAAAATCACTCCCAGGCCCCTCCCCCTTTCTCCTCCCCGTGGTGCCCCCCACCCCCCTTCCCACCTTTGTGGGGCTCACAAGGTCTCCAGGGAAGTAGAGTTCCCATCAGGCCGTTTTTGCTGTGTACAGGCCTTTTGCAGCCTGAAAAAGTTCAAGAAAAAGGAAAGGAACTAAGGTAAGTGTGGGATGGGGGGAAGGGGAGCACCGTGGGGGGCCATGGGGGGTGGAAAATATAGAATGTGCACCGGGCACAGTTTGGCCCAGCTACGCCTCTGGTCAAAGTCCTGAGTTCCCTTCTCTTACCCTGTTTCCCCGAATATAAGACATCCCCTGAAAATAAGACGTAGTAGAGATTTTGCTGAAGTGCGAAATATAAGGCATCCCCCGAAAGTAAGATGTAGCAATGTTTTTGTTTGGAAGCATGCCCGACGAACAGAACACAGAAAAATAAGACATCCCCTGAAAATAAGACATAGTGCATCTTTGGGAGCAAAATTTAATATAAGATACTGTCTTATTTTCGGGGAAACACAGTACCATTTATTAAAGTAGCCAATGGACCCAGTGGTTTCCACTTATGTTTGTTAGGAAACAGGCAGCTGCTGTTTCAACTCACTCCTCTCTGCTGTACAAACCAGTTCAAACAGAGGTGCCCAAGGTAAATTGTGCCCCCCACCCCCACACACAGACTTTAGGAAAGTTGTGAACCCTGGAAGCTGAGGCCCATCTTTAATTACAATAGACAAATCATTGGGATAATTTTTTTCTGCTTTATCTCTGCAATTCACTGGAGCAGTTAATTTCTCCTAAAGCTGGCGCATCCTTTCTCATTAGAAATTCATTTTTGGCCTTTTGAATATAAGTTCCTTATTAGGAAAAAAAAAAGTTGGGCTGATAAGGGATTACGCGACTGGTACCTAAGATAACGTAAGATATCTAACAGAAACTTGGCTTTTACCCCCAAATAATTTGCCGTTCCATGAAAGCGGCCTCAGATGATTTCTTCCCTTCTTTCCATTGTCGGAGCCAAAATGTCAGGATGTCACTACATAGGGACGATACGTTTGTGTACTTGGTACATTTACTTGTCTTCAAGTCAGAGTCAGAATAGTTTGGAGCCATTTCCTGTTCGTCTGCTGCCCTTTTTTCCCCTGAGTATCGCTTCTGAAATTCCATGAGAGTGGCCCCATCTTTCCAACATCAGTTTATAGTTCTATAGAATTGAAACAATAAATAAATATAGGGAAATTATAATGCAGTTCCAAACACAGGGCCCTTCCACACAGCTCACCTAACATGGTTGTGTAACCCCTGTGTAAGAATGAGATGACCCAGAAAGGGGTGGAGTCTGAAAAGTAGCAGAAGGCTGCAGAACTCATGAGGTTGGAAGAAGCAAGGTACCAGACTGGGACCTTGATTGGTTTTATTAAGCCCTTAACACCTTGTTTAAGGTAACTGCAATGTTGTTGGGAACTAGTGGGAAGGGAGTTTATTTTATTTTTATTTTTTGCTATATTGTAAATGTTAGAGTTTATTGTTTCAGGGTTTTTGGGTATGTAAATGGTGAGAGTTTTCTGGGAACCTTCATCATCTTGAATCCCGTTCCCCAAGCCTCTGAAGTCTTCAAAAGCCAACCACCAGCAAAGAAGAATTGGACTTGGCAATATCAGTAGACCGTAAATATAAGGACTTGAAATTGCAAAGTTAACAGGACTGTAAAGTGCAAATGTTAGATGGTTTAAAAAAGTGTTATTTGTTAAGAGAAGTAAACTGTTTTGTTTTAAATTTAGTTCTTTGCAACTCCTTCCAAGTACTGCCCCACAGAACCCACAGAAAGAGGTGACAGTTGCAGAACATTTTCAGTCCCCACCCCACACTTTACAACTATGTTTGTCCACACACACACCCTCCAAACATTTCCTGATCGCTGTGAGGGTTTTTTTCTTCTTCTGGGTGGTTATTTGTAGAAATGACACTTCATAGAGTTTTAGATTCTCTGTAGTAATCATGGGTTTGCTCACAAGTAAATTTACCCATGTGTAATAGAAACTACAGGCTCCACCTTTGAATCTCCTGGGAGCAGCAGTGGCGTAGGAGGTTAAAAGCTCATGTATCTAATCTGGAGGAACCGGGTTTGATTCCCAGCTCTGCCACGTGAGCTGTGAAGGCTTATCTGGGGAATTCAGATTAGCCTGTACACTCCCACACACGCCAGCTGGGTGACCTTGGGCTAGTCACAGCTTCTCGGAGCTCTCTCAGCCCCACCTACCTCACAGGGTGTTTGTTGTGAGGGGGAAAGGGCAAGGAGATTGTCAGCCCCTTTGAGTCTCCTACAGGAGAGAAAGGGGGGATATAAATCCAAACTCTTCTTCTTCTTCTTCTTCTTCTTCTAGTTCCTGACCCGGAGTTGGCTACCCTTGTACTCTTGATCTAGAAAGCAGTGGGCAGAGAGTGGAGGAGCCATAAAATAAGAGTATTTAGTTACCCGTTTTTTCAATCATTTTCCTTTTACTCACTTTTCCTTTCCTCCTTAATATGTCTTGTCTTCGGTTTTGGATTATTGGCCTGCAGGTGTGGTTCTGTATTATTTATTAACGTTTGTAGCACTGAATGGCGGTCAGCGTTTTAGGAAGATGACATACAAAGCAGTAATTGTGTTTGTCTCTCTCGTTGAATCAACAGGACTCGAGATAGCTGGAGCTGGGAGGATTACGTCCCAAATACCCACATATTTGAGTTCCGGGAAAAAAACCCCTTTGCCGCTTTTAAATCAAAATATCGTTTTTAAATGATGTGCCTGATTTTATCGAGTGCGAGACCCGGTTCTGCTCAAAGCTTTTATATCTTCTTTCGCTTTGTTCCACAAAACGGTGCCCTTGCTGTGAGGGGATGGCTGATTTCTTTGTCAGCAAGACCGACGATATTCAATCTTTGATTTCTGATTTATTTACTCCTTCCTTCCCTTTGATGAACAGAAGGAAAGCTAGGGGAGGGGGTCCTTTTACTCTCCTTTTGAAATAACTTCCTCGCCTCTCCCTCACTTAGCCGTCTGCTGGGCTGCCTGACTTTCTCGTCTTTTTCATCAGGCTCCAAGCTCAGCAAGCTCTTCTGAGCGGGATACAAAAACCGCCCTTTGTGCTTCCTCTCCGAAGTTGTTCCGTTCCTCTCTTGTTCTTGTGCTGCCAACTTTCTGCTCTTGACATGGTAACCCGGGAATTAGGCAAAGGGGATCCTCCTGGTAGGCCCTAGGTAGTGGTGGGATCCAAAAATTTTAGTAGCAGGTTCCCCTGGTGGTGGGATTCAAACTGTGGCGTAGCGCCAGTGGGGCGTGGCCGGGCATTCCAGGGGCGTGGCATTCCTTAGAGGGGCTGTGTGGGGCCTTGTAGCTACTGCATGGGATCCTTAGGCGGGAAGCAGATACTGCATAGGCTTGAGCTGCTGCCACCTTGCCTCCCGGTGCACCCCCTACTAGACTTCTTCCAAGTTCTGCAGCTACTGCACAGGAGAGGAGGGGAGGCACTTAACTAAAACCACAGAAAACACGTGGCAAAACCACCCAGTGGTACAGCAACCCCTCTGAGGCACACACGAATGGCCGTGTATACTACTCTCGGGAACCTGTGAGAACCTGCTGGATCCCACCTCTGGTCCTGGGGATCCCCTGGAATTACAGCTCATCCCCAGACTGCAGAGTTCTGTTCCTCTGGAGAAAATGGCTGCTTTGGAGGGTGGACTGTATGGCATCTTACCCCACTTCGGTCTATATCTCCAGGAGTTTCCTAACTTGCAGCTGGCCACCCAACCCCCCATCCCCAGGGGCGGAGTGCCCACAAGGACATGTGGGGACACATGTCCCCTGGCTCATGCATCTTGTCACATGGGGGTGCAAAATCAGCTGGGGCGGGGGAGGAGGGAATGGCACCCTTGGGGGAGGGGGATAAAATCACCCACAGCACCCCTCCTCTCCCCCTTCCCTCCTCGGCTGGCCCCGGCTCCTCCAGGTTGCTTCTTCAACCAGCGGAGGCTGAAAGAGCGGCCTAGCGGGGTCGCCAAAGGGCAACCCCTCAGATTAGCCCCACCCTGACAGTCCTGGCAAAGCCCACAGCCGAGCACCCCTCGGCCCCGCCCCACCAGGCTGCCCGGGACCACCACTGGCTCAGTTAAGTGGGGTGCAGGGTGGTGAGGGGGGTGGGTGGGGTATGGGGGTGCCATTTTGCCCTGAGCACCATTTTCTCCTGCTATGCCTCTGCCTATCCCAGTGGTGGTAAACCTATGGCACGGGTGCCAGAGGTGGCACTCAGAGCCCACTCTGTAGGCACGTGCAAACAGAGTGTCCCCCCCCCCCACATCTAGCCTAGGCTCTATTATTAGCATTAAATCTAAGACCTAGTTTTGGGGGAGCAGTGTAGGTAACCCTGTTAAGCGCTGTTAAACCCCACTGATTTTCATGTGAAGAACTAAAGCACGATCCTTTACCTGGGAGTAAGCTTGGTTGCTGGCAATGGAGTAAACCCTCCTAGGGTCGTGATTCATCCATTGGAAGAGTTGCATGGTTGCTTCAAAGCAAAGCCACCGACTACCACCAAGCTTACTCCTGAGTAACGCACGCCTCGGAGCCAACTGTTTTTTCTAAACTAAAACCTCAATATTCAGGTTAAATTGCTGTGTTGGTTGGCACTTGGCGATAAGTAAGTGGGTTTTGGGTTGCAATTTGGGCACTCGGTCTCGAAAAGGTTCGCCATCACTGGCCTATCCCCTACCTAGGAGGTTCCTAGATCTCCAGCTGTGGTGGAGGCCTCCTGCTGAACACAAACAGTGCCCGCCTGAGCTTGGAGTGGCAACGAAAGAAAAGATAAAGAGGGAGGGTTGGTTTTTACACCCCCCCCTTTTTTCTATCTTTAAAAAGTCTCAAAGGTACTTACACTCACCTTCCTTTCCCCTCCCAACAATAGGCACCTGGTGAGGTTGGTGGGGCTGAGAGAATTCTGAGAGAACTGTGACTGGCCCAAGGTCACTCAGCAGGCTTCATGTGTAGGAGCAGGGAAACAAATCCAGTTCACCAGATAAGAGTTCACCATTCTTACTCACCATTCTTACTCACTGTGCAGTACATAAGAGTTTCCAGTCATTCTCAAAGCAACCCATTTTCACTTCTAGGTTGAACCTGGAAGTGACATAGTCCCATTGCCAGTGTCAATAATATCACATGTCATAAGAACATAAGAACTAGCCAGCTGGATCAGACCAGAGTCCATCTAGTCCAGCTCTCTGCTACTTGCAGTGGCCCACCAGGTGCCTTTGGGAGCTCACATGCAGGAGGTGAAAGCAATGGCCTTCTGCGGCTGTTGCTCCTGGCCACCTGGTCCTGATAAGGCATTTGCAATCTCAGATCAAAGAGGGATCAAGATTGAGTGAGCCTTGTAGATCGACTTCTCCTCCATAAATCTGTCCAAGCCCTTTTTAAAGCTATCCAGGTTAGTGGCCAACACCACCTCCTGTGGCAGCATATTCCAAACACCAATCACACGTTGCGTGAAGAAGTGTTTCCTTTTATTAGTCCCACAATTCTTCCCCCCAGCATTTTCAATGGATGCCCCCTGGTTCTAGTATTGTGAGAAAGAGAGAAAAATTTCTCTCTGTCAGCATTTTCTACCCAATACATAATTTTATAGACTTCAATCCTTATCCCCCCCTCAGACGTCTCCTCTCCAAACTAAAGAGTCCCAAAGCGGCTGCAGCCTCTCCTCATCTGGAGGGTGCTCCAGTCCCTCAATCAGTATTGTTGCTCTTCTCTGCACTTTTTCTATCTCCTCAATATCCTTTTTGAGATGTGGCGACCAGAACTGGACACAGTACTCCAAGTGCGGTCGCACCACTGTTTCATATAAGGGCATGACAATCTTTGCAGTTTTATTATCAATTCCTTTCCTAATGATCCCCTAATGATTTCCTAATGTCCCTCCATGTCCCCACCCCCAGCTATCCCATTGGTTGCCAGACTACCCTTATAAAACCTAATCATAGCTTCCAATGTATTATATTTACTATCTTCAAAATGTTACTGGAAAAAACAAGACGGGGAAATGCATACATTTACACTTTGCATGCTCCAGCACACAGTATAGCAGCCTCTTGCAATTAAAGAGCCAAACTATGTCAACATTTGGAGCATATGATCAACAAAGAGCCAACATAAGAAAGCCCATTTATATAACTAAACAGTTTATAACAATGACATTTTATTTATTTATTCATTTGTTTGTTCGTTTATTTATTTGAAGTATTTTTACAGTGCCTTTCCACCTGATCAGAGTCTCCAAGTTGGTGTACATAAGAACATTTGAGCAATTAAAAACATGTAATATCTTAAAACAATCCAATAAAAAAACTCCTTTGCAAACACCAGAACCAGGGAGTAGATCCAGTGACCCTTACTGGGGTTGTAACAAACAAAACAAAAAGTATTGTCGAAGGCTTTCCGGCCGGATTCAACTGGTTCTGGTGGGTTTTCCGGGCTGCGTGGCCGTGGACTGGTGGATCTTGTTCCTAACGTTTTGCCTGCATTTGTGGCTGGCATCTTCAGAGGTGTATCACAGAGGGAAGTCTGTTACACACTGTGTCCGGAGAGAAAGAAATTTTGGGGGTATATATTGTCCATGTCCCAGGGTGGGGAACCAATCAGTAAGTGTTTGGGTGGAACTTGTTACTGGAACACTTACTGATTGGTTCCCCACCCCTTGGCTTGTGGCCCACGGGGTCCCTTGAGGTTCTATCTTGTCTCCCATGCTTGTCAACTGTTGTGAAGTGCATGTGCCCAGGGTGCACAGTAACTCATCTCTCTAGATCAGTGATTCTCAACCAGGGTTCCATGGTACTCTGGGGTACCATGAGCACGTCCCAGGGGTACCCTGACAATGCTACTGCTGCCCCCCCCCCGAAATCAAATGGATTTTGAAGGGGCGGGGGGAGGGGGGTTTGGAAACCTCATGGGCTTCCTTTAAACAACATTTAAAACAGCATTGTTTTATTTGCTTAAATGTGGTGTGGATTGGGGGGTAGATTTAAAGGGAGCTTTCCCTTTAAATCCCCCCAAATCCATGCCGAATTTAGGCAAACAAACAACGCGGCTGTCAATGCTGCTTTCCCTCCCCTCCCCTCCCCCTGCTTGCCACTCCCCTCACCTACAGGCCAAAAAAGGAAAAAACCCTTAAAATGCAAAAAAAAATTCAAATAAACCTCAAGGGGACCTTGAGATATGAAGAGCGAGGTCAAGGGTACCACGATGTCGAAAAGGTTGGGAAACACTGCTCTAGATCCTCTGCTCTTGGACAGCAGTGCCAGGGGGATTAACTCTTTGTCATCTTGATTGACTGGCCCAGAATGACACTCGACGGGGGCGGGGGGGGGGCAGATGTATGAGTTTTCCCCCACAGGTATCCTTTCCTTGGCAGAGCCTGATGTGTGGTGGAGGTCTTTGCTATCCAAATGTGGGTTGGGAGGAGAGGCGAAGATAAGGATATTGTAATGCGTTCTTTGATGGGTTATTCCTTTCATTTGAAATTTCACACCAAAAGCTGTGGAGTCCATCAAAGCTCTCCGGGGTCCTTTCCTCTTCTCCGTCTATTTTTGGTCTGTGTGTGGGATGGTGGTGCACTTTTATAGTTATTCATAGCTAATCACTTCATTTTTAATTGGGTTCACGGCTCAGGTTCTCCATTCTTTTAATTGAATCCAAAATATATGAATAAATACGAGGTATGAGAAAGATTATCGAAGCTCACCTGATGAGCAAGCAGATTTTTATAACAGTGTGATGAGCTACAGATAAGAAAATTAAGCCTTGGAAAAAGAAAACCCAATTATTTTTGCTCTCTAATGGTATGCATTTGCTGTATATAAGCTGGATGGGTTGTAGGATGTTGGGTATCTGGCTCTCTCTTGGACAAATGAGAGCATTTTGGGTTCTGTTTTTCTTCACTGGTTTTTTGCCCACTCCATTCAACTGTCCTATTTGCCATCTGTTTGGTGTATGGAACTACATGCAAGCATCCCTAGATAAGGGTAGATGGATAGTAAAGGCTGGGTGAAGCCAAAAGTACTGTTTTTCACAGATACCTTGAGTGATGGGGGAAAGACTCCATTTTGGAGACATTTTTGAAGCCCCTAGAACCGTGGTGGCGAACCTTTGGCACTCCAGATGTTATGGACTACAATTCCCCCCCCACCCCCCCCCCCCCCCACCCCCCCCCCCCCCCACCCCCCCCCCCCCCCACCCCCCCCCCCCCCCACCCCCCCCCCCCCCCACCCCCCCCCCCCCCCACCCCCCCCCCCCCCCACCCCCCCCCCCCCCCACCCCCCCCCCCCCCCACCCCCCCCCCCCCCCACCCCCCCCCCCCCCCACCCCCCCCCCCCCCCACCCCCCCCCCCCCCCACCCCCCCCCCCCCCCACCCCCCCCCCCCCCCACCCCCCCCCCCCCCCACCCCCCCCCCCCCCCACCCCCCCCCCCCCCCACCCCCCCCCCCCCCCACCCCCCCCCCCCCCCACCCCCCCCCCCCCCCACCCCCCCCCCCCCCCACCCCCCCCCCCCCCCACCCCCCCCCCCCCCCACCCCCCCCCCCCCCCACCCCCCCCCCCCCCCACCCCCCCCCCCCCCCACCCCCCCCCCCCCCCACCCCCCCCCCCCCCCACCCCCCCCCCCCCCCACCCCCCCCCCCCCCCACCCCCCCCCCCCCCCACCCCCCCCCCCCCCCACCCCCCCCCCCCCCCACCCCCCCCCCCCCCCACCCCCCCCCCCCCCCACCCCCCCCCCCCCCCACCCCCCCCCCCCCCCACCCCCCCCCCCCCCCACCCCCCCCCCCCCCCACCCCCCCCCCCCCCCACCCCCCCCCCCCCCCACCCCCCCCCCCCCCCACCCCCCCCCCCCCCCACCCCCCCCCCCCCCCACCCCCCCCCCCCCCCACCCCCCCCCCCCCCCACCCCCCCCCCCCCCCACCCCCCCCCCCCCCCACCCCCCCCCCCCCCCACCCCCCCCCCCCCCCACCCCCCCCCCCCCCCACCCCCCCCCCCCCCCACCCCCCCCCCCCCCCACCCCCCCCCCCCCCCACCCCCCCCCCCCCCCACCCCCCCCCCCCCCCACCCCCCCCCCCCCCCACCCCCCCCCCCCCCCACCCCCCCCCCCCCCCACCCCCCCCCCCCCCCACCCCCCCCCCCCCCCACCCCCCCCCCCCCCCACCCCCCCCCCCCCCCACCCCCCCCCCCCCCCACCCCCCCCCCCCCCCACCCCCCCCCCCCCCCACCCCCCCCCCCCCCCACCCCCCCCCCCCCCCACCCCCCCCCCCCCCCACCCCCCCCCCCCCCCACCCCCCCCCCCCCCCACCCCCCCCCCCCCCCACCCCCCCCCCCCCCCACCCCCCCCCCCCCCCACCCCCCCCCCCCCCCACCCCCCCCCCCCCCCACCCCCCCCCCCCCCCACCCCCCCCCCCCCCCACCCCCCCCCCCCCCCACCCCCCCCCCCCCCCACCCCCCCCCCCCCCCACCCCCCCCCCCCCCCACCCCCCCCCCCCCCCACCCCCCCCCCCCCCCACCCCCCCCCCCCCCCACCCCCCCCCCCCCCCACCCCCCCCCCCCCCCACCCCCCCCCCCCCCCACCCCCCCCCCCCCCCACCCCCCCCCCCCCCCACCCCCCCCCCCCCCCACCCCCCCCCCCCCCCACCCCCCCCCCCCCCCACCCCCCCCCCCCCCCACCCCCCCCCCCCCCCACCCCCCCCCCCCCCCACCCCCCCCCCCCCCCACCCCCCCCCCCCCCCACCCCCCCCCCCCCCCACCCCCCCCCCCCCCCACCCCCCCCCCCCCCCACCCCCCCCCCCCCCCACCCCCCCCCCCCCCCACCCCCCCCCCCCCCCACCCCCCCCCCCCCCCACCCCCCCCCCCCCCCACCCCCCCCCCCCCCCACCCCCCCCCCCCCCCACCCCCCCCCCCCCCCACCCCCCCCCCCCCCCACCCCCCCCCCCCCCCACCCCCCCCCCCCCCCACCCCCCCCCCCCCCCACCCCCCCCCCCCCCCACCCCCCCCCCCCCCCACCCCCCCCCCCCCCCACCCCCCCCCCCCCCCACCCCCCCCCCCCCCCACCCCCCCCCCCCCCCACCCCCCCCCCCCCCCACCCCCCCCCCCCCCCACCCCCCCCCCCCCCCACCCCCCCCCCCCCCCACCCCCCCCCCCCCCCACCCCCCCCCCCCCCCACCCCCCCCCCCCCCCACCCCCCCCCCCCCCCACCCCCCCCCCCCCCCACCCCCCCCCCCCCCCACCCCCCCCCCCCCCCACCCCCCCCCCCCCCCACCCCCCCCCCCCCCCACCCCCCCCCCCCCCCACCCCCCCCCCCCCCCACCCCCCCCCCCCCCCACCCCCCCCCCCCCCCACCCCCCCCCCCCCCCACCCCCCCCCCCCCCCACCCCCCCCCCCCCCCACCCCCCCCCCCCCCCACCCCCCCCCCCCCCCACCCCCCCCCCCCCCCACCCCCCCCCCCCCCCACCCCCCCCCCCCCCCACCCCCCCCCCCCCCCACCCCCCCCCCCCCCCACCCCCCCCCCCCCCCACCCCCCCCCCCCCCCACCCCCCCCCCCCCCCACCCCCCCCCCCCCCCACCCCCCCCCCCCCCCACCCCCCCCCCCCCCCACCCCCCCCCCCCCCCACCCCCCCCCCCCCCCACCCCCCCCCCCCCCCACCCCCCCCCCCCCCCACCCCCCCCCCCCCCCACCCCCCCCCCCCCCCACCCCCCCCCCCCCCCACCCCCCCCCCCCCCCACCCCCCCCCCCCCCCACCCCCCCCCCCCCCCACCCCCCCCCCCCCCCACCCCCCCCCCCCCCCACCCCCCCCCCCCCCCACCCCCCCCCCCCCCCACCCCCCCCCCCCCCCACCCCCCCCCCCCCCCACCCCCCCCCCCCCCCACCCCCCCCCCCCCCCACCCCCCCCCCCCCCCACCCCCCCCCCCCCCCACCCCCCCCCCCCCCCACCCCCCCCCCCCCCCACCCCCCCCCCCCCCCACCCCCCCCCCCCCCCACCCCCCCCCCCCCCCACCCCCCCCCCCCCCCACCCCCCCCCCCCCCCACCCCCCCCCCCCCCCACCCCCCCCCCCCCCCACCCCCCCCCCCCCCCACCCCCCCCCCCCCCCACCCCCCCCCCCCCCCACCCCCCCCCCCCCCCACCCCCCCCCCCCCCCACCCCCCCCCCCCCCCACCCCCCCCCCCCCCCACCCCCCCCCCCCCCCACCCCCCCCCCCCCCCACCCCCCCCCCCCCCCACCCCCCCCCCCCCCCACCCCCCCCCCCCCCCACCCCCCCCCCCCCCCACCCCCCCCCCCCCCCACCCCCCCCCCCCCCCACCCCCCCCCCCCCCCACCCCCCCCCCCCCCCACCCCCCCCCCCCCCCACCCCCCCCCCCCCCCACCCCCCCCCCCCCCCACCCCCCCCCCCCCCCACCCCCCCCCCCCCCCACCCCCCCCCCCCCCCACCCCCCCCCCCCCCCACCCCCCCCCCCCCCCACCCCCCCCCCCCCCCACCCCCCCCCCCCCCCACCCCCCCCCCCCCCCACCCCCCCCCCCCCCCACCCCCCCCCCCCCCCACCCCCCCCCCCCCCCACCCCCCCCCCCCCCCACCCCCCCCCCCCCCCACCCCCCCCCCCCCCCACCCCCCCCCCCCCCCACCCCCCCCCCCCCCCACCCCCCCCCCCCCCCACCCCCCCCCCCCCCCACCCCCCCCCCCCCCCACCCCCCCCCCCCCCCACCCCCCCCCCCCCCCACCCCCCCCCCCCCCCACCCCCCCCCCCCCCCACCCCCCCCCCCCCCCACCCCCCCCCCCCCCCACCCCCCCCCCCCCCCACCCCCCCCCCCCCCCACCCCCCCCCCCCCCCACCCCCCCCCCCCCCCACCCCCCCCCCCCCCCACCCCCCCCCCCCCCCACCCCCCCCCCCCCCCACCCCCCCCCCCCCCCACCCCCCCCCCCCCCCACCCCCCCCCCCCCCCACCCCCCCCCCCCCCCACCCCCCCCCCCCCCCACCCCCCCCCCCCCCCACCCCCCCCCCCCCCCACCCCCCCCCCCCCCCACCCCCCCCCCCCCCCACCCCCCCCCCCCCCCACCCCCCCCCCCCCCCACCCCCCCCCCCCCCCACCCCCCCCCCCCCCCACCCCCCCCCCCCCCCACCCCCCCCCCCCCCCACCCCCCCCCCCCCCCACCCCCCCCCCCCCCCACCCCCCCCCCCCCCCACCCCCCCCCCCCCCCACCCCCCCCCCCCCCCACCCCCCCCCCCCCCCACCCCCCCCCCCCCCCACCCCCCCCCCCCCCCACCCCCCCCCCCCCCCACCCCCCCCCCCCCCCACCCCCCCCCCCCCCCACCCCCCCCCCCCCCCACCCCCCCCCCCCCCCACCCCCCCCCCCCCCCACCCCCCCCCCCCCCCACCCCCCCCCCCCCCCACCCCCCCCCCCCCCCACCCCCCCCCCCCCCCACCCCCCCCCCCCCCCACCCCCCCCCCCCCCCACCCCCCCCCCCCCCCACCCCCCCCCCCCCCCACCCCCCCCCCCCCCCACCCCCCCCCCCCCCCACCCCCCCCCCCCCCCACCCCCCCCCCCCCCCACCCCCCCCCCCCCCCACCCCCCCCCCCCCCCACCCCCCCCCCCCCCCACCCCCCCCCCCCCCCACCCCCCCCCCCCCCCACCCCCCCCCCCCCCCACCCCCCCCCCCCCCCACCCCCCCCCCCCCCCACCCCCCCCCCCCCCCACCCCCCCCCCCCCCCACCCCCCCCCCCCCCCACCCCCCCCCCCCCCCACCCCCCCCCCCCCCCACCCCCCCCCCCCCCCACCCCCCCCCCCCCCCACCCCCCCCCCCCCCCACCCCCCCCCCCCCCCACCCCCCCCCCCCCCCACCCCCCCCCCCCCCCACCCCCCCCCCCCCCCACCCCCCCCCCCCCCCACCCCCCCCCCCCCCCACCCCCCCCCCCCCCCACCCCCCCCCCCCCCCACCCCCCCCCCCCCCCACCCCCCCCCCCCCCCACCCCCCCCCCCCCCCACCCCCCCCCCCCCCCACCCCCCCCCCCCCCCACCCCCCCCCCCCCCCACCCCCCCCCCCCCCCACCCCCCCCCCCCCCCACCCCCCCCCCCCCCCACCCCCCCCCCCCCCCACCCCCCCCCCCCCCCACCCCCCCCCCCCCCCACCCCCCCCCCCCCCCACCCCCCCCCCCCCCCACCCCCCCCCCCCCCCACCCCCCCCCCCCCCCACCCCCCCCCCCCCCCACCCCCCCCCCCCCCCACCCCCCCCCCCCCCCACCCCCCCCCCCCCCCACCCCCCCCCCCCCCCACCCCCCCCCCCCCCCACCCCCCCCCCCCCCCACCCCCCCCCCCCCCCACCCCCCCCCCCCCCCACCCCCCCCCCCCCCCACCCCCCCCCCCCCCCACCCCCCCCCCCCCCCACCCCCCCCCCCCCCCACCCCCCCCCCCCCCCACCCCCCCCCCCCCCCACCCCCCCCCCCCCCCACCCCCCCCCCCCCCCACCCCCCCCCCCCCCCACCCCCCCCCCCCCCCACCCCCCCCCCCCCCCACCCCCCCCCCCCCCCACCCCCCCCCCCCCCCACCCCCCCCCCCCCCCACCCCCCCCCCCCCCCACCCCCCCCCCCCCCCACCCCCCCCCCCCCCCACCCCCCCCCCCCCCCACCCCCCCCCCCCCCCACCCCCCCCCCCCCCCACCCCCCCCCCCCCCCACCCCCCCCCCCCCCCACCCCCCCCCCCCCCCACCCCCCCCCCCCCCCACCCCCCCCCCCCCCCACCCCCCCCCCCCCCCACCCCCCCCCCCCCCCACCCCCCCCCCCCCCCACCCCCCCCCCCCCCCACCCCCCCCCCCCCCCACCCCCCCCCCCCCCCACCCCCCCCCCCCCCCACCCCCCCCCCCCCCCACCCCCCCCCCCCCCCACCCCCCCCCCCCCCCACCCCCCCCCCCCCCCACCCCCCCCCCCCCCCACCCCCCCCCCCCCCCACCCCCCCCCCCCCCCACCCCCCCCCCCCCCCACCCCCCCCCCCCCCCACCCCCCCCCCCCCCCACCCCCCCCCCCCCCCACCCCCCCCCCCCCCCACCCCCCCCCCCCCCCACCCCCCCCCCCCCCCACCCCCCCCCCCCCCCACCCCCCCCCCCCCCCACCCCCCCCCCCCCCCACCCCCCCCCCCCCCCACCCCCCCCCCCCCCCACCCCCCCCCCCCCCCACCCCCCCCCCCCCCCACCCCCCCCCCCCCCCACCCCCCCCCCCCCCCACCCCCCCCCCCCCCCACCCCCCCCCCCCCCCACCCCCCCCCCCCCCCACCCCCCCCCCCCCCCACCCCCCCCCCCCCCCACCCCCCCCCCCCCCCACCCCCCCCCCCCCCCACCCCCCCCCCCCCCCACCCCCCCCCCCCCCCACCCCCCCCCCCCCCCACCCCCCCCCCCCCCCACCCCCCCCCCCCCCCACCCCCCCCCCCCCCCACCCCCCCCCCCCCCCACCCCCCCCCCCCCCCACCCCCCCCCCCCCCCACCCCCCCCCCCCCCCACCCCCCCCCCCCCCCACCCCCCCCCCCCCCCACCCCCCCCCCCCCCCACCCCCCCCCCCCCCCACCCCCCCCCCCCCCCACCCCCCCCCCCCCCCACCCCCCCCCCCCCCCACCCCCCCCCCCCCCCACCCCCCCCCCCCCCCACCCCCCCCCCCCCCCACCCCCCCCCCCCCCCACCCCCCCCCCCCCCCACCCCCCCCCCCCCCCACCCCCCCCCCCCCCCACCCCCCCCCCCCCCCACCCCCCCCCCCCCCCACCCCCCCCCCCCCCCACCCCCCCCCCCCCCCACCCCCCCCCCCCCCCACCCCCCCCCCCCCCCACCCCCCCCCCCCCCCACCCCCCCCCCCCCCCACCCCCCCCCCCCCCCACCCCCCCCCCCCCCCACCCCCCCCCCCCCCCACCCCCCCCCCCCCCCACCCCCCCCCCCCCCCACCCCCCCCCCCCCCCACCCCCCCCCCCCCCCACCCCCCCCCCCCCCCACCCCCCCCCCCCCCCACCCCCCCCCCCCCCCACCCCCCCCCCCCCCCACCCCCCCCCCCCCCCACCCCCCCCCCCCCCCACCCCCCCCCCCCCCCACCCCCCCCCCCCCCCACCCCCCCCCCCCCCCACCCCCCCCCCCCCCCACCCCCCCCCCCCCCCACCCCCCCCCCCCCCCACCCCCCCCCCCCCCCACCCCCCCCCCCCCCCACCCCCCCCCCCCCCCACCCCCCCCCCCCCCCACCCCCCCCCCCCCCCACCCCCCCCCCCCCCCACCCCCCCCCCCCCCCACCCCCCCCCCCCCCCACCCCCCCCCCCCCCCACCCCCCCCCCCCCCCACCCCCCCCCCCCCCCACCCCCCCCCCCCCCCACCCCCCCCCCCCCCCACCCCCCCCCCCCCCCACCCCCCCCCCCCCCCACCCCCCCCCCCCCCCACCCCCCCCCCCCCCCACCCCCCCCCCCCCCCACCCCCCCCCCCCCCCACCCCCCCCCCCCCCCACCCCCCCCCCCCCCCACCCCCCCCCCCCCCCACCCCCCCCCCCCCCCACCCCCCCCCCCCCCCACCCCCCCCCCCCCCCACCCCCCCCCCCCCCCACCCCCCCCCCCCCCCACCCCCCCCCCCCCCCACCCCCCCCCCCCCCCACCCCCCCCCCCCCCCACCCCCCCCCCCCCCCACCCCCCCCCCCCCCCACCCCCCCCCCCCCCCACCCCCCCCCCCCCCCACCCCCCCCCCCCCCCACCCCCCCCCCCCCCCACCCCCCCCCCCCCCCACCCCCCCCCCCCCCCACCCCCCCCCCCCCCCACCCCCCCCCCCCCCCACCCCCCCCCCCCCCCACCCCCCCCCCCCCCCACCCCCCCCCCCCCCCACCCCCCCCCCCCCCCACCCCCCCCCCCCCCCACCCCCCCCCCCCCCCACCCCCCCCCCCCCCCACCCCCCCCCCCCCCCACCCCCCCCCCCCCCCACCCCCCCCCCCCCCCACCCCCCCCCCCCCCCACCCCCCCCCCCCCCCACCCCCCCCCCCCCCCACCCCCCCCCCCCCCCACCCCCCCCCCCCCCCACCCCCCCCCCCCCCCACCCCCCCCCCCCCCCACCCCCCCCCCCCCCCACCCCCCCCCCCCCCCACCCCCCCCCCCCCCCACCCCCCCCCCCCCCCACCCCCCCCCCCCCCCACCCCCCCCCCCCCCCACCCCCCCCCCCCCCCACCCCCCCCCCCCCCCACCCCCCCCCCCCCCCACCCCCCCCCCCCCCCACCCCCCCCCCCCCCCACCCCCCCCCCCCCCCACCCCCCCCCCCCCCCACCCCCCCCCCCCCCCACCCCCCCCCCCCCCCACCCCCCCCCCCCCCCACCCCCCCCCCCCCCCACCCCCCCCCCCCCCCACCCCCCCCCCCCCCCACCCCCCCCCCCCCCCACCCCCCCCCCCCCCCACCCCCCCCCCCCCCCACCCCCCCCCCCCCCCACCCCCCCCCCCCCCCACCCCCCCCCCCCCCCACCCCCCCCCCCCCCCACCCCCCCCCCCCCCCACCCCCCCCCCCCCCCACCCCCCCCCCCCCCCACCCCCCCCCCCCCCCACCCCCCCCCCCCCCCACCCCCCCCCCCCCCCACCCCCCCCCCCCCCCACCCCCCCCCCCCCCCACCCCCCCCCCCCCCCACCCCCCCCCCCCCCCACCCCCCCCCCCCCCCACCCCCCCCCCCCCCCACCCCCCCCCCCCCCCACCCCCCCCCCCCCCCACCCCCCCCCCCCCCCACCCCCCCCCCCCCCCACCCCCCCCCCCCCCCACCCCCCCCCCCCCCCACCCCCCCCCCCCCCCACCCCCCCCCCCCCCCACCCCCCCCCCCCCCCACCCCCCCCCCCCCCCACCCCCCCCCCCCCCCACCCCCCCCCCCCCCCACCCCCCCCCCCCCCCACCCCCCCCCCCCCCCACCCCCCCCCCCCCCCACCCCCCCCCCCCCCCACCCCCCCCCCCCCCCACCCCCCCCCCCCCCCACCCCCCCCCCCCCCCACCCCCCCCCCCCCCCACCCCCCCCCCCCCCCACCCCCCCCCCCCCCCACCCCCCCCCCCCCCCACCCCCCCCCCCCCCCACCCCCCCCCCCCCCCACCCCCCCCCCCCCCCACCCCCCCCCCCCCCCACCCCCCCCCCCCCCCACCCCCCCCCCCCCCCACCCCCCCCCCCCCCCACCCCCCCCCCCCCCCACCCCCCCCCCCCCCCACCCCCCCCCCCCCCCACCCCCCCCCCCCCCCACCCCCCCCCCCCCCCACCCCCCCCCCCCCCCACCCCCCCCCCCCCCCACCCCCCCCCCCCCCCACCCCCCCCCCCCCCCACCCCCCCCCCCCCCCACCCCCCCCCCCCCCCACCCCCCCCCCCCCCCACCCCCCCCCCCCCCCACCCCCCCCCCCCCCCACCCCCCCCCCCCCCCACCCCCCCCCCCCCCCACCCCCCCCCCCCCCCACCCCCCCCCCCCCCCACCCCCCCCCCCCCCCACCCCCCCCCCCCCCCACCCCCCCCCCCCCCCACCCCCCCCCCCCCCCACCCCCCCCCCCCCCCACCCCCCCCCCCCCCCACCCCCCCCCCCCCCCACCCCCCCCCCCCCCCACCCCCCCCCCCCCCCACCCCCCCCCCCCCCCACCCCCCCCCCCCCCCACCCCCCCCCCCCCCCACCCCCCCCCCCCCCCACCCCCCCCCCCCCCCACCCCCCCCCCCCCCCACCCCCCCCCCCCCCCACCCCCCCCCCCCCCCACCCCCCCCCCCCCCCACCCCCCCCCCCCCCCACCCCCCCCCCCCCCCACCCCCCCCCCCCCCCACCCCCCCCCCCCCCCACCCCCCCCCCCCCCCACCCCCCCCCCCCCCCACCCCCCCCCCCCCCCACCCCCCCCCCCCCCCACCCCCCCCCCCCCCCACCCCCCCCCCCCCCCACCCCCCCCCCCCCCCACCCCCCCCCCCCCCCACCCCCCCCCCCCCCCACCCCCCCCCCCCCCCACCCCCCCCCCCCCCCACCCCCCCCCCCCCCCACCCCCCCCCCCCCCCACCCCCCCCCCCCCCCACCCCCCCCCCCCCCCACCCCCCCCCCCCCCCACCCCCCCCCCCCCCCACCCCCCCCCCCCCCCACCCCCCCCCCCCCCCACCCCCCCCCCCCCCCACCCCCCCCCCCCCCCACCCCCCCCCCCCCCCACCCCCCCCCCCCCCCACCCCCCCCCCCCCCCACCCCCCCCCCCCCCCACCCCCCCCCCCCCCCACCCCCCCCCCCCCCCACCCCCCCCCCCCCCCACCCCCCCCCCCCCCCACCCCCCCCCCCCCCCACCCCCCCCCCCCCCCACCCCCCCCCCCCCCCACCCCCCCCCCCCCCCACCCCCCCCCCCCCCCACCCCCCCCCCCCCCCACCCCCCCCCCCCCCCACCCCCCCCCCCCCCCACCCCCCCCCCCCCCCACCCCCCCCCCCCCCCACCCCCCCCCCCCCCCACCCCCCCCCCCCCCCACCCCCCCCCCCCCCCACCCCCCCCCCCCCCCACCCCCCCCCCCCCCCACCCCCCCCCCCCCCCACCCCCCCCCCCCCCCACCCCCCCCCCCCCCCACCCCCCCCCCCCCCCACCCCCCCCCCCCCCCACCCCCCCCCCCCCCCACCCCCCCCCCCCCCCACCCCCCCCCCCCCCCACCCCCCCCCCCCCCCACCCCCCCCCCCCCCCACCCCCCCCCCCCCCCACCCCCCCCCCCCCCCACCCCCCCCCCCCCCCACCCCCCCCCCCCCCCACCCCCCCCCCCCCCCACCCCCCCCCCCCCCCACCCCCCCCCCCCCCCACCCCCCCCCCCCCCCACCCCCCCCCCCCCCCACCCCCCCCCCCCCCCACCCCCCCCCCCCCCCACCCCCCCCCCCCCCCACCCCCCCCCCCCCCCACCCCCCCCCCCCCCCACCCCCCCCCCCCCCCACCCCCCCCCCCCCCCACCCCCCCCCCCCCCCACCCCCCCCCCCCCCCACCCCCCCCCCCCCCCACCCCCCCCCCCCCCCACCCCCCCCCCCCCCCACCCCCCCCCCCCCCCACCCCCCCCCCCCCCCACCCCCCCCCCCCCCCACCCCCCCCCCCCCCCACCCCCCCCCCCCCCCACCCCCCCCCCCCCCCACCCCCCCCCCCCCCCACCCCCCCCCCCCCCCACCCCCCCCCCCCCCCACCCCCCCCCCCCCCCACCCCCCCCCCCCCCCACCCCCCCCCCCCCCCACCCCCCCCCCCCCCCACCCCCCCCCCCCCCCACCCCCCCCCCCCCCCACCCCCCCCCCCCCCCACCCCCCCCCCCCCCCACCCCCCCCCCCCCCCACCCCCCCCCCCCCCCACCCCCCCCCCCCCCCACCCCCCCCCCCCCCCACCCCCCCCCCCCCCCACCCCCCCCCCCCCCCACCCCCCCCCCCCCCCACCCCCCCCCCCCCCCACCCCCCCCCCCCCCCACCCCCCCCCCCCCCCACCCCCCCCCCCCCCCACCCCCCCCCCCCCCCACCCCCCCCCCCCCCCACCCCCCCCCCCCCCCACCCCCCCCCCCCCCCACCCCCCCCCCCCCCCACCCCCCCCCCCCCCCACCCCCCCCCCCCCCCACCCCCCCCCCCCCCCACCCCCCCCCCCCCCCACCCCCCCCCCCCCCCACCCCCCCCCCCCCCCACCCCCCCCCCCCCCCACCCCCCCCCCCCCCCACCCCCCCCCCCCCCCACCCCCCCCCCCCCCCACCCCCCCCCCCCCCCACCCCCCCCCCCCCCCACCCCCCCCCCCCCCCACCCCCCCCCCCCCCCACCCCCCCCCCCCCCCACCCCCCCCCCCCCCCACCCCCCCCCCCCCCCACCCCCCCCCCCCCCCACCCCCCCCCCCCCCCACCCCCCCCCCCCCCCACCCCCCCCCCCCCCCACCCCCCCCCCCCCCCACCCCCCCCCCCCCCCACCCCCCCCCCCCCCCACCCCCCCCCCCCCCCACCCCCCCCCCCCCCCACCCCCCCCCCCCCCCACCCCCCCCCCCCCCCACCCCCCCCCCCCCCCACCCCCCCCCCCCCCCACCCCCCCCCCCCCCCACCCCCCCCCCCCCCCACCCCCCCCCCCCCCCACCCCCCCCCCCCCCCACCCCCCCCCCCCCCCACCCCCCCCCCCCCCCACCCCCCCCCCCCCCCACCCCCCCCCCCCCCCACCCCCCCCCCCCCCCACCCCCCCCCCCCCCCACCCCCCCCCCCCCCCACCCCCCCCCCCCCCCACCCCCCCCCCCCCCCACCCCCCCCCCCCCCCACCCCCCCCCCCCCCCACCCCCCCCCCCCCCCACCCCCCCCCCCCCCCACCCCCCCCCCCCCCCACCCCCCCCCCCCCCCACCCCCCCCCCCCCCCACCCCCCCCCCCCCCCACCCCCCCCCCCCCCCACCCCCCCCCCCCCCCACCCCCCCCCCCCCCCACCCCCCCCCCCCCCCACCCCCCCCCCCCCCCACCCCCCCCCCCCCCCACCCCCCCCCCCCCCCACCCCCCCCCCCCCCCACCCCCCCCCCCCCCCACCCCCCCCCCCCCCCACCCCCCCCCCCCCCCACCCCCCCCCCCCCCCACCCCCCCCCCCCCCCACCCCCCCCCCCCCCCACCCCCCCCCCCCCCCACCCCCCCCCCCCCCCACCCCCCCCCCCCCCCACCCCCCCCCCCCCCCACCCCCCCCCCCCCCCACCCCCCCCCCCCCCCACCCCCCCCCCCCCCCACCCCCCCCCCCCCCCACCCCCCCCCCCCCCCACCCCCCCCCCCCCCCACCCCCCCCCCCCCCCACCCCCCCCCCCCCCCACCCCCCCCCCCCCCCACCCCCCCCCCCCCCCACCCCCCCCCCCCCCCACCCCCCCCCCCCCCCACCCCCCCCCCCCCCCACCCCCCCCCCCCCCCACCCCCCCCCCCCCCCACCCCCCCCCCCCCCCACCCCCCCCCCCCCCCACCCCCCCCCCCCCCCACCCCCCCCCCCCCCCACCCCCCCCCCCCCCCACCCCCCCCCCCCCCCACCCCCCCCCCCCCCCACCCCCCCCCCCCCCCACCCCCCCCCCCCCCCACCCCCCCCCCCCCCCACCCCCCCCCCCCCCCACCCCCCCCCCCCCCCACCCCCCCCCCCCCCCACCCCCCCCCCCCCCCACCCCCCCCCCCCCCCACCCCCCCCCCCCCCCACCCCCCCCCCCCCCCACCCCCCCCCCCCCCCACCCCCCCCCCCCCCCACCCCCCCCCCCCCCCACCCCCCCCCCCCCCCACCCCCCCCCCCCCCCACCCCCCCCCCCCCCCACCCCCCCCCCCCCCCACCCCCCCCCCCCCCCACCCCCCCCCCCCCCCACCCCCCCCCCCCCCCACCCCCCCCCCCCCCCACCCCCCCCCCCCCCCACCCCCCCCCCCCCCCACCCCCCCCCCCCCCCACCCCCCCCCCCCCCCACCCCCCCCCCCCCCCACCCCCCCCCCCCCCCACCCCCCCCCCCCCCCACCCCCCCCCCCCCCCACCCCCCCCCCCCCCCACCCCCCCCCCCCCCCACCCCCCCCCCCCCCCACCCCCCCCCCCCCCCACCCCCCCCCCCCCCCACCCCCCCCCCCCCCCACCCCCCCCCCCCCCCACCCCCCCCCCCCCCCACCCCCCCCCCCCCCCACCCCCCCCCCCCCCCACCCCCCCCCCCCCCCACCCCCCCCCCCCCCCACCCCCCCCCCCCCCCACCCCCCCCCCCCCCCACCCCCCCCCCCCCCCACCCCCCCCCCCCCCCACCCCCCCCCCCCCCCACCCCCCCCCCCCCCCACCCCCCCCCCCCCCCACCCCCCCCCCCCCCCACCCCCCCCCCCCCCCACCCCCCCCCCCCCCCACCCCCCCCCCCCCCCACCCCCCCCCCCCCCCACCCCCCCCCCCCCCCACCCCCCCCCCCCCCCACCCCCCCCCCCCCCCACCCCCCCCCCCCCCCACCCCCCCCCCCCCCCACCCCCCCCCCCCCCCACCCCCCCCCCCCCCCACCCCCCCCCCCCCCCACCCCCCCCCCCCCCCACCCCCCCCCCCCCCCACCCCCCCCCCCCCCCACCCCCCCCCCCCCCCACCCCCCCCCCCCCCCACCCCCCCCCCCCCCCACCCCCCCCCCCCCCCACCCCCCCCCCCCCCCACCCCCCCCCCCCCCCACCCCCCCCCCCCCCCACCCCCCCCCCCCCCCACCCCCCCCCCCCCCCACCCCCCCCCCCCCCCACCCCCCCCCCCCCCCACCCCCCCCCCCCCCCACCCCCCCCCCCCCCCACCCCCCCCCCCCCCCACCCCCCCCCCCCCCCACCCCCCCCCCCCCCCACCCCCCCCCCCCCCCACCCCCCCCCCCCCCCACCCCCCCCCCCCCCCACCCCCCCCCCCCCCCACCCCCCCCCCCCCCCACCCCCCCCCCCCCCCACCCCCCCCCCCCCCCACCCCCCCCCCCCCCCACCCCCCCCCCCCCCCACCCCCCCCCCCCCCCACCCCCCCCCCCCCCCACCCCCCCCCCCCCCCACCCCCCCCCCCCCCCACCCCCCCCCCCCCCCACCCCCCCCCCCCCCCACCCCCCCCCCCCCCCACCCCCCCCCCCCCCCACCCCCCCCCCCCCCCACCCCCCCCCCCCCCCACCCCCCCCCCCCCCCACCCCCCCCCCCCCCCACCCCCCCCCCCCCCCACCCCCCCCCCCCCCCACCCCCCCCCCCCCCCACCCCCCCCCCCCCCCACCCCCCCCCCCCCCCACCCCCCCCCCCCCCCACCCCCCCCCCCCCCCACCCCCCCCCCCCCCCACCCCCCCCCCCCCCCACCCCCCCCCCCCCCCACCCCCCCCCCCCCCCACCCCCCCCCCCCCCCACCCCCCCCCCCCCCCACCCCCCCCCCCCCCCACCCCCCCCCCCCCCCACCCCCCCCCCCCCCCACCCCCCCCCCCCCCCACCCCCCCCCCCCCCCACCCCCCCCCCCCCCCACCCCCCCCCCCCCCCACCCCCCCCCCCCCCCACCCCCCCCCCCCCCCACCCCCCCCCCCCCCCACCCCCCCCCCCCCCCACCCCCCCCCCCCCCCACCCCCCCCCCCCCCCACCCCCCCCCCCCCCCACCCCCCCCCCCCCCCACCCCCCCCCCCCCCCACCCCCCCCCCCCCCCACCCCCCCCCCCCCCCACCCCCCCCCCCCCCCACCCCCCCCCCCCCCCACCCCCCCCCCCCCCCACCCCCCCCCCCCCCCACCCCCCCCCCCCCCCACCCCCCCCCCCCCCCACCCCCCCCCCCCCCCACCCCCCCCCCCCCCCACCCCCCCCCCCCCCCACCCCCCCCCCCCCCCACCCCCCCCCCCCCCCACCCCCCCCCCCCCCCACCCCCCCCCCCCCCCACCCCCCCCCCCCCCCACCCCCCCCCCCCCCCACCCCCCCCCCCCCCCACCCCCCCCCCCCCCCACCCCCCCCCCCCCCCACCCCCCCCCCCCCCCACCCCCCCCCCCCCCCACCCCCCCCCCCCCCCACCCCCCCCCCCCCCCACCCCCCCCCCCCCCCACCCCCCCCCCCCCCCACCCCCCCCCCCCCCCACCCCCCCCCCCCCCCACCCCCCCCCCCCCCCACCCCCCCCCCCCCCCACCCCCCCCCCCCCCCACCCCCCCCCCCCCCCACCCCCCCCCCCCCCCACCCCCCCCCCCCCCCACCCCCCCCCCCCCCCACCCCCCCCCCCCCCCACCCCCCCCCCCCCCCACCCCCCCCCCCCCCCACCCCCCCCCCCCCCCACCCCCCCCCCCCCCCACCCCCCCCCCCCCCCACCCCCCCCCCCCCCCACCCCCCCCCCCCCCCACCCCCCCCCCCCCCCACCCCCCCCCCCCCCCACCCCCCCCCCCCCCCACCCCCCCCCCCCCCCACCCCCCCCCCCCCCCACCCCCCCCCCCCCCCACCCCCCCCCCCCCCCACCCCCCCCCCCCCCCACCCCCCCCCCCCCCCACCCCCCCCCCCCCCCACCCCCCCCCCCCCCCACCCCCCCCCCCCCCCACCCCCCCCCCCCCCCACCCCCCCCCCCCCCCACCCCCCCCCCCCCCCACCCCCCCCCCCCCCCACCCCCCCCCCCCCCCACCCCCCCCCCCCCCCACCCCCCCCCCCCCCCACCCCCCCCCCCCCCCACCCCCCCCCCCCCCCACCCCCCCCCCCCCCCACCCCCCCCCCCCCCCACCCCCCCCCCCCCCCACCCCCCCCCCCCCCCACCCCCCCCCCCCCCCACCCCCCCCCCCCCCCACCCCCCCCCCCCCCCACCCCCCCCCCCCCCCACCCCCCCCCCCCCCCACCCCCCCCCCCCCCCACCCCCCCCCCCCCCCACCCCCCCCCCCCCCCACCCCCCCCCCCCCCCACCCCCCCCCCCCCCCACCCCCCCCCCCCCCCACCCCCCCCCCCCCCCACCCCCCCCCCCCCCCACCCCCCCCCCCCCCCACCCCCCCCCCCCCCCACCCCCCCCCCCCCCCACCCCCCCCCCCCCCCACCCCCCCCCCCCCCCACCCCCCCCCCCCCCCACCCCCCCCCCCCCCCACCCCCCCCCCCCCCCACCCCCCCCCCCCCCCACCCCCCCCCCCCCCCACCCCCCCCCCCCCCCACCCCCCCCCCCCCCCACCCCCCCCCCCCCCCACCCCCCCCCCCCCCCACCCCCCCCCCCCCCCACCCCCCCCCCCCCCCACCCCCCCCCCCCCCCACCCCCCCCCCCCCCCACCCCCCCCCCCCCCCACCCCCCCCCCCCCCCACCCCCCCCCCCCCCCACCCCCCCCCCCCCCCACCCCCCCCCCCCCCCACCCCCCCCCCCCCCCACCCCCCCCCCCCCCCACCCCCCCCCCCCCCCACCCCCCCCCCCCCCCACCCCCCCCCCCCCCCACCCCCCCCCCCCCCCACCCCCCCCCCCCCCCACCCCCCCCCCCCCCCACCCCCCCCCCCCCCCACCCCCCCCCCCCCCCACCCCCCCCCCCCCCCACCCCCCCCCCCCCCCACCCCCCCCCCCCCCCACCCCCCCCCCCCCCCACCCCCCCCCCCCCCCACCCCCCCCCCCCCCCACCCCCCCCCCCCCCCACCCCCCCCCCCCCCCACCCCCCCCCCCCCCCACCCCCCCCCCCCCCCACCCCCCCCCCCCCCCACCCCCCCCCCCCCCCACCCCCCCCCCCCCCCACCCCCCCCCCCCCCCACCCCCCCCCCCCCCCACCCCCCCCCCCCCCCACCCCCCCCCCCCCCCACCCCCCCCCCCCCCCACCCCCCCCCCCCCCCACCCCCCCCCCCCCCCACCCCCCCCCCCCCCCACCCCCCCCCCCCCCCACCCCCCCCCCCCCCCACCCCCCCCCCCCCCCACCCCCCCCCCCCCCCACCCCCCCCCCCCCCCACCCCCCCCCCCCCCCACCCCCCCCCCCCCCCACCCCCCCCCCCCCCCACCCCCCCCCCCCCCCACCCCCCCCCCCCCCCACCCCCCCCCCCCCCCACCCCCCCCCCCCCCCACCCCCCCCCCCCCCCACCCCCCCCCCCCCCCACCCCCCCCCCCCCCCACCCCCCCCCCCCCCCACCCCCCCCCCCCCCCACCCCCCCCCCCCCCCACCCCCCCCCCCCCCCACCCCCCCCCCCCCCCACCCCCCCCCCCCCCCACCCCCCCCCCCCCCCACCCCCCCCCCCCCCCACCCCCCCCCCCCCCCACCCCCCCCCCCCCCCACCCCCCCCCCCCCCCACCCCCCCCCCCCCCCACCCCCCCCCCCCCCCACCCCCCCCCCCCCCCACCCCCCCCCCCCCCCACCCCCCCCCCCCCCCACCCCCCCCCCCCCCCACCCCCCCCCCCCCCCACCCCCCCCCCCCCCCACCCCCCCCCCCCCCCACCCCCCCCCCCCCCCACCCCCCCCCCCCCCCACCCCCCCCCCCCCCCACCCCCCCCCCCCCCCACCCCCCCCCCCCCCCACCCCCCCCCCCCCCCACCCCCCCCCCCCCCCACCCCCCCCCCCCCCCACCCCCCCCCCCCCCCACCCCCCCCCCCCCCCACCCCCCCCCCCCCCCACCCCCCCCCCCCCCCACCCCCCCCCCCCCCCACCCCCCCCCCCCCCCACCCCCCCCCCCCCCCACCCCCCCCCCCCCCCACCCCCCCCCCCCCCCACCCCCCCCCCCCCCCACCCCCCCCCCCCCCCACCCCCCCCCCCCCCCACCCCCCCCCCCCCCCACCCCCCCCCCCCCCCACCCCCCCCCCCCCCCACCCCCCCCCCCCCCCACCCCCCCCCCCCCCCACCCCCCCCCCCCCCCACCCCCCCCCCCCCCCACCCCCCCCCCCCCCCACCCCCCCCCCCCCCCACCCCCCCCCCCCCCCACCCCCCCCCCCCCCCACCCCCCCCCCCCCCCACCCCCCCCCCCCCCCACCCCCCCCCCCCCCCACCCCCCCCCCCCCCCACCCCCCCCCCCCCCCACCCCCCCCCCCCCCCACCCCCCCCCCCCCCCACCCCCCCCCCCCCCCACCCCCCCCCCCCCCCACCCCCCCCCCCCCCCACCCCCCCCCCCCCCCACCCCCCCCCCCCCCCACCCCCCCCCCCCCCCACCCCCCCCCCCCCCCACCCCCCCCCCCCCCCACCCCCCCCCCCCCCCACCCCCCCCCCCCCCCACCCCCCCCCCCCCCCACCCCCCCCCCCCCCCACCCCCCCCCCCCCCCACCCCCCCCCCCCCCCACCCCCCCCCCCCCCCACCCCCCCCCCCCCCCACCCCCCCCCCCCCCCACCCCCCCCCCCCCCCACCCCCCCCCCCCCCCACCCCCCCCCCCCCCCACCCCCCCCCCCCCCCACCCCCCCCCCCCCCCACCCCCCCCCCCCCCCACCCCCCCCCCCCCCCACCCCCCCCCCCCCCCACCCCCCCCCCCCCCCACCCCCCCCCCCCCCCACCCCCCCCCCCCCCCACCCCCCCCCCCCCCCACCCCCCCCCCCCCCCACCCCCCCCCCCCCCCACCCCCCCCCCCCCCCACCCCCCCCCCCCCCCACCCCCCCCCCCCCCCACCCCCCCCCCCCCCCACCCCCCCCCCCCCCCACCCCCCCCCCCCCCCACCCCCCCCCCCCCCCACCCCCCCCCCCCCCCACCCCCCCCCCCCCCCACCCCCCCCCCCCCCCACCCCCCCCCCCCCCCACCCCCCCCCCCCCCCACCCCCCCCCCCCCCCACCCCCCCCCCCCCCCACCCCCCCCCCCCCCCACCCCCCCCCCCCCCCACCCCCCCCCCCCCCCACCCCCCCCCCCCCCCACCCCCCCCCCCCCCCACCCCCCCCCCCCCCCACCCCCCCCCCCCCCCACCCCCCCCCCCCCCCACCCCCCCCCCCCCCCACCCCCCCCCCCCCCCACCCCCCCCCCCCCCCACCCCCCCCCCCCCCCACCCCCCCCCCCCCCCACCCCCCCCCCCCCCCACCCCCCCCCCCCCCCACCCCCCCCCCCCCCCACCCCCCCCCCCCCCCACCCCCCCCCCCCCCCACCCCCCCCCCCCCCCACCCCCCCCCCCCCCCACCCCCCCCCCCCCCCACCCCCCCCCCCCCCCACCCCCCCCCCCCCCCACCCCCCCCCCCCCCCACCCCCCCCCCCCCCCACCCCCCCCCCCCCCCACCCCCCCCCCCCCCCACCCCCCCCCCCCCCCACCCCCCCCCCCCCCCACCCCCCCCCCCCCCCACCCCCCCCCCCCCCCACCCCCCCCCCCCCCCACCCCCCCCCCCCCCCACCCCCCCCCCCCCCCACCCCCCCCCCCCCCCACCCCCCCCCCCCCCCACCCCCCCCCCCCCCCACCCCCCCCCCCCCCCACCCCCCCCCCCCCCCACCCCCCCCCCCCCCCACCCCCCCCCCCCCCCACCCCCCCCCCCCCCCACCCCCCCCCCCCCCCACCCCCCCCCCCCCCCACCCCCCCCCCCCCCCACCCCCCCCCCCCCCCACCCCCCCCCCCCCCCACCCCCCCCCCCCCCCACCCCCCCCCCCCCCCACCCCCCCCCCCCCCCACCCCCCCCCCCCCCCACCCCCCCCCCCCCCCACCCCCCCCCCCCCCCACCCCCCCCCCCCCCCACCCCCCCCCCCCCCCACCCCCCCCCCCCCCCACCCCCCCCCCCCCCCACCCCCCCCCCCCCCCACCCCCCCCCCCCCCCACCCCCCCCCCCCCCCACCCCCCCCCCCCCCCACCCCCCCCCCCCCCCACCCCCCCCCCCCCCCACCCCCCCCCCCCCCCACCCCCCCCCCCCCCCACCCCCCCCCCCCCCCACCCCCCCCCCCCCCCACCCCCCCCCCCCCCCACCCCCCCCCCCCCCCACCCCCCCCCCCCCCCACCCCCCCCCCCCCCCACCCCCCCCCCCCCCCACCCCCCCCCCCCCCCACCCCCCCCCCCCCCCACCCCCCCCCCCCCCCACCCCCCCCCCCCCCCACCCCCCCCCCCCCCCACCCCCCCCCCCCCCCACCCCCCCCCCCCCCCACCCCCCCCCCCCCCCACCCCCCCCCCCCCCCACCCCCCCCCCCCCCCACCCCCCCCCCCCCCCACCCCCCCCCCCCCCCACCCCCCCCCCCCCCCACCCCCCCCCCCCCCCACCCCCCCCCCCCCCCACCCCCCCCCCCCCCCACCCCCCCCCCCCCCCACCCCCCCCCCCCCCCACCCCCCCCCCCCCCCACCCCCCCCCCCCCCCACCCCCCCCCCCCCCCACCCCCCCCCCCCCCCACCCCCCCCCCCCCCCACCCCCCCCCCCCCCCACCCCCCCCCCCCCCCACCCCCCCCCCCCCCCACCCCCCCCCCCCCCCACCCCCCCCCCCCCCCACCCCCCCCCCCCCCCACCCCCCCCCCCCCCCACCCCCCCCCCCCCCCACCCCCCCCCCCCCCCACCCCCCCCCCCCCCCACCCCCCCCCCCCCCCACCCCCCCCCCCCCCCACCCCCCCCCCCCCCCACCCCCCCCCCCCCCCACCCCCCCCCCCCCCCACCCCCCCCCCCCCCCACCCCCCCCCCCCCCCACCCCCCCCCCCCCCCACCCCCCCCCCCCCCCACCCCCCCCCCCCCCCACCCCCCCCCCCCCCCACCCCCCCCCCCCCCCACCCCCCCCCCCCCCCACCCCCCCCCCCCCCCACCCCCCCCCCCCCCCACCCCCCCCCCCCCCCACCCCCCCCCCCCCCCACCCCCCCCCCCCCCCACCCCCCCCCCCCCCCACCCCCCCCCCCCCCCACCCCCCCCCCCCCCCACCCCCCCCCCCCCCCACCCCCCCCCCCCCCCACCCCCCCCCCCCCCCACCCCCCCCCCCCCCCACCCCCCCCCCCCCCCACCCCCCCCCCCCCCCACCCCCCCCCCCCCCCACCCCCCCCCCCCCCCACCCCCCCCCCCCCCCACCCCCCCCCCCCCCCACCCCCCCCCCCCCCCACCCCCCCCCCCCCCCACCCCCCCCCCCCCCCACCCCCCCCCCCCCCCACCCCCCCCCCCCCCCACCCCCCCCCCCCCCCACCCCCCCCCCCCCCCACCCCCCCCCCCCCCCACCCCCCCCCCCCCCCACCCCCCCCCCCCCCCACCCCCCCCCCCCCCCACCCCCCCCCCCCCCCACCCCCCCCCCCCCCCACCCCCCCCCCCCCCCACCCCCCCCCCCCCCCACCCCCCCCCCCCCCCACCCCCCCCCCCCCCCACCCCCCCCCCCCCCCACCCCCCCCCCCCCCCACCCCCCCCCCCCCCCACCCCCCCCCCCCCCCACCCCCCCCCCCCCCCACCCCCCCCCCCCCCCACCCCCCCCCCCCCCCACCCCCCCCCCCCCCCACCCCCCCCCCCCCCCACCCCCCCCCCCCCCCACCCCCCCCCCCCCCCACCCCCCCCCCCCCCCACCCCCCCCCCCCCCCACCCCCCCCCCCCCCCACCCCCCCCCCCCCCCACCCCCCCCCCCCCCCACCCCCCCCCCCCCCCACCCCCCCCCCCCCCCACCCCCCCCCCCCCCCACCCCCCCCCCCCCCCACCCCCCCCCCCCCCCACCCCCCCCCCCCCCCACCCCCCCCCCCCCCCACCCCCCCCCCCCCCCACCCCCCCCCCCCCCCACCCCCCCCCCCCCCCACCCCCCCCCCCCCCCACCCCCCCCCCCCCCCACCCCCCCCCCCCCCCACCCCCCCCCCCCCCCACCCCCCCCCCCCCCCACCCCCCCCCCCCCCCACCCCCCCCCCCCCCCACCCCCCCCCCCCCCCACCCCCCCCCCCCCCCACCCCCCCCCCCCCCCACCCCCCCCCCCCCCCACCCCCCCCCCCCCCCACCCCCCCCCCCCCCCACCCCCCCCCCCCCCCACCCCCCCCCCCCCCCACCCCCCCCCCCCCCCACCCCCCCCCCCCCCCACCCCCCCCCCCCCCCACCCCCCCCCCCCCCCACCCCCCCCCCCCCCCACCCCCCCCCCCCCCCACCCCCCCCCCCCCCCACCCCCCCCCCCCCCCACCCCCCCCCCCCCCCACCCCCCCCCCCCCCCACCCCCCCCCCCCCCCACCCCCCCCCCCCCCCACCCCCCCCCCCCCCCACCCCCCCCCCCCCCCACCCCCCCCCCCCCCCACCCCCCCCCCCCCCCACCCCCCCCCCCCCCCACCCCCCCCCCCCCCCACCCCCCCCCCCCCCCACCCCCCCCCCCCCCCACCCCCCCCCCCCCCCACCCCCCCCCCCCCCCACCCCCCCCCCCCCCCACCCCCCCCCCCCCCCACCCCCCCCCCCCCCCACCCCCCCCCCCCCCCACCCCCCCCCCCCCCCACCCCCCCCCCCCCCCACCCCCCCCCCCCCCCACCCCCCCCCCCCCCCACCCCCCCCCCCCCCCACCCCCCCCCCCCCCCACCCCCCCCCCCCCCCACCCCCCCCCCCCCCCACCCCCCCCCCCCCCCACCCCCCCCCCCCCCCACCCCCCCCCCCCCCCACCCCCCCCCCCCCCCACCCCCCCCCCCCCCCACCCCCCCCCCCCCCCACCCCCCCCCCCCCCCACCCCCCCCCCCCCCCACCCCCCCCCCCCCCCACCCCCCCCCCCCCCCACCCCCCCCCCCCCCCACCCCCCCCCCCCCCCACCCCCCCCCCCCCCCACCCCCCCCCCCCCCCACCCCCCCCCCCCCCCACCCCCCCCCCCCCCCACCCCCCCCCCCCCCCACCCCCCCCCCCCCCCACCCCCCCCCCCCCCCACCCCCCCCCCCCCCCACCCCCCCCCCCCCCCACCCCCCCCCCCCCCCACCCCCCCCCCCCCCCACCCCCCCCCCCCCCCACCCCCCCCCCCCCCCACCCCCCCCCCCCCCCACCCCCCCCCCCCCCCACCCCCCCCCCCCCCCACCCCCCCCCCCCCCCACCCCCCCCCCCCCCCACCCCCCCCCCCCCCCACCCCCCCCCCCCCCCACCCCCCCCCCCCCCCACCCCCCCCCCCCCCCACCCCCCCCCCCCCCCACCCCCCCCCCCCCCCACCCCCCCCCCCCCCCACCCCCCCCCCCCCCCACCCCCCCCCCCCCCCACCCCCCCCCCCCCCCACCCCCCCCCCCCCCCACCCCCCCCCCCCCCCACCCCCCCCCCCCCCCACCCCCCCCCCCCCCCACCCCCCCCCCCCCCCACCCCCCCCCCCCCCCACCCCCCCCCCCCCCCACCCCCCCCCCCCCCCACCCCCCCCCCCCCCCACCCCCCCCCCCCCCCACCCCCCCCCCCCCCCACCCCCCCCCCCCCCCACCCCCCCCCCCCCCCACCCCCCCCCCCCCCCACCCCCCCCCCCCCCCACCCCCCCCCCCCCCCACCCCCCCCCCCCCCCACCCCCCCCCCCCCCCACCCCCCCCCCCCCCCACCCCCCCCCCCCCCCACCCCCCCCCCCCCCCACCCCCCCCCCCCCCCACCCCCCCCCCCCCCCACCCCCCCCCCCCCCCACCCCCCCCCCCCCCCACCCCCCCCCCCCCCCACCCCCCCCCCCCCCCACCCCCCCCCCCCCCCACCCCCCCCCCCCCCCACCCCCCCCCCCCCCCACCCCCCCCCCCCCCCACCCCCCCCCCCCCCCACCCCCCCCCCCCCCCACCCCCCCCCCCCCCCACCCCCCCCCCCCCCCACCCCCCCCCCCCCCCACCCCCCCCCCCCCCCACCCCCCCCCCCCCCCACCCCCCCCCCCCCCCACCCCCCCCCCCCCCCACCCCCCCCCCCCCCCACCCCCCCCCCCCCCCACCCCCCCCCCCCCCCACCCCCCCCCCCCCCCACCCCCCCCCCCCCCCACCCCCCCCCCCCCCCACCCCCCCCCCCCCCCACCCCCCCCCCCCCCCACCCCCCCCCCCCCCCACCCCCCCCCCCCCCCACCCCCCCCCCCCCCCACCCCCCCCCCCCCCCACCCCCCCCCCCCCCCACCCCCCCCCCCCCCCACCCCCCCCCCCCCCCACCCCCCCCCCCCCCCACCCCCCCCCCCCCCCACCCCCCCCCCCCCCCACCCCCCCCCCCCCCCACCCCCCCCCCCCCCCACCCCCCCCCCCCCCCACCCCCCCCCCCCCCCACCCCCCCCCCCCCCCACCCCCCCCCCCCCCCACCCCCCCCCCCCCCCACCCCCCCCCCCCCCCACCCCCCCCCCCCCCCACCCCCCCCCCCCCCCACCCCCCCCCCCCCCCACCCCCCCCCCCCCCCACCCCCCCCCCCCCCCACCCCCCCCCCCCCCCACCCCCCCCCCCCCCCACCCCCCCCCCCCCCCACCCCCCCCCCCCCCCACCCCCCCCCCCCCCCACCCCCCCCCCCCCCCACCCCCCCCCCCCCCCACCCCCCCCCCCCCCCACCCCCCCCCCCCCCCACCCCCCCCCCCCCCCACCCCCCCCCCCCCCCACCCCCCCCCCCCCCCACCCCCCCCCCCCCCCACCCCCCCCCCCCCCCACCCCCCCCCCCCCCCACCCCCCCCCCCCCCCACCCCCCCCCCCCCCCACCCCCCCCCCCCCCCACCCCCCCCCCCCCCCACCCCCCCCCCCCCCCACCCCCCCCCCCCCCCACACCCCCCCCCCCAACACACCCCACCCCCCCCCCGCCCCCCCCCCCCCCCACCCCCCCCGCCCCCCTCCCCCTCCCCACCCCACCCCCCCCCCCCCCCACCCCCCCCCCCCCCCACCCCCCCCTCGCCCCACCCCCCACCCCCCCCGCCCCCGCCCCCCCCCCCCCGCCCCCCCCCCCACCCTCCCCCCCCCCCCCCCCCCCCCCCCCCCCCCCCCCCTCCCCCCCCCCCCCACCACCACCCCCCCCCCTACCCCCCCACCCCCCCCCCCCCCCACCCCCCCCCCCCCCCGTGGCTTAATTTGTGCAGAGAGGAAGCCCTAGAAGAGTATGAACAGCACTATATCTTGTTTTCATGCCTTCTCTTCCTCTTTCTTCCTTTGCCTCTTAATGTTGTAATTCATTAAATGTGAGCAGAAGGCGATTTGTCCAGCGTGCCCATGCTTTTCTGGCTCTTAGCAGTCTTGCCTAACATGCTTTACAAATCAGGCTCTGACTGTTGTGTTGATGGCTTATTGTTCACTAACAGCAACACTTTTAAATTGGCGATATAATTAAATAATCAAGGGGTAACGAAACTTCATATTTTTGAAGCACAGGTCCTTGCTTAACACTTGTGCAGAATTTTTGAATCAAGTGGGTTTTCTTTGTGGTCTGCATTTATTTATTGACTGCTGATCTACTGGAAAAGATGATTCTCTGTTTGCATATTTCAGGGAGTGATAGCTTGTCTGTACACTGCTAATTGAAGGAGATAAAGGTAAAGGTGAGTTCCCTATGCAAGCACCAAATATTTATTGACCCAGGGGCAGAGGTGGGATCCAGCAGGTTCTCACAGGTTCCCGAGAGTAGGTTACTAATTATTTGTGTGTGCCGAGAGGGGGTTATTAATTGGTGATTTTGCCACATGATTTTTGCCTTAGTTACGCCCCTCCTCTCAGCAGTAGCGCACAGAACTTGAAGCAGTCCAGCAGGAGGTGCACCGGCGTGCGTGGCAGCCTGCGCCTGCGCGATTCGTTTCCCAACCAAGGACCGGCGCAGCACCTGCATCCTTGCCACAGCCCTGCCCAGGAATGCCCCGCCCCCGGAATGCCCGCCCCCGCCCCCGTTGTGCCCTGCCCATCCCCATTGGCGCTACACCACAGTTTGAATCCCACCACCATGGGAACCTGTTACTAAAATGTTTTGATCCCACCACTGCCCAGAGGGTGACCTTTATATAGGCAGACTATGTTTACAGGGTGGGTGCTCATTTTACCGACCTCAGAAGGATGGACGGTTGAGTCAACCTTGAGCCAATTACTTGAAACCGACTTCTGTAAGGATCGAACTCACGTTATGAGCAGAGCTTGGACTGCAGTACTGCAGCTTCCCACAAGGAGGCAAATGCGTGAATGGAGGTTGGGTCAATTGTTCTGTGTCTAGATGTCCGGCCTTCTGGCAAACTAGAAGGCAACCCTCCATTCCTCCTTTGGTTGCATGCTGCCCAGTGGTGGGATTCAGCCAGTTCGCACCACTTCGTCAGAACCGGTTGTTAAAATGGTGCTTGTAAACAACCAGTTGTTAAATTATTTGAATCCCACCACTGGTGCTGGCCATTTCTAGGAGGTTAAGAGCCCGTATATCTAATCTGGAGGAACCGGGTTTGATTCCCAGCTCTGCCACCTGAGCTGTGGAGGCTTATCTGGGGAATTCGGATTAGCCTGTGCGCTCCCACACACGCCAGCTGGGTGACCTTGGGCTAGTCACAGCTTTTCGGAGCTCTCTCAGCCCCACCTACCTCGCAGGGTGTTTGTTGTTCCCCCCCCCCCCCCCCCCCCCCCCCCCCCCCCCCCCCCCCCCCCACCCCCCCCCCCCCCCACCCCCCCCCCCCCCCACCCCCCCCCCCCCCCACCCCCCACCATGCTGGCAGGGGCTGATGGGAATTGTAGTCCATAACATCTGGAGTGCCAAAGGTTCGCCATCACTGCTCTAGTACAATCACACAACCCACAACCCACAACTCTTCTTCCAAGCGCCTTCAACCGGATGGCCCGATATTCCCCTTTCATTTCTGTTCTTTCCCAGATTGCACACGACTCGTCTGCTTTATTAATGGGCAATCCTACGGCAGTCTAGAATGATGCAGGACCATCTGCTGGAACTTCATCTGTTTACGAGGCTGTAGGATTCCTGGGGCAGCTGCGTTAAAGAAAGTTCACGCAAGCACATCCATCACTTGGATTCTGCACCGTCATTTGTTCCTGCTACAACATTTGTGAAGGAGCACAAACCTGGCCATCACAAACCTGGCCACACAAATAACAGTTTTAGAACCAGCTGGCACTCCCTCCAAAACAAGTCTTTTCAATATGTTGAGCGTCTCACATTTGGTTGCCAGTCAGCAGTGGCGTAGGAGGTTAAGAGCTCGTGTATCTAATCTGGAGGAACCGGGTTTGATTCCCAGCTCTGCCGCCTGAGCTGTGGAGGCTTATCTGGGGAATTCAGATTAGCCTGTGCACTCCCACACACGCCAGCTGGGTGACCTTGGGCTAGTCACAGCTTTTCGGAGCTCTCTCAGCCCCACCTACCTCGCAGGGTGTTTGTTGTGAGGGGGGAAGGGCAAGGAGATTGTAAGCCCCTTTGAGTCTCCTGCAGGAGAGAAAGGGGGGATATAAATCCAAACTCTTCTTGTCTTCTTCTTCTAAACTCATTTATTAGAAATGAAATCCTATTGACCCCAGTAAGTTTCACTTCTGAGTTATACTTTCTTGCTTGGACCCTGCATGTGATATGGAAATTAGCCTTTATGGTTCATTGTACTGGGGTCTTATTTAGAATATTGATGCTGTCCAACTGTGATAGGGAGATGCACTCAGATGTATCTGGTCTGAAAATATACCTGAAAAATACATTATTGGTATTTTTGAGGTGTATTCAAGATCTGGGTGCACATTAGAGAATCCCAGACAATACCAGTATCCTAATCCCAAATATTTGGGAATATCCAGAGCTACTGAAGAAGAGTTTGAAGACGAGTTTGGATTTATACCCCACCTTTCTCAACCTTATGGAGTCTTAAAGCTGCTTTGAAACTCTTTTCCTTCCTCTCTCCACAACCGACACATTGTGAGGTAGGTGGGACTGACTGTGTTCAGAAAGAACTGTGGCTAGCCCACGGTCAGCCAGCAGGCTTCATGTACTGGAGCTGGGAAACAAACCTGGTTTACCAGTTTAGAATCTACCACTCATGTGGAGGAATGGGGAATCAAACCCCAGTTCTCCAGAATACAGTCCATTACTCTTAAAGCCAACACCTTGCTGGCTCCCAAACTGGTGGTGGGGGTGGTTTGTTTTGCTTTTGTTTTGCTTTTTGCAGGTTTACCAGTCAATGGGAGTGGAGGGAGAGAGAGTTGATTCTGATGGAATCTCACTTTAGAGGGAGCTTTTCTCCTTGCTTCTGCTGGGATTTTTGTCTAACATTGGCTCTGCTGGGCTTGTGCGGCCACAATGGACTTGGGTTCTCCTTGGATTCTGTGATTTTACAGTGGTTCTGTTGGGCTGGCTTCCCGTTCTTTGTTTCAGTTGGTCTGGCTGAATTTTCTAGTTTGACATTGGGTGTGTTGGGCTTGCTGTATTGGTCTGGGGTTCTGCTGGGATTCACTGGTCTGAAATTGGCTCTGTTGGGTTTGTTGGTTCTGGCACATGCAGAATAATGCACTTTCAAACTGCTTTCAGTGCTCTTTGAACCTGTGCGGAATAGCAAAATCCACTTGCAAACAGTTGTGAAAGTGGTTTGAAAGCGCATTATTTTGCGTGTGCGGAAGGGGCCATTATTTCCTTTGGGAGGCTTTTGGCCAGTGGGTGCTTGCTCTTGTGTGCTTGGTTAACCTTTTCCCTGGAGAAAGTATGGAATCCCCAGGAAACCATGGAGAATGGACCCAGGAGCCAGGATGGGCTTCTTGGTCCAACTGATGTGAAACTTGGGTGTTATTTAGTGGACTGGAAGGTCCAGCTCCTCTGCAATTTTGGTGCCATTGGGTTGAAAAACTGCCTCTCCAACTTTTCAGAAAGATTTCTTTTTTTGCTTTTTAAAAAACAACTTCTGAGTCGCTTTGCTGGCACAGTCCTTCACTGCATTGATAGACCTTTAGACTCATAAAATAAAGCCAAACTTAATGAGTTGGACATTTCCTTGGAGGACCTGCTAATGTTAACAGAGCAGGAGGTCTATGGGGCTATCAAGAAGAGACTTTTTGACAGAGAGTTTCAACAGATGCTAGAGGAAGCTAATCAAACCTGTTCCCCGATCTCTCTGGGAATACCTGTGGATAGATTAATTGTAGCCCGGTACCTTTATCTCCTGGTTGAGGCCCGGTGGCGTAGAGCAATCACCTTAGCTAGGTGTAATGCCCTGCCTTCTTCCTTTAGCCTTGGATGCCACCTTGGAATTCCACATAAAGAAAGGAAATGCCCGTGTGCCATGGGTTCTGTGGAAACAGTATGTCATATGCTGTTGGATTGTCCTTTTTATGAGATAGGTAGGAAGAAGCACATAATCCCCTTCCTGCATGGAAGTGAAGGCATTACAGATAAACAGAAGGTTATATATCTTTTAAACAGCCACAACTACGAGCTGTTGGAAGCGGTGGCTAAATTTTTAAATGGTGTTATTTTAACTCGTCAGAAGTTGTAAAGGCTGTTATTATCTTGCAATGTTAATGTTAAACTATTTATATGCCATTAAAGGTATTCGAAATCGAAATCGAAGACTCATAAAATAAAAATAAAATAAGCCCTTCCTAACCATCTCAAATGGTAGAACTAGAGCAAAGGAAGTCTGGGTGGACCAAGAAAACATGAAGAGGAAGCAACACACCCACCTGTTTTGCAGAGGCGGGGGGGAAAGCTGCACTTCCCCCAATTTTGGAAACCACAAGGATTCTCTCATCCGGGGTAAGTTTGAAGTGGAGGAAATGTGGGCACAATCGAGAATCTGACTCAAGGGTGAAGTACTCTTCCTGTGGAGCAGACCACAGTGTACACATGACCTCTGTTAAAGAGACAGAACACTTTTCCTCCAAGATGGATGCAGCCCTAGCTATACATTTTGAAAAAGTCTTTCCAGAGGCTCTATTTCCTAGCCACATTTATCGGTTAAGGCCTAGGGAAGCTTTTCAAATGCCCATCCCTTCTACAACAGTCCAAAATGTCTTTACACACACAAAAAAGATGTTTTATGGTATTTTAATTCAATCAATTCCAACTAGTTACAGATGAAAAGAATACTATACAAATATTGTAGTGTTCAAAGAGCATTTGTGCAAATTCCAGGATTTCCCACGTGGAGCTAAATATTTTACTTTCATTCATAGATTGAAAAGACACTATTAATTTCATCTCCTTTCTAAATATTCTGAGCTAACATGCTGATCAAATACTCCCCAGTAAACTTATATAATGGCAGTATTCCATATCTATGAAAAGCTTTTTCCTACCAGACGCGTTATTGTAATAATAGATTGTATTTAGGGAATTTGGGAGAGAGCCTGCTACTTTCTACCTTAAAAAGTGGTAGTGATGGAACTTGCCCTCAAGTCACAGGTAACTTATGGTGTTCTCACTGGGTTTTCAAAGCAAAGGATGTTCGAAGATTGCTTGCCATTGCCTGCCTCCATGTTGGCTGAGAGAGTTCTGAGAGAACTGTGACTGGTCCACGGTCACTCAGCAGACTTCATAACCTTTTCTCAATACTGTTGCATTTTTTATAGCTTATAAAACTGTAGTTTTATAGTTTAGACAACTATGACAGCCCCAGACTCCTCTCCGACCTATTTGCACACCTAGCAATCGCCATTCTTCAGGCTAAAGAAGAAAGGAAGAAGCAGGTGACATCAAGTTGTGACTTATTCATGGTGACCCTCATCCAAGGGGCATGCCAGACCAGAGATGTGCAGAGGTGGCTTGCCATTCCTGTAGTAACCCACGTCTTCCTAGGTCAGTGGTGGCGAACCTTTGGCACTCCAGATGTTATGGACTACAATTCCCATCAGCCCCTGCCAGCATGGCCAATTGGTCGCCACATCTCAAAAAGGATATCAAAGAGATAGAAAAAGTGCAGAGAAGGGCAACGAGGATGATTGAAGGACTGGAGCACCTTCCTTATGAGGAGAGGCTGCAGCGTTTGGGACTCTTTAGTTTGGAGAGGAGACGTCTGAGGGGGGATATGATTGAAGTCTATAAAATTATGCATGGGGTAGAAAATGTTGATAGAGAGAAATTTTTCTCTCTTTCTCACAATACTAGAACCAGGGGGCATACATTGAAAATGCTGGGGGGAAGAATTAGGACTAATAAAAGGAAACACTTCTTCACACAACGTGTGATTGGTGTTTGGAATATGCTGCCACAGGAGGTGGTGATGACCACTAACCTGGATGGCTTTAAAAAGGGCTTGGACAGATTTATGGAGGAGAAGTTGATCTATGGCTACCAGTCTTGATCTGCCTTGATCTCAGATTGCAAATGCCTCAGCAGACCAGGTGCTCAAGAGCAGCAGCAGCAGAAGGCCATTGCTTTCACCTCCTGCATGTGAGCTCCCAAAGGCACCTGGTGGGCCACTGCGAGTAGCAGAGTGCTGGACTAGATGGACTCTGGTCTGATCCAGCAGGCCAGTTCTTATGTTCTTATGTTCTTATGAGTGCCAAAGGTTCGCCACCACGGTCCTAGGTTGTCTCGCATCCAAGTACTAACTGTGGCCGACACACTTAGCTTCAGGCTAAGCTGTGCTATTCATGGCAAAGGAAGATGCAATATCCTTCCAGCATTGCTCAGTAAGCCGGGAAGTGATCAACAACCCACACAGACACTCCACACACAATCCATTCATTTGATAAGTATTTTGTTTGCAACGATAGCATTTATCCAAGGGGCTGAAGCCATGCATCTATTCTGGAAGTGGAAAAGGGGAGCGGGATCTCCTTTGCTCAACCAAAAGGCTATGCTAGGTCATGTCATATGGGTTAAGTTATAGTAAGGGGAAGAATTAGGTTAGATCAGCCATTCTCAACCAGGGTTCCGTGGTACCCTGGGGTGCCGTGAGCATGTCCCAGGGGTACCGCAGCAACACTACCGCCCCCCCTCATTTTTGTGGCGTCTCCCACCGGTGCCAGCAAGGACATGGAACTGGCCCATGGGGCAGGGCCTGCCACAAGGTCAGCAGCCACCACCACCCCCAGTGCTACCCTTCACCCTGGGAGGGGAAGGTGGGGTGTGTGGCAAGCAGGGGCAATGGGAGGGGAAGGTGGAGGGTGGCGGCAGGGGTACCGTGAGTTATGAAGAGTGAGGTCAAAGGTACCCTGACCTCGAAAAGGTTGGGAAACACTGGGTTAGATGGTAGGGCCACCAACCTGGAGATCTCCCAGAATTGGAGATCCCCCATTATATGTTATAGCCTACAGTTCCCATCATCCCCTGCCAGCATCATGCTGGCAGGGGATGATGGGAATTGTAGTCCATCACCTCTGGAGGGCCACAAGTTTGACACCTATGATATATACCATACCATACCCCAATCAACAATCTTGGGTTGTGACGTTTCCCCACAGTAATGAACGCTTAATTAATTCTCAGCAGTCTGAATGCGTATACTTGTGACCTGGACAACCCAGTCTAATTCAATCAGAGGAGGAGGAGGAGGAGGAGGAGGAGGAGGAGGAGGAGGAGGAGGAGGCGGCAATTCAATCCAAGGAGAAGGAGGAGGAGGAGGTTTTGATATATATCCCACTTTTCACAACTATAAGGAGTCTCAAAGCAGCTTACAAACACCTTCCTTTCCTCTCCCCACAACAGGCGCCTTGTGAGGTAGGTGGGACTGAGAGAATTCTGAGAGAACTGTGACTGACCTGAGGTCACCCAGCAGGCTTCATGTGTAGGAGTGGGGAAACAAACCTGGCCCACCGCTCTTAAGTCCTGAGTTCTTGCAGAGACGGGCAAGAGTAAACCACCTCTGTTCACCCTTGCCTTGAAACCCCTACAGGACTTTCCTCAGTCAGCTGGACCTTGACAGCACGTTCTACCACCAAACATCCATTGGCAAAACAATGCAGTGACTCCTTTATGCAACAGTCCAATTATGTGGGAAGACGGGGCCACATAAGATGTTCCCTAAGCAACTACACCCAAAACTGCAGCTAAATGACTCCTGTAACATTAACGTGTGGCCTATTTATGCACATAACCATGGGCTGGGGAGCTTCCACGATATGCCAGAGAACCTATGATTCAGAGTGAAGGGTGAAGGGGCACCACCTGCCCCGCCCCTTCTTGAAAATCATGATTATAGGGCAAGCATTCCAACCAAAGGTGGGATCCAGCAGGTTCTCACAGGTTTCCGAGAGTAGGTTACTAATTATTTGTGTGTGCCGAGAGGGGGTTACTAATTGGTGATTTGGCCACGTGATTTTTGCCTTAGTTACGCCCCTCCTCTCAGCAGTAGCGCGCAGAACTTGAAGCAGTCTAGCAGGAGGTGCACCGGCATGCGTGGCAGCCTGCGCCTGCGTGCATTCGTTTCCTGCCCAAGGACCGACGCAGCGGCTGCGTCCTTGCCACAGCCACGCCCAGGAATGCCTGGCCACGCCCCCGGCGTGCCCCACCCAGCCCCATTGGCGCTATGCCACAGTTTGAATCCCACCACCATGGGAACCTGTTACTAAAATGTTTGGATCCCACCACTGATTCCAACCTAGTGCACCAGGACTTACCTTTAAACCTGAATCTCAAGTTCAGTTAATTACCCGAGGAGTTTGGCATTTTTACTGGCAATGTTTGTCACAAGCCATCGAGCAAAGGGTACCATTTTATGATGTGGCAGCGGATACAACATTTCCCAGCAGTACTTTCATTCCCTTTGTTCAAACTGACTTTGTAGCACCAGAACGTTCCAAACTGGTTGCTATTATAGGGAGGGGGATTGGTGGGCGCAGAGTGCATTAACAGTGGCCTCTTAAAGCGTTCCCAGAGTGGACAAACTCAAATTACAAATACTTTTTTAAAAACCCATACCTTCTGTCTGTCAGCCTGTGGTCTGGCCCAGCCCTGAAAACATCTTTCCTGCTGATATAGTATCAGCAGTATCCCTGGCCCAATTTGGATATGCAATAAATCATAGAAATAGATTGGCTACCTTGAAATTTCAGTTCTTTCCAGAGTTGCAAGTGTGTCCCGAACGGCAGGCTTCATCCGAGCACAGAAACAGATTTCAGTTTGCAGATCCAGGTAAGATCCCACATATGGGAAAGAATGATGCACAAGGTTGTAGCCCCCCCCCCCCCGAGTTAATCCAGAGGGGCCTTTTCAAACATGTACTAAGCCAAGGGCAGTGGTGGGATCCAAAAATTTTAATAACAGGTTCCCATGGTGGTGGGATTCAAACAGTGGTGAAACTGTTGGATCCCACCTCTGGCCAAGGGTGTCCAACTCTGGAGCTTCAGATGTTCATGGACTTCTAGAGCTTCAGATGTTCATGGACTTCTAGAGCTTCAGATGTTCATGGAGCTTCAGATGTTCATGGACTTCTAGAGAAGTGGTGAAAACTGGTTGGATCCCACCTCTGGCCAAGGGTGTCCAACTCTGGAGCTTCAGATGTTCATGGACTACAATTCCCATCAGCCCCTGCAGGGCTGATGGGAATTGTAGTCCATGAACATCTGAAGCGCCAGAGTTGGACAGCCCTGTGTTAAGCATTCCATGGTTTTGCCTGGAATTCAGTGTTGAAAAAATCTGTGGGAATTCTATGGAGGGGAGGGTGGCATGGTATAGTCCAAGCTTGTCAGACATCACAGGCAACTTCTGATTCTCACATGCCTTGAGAATCCCTTGTCATTTGCCGGCTGCTACCTGAACAGCACTTTAAACACAAATGTTCAACACACACACACACACACTCAGAGAGAGAGAGGTTCCAACCATGAAATTTGCAGTGCAAAACTGAAAGCCCTTTGTCATCTGAGAAGCCAAATAATGAAACCAGGGAGGTGCACTTGGGTGAATTCTGCACAGCACAAATATAACATCTTCAGGAAGTTTATAAATAGATTTTTTGGGGGAAGAGCTTTGCACAGGTCTCTTCCCCAAAACGAGTTCAGCCTGTTTTATAATCCCTCTCAACCCTGGTTTTCCAAAAATCACTACACTAGGCTCATTCCGCACATGCAGAATAAGGCAATTTCAAACTGCTTTCAGTGCTCTTTGAAGCTGTGCGGAATAGCAAAATCCACTTTCAAACAGTTGTGAAAGTGGTTTGAAAACGCATTATTTTGAGTGTGCGGAAGGGGCCCTAGTGATCTTTTTGCAAAATCCCAGGTTGAAAATGCTCCAGCATGAACACAACAGGCAGGAGACGCTTCCTTCTTCCCACCCACCAGCTGATTCCCCCCCTCCCTTCCACCCTTTTACTTTTGGGACTGCCACCTTCCACCCTGTCCAGAAGATTCTGCCTGCCTGCCATTGTACAAGTCCCCCAAGCACGTTTGCTCCTCATGGCTGCGAGCATAACCGCCATTCCACTCATAGATCTACAGCATCGCCTAGCACAGGGGTCTGCAACCTGCGGCTCCAGAGCCGCATGCGGCTCTTTCAGCATTATACTGCGGCTCCACATGGCCTGGAGGTTGGAGGGTAGTGTGGGCATGTCCCTCCAGCCCTCCAGAGCAGCGCTGGAAGGAAAGGTGAGTTGAGGGGCCGAACCAGAGGCGGCTTCGTGCATGAGGGTACTGAGTTTCGCATCCCCTCCACTCACCTCTCCTTCCAGCGCTGCTCTGGAGGGCTGTAGAGACATGTGTCCCTCCTGAGTAGCCGCCATCCCCCCTCTGCCTCAAGGAGCAGGCGACTGCCTGCTCCGTCGGGCAGAGGGGGTTTCCCTGCCCAGCGCCTCCGCCTCTCAGCACTGGAAGAAAAGGTGAGTGGAGGGGCCGAACCAGAGGTGGCTACGTACACCTTTGTGGCTGTGGAAAATGGGTCCAAATGGCTCTTTGGGTGGTAAAGGTTGCTGACCCCTGGCCTAGCAATTACAAGACAGTCCCTTTTTCTCTTTTAAAAAATTGTTTGTATTGAACACACAAAGGCAACAACAACACAACAACACAAGCCTTTATTGGCATACAAAACAGGACAAAAATTTAAAACAAAACAAGGTTAAGAAATGCAGTTAAAATTACTAATTTCCTGTATAAAATTTGCAACAGTTTCACAAAAGAGCACATCAGAGCTGTTCAGGAGATTGGGTATCTTATAACACTCATGCCACTGAGAACATTGCAAGAAAATGGAATTCATGTCTTTCATGCGTATCTTATTGTACTTAGGGCATAGAAACAAAGAATGGTCAAGTGTTTCAATCGTAGTCATATCACATGAACAAACTCTTTTAGAACGTTCCATATTCTTGAATCTTCCCTCCAGCAGAGCTGATGGCAGCACATTACATCTTGCAGTAGCCAAGGCTCTCCTCTGGGTGGGATTAATCAGCAGACGAAGATATGCTGCCATAATTCCACGCTCACATGGGATTAATAATGTAGTCGGAGAACAGGTTGTCTTGGCTGCAAGAGTCAAATTATGAAAATCAAGATCCAAGAGCCTATTCTTAACTAGTCTGAAGGCTTCCACCTTAACACACAAAGGCCCTTTCCGTGCGGGCCAATTAATACAGGTTGAGGGCTGGATGAAACCTGGGTCGGGGGGGGGGGACTTCAGACAGATCCCACTCCTAAAATGAGTCTGCTCCAGGTTCCCCCCCCCCCACACGTGGGATTTTCAAGAATCACACTATCTGCAATGCTTTTGTTTTAACACGCCTTGCAGGTGCGGCCCAGCAAACAGCCGTGGCTGTGAGGCGCATTATGTGGCTGGGTGTTTTGTTTGTTTTTGCTTACCTCCTGGCCCCCATCTGCGGAGCCATGCAGGCACTTCTGACATCAGCAAGGCTCCGGGGGAGCAGGGGTGCCTGCCAGAGGCGGAGCTGCAATGGGGACATCTGGGGCGGCTCGCCCTGGGTGCCGCCATTGCAGTCACATATTGGGGGTAGAGTGTGGTGGGGGTGTTTTGGGGGTGGACAGGGCAGTGACATAGGAGGTTAAGAGCTCGTGTATCTAATCTGGAGGAACCGGGTTTGATTCCCAGCTCTGCCGCTTGAGTTGTGGAGGCTTATCTGGGGAATTCAGATTAGCCTGTACACTCCCACACACGCCAGCTGGGTGACCTTGGGCTAGTCACAGCTTCTCGGAGCTCTCTCAGCCCCACCTACCTCACAGGGTGCTTGTTGTGAGGAGGGAAGGGCAAGGAAATTGTAAGCCCCTTTGAGTCTTCTACAGGAGAGAAAGGGGGGATATAAATCCAAACTCTTCTTCTTCTTCTTCTTAATGTCCCAGGTGCAGTTTTCCCTCCCTTCGTCACTGGTGCCTGCCTGAGGAGCTACGCATAAGTGGGAGGTAAGTTTTAAGAAACAAGACGCGCCTCCATGCGAAAGCGTGCACCCTGGCCGATACGTTGGCTGCACTGCCTCCAGCAGTGGATTCGCCCCCTTTTTGGATGGAGCTGTTAGTTTTCTATCTATTGCCAGCCCTAACCAGAGTTTTTAAAGCGTGACTTTTTATGCGGGTTCATCACTGTTGCTTTATTTATATCGTGTTTATTGTTTTTATCATCATTCCCTTGATGTTGGAACCTGCCTTGGGTTCTGTGAGGGAGAAAGGCAGCTTATAAATGTTTTAAAACACACACACACATACACACACACACTCAAATCAATAAGCTTGCCTCGTGTGGCAGTAGTGGCTCATGTTGCATGTGACGGCTGACAAGTCAAATGATGCATGGGAATCGTGTGTATATGTATATATGTATATATATGTGTGTGTGTATATATATGTATATATGTGTGTGTATATGTGTGTGTGTGTGTGTGTGTGTGTGTTTGTGTGTGTGTGTATATGTATGTATATATATATATATGTATGTATGTATGTATATGTGTATATATATATGTATAGACTGTAAGATGGTAAAGGTTAGAATGTTTCTCTTTTGAGTTTAGAGATATGTAAATCTAGCTGGAAGTCCTTCCTTCATGTTTCCTTCCTTCCTTCCTTCCTTCCTTCCTTCCTTCCTTCCTTCCTTCCTTCCTTCCTTCCTTCCTTCCTTCCTTCCTTCCTTCCTTCCTTCCTTCCTTCCTTCCTTCCTTCCTTCCTTTTCTCTTGGGATCTCTTGCTTAATTGCTTATAAATGATTGCATTATGAATTGTATGATAATGAACTACCAATAAACTTTAAATTAAAAAAAATGATGCATGGGAATCGTTCCTTTTCCTGGGGCCTTCATCCTTGCCTTGGTGGTATCTGAGGTACATGTGGGCACCCTGGGGAAAAAATTGTGGCCAGGACAACATTCTGTTTCTCTGATTATAGAAGAACCCAGGGTTGTCCTGCTCCTCTGCCTACTGAAGAGAAGTTTCGTAAACAGCCAAAGTTCCTGCCTTGAACACTGAGACAATGAATTACACAGGTCTCTTCAGAGAAGATGCAAAATGGTGCCCCATTTTGCACCTTCTCTGAAGAGCCTGGTTTAATTCATTGTCTCAGTATTCAAGGCAGGAACTTTGGCTGTTTCTTGTCTCCTAGAATGCCTGGTATGGCCCATCAAGTCAACCAGGAAAGGCCAAAACAGACTAAAGAAAACAACAAATGTTATTAAGACAAATTGCATCTCTCCAGAATGGTGGTGTCAGTGACTTTATTGACCTTGAATGCTGTTCATTGGCCAGTCTCCAGAACCACCCACCAGCTCCACTATTGCATGGCTTTACTTTATTTCTGACTTTACTCTCCTCAGTATGTTCTCACTGGGAGGCCTTTTAATTGGACACGGAGCCCAATTAATGGGTAGCAGCACTGCTTGCCAGTCCAAAACAGATGGCCGCGCATGATGCACGCCCTGCTCAAAATGTAGGCACTGCAGAACGGATGTTCAGTGGTGCATGACTGGAAATGCTCACATCAAGTAACTGAGACGCACTAGATCTCCTCTCCCTACATCACCAGTCCACCAAAACAGTCTTGGTTTTGTCAACCATGTGACCCCACAGAGCCAATCCTGTGCCTCTGCTGCTTGCTATGAAGATCCTAGACCAGGGGTCTGCAACCTGTGTCTCTCCAGATGTTCGTGGACTACAATTCCCATCAGCCCCTGCCAGCATGGCCAATTGGACTACAATTGGACTACAAGGACTATTGTACAAGGACAATTGGACTACAAGGACTACATGGCCAATTGGACCACAAGGACTACAATTCCCATCAGCCCCTGCCAGCAGACATTGCCAACCAGCCACACCTGACATTCTGAGTGCCTGAAGAGCTTTAGGATGAAGTCGGATCCACACCATCTATCTATATACCGTGTTTCCCCGAATATAAGACAGTGTCTTATATTAATTTTTGCTCCCAAAGATGTGCTATGTCTTATTTTCAGGGGATGTCTTATTTTTCCTGTGTTCTGTTTGTCGGGCATGCTTTCAAACAAAAACTTTGCTATGTCTTACTTTCAGGGGATGCCTTATATTTCGCACTTCAGCAAAACCTCTACTATGTCTTATTTTTCGGGGATGTCTTATATTAGGGGAAACAGGGTATATAAAAAGCTAACAGTGTTTTTGTTAATGGTAGTATAACTCAGTAACTGCTGGGCCAATTCCTCTGAAAATTCCCAGCCACTATAGTCAGCCAGGCAAGAGTGTTTTTAAATGTTCACATTCCTGAAATATCACACCTGGACCAGGTAAACCGCCTTTTTCCTGGCACTCCATGATGAAGGACATGCAGCTGCCTGTGTGTAACTGTCACCCTTAGAATGTTCATGCAGCTTAGAATGTTTGCTCAGATGGCCAGATATGAGCAGTGGAAACAGTACATAGGCAGTAACTCGAGTGGAAGTGAAACACATACACATACATACACACGAGGGAGAGGGAAGGGAGGGAGAGGGAGGGAGGGGTGGCATGCAAGGGAAGAGAGTGAGGGGTGACATGCAAGGGACGGGTGGGAGGGGCCAGGCACCCTCGATTCCCTGAATACTGAGGTTACAGTTCAGAAAACCAGGCATCCATTACTCAGGAGTAAGCTCGGTACAGCAACCGTGACATACTTTGAATGGCTGTGTCGCGCCCCTCAGAGGGTTTCCTCAGAAGCGACACCCATTGCCACCAACCAAACTTACTCCCAGGTAAAGGATCATGACCAGCCAGCCTAGATGTGTGGGAGGGGTGCCTTTCCATTCCCCCCCCCCCAAGGAATGCGGGCACACACATCAATGATATCGCACAGTATCAGGCTGCGCGTTTCCATGAGCACGTACTGCTGGCCTCTGCAATTGATTTGCTGCTACTGTTCCTTTCCCATTTCACCACAATAAGCCACAGCAAAGCATGGCCGGGCCCCGCTAGTAAATTAATATAGTAGTTGGAAGGTCAAACTAGGATCCTGCAGGGAGGCAAGGGTGTGCAACTCAGGCAGGTGCCACTGAGGTGCCTGTCTGAGCCGCCCCTGCCCACAAGCACTGCCCTCGAGCCCTGCCCCAAGCATAGGAGGGGCACGTGGTGGTGGGCACTGGGCCAGGGGCTGCGCCCGGAACAGGGGTTGTCCCCAGGCGCCATTTCCCCCTGATATGCCTTGGTGTGATGCCACATAAAATCTGCCATTTCCTCCAGGAGAGCTAATCTCTGTAGATCAGCTGTAGTCCTGGAATAACTCCAGACCTTGCCTTGGCTCATCTCTTTATCAAACTTGTACATGAGACATCTCTTTCAGACTTCTAGCTCCATCACTTTTCTGAACCCTTCAGCACGGCCCTTTATTCCTTCGTATCAAATGAAACAGAGGCTAAGGAACGTAACTGCCCTTGCGACCACTGCCATGAACATTGATCTCCAGATGACCAAGATCACCTCCCCTGGAGCAAATGGCTGGTGTGGAGGGTGGATTCTGTGGCATTGTGCCCTTGTTATGCCCCCACAGAGGCTTTTGTTATTTCCCCATCAAGCTTTAGTTTCTCCATAGTTAGTCTGGTGTTTGTTCATTGTTAAGTCTTCTATGGGAGGGTATTTTAGTTAGCCTCTGCCCCTTTAAGACATTTCCCAATAGGCAGTTCCTTTCTTTACCCAGCATCCCCTGTTTTAGTTTTAGTCAGTCAGTCTGAGAGAGGCGTTAAGGGTAGTTGGAAACCGGAATATTCGTGATGTCCATATGATTATATGGTGGTCCAAAGAGTACAAGTCAAGTTTAGCAGCAGTTAGAATATGATAAAGGCCCTTTCCCCACTCACCTTTTGTTGCGCGCTAACCTTGCCAATTAGCGCGGGGTCCAGCGGCACTCCCCACTACAGGGGAGGCAACAATGCAGTCGCCCCGATTCTGCCTCTCTCGCACCCCCTCAGCGCGCGTCATTTCGGCTCCTCTTTTGAATAGAGCCTTTTGGATAACCCCGTGCAGAGTGCGGGGCAGTGGGGAAGGCTGGGTGGTTACCCCGTTTCCTTTTTCCCACTACCTGATGACGTGGACCCTCCCGTCCAATCAGGGCATGGCGGGGCGTTCGCGATGCGGCGGGAATTTTTAAAAAATTTTCAACTGGATGAATCCTCGACTATTGGTGGACACAAGATGTTGACAAGATGATCCTGAATGGATCATAGGGAGTCCTGCCTGGCTGCTGCGTGGCTGCCAGCGGTCATTTAGGAAGGGGCGGAAGCTGCGGTGGGAAACATGACCCCGCGCTGTAAAGGTCCCGCAGCAGACGAAACCGGTAAGTCTCCACATTATTTTTAGAGTGGAGAAACGCCCATAGACTGAAAGAGCTGAAAGGAAGCAAGACACAGTGGACTTTCCTAAAGCAACCAAGAGAAGACACAGTCTACAGCTTCAAACCTGCTCACGACAAGCAAGTACTCTAACTTAGACTGACCCCAGGGAGGAGTTGGGGTCTTGTTTCTCTCCAGTAATAAACCTATTATAAGAACTGTTGAACCTGGCTTGTGTCTCCCCCATTCTGTCCTAGCCAAGTACAGGACACCTCTAACAGACTCACTTGGGGGGCAGAACAACCCTGCTGAGGCCCCTCCCCAAACCAGGTCCTTCCCAGGGTCCAAACCTCCAGGCATTTCCAAACCAACCCGACCATTTTACGCTTGCCTCGTGCACGTCTTCTGTCTCTGGTCATTAGTGGTCTTATCGTGATGAGCAGCTGCTGATAGTCCTATTTACTTAGGCTGTCTGTGATTATTGGCTGCTCCTCAATCACTCCCAATCATGCCCCGATGTCTCTCCTTCCAACCTCTGCTTCAAAATTTGACTTCATAGCTTGATCCCAGAGCGTCTTTCCCCAAATGGCAGCGATCAAAGGAAAAGACATTTATGGCTATCGTATTTAGAAGTTGCTTCAGTATGTTCCTGATAGAATTGGAAATGTACTGTCAGTGGGTGAGGAAAGCTATCGTGTGAAAAATGCGCCAAGCTTTTACAAAGTTGTGCAGCACATAATGCTAGCCTGATAACAACAGTTTAATAGCACATGCATTCTCCTTAAGATCATATTAACTTGAGTGTTTGGTTTGTGCCACAAAAGGGGATATCGCTTATGAAACAAAAGTAGGATAGACAGTGCAATATTCCATTTTGATGCGTCGTGTGGTGACTTCCACAACTTCAGGCTAATGCTTGGCTCATTTCTGTGGTCACGTTTCCATATTTGTTAGTGAAGAACAAGTTACTATAAGGTATTTACCAGAACTGTGACCAGAACATCACGATAAGGTTTCAAAGGGCTGGATGTAAATTACATTCTTGTAAACACCAGATTCTGTCTCAAGCTTGAGAGGATTTAAGATTATTATTATTTTGCTTCTGTGGAAAACTCAAGACCCTTGTGAGGCAAATGTGCAGAAAATTAATTGAACAAGATTCAGATCAGAGACAGCTTCTCATTGGTTATCACAGGAAAAAGAACCTTCAGTAGCATCATATTTGATTCCTCCCTCACACTTTAGCAGAACTGAGGCTTTATAAACCCTTGTCACTGCAAATCCAGTTTATTACCAAGCCTTGATCTGTAAAGCTTCTTTCTTTATACAGATTTCTGCCTATTAAAAATTGGTATGCCATCTAAATTTATTCAAATTCTGACAGAGGTTGTTTGATTCATGCACAGGAAATGAATCAATTGGGTCCATCTTACTGGCTGACTGGAATCAAAGGCCAACCCACCCGTTTCTTGAGGCAAAACTCTGTTGGTGTACAGTCCACAGAGGGCACCAGTCATGGTTCCCAGACCTTCTATTATGCATATGTTTCTTGCATTCACACATTACAATTTTAGGTATCGATTTTAAAACATTGAAAGTACACTTTAATAATGTACAGGAAAAAGTAGTTCTTACAACTACCACCGTACATGTATAAATAACCTCAATCGTGTGTTTTTTTGCACATGAACCAGAAAAATAACAAAGTCTGTCTGCAGTCTTACATATCCCACAGCTAGAAGGAGGAGGAGGAGGAGGAGGAGGAGGAGGAGGAGGAGAAGGAGAAGGAGAAGGAGAAGGAGAAGGAGAAGGAGAAGGAGAAGGAGAAGGAGAAGGAGAAGGAGAAGGAGAAGGAGAAGGAGGAGGACGAGGAGGACGAGGAGGATGAGGAGGACAAGGAGGAGGAAAAGGAGGAAAAGGAGAAGGAGAAGGAGAAGGAGAAGGAGAAGGAGAAGGAGGACAACAAGGAGGAGGAGGAGGATGAGGAGGACGAGGACAGGGAGGAAAAGGAGAAGGAGGAGGAGGAGGAGAAGAAGAAGAAGAAGAAGAAATGGCACCTCTACCACATCTTTCTCTCCTGTAAGGAGACTCAAAGTGGCTGACAAACTCCCTCCCCTTCCTCCCCCTGCAACAGATCCCCGGGGATGAGAAACTTCAGATGGAACTGTGTCTGGCCCAAGGTCACCCAGCAGGCTTCATGTGGAGGAAGAGGAAACAAATCCAGTTCACCAGGTCACAGTCTACCGCTCATGTGGAGGAGAGGGGAATCAAATCTGATTCTCCTTGTGCAAATTGAACCTGCAATTCTGTATTTTTGCACCGTTATGCTTTCTTATGCCAAGTTCTTCAGCTGTGCATGCGTATTTCTTCACCAGAAGATGTGTGCATGCACATGAAAGCTTAGCACAAGAATAACACTTTGTTGGTTTCGTAGGTACCACTGGATTCAAAACTTTTTTTCCCTGCATACAAGATAAGTACAATATATGGATCAATTATAAACATTGTGTATATATAAATGCCACATACATTGCATATAAAGACCATACAACATGCCTGCATAATAGAAATGAGACTTCATTTCCAACAGAAAAAGTCAGAGAAGAAACAAAACATTTGTTCATCCCTATTCCTAGATCCTAGGAGCCATGCAGCGTAGTGGTAAAGTGCTTGCACTGCCACTCACATGGTCAGAAGTTCGAGCCCCCTGTGGGTCAGATATCCTGGCAGCTGGCTCATGGTCAACTCAGCCATCCATCCATTTCTTGGTCAGTAAATGAGTACCTAGCTCATAGCTGGGGGGTAAAGAATAGCCGGGGAAAGCAATGGCAAACCACCCCACAAAAACGGCTTGCCTATAAAGTCACTACTTGCAGTGGTACCCCAGGGTCGAGCATGACTGAAGGGGAAACTTTACCTTTTATTCCTGGATCCAGCCAAAAGCATGTTGACTGTCAAGAACTTCCATCCCTTTGGAGTGCTCCAGGCTTTTCCCCTCAGTTGAAAAAATGCAGTACACCCTGCCTCCATGTATCTATCCCCGTGATGGCGAACCTTTGGCACTCCAGATGTTATGGACTACAATTCCCATCATCCCCCACCAGCACAGCCAATTGGCAAGCTGGCAGGGGCTGATGGGAATTGTAGTCCATAACATCTGGAGTGCCAAAGGTTCGCCACCACTGATCTATCCAATCTCTGGCATTTTAGTCACTTGCAGTCTAAAGAGGTATTTTCTTTTTGTCCACTTTGAATCTACTGCCCTTCATTGGATGCCCTCAAGTTCAAATATCTTGAAGGAGGCAGAAAAAGTTCTCTTTGTCAACTCCCTCCACCCTGCGCATAATAAGCCTCCATCATATCCGCCCCCCTCAGTTGTCTCTTTTCTAAACTGAAAGGAGGCTGCACGTGGTGCCACGCTACACTAGACATGCCCATGCTGATTAATGGTTATTGGTTATATGAAAATGGACCAGTCTCAATGTCAACATGAAGTCAGAATTTCTATCATTGCCTAAACTGTACTTTGAATCTGTGACGGCAATGAATTCTTTTGAGTGTTAGGCACTTACCTTGACTAAGCAATGAATGTTGTATTTTTTTCCAGAAAAAATGAATCTATTTTCTTTATTTGGATGATGGACTCTCTTTGTGGGAGTTTACATTTTCCCAGGGCGTTTCCCCACTCTAAAAATAACGTGGAGACTTACCGGTTTCGTCTGCTGCGGGACCTTTTCAGCGCAGGGTCATGTTCCCCACCGGAGCTTCCGCCCCTTCCTAAATGAGCGCTGACAGCCATGCAGCAGCCAGGAAGGACTCTCCACAATCCGTTCAGGGGGTGTCCTGATTGGCTGCTGCGTTCGCGATTTTCCCGCCGCCTGAAGACGTGGACCCTCCTGTCCAATCAGGGCATGGCGGGGCGTTCGCGATGCGGCAGGATTTTTTTTAACTGGACAAATTTTTTCAATTGGACGAATCCACAACTATTTGTGGACATATCTTGTCGACATCTTGTGTCCACAAATAGTCAAGGATTCGTCCAGTTGAAAATTTAAAAAAATCCCACCGCATCGCGAACGCCCCACCATGTCCTGATTGGACGGGAGGGTCCACGTCATCAGGCGGCGGGAAAATGGAAACCTGGGGTAACCACCCGAGCTTCCCCACTGCCGCGCGCTCCGTGCAGGGTAATTCAAAAGGTGCTGTTCCAAACCACGCCAGAAATGACCTGCGCTGAGGGGGCGCGAGAGCAGCAGAGTCGGGGCGGCTGCGTTGTTGCCGCCCCTGTCGTGGGGAGTGCCGCTAGACCCCGCGTCATTCAGCATGAGTAGCGCACAACAATCGGTAAGTGGGGAAAGGGCCCCAGTCAGAGTGAATTCTCTACCCCATTTCAGTCTTACTGGAAAACTGATGGATCGAGCTTGCAAGAGCTCTTGTTTCAGGAGAGCTCCACCTCCTTCACTTGCTCCACCCCCTTCCAGCATTCTTGTCATGGAATGACTCTCATCATGCCTCTGAGTTCATTAAAGTCTGTCTTCCTTATGCCTAACAGAACTCCCTTGGTTCCCAGCAGCAAAAGGAATTCTGGGATGAATTCACAGATAACAGGTAGACAAGATAATGTAAAGGTGTAGCCAGTGTGGTACAGTGGTTAAGAGCAGGGTGGCTGTGATATGGTGAACCAGGTTTAATTCCCCACTCCCCACATGAAGCCTGCTGGGTGACCATGGACTCGTCACAGTTCTCTCAGAACTCTCTCAGTCCCACCTGCCTCACAAGGTGTCTGTTGGGGGGAGAGGAAGGGAAGGCAGTTGTAAGCCACTTTGAGACTCCTTACAGTTGAGAAAAGAGAGGTATAAATTCAAATTATTATTATTCTCTTATTATTCTTTAACCTTTCACAGAGGTCAACACATTTTATTCTGCCATTTAAAAGAGCTGTGGATTATATATTTATACTATATATGTTGATTAAATAAATATATATATACATACATACATTATATATATATATTTATAAAGTGTGTGCGTGCGTGCGTGTGTGCGTAAAACAAAATGATGTCCCCTACGTTGGGGGCATCATTTGGTTTTCTTTCCCCCTTTAAAAATGCACATCATTTTTGCATTCTGCTCCACTCCTGCCATACACACAAACATGCACGCACAACAAAAATGTGTCTAGTTACAAGTCTGCTCATAGTACTATTACCCCCACACACAAACACAGAGAGAGAGAGAGAGAGAGAGAGAGAGAGATTCGTACACGCACTGACATTTATTCACTCAAATATGCACGCACAACAAAAATGTGTCTAGTTACAAGTCTGCTCGTAGTACTATTACCCCCACACAAAAACACACACACACATACACAGATTCGTACACGCACTGACATTTATTCACTCTCCTCTACAAGTGGATTAAATTTCAAGTGTGCGTTCTTTCCCCCCTTTCCGCAATTTAAGTGTTTTCCACATTCCTGCCGTTGAAAGCTCTCATGTTGAGAGGTCCCAACAGGAAGTGAATGCAATGAGGTTCTGCTCTAATGAGAGATCCTTTAATCTAACCTTAATCCCACTCAATTAAAGCACCATTAACAACAGAAAAATCATTACGTGCTGAAGAACGGGAAAATGAGCAGAAACAACAGGCGGCGGCCTCTTCATGCCCAGCATTTCTCTCTCTGCTCTCTGCTAGGAAAAAAATCTGATTACAAAAATGCTTTAAATGGGCCAGTATCAATCCCTGGCTCTGCCAGTTCACAGGAGAAAAATACTTATTTGATTTTAAAAGTGCTGGTTCCAAATTCATTATCTTAAAAAAAAAGAATATAAAAGTCAGAGGAACAACGGGAGGGATCCTCTTACCTCGTCCAATATAAGCTTATGGAAGAGTTGAATCCACTGGGTACGAGCTGGATCCCACCCTATCATGAAGGCCCATATGTAAATGCATCAAAAGGGATCACCTTAAAATAGATTTCAGCTTGATTTTATCAATTTGAGAATTAGAGCTTCACAAGTGGGAACCTGCAAGGACCTGAGGAGTGCATTTTCCTCTCCCCCCACTATTTCCTTGTTCTCTTCCTTGAAAGCCCCCCATATCCTTTCCCAATTTCCTGCTCCATCTCCTTCACTTCTGCCAGCCAACCCACCCTTATCTCCTTCCAGTTTTCTATCTGTCCTCTGCCCAGGAAAACTATAATCCAGTTATCTGGTGCTAGCTGACAGGGGGCGTTTTCCCACTTAACTTCTGCCCCGCACTACTGTAGCCAAGTAGCGCGGGGTCCCCTGGCACTCCCCACTACAGGGGCGGCGACAACGCAGCCTGGACAAGCAGCAGCAGTCAAGCAATTTCTCAGCGCAGGCGCGTCATTCCTGGCGCTCTTCAAAACGGTGCCTTTTGATGACCTCACGCAGAGCGCGGGGTCGTGGGGAAGCCCAGGTGCGTGCCAGAAATGACGCGCGCAGAGAGTAGCGCATGGCCTGGGGGTTCATAGTAAGTGGGGAAACTCTCAGGGTTAGCCCAGCCGCACAAGTGCTACTTCTCTCTCATGCTTCAGTCTACAGGGATCACACAGTTGCACCTCTATGAAATCACCCTGCTCTAGAGGACAAAGGCAAGGTTCTCTACCAACTGAGGAGCCCCTTCTAAGTTTCATCCATATTTTTTTCCCTACTTTCTCCTCTCCTCTTAATTGATGCTGTTTTGTGCATTTTCTTTCTTTCTTTCTTTCTTTCTTTCTTTCTTTCTTTCTTTCTTTCTTTCTTTCTTTCTTTCTTTCTTTCTTTCTTTCTTTCTTTCTTTCTTTCTTTCTTTCTTGACTTTTTAAAAAATCATCAAACTAGCAAAGCTACACAGTATCACTAGAAAACATGCACAGAAAAAAAAAATAAAAAAAATTATGCTGGCCAGGAAACGACATTTGGAGAAGGGGAGTGCAGACAAATTTCTGGGGAAATGATGGCACTGAAAACAGCTTCAATTTTGGGCACTGAAAACAGCTTCAGTTTGGGGTAAGTGCAGTATGCAGAAAAAGCTAGTTTTTTTACCTCCCTTCTTCTCTGTGGGGAATTTCTCAGAGGTGATGTTTTTAAAGGCAACAGTTCCAAAATTGCTGGGGAGCTTCTGGTGGCTGTTCTTTAAATAACTCCCAAATTTCAAGTCAACTGGATTCAGGGATCCAGTTTTATGGGCCCCATAACAAGGTGCCCTTGCCATCTTTCATTGTTTCCTATGGAGGAGATGGGAGCTGTGAAAAATATCAAACCTGAGAGTTTCCCCCAGAGGCATATGGCCTATAGGGACACGGGGTCACCCATGTCCCTGGGAACATGCCTTTTGGTCATGTGGGAGAGCTGGGTGCCCCCCCCCATGACCAAATGGTGTGCTCCACAACAACATGCCACCAAGCCCTGCCCCCAGCCTCCATGAAGCCACGCCTCTGAGCACGGGGGCATGGGGGGGCAGGGGGTGGGTGGAGGTGCCTGGAGAAGGAGTTGTCTCTGGGTGCCATTTCTCCCCAATACGCCTCTGTTCTCCTCCTACAGGAAGACTATTGCAAGCTACTGCTAAACCTAACCAATGTAAAACCCAAGAATCTAAAACTATGTAAAACATGAGAACTTGAAACACAAGAATCTCAACCTATGTAAAACTTGAGAATCTCAATGTAAAACACAAGACTCCACTCAGATTTTGGAATACATATTTTACAACAGTCAGAATTCGACTGTGATCATCAGTTGAATCAACTGGTTGAATGAATTGGTTTCGTTAACTGCCAAAAAAATAGTACCAGGAACAACCAGAGCTTATTATCAGGGTTCAGTACTTTTCATGAAGAAGATATCAAGTTCAATGCCCGGCAGTTCGGCAGCCCCATACAAAGGGCTGGGCACCCAGATGCTACACCACAGCTGTAATACCCTGTCATTCTAAAGGTGGCTCTCTGGAGCATAAGGAGGCCAAAAACACAAAAAAGGCTCCCCACTTCCAGAAGACCTCTATTGGACTTAATGGACTTCCACCATCAAAAAGGTGGTGTAAGTCCAAAGCCCCAGCTGCCGGTGTAACAGGGGCAATGGCTGGGTGGAAGCAAACTAGCATTGGCTTTTTTCCCAATCACTCACTGTCAAATCCACTGCTCTACTAAGGCAAGTGCCCTGGGAAGGGCAATTCCACTGGTGCAACCCTACGCCACTCCCAGCAGTGAATCCTCCACCCCCCCCCCTTGGATGGGGATGCCAGCTGAAAGCAGCACTGGCTTCGACCAACAATGGCTTCGACCTAGGTTAGTACCCTTCTCAGGGAACTGGGTTGAACCTATTTTACTTGTGTGCGGAATCGCCCCCAGACTCACTCTCCAGTTCAACTACTTGTTGGTTTTTTTCACTGTCTCTCTCACTAACATTCCATCAGCTCCCATTAGCTCAGTGGTTCTCAACCTGGGGGTCCTAACGACCCTTTCACAGGGGTCGCCTAAGACTCTCTGCATCAGTTTTCTCCATCTGCTAAATGGATAAACATTAGGGTTGGGGGTCACCACCACATGAGGAACTGTATTAAGGGGTCATGGCATTAGGAAGGTTGAGAACCACTGCATTAGCTGCTCTTAGGGAGAGGCAGACCCTAACCTGTCCATCGCACAAGGATGCTTTAAGGCAGGGGTGTCCAACTCTGGTGCTTCAGATGTTCATGGACTACAATTCTCATCTGCCCCTGCATGAAGTCCATGAACATCTGAAGCACCAGAACTGGACCCCTTTGCTTTAAGGGAAGCAGAAGCAGTTGGGAATTAGTGGACTAAACTTGTATGTTGTTCAGGCGGATTCAGAGACCTAAAAGGGGTCTTCTTAGATATATGTGAAATCTCAACACTTGTTTCAAAATAATTGCAAAATTTAAACGAATTGCAAGGTACGGAAATGAGGGTTTAAAGTCTATCCAATTTAACGTGGTGCTTTTCCGTTTTGCATTCCATCAATGGCTCTACTCACTTTACCGGGACAACATCCACGTAAGTCAGAACGGAGCTCAATCTTGGCTTTCCATCCATGGCACAAACAAAGGATCATTCGAACATCAGCTAATTTAAGCACTTAATTAAATTAACATAAGGTTTGGGAAATAATTCTGAGCTGTAGCCACTGAAGCAATATTCCATGTATCTTGTCGTGTCTGGATTTTAATACGTGGCTCTATTGTTTAATTTGGGGGCAGCATAATTTTTAATATGATTAATCACATGGTGCGGAGGAGAAGCGCTTATTCTTTCCTAGTTGCCGAACGCAGTAAAAAAAAATTAAAATAAATCCTAAAGGACCTTGAGGCTTTGCTTTTATTTTCCTTATCAAAGCACTTTGATAGCGTTGGGTTCAATCCGGCCAAAGCTAAGCACAGCAGTTTCAACAGAGAATTCGGTTGAACACACAGCGTTCGTTCTCTCCTTGCGAAATCAATGGGTCTTAGCAATGTACATTGGCCTTGATATTCCCCATTCTGCTTAATAAAAAAGCAGGTCTGTGGACACAGTTTAGCCCGCTGCATGACATGGCATTTGGTGAACAGAATGGTCCAATAAGAGAATGTTGTCTCGGGATGTTCCTTCCCATGCAAATCACAGTAGGATGCCAACCACCTCCTGTTTCTCTGATGCACTGAAATACTTTAAAAGGCAATTGCTGTGTATTAGAACAGAGGCCTAGGAATACTTCCTTGGACGTAAGTCTCCAGGGAGCACGTCGGGTTGCAGCTGAAGAAAGGAGGTTGTCTCTCCAGAAGTGCACGCCTTTGTTTTGACGCATTTCTACCCTGCGTTCACGCTTTTCAGGTGGCTTCCATTAAATCATGAAAATCATTTAAAACAAAGGTTTAATAGGATAAAATTATAATGCAACAATGAAACCAAGTGTAATTGAGAGTAAAGAACAAAAAAGTGGCAAATATTATAGTATATGGCAGTGGCGTAGCAACAAGGGGAGGGTGTGTGCGACGCACTGGGTGCGCACCCCTACTGGGGCATGGTGAGGATGTGGAGGGGGCGTGGAGGGAGTGTTCTGGGGCAGGGTGGGGCGGGGGCGGGGGCGGGTGGGCAGGCAGGCGGGGGCATGGCAGGAGCACAGGGCGCACATGTGCCCCAGGCACAGTTCCTCCTTCCGCCCCTGATATATGGTACCTCAGAGATCTACTCTTTTGTTTCTGGCTCTTTGCTTTCCTGCTTTTGCTTGCCAGGGATTTAACATCTTGACCAGCTGATAGTGTGGATCCAAGGGCCCAAAGGTAGCTTATTTCTCTCTTTTTTGCCATCACGTCATAGCAGACTTATGGTGACCCCATACAGCTTTCAAGGAAAGAGGCTTCCAAAGTAGTTTGCCATTGCCTGCCTCCCTGTTACTCCCAGAAGGAAAGTTCACCAAGCCTGGATGCTATTACTAGGAGGACCTCCTGGAGCCACCTTGAAAGTCTGGTGCCTCTGACTTCAAATATGTGCAGCTTGCTTACACACTCAGAAATTCCCCATTGGCTACAATGGAGCCAAGGTACTGCAGAACAAAGAATCTTGGCAAATTGTTTGGGGTGCCTGTCAGGGATGCATTTTTAAAGCATTTTTAAAGCTAATTTCATTTTTAAAGCTAGTGACACCAAAAATATCACCTGGTAACTATTCTTATGATACATCCCAAGTTTGGTGAAGTTAGATTCAGGGGGGCCAAAGTTAAGGACCATCAAAGGAGTAGCCTCCATCTCCTGTTAGCTCCCATTGGAAACAATGGGGGATGGGGCACCCCTTTTTGGGGTTCATAACTTTGTCCCTCCTGAACCAAACTTTACCAAACCCGGGTGGTATCATCAGGACAGTCTCCGGGTGATACCCTGAAATTCTGGTGCCACTAACTTAAAAAATGCACCCCCTGCAGGCCGGAACGTTAAAAAAACACCAAAAAATACCCCCCAAGACCAGAATACCTTGCATTCGGATGCATTCGGACAATTTTTGTCCGAATACGCCCGAATTCACCCAGATTCGGGCTGAATCTGGTATTTGTTTCATCTGAATCTCCAACCCTATTAAATACTTTGTGGAGTTAAAAGATTTTACTCAGTGTCCCAAAGGTTAGAAGAGACTAACCAGGAACTTCTCTAGAAAGGAAGCCCATCACTGACAAACTACTTGCCTGGGCTTTATTCTTCAAGACAGACAAAGTGAAATCCCTGAAATTTCAGGAGGCTCATGTGGCAAAAAACGCTTCTCTGAGATAACGATCATTTTAATTGCATAAAATAAAATAAACCACATGTCATTTTCCAAAACTGATGATTCCTCAGCAGTGTTAGAAGTAGAGATCTAGAAATACTCTCCACCCTTCAAGACATCCTGGGTCACTCAGAGTCATGGAATTTATGGGGTGACCTTGTTTTAGGGTTGACAGCCTCCTTGTGGGACCTGGGGATCCATTGGAATTGCAACTTGTCTTCAGAATACAGAGATCTCTCCCCCTGGAGAAAATTGATGTTTTGGAGGGTGGAGTCCCTGACATCAAACCACACTGAGGTGCCCGTCCTCCCTAGGCTCCACCCCCAAATCTCCAATTTCCCAAACAGGATCTGACCCAGGGGGAACCTGGTAACCCTGCATTAGATCTATCAGTGCTTCACAACTGAGCCGACTTCATGGAGGTGTGTGCAAGAAGAAGAAAAGAGTTTGGATGTATACCCCACCTTTCTCTCCTGTAAAGAGACTCACAGGGGCTTACAAACCCCTTTCCCTTCCTCTCCCCACTACAGACGCCTTCTCACCCAGCAGGAGTGTAGGAGTGGGGAAACAAATCTGGTTCACTGGGTGAGAGTCCGCCGCTCATGTGGAAGCAAGAGGAATCAAACGCAGTTCTTCAGATTGGAGTCCACCTGCTCTTTATCACTACACCGCGCTGACTTCAAAGGCTGCAGGAGACCACCAAAAATGGTCCCACCTTTCAGCTCCGAAGTGTCTCTCGTGGCTCTTGGTAATTTAAGAGAAATGCCAAAAGGCTATTTAGCTATTCAACTTAATGCCCAGCCCTAATGAAACCTCTGATGCATGAGGATCTTGCATTGAAGGAAAGTTCCTTGCACAGGAGATTTTGTTCTGCAATAGCAGCGCCATTATAGCTGAGTGGGGCGGGTTGTCCGGCCGTTGTCTGTGGAATGCTGGTCTTGCCCAGAAGGGGGAGGGATTAGGCCGTTCAATGATGGCTGGTCTATCTTCAGACCTGTTGAAACGGAAACCGTTGGCTGACTCCAGCCTGAAATCCAAAGCACCAAGTGACACAAGTGGAGTGTTGTAATTTCTCATCTCTGTTAGCAGCATATACAAACAGCAACTAACCCACCAGGAAACACGTTTGTGGGTCAAACCTCAATTGCCGTTTTAATGGCCCCGGCGACACGGCTAGTCCCTTGAATAAGCATGTCTGTATCGATTTTCCTAAATCACATGCATCTTAATATATTGTTTCTCAGTCTGACACTGTGCATCGTGCTGTGTCATATCAAGTTGATTTTTGGCTATATATATATGGGGGGGGGGGTTTCCTAGGCGTTTTTCCCCCCTTCTTTTTTTCGGTAACAAAACGGAAGACAATTGATTCAGTAAATCAAAGCAAAATGAGCGATTAAGTACCTGATTTAATGCTGCGTCTTTATTCAGTTCAGATGGTCCTTGCTGTGTTGCATAATGCGATTCCGGGCAAGGAGATGTGATTTGCATGCAGCAGCCAAGCACATTATAAAAATAATCTTAAATTATCAAGAGCTGCAAGAGACACCGGGGAGCTGGAGTTATGGAATCATATTCATATATCAAAGGGAAACCTCCAGAGGGGGCGGGGTCCCCTGATTTCTCATTTAAGGGAATATACTTTGTTGCCGTAGCAATTATTCCCTAAAACCTTCATTGTCAGGCATCCCACCAGAGCAGCTGTTGAAAAACACTCTGCTGCAAGAGAACTGTTAGAGAAATTAACTGATTAATGTGTAGGTTCCTCTGAGCTCAAAGTACTTACCCGTGGTGGAAGCTGCCCACTGTGTCTCTGCATGATTTACTGATCTGCCTTTGCCTCTTTCAATCATTTTCCCTCCAGGGGAGGATAACTCTGTTGCACCTCTGTGTTGGGTAGACACAGATCATTCAGTCGATCAAGACTCAGCTGAATTACCTGCCCCTCCAGATGAGGATGCCTGTTGTGTGTCTGCATGAGTCACTGCTCTGAGCTTGTCTCCATCTATACCCTTTTTAACAAAAAGTACGAAGTAGAATGGTAAGTTCATCCACCACGTGATAGTCCGTCTTTGTTTTAGAATGCTTTGCTTGGGTCCAAGTGCCCAGCTAGCAGAAGTAGGCAAGCACTAGGACCCAAGCAGAGCATTCTGAAATAAAGATGGTCCAGCAAGTGGCAGAGGAACTTACAATTCTACTTTGTTCTGGGGTGCTGTGTGGATTCCGGGCTGTATGGCCGTGTTCTAGCAGCATTCTCTCCTGACGTTTTGCCTGCATCTGTGGCTGGCATCTTCAGAGGATCTGATGGTAGGAATGGAAAGCAAGTGGAGTATATATACTGTGAGGTCGAAAGGTGAGGCCATCTGAATAGAGTAGCCTGGCATCTGAGTCACAGTCCATGAAAATGAACAGAATTTGGCTGCCAGTATTGAAAAACTCTAGAATCAAGACAGTGACTGATCAGCTCCACACAAACACAGGAAAACTATAGACCAGGGGTCCCCAAACTACGGCCCGGGGGCCAAATGTGGCCCCCTGAAGGCATTTATCCGGCCCGCCAGGCATGGCAGCGATGGCTCCATTCATGTGCAGTGGGGGCTCGAGGGAGAGGAGGAACTGGCCCCAACGGCCGTTAATTGCAGTTACATGATGGCACCCCCAAATCTCCATGCATTTTCTGACCCAGAGTTGGAAACCTTACATGTGGCAACGCCTGCTCCGCCCTTCCCTCTTGGCTACTCCATGTGTTGCTCTCTAGGCTTTCTGTTCCTACCACTCCCATTGGCATCAGCCAGGCTGGCTTACATGGCACGCTGGCTGCTAGGGAGGAAAGAACCCAGGAAGATACCTGATCCTGGGTTAGATGGAATGCTTCATTGGGAAAGTTCTGCTTTTTTTTTTTACAGGGGAAGGTATTCCACAGCCTCCCCAACAATATTTGGAGCCCACCCTGTACTTGACATACTTTGGTCACTGTTCTAAAAATAGACCATGACAGAAAGGCTGAAAGGTGAAATCAAACATTTTACAATCATTTGTGCATAGGAACTTGTTCATAGTTTTTTTTAGTCCGGCCCTCCAACAGTCTGAGGGACAGTGAACTGGCCCCCTGTTTAAAAAGTTTGGGGACCCCTGCTATAGACTATAGCACTCAAAGGAAACAAAGACCAGGATACTTCTATTCAGATCCATTCACCTATTGACCTTGCTATCTTCACTGTTACTCCCATGCTACAGACTTCTCTGTGACTCACATGCCAGGCTACTCTATTCAGATGGCCTCACCTTTTGACCTCACAGTATATATACTCCACTTGCTTTCCATTCCTACCATCAGATCCTCTGAAGATGCCAGCCACAGATGTAGGCAAAACGTCAGGAGAGAATGCTGCTAGAACACGGCCATACAACCCGGAAACCACACAGCACCCCAGTGATTTCGGCCGTGAAAGCCTTCGACAACTACTTAGTTCTTTTCACTGAAAAGGGTATAATCAGCAGGCATGCCAGAAACAGTAGGTTATGCAGAAACATACAGGAAGTTCATCATTGAAGGTGGTAACTCTTAGCCTTTAAGTGCAATCTCGTGAGATTCAGAAGACCCACAGTCACACCTTCTGATATTTGTTTGTTTGTTTCAGAGCCAGCGTGATGCAGTGGTTAAGAACAGGTAGACTCTAATCTGGAGAATTCTGCCTCCATGTGAGCAAAGGACCCTTTATCTGGTGAACTGGATTTGTTTCCCCACTCCTCCACATGAAGCCTGCTGCCTTGAGTTACTTGGCTAGTCACAGTTCTCTCAGAGCTCTCTCAGCCCCACCTACCTTCCAAGGTGTCTGTGATGGGGAGAGAAAGGGAAAGGAGTTTGTAAACTGTGTTGACATACCTTACAATTGAGAAAAGGATTGGTATAAATCCAAACTCTTTTTGACTGGTTACTTATTCCCCGCCCTCTTTACTCCGCAATGCTGAGCCAAAGAAGCAACCCTTCCTCCATTTTATCTTCACAATAAGCTTGGAAATGTGATGATTACTCTGGGAAGTGACTGGCCAAAAGGCTTGCATGGCAGAGTGGAGATTTGAGCCTGAATCTCCCACGTGCTAGCCTGACACTCTAAACTCTAAATCACTCTGGGCCTTTCCCCACTTTTCCCTTTTACCAACCGCCACTGCTGGTACAAGCCACTCATTGCTGCCATTTCTGACGCGCTACCTGAAAGCCTCCTAACCTAATCCCCGCGACTCTGCGCAGGGTCAGTCAAAGCAGCCAAGCCCAGCGCCAGGAATGACGCGTGCTGAGGGGGCACGACAGCGGCAGCGTCGGGGCGGCTGCATTGTCACCGCCCCTGTAGTGGGGAGTGCCCCGGGACCCCGCTCTACTTGGCCCGAGTAGTGCGGAGTAGAAGGTAAATGGGGAAAGGCCCTCTGACTCTGTTACACTGAAATTGGTACTGAATCTGGTTGGTACTGAAATTGAACTGAATCATGATATTGTAATGAAACAAAGGTTCAGTCCTCCCCAGTCCTCCTTTCCCAATGCTTTCCTGGTACCTTTTGGTGTGAGGAACAATTTAGGAAAATTGGGGGGTGGGGAGCATACCTTTCCCTCCTGTCTACCACTACTGTCTCCTTCATCCAATTTGGGGGAGTCTGCAGTTCCTTCTAAATAAAATGAAAGGCATCCGGACATCTTTGTGATGGATCTCCAACGTCTTCTCTTGCTGCGCCTTTGCAAATGCTCAATATTTCTATTGAGGCAGAGAGCAAACCTGAGCAGATCTACCCCAGATCCTACTCAAATCTACTCAGTGAGGCTTGATCCCAGGAATTACACTATCCGACGCACGTGTCTTTAATAATTGTCTAAAGCTGCACGAAAGTGTGCCTTCACAGGAATTAGCCACATTATAATCGGTTTTGCAGTGTTTATTAGCAACATCACAATATTTGAGAAGCAACAGGATAATGATAGTAATTGTATAGTAATGATGATGCTTCATAATTACACATTTATACTTTTTGAGAGGAGCGTATGCGAAACACTTGTGTATTTTCAGGAATTTCAAAATGGATTAAAATGGATATCTTCTTTTCCCCCTTAATATAAGCTTTTGTTCAAATGCACTCCACTTCAGACACATGCACATACAAGCTTACACCCAGAATAAAAACTTTTAAAATATATATTTTTTAATTTTTTCAATAATTATAGAGGTATTAGAAAAACAGAACAATAGAGAAGAGACCAGATCTTTTCTTAAATACAGTTCTAAACACTAGGCAGCCAACATGTTTATATAAAGAATATTCTTTTAAAAATCATAAGCAAATTCTAATACGCAAACTGTGTCATTCATTTATTTTGTTTATTTTTTTTTAAAAAAAACCATACCCCATTTCATACCAGGATCTATAGGCGGCTTACACAAGTTAAAAACAAATTTTAAATCCTCAATAAAACATCATCAACAAAATATAACAGTTAAGATAACGATAAAAATAACATTAAAATAGCCCAATCCCCACACCCCCACCCACCAGACTAGCAGCTGTAGAGGGGCTTTCCATGGAGGATAACCAAATGCGTTGGTGAAAAGTAAGTTCTTTACCATGTGGCTAAACCCATAACGAGTAGGCACATGGTGGATCTCCAAGAAGAGACTATTCCAAAGCCTAGGGGCAATCACAGAGAAAGCCCTGCTGCTTAGCCCCGCCCCTGCCCCTCATGTGGGTGTGTGGCACCACCAGGAGTACCTCCCCCCCTATGATTTCAGTGTTTGGGTAGGAGCATCCAAGTACAAATACTCTTTTAGGTAAGCAGGGTCCAAGCTGTTGAGCCCTTCGTATGTCATTGTCAACATCAACACCTTGAATTGGGCTCAGGAGTAAATTGGGCATGGGAGCAAATGTTAAGAAGAAAAAAGGTTAGTGTGTGATTACTGTCGTTAGTTTCTAAACACATTTCTTTCTTTTTTTTTAAAAAAAGTGATGTATGCCTCCAGTTTTGATTTAGACGAAAAGGTGCGTCAGCTAAGTGTGGGCAGATGTTCCTTGCTTGGTTCCGAAGAAGAAGAAGAAGAAGAAGAAGAAGAAGAAGAAGAAGAAGAAGAAGAAGAAGAAGAAGAAGAAGAAGAAGAAGAAGAAGAAGAAGAAGAAGAAGAAGAAGAAGAAGAAGAAGAAGAAGAGGAGGAGGAGGAGGAGGAGGAGGAGGAGGAGGAGGAGGAGGAGTTTGGATTTACATCCCCCCTTTCTCTCCTGTAGGAGACTCAAAGGGGCTTACAATCTCCTTGCCCTTCCCCCCTCACAACAAACACCCTGTGAAGTGGGTGGGGCTGAGAGAGCTCCGAGAAGCTGTGACTAGCCCAAGGTCACCCAGCTGGTGTGTATTGGAGTGCACAGGCTGATCTGAATTCCCCAGATAAACCTCCACAGCTCAGGCGGCAGAGCGGGGAATCAAACCCAGTTCCTCCAGATTAGAATGCACCTGCTCTTAACCACTACGCCACTGCTGCTGCTTATCAATATATCTCCTCCTGTCCTGCTCATTGGAGGTGTGGGAAGACCAAGCAGCGTGGCAAAAAGGAGAGAGAGCTTCGAATGCCCCCTCCACTATCACTGCTGAAACTGCCATGAGGAGGAGGAGGAGGAAGAGGAAGAGGAAGAGGAAGAAGAAGAAGAGTTGGTTTCCATACCCCACTTTTCTCTAACGTTAAGGAGTCTTCAAGCAGCTTGCAAACTCCTTCCCTTCCTCTCCCCACTACAGATGACTTGTCAGGTAGGTGGGGCTGAGAATGGTCTGGGAGAACTATGGCAGGCCCAAGTTCACTCAGCAGGCTTCAAGACAGGTTTGATTCCACACTCCTCCACATGAACTGCAGATTATTATTTGGTGAAATGGATTTGCTTCCCTGCTCCTCCTCATGAAGCCTGCTGGGTGACCTTGGGCTAGTCACAGTTCTCTCAGAACTCTCTCAGCCCTGCCTACTTCATAAGGTGTCTTATGTGGGAAGGAGAAAGGATGGTGATTGTAAGCTGCTTTGATACTCCATAAAGGTAGAGAAAAGTGGGTATCAATCCAAGCTCTCCTTCTTCTTCTTCTTCTTCTTTACTCCTCTTCCTCCTTCTGTTGACCTTCATCTTGCTGTGTCACTGATAGGACAATGTTACACTATTCTAAGTTGATAATAGAAGGGTGTAACTCCATTTAGAATGGCTCTGAAAGACTGAGCTATTTGAATTTGTATTTGAACTATACTGTAAAAATACATTCATCTCCACAGGGTTACTCAGTCAACTTTACTTCCTGTCTTCATTAACTCAATAACCATCCATTTTTCAAATGGACCAAAATAAAGTCATATGCTCATTGGAATGCAGGCTTGGACACATTGGAGATTATTTGCTTCATCTATAGCACATGCTTGCCTTGGAATTGGCCAGCCAGATGAAGGGTAGCCCAAACCATAGGCTGAGGCAACCAGAGATGATGCCACTGCTGCCCCACCTTACTGCTTCCTGAGGGATTTCAAGTGCTTTGGGGAGGCAGAAAAACACAAAAATTGTGGTGTAAGTCCATCTGGTCCTGGGTCCAAAGCCTAGTGGGACCCAACTAGTGGGGGTCTGTTCCTTTTAGAGTGGGGGATCAGCAAGGGCAGACCCTTGGCTTCGGGGGCGAGCTCGAGGTCTTTGTTGCCTATGTATACCAACATCAACTTTTGCAAGAAAACCTGCAATCCTAATACTACTGTCTGGTGAGTAATTCCCTTGGATGGACCTGAGTGGGATTCTACGCTTGATTAGGATCATTTCCTGGATTAAACCATTTTAAACAGGCCATCAACATTTGCATTTAAGAGGGCACATGAAATATCTTTTTCTGGGAAGAAAAAGCTTTCCACACAAAAACTCTCTGGTTCATTTTGGATTTTGCCATTGAGTCTACCGGCAGCATTTTGGAAATTAGCATTCAACAGCTGCTGTGTTTCCAGAAATTCTATGACAGCCAATGTAACCAACAGTGCTAGGGAAAAAATATTTTTATGGACTCTAACAAGGTAATAAGTACGGACTCTGAAGCCCAGAGCACTAATGACAAACTATCCCAATTGGAACCATGCCCCCTTGTTTATTATTAAGGAGGTGGAGAATTTAATTTTGCAACTAGCTAATGATGATAAGGCTCCAGGTGAGGATGATATTCCTAAGGAGGTTTTTAAATATAATCTAACCCAGCGGGCACCTGTTATTGTCAGTCTTTTTCGATTCTATGCATTTAGCAGGCAACAGTTTCCCCGACTGGAAGGTAAGTTCGCATATTTCAGCAGGAGGAGGGGAGATTTCCATAATAGGCTCATAAGTTAAATTGACGTATTGGCCAATTTATATGCCAGATTTTCCGTAAGTAGGTAGGGGAATTGGGCCGTACTTGATGCTATTTTCTCTGAAGAACAGTCATGCTTTAGACATGGTTATTCTACAAGAGACGACGGGTGAGTCTTTTCACATCTGATCCATAAATATGAGAAGGTAAAGAAAGATGATTTATACGTAGCCCTTGGTAGTTTGAAAAGCAACGCTTGATACAGTTGATCGAAAATGTTCAGGATAAACTGGGGAACATAAATGAGACCTGTCACCTCGTGCTGCTAAAACAAAAATCTTTGATAAAGATACTGACCTGAGGGTGGATACCAACACATTCGTTTACATCTTAGACAAGTTCCATCCTGGTGGGCAGAAAAGTGAAAGAATAAATGTCTCAAGTGTTTCTTTTCACCTTCAAAATAAACCACGGACCGGCTGGTCTTTCCTACCAGTGTCTGACTTTTCTGTTTACCAGAATACTTATGTGACGGAGCCTTCAGATCTGTAATTTCTTACCTGCCGCAGCTCAGCCCATTCTGCCATTGCATTTTCCCCATGAAGAAGAAGAAGAAGAGTTGGATTTATATCCCCCCTTTCTCTCCTATAGGAGACTCAAAGGGGCTTACAATCTCCTTGCCCTTCCCCCCCCCCAACAAACACCCTGTGGGGTGGGTGGGGCTGAGAGAGCTCCGAGAAGCTGTGACTAGCCCAAGGTCACCCAGCTGGCATGTGTGGGAGTGGACAGGCTAATGTGAATTCCCCAGATAAGCCTCCACAACTCAAGCGGCAGAGCTGGGAATCAAACCCGGTTCCTCCAGATCAGAGTGCACCTGCTCTTAGCCACTACGCCACTGCTATGCCACCTGGTCTTAGCCACTATACCACCCAATCTAAAGGGTTTTCAGGGCAAGAGAACTTCACAGGTGGTTTGCCACTGCCTGCCTCCGTGTCATGACCCTGGTATTCATTAGAGGTCTTCAATCCACATACTTGCCAAAGCCAAGGATGAGAGTTTGTGACTGAGCAAAAGGTCACCAAACCAGTTTCCATGGCAGAGAAGGGACTCGGACCTTGGTTTATCAGAGGCTGTTAATTTTTAAATAAAGTCTTTACACCATCAGAACCACACAAAGAGAAATTCACTGATGATGAAGAAGAAAAAGAAGAAGAAGAAGAGTAGTAGTAGTAGTAGTAGTAGTAGTAGTAGTAGTAGTAGTAGTAGTAGTAGTAGTAGTAGTAGTTTGGATTTATATTCCCCCCTTTCTCTCGTGTAGGAGACTCAAAGGGGCTTACAATCTCCTTGCCCTTCCCCACTCACAACAAACACCCTGTGAGGTGAGTGGGGCTGAGAGAGCTCAGAAGAACTGTGACTAGCCCAAGGTCACCCAGCTGGCGCATGTTGGAGTGCCTAGGCTAATCTGAATTCCCCAGATAAGCCTCCACAACTCAAGTGGCAGAGCGGGGAATCAAACCCGGTTCCTCCAGATTAGAATGCACCTGCTCTTAACCTGCTCTTAACCACTACGCCACTGCTGCTGTACAAGGTACATATTCCTTAAGGACTCCCAGTTTCTCCTGCACTGAATATTAATTCTAAAAGTGTGTGTTTGTTTTTTACCACTTGGTCATTAACCATCTAGATAAAATTGCACTATTAGCACTATTACTCATAAAAGTCTCTCTATTTTTAACCGTCCTTAACCTTCAAAACCACTAATCATTAATTCAATTATTCTGTTTTCGTCCACATACCCTACCAAGGATTTCCAGTTGTCCAAATCAAATTCCTTTCTTTAAGTCATGAAGTTAGCTTGGCCACCTCTGCCAACTCCAATAGTTTCATGTTCACAGGTAGTTTGCTACTGCCTGCCTCGCTGTCACGCCCTGGTATTACTTGAGGTCTCCTATTCAAACACTTGCCAGGGTCGAGGATAGGAATGTGTGGCTGGTCCAAAGTCACCCAGCAAGTTTCCATGGCAGAGCAGGGATTTGAACCGGAGTTTGCCAGATTTCTTAACTTCCTGCACGTGCAAACTAAGTATCTGGGTTGTACCACTGCATGGGGGCGGGGGTGGAGTTTCACATGAGCAAATGCTTGTCTGTATTATATCCTCCCACCCTCCAAATAGAAAAGATGCTATATTTTTAAACTTCATTTAGTTTTTTATTCTGCTCTATGTCAGCCAAGGTCACACCTCTGTTTACAAGTGGATTTTGCTATTCTGCACAGCTTTAAAGAGCACTGAAAGCAGTTTGAAAGTGCATTATTCTGCATGTGCGGAATGAGCCTTAGCTTGTAACTAGTGAAGTATGCAAACCTCTCCCCCCTTTCTCCCTTTCCTGGAGAAGGGCGTGAGCTCTAGCACTGTCCTTGGGCTGAATCCATAAAAATATTGTCTTCACACTGTCCTTTTCTTTTGCAGGCTAGTGTGGGAACTGGGGGGGGGGGGCTGGATAGACAATGCTGGAAGATATATATCTACTGCAAAAGTTTGAGCACCAGCTCTGGCTTTTTGCAGCGAAGGTCCTGACACAGTTTAATAAAGCTCTTGAACCATTCCTGAGGCTCAATTATTGACTGGAGTAACAGACCCTGACACTCTACCCCAGCCGAGGGCTGGCTCAGGATGGCTTACATGTAGTCAGTACATGTAAGGTCCCTTCCAACAATGTGTTTCCACGTTTCTACACTGTTCATGTCATTGCATTTGTGCAGTGAGAGTTCCTGAGGATATTCTATTTAATTCAACATTGGTGGTTTCCACACAGCCCAAATATAATGGGCTGAAGAAGCTATTTATCCCGTTTTGGGGAAGAACTTCACACAGGGCTCTTCCCCAAAATGGGTTTTGCCCGTTATATTTACCTCAAACTGGGTTTTACAGAAATCTTTTTGGAGAAACCATAGGAGCCACAGCAACCCAGACTGTTGTTTTGCAGTTGTTTTCTGGAGGGGTGCAAAGGAAAACAGAGGAAACCGGGTTCATTAATAACACGTTACACACTTTATTAATATGCTATGCAGAAACCTCCATTTCTGACAACATACATTTAAAAAATCTTTCCCCCAAAAGCTCAATGAGGGCAATAATATTGCTCTAATGTGCAAAAATTGAGTGCTTGTTTGCTAATGATAACAAAAAAAGTCATACACCAGATCCCAACATTTGTTTTGGCTGCATCCGACCCATCATCAAAACTGATTGTCATCTGGATAAATGAATTTGTATTTCATCATCTCCTTTCTTGCTAACTGGATAAATTAAATTTATGTCTGAGGTAAAACAAAGCCCAATTGCAAGGTGCCCAGGGTTTTTTTTTTAATCTGCAATTTTACTTTTTTGGTGGTGTACAATCCACTTGTTATTAATCACTGGTGTTGTTCATGGTTGAACAACCAGAACTGGAACAGAAGTGAGGGAAATAAGGAGAGAATGCGGAGGAGAGCCAACTTTACCCTGACAGAGAGCAAAATGGTGCCAAGCTTATTTGGACGCTCACTATTGTCGCCTGCAAACTGGATTATTGATGTTTTCTGACTGTAACACTGTCTTTATAAAAAAAAAACTTGTTTTGATTTCAACTTTTGCCCTATGTTTCAAATGACAGTTGTATTTTCTGCTTTGCATTTTGTTATGGCCGTCGGCTAAAACAAATAAAAGCGAGCGGATGTAACGAAGCTGAATAGGATAGGATGTAACCTGCAATCTGGCTACCCCATTATCAGATATGGATCAAAGCCCAGCTGCAGCATCACTGCCCCTCTGGCAAGTCTGTTGTAGTGATGGTATCATCTCATTGAGAGAAGAGGAATGGCTGGGTTTCAAATGAAATTCTTCTTTACCTATGAATTACCTTCAGAAGGGTAGCTTTCGTCACCTGTTGCAACCAAAAATCACAGAGGATTGGGGGGAAAAAACCCCACACAGCTTTTCTGGTGGTGAAGGAGGGAAAGGCAGAGGTGGGATCCAGCAGGTTCTCACAGGTTCCCGAGAGTAGGTTACTAATTATTTGTGTGTGCCGAGAGGGGGTTACTAATTGGTGATTTGGCCACGTGATTTTTGCCTTAGTTACGCCCCTCCTCTCAGCAGTAGCGCGCAGAACTTGAAGCAGTCTAGCAGGAGGTGCACCGGCGTGCGTGGCAGCCTGCGCCTGCGTGCATTCGTTTCCCGCCCAAGGACCGGCGCAGCGGCTGCGTCCTTGCCACAGCCCCGCCCAGGAATGCCCCGCCCCCAGAATGCCCGGCCATGCCCCCGTCGTGCCCCGCCCAGCCCCATTGGCGCTATGCCACAATTTGAATCCCACCACCTTGGGAACCTGTTACTAAAATTTTCGGATCCCACCACTGGGTAAAGGGCTTCTTTCTTGACCCCTGAAATAGCTCTGGACATGTTCATGGAACCCAGGCAAACAAAATCTGTGTGGAGTAAGGATCTAGAGTGAGGAAAGGAATCAACAGAGATTAAGAGGAAAGATAGGGCAACTCCAACTCAGAATGCTGTGTGGACCCTTAAGGACTCCCATGTTTCTTGTGGCATAAGCATGGGCATTCTAGGAGAGGGAGGAAGAGGAGGAGGAGGAGGAGGAGGAGGAGGAGGAGGAGGAGGAGGAGGAGGAGGAGAAGAAGAAGAAGAAGAAGAAGAAGAAGAAGAAGAAGAAGAAGAAGAAGAAGAAGAAGAAGAAGAAGAAGAAGAAGAAGAAGAAGAAGAAGAAGAAGAAGAGCAGCAGCAGCAGCAGCAGCAGTTTGGATTCATACCCCCCTTTTCCATCCTATAAGGAGACTCAAGGCTACCTACAAATTACTTTTTCTTCCTCTCCCCACAACAGAAACCTTGTGAAGTCGATCTACCTGCTCTTAACAACGACACCATGCTGGAAGGCATGACAGCAACCTGCATTGTTTCCATAGGCTCCAATTACGGCCTGCACAGATAGATGCATGCGAATGAGAAAAACGGGAAAATGGGTTACTTTATCGCAACTGCAACCCGCTATACATTTGTGGCGCGGAGTGGGCTACAGCACTACAGCATAGTGCCCCCCTCCCCTCCCCCTCCCCCCTACTCTAGTTTCCTGTGCTGGGGTCCCTTTACCACCTATGGGACCCCTCTCCCCCCTCTTTTGGGAAGGTTTTTTTAATAAGGATTTCATTGCTGACGCTCTTTTTATATGCTGATTGTTGTGCTTTTAAATGGTTTTAATTGTATGTTGCTTAATCTGTTGTTCACCGCCCAGAGCCCTTCGGGGGTGGGGCGGTATAAAAAACTCAAAATAAAATAAAATAAAATAAATAGTGGCTGACCATGTTTGCTTCATTAACCCTTTGAATTAACCACATTGTGACTGTTCCCATTGGAGGCGCAGGCACGGCGGGAAGGACGAACAGGATTGCGGAACAGAAAATGGCGTCGTTTGGAGAAAGAGGCAAAAAGTTGGAGGATCTTTTTGCATTCCTGAAATGGTTTTTATAACAACCAAAATAATTCAGAGCTAATTATGTTTGTTATCGGTCAACATAATTTCCCGTCATTTGATGCCCAACGTTGTCCCCCACTCCTTGCCGGCAGTCTGAACAAACGTCCTCGCTTGTCATTATTTTAGCAAGAAGCAAAATAATGTTGATTGAACTAATAATGTAAACAGAAGGAGATCGCTTTCACGGCCCGGCATTGTGGTGCTGTTTTTTCATTCCACTGTAGTGCTAACATATTTACTGACGAACATCTCCAGGTAGCATTCTGTCCATGCAGTTGGCCTGCAGAATTGTAATCGAGCTTGCACTAGATGGATACCACTGATACTTAGTTCTCACTGAGATAATAAATGTGTTGGCTGGATCACTTCAGACTGTGAGTAAGGCCCATACAATTGGGGCTGCCAACTCTGGTTTAGGAAATTCCTGGAGATTTGGCAATTCTGCACCTCTGAAATCCTCCCCCTTCCCAAATTTGGGGCTCCTCCCCCAAGTTTGTAGTTGAAGAATGAGGATTTATACAGAGGTGGGATCCAGCAGGTTCTCACAGGTTACTAATTATTTGTGTGTGCCGAGAGGGGGTTACTAAGTGGTGATTTTGCCATGTGATTTTTGCCTTAGTTACGCCCCTCCTCTCAGCAGCAGCGCGCAGAACTTGAAGCAGTCTAGCAGGAGGTCACCGGCGTGCGTGGCAGCCTGCGCCTGCGTGCATTCGTTTCCCGCCCAAGGTCCGGCGCAGTGGCTGCGTCCTTGACACAGCCCCACCCAGGAATGCCCCGCCCCTGGAATGCCCAGCCATGCCCCCATTGTGCCCCGCCCAGCCCCATTGCCGCTATGCCACAGTTTGAATCCCACCATCAAGGGAACCTGTTACTAAAATTTTTGGATCCCACCACTGGATTTATATCTCTATTTTGCTCCTGTTATCTCCTTTCCTTTTCTCTCCCCACAACAGACACCTTGTGGGGTAGGTGGGACTGAGAGAGTTCTAAAAGAACTGTGACTGACTCAAGGTCACCCAGCAGACTTCATGTGGAAGACTGGGGAATCAAACCTGGTTCTCCAGATTAGAGTGCACCTGCTCTTAACCACTACACTGCACTGGCTCTATGCTGCCCTGAGCTGTGTTGGCGTGGCAGGGCATGGTGGGAACATTCCCAGGGGCAGTGCCAACTTTAGACAGCTTATGCTGGTGGGCCCAGGCTTGGAGATGTGCCATGTTTTTTGCAGTGTATCTCCACTTTCTTGTATAGGGGATATCCAGGTAGCATTTTTATTAAACTTTTTGGGCTTCCCGCATGGCAGGAAAGCACTTTGGAGGGGGTGGGACGGTGCCGGAGCGACGCCGTCTCTGCCACCAGCCCAGTTTGAATTGGGCTGACCTGGTTCTCTTTTATCCTTTTACACTTTAGGTGTGTGAAAACATTTTTGAAAAATCAGTTTGCATTCTGAAGCCCAATCTGGTGCAGGAGACCTATGAAAGTGACAGTAGAAGAGACCTTTGCATAATGTTAACTCACAAAACATTAGCAAATTACTGGTATCCAGAGCCAGTGTGGTATCAGGGTTAAAATGTTGAACCAGCGTCCGGGAATCCCAGGTTCGACACCCCACTCTGCCAAGGAAGCTTATTGAATGATCCTTGACCAGTCACACACACTCAGCCTAGCCTACTTTACAAGATTGTTGTGATAATAAGACATAGGAGAGGTGAACTATGTGAGCTGCTTTTGGGGAGAAAGAAAATAAATGGATGGATGGATGGATGGATGGATGGATGGATGGATGGATGGATGGATGGATGGATGGATGGATGGATGGATGGATGGATGGATGGATGGATGGATGGATGGATGGATGGATGGATGGATGGATGGATGGATGGATGGATGGATGGATGGATAGAACGAACGAACGAACGAACGAACGAACGAACGAACGAACGAACGAACGAACGAACGAACGAACATATTGGCTACTGATCCTCAAATGAAAATGAAAATGAAAAAGGTTCTTTCAGGCGTACACATGTACTGAAGACACATAAACATTTGTCTGATTCACTGTTCAGAAAGACACCGCACAGTGCCAGCAATAGGCTTTCCATGTTCTCATTGGGGTAGGGAATTCCCTGCTTCCCACAAGGATGCAATGAGAAGTGATGGCCCGCCTCCCAACACTATGGCATCACTTCCCATGTGACCAGAAGTAACAGCACATCACCAGGGATGCTCTAGCATTCAGGCAAAACTGGTCCAAATGTCGGAGCGCCTCTGATTCAAGCCTGGTCTTACAGGAAGTGGCATCTCCGTTTTGCCAGCCGTATCTTTACAGCATTGGCAAGGGCCCAGTAGCCTTGGTGATTCTCCCACCAATTAGTAGCCTTGTGCTGGCATCTCTAGCTTGCAAGAACTGTTCCTTCAGGTGCATTAGTGGAGATACTTTTTCCCCCCAAAGTACAAAGAAAACTGTACTTCTTGTAGAAGTACAAGAAACAGCTTGGAAGGCTAAAGTCAATATTCCAGAAGGCAAATGTGCAGTAGAATATCATACAGTTTTAAGACACTAATACCATAATCCCGTGCCAAAAAACAATTCCAGTACCTTGATATCCTCTCTTTTTACAAGTAAGTGTTATTTAAGCTCTTGCTCTATTGATCCTAAGATTTGCCGCACCAGCAAATCGTCATGTAAGATGCATGCAGTGCCAAACCCATTCGACCAACTGTGCTGTAATAAATGCTTTCAACAGGGAACTACAAACAACTCCCTGACCAACGTCCCTTTATGATGCTTGTGTCTGCAAACATATGTTGGTTACATTATGTTTGTTGTTGTTGTTGTTGTTGTTGTTGTTATTAAATTTTGTCTAATTTCACAGCTGCCAATTTTTTAGCTGGTTGTTGGCCTTTCATTGCAATCTGAGCCTCACCCAGAGGCCTAGGAAGTTGTAATATATTGGCGTAGTATTCATGCACATCCTAGCAGAGCTGCCTTCTTTAGCTGGGCTGTTGGCCTTTCATTACTCGTAGATTATAATTGTTCCTATGTATACAGTTGTATTTGCTGTATATGTGTATTGTTAGTGGTTTGTATTTTTGTACCTTTTCTGTATTTATGTATGTTCATAACTGTTTTAGACAATAGACAATAGTGCACTTATTTTCTCTTTTCAGTTCACTTAGTAAATTAGTAGTAAGTATCGAAGTTTATGTGTTTGCGTTCTTAGGCAGCAGGACTGGAGATCACCAGAGTCCACCTAGATATTAGCAACCTTAACATCAGAGGTGCACAGGTTTCCCGCCCAAGGACCGGCCACAGCCCCACCCCAGAATGCCCTGCCCCCAGAATGCCCCACCCCCAGAATGCCTGGCCACGCCCCCATTGTGTCCCACCCAGCCCCATTGGCGCTACGTGTAAGGAACCAGTAAAGTCCAGGCCAAAAGTAACTTTTCAAGTTCTTTATTGAGCTGGCATTCTAAGTCAATCACAAGCAATGCGGGAACTGGCCTCCCAACGTTCGAACAGCCTCTTTTACGGGCTCCCCACCAGTTCCCGCCAAAGTTAGATAAACACCTGTAGTTCCCATCCGAAAACCACATTGAAACAGTTTCACACAGACAGGCAAGAGAAACACAAAATACAAATACTAGCAACTGCAGATACTGGAAACACTCCCCAATCTGGGCATCCTGCCAACCTTGTCAGACGAAAACCTTCCAAGGCTAAGCAGCGACCTTACACTACGCCACAGTTTGAATCCCACCACCATGGGAACCTGTTACTAAAATTTTTGGATCCCACCACTGCTTAACATAACATGCTGTTGAAAACAACATGCTTCGTATGCGCAGCCATTAAGTTAACATCAAGTGCTTTCACACATGCTGAATAATGTACATTCAATCCACATTCAGTCCACTTTGGTGGCTGACAGTTGCGAAACATTGAAATGGGATAGGAAGTGCAGTATTCAGTGTGCATTCTCCTTTTCACTTGGGTACTCCTGTGATTTTGGAGTTTATTTCCTGTTCTGTATGTGTTTTGCTCCTTCGAGTGGTGAATTCAATATTACATCACTTTATGTCTAGTGTAAAAACCTGTAATTTAAATCATAGGGAGAGGTGCCTGACATAAAGATGTCATATCAAATTAACCACTAGAGGGAGCAGAACAGGAAAAAAACCCCAAAGGAGCAGAAACAGGCAAGCTAGGAAGATGAGAATGAGGAAACTCCCCATGAAAGCAAGAATTGTTTGGTCTCTTTAGTTCAAGATAGCTGTTCCTCGGCAGTGCTGAGGACAAAATTCATCTTGAGTTATACTTTTTTGGAAGAACATCCTTTGAGGAAATTGTCACCTGCGAACAAGTAAACTATGTCCCTAAAGTACAGTCACTTACCATCTATGGTTCACCTTCTGCAAGCCCACAAGCAGCTGAGGCATCAGAAATTTAACTGTAAATTAACTGAATTAACTGAATATGTGGTCGTGGCAAATCTTAAATCATATATATATATATAATAAATCTATTCCAGAATTTCATGAAAAATTGAACTTTTAAATATTTATATAGCTGAAAATTAAAAATAAAGTTAAATTAAAAATAAAGTTAAAAATAAAGTTAACCCTCACCATAGATTGATCGATAGATGGATAGGTCAATAGACAGACAGACAGACAGACAGACAAACAGACAGACATTTAGATGTATTCAGATTAGACTGTATGGTTTTAATTGCGCATTTAATTTTACAACTGTATGTTTATCACATGTTGTTACCTGTTCTGAGATCTTTCAGGAAAGAGTGGTGTATAAATCAAATAAATAAATATTGTGGCCAGAAAATGGCCCAAAGATACATCCGAGAGCTGAACAGGTGGAAAGTTTGGTTCAGAGAGCTGCCTGGACATGTCAAATCTGGCTGTCAACTTCGCATGTGCACATGAGCAGAGAATGTGTGATGAGTAGGCCACAATTCTCAGCAGGTAGTGTAGATGCAAGTCACATAGAATTACTCACATCCAGACAAGTACTGCAGCACGGATGCCCATCTAGATATGCTTCCACCTCCAGGGTCTCCAACATTACAATATATATGGTGGCTTCAAATTTGTTCCCATAGAGGCATTCTCCCATCAGATCAGCTTTTTTGCACCAGTCCTGGCTCACATATTGCCCCTGAATGTCTGTTCATAATAATGGCAAGATGGATGTATTTTATTTCCCCTTTTAAATCCCAGAAATCTGCCCTGTTTCAGCCGGATATGAAGATAAAATATGTGGGCTGGTGAGCTCGGGAAGGACACCAACGTCCAGCATGATACATTTACTCCTCCGGTACCTCGCAACCTTGCACAGGTGCTTGCGTTGTAATGAAGACAAATCCCTCCATTTGTTTCTCCAGGTTTTAAGGAAGGCAAAAATAGAGCTGGGACAATTAAAGGTCCCCTTCTGGCATTTATTTGTGGGTTACCTTTCAACCACACCTTGGGCTGTTTGTTCAAGGTCAAACTCACCACTACAGACCATGCCAGAGTCAGTGGAGAAAAGTCTGGAATGCCACACGTAACCGAAAGAGCCACAATTTAGAATACCCAAAGAACACCCAGAATGTTGCATAGAGATGATGGGCGGGGTGTGTGTGTGTGTGTGTGTGTGTGTGTGTGTGTGTGTGTGTGTGTGTGTGTGTGTGTGTGTGTGTGTGTGTAAATTGGGCATTAAGGTGTTGTTGCAGCGGATACGCCAAGATCTTTTCCACCCCCAAGAAAGGATCTCAACAAAATTCTTGTTGAAATGCATCCGAGGAATAATTTAAAAATAAAAACGTCTTAGGTTCCTTGTGGTTTTCATTTCGATGCCTTTTCTCTCCGCCACGGGTTGAGGCTTCCCACGTCTGTTGGCCTCCAAACTGTCTTCTTCCCTTAACTCTTTTCATAACTTGTTCCCTGGAGTGATCCATGTTGGTTTTTGTTTTAAGAAGAGGCGTCATGCCCCGCTTTTCTCAACCATAAGGAGTCCCAAGGAGGTTTACAAACTCCTTCCTTCCTTTCCCCACAACAGACAACTTGTGAGGTAGGTGGGGCTGAGAGAGTTCTGAGAGAACTGAGATAAGCTCAAGGTCACCCAACAGACTTCATGCGTAAGAGCAGAGAAACAAACCTAGTTCACCAGATTAAAGTCCGTAGCTCATGGGGACTGGGGAGTCAAACCCAGTTGTCCAGATTTGAGTCCACCGTTCTCAACTACCGCACCATGCTGTAGTCCAGTTATACCTACATACCTGATTTTATAGAATGAGACTTATAGGCCATTCAGTACTGGAAACGGGACTGTAAGTTGCAAGTCAGTTAATAAAGTTTTTATATTCAGTCTTCTTCCGTCTTTTAAAGGATTATGAATGATATGTTGGAAGATTATTAAAATTCTTTTAACTTCCTTCAGAATTTCAATTGATGCTTCACTTGAGCAGGTTCTCCCATTAGGCAAGATTAATTGGGACAGGTACTGGATCTGTTTTCCCCTACCTTCCTTCCCAAAATTCCCCAGATCTTGTTGGAATTATTGTTCAATTGTTCTTAAAAGTACACCGGAGATAAACATTGGGAGCAATTCAATTTGTAGCTGACTGGATTTCCTTGGGCAGATACTAAATTCAAGTTCCTTTACCTCACAGCGGGGTCAAGATAAAAATGATAAGACGATAAAGTGCTTTGTGTTTCACATACATTATTGTACGCAAATACCAGTGTTGACGGAAGTACTCAGTTTGATATTCTACCATTTCACTTCCTGATTTTCTGAGATTGGCCCAGAGGAGGGATCCAGCAGATTCTCACAGGTACCCGAGAGTAGGTTACTAATTATTTGTGTGTGCCGAGAGGGGGTTACTAGTTGGTGATTTTGCCACGTGATTTTTGCCTTAGTTACGCCCCTCCTCCGCTCCTCAGCAGTAGCGCGCAGATCTTGAAGCAGTCTAGCAGGAGGTGCACCGGCGTGCATGGCAGCCTGCGCCTGCGTGCATTCGTTTCCCGCCCAAGGACCGGTGCAGCGGCTGCGTCCTTGCCACAGCCCCGCCCAGCAATGCCCCACCCCCGGAATGCCTGGCCACGCCCTGCTTTCCCCCTCCCAGCCCCCTTGGCGCTATGCCACTGTTTGAATCCCACCACCATGGGAACCTGTTACTAAAATTTTTGGATCCCACCACTGGATTGGCCATAATTTTGGTCATGCCCTGTGAGAAAGCTACATTAACATTTTAAAAGTAACGCTCTTTTGTCACTTCTTACAGTTATCACAACTTCAGAATTGTCGAGGAGATGAAGGCTTGTCCTTTCCCGAAGAGATCCATTGAGCTATGATATAATTCCAGAAGCGCCCTCACAGATTCAACAATTAAGAACCAACACATTATTCCGAGATCTGGTCCTGTACAGCCCTTGGTTGCTCAGCTAACCCAATTGAACAAGAGTCTGCAGTTGGAGCACACCAGACCTCAAGTCAGAAAAGCTCCTTGTTCGCACTGTTACCGCGGGGTAATGAGTTTCAGAAAATTAAGCCAAAAAGCTCAAGCCGACAATGAATAAAATCAAAGAAAATTTTTATTCAGGCCAACATACGGGCAAGCTAGAATCAGAGGAGCCACACAAAATGGCTGCAGTTTCTTATTTTTATAGGTTACATCAGAACAGCATTAGAAAGAATACACCCCAAGATCCTTTCATCATCAATCAATCATCAAAAAGGGAGGAGATCATCCCCTTACCCAAAACATTTAGGGCAGGCATGTGCCCTTATTGGAAGATGTCCGTATTTCACCCTTTTGATGTCCTGTGAACTAAGGCCCAGCCTCACCTTATCAGTATTGCTCTCTGTTGCCCTGCTTTTCTAGACAAAGAGCCTAAACATTTAGCCGTGTTCTTGCTTTGTATCAGAAAAGGGCAGACTCAAGGTACCAGCAGGGACAATAAGACCTCAAAACGGGCATTGTTACATATTTTAACGGGCATTGTTACATATTAATTGCTGCATCTTAATTGATATTATTGAGAGATTATTGTATTTGATTTTATGTTTATTTGTATTTGAATTTTACGTTGTTCACCGCCCAGAGCCCTTCGGTGATTGGGCGGTATATAAGTTTGAAAAATAAATAAACAAACAAACAAACAAACAAACAACTTAGTTCACAATCTCTTACATTCCCAGGTAGAAGTAAGAACGAGGGGCATTCATCGGGGTTGTTATAAATCTGGTTAGCAACAGGGAAGAGGGCAGGAAGCAAAAAGGCCTGCATGTATTCGTGTGCAGCAGCATTATGGTTGCCAACACCCCATTATAAGAAAAGGAGATAATGGGGGGAACAGCCTTGCTTATAGGTTACTTATAAGGAATGGGGAAATCCTTTTAACCAGGCTCTGTGCCTACAACACCTGTTGGAGTTTTTTTTTTTTTGCCATTGTAAGGTTGTTTCGGTTTCCTAACAGCCTGAAGTCAACCTTGAGTCTACATTCCTCCATCCGGGCATTGCGCCCGGGCCAGTCTTTATCTCTGTCTTAACCTTGCTGCGTGCTTGCCATCTTTGGTTTTTGATCTGTGTGAATCTCTGTCTTTGTGGGAACAGTGGGATGAGAAAGCAGGGTTGTTTGGGGTTTGGGTTTTCGAGGGAAAACAATTGCCCGTAAAAGCGGCTGCTGGGGGGGGAAGTCTGGTCAGATTCCACATTGTCTGTAGAAGATCATGATTGCCAGTCAATGAAGAGCTTTTAAAGTTAATGTTGACCTGGACTTTTCTGATTCCTTACAGCCATAGGACAAGCATTTTAAATATACTGATTAAGAACGTGCATTTGACGTTAAAGGCCATGTCCGATCAGGTCGGAGGCCAGGACTGTATTTCCCTTTCCGCAGATGACGACTTCCTTTGATTATGCATTTTTTAAAGCAACATTGTTTACTTTCCAAATACCTTCCGAACGCTATGATAATCTATCCCTTTTCACACGGCCTGATGCTATGCATCGCCTAAAATAGTGACGCAGCTTTTTTCACAATAGGTTGCCAGCCCTTTGAAAGATTTATCTCAGCAACAGAGGAAATCTCCCTAGAATTTTATTCACAGGGATTCAGCTCATCAGTCATCATGCCTTTTTCTTCTGTGGCACAAAAAAAGAGAGAAAAAAAACAGGCAAAGGAGAGATGATCTTTTCATAAATTATGGAAGTTTGGCTGTGACTGGGAGAAGCCGAGAGCTTTTCCAAATAACGTGTGTTTTCTTGACGAATGCTGTGATTATTATTGTAGTAGCCCCATCCAGGGGCACGCCCAAGTTATGTAGACATTGACATGGGCAAGGAGAAGGTCAATAAACACGCACAACTTTAGCACAGCCTCTATGACAAAAAGCAGAGAGCTGTTCGGACCGAGAATTCGGCAAACTGTTCAACAATTACCAAGCTAGCGGAAAGGCAAGATTCTTCAAGAGCGCACCCTTTAAAGCCCAGCAAAAAAAAGAAAAGAAAAAGACATTGTTAAGTTATTTTCTTGTTTCTACTAGCAGACCTTGAAGTGGAAATTAACGAGTGGTGGTATTCACTCTCACCCAATCCCCTTGTTCATTTGCATTCATTTGCATATGAATGCCCAGCTAATTGTTTTGAAGTAACAATTAAGAGAACAATAGAGGATAGAAAAGGGACTCGAGGCAGCAACTGACACCTGGGAGTCTGTATTTAAAAAGCTTTTACATATTTGAATTAAAAATAGACAAAAGAGCAGAAACACATGGGCATACAATTCATTACGACCCAAAGAGGGGCAGAGAAAGAGAGAGAAAAGAAGGCGCGCTCGCTGCCGCATCAGAACGGCTCCAAACAAGTCCCAACACGCTCCGTGATGGGGTGGATTGTTTTTCCATGATGCAAAAGGCCCCATTTTGTAGCTCAAGTCCTAGACAAGAAACTTGTACAAGAAATTAGGCAGACGCTTTAGTTTGTAGACAAAAAAGGTGCTTGGCTTAAGCCAGGGGTCTTCAAACTATGGCCCTCCAGATGGTCATAGACTACAATTCCCATGAGCCCTACCACTTGGCCATGCTGGCAGGGACTGATGGGAATTGTAGTCCTTGAACATCTGGAGGGCCATAGTTTGAAGACCCCTAGCTTAAGCGGTAGCATGTGTGGATGTGGTCTGTACAAGTGACAGAGACGTGTCTTGTGTGAACCCAAATAGACTCAGTGCCACAATACACAAGATGTGTGACACAGGTCGAGTTATGGGGGTATGACCCAACTTGTAGTCACATGGATGATTGGGAAACACGCTTTCGGAGTGTTCGGTTGGTCCTTTCAGTTCAGGAGTGCCATAAGGGCAAGAGGACTCCTGGCTTCTTTCCCAAGTTGTTTTCCCAAGTGGAAGTGTCCAAGGGGAACCTGAGGAATTGGCAAACAGGGTTCCCACTGCACAGCTGTTTCTGCTAGTGAAAATGGTAGGGAAGGGAAGCTAGAAGCTCCTCCTCTTCCTCCCTTGCAGTGCTCCCGAGTCAACTGAAGTAATGAAATGTTTTGAAGGTGAGTTTCTCCCATCATACATGTGACTACAAGTTGTGTCAAGCTCTGGTGACCCAACTCATATCAATGCATCATGTATTTTGGTCCTCCGAAGACAATAGCCCAGTGTAGAAGAGAAACCTCTTGTCATGGGACATCTCTTGGAGAGCGATGAGTCTTCAGGGGATGAGCAGAGCCCAGTAAGCCCAGATCAGGTTGGGAACCAACAAGGGCTGGGCTTGGAGCATCCAGGGCCCCTGCAGGCTCTACAGGGTGAACAACAGCCAGGTCAGGACTCAGAACCAGAAGTGCTTCCAGAAGCAGGCCATGCATTCAGCCCTGCTCCAGCTGAAGAGACTCATGCACCTAGCCAGAGGTGGGATCCAGCAGGTTCTCACAGGTTCCCGAGATTAGGTTACTCATTATTTGTGTGTGCCGAGAGGGGGTTACTAATTGGTGATTTTGCCACGTGATTTTTGCCTTCGTTACGCCCCTCCTCTCAGCAGTAGCGCACAGAACTTGAAGCAGTCTAGCAGGAGGTGCACCGGCGTGCGTGGCAGCCTACGCCTGCGTGCATTCGTTTCCCACCCAGGGACCGGCGCAGTGGCTGCGTCCTTGCCACAGCCCTGCCCAGGAATGCCCCGCCCCCGGAATGCCCAGCCACGCCCCTGTCGTGCCCCACTCAGCCCCATTGGCGCTATGCCACAGTTTGAATCCCACCACCATGGGAACCTGTTACTAACTTTTTTGGATCCCACCACTGGTCACAGTTCTTTCCAAACTCAGCCCCATCTACCTCACAAGGTGTCTGTTGTGGGGAGAGGAAGGGAAAGTGGTTTTTAAGCCACATTGAGACTCCTTACAGTTGAGAAATGTGGCGTCCAAATCCAAGCTCCTCCTCCTCCTCCTCCTCCTCCTCCTCCTCCTCCTCCTCCTCCTCCTCCTCTTCTTCTTCTTCTTCTTCTTCTTCTTCTTCTTCTTCTTCTTCTTCTTCTTCTTCTTCTTCTTCTTCTTCTTCTTCTTCTTCTTCTTCTTCTTCTTCTTCTTCTGTCTGCCTGCATTTTCCTTGCCCCTGAGATCAGCCCATAGAAAGACTTGCATGCCAGGAAGTATCTTAGTAGTCGCATCTGTCTTTGTATTTTGAAGTGAAAATCCATAGAATGAGGACTCCCCCCCCCCCACGTTGATCTTTTTGTACAGCTTTTCAATTTTGTTCATGTAGTTCCAACACTTTAAATAGAATGTTATGGATGGAAAAATAAAGGTCTCCGTTATGGATGAATTATTTTCCCCCCATCAAGTTGTCTGAAGGTTAGGCAGTCAACACCTACAAATTACGAAGATGTGACATATTCCTAAATAAATTGTATTATGCCAGAACACCTATGAATACTAAAAAAGATCTGCCAGGGATCTCGGTATAAAATGCACCTATGTCTAATTTATATGGGAATGAACTGCACAGAAGAAAATGACATACTTCTTAGAAACAGACAGATTTCCAGGGCTTATTCTCACTTGTATTTTTAACCTATTTCCCAATAGGTGAATAAAAGAATAGCTGTACAGAAAATGCTATTATGTTGGCTTCTTTTCGGAACAGAATTCTTGGAGAACAATAAAACAATAAAAGTATAAATGGCATCAGTAGGGAACATAGTCATTCATTCTGTACCACATAGAATGCGGTTAGCATGTATATTCACGGGATCGCCTGAATGCAAGAGAACCGCAGAGCAAAGAACAATTTGGAAACAGACGTTCAGAATTCTGAAATGTTTGTAAATCTAAAAGCAGCCTATGGCAAACTCCCTTTGACTTGATTGGGAATCAATTCGTTATTTATGAATTTTCTTAGAAAGCACTGAACAAAAGGACTTGTCAGTTTTCTGAGTTGTCTCCAAACTTATAGCATTGATGCATTCACAGTTTTAATGTTGCGCACATGTCTGCATGCGTATTATTACATTGTTCCCATGGGAACTGGAATTCCATTCTCATCATCTGCCCTGTGCTTACCTTGAAGCACCAGCCATTAGTGGGAGGTATCCTGGAAATAAGAACATAAGAACTAGCCTGCTGGATCAGACCAAAGTCCATCTAGTCCAGCACTCTGCTACTCGCAGTGGCCCACCAGGTGCCTTTGGGAGCTCACATGCAGGATGTGAAAGCAATGGCCTTCTGCTGCTGCTCCCGAGCACCTGGTCTGCTAAGGCATTGGCAATCTGAGATCAAGGAGGATCAAGATTGGTAGCCATAGATCGACTTCTCCTCCATAAATCTGTCCAAGCCCTTTTTAAAGCCCTTTTTAAATACCTCCCTTTCCCACAATAACAAAAATACCTACAAAAAAAGAGTGTTTTAAACATTGGTTGGACATCACAGATTTGACTGAAACAAACAAGAGACACACACAACAAAAGGAACCCTGGTTGCGTGGTCAATAGTGCAGTCCTAGAAAAAGTTACACTTTTCTACGCCCACTGACTTTGATGAACATTTAAAAGGTATGACTCTACTTAGAATTGCATTGCTAGTAATATATATGTTATAGCGCAGGGGTCTTCAAACTATGGCCCCCCAGATGTTCATGAACTACAATTCCCATCAGCCCTGCCACTTGGCCATGCTGGCAGGGGCTGAAGGGAATTGTAGTCCATGAACATCTGGAGGGCCATAGTTTGAAGACCCCTGTTATAGCGTAACACATGTCTACTCTACCCCTGGGCATGCCCAGAGGAAGAAGAGATTCCATCTAATCATTCGGAAGAACTTTCTGACCGTCAGGGCTGTTCAACAGTGGAATTCACTGCCTCCGAGAGTGGAGGAGTCTCCTTCTTTGGAGGTTTTTAAGCAGAGGCTGGATGAACGTATGTTGGGAGTGCTTTGATTGTATGTTTCTGCATGGCAGGAGGTTGGACTTGATGGTCCTTGTGGTCTCTTCCAACTATGATTCTACAATTCTAAGAGTTTGTATTTATACCCTGCTTTTCTCAACTCTAAGGAATCTCAAAGTGGTTTACAATCACCTCTCCCCTCCAAAATGGAGGGCTGAGAGAGTTCTAAGAGAACTGTGACTAGCCCAAGGCCTCACAGTAGGCTTCATATGGAGGAATGGGGAATTGAACCCAGTTCTTCCAATTAGAGTCTGCTGCTCTTAACTACTATGCCACAAAGATATAAATACCTGAGATAAAACTCAGCCTAGACGTTCCAAGCTGGCAGCCATCTTCCCACAATTCATGCTTCTGTTTGTGTTAACATTAAATTAGAGAAAATCTAAGCTGGTAGCTGCAAAATAGATGCTTTGCAAGGTCTGGCATGTGATCTCTGGCTTCACATGCTCAGAAGCTTGCTGGACATCAGTGGTGTACCACCCATTGGGCAAACTGGGCAGCTGCCCACGGTGCAGGAATTTAAAGTCACGTGGGGGCAGCTGGATTTCTAACCCTGCCCACTCTCTATGGTGGCCCACAAGCAAGGCGGGATGAGCAAGGAGTTTCCCGCTGTCGCAGAGGACTCCCACCGGCGTGGAGGACGATCCGACCCCCCCCAAGCCCAGAGCAACCCAAGCCCCAGAGGGCAGAGCAACCCCCAGCCGGGTGGGCAGGGCTACCTCCGCCCATGGGGGGTGGAGCATCAAACCCAGGTTTTGCCCAGGGTGCCAGTTTCCCTAGGTACGCCACTGCTGGACATTCTTAGTTGAAGGAGAGTTCTAAGAGAACTGTGTTCAGAGTTCTAAGAGAACTGTGTTCACGAGAACAAGTTCATTTCTTGGAGAAATGAACTTGGATTCTTAGCCCAGTTGAGTGCTACAAACAAGGCAAATTCCTATAGAGAATCAGGTAATTACACATTTCAGCATCACAACCACAACACTTTAGTATGCATTACTCGCAACAGCACATCGTTCGCACAATTCTCGACATTACAATTCCTTCCATCCAAGTGGTTCCTCCAGATTGGCAGCCCTCCAGTGTGAGAACAACAGATTTGCCATTGTGGAGAAGTGTCCTAAACATACATAAGGTTTGAGAATATGATCATTGGTTCTGCAATTTTTTTAAATAAAAAGAACAACGACTAGATCTAGAAGTTATTGCATAGTTGAGGCAATTGTGCATATTGCATGAGTCGATTATTCAGTTTTTCGTCCTACAGCTTAGATAGATGGCTGTGTGGTTGAATGGAAAACATGATGCGCTATTAAGCCAAATTACAGATAATAATGCTCGTGCAATGCGCGACAATGCTTCAGATGCGCTTTGTGAAATCTGCACATCTGTTCTTCCAGATAAGCATCTCAAACACGCAATGCCAGCACGGGGGATGAAAAAGAGTATCCACAGACACGTTTTGTGCTTCCCTAGGTGTGAGATTTAGTGGCCGTGTCACTTGTGCCAGATATACTTAGCCCACTGTTAATGCTTCGTGTGGGACAGCCAGAAACTGTAATACCATGCAGAAGATGTGTACATTTCAATTACAGGAGGATTTCCCATACCTCGCAGAGGAACTGAGCACCCTCCAAACGCTGGAGAGGAATTGCAAGGCAAAGTAACAAATCTCGTGCGGGTTGGCAGGCTGGGTTGAGCTCTCCGACAGTTGTGGATAACAAAATCTGTGGAGCTCAGCAGCTGCTGAATAACTTACTGGTCATTTTAGTGGTTCTGGATTCGATCCAAATGTTATTTTTCCGTCAGTGGAAGGGTGGTCGATCTCCTTGTTCTCATTGCAGGGCCCCAATTCACTGCTAATGTGCTGCTAATGTGGAGGAATTTGCTGCTAATGTGGAGGAATGAGGGAACAAACTCTGTTCTGCATATTAGAGTCCACTGTTCTTAACCACTATACCATGCTGTCTCTCACTAAACAACACTGGCTCTCAAGATTTGAGTCTAGTGGCATCTTACAGGCCAACAAAATTTCAGGGGTATGAAGCTTTTGAGAATCAATATGTTTCCTTTGACCCATACTGATGATGAGAGCTTTGATTCTCAGAAATATATCCCCTGGAAATCTTGCTGGCCTTTAAGTTGCTATTGGACTCCAATCTTTTCTTCTACTGCAAACCAAAACAACCACCTATCTGATACTGCCCTTTGTAGATGTTACACTTGTGGGTATCCAACTGCACGGAGTGTGTACCACCTACAATACTCCTGAAACACGTGGTCACCATTTGGCCTGAATAGGGCACCATACGTATTTTCCAGCTTCAGTACGTTCTACTGGTTGCGGACAACAATGGTAGCCCATCTAGCTGGCCTCTCCTCTTTTTACTTGTTTATGTTCTTTTACATTCTTTTGATGCGTTGTGCTCTTTATTGATATTATATTTGCGAGTAAACCTACCCTCAGGGTTAAAAAGGGAAGAGCGCCATACTGTGGGAACTGCAGTTTCAAAGATTGATTTAATTGTATACTTTAAATTGCATATATTGTTGTGCACCACTCTGAGTCCCACTAGTCAAGGGGAAATGTTTTATAAATGGAATAATTACATTAAATTTTTATACAAATTCCTAGCTTTAGAGGTTCACACTCATGGACGCACTTAGTGACGATTTGTCTTGGGAGGATAACAGATAATACATTCGGCATGCATAGTTGGATGCCCCCAAATATGACTTCTGAAAAGTACTATTATGGCCACGACTATCATCCCCACCCAAAGGGGTGGGGGTCATGCTGTGGAAGCAGTGCATGCACACACTGGCAGATTCAGCCTCCCTGGGGTACTTACTCCGAAGGAGGGGCAGAAATGCTGGTGGATGCCATTGTCGTACCCAGTGGTGGGATCCAAAAATTTTAGTAACAGGTTCCCATGGTGGTAGGATTCAAACTGTGGCGCAGCACCAATGGGGCTGGGCGGGGCATGATGGGGGCGTGGTCGGACATTCCGGGGGCAGAGCATTCCTGGGCGGGGCTGTGGCAAGGACGCAGCCGCTGCGCCAATCCTTGGGCGGCAAACGAATGCACGCAGGCGCAGGCTGCCACGCACGCCGGTGCACCTCCTGCTAGACTGCTTCAAGTTCTGCGCGCTACTGCGGAGAGGAGGGGCGTAACTAAGGCAAAAATCACGTGGCAAAATCACTAATTGGTAACCCCCTCTTGGCACACACGAATAATTAGTAACCTACTCTCGGGAACCTGTGAGAACCTGCTGGATCCCACCTCTGCTTATAAGCCACTTTGAGACTCCTTGCAGGAGAGAGAAGCAGGGTATAAAACCGAGCTCCTCCTTCAAACTCCTCCTCAACCACAATGGATGGAAATGTTCACCAATTCTGAATGTTTCACATACTTTAAATGCACGGACCATCTTCTGTGTCCACTGTGTACATCTGTACGGTCATCTTCCAGAGCCCAGCATGGAAAGAAACCCTTCCTGTACCACTGAAGCAGCCGTCCCTTCTTTTGGGGCTTGCAGAGAGTGGCAACATGAGTGATGGTTCTGAATTAAATGTCTCCCGGTGAGCTGTCAGTGACGGATACACACTGAGCTCCCTTGTCCTCATCCAGATGTCATGGCTACACTTCGGCGTTGTTCTCGCTTTAGCCTCTCGCCACCTGTAATTATGGCTTAACTTTCTTTTTTAACACTTTCCAAACTTCAAGGAGTCACTTTATGACTGTCAGAGCCGGTCAGGAAAGGAAAGGAGGCTGCAATTTGCCAACACGCATCCCAGTTGTTGCGCTGATATGTAACGTTTCTTAAGCCGATGGAAAACGGAAAGCAATTTAGATAAGTGCAGCGGGGAGGGAGAAGGAGAGGAAAGAGGCATTTTGGCTGTGGGAGAAATGATATATTGTCATATCATTTCCTCTAGAAATGCTTCCGTTTATTTTCTTTGGGTTGTGATTGTCCCAAAGAGTAATCGACAACCACAAAGGCTCAACTTTGCCTTTATCTGCAGCTGCTCTGATTTCTCTTTCATTCTTCTCGCTCTCTTCTCTGCCTCTCATTCACAAATACTAACCTCTACATTTGCCGAGCGACATGCAGTTTAGCTCGGCGGCTCGCACCGGCTTTAATGAATCTTGATGCTGGGGATCATGCCGCTGAGTGATGGCTGCAGCCGACAACGTGGACGGGTTGCCGTCACACATCATTACGTTGTCTCTTGTTTCCCGTTGCAAGCTCTGAGCGGCAGAGAAAGTCTCCAGACAAACTGACTTCATTTGCAATGGATTACACCCCGAAGTATCCCTGCAGCTGAGAGGAAACCTTGTATTTTGTCCTACATTCCGCTGCTAAAAACCTACTTTGTGGTGTTCCCGTTGAAGCAGCTTTAATGTCTGTTGCAGTGGATAAATGAGTATTTCATTCCGCCGGTTGGTTTGACGGTTGGGGTGTTTGTGGTCTGGGAGCATGGGTGGGCTGGCCATTAATTGGGTTGGACTACAGCCCAATATGTCGGCATGGTCCCAGATCAACAGTGCAGTGGTTTTAGGATGCAGTGGTGGCAGCTGTTCATAAGAACATAAGAACATAAGAACAAGCCAGCTGGATCAGACCAGAGTCCATCTAGTCCAGCTCTCTGCTCCTCGTAGTGGCCCACCAGGTGCCTTTGGGAGCTCATGTAACCCCCATGCTCAGAATGGGTTGACCCAGAAAGGGGTGGAGACTCGAAGCTGCAGAGCTCATGTAGTTTGGAGGAGACTAGGCTACCAGACTCGGACCTTGATTTGTATAAGCCCTTAACACCTTGTTAAGGTAACTGCAATGTTGTTGGGAACTACTGGGAAGGAAGCTGTTTATTTTTGCTATGTTGTAAATGTTGGAGTTTATTGTTTCAGGGTTTCTTTTTGTGGTTGTAATGGGTGAGAGTTCTCCTGGAAACCTTCATCATGTTGAAGCCTGTTCATCAAGCCCTTGGAGTCTCCAGGAGCCAACCCACTTGCAAAGAAGAATTGGACTTGGCAGTATCAGTAGACTGTAAATATAAGGACTTGAAAATGCAACCTGAGCAGGACCTTGAAGTGTGATGTTAAATGTTGATGTTATATGTTATATGTTAAGAAAGTAAACCATGTTTTGTTTTAAAAATTTGTTGTTGCAAACTCATTCCAAGTTCTGCCCCACAGAACCCACAGATAGAGGTTACACTCACATGCAGGATGTGAAAGCAATGGCCTTCTGCGGCTGTTGCTCCCGAGCACCTGGTCTGTTAAGGCATTTGCAATCTCAGATCAAGGAGAATCAAGATTGGTAGCCATAAATCGACTTCTGCTCCATAAATCTGTCCAAGCCCCTTTTAAAGCTATCCAGGTTAGGGGCCATCACCACCTCCTGTGGCAGCATATTCCAAACACCAATCACGCGTTGCATGAAGAAGTGAAGAAGTGTTCCAAAGAGAACCATGTAGGTGCCAGTTCTCCCCTGTCTATTCGCAGTAGAAAGCAGTGGTGAAAAAGGCTTGAAGATATGATCAGCATAACTGCACCTCAGTTCTTAAAAAGAGAGGAGACACAAGGAACAGACGCCAGGGCCTCTGGCCTCTGAGCTACCTCCTCTCCCTTCCTTCAGGGCTTGGGTTGGGTCCTGCCCCTGCCCCTCTGCCGCTTGGCCTGCCCTTCCAACCACCTCCCTCTGGCCCCACCTCAGTATCTCCACTCAATGCCCAAACCCACTCAGGGGGCAATGGGTGCTGCTGGGCTTCTGCCTTTGCAGCTGTCCTGGGCTGCCTCTCCTGCTCCCATGGCCCATTGCTGTCATGAACCTCTCTCACTCAACTGCCAGGCCCTCCTGATTCCTGGTGGGGGGAAGTCACATCTGGACCACATCTGGGCCAAACCCACCTCCACCAGCCAGCTCCTGCTGCTACATCCCCCATCATTGCTCTTTGGCCCAGTCTTCAGCCTGCCATGGTGAGTCTCATCTCCTGGACCATTGGAGGCCAGGGGGAGGGGTCCACAGGGAACAGTCAGCCCTTAAAGCTCTCTTCAGCTGAGAGGAAGCAGCAGTGGCATAGGAGGTTAAGAGCTCGTGTATCTAATCTGGAGAAACCGGGTTTGATTCCCCGCTCTGCCACCTGAGCTGTGGAGGCTTCTCTGGGGAATTCAGATTAGCCTGTGCACTCCCACACACGCCAGCTGGGTGACCTTGGGCTAGTCACAGCTTCTCAGCCCCACCCACCTCCCAGGGTGTTTGTTGTGAGGGGGAAAGGGCAAGGAGATTTTCAGCCCCTTTGAGTCTCCTGCAGGAGAGAAAGGGGGGATATAAATCCAAACTCTTCTTCCTCTTCTTCTTCAGTTGGCCATCTGCTGTCTTCAGAATGCCAAATCAGTCAAGAAGAATTCTGGAATGTCCAAATACGTGCAAATGTCCCTTGGTCACACCTGAAATTTCCTTGAATTGAAATAGCTGATAGTTCCATCCAGACCAGTAGTGTCTCCTCAGACTGGCATAAGCTCTCTAGGGTTTCAGGCAGAAGTCTTTCATGTTTCCTACTGCCTGATTTGTTTAACAGGAAATGCCTGGAACAGAACCCAGGACCTCCTGCATATGAAGTGAATGCTCTGCCTCTCCCATTGTCTATGGCCCTTTCCAGACAAGTAATTTACTTGCACACTTTTTTTCTCTGTTTGGTTCCAGCAATGTTTTCCCTTCATTTTCCCTCCATTGTTTTCCTCAGCACTGTTAGCACTATATTTTTTTATCCATTCAAGGACCATCTTCCATGCAATCAGGTTGAAACAGGTTTTGCTTCTCTGTCCCTCCAAACCCCTGGATCTTATCCATGCCCCCATGTAGTCACCCAACCTCCCTTTCATCCATTTTCTCCTCCCCCTCCTCTAAGGAGTTTAAAAATATGTTTCTCTTGGTCATATCACATTAGCAAGTTAACTTTGGGACACAGACTCAAGCCAGGTCGATTGTGGGCCTTTCCCCACTCACCTTAAGCCCCGCGCTAATCTCCGAAAGTAGTGTGGGGTCCCCCGGCACTCCCCACGACAGGGGCAGTGACTTGTGATGACCCCGCGGGGTCATGGGGATGCCCGGGCGCACGCCAGGGATGCCACGCGCTGATAGCAGCGCGCGGCATAGGGGGGATTAAGGTAAGTGGGGAAAGGCCCTGTATCAGCCTCGTCAATTTCAACTTGAATTAGTGATGTAACATTAAGGCAAAAATGCACTGTGTCTGCAGTTAGGAATTAGTGAACTTGACAAGGGAAGTTGCTTTTGCAAAAGGAAATTGACAAAAGGACTGCCTCAGTAATGACCCTGTGTCACTGCAGCTCCAATTTGGCTGGAAGATGTGATTCTTTGTGTGGGGGCGGGCTATGTGTCTCCGTTCTTTCAGGTAATGGTGTGTCATGATGGTGCCGCTGGGGGGGAGGATAGCTATCACTTTTGCAGGTGCAGTTTTATCACTTCTAGCTGTGGCCTTGGAGTTCTGCGGCTGGGAAGAGACTCCAGGCCGGACAATGGGGCTTTCCGCACTGACAGAGTTGTACTGGCTTCTGTCTAGGTTCACCTCAGTGTATCCACACTGCAACTGAGCTCAATGTTGTTTTGCCTCAGTTCCCCCCCCCCCTTCAGAACTGCGACATCCCTGTCGCAGTTATGAACTGCACCTTTCTGCTGGAACAAGTTCGATACCGCTTCGAAGCTTCGAAGTGGGGACGCATCGAAATGACACCTCATCCGTTCAACCAATCAGGAGCCGCTTTTGTGGCATGCGCAGAACGGTAGAGTCGTGGCGGGCATGTAACTGTAAACTGTAAACTGTAAAAACTGTTAAAAAAGAATGCTCCCGTTTCCCATGGTAACACAAGCTCCAATCATGATCGAGGAGCGAAACAGGCACCAAGATGATCCCGCCCACTTAGCTCAGTTCCAGGGGGCCAAGTAAGTTGCTGTGCGGACAGCCTGGAATCGCCCCCCACTGAAGGGAACCGAGTCGACCTTAGCTCCCTTCTGTAGTGCGGAAAGCCCCAATATGAACTGTCTGCTTCTCATGTGGGGTGGGGATCTTGCACTCATGTTATCAAGAGTTTGGTGCGGTTTTCGCCAGAACTCTCTTTCTTTGTTTCTTACATGTTTTCAATAAAAGCCTTGAACCCATCAAGTGATTTATTGTCTGAACGGGGAAACTGACACGGTGCCGCCTTCAGTAGTTGTTGAGGGGGTTTTTTTGCTTCCTTTTGAGGCAAACAAGTGACCTTTCTCCACATCCTATGCGGTTGTCCAACCTCCCCTTCAGCCATTTCTCCTTCCCTTCCTCCTCCATTTTCAAATAGTTTAAAAACAAATTTAATATCTTTGTTATATTGAACTAGCGCTGTAATATTGAGGCAGAAATACACTTGGATCTGCTTTGTCAATTTCACACTGAACTACCAATGTAACCAATGTGTGAGTTTTTGAGGTCTGGTAGTTTTTTTCTCCTTGCATTTCACCCACGTTTATGGCTGGTCTGTTCAGAGGCACATCTCGATAAGAAAAGTTTCTCCAGAGAACTGATCTCTGTTGACTAAAGATCTGTGATAATTCCAGGAGATATCCAGGCCCCATCTGGAAGCTACCTGGAATTCAATCCCCTACTTAAATTAAGTGGGGATCAGCGCACACACTACAACTTAGCAGAAATTAAACTGAAGAAGAAGGTTCTCATCAGTTGCTGTCCACTTTCGAATGCTGTCTACTTTCAAATGTTAAACGTATAATACCGTATATACTCGTGTATAAGTCGAGGCACCTAATACCGTATATACTCGTGTATAAGTTGAGGCACCTAATTTTACAACAAAAAACTGAGAAAACTTATTGACTCACGTATAAGTCAAAGGTGGGAAATGCAGCAGCTACTGGTAAATTTCAAAAATAAAAATAGATACCAATAAAATTACATTAATTGAAGCATCAGTAGGTTAAATGTTTTTGACTATTTATTTCAAAGAAAAACAGTAAACTAGCTCTGTAAGTGGAAAAAGAGGGTCAACAAGAACAATATGGTATCAACAATAACTTTAAAAGTACAAAAACCTTACCTTTTTGGTAAGGAAGGGTTTTAAGCAATGGATCTTACAATGAAAACTGGAATGAACATGCCTGTTCACTGTGATTCAAAACTACCCTGCTTTTTAAAAGAATAGTTCATTATTTTTAGTGTACATATTTTTAAAATTACACATGGCAGGTGTCATTTTAGAAGGAACATACACACAACCTGTCAGGGGAGGAATGTTTATGTTAGCAGCACCAACATTTCAGAGTATCTGTAGGGGACCCTCCTGATGATACCACCCAGGTTTGGTGAAGTTTGGTCCAAAGTTATGGACCCTCAAAAGGGTAGCCCCATCTACTATTAGCTTCCATTGGAAACAATGGGGGATGAGAGCACCCACTTTGGGGATCCATAACTTTGGACCCCCTAAATAAAACATCACCAAACCTGGGTGGTATCAGCAAGAGATTATCCTGATGATATCACCCAAGTTTAGTGAAGTTTGGTTCAAGGGGTCCAAAGTTATGGACCTTCAAAATGTAGCCCCATCTACTATTAGCTCCCATTGGAAACAATGGGGGATGGGGCACACACTTTGGGGGTCCATAACTTTGGACCCCCTAAATCAAACCTTGCCAAACTTGGCTGGTACCATCAGGAGTGTCACCTGATGATACCCTGAAAATTTGGTGCTACTAGCCTAAAAGCTGCACCCCCTGGTGGCCAACAAAGTAAAAACCCTAACATATTTTTTAAAATACACCTGACTCAAATAGAAATGTGCTGAAAAACTTGACTTATACATGAGTATATACGATACTTGTCCAAAACGGCAAACAATACAACAATACCACAAAGTATCTGAAATAAAGACCCTAATAACACTGATAAAAATCCTGTGTAGTACAAAGCAAAGGCCCTGTGTCATACAATGAAAGTCCACTAAGCTAACCAGAACCCAAACATGTACTGGTCTTGTACAAGCTTCAAGGCTAGCGGAACTTAGGGCCTTTCCCCACTCCCTTCCACCACCCCCCTATGCCGCGCGCTGCTCTCCTGGGCATCCCAGCGCGTAAGCGCACTTCAGGCGTCCCCACGACCCCACGCTCTGTGCGGGGTCGTCAAAAGGCGCCGTTCGGAAGAGCGCCTGGGATGCCGTGCGCTAAGGGGGCGTGACAGCGGCAGCGTTGGGGCGGCTGCGCTGTGGCCGCCCCTGCCGTGGGGAGGGAGGAGGAACCCCGCGCTACTCTCCTCAAGTAGCGCGGGGCTTACGGTAAGTGGGGAAAGGCCCATAAATGCCATATGTCTGTGCTTCCAAAATCATTGCCATTCATACAAACAGTTGGACATTTTTGAAAGCACAGATATAAGAAATTTATGTTCCACTAGCCTTGAAGTTTGTTCAAGACCAGTACACATCCGAGTTCCGGTTAGCTTAGTGGACTTTCATTGTAGGATACTACATGGGATTTTTATCGGTGTTTTATCGGTGATTGTAAGCCCCTTTGAGTCTCCTGCAGGAAAGAAAGGAGGGATATAAATCCAATCCCCTATCATCATCATCATCATCATCTTCTTCTTCTTCTTCTTCTTCTTCTTCTTCTTCTTCTTCTTCTTCCTTCTAAGGTCTTTATGTCAGATACCTTGGGGTACAGTTGTATTGTTTGTGGTTTTGGACAATTATTACTCTTATAGCAATTGCTGCAAGCCTTCTTTAATGTAATTTCTATCAGGTTGGAAGCTGGCAACTCGATCCACTGTGTACAGATCTCAGCAATGGCTGCCATGAGATTTTAACCTTAAGATGCCCCTTGTTTCCTCTCAAGCCTGCTCTGCTTGTGTATCTATCCCCCCTCCCTTCCCCAATACGCACCTCCTTGAATCACCAGTTAAATCCCTGTTGTTGCCACAAGGTTGCCAGTTTCCAAGCCCAAAGTTGTACAAGTGCAGAGCCATCCATCACAAAATGGACGCGGCCTTCAGGGAAACCGTGTTTCAGCTTTGTGAGTCCAACAGTGGCTTCCGAGCTGAAAACCGGTCGGGGCGGTGAGTGGCAGAGGCTTTTGTTTCCCTGCCTCTGCTGACACCCCAGAGAAAGGATAAGGTGGATCTGAGCCTCCAGCACAAAACTTTTTTTGGAGGGAGCACACGGCTGGCACGCCAAGGGTCTCCAGAGACTCCGCTTGAAACAATGGCACGGTCCTTTTTCTTTGGCTTTCAGGTAGTCAACCCCCCCTTGTCTCTGACCCAAAACAGAAAGGAAGATTTGGCAGGCGGCAGAGCTGCGGCCCTGCTTGTTTCCTTCTCCTGGCATCACAAAACAGCAGATAACTTACAGATAGGAGCTGAAATCACTTCTGGGATGATGGATTTCGATGCAGAACAGGGTGTTGGGTGCTCAGTTTTCCACTGACATCTCGAGCTTGATGATGTTTTGTTAACATTGCCGACCTCCAAGTAGGGTGTGAAGACCTGTGAGTATTACAGATTATCTCCAGACTACTTTGGACAGTAAACATCATGGCATTATACCCTACCAAGATACCATCTTCCTCAAACCCCACCAGAGGTGTAGCTGGGCCAAACTGCACCCGGTGCGCAGTGTGTTTTTTTCTGCCCCGCATGGCCCCCTGCGGCCCCCGCCTCCCCGTGGTGCCCCCCTGCGGCACCCCCGCAGCACTCTTCCCCCTTCCCCCTTCCCACACTTACCTTAGTTTCTTTTCTTTTACTAGTACATTTTCAGGCTGAAAAAAAGCGGCCTCTTCGCAGTTCAGGCTAAAAACTGCCTGAGGAACTATACTTCCCAGGAGAGCTTGTGAGCCCCAAGGTCTCCTGGGAACTGTAGTTCCTCAGACTGTTTTTGAGCCTGAACTGTAAATAGGCTGCTTTTTTCAGCCTGAAAAGGTACTAGAAAAAGAAAAGGAACTAAGGTAAATGTGGGAAGGGGCAGAGGGGCTGTGGGGAGGGTTGCGTGCGGGGGGCACGGGGGTCACAAGGAAAGGGGGAGGGGCCAGGGGGCGATTTTCTGCCCTCCAGGCCTGCGCCCAGTGAGTGACGCCCCCCCCCGCCCTCTTGCCGCTCCACCAGTGAACCCCACCCTCCCCCGGCTAGAGCCTGGGGAGGGGTTTTTTGAGAAAGATGGTATCTTGGCAGGGTATAATGCCATGATGTAATGCCCCACAAATCTCCAGGCATTTCCCATCCGGGAGCTGGCCAGCCTCTGGCATCCTTCTGCCCCTTCTCCTGCTCGGATTTGCTGAATTCCATCAACCATTCACATCAGCAGTGGCGTAGGAGGTTAAGAGTTCGTGTATCTAATCTGGAAAAACCGGGTTTGATTCCCAGCTCTGCCGCCTGAGCTGTGGAGGCTTATCTGGGGAATTCAGATTAGCCTATGCACTCCCACACACGCCAGCTGGGTGACCTTAGGCTAGTCACAGCTTCTCGGAGCTGTTGTGTTTGTTGTGAGGGGGGAAGGGCAAGGAGAGTGTAAGCCCCTTTGAGTCTCCTGCAGGAGAGAAAGTGGGGTGGGATATAAATCCAAACACTTCTTCTTCTTCTTCTTCTTCTTCTCCTTCTTCTCCTTCTTCTCCTTCTTCTTCTTCTTCTTCTTCTTCCTCTTCTTCTTCTTCTTCTTTTTCTTCTTCTTCTTCTTCTTCTTCTTCTTCTTCTTCATCGATGTGGAAATTGTTGGCTGCTACTTTGTGAAAGGTTATATATGAGAACTGAGATTGTTTGATGTTTTAATATTTATTTTGTTTATTGAGTTGTTTGATATGATGTAAGTCTAATAAATAATAATAATAGTAATAATACACTGATACATTGCAGTGTCCTAGGCCTCTGGTTGACGCTCAAATGATAATAAAAGGCCAACAACCAGCTAATGAACTGGAGGTGTGATGTTAAACAACAATAACAATGCCACATGAGAAGGTCACTAAATACCATGATTTGAAAACTGAGATTCAGCAGCTATGGCACAAACCAGCTGAGGTCGTCCCAGGGGTAATAGGCAGTCTGGGTGCCGTTCCGAAAACACTAGGGCAGCACTTGAAACATCTTCAAATCGACAAAATCAACATCTGTCAAATTCAAAAGGCAGCTCGGCTGGGATTTGCACAAATACTATGCTGATATATTACAATTTCCTAGGCCTCTGGGTAAGGCTTGAATTGTAATGAAAATTCAACAACCAGTTGAAGAACTGGCAGCTATGAGATTAAAATAAAAATAATAATAATTTGGCCCATACGTGTGGATACACTACAGGGCGAAGCCATCTATATGACAATGTCCTGCTTTTAGGGACATTTTTACTTCACAGAAACTGCTAATGTGAGGTAACATACATGTACCAAGTGACTCTTTCTTTTGGATCAAAGGGGTGGCCTTTGTAACATGGGCCTCATTCTTCATGTCTTTGTTTAAAGTCTTTGTTTAGGGTGTGCAGATTGTAAGTGAAGACTCACGTGATTGCAAGTGCAAGCTCACATGACTGAATGTTCTTCCACATCAAAAGTTCCCTGAACGGAGAAAGCTAGCATGTCATGGAGAAAGTTGAGCTAGACCCTTCTCTCTCCTACTTACAGTGCGATGCTAAGTTGAGCTGCACCCTTTTAGGTTCACTGATGTCAGGATTCTTTGTGCACAGGAAATGTTTTATCTGGACAAAAGTAGGATTCCCAGGTTCTAGGTGGGCAGCGGTGGGATCCAAAAATTTTAGTAACAGGTTCCCATGGTGGTGGGATTCAAACTGTGGAGTAGCGCCAAGGGGGCTGAGCGGGGCACGACGGGGGTGTGGCCGGGCATTCCGGGGGTGGGGCATTCCTGGGCAGGGCTGTGGCAAGGACGCAGCCACTGCGCCGGTCCTTGGGCGGGAAATGAATGCATGTAGGCGCAGGCTGCCACGCACGCCAGTGCACCTCCTGCTAGACTGCTTCAAGTTCTGCATGCTACTGCTGAGAGGAGGGGCGTAACTAAGGCAAAAATCACGTGGCAAAATCACCAATTAGTAACCCCCTCTCAGCACACACAAATCATTAGTAACCTACTCTCGGGAACCTGTGAGAACCTGCTGGATCCCACCTCTGTAGGTGGGGCCCTGAGTTCTCCTAGTGTTTAAAAGGATCTCCTGACCGCAGTGATGAGTTCCCCTGATATGAAATGATAATTTTGGAGGTTGTGTTCACAGCATCATAGCCTTCCTTTTTCATACTCCACCATCCCCAGACACCAACCTCAAATTTCCATAAATTACCTCAGCTGGTGCTGTAGTCCCCAAACAGATTCACATCAGCAAGAATGAGGGCTTAGAAAGCTAAACATAACTTGTGTTTCGTGGGTTACACAGCATGATCAGAGTAATTATTGTTTATTACATTGTGTTCCCCGGGTGGTAATAGAGAACTTTTCCCAATTCTCATTTTCTTTGCTTGTGCGTTCCTGTTGCTTGGAGGGCGAACAGGTGCTGTCCCACATGTCTTCTGCTCCCTCTAGTGGTCAATCCAATATTACATTTTTTTACACCCATCGTAAAAACCTGAAGTGTAAAAACGGCAAGTAGATACGGTGGACATAAAGCAATGTCATATCAAATCAGCCACTAGAGGGAGTAAAACATGTGCAGAACAGGGAAAAAAAACTCTTAAAGCAGCAGGAACAATCAATATAAGGAAAACGAGCACATGGGAAACCCAGAGACTAGAACAGTGTTTCCCAACCTTTTCGACGTCACGGTACCCTTGACCTCGCTCTTCATATCTCAGGGTACCCTTGAGGTTCATTTAAAATCTTTTTGCATTTTTTTTCCTTTTTTGGTCTGTAGGTGGGGGGAGTGGCAAGCAGGGGGAGGGGAGGGGAGGGGAGGGAAAGCAGCATTGACAGCCGCATTGTTTGTTTGCCTAAATTCGGCATGGATTTGGGGGGATTTAAAGGGAAAGCTCCCTTTAAATCTCCCCCCCCAATCCACACCGCATTTAGGCAAATAAAACAATGCTGTTTTAAATGTTGTTTAAAGGAAGCCCATGAGGTTTTCAAACCCCCCTCCTCCGCCCCTTCAAAATCCATTTAATTTCGATGGGAGGGGGACAGGCGGTAGCATTGTCAGGATACCCCTGGGACGTGCTCATGGTACCCCAGGTTACCATGGAACCCTGGTTGAGAATCACTGAACTAGAATGATGCAACAAGAAGTCCAGAATGGAAAGCCTTTTCACCTAACCCCTTTGACTTTGGTGGGCAAGTCATGTGTCATGGCAGAGCCCATCCCTTTGATCTTCCTGCTATGCGGAGCTGCCATGTTGCACCTCCAAGGCAGCGTGTGTGCTTTCCAGCTTTGATAAGCATGAATGAAACACTGGATTTTGGAGGATATGCTTTTGTGGGTGCTGATGCTGAACATGCATAGAAAAATACTTGTGTTCCCTATTCACACTGCCTGTATCAAGAGGATCATGGATCCCATTCTGCTCATATTGTTGGGAAATACCTGGAAGTTTGGGGAATGGACCCTGAAGAGGGCAGGGTTTAGGGATGGGAGCAGAGGTGGGATCCAGCAGGTTCTCACCAGTTCCCGAGAGTGGGTTACTAATTATTTGTGTGTGCCGAGAGGGGGTTACTAATTGGGTCCGCTTTTCCGTCTCCATGCCCTCGCCTCCCCGATAGGCATCATGCCTTTGAACGGGAAGGTTCCCTATAGCAATTGCGACTAATAATGTAACTCCCTGAACTGGGTGAATCCCTTTCAGGTACTGCAATTCATGGATTCTCAGCCTTTTGTACCTTTTATCTCACCAGTCTCTATCAAAGAACCTGTGTGTTTCACCATTGCTGTGCTCAGATTTGTGAGTTGGGGCATTTTCTATAATGTGATGACGATTTAGAAATGACCTGGTGCAAAGAAAATTTGGGGGGTTGTGGTGGGGTGGCTGCCCATTGGGAGGGCATCCAACTCAGGTTTTGCCCAGGGCTCAGGTTTGCCTAGGTATGCCGCTGCCCCCTTTGCTGAGGGGGGGCTGGCGAGGGAACCTGTTACTAAAATTTTTGGCTCCCACCACTGGATGGGAGGGACTTTAATGAACTACAATGCCACAGGTACCACCTTCCAGAGCAGCTATTTTCTCCAAGGGAAACTGATACCTGTCACCTGGAGATGAGTTGTAATGCCAGGTGATTTTTAGCCACCACCTGGAAGTTGTCGAGCCTTCAACATGGCTTCCATTGTTATTGCATTATATTAGACAGGTAGTGACAAGGAGACCATGAATCCTCCCCCCCACCCTAAAAATAAGGGGCTGAGGGAAGGAAGGGGAAAAGAAGAAGAGTTTTGTATTCATCCTGCATTTTTCTCAACCATATGGAGTCCCAAAGAGGCTTACAAACTCCTTCCCTTCCTCTTCCCACAACAGATACCTTGTGAGATAGGTGGAGCTGAGAGAGGTCAGAGAGAACTGTGACTAGCCCAGGGGTAGGGAACCTGTGGCTGTCCAGATGTTCATGGACTACAATTCCCATCAGCCTCTGTCAGCATGGCCAATTGGCCATGCTGGTAGGGGCTGATGGGAATTGTAGTTCCTGAACATCTGGAGAGCCGCAGGTTCCCTACCCCTGGACTAGCCCAAGGTCGCCCAGCTGGCTTCCTGTGGAATAGCGGGGAAACAAACCCGGTTCGCCAGGTTACAGTCTGACACTCACGTGATGAGCGGAGAATCAAACTCGGTTCTCCGGATTAATTGCTATAACCATTTTTTATTTTATTTATTTATTTTATTTTTCAATTTCTATACCGCCCCATCCCCGGAGGGGATGCCAGAAGGTGTTATCTTCCCGTCTTGGGAAGAGCAGCAGTGGCGTAGTGGCTAAGATCAGTGGCTAAGAACAGGTGCACTCTTATCTGGAGGAACCGGTTTTGATTCCCAGCTCTGCTGCCTGAGTTGTGGAGGCTTATCTGGGGAATTCAGATTAGCCTGTGCACTCCCTCACACGCCAGCTGGGTGACCTTGGGCTAGTCACAGCTTCTTGGAGCTCTCTCAGCCCCACCCACCTCACAGGGTGTTTGTTGTGAGGGGGGAAGGGCAAGGAGATTGTCAGCCCCTTTGAGTCTCCTACAGGAGAGAAAGGGGGGATATAAATCCAAACTCCTCCTCCTCCTCCTCCTCCCCCTCCTCCTCCTCCTCTTCTTCTTCTTCTTCTTCTCCTTCTCCTTCTCCTCCTCCTCCTCCTCCTCCTCCTCCTCTTCTTCTTCTCCTTCTCCTTCTCCTCCTCCTCCTCTTCTTCTTCTTCTTCTTCTTCTTCTTCTTCTTCTTCTTCTTCTTCCTCTTCCTCTTCCTCTTCCTCTTCGTTACCCACAAATTAGAGTACATATCTTCTTCTATTCAGTGCTGAGCATTTCCAAATGCAAACACCCCTCAGTGGCGTAGTGGCTAAGAGCAGGTGCACTCTGATCTGGAGGAACCGGTTTTGATTCCCAGCTCTGCCGCCTGAGTTGTGGAGGCTTATCTGGGGAATTCAGATTAGCCTATGCACTCCCACACACACCAGCTGGGTGACCTTGGGCTAGTCACAGCTTCTCGGAGCTCTCTCAGCCCCACCCACCTCCCAGGGTGTTTGTTGTGAGGTGGGAAGGGCAAGGAGATTGTCAGCCCCTTTGAGTCTCCTACAGGAGAGAAAGGGGGGATATCAATCCAATCTTCTTCTTCTTCTTCTTGGCTGGAACTAACTAACCACACAGCTTTTGGCTGCAGCTCTTTAGTCGCACTGGGAGTGAATGTTTGAAGAAGACCTGCCTATTCACAGTATCAGTCCTGGATCAACATTCTCAGCAGAGAGAGAGACTCCCCTTTTAACCCTTGTCATAAAAAGAAAGCGAAGAAGCTCATTGCTTTCTTTTCCTCCTCCTCAATGAAAAGTAGTGCTGTGTTTGTTAGGGAAGTAATGAGGGCGAGTTTAGTTCGTTCTCAGAGAGCAGGAGAGAGGGAGGGATGAAAGGCAGAGAGCCTGCTGGAATCGAAGCAGCTGGCGGACAGAATTTTTGCTGCCGTGGCTTGAGCGCTTCGGCATTATATAGTTCCTCAATCGCTGGGGACGCTGCGATCTGTCTTCTGCTATTTGTGCTCCTACAATAACTCTAACTGCTCGTTCTATGATTTTGGCCATTTGTAGGAAAGACTAAACTGTTCCTGGAAATAGGAACCGGGGGGAAAAAAGGAGATTAAAAAATGTGAGGGAGATGGTGCGTGGTGATCGGGACGAAGAGGAAAAGGGGCATTATAGCGAAATGTATGAAGATGTTGCCTTCTTTCTGCAGAGGAAGATTTTAGGGCTCAGCTTGGTCTGGATGTTTCCCCCATTAAACCCTCTGTTTTCCTGGTTATATAAGAACATAAGTACAAGCCAGCTGGATCAGACCAGAGTCCATCTAGTCCAGCTCTCTGCTACTCACAGTGGCCCACCAGGTGCCTTTTGGAGCTCACGTGCAGGAGGTGAAAGCAATGGCCTTCTGCGGCTGTTGCTCCCAAGCACCTGGACTGTTAAGGCATTTGCAATCTCAGATCAAAGAGGATCAAGATTGGTAGCCAGAGATCGACTTCTCCTCCATAAATCTGTCCAAGCCCCCTTTAAAGCTATCCAGGTTAGTGGCCATCACCACCTCCTGTGGCAGCATATTCCAAACACCAATCACACGTTGCGTGAAGAAGTGTTTCTTTTTATCAGTCCTAATTCTTCCCCCCAGCATTTTCAATGGATGCCCCCTGGTTCTAATATTGTGAGAAAGAGAGAAAAAATTTCTCTCTGTCAACATTTTCTACCCCATGCATAATGTTATAGACTTCAATCATATCCCCCCTCAGACGTCTCCTCTCCAAACGAAAGAGTCCCAAACGATATGGAGGTCATATCGGTCACTAGGTGGTAAGGCAATATGTGGATGGTCTGAGCTTATTCGCTGGCACTATTGTTAGTTCATTGGAGCGTCAAGAGCTTTGTGAAATGAAATGGCTGTGTGTTCTCCAGAACCTCTGAGAACAATGCCTAAATATTCTCCATGCAAAGCTAGGAAAGCCTGTTCGTTATTAACTCTCAGCAATCCCATCAGCTGTGGCTTCCAGAGCAGGGCCTCAACATGGTGTCCCAGTGACTCCTGGTGTCCGTGAGGTGTTTTTAGAATGCAGGCGCCAGCTGCGGCTTTTCACCCATTAAGGCTTCGGATTGGCCATTGGAGATCTGATAGGCCGGGAAGATTTTTTTTAAATGTTGTTTTGGCAGCCGTTGCCGTCATAGCCGAGAATCTTCATCAGGTGACTGAAGGTGAGCTGTGACAACCCTTCTGTGCTGACTTGGTCTCCTGAGGCAGCCATTTTGTGACAGCCATTTCTGACCATAATCAAACAGGCTCTGTCAGAACTGCAAAGGTGCCCATCGTCTCAAAAAGATGGACACCGTTGTCCTAGAGCAGGGGTGTCCAACTCTGGCGCTTCAGATGTTCGTGAACTACAATTCCCATCAGCCCCTGCTGGCATGGCCACTTGGCAGGGGCTGATGGGAGTTGTAGTCCATGAACATCTGAAGCGCCAGAGTTGGACACTTCTGTCCTAGAGAATGAAAATATTTCTGAGTAATCAGGGAGTTCTTCAGGTCTCTTTAAAGTTCTGATGCAATTATTGAGCAGCAGAGACGTAGGAGGTTAAGAGCTTGTGTATCTAATCTGGAGGAACTGGGTTTGATTCCCAGCTCTGCTGCCTGAGCTGTGGAGGCTTATCTGGGGAATTCAGATTAGCCTGTGCACTCCCACACATGCCAGCTGGGTGACCTTGGGCTGGTCACAGCTTCTCGGAGCTCTCTCAGCCCCACCTACCTCACAGGGTGTTTGTTGTGAGGGGAGAAGGGCAAGGAGATTGTAAGCCCCTTTGAGCCTCCTGCAGGAGTGAAAGGGGGGATATAAATCCAAACTCCTCCTCCTCCTCCTCCTCCTCCTCCTCCTCCTCCTCCTCTTCTTCTTCTTCACTCCCTTTCCTATTAACTGTAGCTCTGGCTGGGCCAGTGGATTCTGGTGCATCTATATTCCCCCTTTTAGAATGTATGGGCAAAATGGCGGGGGAGGGGGGAGCATAGTGCAACACAGGGACCCCCCGGCTCCAAGACTGGTGGGAACGTCCTACGAAGAGTCTTAGTTTTGAGGCACACATTCCGTCCCTCCGAAGGCACATTATGATGCCACAGCACGCTGTTTGGGAATCACCACATTAGCATAATACAGCCGACACACTTTAAAACGACATCAGACCATATAAATCATCATGGGAAACAATAAAATAGTTAAAGAGCGAATACTCCAGTGCCACGGGAGCGTGGTGTGAATTTATGCTCATCAATATGTTGGTCTCGGCAGTCTTCAGAATGTCTTTGTCAGCTGCCTATAAGAACAACAGAGAAAGAATTTGAGGAGGGAAGGGATTTGCTGTATTAAAGAAGGTGACAGCCCCTGGTTAATCCCAGCGACGTGCAGAACCTCCCCATGACATCTCATTTGAAGTAGGTCCTGATGCTGGATTACTTTGAAGGACGTCCACTGGATACCCAAAACAAATCTATTTTTTTTCTAAGGGCTCACCGTGAATCAGGGAGTTCTTTAGGTCTCTTTAAAGTTCTGAGGCAATTATTGACCAAGTTTGCACTTGGCCTAGAGGACTCTTAACCAGTGGTGGGATCCAAAAATTTTAGTAACAGGTTCCCTTGGTGGTGGGATTCAAACAGTGGCGTAGCGCCAATGGGGCTGGGCGGGCACGATGGGGGCATGGCCGGGCATTCTGGGGGTGGGGCATTAATAATTTCTCTGTTACTGTAAAAAACTCTTACTGTAAAAAAAAAGTTCCTAATTTCCAGCTGGTATCTTTCTGTCCATAATTTAAACTCATGATAGCAAGTCCTATCGTCTACTGCCAACAGAAACAACTACTTCTCCTCTAATTGACTGCCTGTCAAATACTTAATACTTTCAAATACTTAATTTTGTTGCTAGAAATCAAAAGAAGGATACTTTCCTTAAACAAGGAACTTTACCATATTTCTAAAACATGTGTCTTTAAGGAAACAGGCTGCAACAGGAGAGAATTATTATCCTGTTTTCCACTTCGGGCCTTAACCAGCCACATAGGAAACAACAGGACTTTATGATTTTTGGACCTAATGGAATTTCTAACGGAAAAGCAGACCCAATTTGTAACCCCCTCTCAGCACACACAAATAACTAGTAACCCACTCTCGGGAACTGGTGAGAACCTGCTGGATCCCACCTCTGCTCTTAACGCACAACACACCACACCACATGAATAGGACTCTCTTCCCATTCCACCAGCTGGTACTATCTATTGGAAGGGTGTGTGTCTAGAGTTGCTAGGAGCAGTTTTATCAGGTTCCCCTGGCCATCGGGAAGGAATGGAGGAAGGGTTGCCAGATCTGAATTGGGAAACTCTTAGGCCCCTTCCGCACACGCAAAATAATGCGTTTTCAAACCACTTTCACAACTATTTGCAAGTGGATTTTGCTATTCGGCACAGCTTCAAAGAGCACTGAAAGCAGTTTGAAAGTGCATTATTCTGCATGTGCGGAATGAGCCTTAGAGATTTGGTGGTGGGGCCCAGGGAGAACAGGTGATTTTAGCAAGGTAAAAGCAGTGGTATATCAAAGGAAAACAGTGCCCAGGGCAATCAAAGGAAACTCCTCTCTGTCCTCCCTCACCTGCAGCCAGGTCTGGTCCAACCTGCCCAGGCCACCTCTGAAGGCCACATGAATTTTGGAGGCAGAACACAGTTCAAAGCTGGATCTGGTCAGGCAGAGCCCACAGTTTAAAGCTGGACCTAGCCAGGCCGAGTCCAGTGCTGAACCGGCCAGGTCCACCTTTATAGACGAAGAAGAAGAAGAAGAAGAAGAAGAAGAAGAAGAAGAAGAAGAAGAAGAAGAAGAAGAAGAAGAAGAAGAAGAAGAAGAAGAAGAATTTGGATTTATATCTCCCCTTTCTCTCCTGCAGGAGACTCAAAGGGACTTACAATCTCCTTGCCCTTCCCCCCTCACAACAAACACCCTGTGAGGTAGGTGGGGCTGAGAGAGCTCCGAGAAGCTGTGACTAGCCCAAGGTCACCCAGCTGGCATGTGTGGGAGTGCACAGGCTAATCTGAATTCCCCAGATAAGCCTCCACAGCTCAGGCGGCAGAGCTGGGAATCAAACCCGGTTCCTCCAGATTAGATACACGAGCTCTTAACCTCCTACACCACTGCTGACTCCCCCTCTGAAGCTCTGCCTCTGTCACATATTTAAAGCTGTACCCATCAGGGGTGGAGCAGAGTTCTCGACAGGAAGGGGGCCGGGCAGCCATGAGCACCCTCTTTCTACTGGCGCCCAGGGCACACACCCTGGCTGCCCCACCCTAGATACACCTCTGGGCACAAGGCCACAAAGCCCACTTTCCAAAGCCGTCGTTTCCTCCAGGGGAACGAAACTCTACAGGCTGGGAATCGGTTGTAATTCGAAGGGGACCCACCTGTCTCGGATCAATGTTTTTTCTCGATTAGAATTGAAACAGGCACCTCACAGTCAAAAGTTCTGATTGTGGCAATCACTTGAACCATTCAGAGAGCCGGACTGAGATTCCCTGATGAACGCGCGTACAGCAAAGCTGCACCATCTGAATTTCGACACAGGGCGGGTGGGTGCCAACCCGAAATGGCTGCCACAGAGCCAGCCACAAAATAATCAGCGAGGTTAACTATAACTACAACATTTCACGCAGAGGCTCTGTTGAACAGGATGCCTTTTAAAAGGAACATGCTGCGGAAAAAATATTTTCTTGCCTACACAGAGTATATCTTCAGTCACGCAGCGAATATCCTTGTGCTGCGGCCACAGCTGATGCTGAAGCAACATTTTTTTAACAATCTGCACGTCCACACAGATCTCCAGTGGCCAATCGGAAGGCCCTGCTGGGCAGCAGCCCTTCCCAACTTCGAAAAACACTTAGTGGGCACCAAGAAAATGCCAGCACACCATGGCACACACGGGCAACATATTGGCGACCATTGCCGTGTTGAGTGTTTGCTGACAATTGTACACATCCAGTGCAATTAAATGAGGTACGAAGAAGAAGACTTTATTTACAGTCATTGACCAGATATATTACAAATCTCCAAAATATCTACAACAAAACAAGAAGGCAGATCTCTCTCCCGTATTCCAGCACTATCCATCTATATATCATTATACTTTGTAAACACACCAAACAGCATAAAAATCCTAAACAAAACAAAAATATTTAAGGGGGATGCCATATTCAGATCATTTTTTTCTTTTTCATAATGAATAGACAGAATTTTGCTACCCATTTAGTAATATTCTCCTTCTTGTCTTGTAATAGTCTTTCACAACAAACTTTATCAGAACAATATGTCATTTTGTGTAGTAGATGTGACAGGCATTTTTTCCTTGCCTCCTCATAAAGGGGACACTTTAATAACATATGTTCTATAGTTTCTACAGAATTCAGAGAGCAAGAACATAACCTTGCAGCGTAAGGTATCTTTTGATATTTCCCTTCTAAGACAACAGAGGTACTGTAGATCTATGGTTGGATGTCTCATTTTTAAAGCACAAGTATAATTGATATGAATAGATGATACCACAAGATATTTAGTGCAACAGTCATCAGTTTATGAGATTTCAACTCTCAGCCCTGGTGATTCCTGCAACCAAGAAAACGAGGAAGAAGAGTTTGGAGTTCTACCTGGCTTTTTCCAACTGTAAGGAGTCTGAAAATGGCTGGCTAACTCCTTCCCTTCCTCTCCCCACAACAGACACCTTGTGAGGTAGGTGGGGCTGAGAGAGTTCGAAGAGAACTGTGACTAGCCCAAGGTCACCCAGCAGGCTTCAAGTGGAAGAGTGGGGAATCGAACCCGGTTCTCCAGATCAGAGTCCACCGCTCTCAACCACTCTACCACAGCTCAAATCTCAAGGTACAATTTCACATTCTAAATTCAACTTTCCCATTGAGCAAATATGACATCTGTATGAAGATTCATTTTAGCTGAGCTCCACAAAGCGCCGGAATCTCTGGAAGTCCTTTAAGTCCACAATGTGATTCTGGGAAGGGAGGGGAAAAATGTTTTCAGAGATGCCATAGATCTTCTCGATTACAAATCGTATATTTATGGCCCAAGATTTATGGTCCAAACGAGGCAACAGATTGCCAAGCAGGAATAGAGCTACAAAGAAGTGGGAGATGTTGAGCCAATACGCAAGGCCGCCGGCGTGGCGTTGCTTGGGGAGCCAATCAGAGGTGGGATCCAGCAGGTTCTCACCAGTTCCCGAGAGGGGGTTACTAATTCTTTGTGTGTGCCGAGAGGGGGTTGCTAATTGGGTCTGCTTTTCCGTTAGAAATTCCATTAGGTCCAAAAATCAAAAAGTCCCGTTGTTTCCTATGTGGCTGGTAAGCGAAGGTAGAAAATGGGATAATTCTCCCCGTTGGGCTGTTTTAAAAACATGTTTTAGTAATATGGTAAAGTTCCTTGTTTAAGGAAAGTCTCCTTCTTTTGATTTCTAGAAACAAAATTAAGTATTTGAAAGTATTAAGTATTTTACAGGCAGTCAATTAGAGGAGCAGTAGTTGTTTCTGTTGGCAGTAGACGATAGGACTTGCTATAATGAGTTTAAATGATGGACAGAAAGATACCAGCTGGAAATTAGGACCTTTTTTTACAGTAAGAGTTTTTTTAAAGTACCAGAAAAATTATTAATGCCCCGCCCCCGGAATGGCCAGCCACGCCCCCCGTCATGCCACGCCCAGCCCCATTGGCGCTACGCCACTGTTTGAATCCCACCACCAAGGGAACCTGTTACTAAAATTTTTGGATCCCACCACTGGAGCCAATGTACATTTGAGCACCCTTCTGAGCCCGCTCCGCAATTGCACCCTAGTAAGATGCAGCAGATCAGTAGCTATCTGGTCTGCAGACTCAAAAGGACGTGTTGTCAGAAACAAATGAACACGTCTGAGGGGGGGATATGATTGAAGTGTGTAAAATGATGCATGGGGTAGAAAATGGTGACAGAGAGAAATTTTTCTCTGTTTCTCACTAAAACCAGGGGGCATACATTGAAAATGCTGGGGGGAAGAATTAGGGCTAATAAAAGGAAACATTACTTCATGCAACACGTGATTGGTTTTGGAATATGCTGCCACAGGAGGTGGTGATGGCCACTAACCTGTGGACAGCTTTAAAAGGGGCTTGGACAGATTTATGGAGGAAAAGTTGATCTATGGTTACCAATATTGATCCTCCTTGATCTGAGATTGCAAATACCTTAGCAGACCAGGTGCTCAGGAGCAGCAGCAGCAGCAGCAGCAGCAGCAGCAGAAGGCCATTGCTTTCACATCCAGAATGTGAGCTCCCAAAGGCACCTGGTGGGTCACTGTGAGTAGCAGAGTGCTGGACTAGATGGACTCTGGTCTGATCCAGCAGGCTAGTTCTTATGTTCTTCTTATGTTCGTAACAGCAAAATCGATCACCACTTTGAGATGAGAAGAGTGCGTACTTATCCCAAAATACAAATGGGACCTTCTCAAAACTTCTGTCTGTGCAGCCACACGAATGCTTTCCTAGAAAGCAAACTGTAGGCTGTATCCAGTCACCTGGTAGCAATGTTAACTTGACCCTGCTCTATTCCAAGAAAGCATGAATGCAGTAAGAGGAAATGCGTCATTCCAAGGTCCTGGCAGGGTTTCTTGCCTCTTGGATATCTCCTGGTACTTCAGGTGATCTCCAGATGATCAAAATCAGTGGACCCAGAAGAAAATAGCTGCTTTGGGGGATGGGCTTTTTGATATTATACCTTGCAGAGGTACCTGCTTTCCCCAAATCCCGCCCTTCCCAGGTTCCGCCCCCAAAACCTGCAGCTATTTCCTAACCCGAGCCTGAGAGGGGAGGGGCAGTATACAAATCTAACAGAATAATGAATACGTAACCTACATTTGACACCCCTACAAAGAGGGAATTTGCAGAGACTTATCAACACGCCTTCCATGGGTATTCTTGACGTCGGAGCATCCTGCTACGAAGAAATCCAAAGTGCTCTAAACAGTTAAAGCTCAGGCAGACTGTAGAATGCAAATAAAATCGTGTTTTTACAATTTCCCGTCCGTTTGAAGGTTGCGTTTGTTGGCACCCAAGTTGCTTATTATTTCCCTGTGTTTGGATTCCTATCTCTTATTGTCAGCCTCATGAAAGCTTGTTAGAACCACTTTTGTGTTGCCGTTCCTCCCGCTGCCTGAACTCTTAATGGCTAACTGTATGGAATTCAAGGTAAATGGAGGAAATTCACAGGTTGGTTTAAAAAAAAAAAAAAACCTCTCTGCAGTGTCCCAGTTTTAAAGATGGCTATTGATTGGTTTGTTTTGATTCTGTCTTTGACGGAACTGGAAACAGATCCTCAAATAGCAGCATGAAGAGTAACTTGTGGGGAAATTCCAGGGATTTTAACAGTAAAGTGACATCGGTTAAGCAAACCTTTTCATTGTGGATACAAGACTGGACTTGATATAGGGCGCTGGCCATCTGTAGGGGTTGCTATGGCCAGCACACAAGGTTTCAGTCTTGTCTGAAATTCAGAAGATGATGATGATGATGAAGAGTTGGGTTTTTTTTACCTTTTCTTTACCTTTGAGGGGCTTACAATCACCTTCCCTTCCGCTCCCCACAACAAGCACCTTGTGAGGTATGTGGGATTGAGACAGTTTGTAGAGAACTGTGACAGGTCAAAGGTCACCCAGCAAGTTTAGACCTTTAATGACATAATCGCTGAATATGTAATGATGTCAATCATGAAGAAGAATAGGATTTTATAACCTTGTTTTTCCTCTACTTTTAAGGAATCTGAAAGCAGTTTACAATAACCCGTCTCTTCTCGTCCCCACAACAGACATCTTGTGAGGGAGGTGGGGCTGAGAGTTTTGAGAGAACTGTGACTAGCCCAAGGTTACTCAGCAGGCTTCATGTGTTGTCCGGTTCTCCAGATTAGTGTCCACTACTCATGTGGAGGAGCATGGAATCAAACCCAGTTCTCCAGATTAGACTCAACCGCTCTAAGAGCAGGTGCACTCTGATCTGGAGTAACTGGGTTTGATTCCCAGCTCTGCCGCTTGAGTTGTGGATGCTTATCTGGGGAATTCAGATTAGCCTGGGCACTCCCACACACGCCTGCTGGGTGACCTTGGGCTAGTCACAGTTCTTCTGAGCTCTCTCAACCCCACCCACCTCACAGGGTGTTTGTTGTGAGGGGGGAAGGGCAAGGAGATTGTAAGCCCCTTTGAGTCTCCTACAGGAGAGAAAGGGGGGATATAAATCCAAACTCTACTTCTTCTTCTTCCTCTTCCTCTTCCTCTTCCTTTTCCTCTTCTTCTTCTTCTTCTTCTTCTTCTTCTTCTTCTTCTTCTTCTTCTTCTTCTTCTTCTTCTTCTTCTTCGCATGCTGTCTGTCTAAAACTAAGTGCTAACAATGTCAGGCCCCTAATATCCACAGAGGAGGCGGAGAGGTTTACAAGAACCCAGAAGTCAGGTGCCAAAGGGTTGGGTAGTAGCTTTATTTGTAGATTTGTTGCCCTGAATGAGGGTGAGCCACAGGCTTTGTTGAGATATAGGAAGCAGCATCCCAGGTCTGACTCTCTGAAGGAAGGAAAAATCTGGTCTTTCGTTTTAGGTCCGCACCTTGAATGACCTGAATTTCCTAAAAATGTTGCTACACTGCAGTCGATGTCACTTTTTTTTATTTTTCCAAGACCAGGAGATAAGGAATCCCCACTCTAGTCAGGGACTGACAGCTCTGGTGTTTTCATTTGGGGTTTTGATTAGTTCCTATTTGACTTGCTCCCTCATATCACCTCATTCGTAGACTGACTTAGGATCAGGAGCCTGAAGTTGTTCAGGGATCGTACGAAGTACTCTTTGTTACAGCCAACGGCCTTCACCACGGCAATTAATAGGAGGATGAGCATAAAAGGTCTAGAGAGAACTATCTCCCTTTTGTTTAATTCTGTTTACTCCCTGACAAGCTGAGCCTTTAAAGAAAACGCTTCATTCAGCGTCTCAACAATAGCTTCTATTTTTTGCTTCGATACCAAGGTAAAGACGACCATAAACACATCAGGCATTCGTGGTGCAAAGCCGTTTCGGGACTGGCTGGAATCTGCGTAGTGCTGTGGTTTGTTGAAACGTTGGCTGCTATCCAAGAGAGAAGGAGAGAAGACCATTTTCTGTCTATAAAAAGCTCTGTGGTCCTCCCCCCCCCTCCCTAGCCTCTTGTAGTGGTACTAAATATAACACCTACTGGTGCGCTCTGCAGATCTGAAGGGCCTCTTGAGGTTTGGGTAAAGATGCATTTATTTCTCCTATTATGCAATTAGCGTGTGTTGCATGTGCCATCTTTTATTCCAAGTGGCCTCACCCATGCACACAGGGACGCATGCATGCATGCATGCACATTTTTAATGCATAGAAACAACTGCTTATCTGGGGTTCTGTGTGGTTTCCGGGCTGTATGGCTGTGTTCTAGCAGCATTCTCTCCTGACATTTTGCCTGCATCTGTGGCTGCCATCTTCAGAGGATCTGATAGTGGGAATGGAAAGCAAGTGGAGTATATATACTGTGAGGTCAAAAGGTGAGGCCCTCTGAATAGAGTAGCCTGGTATGTGAGTCACAAAGAAGTCTGTAGCCTGGGAGTAACAATGAAACTGCTTATCTCCTGTTGGGGTGGACTCCCACTTCTCGACATCTGCAGAACAAAATGAACCTCTCGATGCCGGAATTGTCATCCGTGATCGCTGTGACAAAACGAGCGATCCATAAATTTGCAACCTTCCTTGCAAAAGCAGATTGTCGAATAAAACGCCAGAGGTGACGCATATGGGAGAAGGGAGACCTGCTTCAGAATGGCAGCGTGTACAGGTGGTTGCTGAGCTGCAGTTCCAAGAAGCGAGACGTCCCAAACTTGGAGGGGTGTTTGCATTTGGAAATGCTCCGCACCGAATAGCGACAAGTTCCCACCCCCCCACTCCCACCCCTGCAGTAAAGTAGGATTGAGAAGCAAGAGAGAAGCAAGCCTTTATTGGCATAGACAACAGTACAACAGTAATAAAAAACGGATTAAAAAGCATATACAATACAGGTCGAAGGAAATATACTGGCGTTTAGTAATTTCCAGGAGAAAGTCTGCCACTATCGTACAGAGAGAAGGATCAGGGTTGTCCAACAAGTAGTGTAATCTAAATCAGGGAGATGGGGTAAATGTAAAGGAGTAAGATTCACATACTTGGATCTGATTTCCTTGAATCTGAGACAGTGTAGTAATTGGTGGGCCAGAGATTCAACTGAGCCATCGTTACATGGGCACAATCTTTTAGCCTTTTCTTGCTTATTAAATCTGCCATGGTACAAGGCAGAAGGCATAACATTAAACCTGGTGAGCATTATGGCTCTCCTTTGAGCAGGGTTTATTAAGCAATACAGGTAGTGTGCCAAGTGGCCCCGTTCAAATGGGAGAGAAAAATACAGGGGGGAGCATGTTTTCTTGGCTGCGGTGATTAGGGTAGAGAACTCTCTATCCAATAGTTGACCTTTTAATGTCCTATAAGCTTCTGAATAGGACAAAGGGCAAAGTGAATCCACTGACAGTCCAATAGAGGCCATTTTTTCTTCAATTATGGAAAACCAGGGGTTGGAATGGGTGTCAGAGAGCAGACGGTGGACCAGGGAATTACAGTCTGAGAGAAAATGAATTCGCAGCCAGAATCTAAAAGTCCTCAGCCAAGCGGCTGATTCCAAGGAGTTTTGACCTAACTCCAGACAAAGAGCTGCATAGGGCTGCAGTTTGTCAAAAGGCAGCTCTTTCTCTTCTTTGGTTAACTTGAACAAACCAGACAGCCCAAGGCAAAGCACTGAGTAGTTTACACTCGATCACATTGGCCATTAATAGTGGCTTAGTAATGTATTGAGGAGGGAGCGCTCTTCGGCGGCAATCCCCAAGTCCCTTGTAGGTAATGATAAACATGCAGCAATGGAAGCACAAAAAGGTGATTGCTTTTACAGGTGTAGAGCGTACAATGCAGCTAGCTTTGTGGAAGGGTTCCCAATGCCTTTCCGGGCCTTGAACGGAGCGTTTGTTGGCAGTTCCTACAATACTCAGAATTTAGCCAGTAACCTGGCACAGGTTCCACGGTGCACTCACCTGCTCTTTGTCCTAGATTTAATGCACATGTTGCTGGTAAATATAGACTCGTATGAAGCAGAAGAACGGGGGGGGGGGGAGGTTATATCCCACCTTTCTCTACCAAAGTAGAGGTCAAAAGTAGGCTCAAAGCAACTTACAAACTCCTTCCCTTCCTTACAACTGAATTCTTGTGAGTTCACGGGGTTGAAGAAGAAGAAGAAGAAGAAGAAGAAGAAGAAGAAGAAGAAGAAGAAGAAGAAGAAGATTTATATCCCCCCTTTCTCTCCTGCAGGAGACTCAAAGGGGCTTACAATCTCCTTGCCCTTCCCTCCTCGCAACAAACACCCTGTGAGGTAGGTGGGGCTGAGAGAGCTCCGAGAAGCTGTGACTAGCCCAAGGTCACCCAGCTGGCGTATGTGGGAGTGTACAGGCTAATCTGAATTCCCCAAATAAGCCTCCACAGCTCAGGCAGCAGAGCTGGGAATCAAACCCGGTTCCTCCAGATTAGAATGCACCTGCTCTTAACCTCCTACGCCACTGCTGCTCCTACAGCTGTGATATTAAACAAAATTAAATAATAATTATAATACTCTGGACATTTATTTCCCACACAGTGGAACCTCAGTTTTTATTGCCTTCGGTTTTAATCGATTTCGGTTTTCATCGATTTTTTCCGTGAAAAAATTGTCTCGGTTTTCATCGATTTGCCTCGGTTTTCATCGATTTGCAGTAAGGTGCAGGGGTTTGTGGAGAAAAATCATCCGGACAAAGCTGTTACAGGCCATGTCTGCAACTTGTTTAATGACAATGTCTTGCCCCATTTCAGACAAATCTTAAAGAGGCGTCAGAAACAGACCTCTTGGGACAGCTTTCTGGTGTGACATTGGTCCACTGGCTCTGAAGCTGGTTCTACTGTTATTGTTTGTTACAGTTTTCAGCATTAAACACTATGTTTATTCACCTAAAAATGTGGCTTTGGTATTTTTTTTGGAGTGCCTAGAACGGATTAATTGGATTTACATTGATTCCTATGGAAAAGTTTGCCTCGGTTTTCATCAGTTTCGGTTTTCATCGATTCTTTTTGGACGGATGACCAATGAAAACTGAGGTTCCACTGTATCACTTTATCATATTTGAAATGCTTGTCTAAGGCAAAAACTACATTTAACAGGGAGCTCCTACCAAAACATTCAAGAAGCAATTGACTGGCTGGATTCTGGACACTGGACGCTTGACCCTTGAGCTGATGGAACGAGAAAGTTCTTTCCCTATGTTTTAAATGAGATAACATCAGTTATACCATCCATGCATTTTAAAAATATGTTTCCACAAACAGGACCCCATATATTCACATTTTCAAGGGTGGGCAACCTAGCCTGAGTGGAGTATTCTTAAATCCCTTTGATTTCACCAGAAGAGGAATCGGTGGCGTTTCACCGCGCTCAGCTTTGATTTTCTTCAGTATTATTTTTGGTCAAAGCCTTGTCTCAACGGTTTGGGCCTCAGCTGCCATCTACTTGACGTCAGAAAAATGAAACCGCACCGCAAATAGTCCAGTATAGTCTGGGCTCGTTAATTGCCCGAGACCGCACTTCTCCTACTCCTTGGTTAAGAGTGTGGCCCGGGAAAAGATAATAGGCAGATTTGCTATCCGAAAGTCATTACTGGGAAACGATAGTGACGGTTTGCTTACTTGTCTAAACGATCAAATCATGGAGCCCTCGTTTCGACTACTTGCAGGCAGACTACACATATATTGAATCTGGCAGCCCCGATGGCATGCAGTGTCCAAACTCAAATGACCACGGGCTGTCATGGCAGAACAGCCGGCGCCTTCAAATATGGAATTCCTCCACCCTGATTGGCTCTTTTCGTTCGTTTTCATTACAGCCTATTAGCGGCTTATCTGAAAATCGGGAGCATAATCAGAAACTCGAAGTCTCTGAGCTAATGAGGGTGTCAGAAGTCAGTCCAGGGAACAGTGTGGCATCTCGTGATGCTGAATGCTTAATAGGCTGCCCTCTGAAGCCTTGGAAAACGAGAGTAATTGAGAAATGAAGACTGACTTCTAGGGATAGCTTTTTTTTTTAATATAAGCACCGTGCAGGTAGTAGTGCTTTGAAGACCTTTTAAATGCAAAATGTCTGATATTACACAAGTTTCCTGATGTCAACATGTGTTCCTGATGTCAATGTGTGCTTTCCGGTGTGTGCGGCGAGGTCTTTCCCAGGCCTGTCATCTGAACAGCCACTTATACAAGCTTCAGAGAGTATCCTCTTGAACCTATTCCCAAGGCTCTCTCCACAAGGAAAGAGTTTTGTGATTTGAGCCACAGACGCTGTTAAAAAGGAATGCAAAAAATGCGTTGTGCTCTTATCCTGAACTATCTTGAATGGCTTCCCCCGACTCTAATGTATCATGAAATTATCTCAAGTGCCTAAGGCCGCACTTACACATTTATTTATTTTAAATATTGCATATCTCCAGAAACCTGTTCGAGGTGGTTCACAAAATAGAGCATAACCAGAAAGCATAATCACAAAATAAAGCGAAACCAGTGTCTTTTGCTATTCATTATTTACTTCATTTATAGCTCATCTTTTTTGCTGATGCTCGGACAGAGGACAAAAATATACAATGCACATTTAACAGACTACACCAGACAGGATTAGAAAACACTGCAAACAAACAAGCAAGCAAATTAAAAAAAATCTTACTCAGAAAGTGGATCACAAAGGTAGAATATAATGTAGTAAAAGCAAAGAAATACACACAACAAGTTTTGCATAAGAACATAAGAACAAGCCAGCTGGATCAGACCAGAGTCCATCTAGTCCAGCTCTCTGCTACTCGCAGTGGCCCACCAGGTGCCTTTGGGAGCTCACATGCAGGATGTGAAAGCAATGGCCTTCTGCGGCTGTTGCTCCCCAGCACCTAGACTGTTAAGGCATTTGCAATCTCAGATCAAAGAGGATCAAGATTGGTAGCCATAAATCGACTTCTCCTCCATAAATCTGTCCAAGCCCCTTTTAAAGCTATCCAGGTTAGTGGCCATCACCACCTCCTGTGGCAGCATATTCCAAACACCAATCACACGTTGTGTGAAGAAGTGTTTCCTTTTATTAGTCCTAATTCTTCCCCCCAGCATTTTCAATGAATGCCCCCTGGTGCAATAGATTTACAGTCCTAGCCCCTTACAAAAACCATCATCCTGAGCCATTCCATGGTACTGAGCTATAGGGTTTTAATCCCTCTGTTAAAATGCCCTCCTGAACATTTCCATTTTGCACATTTGGTGAAATAGTGGAGGTGTGAGGGTCTGTGTGTGGGAGACCCACCTGATTCTATTCTCACGGTAAATTAAGGAATGCAAAAGTCATAAGTAATGATGATATATAAGCGGAACAAGCGTTTAAAGCTCTGGGGTTTTATTGGCAAGGCCTTCTGAAAACAGGTTAGATCAGCATTCTCTGTTGCAGCCTCCATCTGGTGGAATGGTCTGTCTCAGGAGACCTTAGTGTAAAAGTTCCTTCAGTCAGGCTCCTGCCTTTGGCTACGTTATGAATACTGCCAGAGGCGTACCTAGGTAAACTGGAGCCCTGGGCAAAAACCTGCATTTGATTCCCCCCCCCCCCCCATGGGCGGCCACCCTCCCCCACCATGACCAAACAATGATTTTTTCCACCAGGTCGTTTCAAAGTCACCATCACATTATAGAACATGCCCCAACTCACAAATCTGAACACAGCAATGGGCCATGCCACACAGCAGAAATAATTTTTGGAAAACATTTTCAAAATGCTTTCAAAATGTTTTATTACTGCTATGAAAACATTTTATGGTGTTGTATCCAGTCCCCCCAATTGGGGGAAACAGCATCACGTTCAATGTTATTTAAACTGGGGACCCCAGATTCTCCCTTTAAGGTGGATTTCAAAGGAGAATCTGGGCTCCCTAGTTTAAACAAGTGATGCTGGAACCCACCCCCAAACAGCATCATTTTCAATGGTGTTTAAACTAGGGAGCCCAGATTCTTCCTTTAAATCCACCTTAAAGGGAGAATCTGGGGTCCCCAGTTTAAACAACATTAAAAGTGATGCTATTTGGGGGTGGATTCTCCCCCACCCGGAAACAGCATCCCTTTCCATGTTAAAACTGGGGACCTCAGATTCTCCCTTTAAATCCATGCCGAAGGGGGTGGATTTAATAACAACAACAACAACAACAACAACAACAACAACAACAACAACAACCTTTATTAGGCATTGAGAGAATAAAGGAAAGAAAGCAAAACAAGCATTGGCAGGAAGGGAGTGGATTTAAAAAGAGAATCTGGGGAAATTTATGTGCGCCTTGCTGTCAGGGGTTCAACTAGGTTATGATAGGCAGCACCAACATTTCAGAGTAGTCTCAGGAGATTCTACTGATGATACGGGCTTCAGGAGCTTATGAAGTTTGGTTCAGAGGGTCCAAAGTTATGGACCCTCAAAGGTGTAGCCCCCTTCTCCTATTAGCTCCCATTGGAAACAATGGGGGATGGGGGCACTCCCTTTGGGAGTCCATAACTTTGGACTCCCTAAACCAAACCTCACCAAACCCGGGTCATATCATCAGGAGAGTCTCCCAAAAAAAAAATCCCTGAAATTTTGGTGCTGCTGGGCAGCTGCCCACTTTGCCCAATGGGAGGAACGCCTCTGAATATTGCATAGATTGATATCAATGTATATATTATTCATATCAGGCAGTTGCCTGGAATTCTGCTCAGCTTTCCTCCATCCTAAAGAGCTCTCCTCCAGCAAACCGAGATCTTTCTTTGGAGGAAGGCACCTAAGCTGACTGATTGGTGGAGTACAGTCCACAATTATTATTATTGTTATTGCTATCATCAAATAGCTGGAGGACGTGAATGCCAGTTTTGGCATTTGGAGTTTATTTGGAGTAAATTTCAGTGCATTCCCAAGCAGAGTTATACCTTTCTAGGCCCATTAACTTCAATTGATTGAGTAGGGTATAACTCTGTCTAGGACTGCACCTTTTGGTATTTACAGCTGATTGAGAATTCTTGGTTCCCCTTTCAGATTTGTGATATTGGAAAGAGAAACTGAGAATTTAGAGAGACCATCCTGTAAAGTCAGCTTCTTCCCCATTTTCTAGGTACATGGGGATAGTCATTGGCCTTCAAGTATTGACCTTTTGGGGAGGGCAGCCAATAAATCCAATAAACAAACAAACAAATAAATAAATAGGCCTTCAAAATCTGGCCACGCCAACAGCATGCATGCAATATGTTTTCATCCACCCTGGCGTAACATTAAAATGCGGCTGTGAATGAGACAGAATTAACAAAAATCATTTTCCCATTGGCCGCGGAATGCACAACTCGCCTCTCAAAGTAGGATCTCTCTCACGGATCCGTGTTTCACTTTAAGATTTTAGCTGTCGTCCGTGGAAAGAAAACCCAGAGGATCTGCAGAGTTACATATACATCAGTGGCAAAAGTTCTACGATATTATTTCATATGGAAATAATGGTACACTCCATTAATTACCATCTCTGAGGAAAAAGAAAAAGGGGAAATTTGTTACAGAATCAGTCTGGAAGACAGAAAGTCCCAGGCATCCATTATAAAATTTACTCCTGACGTAGCATATTAAAATCAGAGAAAGAAAGCCGAATTTTACTGTACGCTCAGCAAAATGCCACAGAACTAAAACCGCGTGCTTGCATCCCACTAACTGCAGTGAGGGTGAATAACCGCTCTAACAGTCACGTCGGCCTTAAAGCTATCAGAGGTTTTACGGTTAGGCATTCTTTTTATCCCAACCTCTCATGTATGCTCCGCAGTTGTTCCAGAAGAACTTTTTAAAGGCTTGGATGAAATACTAGAGTTTCCATTTAAATCTTCGAGGCCTTTACAGTCTGGGAGCAGACACGACCGAAGCAGGACGTAAAAGGAACGGGTTCTTCAGGCAGCCGTTATCCAACAGAATGGGGAAAGGGGGAATTCAGCCACCAGGCCAAACAATTCATTAATCTCCAGGTAAATGAATACAGGTGGAAGTCGGGGTTGGTGCCCAAGGCGCAAATCTTCTCAGGAGAACCAAACTGGGGAAGTCATTGGAGAAGGATAATTATCAGAGCATGTAGCAACGAAGGGACCGTTCCACAAGTTATGTATAATACTGTGGAGGAGAGAGTTTACAGGGTTCTCGAGCTGTTCCAGTACATATTACAGGTGGGGGTATAATCTTTTAACAGTGGGCATTTTCCCACTTACCTTCTGCCCTGCGCTACTGTAGGCAAGTAGCGCGGGGTCCCCTGGCACTCCCCACTACAGGGGCGGCAACAACGCAGCTGTCTCCGGACCGTTGCTGCTGTTCGCGGCTCCCTCAGCGTGCAGCTATTCCTATGCTCTTCCAAACGGCGCCTTTTGATGACCCCGCGGGGTTGTGGGGAAGTCTGGCAACATCGGGTGAAATGTATGCCCATAGTCTCCGCTCCAATCCCTTTTTGTATGTTAAAAATTAGCCAACGGGGGGGTAAGGTTTAGCATAGCCCTCACACATATTGAAAAATATAGGGAGAGTTTTATATGAGAGATTGTAGAAAACAGTATTCAATGTACTCCAAAGTGGAGGAGTCCAGAATTTGCCAATCTGTGTCAATCATTTCATTCTTTTGGGTGCTGTGTGGTTTCCGGGCTGTATGGCCGTGTTCTAGCAGCATTCTCTCCTGACGTTTCGCCTGCATCTGCGGCTGGCATCTTCAGAGGATCATTTCATTCTTTGCCACCCATACAATGATGATTTGAACTCTGACATTTGTGGTTCAGATTTGGCCTCAACTTGGAAGGCATTTGCTAGCTTTAGGTAACACATTAACCCCTAACCTCTTTTGAGAGGAGCAAGAAAGTCTCTCAGAGGTAGCTGAAAAGAAAACTGTTGTACCCATGGGAACTGATCTTTGTTACCTGGAAATCAGTTGTAATAGTAATAGAGTTCCAGCCACAATCTAGAGGTTGACAGCCCAGCCCTACTAGAGACCCTCATGGGTGCAAAGGAAATGCTCTAGATTAGAAGAGAAAAGTTTGTATTTATACCCTGCTTTTCTCAGCCGTAAGAAGTCTCAAAACAGCTTCCAAACTCTTTCTGTTCCTCTCTCCACATGTGAGGTAGGTGGGGCGGAGAGAGTTCTGAAGAACTGTGACTAGCCCATGGTCACCCAACAAGCTTCATGTATAGGAGCAGAGAAACAAATCTGGTTCACCAAATAAGAGTACACTGCTCAGGTGGAGGAATGGGGAATCAAACCTGCTTCTCCAGATTAAAGTCCACCTCTCTTAACCACTATACCACGTTCACTCTCAAAGGCTCTACAATGGCAGGTAAAATTGGCTAATTTGTGTCTCCTCCACCACCAATAGAAGTCTATCATAACAACGAAACACCTTTGAGTTTCTGTCTCTGACTTTCTATCTGATGGAAGTTTTCTTATCAAGTTATAAATTGTTCCCACACATAGCTCAGTTTGCCTTCCAATTTAATTTAAAAAAATATCTCCAAGGGAACCCCTTTCTGTAACTTTCTAATGCCTACAAAAAGTGAAATTCTTTGAAATGAAATAACAGAGTTTGGGATACTCAGAATGTAGGCTAAAGTTCCCGTTGATGCATCATTATTTGACTAATGATCTGTTTCAAGTCCAAAGAACACAGTGACTGTGCGTGTATGAAGATACTGGGGGGAAAAGCACCACAGCGACAGCCATTGGGAGGGTACATTCTAAATCAATATTGTGCGTGCTTGTTTGCTCTGCACAGTTTATTGGGTAAGATTTTCACGGAGTCGAAGCGAGCAGTGCCTCTAGCTGAGCAGCAAGGCAGTGGAAACCCTGCCTAGTGAATGTGTTTTATGTATTAGTCCAACAGGGCCTCGCTAGTCTCTGCAAGTTCAACATCTGGACGGAGGAGAGGATCAAGAATCAATTTATAGGACTGGGGGGAATCAACTCTCCCTGAGCCACAGCTTGTTCTAGAACAGGGGTCTGCAACCTGCGGCTCTCCAGATGTTCATGGACTACAATTCCCATCATGGACTACATGGACTACATGTTCATGGACTACAATTCCCATTGTGCTACAGACCGCAATTCCCATCAGCCCCTGCCACCATGGCCGATTGGCCTTGGTGGCAGGGGCTGATGGGAATTGTAGTCCATGAACATCTGGAGAGCCGCAGGTTGCAGACCCCTGTTCTAGAAGCAGATGATTAGCTCCTCTGTAAAATACTTCCCCAAGACCAGTTAAGATGAGCATTGCAGTGAGGGAGAACGCTGCCTCGTGTCTGAGCTGCTGCGGAGGTTGCCAGCAAGTGAGGTGGAAGCGTTACCAGCCCAGCTGCTACAGATGATGGTTTCAAAGGCAACTGTGAACAAAGCAAACGGCGGCTTGCAAATTCAAGCTGATTTTGCAAGCAGAGTCACGCACTCGTGGGAAAATGGCCGCTCCTGGTTGTACTAGTCTGTCCCTGATTCTTTTGAAGGTTTATACAGCCCTTGCCTCTTTTATTTTCTTCTTTGAAAGATCCACACCTCCTCCCAGTGTGATATAGCGGTTAAGAGCGGCAGATTCTAATCTGGATAACCCAGTTTGATTTCCCACTTCTCCACATGAAGCCTGCTGGGTGACCTTGGGCCAGTCACATTTCTCTTTGAACCCCTCTCAGACCCACCTGCCTCACAGGATGTTGGTTGTGGGGAGGGGAAGGGAAGGTTATTGTAATCCACTTTGAGCCTACTTTTGGTAGAGAAACAGCGTTTCCCCACTTACCTGCTGCTGCGCGCTACTCTCCCCAAGTAGTGTGGGGTCCCCCAGCACTCCCCACTACAGGGGCGGTGACAACGCAGCTGCCCCGACGCTCCCGCTGTCACACCCCCTCAGCGCACGACATTCCTGGTGCTCCTCGAAATGGCGCCTTTTGATGACTGCGCAGGGTCATGGGGAAGCCCGGGAGCGCGCCAGAAATTATGTGCACTGGGAGTAGCGCGCAGAAACCACTCACCCAGGTTAGTGGGGAAACGACCAAAAGCAGGGTATAAACACTAACTGCTCTTCTCCTTCCCCTTGGTTGCCAGCAAGTTGGGAATTCCTAGATTTGAGTGGGGAGAGCCTGGGCAGGGCAGGGTATAAAGAGGGGAGGGACCTCAACAAAGTATAATGCCATAAAGATTACCCTCCAAAGCTGCCATTTTTGTCCAGGGAAACTGATTTCTGTTGTCTGGAGATGACTGTCATTCTGGGAAGTCCTCCCTAGAGACTGGGAACACGATCTCCCACAGGGTTTGGATCAGAGGTGGGATCCAGCAGGTTCTCACCAGTTCTCAAGAGTGGGTTACTAATTATTTGTGTGTGCCGAGAGGGGGTTACTCACTGGGTCCGCTTTTCCACCTCCACGCCCTCGCCTCCCCGAGAGGCCTACTGCTTTTGAACGTGAAGGTTCCATATAGCAATTGCAACTAATAATGTAACTCCCTGAACAGGGTTAATCCCTTCCAGGTCCTGCAATTCATTGATTCTCAGCCTTACGTACCTTTTATCTCACCCGTCTCTACCAAAGAACCTGGGTGTTTCACCATTGCTGTGTTCAGATTTGTGAGTTGGGGCATTTTCTATAATGGGATGATGATTTAGAAATGACCTGGTGCAAAAAAAATTGGGGGGGGGGGGCGTGGGGGGGTGGCTGCCCATGGGGGGGCATCCAACTCAGGTTTTGCCCAGGGCTCAGGTTTGCCTAGGTATGCCTCTGCCCCCTTTGCTGAGGGGGGGCTGGCGAGGGAACCTGTTGCTAAAATTTTTGAATCCCACCACTGGTTTGGATGGCTGGTGGTGCACTAAAAAGGGACCTGCTGCATCGTGGATGAAAAGCAAAATGAGATGCAAAAAAAGTTGAGTCTGTTCAGCACTTCAAAGACCAAACCGTTTCCCAGAATAATAGCTTTTGAGAGTCAAAGCTGTCTTTGTCAAATACTTTGACTCTCAAAAGCTTCTCTTCTGGAAATCCGCTGGATTGAAAGCTCACTCGTACTCCTGACCAACAAGGCTAATCGTATGCCACTATCATTTCCTGTGAGGAATTGCCGGTTTCCTTGCCTACTGACTTGACATCCACTAGTGAGAGATGACTTTGGAAATCTTGGTGTGGCTTGGATGTAGAGTGTGAACCGGAAGTCTGATGTTTCCATTTCGATATGGAATATCCAACCATCTCTGGCTCATTCCGCACATGCAGAATAATGCACTTTCAAACTGCTTTCAGTGCTCTTTGAAGCTGTGCGGAATGGCAAGATCCACTTGCAAACAGTTGTGAAAGTGGTTTGAAAACGCATTATTTTGCGTGTGCGGAAGGGGCCTCTGCTTGCCTCATTGGGCTGGTGAAGGGGAAGGGGTCCACCATCTAGTCACGGACCACTCACCCTGTGGGGAGGGGAAGAAAGAAGGGTTTCAGAGGGTGAGAGAAAAAGTGGGCCATCATCTGGTCATGGCCCACCCTCACCCCCATCCCCGAAGAAGAGTTAGGAAGGGGAAGGAAGTATGGAGGAATAAAGAAGAAATGGCCCACCTACCCTGGTTGTGGCCCACCCACCCTGGGGGGAGAGAGTGGGAGGAGGTGGTAGGGGGTAGGGGAAGGGGAAGGGGAAGGGGCCGCAGCATCTGGTGATGGCCTATCCACCCTGGGGGAGAATTAGGGAGGGGGGGTTACAGAGGGGGACAGAAGAAGGCACCTGTCATCTGGTTGTGCCCCACCCACCCTAAGGGGAAGGGAAGGGAGTGGGAAGGTGGCCGAAAAGAATAATAGAAAGAGAAGAATGTGAGAGGGCACAGTGGGTGGGGCGCACATGCTGTCTTGCCATGACATTTGTGCCCCCCCCCCCATTGTATAGGGGAGCAGGGAAGACATGAATAAACCACCATGGGTTCTCTTGCAATAGCTAACATGGCCCTCAGAGAGTGTTGGGTTGAGTCTACAGCAGATTTAAAAATTCCCATCCAGGTGAAGCTGCAACTGAAATGTATGGGATGCATCTGCAGCCTGCCAACAGGAAACTGAAGCATAACCTAATCATGGGTCATAACACTCTGAGGATGATTTTTCACGGTCAAAATGGCCCATGGTTGATCCAGAAGCACCCCTGCCATGGGCCTTTTTGCCCTGCTTCTAACTCTTCATGGCTCCCTGGTTCTTCCCGGGAGTGTTGGCAGGGCTAATGCGTCATGTCCCAGCTGTTTCTTCATGAGCCCAGTACTTTTCCATTTGCGCCACGAGCTCTTCTACAATTTCTTCCATGCACGTGCGGAAGAGCTCCGTTTCACGCATCCTGATTGGCTGATTCTCCTCCCATTCCCCCCACTCACTTTCAGTTTTAAATGACTCTGAACACAAAACAGGCACTGAAAATCGGCACCCTCCACACACGCACACACGCACACACGCACACACCATGTAAAATCCTGTGTGTCAGAGAATCGGCGCCCTCCCCTCCGTCTAAAATCCTTGTGTGTGAGAGAGAATCGGCGCCCTCCCATTCATGGTGCCTGCACACCCTGCTTTTCTGTCTAAAAACCAAGGTTTGTGTTTTTTTCCATGAAAGACTGCCATGAAAGACACGTCTCTTATCAACAGGGATTCTCTCACACATGCACGGATTTTAGATGCAGGGGAGGGCGCCAGTTCTCAGCACCTGTTGATTGGTGGGGCGGGCCAGAGTGGCGAGGCAGGAAAAATGGCCCCATTTCTGCCACCGTGGTGTTTTTCACGGCAGCAGAAGCCATCGGAGCAACACATGGAGCAACACAGGGGCATTTCAAAAGAGCCTCAAATTTGGCAGTTCTTGAAATGCATGGAGCAAAGCCAATACTGCGAGGCACCACCGGGGCAACACCGTGGCAGACATGCTGCAGGACCGGGAGCTGTGAGGAATTCTCAAATGCTCTGGTATATTCCCCATGCTCACCCTGGTGAGCCATGAAAAATCAGCCTGAGATTCCATGATCTGTACAGAAATGGAGAATTAGGCGTATTATTTGTCATTCCCTTTCTGCAGATGGCTATATTTCTAGGAAGGATGTCAGCGGGGAGGGGGGGGATTAACAGACAATTCTGAATAACTTCACCAGATTCCCCAAATTCTTTGGCAAAAGCCACATTAATTAGGGTTGTTCAAGAACCAGCCAGTTCCGATCACTAGTCCATTTTTTGTTTGCAAAGAGTTTGATCCTGTTTGTTTGGTCACTTTGCACATGTTGAAATAGTATGACACGATGAGCTCAGCAGGGCTTCACAGACGCACATTCTCAGCTAGCGGTTAACCCTCGTTCCCACCCACCCCCTTTCTGCCTCTCATTTAGACTGTTGATGCTGAATGCCACTTGGAGCTAAATGCAAATGGTGAACAAATCAAGCAACCAAAGAAAAAAATTACAGTTTGGTTTCATTTAAGTTCATGCCGTTGAAGTTATTTTCATGTGTTCATATTTTTGCACAGACTTACGGTTCTTCCGACACATCTTTGCATTGCCTACCCCAAATACTTGACCCAGGATACAATCATTCCTCCTACCGTGTAGATGCAAAAACTCCTGCAAAGCAAGGAAATAAATGTCCATCATCACAGCTGCAAAATTGTGACCATTCCGGGCAGACAGCAGATAAGCTGACAGATTGAGAGTTCGACTTATGGTCGATGACAGTTTAACACTGCATGTTCACCATGAAGTTGGCAGCATCTTTGATGATGATGATGATGATGATGATGATGATGATGATGATGATGATGATGATGATGATGATGATGATGATGATGATGATGGATCTGCACAAATACTACGCCGATACATTACAACATCCAAAACCTCTGGGTGTGGCTCAAATCGTAATGAAAGGCCAACAACCGGCTATAGAACTGGAAGCTGTGAAATTAAACAAAATCAAATATAAACAACTTATCAAAACCTGATGCAATCAGGGTCGATGAAAAAGACCATGAAAAAGTCACTAAATATCATGATTTGGAGATCAAGATTCAGCAACTATGGTACCAACCAGCTTAGGTCATCCAGTAGTATTCGGCACCATGAGTGCCATTCAACAAACACTAGGGCAGCACTTGAACCACCTTCAAATTGACAAAATCAACATCTGTCACATTCAAAAAGCAGCCTTGCTAAGATTCGCATGAAGGGAGGGGAAACTGTGCCCAGGGCATGAATTGCCTGTGCACACCCTCCCCGCCCCAACACCCCGACATGCCCTGCCCCCACATGACTGCAATGGTGGCACCCGGGGCGAGCCACCCCAGATATTCCCATTGCAGCTACACCTCTGTACTACCTTGATACATTACATTGCCCTAGGCCTCTGGGAGGGGCTCGAATTGTAATGAAAGGTCACCAACCAGCTAAAGAACTGGCAGCTGTGATACTAAACTGAAAGGTCACCAACCAGCTAAAGAACTGGCAGCTGTGATACTAAACAAAATTAAATAATAATAATAATAATAATGCCTTGACCTGGATGGCTCAGGCTGGCCTGATCTCGTCAGATCTCAGAAGCTAAGCATGATTAATACTTGGATGGGCAACCATGAAGGAATACCAGAGTGGCTAAGCAGTGGGAGGCAATAGCAAATCACGCCTGCTAGTCTCTTTCATTGCCATGACTTGGCTGTGACTTGGCAGCACTTTACGCGCAGAAATCCCTGATAATAAACTGTTACAAAATCAATGCACGTTAGTACTCCTGCTCTGAACATATAAAACAACTATTTCACTAGAACTGGGATGCAACAGACTCCAGCATCATCCTGTCTCAGTGTTAGTTAATGTATTATTTACTTGTACATTTTCTGTCACACCTTGAAGCCAAAGGTTTCCAGGGCACCTTCCAAAGACTTCTCAGACTGAGTGAAAAAGGGTTAAACAGTGTATGCTCATTGACTATCCAACCCCCCTCCAATAACTTCCTATATTTTCCCCTTGCTTCTCACACTGTTGATTTCAATGCCGGCAGAGTCACCAGCCACAGTAAGCTGTGCATCCTGTAAATTCACTTCCTGGTTTCAGGTCATCATCTGCAGTTTTATCTTCACTCTGGATCTCTGGTCCTTCACATGGCTCCAGCTTTGCTCTGGTTTCCATTTTTCTATAGCCTCTTCGGCTCGCAGCCAAGGACCGAGTGCTGTTTCGTCATCTGCACTAGAAGAAAACTGCCATAGATGTTTACCTAAAGTGTATGATTTAGCCAGATCCGTGATGCCCTACATTTGAAGGAAGCTGCCATTTAGTTGTTTAAGCTGAACTGTTTTAACTTGTTTTATAAAGAAGAGGAAGAGGAGAAGTTTGGATTTATACCCCACTTTTCAACCATAAGATGTCCCAAAGCAGCTTATAAACTCCCTTCCCTTCCCCACAACAGACACCTTGTGAGGTAGGTAGGGCTGAGAAAGGCTGATCAAAAGTTACCCAGTAGGCTTCATGTGGAGTAGTGAGGAAACAAATCCAGTTCCCCAGATAGAAGTCCACCACTCAGGTGAAGGAGTGGGGAATCAAACCTAGTTCTCCAGATTAGAGTCCATCCTTATTAACCACTACACTTTACTTGTCAAAGTACTCTGTCTCTCCCTCTCTCTATATATATAGGCAGGCAGGGTAGGGTAGGGTAGGGTAGGGTAGGGTAGGGTAGGGTAGGGAGATAGGGAGATAGGGAGATAGGGAGATAGATAGATAGATAGATAGATAGATAGATAGATAGATAGATAGATAGATAGGTAGGTAGATAGATAGATAGATAGATAGATAGATAGATAGATAGATAGATAGATAGATAGATAGATAGATAGATAGATAGATAGATAGATAGATAGATAGATAGATAGATAGATAGATAGATAGGTGGGTAGGTGGGTGGGTGGGTGGGTGGGTGGGTGGATGGATGGATGGATGGATGGATGGATGGATGGATGGATGGATGGATGGATGGATGGATGGATGGATGGATGGATGGATGGATGGATGGATGGATGGATGGATGGATGGATCGCATATGTATTTGTATCATTACCTATTTGTTTTCACCCAATTTGCGATTGGCCAGTGGCCATATACAATAAATTTTACTGTTACTTACAATATGATACATTGTGTTTAGTTTCTCATCTGACTTGGAATCTCATCTGACTTGGACCTGTTTCCCTGAGTAGGATGGGAATTTAGAAGAGGGAGGTGCCATTAAAGGTTTTGGGTTGGTTCTGAGTTTCTGACTTTTAATCTAACTATGTTTTATTTGTTTAGATCAGTGGTGCCCAGTGGTGGGGGACGCATGCCCGGACGGGTATGAGCCGGAGCATTTTGGTGCACGCTAAAAAATTACAGAATGGGTTTGCTAATATGGGGGTGCAATGAGTTGCCAACGGGTAGGTGAGGGCAAAAAGGTTGGGGACGGCCGGTTTAGATGTTTATACTCCGTTTTTCTCCGCAGTGGGAACCCAACAACAGAACTCTCCCTTCCTTCATTTGATCTTTGCAACACAATCTCTGTGAAGTCATTTAGGCTGAAAGGAAGTGACTGGGCCAAGGTCACCCAGTGAGTTTCCACAGCAGAGTAGGGACGTGAATGTGAGTCTCCCAGTTCCTAGTGTGACACTGTATACCACTCTGACGCCTTAGCTTGCTGTGACTATGTAACCCCCATGCTCAGAATGGGTTGACCCAGAAAGGGGTGGAGACTCAAAGCAGCAGAAGGCTGCAGAGCTCATAGTTTGGAGGAGACAAGGCTACCAGACTCGGACCTTGATTTGTATAAGCACTTAACACCTTGTTAAGGGTTTCTTTTTTGTGTGTTGTAATGGGTGAGAGTTCTCCTGGAAACCTTTATCATGTTGAATCCTGTTCATCAAGCCCTTGGAGTCTTCAGGAGCCAACCCACTTGCAAAGAAGAATTGGACTTGGCAGTAAATATAAGGACTTGAAAATGCAACCTGAACAGGACCTTGAAGTGTGATGTTAAATGTTGATGTTATATGTTAAGAAAGTAAACCATTTGTTTTTTTAAAATTTGTTGTTGCAAACTCATTCCAAGTTCTGCCCCACAGAACCCACAAGCTGAGGTTACAACTACCCTCTGGTTTGTCAGGCTTTGACATCATTATGAAGGGGTTTGTGCATGGGTGAGAGACAGTTGAGGGTGTTTTAACTTTCAGGAAGGATCACAAAAGCAAAAGTAAATTGGTTAAACGTGAGGAAGTCGAGGCCAGATGGGGAATCTGCTTCCGTTACCGACTCAAAAGATGACAACTAGCAACCGGTGGCAGGAGATGAAACACCTAACCAAGAAGCCGTCACGGCAATTATAACAGATGAGGTGACAGTCGCTCAAGAACATGAAGTGAGGAAACCCCCAGGGTCGGGCCAAATTCCCACTAAACTGGGGATGACACTGATTAGAAAGAGTGGAATATTTAACAATGCTTATGGATTTGGTTCTGTAGGAGCAAGAGCGTGACAGATGCTTGGAAATACGGAGTAGACGGGGAAGGGGAAATTAATAGACAGCATTAATGAGCCACTTGGCAAGGCTTTGGTAAAAAGGTTGGGGGAGGGGGGGAGATATAGGTATCTCAGCAGCACAGCTTCCGGTTCCTAGCAAGGAATGACATAATTGATGGTAGCTGAAATCTGACATTTAAATCTGTGTAGCTTTCTGACATTTAATTCTCAGAGACCTAAGTGGGTCATAGTTCCATTTTAGAATTGCGGTCAGATAAAAAAACGTATGATCCCTGATCACTTTTGAGGCAGAAAATTTCAGTAACAACTTGGAGGAGGAGGAAGAGGAAGAAGAAGAGGAAGAAGAAGAAGAGGAAGAAGAAGAAGACGAAGAGGAAGAAGAGGAAGAAGATTAAGAAGAAGAGGAAGAAGAAGAGGAAGAAGAAGAAGAAGAGGAAGAGGAAGAAAAAAGAAGAGGAAGAAGAGGAAGAGGAAGAAGAGGAGGAGGAAGGAGAGGAAGAAGACAAAGAAGAAGAAGAGGAAGAAGAAGAAGAAGAAGAAGAAGAAGAAGAAGAAGAAGAGGAAGAAGAAGAAAAGAAGAAGAAAAGGAGGAAGAGGAAGAAGAAGGGGAAGAGGAAGAAGAGGAAGAAGAGGAAGAGGAAGAGGAAGAGGAAGAGGAAGAGGAAGAGGAAGAGGAAGAGGAAGAGGAAGAGGAAGAGGAAGAGGAAGAGTTTGAATTTATATCCCCCCTTTCTCTCCTGCAGGAGACTCAAAGGGGCTGACAATCTCCTTGCCCTTCCCCCCTCGCAACAAACACCCTGTGAGGTAGGTGGGGCTGAGAGAGCTCCGAGAAGCTGTGACTAGCCCAAGGTCACCCAGCTGGCGTGTGTGGGAGTGTACAAGCTAATCTGAATTCCCCAGATAAGCCTCCACAGCTCAGGCGGCAGAGCGGAGAATCAAACCCGGTTCCTCCAGATTAGATACACCAGCTCTTAACCTCCTACGCCACTGCTGCTCCTGGAACCTGAAAAGGACAGGGACCTCAGTGGAGTACAATACCATAAAGTGCACCTCCAAAGCATTCCTTTTCTCCAGTGGAATGGATCTCTCTAATCTGGAAACGAGCTGGAATCCCCGGAGATGCCCAGGTCCCACCTGGAAACTGGCATCCCTAGAAACCCCCCTCTTCAGTGGGGAATCCAACCTGTGTGAAACCTGTCCCCTGCGGCAAGGTTGAAAGGCTGACAGTGACGGCAGAGGGATGAAAACAAGTCTGTTGTGTAATCCTGCCCTATAATGAAAACAGTGTCGAGCAAACAGCACATAAAGCCATCCCGTTCCCTTGAACTCTCTCCTCGTTTCTGAGGGAAACAAATGCCTGCTCGGAACAAACAGCATACCTCAGCTGTGACCCTACAACAAACGGGACGCACCCGGCAGTGACACGCCATCTCTTACGAGCCCCGCCCTCCTCCCCACCAGGCTACACCTTGGCCTCACAACTGCCTACAAACTCACCCTCCATGCTCGGTCATCAAGAAATGCTCCGGCAAGGCCTACGCCTCCCCCTTCGAAAGCTGTCACAAGTTGTAAAAGAATGGCAGGGGTGCGGGGTTTTGTCCTGTCAGCTCGACTCCTCCAAAACGAGCTCTTTCCCTCTTTTGTTTATTTGTTTTCCTGAACTTCATTTGAGGTCGTTTGATGAATGGAGCGCATATGATTTTTGGAAGAGGGTAGTGGGAAGAAAAGATATAAGACCAACGCGTTCGCTTTAATGTGGAAAAAAAATCAAACACCTTTTATAATTGCTTTTATGTATGCATAAAAGTTCCCCCACTAGGTTTGCCACCAAGGTCTGTGCTTTATCAGTCTCATCTGCTGCTTTGGAGAACAGAGAGTTAGCTGGGATTATCTCTCCCCTCCCCGTCCCCTTTAGATTGAATAGTGTCTTCTCAATATTGCTCTGTATGTATATTTCTATGGCCCTAGTGTCACCTGAATTGGTCCAGAGTTTGTTCTCTTTTAATTTGGGGGAATTAGCAGGAACAAACCTAGCAATGTGAGATGCGTGGGCCCCAATTTATACCAGGTTTTTCCCCCCCTTTTAGAAATTCGCAGGAAACCAGAATTTGGCAAAGTTTTAACAATTTTGTTGAAGAACAAAATAATAAATGTTATACGTGCAGTCTGGCAAAAAATAGAGAGAGATTCAAGATGCCTAGAATTTAGTTAGAGGTGAAAGGACATTGCAGGAACAGTGATAATTACCTAATCGAGAAGAGGAAGGTGTCAGGGGGATTATGTCTAGGTGATTGAGATGCTTTCCTAACTCAATATAATTGCTACAAGATATACGTAACCAGCCTGCGACATGTCACCACTGCCATTCTAGGGCATTTTTCCTTGATCTTTACTTTATGGCTTCACACACTGAGTAGATAACTAGGCTTTCCCCTGACACTTTGGTCTCATGAGAACCGGGCTTGTTTCTCTCTATCTCTATATGTCGCCAACCTTGGGGCACCTCAGCTCCCAACTAACTATTTCTCACATTTGTTGGGAAAATGGGAGAGAGACCAACATCAGGCTAAAGGGGATAGCAAAAGCCAGGTTCGCTAGAACTGGCTTTGTCAAGCTGGGTGCTTCAATGCCTATCAATAAATGTTGCTGATCAACAATACAGAGTCTGTTCATTGCTTCAAGGTTCAAGACCTAACAGAAGGCCCAAGCAGACAGAATCCAACTTCCACGTTGGCTGCAGAAAAGGAGGGGTAACGTCAGGCACAGTGTCACCAAACCAAAGGCAGTCCTGAGAACACTGGGAAAGGGGCCTTTGTTTGGGCAGGCTAGATATAGGAAAATTTGACCCTCTGGTGATGCTAAGAGAGGCAATCTTCCTAAACAAAGGGGAGTTCCTGTTCTCAAGAGAGAACAACACAGTGGACGATGGCTCAGATGAGCTAGAGCCGGGGACAGTCCAGCTTTTGACTAGATTTTAGGTAGAGTTAATGAATTTACAACTTGGGGTATTCTAGTACATAGTAAGGTTTAATGGTCTTCTGGTAGTTGGACAGAAAAGGCATGATAGGGTCAGCTAGGGAAGAAAGGACACAGGAGAGCTGATTGAGTTAAGGCTGGGTGGTGGTTGAATATCCTTTGTGGGCTGGAGAACAGCTGTTGCCCCTCCCAGGGTAAAATTTTCTAATCTGGTAAACTGGATTTGTTTCCCTGCTCCTCCATATGAAGCCTGCTGGGTGACCTTGGGCTAGTCACAGTTCTTTGGAACTCAGCCCCACCTACCTCATAAGATGTCTGTTTTGGGGAGAGGAAGGGAAAAGGAGTTTGTAAGCCACACAGCAGCAGCAGCAGCAGCAGCAGCAGCAGCAGCAAGAAGAAGAAGAAGAAGAAGAAGAAGAGGAGGAGGAGGAGGAGGAGGAGGAGGAGGAGGAGGAGGAGGAGGAGGAGGAGTTTGGATTTATATCCCCCTTTCTCTCCTGCAGGAGACTCAAAGGGGCTTACAATCTCCTTGCCCTTCCCCCCGCACAACAAACACCCTGTGAGGTAGGTGGGTCTGAGAGAGCTCCGAGAAGCTGTGACTAGCCCAAGGTCACCCAGCTGGCGTGTGTGGGAGTGCACAGGCTAATCTGAATTCCCCAGATAAGCCTCCACAGCTCAGGCGGCAGAGCTGGGAATCAAACCCGGTTCCTCCAGATTAGATACACGAGCTCTTAACCTCCTACGCCACTGAGACACCTATCAATTGAGAAAAGTGGGGTATAAATCCAAACTCTTCTCTTCTTGGGGGCAGAGTACTTGGTCTTCTTCCAAATGATTGATAAAGCTGGCTGGGTGACCTTGGGCCCGTCACAGTTCTCTCAGAATTCTCTCAGCTCCACTTACCGCACAAGGTGTCTACTGCAGGGAGAGGAAAGAAAAAGGAGCTTGTGAGCTGCCTTGAGTCTCCTTACAAGAGAGAAAGGCGAGGTACAAATCCCAACTCTTCTTCTTCTACTTTCCACTGAAATCAATGGCAAAACTCTGATTAATTTCCACTGAGATGGATTGCCCCCACAATCTGTATGTAGGTTGTGCTGTGCTATCTGAGCCGCGTTGCGGTAGTGCTGGGTGCGAAGAAAGAACTGTGTCAAACTGCTGATGGAGAGCTCTCTGGAAGTACTTAACCAGTTGTTTTAATTTTTTTACGGCTCCTTGGAAACTTCTTTCTTCGTTTAATAAAAAGTTAAACACTTAGCAAAGCAACTTCAAGTGGGTGCTCTTATATATCTCCTTTGGCGTGTATCCCATATTCATTTATGATTTTCCTTCAAGTATGCAGGCAGGGAGAGCTAATCTAATCTTAAAATCTCGGTAAAAACAAGTTTAATTTATACAGAGCCGTCCCCATTTCCAGTCTAAGAAGCAAATTGACTATTTTGCAGCACGGATACACCAACATCTTTCACTCCTCGCGGTAACAGAACCAACATACTCTGTTTAATCTCCCTATTTGGCTCAGAAAAATGTGTCCAAAATATTCCTGTGGAAATTAGGAAATGATTTTCAATATTATCAATACCGTAAATGCAATAATACATTATAATCTTCTATTTCCAGGCTCCATGCAAAACATCCCAAGGCAAATTGCAATCAATAGACAGCTAAACTTAGCACAGAGACATTTGCCAAGCGATGACCACATACTGGTTCAGACTTGCTTATTGCACAGGAAGAAGCAACAAGATTCACAGTTGGTCTGTGAGCTGGTTTAGAAGAGGATCAGAGTAGGACACTGACAAGGAAGTGGTTTCCACATTGTCACGGGAGCTGTGACCCGGTGTCACCATCCTTGCCACGGTGGGCCAGCTTCTGCCCAAGGTGGAAGTTCTCCAATCTGTCTGGTCTTGCAGCAGAAGAATAGGAGGGATGATGTCACAGACATAGGCTCATTCTGCACATGCAGAATAATGCACTTTCAAACTGCTTTCAACGCTCTTTGAAGCTGTGCAGAATAGCAAAATCCACTTGCAAACAGTTGTGAAAGTGGTTTGAAAACACATTATTCTGCATGTGCAGAAGGGGCCATAGTGAGGTTGAGAGCTTGTGTATCTAATCTGGAGGAACCGGGTTTGATTCCCAGCTCTGCCGCCTGAGCTGTGGAGGCTTGTCTGGGGAATTCAGATTAGCCTGTACACTCCCACACACGCCAGTGGGTGACCTTGGGCTAGTCACAGCTTCTCGGAGCTCTCTCAGCCCCACCTACCTCACAGGGTGTTTGTTGTGAGGGGGGAAGGGCAAGGAGATTGTAAGCCCCTTTGAGTCTCCTGCAGGAGAGAAAGGGGGATATAAATCCAAACTCCTCCTCCTCCTCCTCCTCCTCCTCCTCCTCCTCCTCCTCTTCTTCTTCTTCTTCTTCTTCTGGTCACCGGGTCCACGATGCTCTAGGAATTTCCCAAGTCTTTATGGTCATGGAGATTAAGGGGATTCCTAGATCATCCCCATGATGCGACTTCTGGGTCTCCGCCCTGCTCTCAAATGCTCTTGGGATTGCCTGGGACAGGCATAGCAATGGCGTGATGGTTAAGAGTGACAGACAATAACCTGGGGATCAGGTTTCTTTCCCCAGGCCTACACGTGAAGCTTGATGGGTGACCTTGGACCAGTCACAGTTCTCTCTGAACTCTTTCAGCCCCACCTGCCTCACAAGTTGTCTGTCGAGGGGAGAGGAACAGAAGGAATTTGTAAGCCTCTTTGAGACAATTAAGAAAAGCAGGGTATAAATCCGAACTGAAGAGAAAGAATTACCTCTTCTAATTTTCACGCAGTAGAGAAGCTCCACTTAGGTTTGCCAGACCTCTAGGTGGGGTCTAGAAATCTCCCAGTATGACAAGTGATCTCCAGGCTACAGACAACATTTTCCCTTGGAGAAAATGGCTACTTTGAAGTGTGGATGCTGTCCAAAATTCCCCCTACCCAGGCTCCAGGAATCTCCCAAGCCAGAGTTGGCATCCCTGGTACAACCATTTCAAAGGGCAGGTGGGGCTGACTTAACTCAATATTTCCTTTTACAAAAAAAACCCCTTTCCACCTGTGCATGGTTTGCCAGTTGCACAGTGGCAGATAGGAAGGCGCTCCGAAGAAGAAGAAGAAGAAGAAGAAGAAGAAGAAGAAGAAGAAGAAGAAGAAGAAGAAGAAGAAGAAGAAGAAGAAGAAGAAGAAGAAGAGAAGAAGAAGAAGAAGAAGAAGAAGAAGAAGAAGAAGAAGAAGAAGAAGAAGAAGAAGAGGAGGAGGAGGAGGAGGAGGAGGAGGAGGAGGAGGAGGAGGAGGAGGAGGAGGAGTTTGTATTTATATCCCCCCTTTCTCTCCTGCAGGAGACTCAAAGGGGCTTACAATCTCCTTGCCCTCCCTCCCTCACAACAAACACCTTGTGAGGTGGGTGGGGCTGAGAGAGCTCCGAGAAGCTGTGACTAGCCCAAGGTCACCCAGCTGGCATGTGTGGGAGTGCCCAGGCTAATCTGAATTCCTCAGATAAGCCTCCACAGCTCAGGCGGCAGAGCTGGGAATCAAACCTGGTTCCTCCAGATTAGATACACGAGCTCTTAACCTCCTACGCCACTGCTCATAGGGTGATTACTACTGCCCAGAGAATTATTGGATGCCCTCTCCCCCCTTTAGAAGAACTTTATAACTCCCGCTGCTTAAAAAAAGTTCAGTATATCCTGAAGGACCCGTCTCACCCTGCTTTTTATTTTTTTGAACTATTACCATCTGGCAGAAGATACAGGATCATGAAGACCAGGACAACTAGACTCAGAGACAGCTTTTATCCTAGAGCTGTGGCTATGATTAACTCCATGGCGAGTATATGTGTTGGCAGCGTGGTGGCGACTGCTTGTGGCGATAAGTCTTCGATGTAGGGATGAAAACACATGTAAGTTGGGGAGGGTGCGGATTGCAGCCCCCCAATGCCTGGTGCGGGGATGTTTTGTATTTTTGTATTTTCGCTGTTTTGTATTTTCGTTGTGTGGACACAAGGCACAATGTGTGTGCACAATGACATTAAAGTTATTCTATTATTCTAAACAAGATGCCAGGGAGAAGCGGTACAGAAATTCTTTCTAAGTGTACATATTATTTTTGCCTGCCTGCAGTCTGAAGTGGTGCACTTCAGAGTCAGATTTGTCATCTCTGGGAGGAGGAGGAGGAGGAGTAGTTTTGGATTCATACCCTACCTTTCTATTCTATAAGACGACTCAAGGTGGCTTACAAACTCCTTTCCTTTCCTCTCTCCCTACAACAGACGCCTTGTGAGTAGGTGGGGCTGAGAGAGTTCTGAGAGAACTATGATTGGCCCAAGGTCAGCCAGCAGGCTTCGTGTGTAGGAGCAGGGAAACAAACCCAGTTAACTAGATAAGAGTCAGCCGCTCATGTGAAGCAATGGGGAATCAAACCGGTTCTCCAGATTAGAGTCCACTGCTCCTACCACTACGCCACCTCTTTAAGAAATATAATAGGCCGGACTGGCAGGGGCTGATGGAAATGGTAGTCCTTAAACATCTGGAGGGCCAGAGTTTGGAGACCCCTGCTTTCAATGATAGTCATGCTGTGTGCAGACATGAATCACCCCTCCAAATGTGTAGCAATCAAGAATGAGAACTGAAAACTGATTTTAAAAAAACAGAATAAAGCATCCAGAGATGAATAATAAACTTTTTTAAAAAGTTTTTAAATCTTTTTTTAAAAAAATTATATCCTGTTTCTCTCCCCAGTGGGGATCCCAGGAAGATTATTGCATCATTCTCCTCTCTCCATGTTATCCTGACAACAACCACCTGGAGAGGTAGATCACGCTGATATTTATTTATTTATTAAATTTATAGGCCGCCTCATCCCCGAAGGGCTCAAGGCGGCTCACAACATGGCTGTTTCCAACAGCAATTTAATACAGCATAAAAACTTAACCCATTAAAACACAACAGCAGTTAATAATAAATAAATTAAAACAACAAAATATGCCCTCGCTCCCCTGTCCATGGAAGAGTGGAGACATGTACTCAGTCCTCCCAGATCATTTCCTTTCCTTACCTTTATTAGGCATAGATAAAACAACAATCAAACTAACAACAACAAAAGTTAACAGGCGATCAACAGGAGGGAGCACGTGTTGATAAAGCTGTCGTCAAAAACTTTGTTAACGTCTGCAGTTCTTTTAGTGCAGCGATTGTTCAGGAGCAGACATTATCTTGTCTTGGTCAGAAATGGCAAGACGTGAATTGGTCCTCCCAAATCCTAGCCCTGCACCACACCTGTTCTCTTCCCTCTTTTTCTTCCCCAGTCCTATTTAGGATTCAGAAGCGAAGCTCAGGCTAATTATGTCCCCTATTTGCACAACCAGCAATTTACTTGCTCTCCTTAAGAATCAGGGTGCCATTTAAGGTTTTGCTAACAATGTTTAAGGCACTTAAGATGCCAGGTCCAATTTACTTATGACTGCCGGTTGACAGCTACTTCTCCTTTGGAGTCTATGGTCGTTTCCCCACTTACCGTGGCCTCCCTTTGCTCTCGCAGCAGCTACTCTCAGCACGCGTCATTCCTGGCGCGCTCCCGGGCTTCCCCACGGGGTCATCAAAAGGCGCCGTTTTGAGGAGCGCCAGGAATGACGCGCGCTGAGGGGGCGCGAGAGCAGTAGCGTCGAGGCGGCTGCGTTGTCGCCGCCCCTGTAGTGGGGAGTGCCGGGGAACCCCGCGCTACTTGGCGACAGTAGCGCGCAGTAGATGGTAACTGGGGAAACGACCTATGCTTGTGACAAGCCTTTTTTTTCTCCACTGAGGATTGCCTCCTCAGATTTTTGGGGACCTGGGTACATTTTGAACTATAAACCGTTCCCTCAGCTTCCAGGTTTGTACAAGTAGTGAGTGTACAGACTTTGGGTGCGCTGTTGTGAGGTAAATTGTGCGGTGTGCAAGGAGATTATTGAGATCACTGGGGGCGGATTAATATATAAATGGCAAAGAAGATGTATTTATTTACAGACTGGTTTCAAAGGAACAAACCATTAGCCTCCGGGTAGAAAAAGGAGAAACCTGGCTCAGGCACAAAAAAATTAAACTGGTCACGGTTTCAAGAGTAGTTAGACTTTTCTACAATGCTTTCAGGTACCAACAGACTTGTATTGACCAGTCACTAGGTTGGATCTTTTCTCACACACAGGATTCCACCCACACCAGCCTGCCCTTTTCCCCAGAGTCAGACTACGTAAATGGTACAAGGTCTGCCCATCCCTGGAGATAGGCCTCAGAATCGAGCCCTCAGAATCTTCCAGTGGCGTACCACCCACAGAGACAGGTGGGGTCAAATGACCCTGGGCGCAAAATCGCCCCCTCCCCCCTCCTCCCGGGTTGGCGCAGGGGAGGTGCCTAAAGACAGAGCCAGCCTGCTTCCGCAGCACCCATCCAAGCCATTTCCTTCCCTCCCCAGATCCTCGGGATCGGGGGCACTGCCAGCCTGCTGCTGCTGCGGTCCACATCTGAGCTGCCCCACCCCTGAGCCCCGCCCCAAGGGTGGGGGGGGCGTCCGGAGCAAGTTTTGTCCCCAGGCGCCATTTCCCACCAATACGCCTCTGTTCTCTTCTCTCTCAGAGGCAGATTTCAACCTGTGTGCCACATTACAGGTCTTTTTCCTGAGCCAGACCTCAGCTGTCCAGCAGGAGCAGCAGTGGCGTAGGAGGTTAAGAGCTCGTGTATCTAATCTGGAGGAACCGGGTTTGATTCCCAGCTCTGCCGCCTGAGCTGTGGAGGCTTAACTGGGGAATTCAGATTAGCCTGTACACTCCCACACACGCCAGCTGGGTGACCTTGGGCTAGTCACAATTTCTCAGAGTTCTCTCCGCCCTACCTACCTCCCAGGGCGTTTGTTGTGAGGGGGGAAGGGCAAGGAGATTGTAAGCCCCTTTGAGTCTCCTGCAGGAGAGAAAGGGGGGATATAAATACAAACACTTCTTCTTCTTCTCTCTCCCTGAGGCAGACCCCAACTCCCCTCTCCTCTGTTTCCCTCCAACATCTCCTTCCCATTCTCGAAGGTGACTAGATGCTGGGGCAACACTCCTATAAGCTCATGTGAGTGGCTGATTTTCCCTTCAGGGGAGGGGGCTGCGGTTCAGGGGCAAAGCAGCTAATTGACATGCGGAAGGTCCTGGGTTCGATTTCTGGCATCTCCAAGTAAAAATGTTTGAGATCCTGGCAGAGGTGTAGCTACAAGGGGGCCTGGGGGGTGCGCGTCACACCAAGCTCGTGCCTGGGGGGGGGCGCAAAATTTTCTGGTTTGTTTTTTGTATTTTTTAGTGTTATTCAGTTTATGGCCTGCAAGGGGTGCAGTTTTTAGGCTAGCAGCACCAAAATTTCAGGGAGTTTTCGGGGGACTCTCCTGATGATACCAGCTAAGTTAAGTGAGATTTGGTTTAGGGGATCCAAAGTTATGGACTCCCAAATGGGGTGCCCCAACCCCCATTGTTTCCAATAGGAGCTAATAGGAGATGGAGCTACACCTTTGAGAGTCCGTAACTTTGGACCCCCTAAACCACACTTCACCAAACCAGGCTGGTGGCATCATAATAATCTCCTTAAAATATCCTGGAATTTGTATGCCGCTTGCCTAACAACTGCACCCCCTGCAGGCCAAAAACTGAAAAAACACTAAAAAATACAAAAACAAAAAACAAACGAATATGGGGGAGGACAGCAAAACTCAGATTTTGCACCGGGCTCCATTTTTCCTAGCTACGCCTCTGGATCCTGGAGAGCCCATGTTAGTCTGAGAAGTCAGTAGTGACCTTGTCATATCAAGGATCTGATTCAGTGTAAGGAAGCTTCATGCACCTGCAAGATGACACGGCATCGTCTGTTCAGATTCTCTGCACTCCTACTTGGGGGGAAACCTCTGCACTTGCCTCTGAGTAGACATGTGAAGAACTCAGCTGTAAAGGTTTTTTTAAAGAGCTCTGAAGCCCCTTTGTGCAAACCTGGCCCCGGCTGTGAGCTCGCGTAGTAGCCCGTGGCTAGCTGCTGTTGTTTCTCATTAGACTGAGCAGCTGTGAAAAGCATGAGAGCAGAGCTCTGTTCAAAAGCTGGCCACCCTATGGGAAAAGAGCCCCAAGTTTTAGTTTTTGGAGGCCACTGGCGAGAAGCAGATGTGGAAAGAGGGGATGTAGGCATCTGGAAAGAGTGCTGCTGCGTCTGTGCGGAGAGAGAGGCCACAATTTGCTCCTGCTTGGGGAAGCAACCCATGCACAGCGAAGTGATTGATAAGGAAGAAGATCTAGCAGAAAATAGGAGGTAAAATTGGACCATCTTCCTAAAGTCAAAGAAGACACAGAACTACAGTTCACCCTGAGCCTTAGATTGCACGCAACAATTTCTCTCCTCAATTTCTACAAATTGTAAGCATAAAGTGAAAAAAGTTACCTTGATTGGGGTGCTGTGTGGTTTCCGGGCTGTATGGCCATGTTCTAGCCGCATTCTCTCCTGACGTTTCGCCTGCATCTGTGGCTGGCATCTTCAGAGGATCTGATAGTAGGAATGGAAAGCAAGTGGAGTATATATACTGTGAGGTCAAAAGGTGAGGCCCTCTAAATAGAGTAGCCTGGTATGTGAGTCACAAAGAAGTCTGTAGCCTGGGAGTAACAATGAAGATAGCATGGTCAATAGGTGAATGCATCTGAATAGAAGTATCCTGGTCTTTGTTTCCTTGGTTGCTACACAGGACAACTATAGACAATAGCAACCAAGGAAACAAAGACCCAGATACTTCTATTCAGATGCATTCACCTATTGACCATGCTATCTTCATTGTTACTCCCAGGCTACAGACTTCTTTGTGACTCACATACCAGGCTACTCTATTCAGAGGGCCTCACCTTTTGACCTCACAGTATATATACTCCACTTGCTTTCCATTCCTACTATCAGATCCTCTGAAGATGCCAGCCACAGATGCAGGCGAAACGTCAGGAGAGAATGCTGCTAAGAATGCTAACCACAGCCCTAACCAGGCAGCACCCCAGTGATTCCGGCCGTGAAAGCCTTCGACAATACATGTTGATTGTGGAAGATTTTCACAGCCGGAATCCACTGGCTGTTTCTGGGCTGCGTGACCAGTGTCTGGTAGTTTTTGCTCCCACCTCAACCCCATTATAACTAATTTTTACATGGAACACTTTTAACAACAAGCTTTAGAAACAGCAACCCAAAAACCCATGGTATGGTTCCAATTTGTGGATGATGCTTTTACCATTTGAAGCCCACGGCGAGGAAGAATTGATGAAATTTCTGGACCACCTTAACAGTACCAGCCAAATATTCAATTCACCGAGGAAAGGGAAAAAGAGGAAAACTTGTCATTTCTGGATGTTATGGTCAACTGCAAAACAAGCCAACAATTGGGCTACACAGCCTACAGAAAATCACCCATACAGACCAATATCTATATAAAAACTCCAATCAACGTCCAGGACCAACAGGGGGTATAGACCATGCAAAATGGATCTGTGAATCTCATCTTTTCACTGACAAACTGAATCATCTAGACTGGGCTCTGCAAGCAAATGGCTACTCCACAACAAAAAATCTGATGAGCTATAAAACCAAGAGAGAAATTCATGACTGAGGAGAAACAGCCCCCCCCCCCACACACACACACACAAGGAAGGTATTTCTACCGTACATCAAGGGGATCACCGTTTGAATAGGAAAACTGATGGAAAAACAGAAACGTCAAACAGTCTTCAGTTCCACCAGAAAGATACAACAAATGCTACATTCAGCAAAGGACAAGAGAGATCCCCTTATCTCCCCAGGAGTCTATCCTATACCATGCAGCTTCGGACAAGTATACATGGGGACAACAAAACACAGCATTCTGATAAGAATTCAAGAACATGAAAGGCACTGCCAATTGACATAATAGCTGAGAAATCAACCTGAGAAATCAGCAGTAGTTGAACATGCTCTAAGCCAGTGGTGGTGAACCTTTGGCACTCCAGATGTTATGGACTACAATTCCCATCAGCCCCTACAATTGGCCATGCTGGCAGGGGCTGATGGGAATTGTAGTCCATAACATCTGGAGTGCCAAAGGTTGGCCCCACGGCTCTAAGCCAAACCAGACATGGGATCTTATTGGTCTTATTTGAAGACACAGACATTCTTGATAACTCTGACAGCTATTATGACAGACTATACAAGGAAGCCACTGAAACTCACAAACACCTGGACAGTTTGAATAACAAAAGAGAGTCTGAAAATCAACAAAACCTGGCTACCAGCACTAAAAAACACCAAAGCCAAAAGCCAGAGACATTCAAATGCAACATGAAATGAACTCCACCCGGACAAACACTAATGCAATTTCAGATACAAATGTAACTGCCATCGAATTTCGCCTGGACACATGCAAATGCACCTCACAGGACTGTGATAGATTGTCCCTCACTGAACTATTTTAGTTTTTTAAAGTTTAATTGATTTATTGACTTCAGGGGTTTTTCATTTTAGGGTTTAGGTTTTATTTTAGGCGGGGTTAGGGGATTTTAAGGTTTGTTTTAGGGGGTTTTCCCCCTGAACTCTAGAGAATCATTGGGGAATTATTGCACGGCTACTTTAAAAATTCCATGCACTTTTAAAAAGAAAAGGATGCAATCTGTTCTGTTTTCAAAAAGCCCTCACTATACCAACCGCGCATTTTCTAACCAGAGAGTGAGCTGCTGTCCCACACATACATAAAACTCCCTTGAACGGATGGGAAATTAGATTGACTCGGTCACCATTTGAAACCTGATGTGATCATAAGTCTGGATATTTAAAGCCTGTTGGGGAGTCCACTTCAGCTACATCTGCTAAAAGACTATTTTCTGTTTCTAATGATAGTCAATTGCGATACTTGTTCCATTTACATGGAAGAGGTTATCGTATCTGAACACTTGTGTTTTTATGGTGTCTGGCATTTCCAGTTTAAGGGGATATAAACATTTCGTTGTTTTCTCTTTTTTGAAACCTTGAAAATGGCTGTGCTTTCACGATGTAATGCTCAGGCCGAATTGCTTCCAATCTGCAGCAATTTCGTTATTTCCATACTAGGGTGGTTTTTTTCCATCATGCTGAAAAGTACAGTACCTGTGAAAAGCAGGTGAGTTTGCCTGAAATCAGACTTACACTGTGAGATTGATCAGACCTGCCAATTTTGTGAGCTGCCTAGCTGAATACTGCCCACGAATCATTGATGATTCTAGAGATTGGACCACTAGGCCACCCACAATCAATTGTTCATGCATTACGTTCAAGACTGATGGTCCAAGAAGTGATGGTTCAAGAAGGTTCTAGAGATTTGAACTGATGGGCCAAGAAAGTTCTAGAGCAGCCATTCTCAACCAGGGTTCCGTGGTACCCTGGGGTGCCGTGAGCATGTCCCAGGGGTACCGCGGCAACACTACAGCCCCCCCCCTCATTATTGTGGTGTCTCCCACCGGCGCCAGCAAGGACATGGAGCTGGCCCATGGGGCAGGGCCTGCCACAAGGTCAGCAGCCACCCCCACCCCCAGTGCTTCCCTTCACCCTGGGAGGGGGACTGGGGGGGAGTGTGGCAAGCGAAGAGAGACAATGGGGAGGGCGCGAGGTGGAGGGATGAGTGGCAGAGGTAACCCTGAGAGATATGAAGAAGGAGTGAGGAGTCAAGGGGTACCCTGGCCTTGAGAAAGAGTCGAGGAAAACTTGCTACTGTTCTAGAGGTTTGATCAATAGACTACTTACAAGTGGTGGTTCATGTGTTATGTTCACTTGCTAGGTCAGTCAGTACATTTCTGACACGTACCCTCCATATTGCACAGATGTGTCTTCCATAGCCTCCCAACACTTATTTTTACTCCCCAATGATTGCAACCTGAGGGATATGACTGAAGTCTATAAAATTATGCATGGGGTAGAAAATGTTGACAGAGAGAATTTTTTCTCTCTTTCTCACAATACTAGAACCAGGGGGCACTCATTGAAAATACTGGGGGGGAGAATTAGGACTAATAAAAGGAAACACTTCTTCACGCAACGTGTGATTGGTGTTTGCAATATGCTGCCACAGGAGGTGATGATGCCCACTAACCTGGATAGCTTTAAAAAGGGCTTAGACAGATTTATGGAGGAGAAGTCGATCTCTGGCTACCAATCTTGATCCTCCTTGATCTGAGATTGCAAATGCCTTAGCAGACCAGGTGCTCAGGAGCACCAACAGCAGAATGGCACTGTGGTGCCATTTTTGAGACATAGTAACCAGAAATGCATCCAGTATTTCACACGAAGTCCCACCATAAAGCTATAAAAAAAAGAGGTAAAGGAAAAAGTAATTCCCTGTGTAAACACTGGGTCATCACTGACCCATGGGGGACACCTCTTTGATCTGAGATTGCAAATGCCTTAACAGTACAGGTTAAGTCCCAGTCACATCCTGCATGTGAGCTCCCAAAGGTACCTGGTGGGCCACTGCGAGTAGCAGAGTGCTAGACTAGATGGACTCTGGTCTGATCCAGCAGGCTTGTTCCTATGTTCTTATAGAGTGCTGGACTAGATGGATTCTGGTCTGATCCAGCAGGCTTGTTCTTATGTTCTTATATTCTTATGTTCTCTGCTCTACACACTATTACATGGCATACTGTGAGCAGTTCTGGAAGTCTAACTTCAAAAGCATGAGGACAGAACACAGTGGGTGCAGAGGACAGTAACCAGGATTATCACAACCTGAAGACCAAGCCTTTTGGGGAAAGACTGAGGGAAATGGGAACGTTCCATCTAGAGAGGAGGGGGGGAGGGCATGGTTACTCCCTTTAAGTATTTGAAAGACTGTCACTTAGAGGTGGTCAGGAGGCTGATCCTGGAACAGCAGAGGATACGACTCCCAATAAACTAGGTGTGAAAAGGTACCACCTGGATAATAGGGGGAAAGTTACAATAAGAGTAGTTCAGCAGTGGAATTGGCTTCCTACAGAGGTGGTTCGCTCCCTCTCACTGGTTTGTCAAGGAGGCTTTAAGTCCATCCTGAATTTAGCAGGGGGTTGGTCCTATGGGCCCTTCCAACTCTATGATCCCATGATTCCATGTTGCTGAAGGACCTCCTTCTTCCCTGCTCTTCACTGACTCACATTAGCAACATTTGTTTTATCTGTTTGTAGCCAACCCTAATCCCCAATTAGGTAATTCACAGCAAACCATTAAAACAAAGCAAAACAAAATTCACATATGTGTGCCAAGTCACACCCAGCCTAGTGCAACCTCATCAAGGGGCAAGGCAAGTAAGAAGGAGAGGTGGTTTGTCACTGCCTTCTTCTGCAGAGCCTTTCTTGGTAGTCTCCCATCCAAGTACCTGCCCTGCTCAGCTTCCGAGATCTGATATTGGGCTATACCAGTGATGGCAAACCTATGGCATGGGTGCCAGAGGTGGCACTCAGAGCCCTCTCTGTGGGCACGCACAGAGTTGCCCCCGCCACACACACACACACACATCTAGGCTGGCCTGGACCGCTGGGCTCGATTATTAGCATTAAACCTAAGACCTAGTTTTGGGGAAGCAGTGTAGGTAACCCTGTTAAGCGCTGTTAAACCCCACTGATTTTCATGCGAAGAACTAAAGCGTGATCCTTTACCTGGGAGTAAGCTCGGTTGCTGGCAATGAGGCTTGCTTCTGAGTAAACCCTTCTAGGGTCGTGATTCACCTGTTGGAAGAGTTGCACGGTTGCGTCAAAGCAAAGCCATCGACTACCACCAAGCTTACTCCCAAGTAACGCACACCTCTGAGCCAACCGTTTTTTCTAAACGAAAACCTCAGTATTCAGGTTAAATTGCCGTGTTGGCACTTTGTGATAAATAAGTGGGTTTTGGGTTGCAGTTTGGGCACTCGGTCTCGAAAAGGTTCGTTATTGCTGAGCAGCAGTGGCGTAGGAGGTTAAGAGCTCGTGTATCTAATCTGGAGGAACCGGGTTTGATTCCCAGCTCTGTCGCTTGAGCTGTGGAGGTTTTTCTGGGGAATTCAGATTAGCCTGTACACTCCCACACACGCCAGCTGGGTGACCTTGGGCTAGTCACAGCTTCTCAGAGCTCTCTCAGCCCCACCCACCTCGCAGGGTGTTTGTTGTGAGGGAGGAAGGGCAAGGAGATTGTAAGCCCCTTTGAGTCTCCTGCAGGAGAGAAAGGGGGAATATAAATCCAAACTCCTCCTCTTCTTCTTCTTCTTCTTCTTCTTCTTCTTCTTCTTCTTCTTCTTCTTCTTCTTCTTCTTCTTCTTCTTCTTCTTCTTCTTCTTCTTCTTCTTCTTCTTCTTCTTCTTCTTCTTCTTCTTCTTCTTCTACTATACCATGCTGCTTTCCTTCCCATCCCATGAATCTGCACAGCAGCATTTGTTTCAGGGTGCTGGAGTAAATCTGTACATGGTTTGCACTTGGTAACATTTCATCTCTATCATAACCCTGCCTGGAAAGCATCTCTCTGAGGCCCTTTAGTCCCATGAATGTTAGAGAGCTACACCAAGCCACAATTAGCTCTGAAGCCATTGGTTCCAATCCCCTGGCCCAAGGGCTCATCATTTGTGTATGTGGGTGCTGTCAAGCTGCAATTAATTCATGGCAACCCCACAAGAGCTTTCAAGGGAAGGGGTGGTTTCTCACTACCTTCTTCTGCAGAACCTTCCTTGGTAGCCTCCCATCCAGTGGTGGGATCCAAAATTTTTAGTAACAGGTTCCCATGGTGGTGGGATTCAAACTGTGGCGTAGCGCCAATGGGGCTGGGCGGGGCATGATGGGGGCGTGGCCGGGCATTCCAGGGGCGGGCCATTCCTGGGCGGGGCTGTGGCAAGGATGCAGCCGCTGTGCCGGTCCTTGGGCGGGAAACGAATGCATGCAGGCGCAGGCTGCCACGCACGCCGGTGCACCTCCTGCTAGACTGCTTCAAGTTCTGCGCGCTACTGCTGAGAGGAGGGGCATAACTAAGGCAAAAATCACGGGGCAAAATCACCAATTAGTAACCCCCTCTCGGCACACAAAAATAATTAGTAACCTACTCTCTGGAACCTGTGAGAACCTGCTGGATTCCAACTCTGCTCCCATTCAAGTTCCCACCTTGCCTAGCTTCCAACAGCTGATGAGATTGAGCGACACCAGGGGTCTGCAAACTTGGCTCTCCAGATACTCATGGACTACAATTCCCATCAGTGCTGCGCAATGGCCATGTTGGCCAAGGGTTGATGGGAATTGTAGTCCATGAACATCTGGAGAGCCAAGTTTGCAGACCCCTGGGCTACACACCATGCTGCCTTCTCTCCTGTAGCAAAAAAACCCAACAGCAATTAAAAAATCAGAAAAATCAATCTCAGTATTGGTAAGGGAGATGAATTGTCTAATTAAAGTAGCATTAATTGGAAAGAATCAGCCGTTCCTTATCACAAAAAAAAATCCAGCTCTGTAGACTCCAAAGCACCTCTGTTGAAAGTGTTACTTTCCACTGCCATAGAAACAGAGGAGACCATTTGGGTTGCCAACTCTGGGTCAGGAAATTCCAGGAGCTTTGAGGGTGGAGCCTGGGGAAGGTGGAATTTGGAACCTGTTGTAGTTGGTGAGGGCAAAGGGTGCAGAAGTGAGCCAGGCTGCAGGCACAGGGCTCAGTGGCCAACCAAGAGACGGGGGGGCACATGCACCCCTCTCATTCACTGGCTTCATCCCAACACCACCCACTCACATGCCCCCCTGGCTGCCTCTGGTGCCCCAACCAGCTGCCTGTCCTCTGCTCAGCTTGCCTGTGCAGGCCAGGTGGGGCTGGTGTGCTGCCCCAGCAACACACAGCACTGAGGAGGCTCAGAGCTGGGACTGTGCCGACAACAGTTCAGCAAGGGATAATTCAAAAGACAGCAAGTTCAAGGGAGAGTCCACAGCACTGTCTATCAGGCCAACAGTCAAAAGCCAGGAACAGCAACAAGGAGAGCCACGAATCATGGTCCAGAAGCCGGTTCATAATCAGTCAGGGTCTGGAGACAACAGCGGCATGCAGGCAAGATCAGGAAGAACACACTTTGCAACCACGACTGCAGTTCCTGCCAAAGGCCTTTTATTCCTCAGATACTTGCCTGGGACTGCTCCTGCAAAGGCTCTGGTGTCCAGCCGCTGATATGGTGCCCCCTTACTGCTCTTTGCCTTGGTGCTGTTACATCAGGGTCCCCTCATATTGAGGGGCCCGCCGTCCCCCTTTGGGGGGTAGGTTTTAAATTGGGGTTTCTGGACGCCTCTTGTCTATTTATGTATTAATTGTTACTCGCTGTTTTATATGAGTTTTTAGGTTATTTTATTGATGATTATGGGATGGAGCCTATATATTTATATTTTGTGTATGACCTGCTCCTGCTTGTTGTTTGAATTATGTTGTTCACCGCCCGGAGCCCTTTACGGATCGGGTGGAATGAATGAATGAATGAATGAATGAATGAATGAATGAATGAATGAATGAATGAATGAATGAATGAATGAATGAATGAATGAATGATGCCTACCCTGTAACCTTGCTGAGTGGCATCTCTCTTTTAAGACCAGTCTCAATCTCCCTCTGCAATGCTGGCTTACATCTGGAGACACGGAGTCGCTAGCATCTTCCTTAGTCCTGCTAACTAGCTCTGACACAGAAGCCTGTGTAAGTTCAGGCTCTACTGATTCAGCTGGCATCTCCCTGCGGGGCTCGGTTAACCCTTCCCCGGATGAGCTATCAGCTGCGGAGGGGGGGAGGGGGGCATGACACCGCGGAGTCTCTGGTCTCAGGTTTGCAGGCTTTGCAACTGACTCACTGATTGGAGAATGAAATTAGACGAGGCCGCTGCTGAAATTTTGGCAAACGCCTTCGTCAATAGTAGTTCCTTTTCAGCTGAAAGTTGTTGTGAGCTTTCTTAAAGTTGGTCCCGTTCATCAATTCTCAGGCGAGTAGGATGTTCCATTTTCCATGCTTTGATCATTTCAGAGATTTTTTTTTTTAAAAAAAAAAAACATTTTCTGTCATTGGCTAATCAGCATCCCAATGCTATTATCAATGGAGTAAGGATCGGAAGAACCCACCTAGTTATACCAGTTGCTTTCATACATTGAAACAAGTAGGGAGAACGCAGGAATGCAAGGCAGCAGTGGCGTAGGAGGATAAGAGCTCATGTATCTAATCTGGAGGAACCAGGTTTGATTCCCAGCTCTGCCACCTGAGCTGTGAAGGCTTATCTGGGGAATTCAAATTAGCCTGTACACTCCCACACACGCCAGCTGGGTGACCTTGGGCTAGTCACAGCTTCTCAGAGCTCTCTCAGCCCCACCCACCTCACAGGGTGTTTGTTGTGAGGGGGGAAGAGCAAGGAGATTGTAAGCCCCTTTGAGTCTCCTGCAGGAGAGAAAGGGGGGATATAAATCCAAAACTCTTCTTCTTCTTCTTCTTCTTCTTCTTCTTCTTCTTCTTCTTCTTCTTCTTCTTCTTCTTCTTCTTCTTCTTCTTCTTCTTCTTCTTCTATCCTGTATCCAAGTATTACAAAGGTGATGTTTTAAATGCTAATAGCTCTGATTTCCCAAAGTAAAATTTGGTTCTCTAGATAATGTTAAGGTTTATGTATTTCTGAATAATATTAAGCAAAAACAGTGTTTTGTATATTTTAAACAATCATTAATTTAAAAGAGGTACATATTATCTCGTCTTTTCACTGTAATCATAATGAAATAAACATGAAATTAAACATGAAATGACAGAACCTTAATGATGTTCTATTTCACTAGGGAATAATATTCTATTTTCCCAACAAGAGGAAAGAATCCTAATAACAGAAAGCTTTTTGAAAGTTTTTGTCTTGATTTTATGAATTTGCCCTTCCAGTTCCATGAACATAAGTCAATATGCCGTGTATTTTAAGTGATTTTCTCTTTAGCAAAAATGTTAAACAGTTAACATTTATCCTAAAAGCATAGAAACTCATTGGATGTGCTGAACAGGGAAGAATTTCTATTGGCCCTTTCCCAATGTCTATGATTGGCCCCATACAAAACCTTGCAGTTTGAAATATTGAAAGGCAGACTGAAGGTATTATTTGTATACCAAGAGTTTGTCTCTAAAATGGACTTTCCACCTTTGATTCTATTCCACCATTATGAAAGTTCAACAATATAGAGTTGTGGTCTTTCTCTTTTTTCATGTATCTCTCCTTTCTCTCTTTTCATCTCTCCCTCCTTTCTCTCTTTTCATCAATCTCTCCTCTCTCTTTCCATCTCTCCTTTCCCTCTTTTCATCTATCTCTCTTTCTCTCATTCTCTTTCCATCTCTCTCTCCATCTCTCTCCCCATCTATCTCCACCTTTCTTCTTTCTCCCTTTCCCCTTTCCCCTCCCTTTTCGGAATTGCAGATCCTATCTTCCCCACAAAATCACAACTTCATGACCAATATTATTAGATCTCGAGAGCTCGAAAAAAAGTTCCTCCCTCATACAAAACTTAGTCTTTGCAGGATTTTCTTTTCCAATACTGGGAAGAACTATGAGAATTGTTTTCTTTGCAGGGGGAGGGAGAAGAATTATGAATTCCCCAGAGAAGCCTCCACAGCCCAGACGGCAGAGCGGGGAATCAAACCAGGTTCCTCCAGATTAGATACACGAGCTCTTAACCTCCTACGCCACTGCTGCTCCTGGAGACACATATGTGTGGAAGTATTTCAGGGAGTAGGAAGCATTGCTTTGATACAGTTATCTTAAAAATCAGTGCCTGGTGTTTGGGGAGTGTCATTTTAGTTCTTGTCCCAGGTGCCATTTTCTGTAGCTACGCCCCTGAATATATTAACTGCCTGAGTACAAATATAAATAAAGCATATATGTTACTGAGATCAATTCAGGAATTGAGGGGGGGGAACTGCATCGAGAGACGCATTATCGCCCTGCGCCCTGCCCGCGTGATTTTTTCCCTTGAGTTAAGCCCTCCTCTCAGCAGTAGCGCACAGAACTTGAAGCAGTCTAGCAGGAGGTGCACCGGCATGCGTGGCAGCCTGCGCCTGCGTGCATTCGTTTCCCGCCCAAGGACTGGCGCAGCGGCTGCGTCCTTGCCATAGCCCCGCCCCGCCCCGGAATGCCAGGCCACGCCCCGTTGTGCCCGCCCAGCCCCATTGACACTACACCACAGTTTGAATCCCACCACCATGGGAACCTGTTACTAAATTTTTTGGATCCCACCACTGGTTTGTATCTTGTGTTGGTCTTGAAGTCTCTTGCACAGTGTGGGTCTGGCCTATAGCCATTGGGGACTTTGTTTAGACAAGATATACAACCTGTCAGAGTAAACACTGCAAACATGTCTATCGCTGGAATTTCTTAAACCAAAAAAAAAATAAAATCAACATACGGGTTTGCAAATGTGCTCTATAAAACCACGAAGAAATGGGTTTACAGTAAAAAAAATAAAATTATCCGTATAGTTCAGGACATTAACCCCCCAACTTTTCTTTTCCGTCAGGCATAGATTTGTTCAAATTTTGTTTATGCATTTTGGGGCTTTTATGGATCATCCCATCGGAGCGCTCATTATTGACACCGGCAATCAGGCTTTAAGTGCGGCTAAGTACACCATCTGGCCCGTCTTTCTTGCCTACTCCTTTGTAGACGTGCGTGGAGATCTGCTAATCTAAGAGTGTCTGGAGCTCATTACAGCCGCATCAGTCGCACAGCAATCAGCTTCGCCGGCATTTCCCTCGTGAACCCTGATTTTCAGTGTTTAACAACTTGCACAAAATTGCATGAGACTAAAGCGCAGAATGCTGATTTTTTTCCTGCCCCCCGCCCCAGCCCCTGCCCATCTCACTCTCTCTTTCAGTTTCTCACGTGCACAGGCCCATTTTTCTTTCCCTGAAAAATGGCAAGTGTTTATTTCATTTGAAGGGATGATTTGCTGTAGCAAGGCCTTGTCTGAGATTCTAGGAGCAGCAGTGGCGTAGGAGGTGAAGAGCTCGTGTATCTAATCTGGAGGAACCGGGTTTGATTCCCAGCTCTGCCGCCTGAGCTGTGGAGGCTGATCTGGGGAATTCAGATTAGCCTGTCCACTCCCACACACGCCAGCTGGGTGACCTTGGGCTAGTCACAGCTTCTCGGAGCTCTCTCAGCCCCACCTACCTCACAGGGTGTCTGTTGTGAGGGGGGAAGGGCAAGGAGATTGTAAGCCCCTTTGAGTCTCCTGCAGGAGAGAAAGGGGGGATATAAATCCGAACTCTTCTAGATGGACACATGGGGACATATGGGGACACAAGGGAAAGTGCCGCATACTGAACCACACCATTGATCCATTGGATTATTCCGGTCCTGGACCACCGAGTCCCATCGAGTTCTGTTCATGTTCAAGGTGCTGGTTTTAACCTTTCAAGGTGCTGGTTTTAACTTTTGGGCCTGTGTACTTGAGGGACTGTGTCTCCCCATATTGCCCCGCTAGAACCTTCCAATCATCGGAGGGGTACCGATTAGAGGTCCCTGGACCAAAATATGTCTGGCTGGCCTCCACTAGGGGCAGGGACTCCACTAGAGCCAGGGGCTTTACAAAGGGACTGCTGGCTGGGAGCTGGGAGCAAGGGGGCATTGGGGCATTGGGGCAGGGGCAGGGACGGTAGCTGGGCACCTTTGAAGCTGTGACTAGCCCAAGGTCACCCAGCTGGCGTGTGTGGGAGTGCACAGGCTAATCTGAATTCCCCAGAGAAGCCTCCACAGCTCAGGCGGCAGAGCAGGGAATCAAACCCGGTTCCTCCAGGTTAGATACACGAGCTCTTAACCTCCTACGCCACTGCTGCTGTGCAAATCCAAACTAGACTCTATGTCTGGCACAAGCTGGGCTCCAGTCTTTGTGCAGCCAGACATGATGTTGGGGAACCAACGTTTCCAAAGGTTCAATTCATCTTGCAGGTAACAGGGCTTTAAACTTCCCTTTCATGCCTTTTTCTGGAGCTGAAACAGCCTCAGCAGGAAGACCACGTTGCCAAGCTGTGGGGCTCCACATACAGACCATGAAAAACTATGTATTTGTGGACCAGGGATATCATTACAGACAGCACTATTGTAACACTAACCAGGTTTTTTGAGGAGCTGGAGAAAGGGCTCCCCCCACACAATCTGGAAACTCAACAGGTGCTTTCCTCGCAATTCACAGAGAACATATAGTTTTGTAGCAAACACAGCTTGCAACCTTGGTTAACTCGAGATGTATAAAATAATGAAAAGGCTACCATTTCATAGTCTATTATTTGTATGTATTAGGAGAAAGACGATGGATAGGTGAGAAACAGCAATGTCACATTCTATTGCTTTTGTTCGATACATGTGTTGACTTGTTTATTTGCAAACTGTCATTTTAAGTGAGAATAGCATTGGCTCACCGCATAGGAAAGAACATTTTAATTCCTGGAATTAAGCTTCATTACATTCCTGCCAATAATGTCCCGACTATTGTGTTGATCTGCTCTCCCCACACATGACTTTGATGTAAAGTATGTGAAAGAAGGGAAAGGCCACAACATGGTTTTTAGCAACACACCTTGTACCTTTCTCCTTCTCTGTATTTACAAACAGACCCCCCCCCCACCTCCACTAGTGTCACTTTGCTATACAAGGAGCTCATTGTTATTTATTGCATTTTTATGGAAATTTAATTAATTTATAGCATTAATTAGTATATACCATTTATAGATCCTGGGGAAGGTTATACCTTTTTAGTAAATAGGCTGTGAATAATGAATGGCTAGAAATATCCTAATCCTGCCTTTTAAGTGTAGTTGTATCGTCTTTCTCCTAATACATACAAGGAGCAGCAGTGGCGTAGGAGGTTAAGAGCTCGTGTATCTAATCTGGAGGAACCAGGTTTGATTCCCAGCTCTGCCACCTGAGCTGTGGAGGCGTGAGGCGGCGGTAGGCGGTAGGAGCCCTTTGGGGGAGGGCGGTATAAAAGTGGAATAAATAAATAAATAAATAAATAAATAAATAAATAAATAAATAAAAATAAATTATCTGGGGAATAAGGCTTATTAGCCTATACACTCCCACACACGCCAGCTGGGTGACCTTGGGCTAGTCACAGCTTCTCGGAGCTCTCTCAGCCCCACCCACCTCACAGGGTGTTTGTTGTGAGGAGGGAAGGGCAAGGAGATTGTTAGCCCCTTTGAGTCTCCTGCAGGAGAGAAAGGGGGGATATAAATCCAAACTCTTCTTCTTCTTATATCTGTTCACAATCCCGTGTACAATGGAATGGTCACATTTTTTAAATCTGTTATATTTTTATAAATGAAGTGTGATCTTAGAATGTAAAACTACTCATAGACAGCATGTACAACTCTTTTAAATTTAATAATGGTCTATATTCACGCTTGTATACCTTATGCCAATAAAGGTCTATTGTGATTGTGATTGTGATTGTAGTGTCACTTTGCACTTCCTGGCACACACATTCAATAGGAAAACATAACATGTTCAATAGGAAGGTTCACCCATGTATGGCCTATTAATCTGTGTGTCCGTTGCCCTCAAATACCCGTCAAACAGCTTGCGAAAGTGCCGTAGTTGGGTTAGTGGCCTTTCATTTCCTTGCAGTGGTGGAGTTCCTTTTTCTTGCTTTTGGGGGGTTTCTGTGTGGTAGAGGGTTCTACCCAGGGACATGGTTGGTGAAGTCGGGTTATTAAATAACATGAGAGGAGAACTACACTTCCCATAAGGTCCTGCAAAAATACACATGTAAGCCACCTTGAACCATGAGGGAAGGTGGGATATAAATGTTTCAATAAATACATTAAAGTCTTTGTTGTTGTTGTTGTTGTTGTTGTTGTTGTATGCTTGTAGACTGAGTGGTGTGTAACTGCAATGTGGATATCGGGTAAGAAGAAGAAGAGTTTGGATTTATACCATGCTTTTCTCTCTTGTAAGGAGTCTCAAGGCAGCTTACAAACTCCTTTTCCCTTCCTCTCCCCACAACAAGTACCTTGTGAGGTAGGTGGGGCTCAGAGGTGGGATCCGGCAGGTTCTCACAGGTTCTCAAGAGTAGGTTACTAATTATTTGTGTGTGCCGAGAGGGGGTTACTAATTGATGATTTTGCCATGTGATTTTTGCCCCTCCTCTCAGCAGTAGCGCGCAGAACTTGAAGCAGTCTAGCAGGAGGTGCACCGGTGTGCGTGGCAGCCTGTACCTGCGTGCATTCGTTTCCTGCCCAAGGACCGGCGCAGTGGCTGCATCCTTGCCACAGCCCCACCCACGTAATGCCCGGCCACGCCCCCGTCGTGCCCCGCCCAGCCCCATTGGCACTACACCACAGTTTGAATCCCACCACCATGGGAACCTGTTACTAAAATTTTTGGATCCCACCACTGGTGGGGCTGAGAGAGTTTTGAGAGAACTTTGACTAGCCAGCAGGCTTCTTGTGACAAAGTGAGGAAACAAATCCAGTTCTCCAGATAAGAGACCGCCGTTCATGTGGAGGAGTCAAACCCAGTTCTCCAGATTGTGTAAAAATGCATGTGTTGAACCCAGATGATTGTACAGTATTGTGCTGGGCTGTTTGAATAATACATCGCTCTCTATCATAAAACTATCCTGATGAACAGGCTGAAAATTTTCACAAACAGCCAAACTGGTAAAAAAAATCAGCATTCTGGTCACAATTTCTGACCAGCTTGCAAGCTGCCCCTGGGGGTTTTGAGCATCCTTATCTCTCTTCCACGGGGTACGGACTGGTATGGTGTGGTCCAATCTCATCAGATCACAGAAAGTAAACAGGGTAGGTACTTGAAAGAGAGACCACCGAGGAAGACTCTGCAGAGGAAGGCATTGGCAACCACCCCAGCTTCTCCCTTACCTTGGAAGCTTCTGGCTAAGGTCGCAATCAGTTGGTTGCAACTGAATGGCAGATTCCAGAGGTGGGATCCAGCAGGTTCTCACCAGTTCCCGAGAGTGGGTTACTCATTATTTGTGTGTGCCGAGAGGGGGTTACTAATTGGGTCCGCTTTCCCATCTCCACGCCCTCGCCTCCCCGAGAGGCATCCTGCCTTTGAACGTGAAGATTCCATATAGCAATTGCGACTCATAATGTAACTCCCTGAACTGGGTGAATCCCTTCCAGGTACTGCAATTCATGGATTCTCAGCCTTTCGGACCTTTTATCTCACCAGTCTCTATCAAAGAACCTGTGTGTTTCACCATTGCTGTGCTCAGATTTGTGAGTTGGGGCATTTTCTATAATGTGATGACGATTTAGAAATGACCTGGTGCAAAAAAAATGTGGGGGGGTCGTGGTGGGGTGGCTGCCCATGGGGGGGCATCCAACTCAGGTTTTGCCCAGGCCTCAGGTTTGCCTTGGTATGCCTCTGCCACCTTTGCTGAGGGGGGGCTGGCGAGGGAACCTGTTACTAAGATTTTTGGATCCCACCACTGGCAGATTCATATCCCTCCCCAACACTACTTGTTTGAGCACAATTCATATTTATTTACTTGAAACCTTTTGTCCCAACTTCCTTTCGATGCGGCATACAAAAAAAACCCTCATACCAAATCAAAAGATCATACACAATGATGCAGGAGTGGCCTATAAACACAGACAGATGTATAATCAAGTAGCCAGCCAATGTGTAAATCTCTTTACAAAAGCTAGCCCTTTGCAGTGCTTTCTAAAGGCCAAAAAGGATAGAAGAACATAATAAGACCCCTGCTGGATCAGACAGTGGTCCATACACTTTGTGCCAGGCTGCCCGTAGCTGACCTGATTCTGTTTCTCCACTCAGATGTGTTGCCCAAGCATAGCATAGCATAGCATAGCAAGCCTTTATTGGCATAGACAACAGTACAACAATAATAAAAAACGGATTGAAAAGCATATACAATACAGGAAATAAATGTTCGGTCGAAGGAAATCTACTGGCGTTTAGTAATTTCCAGGAGAAAGTCTGCCACTATCATACAGAGAGAAGGATTAGGATTGTCCAACAAGTAGTGTAATCTAATTAAATCGGGGAAATGGGGCAAATGTAAAGGAATAAGATTCACATACTTGGATCTGATTTCCTTGAATCTGAGACAGTGTAGTAGTTGGTGGGCCAGAGATTCAACTGAGCCATCGTTACATGGGCACAATCTTTTAGCCTTTTCTTGCTTATTAAATCTGCCATGTAACAAGGCAGAAGGCATAACATTAAACCTGGAGAGCATTGTGGCTCTCCTTTGAGCAGGTTGCCCAATCATGTGGAAGACACATGGCCACGTACTTTGGCAGATAGTAAGTGCCCTCAGTCAAGCAATCACCCACATGAAGTACATAACTCTCTCTTGGTCCCAGCCTTGAAGTAGCCGTGATCTCACAGCACCTGGGTCCATCTCATCCCCTTAGCTATCTCTCTAAAGTAGCACGTCATCATTTCATTAAGCTCCCAGAGACGGGCTTCATCAACTTTTACTAGGCCCAAAAGCCTGAACCAAAGATCCAAAAAGCCAAGAAACTGCTAAGGAAAGTCTGTTTCTGTTTTCCTTTTTTGAAAATCCAAAGCTATTTAAAAAACAAAAACAAACCCAATGTTTGCTTTAAAAAAAAGCCATAGAAGAAATAGATGACATTTATAGGAAAATGTCTTATGTATGTTGTGTTTATTAAGAAGCTATGATTATCCAGTCTGTGACTATCAAATATGATTAAACTTAATTTTCTGCATCCTTTGTGCAGTATAAAACCAAACAATAAAAGGCCTTCTTTCTGACAGAAAATCACATTACTGGCGCACATCTAGCTGTGCAGATGAAACATATGAAAACATTCAGTAGCAGAAATAAAAGAACAAGGTTGTTCATCTTATAAGCAAGAAAAAAAACACCCTGTTTGCTTTGCACAATTCCATTGTGGTGTCAGGAGGTTATTGAAAAAGTGTAGGGAAAGCAATTGACTTCTTGATGCCTATTTTCTTACCCCAAAAAATCCCTCCCCTTAATTTGGTGGCAGTGGGCAATTCTAAACCCATTATGACACTGTTTTATGATTTGACAAAACGAAGGAATATCATAAAAAACCCTCCAAAGGTTTCATCATCAGCTCTGCTAATGCATGATTTGTCTCTTCTCTGAATTCAATCCAATTGCCAGACTCCAGCGCTGCTCAAATATATGCTCTTCATAAAAATATGATTCCTGCTCTAAGAGGGGTTATAACCCTCATGTATTTCCTAGCAGAGTTCATTAATAAGAGCTGTTAGATCTAGTTCACTTACCCCTTCTAGTATGCTTCCAATTTCACAATTATTGGAACAGCGTTAGACGAGTAGAAAAATAATGCTGTTAAAGCAAACAGTTCGAACTGTCCTGTTCAGGATCTAAAAGTGTAGTCCATGGATTGAAATTGATTGGCATGAACAATACCCTCACTCCCTATTATAAAACAAAGTCAGTCCTTTGGATGGGGAGCGTTACTACAGAGAATGATGAATTTCACTGAGCAGCAGTGGCGTAGGAGGTTAAGAGCTCATTTATCTAATCTGGAGGAACCGGGTTTGATTCCCAGCTCTGCCGCCTGAGCTGTGGAGGCTTCTCTGGGGAATTCAGATTAGCCTGTACACTCCCACACACGCCAGCTGGGTGACCTTGGGCGAGTCACAGCTTCTCGGAGCTCTCTCAGCCCCACCTACCTCACAGGGTGTTTGTTGTGAGGGGGGAAGGGCAAGGAGATTGTCAGCCCCCTTGAGTCTCCTGCAGGAGAGAAAGGGGGGATATAAATCCAAACTCCTCCTTTCTATTTGCCATGTTGGGACGGGGGGGGAATACTGAAGGGAAGTTATGATTCCCATGGAGCTCAATAGCCAGTCAGTTTATCACTTGTAAATATGTATTTGGCTACTACAATAAATGAACGAGTTAACAGCTGAAGCTAGTACTGAATGCCTTGCAAAGAGGGAAAAAGCTGTGCGGCCTAGCAGGTTCAGTAAGTGTCTCGTTTTCTAGAATCTTCTGTAAGTCGTTATGGGAAGAGTCATGAATAGCATGGGGAGGTCAGAGCTTTCACTCCCCCGCTCCTATGCACAAATAAAATGGTGGAAAATAAAGATTATTTTGTCTGGTTCATTCAAGAGATAAGCAAAATGGAAACATGGATTGAAACCAAAGGAGGTAAAACTGTAAAATCACCTCTATTCATGATTTTCTTTACCTACACTATAATTTATTTTCCACAAATCTGTCAAGGAGCCAGTTAAAGATGGGAGCCATCTTGGATAACCAAATCCTGCTTATATCACTAATATGATGCATATCATCTTTTTTTCACCCTCCTAAGTATTCTTAGCTGATTGACAGTACAGTTGAAACAGTGCTATCAGATAAGAATCATTATGTGAATGCGGGACATGACGTGCAAAGCACTATATTCAGAGGTGGGATCCAGCAGGTTCTCACAGGTTCCCGAGAGTAGGTTACTAATTACTTGTGTGTGCCGAGAGGGGGTTACTAATTGGTGATTTTGCCACATGATTTTTGCCTTAGTTACGCCCCTCCTCTCAGCAGTAGCATGCAGAACTTGAAGCAGCCTAGCAGGAGGTGCACCGGAGTAAGTGGCAGCCTAAGCACCTCGATGCGTGGATTCAAGCCTCCCGTAAGGACCCGGCAGAAATGACTGCATCCCTGCCACACAGCCCCACCGGCTCCAGGAGATGCGTCTCCCGCCCCGGAATGTTCGCGAGCCACCACCCCATCGTGTCTCCAGCCCAGCCCCATTGGCACCTGACATACAGTTTGAATCCCACCACCATGGGAACCTGTTACTAAAATTTTTGGATCCCACCACTGACTATATTGGGCTTAGAAGCAGAGCCTGATTATCCAACATGCTATAAGACAGAGATCAAACATGTCTATTATCTGAGAACACCCCATGGAAACACATTAACATTGGCCATTTATGCATGCACTACTTACCCCGCAGCTGTTTGCTTTGCAGGGGAATATTCTCGTGGTTTTTTAAAATACAGATTCCCCCTCTTGTGAAGTGTCCCTAGCCTAGCAGAACTACTATTTTGCCCGCCCACCACTTTCTTGTTGCTTTTGTGCAATCTCTATCTGGGGAAGTTGCCTGCCATCTTTTTTGCCTGCCATCTTTTGCCTAGTGTTCCTTTGCTAAATCATGTCAATTTCACATTTTCAGCATTAATTTTTTGGGGGGAAAAAGAGGACGCCTTTCAATCGTGAAATGGTGGTCCAAAGAGTGGGAGGAACTATTGTAAGGTGGGTGAGGAAAGGTGGAGAGGAGCAAGAAAACCCAAGAAAACCTTAACACATTTCGATCTCCTCCACTTTCCCTGCAAAGGGAGAAAAAGGGTCACACTTTCACAGCTTTCAGAAACCATGAGGATTCTCTGATCTGAGAGTGTGGTGAATTCTGAAGAGGAGAAAGCATGCATGCAACTGAGAACCAAACCTGAAGAGAATGCTCAATCAAAGCAAAGGAGATCACAAGTGCACACATGGCCATTGAAATGGCCAAGAACAAGCATTCCCATAGCTAATAATAGGTCTGATTATTTTATTGTACTGTATTTTTCTCACTCTTCCCCCCCGCCCCCCAGGAGCTCAGAGTGAGATATCTGGCTTCTCCCCTACTCTGTTTTACCTTCACAAAAGAATGTCATCACTGAGGGTCACACTAGTGACTAGATAATACCAAGTTCTTGGGTCTGCCACAGAGATGTGGCAGGGGAGGGAGAGAGGGGTGGCATGCAAGGGAGGGAGGGAAGGAAGGAGAGTGAGGGAAGGGGTGCTATGCAAGGGAAGGGGAGGGAGAGAGGGGTGGCATGCAAGGGAGAGAGGGGGAGGGGAGGGGAGAGGGGTGCTATGCAAGGGAAGGGGAGGGAGGGGTGGAATGCAAGGGAGAGAGGGGGAGGGGAGGGAATGAGGGGTGGCATGCAAGGGAGGGTAGGGCCCCCGACATCTGGACATGGCCCACCCACCCTAGCGGAGGATGAGGTAGGGGGGAGGGGGAGGGGTGGCATGCAAGGGAAGTGGAGGGAGGGGAGGGAATGAGGGGAGGGAATGAGGGGTGGCATGCAAGGTAGGGGAGGGCCCCCAACATCTGGACATGGCCACCCACCCTAGCGGAGGATGGGGGAGGGAGGAGAGGGGGAGGGGGGGGAGTGGCAGTGGCAAAGGGGAAGGGAGGAAGGGGGGAGGGTGACATGAGGGGCGGGGAAGGAGGGAGGGGAGGCATGGAAGGGAGGATGGGAGGGGAGGGAGGGAGGGAGAGGGTGGCATGCAAGGTAGGGGAGGGCCCCCAACATCTGGACCTGGCCACCCACCCTAGCGGAGGATGGGTGAGGGAGGGGAGGGAATGAGGGGTGGCATGCAAGGGAGGGGAGGAAGGGGGAGGGTGACATGTAAGGGAAGGGGAGGGAGGGGAGGCATGGAAGGGAGGACAGGAGGGGAGGTAGGGAGGTAGGGAGAGGGTGGCATGCAAGGGAGGGGAGTGAGGGAGGGGAGGCATGCAATGGATGTTAGGGAGCGGGAGGGGACTCCAGACCTTTTACCATTTTAGTCCTAATGTTATAATCCTTTCACAAATTCCATTGGATAATCTTGGGCACTGAGCTGTGCCTCTGTTTGTACTCAGTCTGGGCGATCTATTTTCAGCAGCTGAGTACAGGATCTTCTTTTCCTTCCTTGCACAATCTGCACATTGCATCATCTGTTATTATCATTATCATTATCTGTTACTACTACTACTATTCACCATCAGGATTATTCCCATGAAGAAAGTCCCTTGGATTCCTCACCCATAATGAGCAATTATTTCACATGTATTTCTTAAATAGCTTAATCATTTTGGAAAGGGGGGGAAAAACCCTGAAGGTGGATGCCTAGTTAAATAAATGGCCATAACTTCAAGTTAAAATAGCTTCAGTTTAAATGGTTTAAACATTAGCCAAGAAGCTGCCACATTAAACATTAGCCAAGAAGCTGCCACAGTTGTCCTGATGGATCTCTTCATGCAGAGCGGCAGAACAGTTTGTCACGTGCTGGTTAATCATTGCACAAGCTATTCAGCCTTGATTAGGTGGTGAATTTCCATTCCTGTAATTGTATGGTAATGAGTTCACCTCGTTTTACTTTAATTCTGCGAGAGCAGAAGCCACAACATTTGGTTGGAACCTTGGACTACCTTGGGCCTTTCCCCACTTTTCCCTCTACCGTGGCTGCGTCACTGACTCACTCTTGCGCCAACATCATTTCTAGCGCTACGCCTCTTGAAAGCTCCCCGACCCCAAGCACTCATGCACTTGGGAGTGGAATCCAAAGGCGCTCGTTTTCTCCAAGCGCCAGGAATGACGCCAGCGCCGAGGCTTTCTGACAGCCGACAGGCGTCGAGGTGTTAGCTGTGTTGTCGCCGCCCCTGTAGTGGGGAATGCTCCGGGACCCCGCACTACTTGGCCCGAGTAGCGCGCAGCAGAAGGTAAGTGGGGAAAGGCCCTTTGCTGGTTCAAGCTGGGAGTCATCACCTTGATGACCTATGTTGCTACGAGTGAGGAGCCAACCCTGTCGGACTACTCCTGGCATGTAGCACCATACAACACTGTGTAAGAGGCCCCATCAACAAGCTACAATTAGACGGAAGCCTTACTCTGCACTTCTCCCACAGACATGCTCAGTAACACCATCCCTCCATACCATTCAACGATCTGATCATCCAGGACTCCTTGGGAAGGGAGGGCGCAGATTAGAGTTGCCAGTTCCAGGTTTAGAAATATTTGGAGATTTGAGAGTGAGAGATGGCAAGATAGAGCTGTTCTGCCAGGTTGAATCGTACTATCATAGAGTTGGAAGACACCACATGGGCCATCAAGTCCAACCCCCTGCCATGCAGGAACACACAATCAAAGTATCCCAACTTATGTTCATCCAGCCTCTGTTTAAAAACCTCCAAAGGAGACTCCACAACTCTACGAGGCAGTGAATTCCACTGTTGAACAGCCCTGATGGTTAGGAAGTTCTTCCTAATGTTTAGGTGGAACATCTTTTCCTGCACCTTGAATCCATTACTCTGTGTCCCAGTCTCTGAGGCAGCAGAAAACAAGCTTGCTCCCTCTTCGACATGACATCCCTTCAAATATTTAAAGATAACTATTATGTCTATCTTGTCTTAACCTACGCTTCTCCAGACTAAACATCTCCAGCTCCCTAAGCCTCTCTTCATAGGGTACGGACTCCAGACCTTTTACCATTTTTGTTGCCTGCCTCTGGACCTGTTCCAGCTTGTCAAGGTTGAGAGCAGCAGCCATTATTATCTTAGTGGGGTGTTGTATGGTTTCCAGGCTGTATGGCCGTGTTCTAGTAGCATTCTCTTCTGATATTTCGCCTGCATCTGTGGCTGGCATCTTCAGAGGATCTGATGGTAGTAAAGCAAGTGAAGTATATATACCTGTGGAATGTCCAGGGTGGGAGAAAGAACCATTTGCCTGTTAACAAGTTCTTCTTCTTCTTCTTCTTCTTCTTCTTCTTCTTCTTCTTCTTCTTCTTCTTCTTCTTCTTCTTCTTCTTCTTCAACTTCATCTTCATCATCTTCTTCATCATCTTCTTTTTCATCATCATCTTCATCTTCATCTTCTTCATCTTCAACTTCATCTTCTTCATCATCATCATCATCTTTTTCTTCATCATCATCTTCTTCTTCGTCATCATCATCTTCTTCTTCTTCTTCATCCTCCTCCTCCTCCTCCTCCTCCTCCTCCTCCTCCTCCTCCTCTTCTTCTTCTTCTTCTTCTTCTTCTTCTTCTTCTTCTTCTTCTTCTTCTTCTTCTTCTTCTTCTTCTTCTTCTTCTTCTTCTTCTTCTTCTTCTGGTGACCCCATAGAATTTTCAAGGCAAGTGATGTTCAGAAGTGGTTTGCTGTTGCCTGCCTCTGCCCTAGACTCCCCTGGACTTCCTTGGTGGTCGTCCATCCAAATGCTAACCACGGTTGATGCTGCTTAGCTTTTGAGACCTGATGAGATTGGGCCAGCCTGGGCCATTCAGGTCAGGACAGGTTTATGTTAGGCCCAGCCAAGTGTCAATCATTATCATTAGAATCTAGTCACCAAGATGATATCAGTTGAGTACCATTGACTACTATATGTTGCAGATTTTGTATCCAAAGGTGAATGCTGGTCTTCTCTGGTTTGGCTCCTGCTCCATCCTTTACCCCAAGAGTTGCCAGATCCAAGTTGGGAATTTCCTGGAGATTTGGGGGTGGGGTCTGTGGGGGCTAGGGACAATCCCACAGGTGCCATTCTCCAAAGAATCCCTTTTCTCCAGAGGAACTCTGTAGTCTGGAGATGAGCTATATCCCCAGAGGACCCGACAAGTCCCACCTGGTGGCTGGCATCCCTATTCAGCCGTTGTTTCTGATTTATATTTCAGTAATACATATGAAGCCTGTTCATTTTTTATGACTGAAAGACTTATTTCTCTAATCTGGGCATTTGGCTGTCATGTTTAAAAATGACAGCTATGATTAACAAAATGAGTAAAGCTCAATATGTTGATATTTATCATGGTGGTTTCGGATTTCCAATTTACTTAAAATAGGTATTGCAATAACCTGCAAAATTCCTTTGTCTTCTGAGAAGTAAATGCTCATTTCTAGCCACTTTGTGCAGTCATAAATATAAGGTTCAAGCAGGGAGCGTAGGAATGATAGATCTTTTTTGCATTTAAAAATCATAAGAGTCAGCACAGTGTGAAGATTAAGATCAGTGCACTCTGATACGAAGAACTGGGTTCGATTCCCCACTCCTCCACATAAAGCCTTCTGGGTTACCTTGGGTCAATCACAGTTCTCTCTGAACTCTCTCAGACGGATTCTGCATGGGCCAAAAACAGCGGTGTGAAAATGGTGTGAAAACAGTGTAAACCATTTTATACCATTTTCACAGCACTGTTTTTGGCCGATGCGCCATCCGCCTCTGTCCCACCTACCTCACAAGGGGCGATTCCACACACGAGTAAAAGGGGCGATTCCGCACGCCTACAGCTGAATATGCGGTCCCTGAGAAGGGTACTAACCTAGGTCAAAGCCATTGTTGTTCCCCACTGCAACCACAGCTCGGAGCTCGGAGGGCGGAATCATTCTGTGCCTCTTCGCCGCTCCGCTCCGATTGGCTACTGTTCTACATCCATGTTCCGTCTATCCCCACACACGTTATTAAAAAACTGCCAGAGGAATGGAGGGACGAAGGTGGCGTTTTTTGATTGGCCAGCTGTACGCATGCCCGAAACTCTCAGCTGTGATTGGCTGAATGGGGGACTCCTGGCACCAAAGATTCCGCACTTTACTGGAATCGAGCTGAGTTCGAGCGTGGTTCCCTGAAAAAGTAGTAGCTCCCAACTGGAGTTGGAAATTTGACCATTACACGGGGAGAAGCTGGTACAAAACCACGTCGATCCCAGTGGCTGTGCGGAGCATTTAGGTTGAACGCAGCTCGAACTTAGGTCGATAACCCAAGTGCGGAATTGACCAAGGTTATCTGTTGTGGTGAGGGGAGAGACAATTGAGACTCCTTAAAGGTAAAGGATACCAACTCTTCTTCTTCTAACAGAGATTTTCAGGAAGAAGTCTAGCCTGGGGGAGTCGCTTGCCGTTTTCCTTGGGACTGGGCAGCCATCTTTTAAAATGACAGCCGTGACTAACAAGGGGAACAAACAGCCATATCTCAGAATGTATGAGGCCAATTTGGAATTTTTAGGCAACTGTAAACTAGTATTAAAATAACACACATCAGGGTCTCCAACACTGATGAGCCTGCTGGTAAGTTTGGAATTTTGAGAAAGGACAGGACCATCAAACAGGAGAGTTGCAGTTGGGGGCGGGGCTAATTCAAAACACGTAACCTAGAGGATGTGATTGGCTTTTTGAGGAGGAGACACTAACTCATTTCAGTTTGTAAAGATAAGGGAAGTTTCCAGCCTGCAGAACCACAGGAAGGAAGGAAGGAAGGAAGGAAGGAAGGAAGGAAGGAAGGAAGGAAGGAAGGAAGGAAGGAAGGAAGGAAGGAAGGAAGGAAGGAAGGAAGGAAGGAAGGAAGGAAGGAAGGAAGGAAGGAAGGAAGGAAGGAAGGAAGGAAGGAAGGAAGGAAGGAAGGAAGGAAGGAAGGAAGGAGAGTCACCCCTTGAGCCAGCTCCCCAAAACCACCAGGATCAAACTTTTGTTGTGAGCACAGCTTCAACGACAGTACTGCAGTTCACCACTCTATGCCACAGGGCTCCTCCATAGTCAGTTAGCAACTGATAAAGAGTTATCCGTATTCACCTACAGCTGAATATGCAAGTATCGATCCAGAATTTCACGATGAGATCGTGACAGCATCGCTCCCTCTTGATGTGCGCTGTTCCGCTGAATTCATGAGAACGAAGTGTGACCACGGATGCTCAGTTATCCAGCAGCACACATAATTGTCTGGTCATCTCATTACCTCCATTGCCTGGCCCATGCGGGAGGGAAAGCGCACCACTGTATCTGATCAGAAAATCACTGGAGAGATGTCACGTGAAACCCTTCCTGGACTGCGGCAGGACAATTCAAATTCTGCTTCACCAGGCTGTTACGTACTTCCAGTGGTAGAAGTTTACCATGAACAGTGGCTCTCTGCACTCACTGAAATTAATTTCCCATGTAACACAGTTTGTTTGTTTGCAAATTCAAAGTACAGATTCACACATTATACAGCGGCAAGCCAAGCGTTTCCCAAAATGTGTAACATAGCCATCGGCAACTAGTCATCACAGCGATCTTTTATGTTTACTGGTAACGCATCAGCGGGACAGAAAAATATGCATTTGTTTGTAAGACACACATCGTAGGGTCGAATCCAAGGACAGTTTCTGTCCCTAGGGGCAGGGACAGTTCGGAATAGGTCAACAGTCATGAACTGAGCTGAAGTTCAAAGAGGAGGAGGAGAGTTCTTCTTTAAGGAGTCTCAAAGTGGCTTACAAACTCCTTTCCTTCCTGTTCCCACAACAGACACCTTGTGAGGCCGGTGGGACTGAGAGAGCTCTAAGAGAACTGGGACTAGTCCAAGGTCACCCAGCAAATCTCAGGTGGAGGAGTGGGGAATATTGTCCTTTTTATGAGATAGGTAGGAAGAAGCACATAATCCCCTTCCTGCATGGAAGTGAAGGCATTACAGATAAACAGAAGGTTATATATCTTTTAAACAGCCACAACTACGAGCTGTTGGAAGCGGTGGCTAAATTTTTTAATGGTGTTATTTTAACTCGTCAGAAGTTGTAAAGGCTGTTATTATTTTGCAATGTTAATGTGAAACTATTTATATGCCATTAAAGGTATTCGAAATCAAAATCGAGTGGGGAATATAGTTTGGTTCTCCAGATTATAGTCCGCTGCTCTTAACCACTATGCCATGCTGTCTCTCGTCATCAGGTCTCATCGTTTCCGAAATCATTTCTAGCCATTCCCTCCCCCCCGCACCACCAATCCCAAAACTTGTCGACATCTAGGGGAAACGTGTGTCTGAATGGGTATGGCAATTGCTGAATTTGGACGCCATATTTTTAGAAAACACCGGTGGGGGGGAGGTTGGAAATCAGCGCTGAGATTATTTCTAGCTTCATTCTAATTGTATAGGTTTGGAAAACCTGCTTATAAATATCTCACAATGAAACAGAATGGAAATATTAGCACGCACCTGCCTATAGCTGTACTGGCAGAAACGCTATAATGAGATAAGGAAAGGCTGTTGGGGGGTGGGTGGGGGGAAGAGGGAGAACGTGCAGCATATAGAAATACACTTGTGTTGATCGGCAGCTGAATAACTACTCAAAAGCTCGACAGAAGAAGATGAGTCCTTTAGAACGAAGTAAGATTTAATTCAATAGAGAAAGTCATGAAAAACCGGCATCCCATTTGCATGTTCATTATTAAGCAGATGGGGAGACCAGGCTCCTTTTCCTTTAACTTTTTTTCCGTTCTTTTTTTTTCCCCCTTTCTAAATTTTCGCTTTCTGCAAAATAAGTGTAGAATTTTCGGCATTTACTGAAGCCGCAGCTGTAATTCGTCTCTCTCTGCTTGGAATTCTGCTCATGAGATCCTCGCTCGGGGGACGGCGAGGAAAAGAGACAGAATTAACTTGATGCGATGTAGTGATATATTTTGTGCCCATGTGTTGTCGGTTCTGGTCCATTGTGCTAAAGCAATCTGTCACCAGAGAGGCTACAATTGGATCATACATTTGGATCCCAGAGGTCCAGCGCTTGAATTTCAGGTTAACTTTAAATTAGGTGACTCCGGGGTGAAAAGCACAAGTCTTGTGTGCTTGCTTTCTGATCATGTTTACAGCGTCCAGGTTTGCTCTTTTGCACCAGCTCTCCCTTTTAAGAAGGACTGTCAAGAGGTGCCTGTTGGTTAAAACAGGGGTCAGTAGTGGCCAGGGGTTTGGGGTGGTAAATCTTGTGCAGTCCTTCTTGTGCAGGAAAGACCTTGCTACTCTGGTGCATGCCCTGGTAACCAGTGGCATATCTGCCTAGGGACAAGGGGTGCCTCTTGTCCCCGGGCACCACTCTTCTAGTCACGTGGGGGGCGCAAAATTGGCCCCAACGTGACCAGGAAATCCTGCTGTCTCGTTGTTTTTGCATGCCTCGACCCCATCCGAGGCACCCACGAGACAGCAGGACTTCCTGTTGCCTCCAAGTGCCCGCAACCCTGCCCTGGACTCCCCCTCCCTTTCTTCCCCCCCTGACGGCTGGGCTCCCAGCCGGCAGCCTGCAGTCTCTTTTGTCCTCCCCTCCGGGCAGGCCAGAAAAGACTGCAGTCTCGGCCTCGGAGACCTTCTTTTATAAGCACTGAGGCCAGGGGTGGGGCTTGGGAAGCAGGAAGTCCACGGTGACATGGGCAGGGTTGAGGGCAGTGGGGCGGAGCCGGGGTGGGGGGGCAGAGCCTTGAGGCGGCAGAGCCTGGGGGTGTCCTGGAGACAATTTGTCTCCGGGTGCCATTTACCCCTGGTACGCCTCTGCTGGTAACAACTAGCTACAAGGTACTCTACACGGGGCTGCTCTTGAACACTGTTGGGAACCTACAGTTGGTACAGAATGCTGAAACCAGAATGTTTTCCATCGTGGTACCAAAACTTTGGCGCCCCCTCCCCAGGGAAATTAATCTGCTGCCCTCTACTGTTGTCTTACACCAGTGGCGGAGACTTTTTCCTTGTGTCCAGTAACTTACACACGTTCCTTACATGAAGCTGCCTTATATTGAATGAGGCCAGGCAGCTGGCAACAATGCCTGCAGGACTGGCAAGCCAACCATGAGCTGCTACCACAGAAGCGTCATTGCAAGAGGCAGGAATAACAAACGCCTCTCCAGCCTGGCCATTCGCTTGGCGGCGGCTCATGGCCAGGTTTTCCTGAAAGAGTCGCTTTTTCAGTGACTTTCAAAAACCCCAGCTTGGCCATTTAAGCGCAGCCCTGACTCATTGCAGGGGCGGGAACTGTGCGGAGTCCCCCACTCCAAAATGGTTTTAATAGCAGCCTATAGCTGTACTTTTTGGCCGGTGTAGATGGGCCCCCAGGTTACACTGTTCTGTTGGGCCGTACGGGTCTGGGGGAGCGTTTTTTTCCTGCCCTGCAGTCACCTGACTTGGTCCTGACATGTGCAGGAGGGCTTCTCCAGCCCCGAGTTTGCCATAAACTCCACGTGGTCTCCAAACCGGTGGGTAAGCGTGGCGATGCTTTTGCCCACCCTGGACAGCCACGAATGACTCAAACTGTGTCAGAAAGCCACGCCCTGTTTGCAGCCGGTGAACAAGGCATGGTTCAAACTGGTGGGTTTTGACGCCTCCTCATAGGAATAGATAAAACATCTAAAAGGGGGAAAAATCAACTTGCTGCCCAAAATCCAGACATTTGCTCGGTGACTGGAAGGTGACTGGAAACAACTGGAAGAGGGCCTCAAGATGGAAACCATCTCCGTATCCGTTGGTTTCTTGCCATTAAACGCAGCCTCCCCAGAGAAGCTTTCTGTATGAAAAGATGAATTTAAGCATTTGATTCGTCTCTCAGATGAAGAAAATACTCCTGACCCTGACTCTGATCGTTTTGGGGGAGCACCTGAAGTGGTTGTAGTTTAAGGTGACCAGACGTTCCGCTTTGGGGAGGGGGAGGGGAGGGGTGGCATGCAAGGGGAAGGGAGGGAGGGGTGGCATGCAAGGGAGGGAGGGGGCCGGGCATATGGACATGACCCACCCACTCTAACGGTGGGAGGCGGAGGGGTGGCATGGAAGATGAGGGGCGGGAGTGAGGGGTGGCATGCAAGGGAGGGGAGGGAGGGGGCCCAGGCATCTGGACATGGCCCACCCACCCTAATGGTGGGAGGGGGAGAGGGAGGGGAGGGGTGGCATGCAAGGGAGGGGAGGGAGAGGGCCAGGTATCTGGACATGGCCCACCTATCCTAATGGGGGGAAGGGGAGGGGTGGCATGCAAGGGAGGGAGGGGACCAGGCATCTGGACATGACCCACCCACCCTAACGGAGGGGGGAGGAGGGGGAGGGGTGGCATGCATGGGAGGGGAGGGGTGGCATGCAAGGGAGGGGAGGGAGGGGGAGCTACGCAACTGGTGAAAGGTTCTTCAAGCTGATATAAAAATTGGCCAGCTAGTCTTGAGAGAGGACTGTCAGCTTCCCAGCCGCCTGCACTGCTGAATCATGCGCTAACCATCCTGTCTGAGACAAAGTTCTGTAACTTCTTTTTTTTCTTTGTTACAGAACTTGAGATAACTCTTCTGGAACTCAATTTAATTGTGACATCCTATTCATCTTCCTGCTTATTTCCCATCGCTGACCCTAATCTTATTAAAAAACCTTGAGGAATGCCAGCAACAGCAAGATTATTCCCCCTCCCTTTTTTTGACAAGTGGATCCAGAATATATTTAATGTCATAGAATTGTCATTGATTGAAACTAGCAATTCTAAATGAGCAATTTAAATCTAATTTCCCCTCTTTTTTATTTCTGTGACTCTCTTGCCAAACATTTAGTATTTCTAGAGAAACGACGAAAAGGGGGGGGGAAATGTGTTAACCGTTAAAAACAGAGTTGTTCCTTCCTATCAAGTCAGAATTCTTTTTTTAAAAAAATCCTTGGGGTTGCTGGAAAGTGCCATGAAGTCATGGCTAATTGAGGTTTCAAGGCAAGGGACAAGCGGAGGTGGTTTACCATTTCTTGCTTCCCTCAGTGCTCTCCCATCCCAGAACTAACCAAGCCAAGCCTGCTTAGCTTCTATGGTCTGACGAAATCCAACTACTCTGAGCCATCCACGCTAGAGCAGAAAACTTTTTACAGGATGTAAACATTGCAAAAGGGTAACACGAAAAATAAATTTCAGACTCGCACCAGACATCATACAGGAAAATGCTATTGCGTGCAGATGTGCGGATTCCGCTTCCCTCACAAACCATATACACACTTAAATTCGTTGGAAAAGAAATGGCCGCAGCCCGGTTTATTAACAAATAATGCATAACTCTTTTGGAAGCTGGGCAGGCATATCGGGGCACATCCTGGCCACCAGGCAGCGAACCGCTGAACCTGGTCACTGTCAGCTCCACAGCTGACCCCTGGCCCTTCGGGCAGCGCACCGCTGAACCCGGCACCGTCCCCCAATGGAGACCGGGACAGAAGGTTACTAGATGTCACTTGGGCGCCTACCTATTTGTGACACCCCCTCCTGCCAGGGGTAGCGAGCTTGAAACAGGGCTTCCAGGCCTGCATCCTCAAGCCCAGCCCTACCCCCAGACCTCTTATTGAGGCCCCCGCCTAGGAAGGTCTGGCATGCAAGCCTGCCTCCCCCAAAGGATGTGCCCCTATGCCCTGAATCCACCCAGACTGCGACAAATGTCTGACATAAACAACCTACCACAAAACAACAGCCCAAAACTCAGGGCGGGAGGGTGGGTTCCGCTTGCCGGCAGCCTTGTAAGGAGGCTGGGCTGAACTGGGCATGGGCTTAAATAGCCTGCCCGGCTCCCTCGTCACGTGACGGTTCCCACCCCCGTCACATGACCCATCGATCCAACAGGGAGGTGAGCCGATCGCTCCTTCCTCCCCTGCCGCAATGGCGCCCAGGGTAAGTCCTGGTGCGCTTTTTCTCAACATGCTTCAGATTCTTTAAATTTTAATACAACTTTGGTTAGCTCCAAACAGGTAGTAGTGAAGGGGAGTAGTGTTGATTGAACCCCCTTTTCTACAGAGCCAGTGTGAGAGTCATGAGCAACATTTATTTTATTTATTTTATTACACTTATATCCTTTCCCTTCCCGACTGCAGTCAGGGTCAAAAAGGCGTATAACATATAAAAATAGCACATATAAAATGCAATAGTAAATATTCAAAACACTAATCGAGATGTGCAGCTGCAAATGGCGGGAATTATAATCCTCACTTTCAACCTACACTAAACATGCCCAGTCTTTCCTTGATCTGTATCTTGGAAATCAAAGAGATCGCAAGATCAGAGGAGAATAAGGCAAGCAAGAGGAGATGTGCTAAGCAGAAAATACTGTGCGCTGGATGGTGTTAGATTTTTGTCTTTTTTTGTTGATCAATGGTTGACCCAAGATTGATGGTTGGGAGGCCAGCAAGATGGTATAGGGACAGAAGGACCCTCAACCAAAGGCAATCAGTGATGTCATTGCATGAAGAAACAAACAGCCTATTTTCTGTCCTTCTTGTGCTTTCTGCTTGGTGTTAATTAGATGTTTTCAAAGTATAGCTTATCTTGGACTGAACCCAAACTAGATGACTACATTGGTGTGTGCCTGAAATTTTATTTTCCAGGAACGAAGACGCTTATCTGAGATCAAACAGGCTTCAGGTATGAGTTTAAATTCAAAGGCACTTTGAAATTCATTAGAATATGGTTGGGACTGTAAGGATGAAGAATCCATTAATTAACTCAGGGCCTGTTGAGGAAGACAATTGGTGCTATAATCTATAATCATGATTACTCTTCTCAACCTCACAAAAAAGAAGTTGACAGTGCCAATAAATATATTCCTGGAACAGAATTGAAGAACCACAAAAGACAAAAAAAAATCTGGATTTAGGTCTAGTTGGAAAACTAGTTCAGACTTCATAGAACCCACCATCAAGTGTGGGCTAGAGATCTCCTGGGATTACCTCTGATCCCCAGGTGACCGAGACCACCTCCCCTGGAACAAACGGCTGCTCTGGAAGGTGGACTCTATGGTATTATACCCCATTGAAGTCCCTCCCTCCCCCAAACCTCATGTTCAGGCCCCACCCCCAAACTCTCCAGATTTTTCCAGTGGTGGGATCCAAAAATTTTAGTAACAGGTTCCCATGGTGGTGGGATTCAAACAGTGGCGTAGCGCCACTGGGGCTGGGTGGGGCATGATGGGGGCATTCCTGGGCGGGGCTGTGGCAAGGACGCAGCCACTACGCCGGTCCTTGGGCGGGAAACGAATGCCGGTGCACCTCCTGCTAGACTGCTTCAAGTTCTGGGCGCTACTGCTGAGAGGAGGGGTGTAACTAAGGCAAAAATCACATGGCAAAATCACCAATTAGTTACCCCCTTCTTGGCACACACAAATAATTAGTAACCTACTCTCGGGAACCTGTGAGAACCTGCTGGATCCCACCTCTGCTTTGACCCCCATAAAGAACAGGCTGGGGATCGTGGGTCCTGCATAGACAAAAAGCATGTGTGATGGGGGCTGGAATAAGAAGGAGAATTATGTGAGACTGATTGAAAAAGTTGACTGGACCAAATCTGCTGTATTTGGAAATGGAATTGCCCATGTTAAGGGAAAAGGGAAAGACAGAAACAACGAGAGAGTGATGCGATATGTACTTGACAGGCACGTCATACAACTAGAACACTTACCCATGTTCACCTCGCACAACAGCATCCTTGATTGATATTTCTGTGAGTAGCATTTCCCTGGAGGAAGCCAACGATGTACAAGGCAACTTGTTTACACATGATGTGGAGGGCAAATGAGAATTTCGTCCCCGCTCTCTGTGGAGAAAAAATGTTTTAAGAAAAACTCAGTTTCCTGCTGAAATTGAGAGGATGACTTCCTGACCTAATTCCTTGAGACTGATCAATATAGTATCAAGGCCTGTGAACAAAATGGTTGGCCAATGTCTGGACTGGAGCACCAATAAAAATGTCCTGGGCAAATTCTGATTTCTGAAGAGCATTAGCATGCTTTGGAAGAGAAGGTAAAGGAACAGGAATTTGGACTTATACCCTGCTTTTCTCAAATGGTAAGGAGTCTCAAAGCAACTTACAATCATCTTCTCTTCCTCTGCCCATAACAGACACCTTGTGAGGTAAATGGCGCTGAGAGAATTCTGAGAGAACTGTGACTGGCCCAAGGTCACCAGCAGGCTTCGTGTGGAGTAGCAGGGAAACAAATCCAGTTCACCAGGAAAGAGTCCACCCTTCATGTGGAAAAGTGGGGAATAAAACCGAGAGGCGGAGCGAGGGGAAATGTGTCTTGGGCCCTGTGTGCTGGCGGAGCTGACCTCGGACAAAGGCCCCTTCCGCACATGCAAAATAATGCGTTTTCAAACCACTTTCACAACTGTTTGCAAGTGGATTTTGCTACTCCGCACAGCTTCAAAGAGCACTGAAAGCAGTTTGAAAGTGCATTATTCCGCATGTGCGGAAGGAGCCATATGCATGTTTTACATGGTGTATCTATTTCCTCCTATGGGGGGTTCTCAGTGCTGGTTTGGGGGTTTGGGGCAGAGGTGGGATCCAGCAGGTTCTCACCAGTTCCTGAGAGTGGGTTACTCATTATTTGTGTGTGCCGAGAGGGGGTTACTAATTGGGTCTGCTTTTCCGTTAGAAATTCCATTAGGTCCAAAAATCATAAAGTCCTGTTGTTTCCTATGTGACTGGTTAGCGAAGGTAGAAAACGGGATAATTCTCCCTGTTGGGCTGTTTTAAAAGCATGTTTTAGAAATATGGTAAAGTTCCTTGTTTAAGGAAAGTATCCTTCTTTTGATTGCTAGAAAAAAATTAAGTATTTGAAAGTATTAAGGATTTGACAGGCAGTCAATTGGAGGAGAAGTAGTTGTTTCTGCTGGCAGTAGACGATAGGACTTGCTATAATGAGTTTAAATTATGGGCAGAAAGATACCAGCTGGAAATTAGGAACTTTTTTTTACAGTAAGAGTTTTTTACAGTAACAGAGAAATTATTAATGCCCCGTCCCCGGAATGCCCAACCACGCCCCGGTCATGCCCCACTCAGCCCCATTGGTGTTACGCCACTGTTTGAATCCCACCACCAAGGGAACCTGTTACTAAAATTTTTGGATCCCACCACTGGTTTGGGGGGTTTCCTTTGGAGGGGGCAGGTGGTTCTGGAGCAGCACCATCCCTGATCTGAATTGGCCCGATCGTGGTGAAAAAAACGGTGACTATAAAGCTCCCTGACATCCTTGCAAATTGGAACATTGGAAGGAAGTCAGCCTGAAATACCTGTTATGCATTCAGAAGTGGTTTGCTCTGAACAAGAAGGCGGGGGGGGGGGGGTTTGTGGTGGTGTGCAAGACAGTTCCCAGTTTTATTTTGTATTTTTTTTTGAAAGGCACCATTATGCTTGCTGGTAATTTCTTAATAAAAAGAAATAACTGCAATCTAGAAGCGCCATCTGGCTTTTATAGGGTGGCAACAAAAGCATTTCACCATCCCGGAGTCTTGGGAGGAATAAATACTCGCTGGCGCTTAGCCTACCGCTCTTCTTGTTCGAGTCGGAAGCCTTCCTCCCACAGAAACTGGCTTTTCTGCAAGTGGAAGAGTGATGTCCGTAGGTGGATGGCTTCTCGGGTTGGAGGAAAGCTTCGGAAGTGGCTTAGTGGAGTAGTAAAACACATGACAATCGGCTAACTCAGGGGTGTTTCTTGGTAAAATGGCACCTGGGGCTCACACTGGGTGCCATACCCACTACCCCCAATCTGTGGGAAGACCCAGGAAGAAAGCTATCCCTCACCCTCCTGGGGTATAGATACTAGGATTCAGCATTTCTCTTTCCTCACTTTCCTCTCTTAGGGGCTTTCCGCACTGACAGAGTTGTACTGGTTTCTATCTAGGTTCACTTCTGTGTATCTGCACTGCAACTGAGCTCAACATTGTTTTGTCTCAGTTCCCCCCCCCCCTCCTCAGAACTGCGACATCTCTGTCGCAGTTATGAACTGCACCTTTCTGCTGGAACAAGGTCGATACCGCTTTGAAGCTTCGAAGTGCGGACACATCAAAACGACACCTCATCCGTGCAACCAATCAGGAGCTGCTTTTGTGGCATGCGCAGAATGGGAGAGTCGTGGTGGGCATGTAACTTTAAACTGTAAAAACTGTAAAAAAAATGCTCCCGTTTCCCATGGTAACACAAGCTCCAATCACGATCGAGGAGCGAAACAGGCACCAAGATGATCCTGCCCACTTAGCTCAGTTCCAGAGGGCCAAGGAAGTTGCTATGCAGACAGCCTGGAATCGCCCCCCACTGAAGGGAACTGAGTCGACCTTAGCTCCCTTCTGTAGTGGGGAAAGCCCCTTTGTGGCCCAAGATGGGCTTTAGCCAGCACACTTTTGGTAGTGTGGTGCTCACTTGGGGAAGTCTAAGAGGTCAGGGGTAGGAGAAGAAGGTCAGCAAGGCAGGATGGAGGCTGTGAGGGGAGGGGGAGGCCTCTGCCTTCATTTCCACAAGCCTGTCTTTGGTGGTGGACTCAAAACACTTTCCCACCCTGCTGACCCCCAGCTTAAAAGGGTCCCAGAGGTGGGTGGAGGTGGCAAGAGGCAGGCAGGCTGGCAAGTGGCAACCAGGCAGCAGATTGGATGGGGGCTGCGAGGGAAGGAGGAGGAATGGAAATTTCACCCAGTTGCTTTGCTTGTACCCTTGGAGTGGCCCAGGTCCGCAAGCAACCTGTGATTCCCACCGCATCTTCGAAAGGCAACCTGTCAGCAGTCTCCCTCCCTTACATCTGCAAATGGGCCATGGTGGGGGGGAGTTCAACTGTGGGCTAAGTGCAGGGGAGAGGAAGAGGGCAGGGGACCAAAATGCACCCACCACATAGCCCAGGTGAATGGCACCTGAGTGGTATGACCCCTCTTGCCCCCTAGATATGCCATTGTGCTTATTATTTGTCATCTGGTCCCAGAAAGGATCGTGTCTCTTTAAAGCAAAGAGATATGCCCAGAGGTGGGATCCAGCAGGTTCTCACAGGTTCCCGAGAGTAGGTTACTAATTATTTGTGTGTGCCGAGAGGGGGTTACTAATTGGTGATTTTGCCACGTGATTTTTGCCTTAGTTACGCCCTTCTCTCAGCAGTAGTGCGCAGAACTGCAGAACTGCAATCTAGCAGGAGGTGCACCGGCGTGCGTGGCAGCCTGCGCCTGCGTGCATTCGTTTCCTGCCCAAGGACCGGTGCAGCGGCTGCGTCCTTGCCACAGCCCCGCCCAGGAATGCCCCGCCCCTGGAATGCCCGGCCATGCCCCCATTGTGCCCCGCCCAGCCCCATTGGCGCTACGCCACAGTTTGAATCCCACCACCAAGGGAACCTGTTACTAAATTTTTTGGATCCCACCCCTGGATGTGCCCAAGCAAAATCCATTTCCTACCATTTCTATGGAGAGCAAGCCCATTCAACATAATCACACCAGACAGGAAAGTGGAACGGGCTACTGTTCAAGGAGCGAACCCCGTGTTTAACTTAGGCAGACAAATTGGCTTTGAAGGAATGTCTAAATCCCACAGAACATGGCTGTGTGTTGGATGCAGGAGTTCCCAACCTTTCTGAGCCAGCAGGCATCTTTGCAGTTGTGACAAAATGGTTGCTACAAAATGGCTGCCACAGGATACACAGCCAGCCACAAAATGGCTGCCATGGCTTACCTTCAGTCACATGGTGAATGGCATTTGATGCCAAAGCAATGTTTTTAGAAGTCTTCACAGCCAATCAGATCTCCAGTGGCCAATGAGAAGCCTTAGTGAATAAGAACTCACCTGGCCCCACCTACTTAAAAAAAATTATCCGCAGGCACGAAGAAAAGTTTCAGTGGGCATCACAGCAACCGCAGGAAGCATGCTAGTGACCCCTACCCTACATCTTTTCAAAGAACGTCTTTCTTCCTCGAGCTATGAAATCAATCATGAAAAGATAACATTTCTGAGATTAAATTAATTTTCCCCCACGATCCCATGGATGAGGGCTCCAGTATTTAAACGGAGCTTGACATCCCATTTTGTGTACTGCCTTTATCTCCTGTTCAAAGGCAGCGAGACCGAAATGCCGAGTTTCCCCAGGTACTCCTGCAGAGACGGCAGTCGGGTCACAGATGTTAATGTCACCATTCCACACTTGATTTGTACATTTCTGAAGTCATCTGGCAATTTTTTGACATTTTTATCTGCGTGCATGAAGTGATCTGGAAGGCAGAAGCCACTGAGACTCATATTTAGTTTTTAACACTTCAATTAGCTGAAGCACTGGCAGACGCATCGTTCGTAGGCACTCCTTTGACTGTTACTATTGCGAGGACAGGTATTAAATGAATGCTGCACATCACACAGACACGTACCTTGCTAGGTACCAGCAGCTCACAAAAACTCACTTTGGAGAATGCACGTGCCTGCATTCACCAGTCTTGCTGGGGAGTGCCTCTGCAACCAGCTTGATCCCAGCTCAGAGGGTGGAATCATCCTGTGCCTCTTCGCTGCTCCATTCCGATTGGCCACTGTTCTACATCCCCACACACATTATTTAAAAAACTGCCACAGGAATGGAGGGACGAAGGTGGTGTTTTTTGATTGGCCACTTACATTGGTATGCGGAAATTGTGCGCCGTTTGTGCGACCAGCCATCGCCTCGAACGCAAGAAAGAAGAGGGGGGGGGGGAAATTAGGTGCGATTTTCGCCCCGGTGGTTCTCCAGCTGTACGCCTGCCCAAAACACTCAGCTGTGATTGGCTGAATGGGGGACTCCTGGCACCAGAGATTCCGCACTTTACTGGAATCGAGCTGAGTTCGAGCGTGGTTCCCTGAAAAAGTAGTAGTTTATTTATTTATTTATTTATTTATTTATTTATTTATTTATTTATTGTTTCAATTTCTATACCGCCCGATCCCCGAAGGGCTCCAGTTCCCAACTGGAGTTGGAAATTTGACCGTTACACAGGGCGAAGCTGGTACAAAACCACGTCGATCTCAGTGGTTGTGCGGAGCACTTAGGTCGAACGCAGCTCGAACTTAGGTCGATAACGCAAGTGCGGAATCGACCTATGCTAGATAGTGGCCCACCAGGAACCTCGCCAATAAGTTCAAGGTTCAATCAACCCCTGAATGTTGAGGGTTCTAAGCTAGACAGTGGTCTAATGAAAACTTCCCTGGTAAATTCAAGGGGCAAGATTATAAATTAGGTAGTGGCCCTCTGGGAGCATTCCTGGTAATTTCAAGGGCCAATCTACACCTGAATGTCATGGGTGCTAACCTAGATTTCTCCCAGGGAGGGAGGGGTTGTTTTCCAGATTAACCTACCCCAGAAATGGAGAAGGGGAGAGCTATGTATGCCGTTGCGAGTTCTTAGGGAAACGACAGGGAGAAAACACTACTGATTGTGCTTTGCGTGACAAAGTTCCAGCAAGGAGGAAACCTGGCAAAAGGGCCCAGACCAGTGGTGGGATCCAAAAATTTTAGTAACAGGTTCCCATGGTGGTGGGATTCAAACTGTGGCGTAGCGCCAATGGGGCTGGGCGGGGCACGACGGAGGCGTGGCTGGCCATTCCGGTGGCGGGGCATTCCTGGGTGGGGCTGTGGCAAGGACGCAGCCGCTGTGCCGGTCCTTGGGCGGGAAACGAATGCACGCAGGCGCAGGCTGCCACGCACGCCAGTGCACCTCCTGCTAGACTGCTTCAAGTTCTGCGCGCTACCCCTGAGAGGAGGGGCGTAACTAATGCAAAAATCACGTGGCAAAATCACCAATCAGTAACCCCCTCTCGGCATGCACAAATAATTAGTAACCTATTCTCGGGAACCTGTGAGAACCTGCTGGATCCCACCTCTGCCCCAGACCCTAAAGAGCTGCAACCAGGTGGTTGCAGGAAACACTGTGAAACTACTAGACCGTAGCACAGTTTCACGCGAAATCAAGAGCTGCGGTCAGAAAAGGCACAAAGACAGCCAGAGCTCCATCCCATGTTTCTTCAGCTCATTTGTCAACGGAAATGCCAGGCCAAATCGGTGGCATATTACAAATGCCAGTTCCCAGAAATGAACTACAGACACTCCAATGCTATAAACTGACTTTAAAAGGCTGAACGTGGCAGGCTAATAAACAATGCCGAATGGATTTATTATTTTCTAGAAACCTCATCATAATACCATCAGGGACATTCAGGGGCCTGGCCGTGTCACCGTGTTTCCTCCTCTAATGGTCGGAGGAGTTTGGCAACTGTCCTTCACTTAGCTGCATTTTGCTTTCCATTTCGAGTACATATAGCCAGGCATCACGGCAGGCGAGGCCAGATAAATGTCTGTGATAAATAAATGAATATGGGGGGACAAATCGGCCCGCTGGTGTAAATCCTTGCAGTGTCAACAGAATGTTGGCAATCGGCTGAACAAGCCAAAATGTTTGTTTTATGGGAAGGGATCGAAATTGACATCCACAGGGCAGTCGCCAAGAATGAGTTTTCATCTGACAGCCCAACTGAAGAAAAAAAAGACACAGGAAGTTAAATGACGTTTTAAGCAGGCCCTCAGCTAGAACTGGCCACCAACGGGGGCGGGGCGTAGGGTTGGGAAAGGGCTGTATCTGGCAACCCCCGGTTGGTGGCCACGGGGGACCTGGCAATGCAACTAACCACAAGGCCTTTGAGAGCATAAGGTTGCGCCAAGATCTGAGCATTTGAGAGCCAATTCTGAGTGTTTGGTACAAAACAGACTTTTAGAAAATTGTTTAAAGGGGCTGCTAGCAGTTTGCAAACAACTTGTGATCTGGGGGGGGTGGCAGGGGGCTGAAGAAGAAGAAGAAGAAGAAGAAGAAGAAGAAGAAGAAGAAGAAGAAGAAGAAGAAGAAGAAGAAGAAGAAGAAGAAGAAGAAGAAGAAGAAGAAGAAGAAGAAGAAGAAGAAGAAGAAGAAGAAGAAGAAGAAGAAGAACCTAGAGCTGGCCCCCATTCCCAGTCAATGGCCAGGAGGGGGCGGAGTTGCCAGGAGGACCCACAGCATGCAGCTACAGTACGGCTGTAAGCAGTGGTGGGATCCAAAAATTTTAGTAACAGGTTCCCATGGTGGTGGGATTCAAACTGGGATTCAAACTGTGGCGTAGCGCCAATGTGGCTGGGCTGGGCATGGCGGGGGCATGGCCGGGCATTCCGGGGGTGGGGCATTCCTGGGCAGGGCTGTGGCAAGGATGCAGCCGCTGAGCCGGTCCTTGGGCGGGAAACGAATGCACGCAGGCGCAGGCTGCCACACACGCCGGTGCACCTCCTGCTAGACTGCTTCAAGTTCTGCGCGCTGCTGCTGAGAGGAGGGGCGTAAGTAAGGCAAAAATCACGTGGCAAAATCACCAATTAGTAACCCCCTCTCGGCACACACAAATAATTAGTAACCTACTCTCGGGAACCTGTGAGAACCTGCTGGATCCCACCTCTGGCTGCAAGTCGCTGGGGAGAACGCATGAGAAAAGTTACATCTCATTGGACTCTAAACATGAAGAGAAGGCCAATTCGCGCAGATGTGGCTTGAGCAGGGGACAGCTCGATGCAACTCCTGGCAGGTCTGGCCTAGTTCCCCTTACTAAGGGCTGTTACCTTCCTCCTCCCTTACTAAGGGCCTCCGATGAGTGACAGGTGAAGCTGCTCCCATCTGCTGCTCCCTAATTTGCCAATCCAAATCAGAGATAAGAAGCGATAGAATTGTTGCCAATGGCTAATGAAAACTGATGATCCCCTAAGGGATTTGTCAGAGGAGAAGCAACCCCCCCCCCATCAGCTAATGCCAGAAAGCTTCATTGGGGTTCATTCCTGCTTCCTGAAATAATACAACCCCGCAAGTTCCCATTTCTGAGTGAGCAGCAAACAGGAGGGTTCTTTCAAACTGTGCCAGATAGCCCTCCTGCACATTATTATTTCTAACTGTGGCATGTGTATTATTTTAAGAGAAATCACATCAGAGGCTGTGCGGTAATTTAATAACTAATGGACATAACTTCCTTGAATTAGAGGGTTTTGCAGATGAGAAGTCGTCGTACAGAAGACATGTAATATCCTCCTGCCCTTTCTTATATGGGACCAAATATCTGCTAAAATAGATGAGTTGTCCCTCCCCTTCTATGCACTTCAGAATTGACTTTTCCAAATTACTCTACATTCCTACACAGAGTTACTCCAGTCTAAGGCCATGGCCGGAATAAGTCTAACATAGAATTGTACCGAAAACAGTACCAACCTCGTTCCTAAAAATGTTGATTACCTCCTCATAGTGGCATAGAAATATTATGAAACGATAAAAAGTTGGCTGGAAATAATAGAGGTCAAGGAAATCAACATGGGCTCTGTGGTGCAGAATGGCGAGCTGCACTACTGCAGTCAAGAGATCAGCTCATGACCTGAGTTTGATCCCACCGGAAGTAGGTTTCAGGTAGCGGACTCAAGGTTGATTCAGCCTTCCATCCTTACAAGACCAGTAAAATGAGTATTCAGGTAAAGCGTAGACGACTGGGTAACGCAATGGCAAACTACCCCATAAACAAGGTCTGCCTAGTAAACATTGGAGCAGCAGTGGCGTAGGAGGTTAAGAGCTCGTGTATCTAATCTGGAGGAACCGGGTTTGATTCCCAGCTCTGCCGCCTGAGCTGTGGAGGCTTATCTGGGGAATTCAGATTAGCCTGTACACTCCCACACACACCAGCTGGGTGACCTTGGGCGAGTCACAGCTTCTCGGAGCTCTCTCAGCCCCACCTACCTCACAGGGTGTTTGTTGTGAGGGGGGAAGGGCAAGGAGATTGTAAGCCCCTTTGAGTCTCCTGCAGGAGAGAAAGGGGAGATATAAATCCAAACTCTTCTTCTTCTTCTTGATGTGACATCACACCATGGGTCAGTAATGAGCTGCTGTTTGCACAGGGACTTCCTTTACCTTTACCTTACCTTTAAAAAAATCAAGACCAGCAAAAGAACAGTCATCATTAAAAACAGCCCCACCTGGGGAAAAAAAAAATCAAAACTCAGCTTGGAAATGAAGTGTGTGCGACCTTCAAGACAATCAATATCAGTCTCCTGTCAGTCAGTGAAAATCCTGTGCAGAATTTCTTCCAAAAACATTTCGAAGATTATTCACCTTTTCTACTGTTGTCCAGTGTCATTGTTTCTCACAGTTGCTTCTTCCTTCTGTTTCTTAAACCGGTCACATGGGCGATCCCACCCAATCAGGGACAGCAAAGAGAGAAGGCTGAAATCCAAATATTACACTGTCAATAAGAATATAGCAACTAAATCCAAGTAAAATGACCACGGGAAAAAAACACGGTGCAAACTTTAAAGTCCTCCCGATTGCCTTACCCTCCCCTTCCCTAAAAGGAATAGGGCAAGTTGGTTCATACTGTTGCCCAAAGTGAACTGACATCATGATGTATAATGTTCCCAGTGCTCTCCTGCAGCTGCAGAGCAAAGAGGGCCAATAGTGGTGGTCAAGCTATCTTTTGGGAAAGTGTTACTGGTTGGGTTGCCGACTGCCAAGAGGTGAGATGTTCTGGGATTACCTCTAATCTCCAAGCAACAGAGATCTGATCACCTGCAGAAAATGGCTAGTTTGGAAGGTGGACTCCGTGGCATTTTACGCCACTGAAGTCCATGCTCTTCCCAGGTATTTCCTAACCTGGAAATAGCAACACTACTTATTGATCTTCCCAGCGGCGAATTCCTGAGGAGTTTTCTTAGACTCCCCGGACAACAGATTGAAAACCACTGTTGATGAGGATTTCTCCTCCTTGTATAAAGAAGATGGGCATGTAAACTCTCAGACAAGTGCCCGTTCTGCTGCGCTTTGGTGTTCAGTTTGGGGAAGGTGCCACCGGCTTTCGTATTTCTGACTGGCAGCTGAGATAAGTAGATAAATGAGTTTCCATCTAAACTCTCATTTGGCACCAACTGGAAATAAACAACGGTTCCGATGTGCCTCGTTGAGGGAGTAATCTCATACGGAGCCGACACAGCCCGGGCAACGCTCTGTGTGACCAGTTTACTAAACTCAGATGGGCCAGAAGGGAGAGTAATTAATCATTATTCAGTGATAGTATCTACCACTCCAGTACTTCCTGGCTGGAGTGCACAACCGAGAGCATGTCTAACTAATATGGTACATTAGTCATGCTGCAGAACGTGGCCGTTATAATGGAAGGGTCCCGCGGAATAGCAGAGAAATCCCAATTTTCAAACGTGGGGCTAGTGTTTGTATTGTTTACAGTCAGAGGATTTGCAGTGCAGTTCCAAGAAGAATTACACCTGTCTAGGTCCAATGAAGTCAGTCTAACTTGGTTTAAGGCAGAGGTGGGATCCAGCAGGTTCTCACCAGTTCCCAAGAGTGGGTTACTAATTATTTGTGTGTGCCGAGAGGGGGTTACTAATTGGGTCTGCTTTTCCATTAGAAATTCCATTCAGTCCAAAAATCATAAAGTCCTGTTGTTTCCTATGCGGCTGGTTAGCAAAGGTAGAAAACGGGATAACTCTCCCTGTTGGGCTGTTTTAAAAACATGTTTTAGAAATATGGTAAAGTTCCTTGTTTAAGGGAAGTAGCCTTCTTTTGATTTCTAGAAACAAAACTAAGTATTTGAAAGTATTAAGTATTTGACAGGCAGTCAATTAGAGGAGAAGTAGTTGTTTCTGTTGTCAGTAGACGATAGGACTTGCTATAATGAGTTTAAATTATGGACAGAAAGATACCATCTGGAAATTAGGAACTTTTTTTTTACAGTAAGAGTTTTTTACAGTAACAGAGAAATTATTAATGCCCCGCCCCTGGAATGCCTGGCCACGCCCCTGTCGTGCCCCACCCAGCCCCATTGGCGCTACGCCACAGTTTGAATCCCACCACCATGGGAACCTGTTACTAAAATGTTTGGATCCCACCACTGGTTTAAGGTTGCATTAATAGTTGGGGAAACTGTTGAGACAACTTTAGGATGAGATGCTACGGCACTATGTAAACGGGTGAAAACAGTCCTGTGCCCTGTCTCTGCATTTCATACTGGGTCTGATGATACTTCTGATTATACCTCTGGTTAGAGTCCACCTACTCTTAACCACTACACCACACTGGTGAATGGACTCTGTGACATTGTACCCCACTGAGGTCACTGTTCTCCCCAGGCTCCACCCCCAAATCTCCAAGAGTTCCCCAACCTAGAGTTCCCCAATCCTACCCCCTCCCCCATTCCCCCTGGTGGCCAGGAAAGACCTCTGGTACACTTCTGGGTTTGACAAACTCACCGTTACAACTCAACAGGTCTTACAAACTAGTTGGTAAACTTGTGATTTGACTGTCACATGATATGTTTGACTGGCACATCATCATCATCATCATCATCATCATCATCATCATCATCATCATCATCATCATCATCATCATCATCATCATCATCATCATAGGCACTCAGAAAGAAAAACAGATTTCTCCTGAGCATCTTGTATTTTATTTTATGGCATCTGTTTGTTACAGAGGAGCGTTCTGATATATGAGTTCCCAATTACATTCTGAAATGGTGCAATCCAGATAAAAGTTTGCCACTTGTGGTCCACCCACCCTGGCCAAGAGGGGAAGGGGAGGGGTTAGGGAGGGGTCTGTCATCTACTCATGGCCCACCCAGCCTGAAAAGGAGGGGGAGGCAGAGGGGGAGGGGTTAGGGCAGAGGTTGGATCCAGCAGGTTCTCACCAGTTCCCAAGAGTGGGTTACTAATTATTTGTGTGTGCCGAGAAGGGGTTACTCATTTCCATCTCCACGCCCTCACCTGCCCGAGAGGCATCCTGCCTTTGAACGTGAAGGTTCCATATAGCAATTGCGACTAATAATGTAACTCCCTGAACTGGGTGAATCCCTTTCAGGTACTGCAATTCATTGATTCTCAGCCTTTCGTACCTTTTATCTCACCAGTCTCTATCAAAGAATCTGTGTGTTTCACCATTGCTGTGTTCAGATTTGTGAGTTGGGGCATTTTCTATAATGTGATGATGATTTAGAAATGACCTGGTGCAAAAAAAATTTGTTGGGGTCGTAGTGGGGTGGCTGACCCTGGGTGGGGGCATCCAACTCAGGTTTTGCCCAGGGCTCAGGTTTGCCTAGGTACGCCTCTGCCCCCTTTGCTGAGGGGGGGCTGGCGAGGGAACCTGTTACTAAAATTTTTGGATCCCACCACTGGGTTAGGGTTAGGGACGGCCTGGTATCTGGTCATGGCCTACCCACCCTGGGGGATTAGGGAGGGAAGGGGAATCTGTTTGAGGCCCACCCACCCTGGTGGAAAGGACTTGATGATCCTTTCCTCCACCACCACCAATGTCAGCATACCTACGAAATCCTCCAAGCAGGTGGAGACTCCTACCTGGTCTTCTTTTACAACCGACATAAAATGAGCTGCAAGTGTGCTGTTACGTGTCGTGATAAATTAAGGGGTAAAAATGGTGGTGCTTTCACCATGAGGTGAAGTGTAACCTCCAAAGACAAAGATTGCCAGTTCTGCACACCGAATAGTGTAAAATGTCACCTATACATATCCATTAAACTGTATTTTAAAACTGGTATGTGAAATGTTTTTTTCAGTGCAAAGGAATAGGAAACAGACTCAAGAGAAGGGTTGCGACTGTATGGGATATTTTGACTTGCCCTCCCTGGGGGGAAATTTCCTTTGTCGCTGTGTATTAACAAACACCTTACATCCCAATGAGGATGTGTTGCTTGGTGTCTATCAATAGAATCTATATAGTAACATTCCCTTGAGGGATTAATTCGACTTTTGATTCAATCTTGCGAGGTTTAAATTAAATCACAAAGTTACAAACCTCCAAGGAACTAGTGTACTGTTGGTGACCTTCTTTATTACTTTCCACTGTGTGATAAAGTCAAGGAAATTGATTTGTAACACTGTGTGGTGGTATGTTTGTGAACCTGGAATATCAATGGCCAGCAAGGAGACCGGCTTGCATCGGCAAAGTGTAACGTAAAGAGATTAATTAGCGCCATTGAAAAAGAAACATTGCTCATTTTAACGTTAAATCTAGGGGTGTGTTGTGCCACTATCTCGATAGAGCGGTTTTAAAGCAAGAATGGGAGCAAAGTTAAACTAAGAGAAAGTAAAGTGCATGTGATTACAGAGATATGCTGATATCTAATAGCCACGTAATCACTTGCCCGTGTGCAGATCCAGAAATCCACACCATTGGGACATTCTGTGCTAATGGTTTTTGTAAATCAGGAAAATCCCAGATTTGCAGAAAAAAACAGAAATGGTCACACAGACCTTGTTGGCTTGTTAATCAAAACTAGCTTTCTCAAGGAATACCTTAGATGCAGTAGGTGCCGAGAAGAGCAGGACAAGGTCAGCGTGTATATGTGTGTGTGTGTGTGGGGGGGGAGTCTGAAGTTAATAGAGTAATCCCTGAGTGGCGTAGTGGCTAAGAGCAGGTGCACTCTTATCTGGAGGAACCGGGTTTGATTCCCAGCTCTGCCACTTGAGTTGTGGAGGCTTATCTGGGGAATTCAGACTAGCCTGTACACTCCCACACACGCCAGCTGGGTGACCTTGGGCTAGTCACAGCTTCTCAGAGCTCTCTCAGCCCACCCACCTCACAGGGTGTTTGTTGTGAGGGGGGAAGGGCCAGGAGATTGTAAGCCCCTTTGAGTCTCCTATAGGAAAGGGGGGATATAAATCCAAACTCTTCCTCTTCTTCTTCTACAAGAATGGTTGAAAAGATGACCAACAGGTTTCTCATGGCATCTTATTGGGGTCTTTTAGAAGTCAAAGAGCCAGGACAATTTCCCCATTTGCCCAATGGTGCTGGTGCCGGGAAAACCCTACTGATTGCATCCCACTATATAATTGGGCTACATTCAGTGGTGGGATCCAAAAATTTTAGTAACAGGTTCCCATGGTGGTGGGATTCAAACAGTGGCGTAGCACCAATGGGGCTGGGCGGGGCACGACGGGGGCGTGGCCGGGCATTCCGGGGGCGGGGCATTAATAATTTCTCTGTTACTGTAAAAAAACTCTTACTGTAAAAAAAAAGTTCCTAATTTCCAGCTGGTATCTTTCTGTTCATAATTTAAACTCATTATAGCAAGTCCTATCGTCTCCTGCCAACAGAAACAACTACTTCTCCTCTAATTGACTGCCTGGCAAATACTTAATACTTTCAAATACTTAATTTGGTTTCTAGAAATCAAAAGAAGGATACTTTCCTTAAACAAGGAACTGTACCATATTTCTAAAACATGTTTTAAAAACAGCCCAACAACAGGGAGAATTATCCCGTTTTCTACCTTCGCTAACCAGCCACATAGGAAACAACAGGACTTTATGATTTTTGGACCTAATGGAATTTCTAACGGAAAAGCAGACCCAATTAGTAACCCCCTCTCGGCACACACAAAGAATTAGTAACCCACTCTCGGGAACTGGTGAGAACCTGCTGGATCCCACCTCTGGCTACATTGTATTTACACTTTTGATATTTCACTTTATATGTGTATGTACTTTTATGCATCACTGTAATCTTTTAGAGGCCACTGAAGATGACCTGGTTGAAATACCTCTTTTAATCGATGTATTTTACCTTGGTCTGTATTATATCATATGTTTTTTTAACTTCCATAATTACATCATTGAAAAAAAGATTTGCAGAAAAAAGACTTTTAAAAACGGAGCAAGGAGTAAATGGATGTCAGAAGGAGAAGAAGTAGGGTTTACATTTCTCCATCTGGCAAATGATTAATAGAGTTGGGATGGTGAAAAAGAAGAGTTTGAATTTATACCCTGCCTTTCTCTCCTCTTGCAAGGAGTCTCAAAGCAGCTTGTAAACTCCTTCCCTTCCTCTCCCCACAACAGATACTTTGTGAGATAGGTGGGGCTGAGAGAGTTCTGAGTGAACTGTGAATGGCCTCAGGTCACCCAGCAGGCTTCATGTGTTGGTTAGTTCACAAGATAAGAATCGGGCATTCATGCAGAGGAGTGGGGAATCAAACTCGGTTCTCTAGAGTCCACTGCTCTTCACCACCACACCATGCTGGTTCTCATGGATCTGTATCAGCAGATGATCCCACAGATCTGTATCAGCAGTAGTTGAGCTTTCCTCCAATGCAAGGCAACTTCCCCTAACACTAGAGGAGTGTCTGCTTGCAGAAAGACCACGTATGTCAGGGTCAAGAGCCTTACAGCAGAGGAAGATGCCACCATCAGTGGAATATGTATTGTTGAAGGCTTTCATGGCCGGAATCACTGAGGTGCTGTGGTGTAATTTCAAGACTGTATGATTGTGTTCTAGTAGAATTTTCTCCTGACGTTTCACCTGCATCTGTGGCTGGCATCTTCAGAGGATCTTCAGAGGATGCTACTAGAACACGGCCATACAGCCTGGAAACCACACAACACCCCAATTAAGAAGAAGAAGAAGAAGAGTTTGGATTTATATCCCCCCTTTCTCTCCTGCAGGAGACTCAAAGGGGCTGACAATCTCCTTGCCCTTCCCCCCTCACAACAAACACCCTGTGAGGTAGGTGGGGCTGAGAGAGCTCCGAGAAGCTGTGACTAGCCCAAGGTCACCCAGCTGGCGTGTGTGGGAGTGCACAGGCTAATCTGAATTCCCCAGATAAGCCTCCACAGCTCAGGCGGCAGAGCGAGGAATCAAACCCGGTTCCTCCAGATTAGATACATGAGCTCTTAACCTCCTACACCACTGCTGCTCAGTGGAATACTTTGCAGACAAAATTGCTCAGCTCTGTTCTGGGTTAGATGCCAGCATGGGTGCATGTCCAGAGGTTGTACCTTCATTCATTCATTCATTCATTCATTCATTCATTTATAGGCCGCCTCATCCCCAAAGGGCTTGAGGCGGCTCACAACACGGCTGTTTCCAACAGCAAATTAATACAGCATAAAAGTTAGGCCATTAAAACTCAGCAGCAATTAATAAATAAATTAAAACAAGCAGATTGTGTAAAAACACATATACACGCAGGCACCCGATCTAAGGCCAAAGAAGAAAGAAAAGGAAGAAGAAGGAAGGGGAGGAGATAGGCAGGGCCCAAGGTGGAATTAGGGCCCAACCAAGGTGGTCCAGGCAGGCAGCTTTGATTTAATGGGGGGGCGGTGGAACCGCGGCCGGCCCCTCCAAAAGCCCGGTGGAATAGCTCTGTCTTACAGGCTTTGACACCTGCTTGTCCAATTTAGGGGGACGCTTTTCAGTTTGTGGATCCTGGGGATGTGGACAAGATCCTGGACAGGTGAGAAATGCCACCTGTGTTGGGCTGATGAAAGCTGACTGGTAGAGTGAGCAAGGGGAGTGGGAAATGCTTGAGAATGAGAGTTGTGCCATCAGCACTCAAAGAAGCTTGGATTAAAGCCGTTTTGAAAAACTGCCCGGAAGCCCCGTTAGGTTAGAAAATTGCCAACCCGTTTCCCTTCCCCCATTGCCTTGCCCCGGAATTGGCACATCAAAGAACAAGGTAGCATAAAAATAGAGGTGGAAACAAAAATGCGTTACAGCCACAATTACCGGTAGAAAATGTTGACAGAGAGAAATTTTTCTCTCTTTCTCACAATACTAGAACCAGGGGGCACTCATTGAAAATGCTGGGGGGGGAAATTAGGACTAATAAAAGGAAACACTTCTTCACGCCAACGTGTGTGTAAGGAACTCGAAGGACTTGAAACGAAACGACTTAGGACAGATCGTTTATTCCATAAACTTCAATGATCTCAATACACACCATGTGAGAACTGGCCCCCCTCGGCTAGAATCGTCGTTTTTACAGACGAGAGCACTGCCCCTCCCCCTGGTATAGTTCCCAAGCATAGTTTCACACAGGAAAAGCGAAAGTACGTTTCAAACAGATATGATAAGCATAAGCATAGCAAGGTCAGTACTCCGGGCAGCAAGCCCAGCACAAGGAATGTGCCAAGGACGAGTCGGGCGGGGGATCGCACTAACCCCCACCCTTACATTCCGCCTCCCCTAAGAAACCCCCTTCCCCCCCAGGCTTGCCGGGGAAGGCTTTATGGAAAGCCGAAATCAAGGGGGGGGCATCAATATTTTCCACATAAATCCATTGATTATGACCAGAGGGATATCCCACCCAAGAGACCAAATATTGCAGCCGATTGCGAACATAATGAGAGTCCAGAATAGCGTCGATCTCGTAATGCTTGTGGCCATCAATGATCACCGGCGGGGGAGCCTCCGTTGGGTCGTGCCAGGCATCTGAAGCGGGAGCCTGCTTGAATAGACTAGAGTGAAAAACAGGATGAATGTTACTTAGTGAGTTAGGCAGTTCCAAACGTGCGGTCACCCCGTTAATTACTTGGGAGATTCTGAATGGCCCTATGAATTTCTTGCCTAGCTTGGAATATTTGTGCACATCTCTCAGGTTTCTGGTAGAAAGATAAACCCAGGCACCCACGTGCAAAGGGAAATCAACTCTATGTTTGTCTGCTTGGAACTTTTGAGCCTCTTGCGCTTGAGAAAGGGAGATAGAAACAGATTTCCAACCTTCCGCTAAGGACTTAATCCAATCTCCAAATTCTGGGGGCTGCAACGCAGAGTCGGGGAGTTCAGGTAGAGGGGGGAACGAGCGACCAGACACTATTTCGAAAGGCGTTTTATTGGTGCTACTATGCACCGCATTATTGTAAGCATATTCAGCGAAAGGGAGCAACTCGACCCAGTTGTTTTGATGGTAATTGGTGTAACAACGTAGATATTGTTCCAGTGTTCTGTTGGTCCATTCGGTCTGGCCGTCACTTTGAATCGTGGTAGGCGACGCCGAGGTGGTTCCTAGCATGTCCAGAAACGCCTTCCAAAATTTTGAGATGAATTGGGGCCCCTATCCGAAATTACTCTCTCCGGAGCTGAGTGCAAACGATACACATATTGAATAAACAACTTGGCTAGCTTAGGCGCTGACGGGATATTGGGGCAAGGAACGAAGTGAGCTTGCTTGGAAAAAAGGTCTACCACTACCCAGAACGCCGTGTTCCCATGACTCTCAGGCAGATCTGTTATAAAGTCCATGGATATGACCTGCCAAGGTCTGGCAGCTGGAGGGATGGGATGCAACAGTCCATGGGGCTTTCCAGGGATTCCCTTGGCTTCCGCACACGTAGGACACCCCTTAATGTAAGACTCAATATCCTTGTGCATAGAGCCACCAAAATTGCCGCCTAAGTAGGTGTAGAGTTTTCAAAAATCCAAAGTGCCCTGCTTGGCGAGCATCATGCCCCGCCTGCAGAACCCGCTTGCGTAGGGACGGCGGCACGTACCAGCAGTCACCCCGCCTCCAAACTCCGCCTCGTAATTGCAAAAGAGGATCCAACTCCTCTTTCGGGATGTCCTGTTGTCCCGCCTCCTCTAACTGACGGAGGAAAGGCGAAACCACGTCTGGAATACCTGATGGGAGTAAAGGCGGGGGGGCAGTCGTTTGGGATCGAGTGACCACCAGCCCCAATTGGGAGGGGGAAAGGATAGTCCGAGGGGTGTTGCGCAAGGAGGTGTCCACCCCCTTCGGCTGGCGGGACAAAGCATCGGCCAACTTATTGCTGTTGCCTGGGAAGAAATGGACTGTAAATGCAAACCTGGAGAAGAAATCGGCCCACCGCAGCTGTTTAGCCGACATTTTGAGGGGGGTGGACAAGGCAACTAGGTTCTTATGGTCAAACCACACCTGGAACGGGTTGGCAGCCCCCTCCAGCCAGTGCCGCCAAGTGGAAAGAGCTTCTTTAATGGCGGCTGTCTCCTTGTCCCCCCACCGTCCAATTCAGTTCAGGGCCAGAAAGCTTTTTTGACAAGTAAGCACACGGGACAAGTTTATTATCTTTATTTCTCTGCAGGAGGGCTTCCCCCAAAACTTTATCCGAAGCATCGACATGTACTATGAAAGGCAAGTTGGGATCCGGGTGTTTTAGAATAGGCTCAGTGGTGAACGCAACCTTAAGGGACTGAAATGCAGTTTGACAATCCTCAGACCAGGGAAGAGGAGCTCCTGGTTTAGACGCCTGAGGACCTTTTCCTTTGGTGCGTAGCAGATCCGTCAATGGTAGGGCTAGCTTAGCAAACTGGGGAATAAAGTCTCGATAGAAATTGGCAAAACCCAGAAAAGATTGGAGTTCCTTACGAGTGGTGGGAATGGGCCAGTCAACGACCACTGCTACCTTAGCAGGGTCCATTTCTAGTCCCTCAGGCGAGATCCGATAGCCCAAATAGTCCAGGGATGTTTGGTGAAATGCACATTTCGATAGCTTGACAAATAGAGAATTGTCAAGAAGACGTTGCAACACCGCCCTGACCAACTTTTCATGCTCTTCCACTGTTTGCGAGTATATCAGAACATCATCTAAATATACCACTACTCCCTTGAATAAAAAGTCTTGTAAAACATCATTGATTAAAGACATGAAAGCCCCCGGGGCTCCGGCTAATCCGAATGGCATTACACAATATTCATATTGTCCGAATTTGGTGTTAAACGCTGTTAAATGTTCATAACCTTCAGCAATTCTTACACGGTAATAAGCCTCTCGTAAGTCCAATTTGGTGAAAATGCGTCCCGTACCCAAAGCGTCAAGCAAATCTTTAATTAAAGGCAAGGGGTATTTGTTGGAGAGTGAGACTGCATTCAAACCTCGATAGTCGGTGCAAAGACGTAGGGAACCATCTTTCTTCTTCACAAACAATACCGGGGCAGCATGGGTGCTTTTGGTTGCCCGCCGGATGAAACCCCTAGCAAGATTTTTATCAAGAAAAGCCCTGAGCTCCTTTTGTTCGGCGGGGCTCATTCGATATATTCTTCCTTTTGGCAGTTGTGCTCCCGGGATTAAGAGGATCTTGCAATCTGTATCTCTATGGGGGGGGAAGCTGATCGCATTCCCGCTCTTCAAACACTTTAGCCAGATCCCAGTACTGCTCTGGGATCCCAGTCAATTCAGGGCTCGGGGCGACTTTAAGGGTCAGCGAATTTTGTGAGAGTGGGGTTTCTAGGGGTTCGTCAGGTGGTTCTCCCTCATGCATATGGCCTCCACAAGGTGGATCCGTGAATCTAACGATGCGTTGCCCCCAGAGAATGGTGGGACAGAAGCCAAGGCATTCCCAAAACGATGGGGTGTTTGGCGACTGGAGCCAAAATGAAGCTGCGCCTCTCCCAATGCTCGGCGCACCGTAGAAGCACTGGTTGGGTTTTGAACCGAGCCGGGCCCTCGGATCCCAAGGGGCTCCCATCCATCTGAGTAAAGGGAATGGGCTTGGCTAGCGCTATCCGTTCGAGACCTAGCTGTTCTGCTACCTGAGGTCTCATAAAACAATGAGAGCAGCCTGAGTCCACTAAAGCCTGGGCTAAGATATGGGTGCGTTTCGCTGAATTAGTTAAAGTGGCCATAATGGTTATGGGCCCCCCCCCTTCACTCACCGCATCGGGCGCCGTCTGTTCGTCCGCTGGGCCTGATGATAGACTTACTCCACCAAAGTCGGTCTCTTCGCTGTCATCCTGGTCGTCCTCCTCCAGGCTGCGGGCAGCTCCCTGAGGCTCTTTCGGACCCGGTTTACGGGGGGTCCTGGCTGTGGATCTTCGTGGCGCAGGAACGGGAGCCTTAGGTTTTTTCGGGCAGTTGGCTGCGAAGTGGCCCTGGCCCCCACAATACAATCATAAGCCAAGACGACGGCGATGGTCAGATGTGGCTTCGGTGGTGGGGGGTCCCTTTATGGTCTTCTTTGGCTGAGCGGCGGCTGATGCGGGTTTTTCCATTGGCTTGGTTGGGGGGGCTTTTCCCGTCTTAGACCGGTTAAGTCGGGATGCAATGAAGTTACCAGTTGTAATCCATTCAGCGATGGTCTGGGGCTGGCGTATCATGTCTGCCCAGGTGCGGATCTCCGGATCGATGGCATCGTGAAAATACTCGCATTTCATACGTTCAGGCCAGTCTGGAAGTTTATTTGCCGCTAATCGGAATTCTCGGGCGAAGTCGGCAAAAGGTCTGTTCCCTTGTTTGATGGTTTTAATGGTTTTGCTGGCCTTGTTTACTTCTTCGGGATCTTGAAAGCGCAGTCTAAGGCTTTGGAGTAAGGCGGCTACAGTTTGCAGTTCAGGAGCTCCCTCCATTTCATGAATTTCCACAAACCATTCAGCAGCGTCACCATCCAATACCGACCCGATGTCCCGCACCTTTTCTGCCTCGGAGCGGTAAAGATCATCAAATTCGAGCATGTGCATGTCCAATTGCAGTATAAAGTAGGGCAATCGGGAAGCGGTGCCATCAAAACGTGCGGGAATGGGGGGCCTAGGATGGCCTCTACCAGCAACTGGGGCCGCTTGGGGTGCAGGAGCTGGGGCAGGTGCGGGAGGCGGTTGAGCTGCGAATACGGGTGGCGGGGGTTGTGGCGGGGGAAGGATCCTTCGCTGTGGCACGGGAGCTCCCCTTTGGGGCCCAACCGCAGGGCGAGGAAGGGGTGAGCGTGGGCGAGCAGCTCCGTCAGTCCCGGTGACGGTTGCCAGCGGTGCTCTAGCTTCACGTCGAGTAGCGTCTTCCCTGTCCGCCAAATCTCTCTCTCGGCGCGCAAGTGCTTCCTGTTCTTGTCGGAGCCTCTCGCGTTCCTGCCGTTGCAAGGCCGCGTCGAGTTCTCCCTGGGTCTTAAGAGCCTTCACGCATTCGCGTTGGCGCTCAAGATCTTGTTTGGTGTGGTCCAAAACCATGCGTGAGCGTTCGAGGTCTTTCAGGAATTGTTCTCGGAGCATTTCTTTCTCCTGGGCTATTTCCGCGTCACGTTCGTGGCGAAACTGTTCCCGTTCTAATTCCAGAGCCTCACGCTCTCTCTCGAGAGCCTCGCGTTCCAGCTCCCAGTCCTGTTTGGCTCTGGCTAAAGCTGCACGCTGTTCTTCCCAATCGTCCAGATCTAACTCCGAACCCCGCTGTGAATCCTCGGTGGCCCCTGCAGTTGCCCCTAGAAGTCCACGGAGGTCAGGGGGGTTGTGGGCACGGCCATCATCCGCAAAAGTTAGTCTGCGTTGGGACCCTCCGGGTAGGTCCAAGACACTTTCTATGGACTGTCGGGACCCCGACGTGGTTTTCGCGCTCGCACCCGTGCTTTGCCAGTGGTGCGTGGGTGGGGGGTCCTCGAAGTATTGGTCCATATATTTTGCCAACGATTCTTGGGTATCTCCGTGGATGGCTGATACCCCGATTTCCTCTCGAACAGTACGCATCACCGGTTTGTAATCCACATGGTGGCGGGTGGTGATGTGTTTCTCTATGGGAGCACGATCCATTGATACTCCTCCACCAGGATCGAAAAATTCCTGACACACCTCGAGACGTCCAGCCGAAACCGTGCGTCGAGCTATCAGTGGGGCTTCCTCCATCTGCTCTTGTAGTTGGAGAAAGGCCACGCTTCGGCTGAGCCGAGGCCTGGAGAGGGTCACCAGGGAAGCTGGTTCCGTTGGCTCCTCGACAGGGACCGTCGAATGGGTGGTAGAGAGGGAGCCCTCTATGGGGGCTACCGCAGTCTCCTCGTACTCATTGTTCGACGGACCCTTGAATGACAATCTCTGCATGTTGAAGAACACAAAAGATTCACAGAGTGGTTGAGTGTAGAGGCTCAAACTCATACCAAACTTGGGGGTTGATTTGTGAGTTCTCGCATAATGTAAGGAACTCGAAGGACTTGAAACGAAACGACTTAGGACAGATCGTTTATTCCATAAACTTCAATGAACTCAATACACGCCATGCGAGAACTGGCCCCCCTCGGCTAGAATCGTCGTTTTTACAGACGAGAGCACTGCCCCTCCCCCTGGTATAGTTCCCAAGCATAGTTTCACACAGGAAAAGCGAAAGTACGTTTCAAACAGATATGATAAGCATAAGCATAGCAAGGTCAGTACTCCGGGCAGCAAGCCCAGCACAAGGAATGTGCCAAGGACGAGTCGGGCGGGGGATCGCACTAACCCCCACCCTTACAGTGTGATTGGTGTTTGGACTATGCTGCCACAGGAGATGGTGATGACCACTAACCTGGATGGCTTTAAAAGGGGCTTGGACAGATTTATCGAGTAGAAGTCGATCTCTGGCTACCAATCTTGATCCTCTTTGATCTGAGATTGCAAATGCCTTAGCAGACCAGGTGCTCGGGAGCAACAGCCGCAGAAGGCCATTGCTTTCACCTCCTGCACGTGAGCTCCCAAAGGCACCTTGTGGGCCACTGCGAGTAGCAGAGAGCTGGACTAGATGGACTCTGGTCTGATCCAGCAGGCTAGTTCTTATGTTCTTAATTCATGGTGACGTATTTACAATACAAAAAGGAGCCCAGGATAACCTTCTGGAGTTGACTGAATTCTGTTTGCTATATTAGTCCTATATTTTATTATTAGTTTTAAGAAAGAAAAATCCACTTTGACAGCAGAGTTAAGATTTGAAAACCAGGCACTGATTTATTTCTAAGGGGAGAACATTTTGGAAGTCCGTGAACTATGATGTGAAGGCTTAGAGAATTTGACGGAAACTTGATAGAGAGTTGAAGCCCTGGTAAAGTGACACAACTAAGCGACTGAGGTATGGATGAGGAACTCCCTAGTTTGAATCTCGTCTGTCCCATTCACTCACTGGGGGGGGGGGGCTGGGGTGGGAAGCCCCTCTCTTTTACCCAGGCTTTGTCATATTAGGTAAAACCTTACAGGTGGACTCCAGGGGCTGAGACAAAAGCATTATGAGCAGAACTCTGCTCGTAATGCTGCTCTTGAGGCAAAAAGCAGTCTGTGGTCCAGGTGCCAGCCTCCAGGTGGGGCCTGGAGATCCCCCCACCCCTGAATTACAGCTCATCTCCAAACTACAGAAATCAGTTCCCTCAGGATAAAATCTATGCTTTGGAGGGTGGACTTTGTTGTACCTCACGGAGGTCCCTGTTTTCCTCAGGCTTCACCTCCAATCTTCAGAAATTCCCCAACCTGGAGTAGGCAACCCGACCCAGAGGTGGGATCCAGCAGGTTCTCACAGCTTCCCGAGAGTAGGTTACTAATTATTTGTGTGTGCCGAGAGGGGGTTACTAATGGGTGATTTTGCCACATGATTTTTGCCTTAGTTACCCCCCTCCTCTCAGCAGTAGCGCGCAGAACTTGAAGCAGTCTAGCAGGAGGTGCACCGGCGTGCATGGCAGCCTGCGCCTGCATGCATTCGTTTCTCGCCCAAGGACCGGTGCAGCGGCTGCGTCCTTGCCACAGCCCTGCCCAGGAATGCCCCGCCCTCGGAATGCCCAGCCACGCCCCCGTCATACCCCGCCCAGCCCCATTGGCGCTTCGCCACAGTTTGAATCCCACCACCATGGGAACCTGTTACTAAAAATTTTGGGTCCCACCACTGACCCTACCCCATTCCCACCCCCTGCCAGTGGCCAAGCCGAACCAGGAAACTTTAAACCATGGGGTGAAGTGGTGTTTTGGAGTGAGAGAAGGGACTCAACAAAAACCCTCTCCTTGTTGCTGTTAGAAGTATCTTATAACAATGTATGAAAAACGTGTTTGTTAGCTCGACGAGGCACACCTGCCTCCTCCTGGGCCCACACCCCGCTGCTATACAGGCCCAAACCGAGGAAGGCATACCGGTCACCTCTTCTGCTTCTTACAGCTGAGTGCCAACCAAGCCCTGGGGCACACTGGGCTGCCTTCATTGTGCCAGCCATACCAGTTACTTGGTTCATTTGGCTAGAGCAGCCATTCTCAACCAGGGTTCCGTGGTACCCTGGGGTGCCATGAGCATGTCCCAGGGGTACCGTGGCAACACTACCGCCCCCCTCATTTTTGTGGTGTCTCCCACTGGTGCCAGCAAGGACATGGAGCTGGCCCATGGGGCAGGACCTGCCGCAAGGTCAGCAGCCACCCCCCCAGTGCTTCCCTTCACCCTGGGAGGGGAAGGTGGGGGTGTGTGGCAAGCAGGGGCAATGGGAGGGGAAGGTGGGGGATGGTGGCAGGGGTACCGTGAGATATGAAGAGTGAGGTCAAGGGTACCCTAACCCTAACCCTAACCCTGACCTTGAAAAGGTTGGGAAACACTGGGCTAGAGCACTGGCCTTGGTCTTAATATCTGTTTTCCAAGCTGGGTTTCCAGCTAACTGCACACGAGTAGCTTCCAGTGTCTTATCTAGCTATTGTTGTTTTGTGTTCGGGGAAGGATTGTTCAGTTTTAGGCGATAGGAAGCTCAGCTGTTTGATAAGAACTTTGTGAGGAAAATCCTAATCTCCTCGTACAATACGATTCTTCGATGTAAAATTGATAAAATTGACAGATTCTTGGCAGGCATTATTCACTGGGATCCACGACAATGTAGAAGTTGGTGTCTATTTGAGGGCTGGCACTTACAATACAAATTTCTAATGAGTCTGGATGCAGCTTCAAAAAAGAACATATTGCCCCCCTGCTGGCCATTTCAGCTCAGGAAAATAGCAGGGAGGAGGAAGCCGAATCAGACCCGGAAGCTTCTAAAATGCTGTCCTCTCTAGCTGTTGTGTGGCTGCTGGAAAACAAGTCAAGTTGCTCGAAATCACATTGTGCCCTTTAGTCCAAAGATTTTAAATATTCCTATTTGACTACATTCCTTTCAACGTAACTGACAGTCTTTTGACTTTATGAAGTGGGGGCTAAATGGGCTTATACCCCTAGAAGAAGAAGAAGAAAAAGAAGAAGAAGAAGAAGAAGAAGAAGAAGAAGAAGAAGAAGAAGAAGAAGAAGAGGAGGAGGAGGAGGAGGAGGAGCAGGAGCAGGAGGAGGAGGAGGAGGAGGAGGAGGAGGAGCAGGAGCAGGAGGAGGAGGAGGAGTAATTTGGATTTATATCCCCCCCTTTCTCTCCTGCAGGAGACTCAAAGGGGCTTACAATCTCCTTGCCCTTGCTCCCTCACAACAAACACCCTGTGATGTAGGTGGGGCTGAGAGTGCTCCGAGAAGTTGTGACTAGCCCAAGGTCACCCAGCTGGCGTGTGTGGGAGTGTACAGGCTAATCTGAATTCCCCAGATAAGCCTCCACAGCTCAGGCGGCAGAGCTGGGAATCAAACCCGGTTCCTCCAGATTAGATACACGAGCTCTTAACCTCCTACGCCACTGCTGTGACCTCACCTATGCTGATGTGGGCAATGAAAAACTACCTCCAAACTTCTCTTGCCTTGAAAACTCTATGGGGTCTAGGGTTGGTCAATACTAAAAAAATTCGGTAAAATTCGGATTTGGGTATTTTGGGGCATAAAATGATTTGTATGCCCGAATCCGAATCATAGCCGATTCGGATATGCCCGAAAATTCGGGTAAATCCGAAAAATTCGGGTCCGTTTTATTATTTTTTGAATTGTTAGTGTTTTTACACGTTTTGGCCTGCAGGGGACGCAATTTTAAAGCTAGCGGTACCAAAATTTCAAGATATCATCTAGAGACTGTCCTGATGATTCTCCCCAAGTTTGGTGCAGTTGGGTTCAGAGGGGGCAAATTTATTGACCCTCAAAAGGGGTGCCCCATCCCCCATTGTTTCCAATGGAAGCTAACAGGAGATGGGGGCTACATTTTTGAAGGTCCATAACTTTGGACTCCCTGAACCAAACTTCACCAAACTTGGGGAGTATCATAGGGACAGTACTTGTATGATACCCTGAAATTTTGGTGACAGTAGCTCTAAAACTGCACCCCTCACAGTCACCCAAAGAAATTTCCCCAGATTCTGTGCTCTGTAGTGGCTGGCTGGCTCCATTGCAGCCAATGGGAAATTTCTGTGGGAGGGCTGTGGAGTGCACATTTCTCATGGTAAACCCACAAAACTTTCAGGGTGTCTTCAGGAGAGTCTCTTCATGACACCATCCAGGTTTGGTGACCGTTGCTTCAAGGGGTTCAATGTTATGGGTAGGGTCCATCTCCCACTGCCCCATAAGCAAAGTTCCTCAAACCTGGATGGTGTCATTCAGAGACTCTCCTGAAGATACCCTGAATGTTTTGTGACTGTACCTTGATAAATGTGCACCCCACAGCCCTCCACCAGAAATTCCCCATTGGCAGCAATGCAGAAATTCCCCATTGGCAGCAATGCAGAAGTCACTGCAGAGCACAGAATCTTGGGCAAATTTTGGGGGGTGCCTGCAGGGGCGCATTTTTAAACATATCGGCACCAAAATATCAGGGTATCATCAGGAGACTGTCCTGTTGACACCCCCCAAGCTTGGTGCAGTTTGGTTTAGGGGGGCCAAAGTTATGGACCCTCAAAATGGTAGCCACCATTTCCTTAGCTCCCATTGGAAACAATGGGGGATAGGGACCCTCTTTGAGGTTCCATAACTTTGGCCCCCCTGAACCAAACTGCACCAAACCTGGGGGGTGTCATCAGGACAGTCTCCTGATGATACCCTGAAATTCAGTGCCACTAGCTTAAAAAAGTCCGGTTTTCATGTTTCGCCGCTCCTGCACATGAAGCCTGCTGGAGTGAGTGAGCGGTGAAACACGCAAACCAGCATTTTTAAAGCTAGTGACACCAAACTTTTAGGGTATCATCAGGAGACTGTCCTGATGATACCCCCAAAGTTTGGTGCAGTTTGGTTCAGAGGAGCCAAAGTTATGGACTCTAAAATGTGTAGCCCCCATCCCCTATCAGCTCCCATTGGAAACAATGGGGATAGTTGCACCCCTTTTGAGGGTCCATACCTGAACCAAACTGCACCAAACTTGGTGGGCAACATAAGGACAGTCACCTGATGATACCCTGATAATTCGGTGCCGATACATCTCAAAATGCGTCCCCTGCAGGCACCCCCAGAAATTTGCCGAAGATTCTTTGTTGTATTGCTGTCAATGGGGAATTTCTGGTAGAGGGCTGTGAGGTGCACATTTCTGAAGGTATGGTCACAGAACTTTCAGGGTATCTTCAGGAGAGTCTCTGGATGACACCATCCAGGTTTGGGGAATTTTGCTTCAGGGGGCTTAATTCTATGGGACCCAAAAAGGGTAGGGCCCATCTCCCACTGCACCCTGAAGTAAAGTTCCCCAAACCTAGATGGTGTCATCCAGAGACTCCCCTAAAGATACCCTGAAAGTTTTGTGGGTTTACCATGAAAAATGTGCACTCCACAGCCCTCTATCAGAAATTCCCTATTGACAGTAATGCAGTTAAGTCACTGCAGAACAAAGAATCTTGTGCAAATTTCTGGGGGTGCCTGCAGGGGGTGCATTTGTAGATGTATTGGTACCAATATTTCAGTGTATCATCAGGAGACTTTCCTGATGATGCCCTCCAAGTTTGGTGCAGTTTGGTTCAGGGGGGCCAAAGTTATGGACCCTCAAAAGGGTAGCCTCATCTCCTTAGTTCCCATTGGAAAGAATGGGGGATAGGGACACCCCTTTTGGGGGTCCATAACTTTGGCCCCCCTAAATCAAACTGCACCAAACTTGGAGGGTATCATCAGGACAGTCTCCTGATGATACCCTGAAATTTTGGTGCCGATATGTTTATAAATGCGCTCCCTGCAGGCCGAAACGTGAAAAAAACACCAAAAAATAAAACCGCAAAACGAATCCCATGGATTCGGATCTGTTAAGATTCGGACAGCTCAGATTCGGACCCTGCTCGTCCGAATCCGTCCGAATCCGTGCAGATTCGGTAAAAATCCAGATTCGGACTGTCCGAATCTCCAACCCTAATGGGGTCACCATAGACTGGCTGTGACTTGACGGTACACACATGCGCGTGCATGCGTGTGCGCACACATGCACGCACGCACGCACGCACACACACACACACACACACACACACACAGAGATTTAATGGGAACTGTTCTATGCTTATGGAGTCTTCCCTGGGTACCAGGGTTAGGTTTGACAAAGATAATTGATCATCTTGCTTGGTTAACCTTCACTAGCAGACAGCTGATACTATCCATACGGGGACAGGACAGAGACAGCATAACAAGAGTTTGCTGGAGGTAACTAAGCAGTGTCATTCCCACAAGAGGCATGTATTTAATTTGTTCATAAATAGTCCGGCATGGGAGGTGAGCAGTGAAATGGCCAGATTGTGAAGGACAACCAAATTATTCAAGAGAGTAAAAATGAAATTAGATTGTGAAGAGAATCTCTCCACACTGGGGGAGTAGGCAACAGCATAGCAAATGAAGTTTGGTACGAGTAAATGCAAAGTGAGACATGCTGGGACTTTACATATATATTGATGGGATTGGAACAGGTGGTGATTAACCAGGAAAAATATCTTGAGGTGATGATGGATGATGGGGACATATTGATGAGCTCAGAACAGAGGTGACTATCCAGGAAAGAGAGCTCGAGTTTGTGATGAACAGCTCAGTTAAAATGTTGACTCAGGGTCAGACTTGATATTTCCATTTTTCTTAGGGACACCCCAAGGGCAGGCCAAGCGATATGTTCTGGATTTCAGTGTTGATGAAATGTGCAGAGGCCTAACTTGCATGAGGACCATGAGGTGTGGTGAGAGGGGGTTTAGACCCTCCCCCATGCCAAGTTTCCAACCCAAAATTGGCCCGGGGCTCTCATTTGTCCTCATGGGCATGTCAGACTCTCGAACGTGGAAATAACAGAGACCGTGGGAAAGTCCAAAAGCAGTTTATTCCTTGCGAAGAGTAACAATGTAAAGCAGGATCTGAGCTAGAGAGCTCAGATCCAGGACTTATATCTTTCAATCCCCCCCCCCCCGTTTTGCCCCACACCAAATGTCCATTACAGTTTCTACTACAAAGCTACAAAGAACCTGGGAACCTTTCACACCTCTTTGAGGATGGGCTGGCGCCAGGAGATTGCCAACAGGAGATTGCGAGGAAGGGAAGAGGGAAACAGGAAAACAATTGCAAAGCACACACAGCAAGACAACAAGATACTGGCAGGCATGGTCCTGACAGGGCACTCCATGATGGGCACACATCGCACTACCCCCAAGAGGCAAACAGCAGGTCTCTGAGGGCCATTTCAAGTGGGAAAAGTGGCGCGAGAAGGGAGGGCTAAGCCCTGACTCCCGACTTGCATTGGTCCCAATTCAAATCAGACCTGTGCACGAATGGAAGGTGCAGGACACTAGAATGGATCTCTAGATCCATTCTGAGGAAATCTCCTTGGAAATTGAAATGTAGTGTTAGGCCTTCAGTGGTAGCCATTACAAAAAAAGGGGAGGGGGAATGAAATAATATTCTAGGGATTTTTAGGAAAGGGATTGAAAATTGGAAAAAATGGGGAATTGTATTGGGAAGTAGGATGTGATCACACGGGGAAATTGCATTTCATTCTGATTGGCCCATGTGAACAAGGACTTCTTAGAGCAGGAAAAGGTGGAACTAAAATGCTGAAGGAGATGGAACATCTTCTGTATTTAGGTAGGGAAAAGAGTCTGAAGCTCCTCACTTTTGAAAAAGGCGGCTAAAAAGAACTGTTGTAAAAGGGTTTTCAGATGAAATGTTTCCAAACTGGAAATAAAACATTTTTGGAAAATAAGAGGGAAAAAATAATGCGGAACTCCACTGAGAAAACGTTTTATTTCCTGCCTGAAAACATTTTAAAAGTTTTGTGGAAAAAGGGCTGATGTCCTTCAAAACATCCTATCCTTAACAGCCTTGCTCAGGTTTTGCAAACTGCGGGCTTCCTTTGTCAAGTCAATCTATCTCATGTTGGGGTTTCCTCTTTTCATGCTGCCTTCAACCTTTCCTAGCATTATTGTCTTTTCCAGTGACTCCTGTCTTTTCATTATGTGAACAAAGTACAACAGCCTCAGTTTAGTCCTCTTAGCATCTAGAAACAGTTTAGGTTTGATTTTGTCTAGAACCCATGTATTTGTTTTGGGGTGGTCCACAGTCTCCAAAACACTGTCTTCCAACATCCCCATTTCACAAGAGTCTACTTTCTTCCTGTCATCTTTCTCACCCATTCGTAGCAATAGGGAATAAATACTATGGCATGAATTAACTTGGTTGCCATATGACACATGGCCCTTTCCGCACACGCAAAATAATGCGTTTTCAAACCACTTTCACAACTGTTTGCAAGTGGATTTTGCCATTCCGCACAGCTTCAAAGAGCACTGAAAGCAGTTTGAAAGTGCATTATTCTGCATGTGCGGAATGAGCCATCTTTTCTTTAAAGTTATCAAGTGTCTGGTGCCGAAGTTGTTCTTCTGACAGAAGGGAAAGAGTTTATTTTGTTTTTACCTCAGAGCAAACCTCTGCCTGACTGAGAGCTGCTTCCGCCGAGCAGCAGCAAGACATTTTTATTTTTGCATTACAAAAGTAGGACAGCACAAAACAAAATAATAAGAAACCCCAACACATTTACGCTACTGCTTTATGGTAACAGATAACCAAAGGAGCTGCTCAGTAACAGCATAAACTGACAGTTGGAATTTTGGAAGGAAAATCACCTCAGGCCACAGGTGGGGAGAGAACATTCCACCAGCCGTGGAGTTACACGGTCCACAGTCAAAGTCTTTTGTAATCTATGAAAACACAAAGTGGTTTTCTTCTGAAATTCTCTCATATACTCCAATACCCAGCATAAATGTGCAGTACGGTCTCTTCCGTTTCTGAATCCTGTGTGAACATCAGGCATTCTTCATTCCATAAATTCCATAAATGGCAGTATATATGTTACTAGCTTAGGCTCCTTCCGCACATGCAGAATAGTGCACTTTCAAACTTAGGCTCCTTCCGCACATGCAGAATAGTGCACTTTCAAACTGCTTTCAGTGCTCTTTGAAGCTGTGCGGAATACCAAAATCCACTTGCAAACAGTTGTGAAAGTGGTCTGAAAACGCATTATTTTGCGTGTGCGGAAGGGGCCTTAGATTGCTTCTGAAAGGGACAACATAGATTCGTGCAGAATAAAGCCACAATAGCTATCAGTCATAATGACTGAAATGGGACTTCCATGATCACAGGCAGTATATCCGCAAACATCAGTCGCTAGGGGGAACAAATAGGGCAGGGTTTGGCCTTGGTCCTTGCTGCTGGCCTTCTGGGACAGCTGGCCAACCACTGTGGGTAAAAGGATGTTTTCCACAGTGCTGTTTGTGTAACCTCCATGCTCAGAATAGGTTGACCCAGAAAGGGGTGGAGACTCAAAGCAGCAGAAGGCTGCAGAGCTCATAGTTTGGAGACAAGGCTACCAGACTCGGACCTTGGTTGTATAAGCCCTTAACACCTTGTTAAGGTAAACTGCAATATTGTTGGGAACTACTGGGAAGGTAGTTGTTTATTTTTGCTATGTTGGAAATGTTGGAGTTTATTGTTTCAGGGTTTTCTTTTTATGGTTGTAATGGGTGAGAGTTCTCCTGGAAACCTTCATCATGTTGAATCCTGTTTATCAAGCCCTTGGAGTCTTCAGGAGCCAACTCACTTGCAAAGAAGAATTGGACTTGGCAGTATCAGTGGACTGTAACTATAAGGACTTGAAAATGCAACCTGAACAGGACCTTGAAGTGTGATGTTAAATGTTGATGTTATATGTTATGTTAAGAAAGTAAACCATTTTGTTTTTAAAATTTGTGTTGCAAACTCATTGCAAGTTCTGCCCCACAGAACCCACAAGCTGAGGTTACATTTGCACAACAGATATTTAACAGAATGCTTATGCATTGACACCATGCATTTTTTATATGTTGCCCTACCTGATAGTGGATATCACACTAATACCAATGCAGAAATGTTTGCTTCTGATGCTCAAACATAGGTTTCCCTTGCCAGTACTGACGACGCCACCAGCACCATTCTTGTCCTATTGAATTACCCCAACCAAATATTGAAGAACCAGGTCCTTCTAATGTAATGGACTGCAGAGAATATGCAGTGCAAGAATCTCCTCTGAATATGAGCTCCAGAGATACTGACATGCTATCACTAAAGGACAACCCTCTTACTAGCATTTTGTTTAATTTGTGATACAGATGACTGCACATTGGTATTACCAATAACATCAATTTCCATTTTTACCTTCCAATTCTTTAATGTCATACACTGTGACAAACAAACAAACAAACAAGAAATTGTTTTCAGGTTAAGTGTGAATAGCAGTAATAGCTGCTGACAGTTTGTGATAGTTTCCTTCCTTTTTAAAGGCGTAACCAAGTGGACTCTGGGAAAAGGGAGGGGAGAAGTAGACTGCTTCTGAAGTGATTTTAGCTTTCAAAATATTGTAGTTCATCTATTGCAGGGGTAGGGAACCTGCGGCTCTCCAGATGTTCAGGAACTACAATTCCCATCAGCCTCTGTCAGCATGGCCAATTGGCCATGCTGGTAGGGGCTGATGGGAATTGTAGTTCCTGAACATCTGGAGAGCCGCAGGTTCCCTACCCCTGATCTATTGCAAGAAATTAAGGGTCACCATGTTTCCTGCCTTTCCCCTTGAACAGAGTGTAACAGGGCTTTTTCGCACACACGGTTTGTTCTTGAATTAAGGCAATCCGCATTGACATCCTGACCTTTTTGTTGCTGTTTCGTCGCTCGAGATCATTCACACATCACCAGGTTGTTGTGGATGTTCTTGTTGCTTCAGAAACCCCTTGGTTTTGCATTGCCCTGGAATGCAGTACAAATGAGAGTTCCGATTGACTGTTGTGCCGTCCAAGGGCTTGTTCTGTGTGATGCTTGGCCCCTGTCATCACGAGCTAATGAGTCAGCGTGATTTCACTATCTCAGTGTACCACTGCATTGAGAACTCACTATCTCGAGATATTGGGGCGGATTTGGAAACAATGCACTGCATGAGCGACCACGAGGAGGGGCGGGAGGAGAGTGAGATGGAAACAAAACAGTGAAATGTGTGCACGCAACTGGCAAGCTCTACCGCATCCTGATTGGTTGGAGGAAATCGCATCACACAGTGGCTGTGATCCCTCGCAGTCGCTTGTTCGAGTTGCGTTTTGCACCTAGGCACCAGATTGTGGGGGGAATCCGTTTTATCCAAGAAAGTTGCACAATTATCGAGCGACAGGAAAAATGTGAGACAAAGGCTGAAATGAGCAACAGATTAGGGGTCGAGGCACATTACGGCTCAAGTATGTGCGAAAAAAAGGCAGAAACTGTGACGACCTCATATATTAAATCAAGAACAAACCGTGTGTGCGAAAAAGCCCGCAGATACATATGAATAATCCACATCATTTCCACGCTGCACTCTGGAAAGGATTGTGTGTTTCTTTAATGTGAGCAGAGAAACCAGCAGATGTTAAAGGCTGAAATGTATTTCTATGCAATAGAAGATTCATGGCCACATCATGTGTTTCATGCTGAAACTAAACAAAGGCCCCTTCCGCACACGCAGAATAATGCGTTTTCAAACCACTTTCACAACTGTTTGCAAGTGAATTTTGCTATTCCGCACAGCTTCAAAGAGCACTGAAGGCAGTTTGAAAGTGCATTATTCTGCATGTGCGGAATGAGCCAAAGTGTATTTTAACTGCCAGGTAGAGCAATGGAACATTCCTCAAATGATGGGTCTCCCAGTGGGTAAAAACCATCGCTCTAGGCTTATCACAACCCCGACGGCTTCCGTTGATATTCAGCCTGAGAAGGTACCTCCAAATTTTAATTTCACTTCAGGTATATGTTGAACATTGATGCAAATAATAATCAAGGGCACGTTGAAAAGCTTCTTGTATTTAGTTTAACTGTGCAAGAATGTTCTCCACATCGTTTCTAGGACCTACACGTAGGTCAATTGCAGCTGAATCATCATTTGAACAGTTTCCCTTCTAGTTTGTCGTTTATTCCATAGAGTTAGTAAGTTACACTTCTTGATTTTGTATGACAGCCATCTACCTGGCTTATTGCCAAACGTATAGTTTTTCTATTTCATATAAATCATTTTCCTTGTTACTTCGTCCGTTGTGATATTATTTAATTGGTCTTTATACCATTTAATTTTTTTCTGTACATCTCTGATTTTTCTGGCTGTTACTAGCTGTTGTTCTAATTCTTTTAATTTTTTCCCCAGTTCATTTCTGATTATTGATTTGTTTTCTTAATTTAAATTCTGCACTAGTACTACTACCTCTAATAAACGCCTTATGTGCATCCCATATCTGACCATTATCCTTTATTGGTTTGTCATTAAATTTCCAAAATTCTGTCAGATTTTCCCTGATTTCATCTGCACATTGTTTGTTCTTAAGCACCCACTCTTTTATTTTTCATATACCTTTCTACCCCATATATTTAGATTCATTATCACCGGATTATGGTCTGATAGTGTTCTCTGTTCTATTTGAGCTTTTTGAATTTGGTTATACAAAGTCTTCGAGGTCAAGATAAGATCCAGCCTTGTATGTGTTCCATGTAAGTTACACTTCTAAACTGTCATAAAAACGACAACTGCCAGAATTCTTCCTCTTCCATCCTTTGTCCCTTCCTACTCATGCCATGTCTACATTAGAAGGCCTGGTTTATACACTTCTGTAAATCATCTGCAGAATGGAGAAACAGCTGTATGTCCCACCTCTAGTGTACTTTGTGAGGGAAATCAGAGCTTCACCCGGAGGTGAGAAACAGTTTGTTTCCATTTCCCCTGCTGTCTATGTGACAAAAATTCCTACTTCACATTGATAAAACACTACAAAAAAGCACATTATTATTAGGTATGATATCAATATTCTTTTTGTGTTGTGTTTTCCTTGATGAGTCCATGCTGTCTTGCACTGTGTACAGTAAGAATCTTAGCAGCATAACTTGTACATATGGCCCCACAGAGACTGAGTGTGTTCTTTGGCAGTGTATTATCAAAGCACACATGTTCCAGAAATGCAAAGGGGAAAAAAGGCACATTTACAAAGTGCGCTGTACAACGTTCAGAAATAAAAGCAACACAAAGCACAGCTTCATTTTGGAGGTGGAATATGGTAATTTGAACTTTGAAAATCTTGAGGGGGTTCTGGGTGGAGAAATATTCACCTAAGCCCGTGGTGGCGAACCTTTGGCACTCCAGATGTTATGGACTACAATTCCCATCAGCCCCTGCCAGCATGGCAATGCTGGCAGGGGCTGATGGGAATTGTAGTCCATAACATCTGGAGTGCCAAAGGTTCGCCACCACTGAGTCCTAAGCAGTGGCACTGATGCTCTCCTTCTAGCCACTGGGTTCTGAGATTTTATTGCATTTCCACATACTTGCAAACCAGAAGATCTCGATCAGGGATGCCAAACGTGCAGCCCGGGGGTCAGATTTGTGCTTGGGCTGGCTAGGCCTGATTGGGAATGGGGTGGGGGGTTGCCTCAGCTGACTTGTGGCCCGATAAGTTCTCCAGGCCTCCCCCCACTGTGGGCTTGCCAGTCCAGGCCACCCCTCAGTGCCATTCTGTGGCTAGCCCAGGCAGTGCACCTCCCCCCCTGCAAGCCCTGGCCCAACCAAGTCACATTTATGTCATATCCAGCTCTTGTTTGACACCCCTGATCTAGACGCTTTTGAAGTTTCCCAGGAGGCTATATTCAGTGCCCTCGTACCAACCAGGAAGTCTCTCAGAGCCTGCCAACTTCCGCCCCATCAGCCTCCTCTCAGTGATAGGGAAGATTTATGCTAAATTGCTACTGAAGAAACTTCAGCTGTGGCTTTCCCACTCTGGTGCAGTGAGGGCTGAACAAATAGGCTTTCACAAGGGGAAATCTCCTCTGGACCACGCCCTGGTGCTATTACACCTAGCCAGTAAATACTCAATCAATGCAGATAACAAACTCTACGCTGCCTTTATTGATTTAAAGGCTGCCTTTGACTCTGTGTCGAGAGAACTTCTCTGGACAAAACTGGCTGCCCTCAACATTGATGCCAGACTCTTGCTCTTAATTAGGCAACTGCACACAAATACCAGTTGCCGGATCAAGTGTTCCCACGAAGGCCTCTTGACAGTATTCCAATTTCCAAAGGGGTCAAACAGGGCTGCGTCCTGGCCCCCACTCTTTTCAATCTTTTCTTAAGTGACCTCCCCTCTGCTCTCTCAGCAGTGAACAGCCATGCCCCCAAACTGTATCAATTCTGTATCAATTCTGCTCTATGCAGATGATGCTGTCCTTCTCTCTCGATCCAGAGTTGGCCTCAGACGCTTAATGAAGCGCTGTGTGGATTACTGTGAATCCAACAGACTGAAAATTAATTATGAAAAAACCAAGGTTTTGGTCTTCTCTAGGCGCTTTAAGAAGCTCACATGGGCAATGAAAAGCACCCAAATTGAACAGGTTAAGTGCTATAAATACCTTGGCCTCTCATTCTCTAACCTTTCATGGGCAACCCAGAGGAAGGCCGCTCTCCTAGCTACATCTAACAGTATATTCAGTGCCTCAGATGGTACACTTTTTGTGCGCAAATGCAGAATCCACAGTATCCTGAACAGGCCAATCAAAAGGCTGAACAATGCTTGGATAGAAAAGGAAAAAAAATAAACCAGTGGGATTGAAACATTCGATTCCCTTTATTTTGTTCAGTGAGGCTGATGTGTACTGCACATTTTTTTTTAAAAAAAAAGGAAAAAAAATCACAGGAAATCTTTATACAATGAGTTAAAAAACCACAACAGTACATGTAGAGTTGGACGGACGCTCTGCCAGGGCTGGCTGGTCTAATAGCGCAGTCTCCCTTCTTCCGCAAAGCTGTAATCGCTTCCTACCTACTGTACAGATTTTTTTACAGTAGCTGCATCAGATCAGTAGTCCACATTATTGAAAATGTCTGTCACATAGGTACAAATTTAGACTCATCACATTACATGGCTATTCTAAGTCATTTATAGATCAGATCTTATACTATAGTGATTGAAGTTCTCATTACAGCCTCCAATAACACATCACTGTTGCCTATGCTAAGCTCACATCTAAGGGACATAATGGTTTATTTCCCCTCCCCGCAACCAACCCCGAAAACACAAATCGCTCTGCCTGTCTCGGGATCTGAGCTGTCAGGCCCACAGTAGGTTGGAGTCGTTTTTTGCATCAATTGCTGCTTCCCCAGTTGGGATACTCTACGTTTATATTCCGGTCATTTTGTGTGTGTGTGTGTGTGTGTGTGTGTGTGTGTGTGTTGGGAAGAAATTGCTTTTGTTACATTGCTTGGAAAGACTGTATTTTGCAAGTACCGTTTCTCTGATCAGAGCTGGTACTTACCACAGCATGGAAGCAGAAGAAAAACATGTTTATGTACCTACGCTACAATTTGGCAACATGAGGCCATGTGCACATTTGAAACGTTGTGAAGAACGGGGAGCAGTTGACATTGGGTTGATGGGCTAGCCACAGAGCCTACATTCCCTATCTAGCAACAGTCATGTGTAGTTACGGGCCACTGTTTGCACCAGAATGCGCAATGGGCATTACAAACGCACATTCAGTTGAATGTAATCTAATCAGAATAGATGGCTCCCAAATTCAGATATACATCTGGTTTTTGCCTGTAGTTCCTGATCCAATAGATGCACACACGAAAGCCTTTCAGCTGTTTTGCTCACGCATCAAACATTTACATTAATGCTATACGTGGTTGGACACGGACAGAGAAACCATCTTGAAGTTCGAAACATATGTCAGGGTAGGGGGGGAGAAAACATTCAAACCCAAGTTGTTATATACAGGAGCTGTTGGGAGAAGAAAAAAGAACGACACCGTTTTCACGTCAGCAATCCAGGGCAAAATAGAATTTCTTTACAATTTAATCACAAAAAATCGAAAGGCAAAAATCAGCAAAGCGTCTGGTCCTTGGACACACGATATACTAAATATTGATTTCTTAAAAAATAATTTATTGCTTTAATTTTTTTTTCTCCTTTACAACAGAAGACACTCAAAAACCAGAAAGGAAAAAAAGCTGTAAACTTTTAGTTTGGCATTCACACAATCAAAAGTTAAAATACCTGTATCTTAAACCTACAAAGCAATGAACGGCGAGAACTGCGCAGATACAGAGGACGCTACAGATTGCAATGTAGAAGTTGCAGAGAAGTTCCCTTTTTTATTGCTGTCTATCTACAGGAAATACAGACACGGGGGAGGGCAGTGTGTGTGTGTGTATGTATGTGTGAGGCAAGCCAAGTATGAGACACACCGTGGAACCTATTGAGAGACATTTCGCTGGTGACAAAATGTGGCAGCTCTCAGACTTCACTGCATTAATCATGGGACAAAAATTTGTTCTCTTAACACTTCCTCGGGGGAAATTAAACAGAGAAAGATGCTGGATTTTTTTTGTTAAAAAAATAGCAATGAAGTAGCAAGGCTAACTGCATTCTACTTGAAACACGAAACTATTCCAGCCCCTTCACACAGTGTAGGCGCTATAGTAGTAGTCCTCTGGGTGCACCTGCAGAATAATGCACTTTCAAACTGCTTTCAGTGCTCTTTGAAGCTGTGCAGAATGGCAAAATCCACTTGCAAATGGTTGTGAAAGTGGTTTGAAAATGCATTATTTTGCGTGTGCGGAAGGGGCCTGTGTTTGGAGGCAGCACGCCCGAAATAGGGATATGGTGGGCAAAGAATAAGGGGAAGTCCCACTGCATTTCTGTGAGACTTTAAATCTCCCCTGCTCCCCAACAACTTGAATGTTGAGGACAACGAACCCTTAATCCTGCAAAGCTCTTTTGATATTTTCCTTCCTGTCTGGATGACAAAAAGTAAGGAAAGACCCAGGGAACGCCTCCCCCCCGCCCCCCCCATCATTTATGCAGTTTGAGGTCCAGGTAGATCTCAGCAATGTGGGGTCAAGCTGCTGGAAAGTGCGGTAATGTACATAGGAAGGTGGCTTTTGGCAATAAAAATCTAGAGACCCCTTCCACTCTTATGACTTTCAATAAAGGGCCAGGTTTTTCTTAAAATATACATTGGGTTCAAAAACACCCGAGTACAAAATACATGTACTATCTGTGAACAAGACTCATTTTATCTGTTTATACCAAGGACAGAACATTCTGCGGCACATATCCTCCAAGGAGGTGTATTGTTGATTCTGTCGGGCATCCCACCGCCAGTCTGCTCACTGGGATGCTCTGATCAGACTAACAACTGGCCATCAACCCCCCCCCCCCAGACCACCACTGATGTGCACTGGGGGCAAAGGAGTCCATTGCAGGTGCAGCAGTATTTAGACAGTACCCCGCCCCCCCGGATGAGTTTGACAAAGCCACGCCTCTCTTGCTCCGCTCACCTGTGCATATGTGCAGGCAACACCATCATTAGGGTGAACAGAAGATGCCGTACGCATCCTGGCTCCATTATCCCTTTGTGCAATTGTGTTCTCTAGAGCATATGTGTCAAACTCGCAGCCCTCCAGATGTTATGGACTACAGCTCCCATCATCCACTGCCAGCATCATGCTGACAGGGGATGATGGGAACTGTAGTCCATAACATCTGGAGGGCCGCAAGTTTGACACCTGTGCTCTAGAGTGTCCGGAAAAACATATACTGATCCAAGCAGGAAGACTTGATCGAGCACAGGAAGGGCAAATGGACTACTATTCACCCTAACGGTTCCTGGTGTTCTCCAACAGGTGGGTTTGGGTTGAACGGGACTTTGAAAGCTACCACGTGGAGGAGCTACACCTGCCATGGACTGTCTTGCACCCACTGCAGCATTGAAAGTAAATTTGGTTTGGGCAGGCGAAGGCCCCTTCCGCACATGCAGAATAATGCACTTTCAATCCACTTTCAATGTACTTTGCAGCTGGATTTTACTGTGCGGAATAGCAGAATCCACTTGCAAACAACGGGGAAAGTGGATTGAAAGTGCACTAGTTTGCATGTGCGGAAGGGGCCTAAGAGTTTTTATATACATTCTTAAAGCCACAGCTCAAGAAGAGGCAGGGAAGAAGTCTTGCAGTTTTGTAAACAAGCAGAGAAGGCCCTAAAGGGGAAACTTAGAAGGGCTCTCAACCTTGCAAACGACGCTTGGATTGACAGGTGATTGGACGACTGACAGCAATGACTGTAACGGGCAAGACAGCAGCAGTACGACGGGCTGGACGAGGGAGTCCTTTTCAGGGACTCGTGCTGTACCAGCGTATGGACTTGGAAATGGATTCTGTCGTTTTGGATATGATCGGCAGGCTCCTATACTACCAAGGGGAACCTCTAAGGCCATATTAGTGCATAGTTAAATAATAAGCAGAAGGAGGAGGAAAGAGCTACTGCTTCGGAAAGGGAAAAAAGAAGAAAGGTTTTTGTTTACCTCAAATGAAAATACTCTTAAAACAACCTGATAACCGGTGTGCATCCTACGTATAAAATTTCCACTGGCCTTTAAAATTATTTTAGTCACCTCATAATTTATAATAAATAGGTTAATCACAACTGATAAATATGCATCTTTAAGTAAACAAAGGAATGAGAATTAGTGTCTATACAAGATGTGCACACTGAAAAATCAGAGATAATCATTGAACTCCGCCAATGAAAAGGTTACTGGCTTCAAGAACAGTGTTCAGACACACAGAATTATTGTAAAAACCATCCCTGCGTGCCATACCACAACATTTTTTTAAAAAAATCAAAGTCACAGCAATTAAAATAAAACATCATTAAAAAAAAGATTTGTGACTTCTAGGTCCAAAATTACCGTTGATACAGAAAATAAAAACACTTCTTAATGATTACTTATTTGAGAGGCTTCACATAAAATTAGGCTATCTCCTAGGGAAAAAAACTTGTAAATGGGGGGGAACAAAATCTCATCCCACCTTTAACAAAGTTTTGTGCATATAAAACCGCCAAAGAAAGAGAAGACAATGAAAAGGGCATCACAGAGGCGGCTGAAGCCTGGTTGGTTGGAAAGTTTTCGAGAAACGGCATGATCTAGGCCAGGGGTCTTCAAACTATGGCCCTCCAGATGTTCATAGACTAAAATTCCCATGAGCCCTAGAACTTGGCCATACTAGCAGGGGCTGATGGGAATTGTAGTCCATGAACATCTGGAGGGCCATAGTTTGAAGACCCCTGATCTAGGCAAAGCACTTTTCAAAATTCTGCTGTGTTGGATGCAGATGTTTAAGGATGTGCTTAAGTGTCCCACTGATGTCAAGAAGACTCAGGAAGAAAAATGGTGGCCAGAAGACCCAGGACTGGAAACCCTGGTGAGTAGCTCCTCCCCCTTCTGATGGCTCCTCCTCTCTGCACAGACTCCTCCCCCTGCAGTTCAGCCACACTCCCACAACCACCATGATTTCCAGTTTTGTGTCTGCTGTGTAACATGTAGTTTAGCCCTGAAACTCTTTTTTAAAAAATGCATCGCCTGGAGTACAATATGGCTGCCACTGCCTCACTGGCAGCTCCCACCAAATTTCCTGTGACATACATCTCCGTCTGTCACATGTCCACAGCAAATCCTGGGTTGGCGCCTCCTACAGGTGGCGCCTCCTACAGGTGGCAAAAGCAGCTTTCCTAGGTGTCCTAATTAATTTAAGCAAACAGTGACAATTCAGTGGTTTCCCCAGAAAGCGTCCCAGCGCTACTCCACTCATTTCGCTACAGAATACCCAGACAAAGAGAGTTCTTGGAAGCCACAAGATAATCTCCGATTTACAGCAGGCTTCGTGTCCACAGTGAATAGATCTGACACGAAGTCCAGCTTCCAGCAGCTCCAAAGCTTTTCGGGCAGCAAACTTCTGGCGTGAAACCAGGAAGCCTTTCATACTTAGATTCAGACTTCTCCACCAGCAAAGTTTCCACTTGCCATAACAAGAGGACAGCAATGCCCTGGTATAGAACCACTCACAAACTGCTCTAATTACAGTCCTCAGGTGGTTACAACTAGGCAAGCTAGGACCTCACCAACAAAAGCACAAGCTAAGTTGACTTCTCCTAATATGCATAGTCACCATTTTGTGCAAATAGCGCAATGGACGAAGCATTCGATTCTTTACTTACTGCTGCCCTATTTCACACAAAACTGTGGCCGTTTCCCAGAACCACCCGGGACGACAACGCAGCACTGCGCCATCGTCAGGTTGACCTACCTGCCCTGCAGCTTTCCGGCACGTTGCCGAGGCCAGGAGACACGCCCCCCTGCCCTGCGCGACCGCTCCGGAGTCGCAGGGTAGAGGGGGCATGTCCCCAGGCCTCGGCGACACGCTGCAGGGCCGCAGGGCAGGTAGGTCTACCGGACATGGGGGGAGGGAAGACGCCTTGGACCCGCTGCTGTTCGCACGGCAGCGGCTCCAAGCGGCCGTTTTCCATAAACCCCGCTTGGGAAGCGAGGTTGGAAAACGGCGGCTTTGCGCCACTCGGGGATGCCTGTGCGAACGGCTCCCTGGGGACAACGTTTTTGCCGTCCACAGGGTGCCATATATGGCCCGTGCGGAAAGGGCCTGTGATTGTGAGTATCAGGAGCATCATGGGTAGCACGTTTTCCCATTGGTAGGCTCCCAGGATGCATAGTTGTAATGTCTGAAAAAGGACACATTTTGATGGCAGATGCTGTTGCCACACTAGGAGAAAGATGGGCCAGCAATGGAGGTCCCATGGAGCCACACGACAGCCAGGCGAATGAATAAACAGGGCCTCAAAGTGCTTGACTTCAGCCGAGTCTTGGCTAACATTATTAGATCAGCCCATTAAAGGAGGGATGGAGGATGCCAATAATTTTCCACTCAACACATCCACGCACATTGACTCGCACACTTCTCTTGTTTGTTTTTTACAATCAAATATATATAAGCATAACTTCAGCTTTCTAAATAGGTTAGTGTACAATATCATTTCGCTTTGTATAATTACATTTGAATATTCTTGATTAAGAAAAGTTTCAGCAGTTTTTTGTGTTTTTGTGTTTTGTTTTTTTAAAAGAAGGCTGCATTTACAGTGCATAGCTGTAACCAAAAAAAGAGAGAGCATCGTCTCATCATACCATATGTACACAAAATAAAAAATACTCCATTTAACATCTGCAAATATTCGGCTGCATTCTCGAACGCAGCGAATAATCTGGCTGTACATCCCACCCTGACCCACACACCCAAGTGATCCCCTCAGCTCGCTTGTAGCGGATCATGGCAGCTTATCCAGCGGACAAGGTTCACGGTTAATGGCGAGTGTCCGGAAATTTCTCCACGCAAGATAAACATTTTGGACACGGACATGGGTGTCGCAATTAAAAAGGCAAAACTTCTTAAATGCCACAGAAGTTTTTCGTCCTTCCATATATATAAATATATACACACACACATATATACAAACACACACATATACATTATGTTTACATATATAAATATAAATATGTGTGTGTGTGTATATGTGTATATATATGATTACACAAGAAAAGCACAATGGAAAGAGATGGTGACTTTTGCAGGAACTGTAGAATTCTTCCCGATTGTCGTCATTCGAACACGTAGTGAGACGCTCGTTTAAAAATAAAGAACCCACACACATCTCCCTTGGACGTTAGCAGCTGAAGTTCTGAATTTGCTTTGTTTTGAAAATGTCCTATGTACACATTTCAAAGTTCTCTTCGTTTTTTTAAAAAGTATCTCTATGGAACTGCTGCCGTTTCAAGTGGTTTTTACTTGACACTCTCTACGAAGATCAAAACCCTCATCTTCTTTGCCCTGAGACCTCGGGGTACACCCGTGCACAAATGAGACTAATTCAGCTTTTTCGTTCCTTAAGCAGCTGTGTCCATGTAAACCATGTTTTCAATACAGAGAGTGTAAAGCAGGAGAAACTTGTAAGCGTGACTTTCTTCACTGTCCGTTATTGAAGGACGTGGTGTCCATGAGGTATTCGCCATCCCTCCGTTTTCCTTGGCCAGAACGCACGTTACCTTCGCAAGCTGCGTTGCGCCTCTTTAAACAAGCTGTCAAAATCCATAGAGTCGTACTTGCTCTTGGTGGAAGCAGGATCAAAATCATCCGAGTTGGAATCTGGAAGGGAGAAAAAAAAAACGGTTGGCAAAAGAACCTCAATGACATGGGGTGGATCCTTCATCAGGTGGTAGAGTCGGTTCATGCATTGCTCAGGAGTAGCACAGATCATGGCACGCACTGCAAGTTTGATTCCAGTCACCACCACTGTTGGGGAAGGCAGATATGGTGCTCCTACTAGTGCCCCGAAGGTAGCTGAAGGGGAGGGGATGTGATGATGGAAATGTAGTAGCTACAAGTACACTGTTACTGATCAGCTGGTAGAGCCATTCAGTAATCTGTGGCCTCAGCATGTCCATCAATGCCTCCTGGCACCCTCGGGTAAAGGCACCACACACACCCTTCCCCGTCAGTGGTGCTCAGTGGCAGAAGCTGCAAAACTCGCTCCAACCTACAAACCTTCCTTTTGTTCAGGCTCCTCTCTGGGGCAACAGCTAGGGACCGGATTATGCCGGTCCTATACCAACTGCACTGGCTGCCAATCGAGTACCGGGTCATGTTTAAAGTTTTGGTATTGACCTTCAAAGCCATTCGCGGCCTTGGCCCTGCTTATCTGAGGGACCGTCTCTCCCTATACCGCCCTTGTAGGCCCCTCCGCTCGTCGGAGGTGGACCTACTGGTGATCCCTGGCCCCAAGGTGATCCGGTTGGCCTCTACAAGGGCCAGGGCTTTTACGGCTCTGGCCCCTACCTGGTGGAACAGGCTTCCAGGTGAGATCAGGGCCCTGCGGGACTTACAAAGTTTCCGCAGGGCCTGCAAAACGGACCTGTTCCGCCAGGCGTTTGGCCAGCCGGGATGATGTCAACTCCGCCATAAGAACATCTGGCCTCCCGTGGGTACATAAAGGGGGAAGGAGGGGCTGAAGCCATCTGTAGTTTTAGTATTTTATATATTATTTTATTGTAAATTATGTATTTGATGTTTGAAACTGCTTTAGTGTTGATAGACACCGCCCTGAGCCTTCGGGGAGGGCGGTATATAAATATAAATAATAAATAAATAAATAATGAGATCCATGAAACGGGGGTTCTAATTAGCTAACTAATGATACATAGCTATCTCGGGGCAAAGGGCGTGGGGGAGGGCAAGAGAGGGCCTTAGCCCCGCCTCCAAGTTTTGGTACTTCTTTGCCCAGATTGTGCCTGTCGAGCGTCTACACAGAAAGGTTAAAGATTTATCTCAAAGAGGAATCCACAAGAGACGTTATCAATCCTTTTTGGCCAAAATCTTTGAAGACTCCAGTTTTCGTTCAAAGAATGATCTCCTTTTTATTATGTTTTCTTTTCTATGACGGTAAGACTTTCACAAAGAAGTCAGATTATCTTCAGACATGACTTGCTTCCAACAGCAAAGATGGATTCTATGTAAAGGCTGAGAATGCAGTGTTGGGAACTTGGCTTTAACTTAGTTTTGAATCCTGTAATCTTGTCATTCGTTAAGCAAATTAAAGCTGTGTGTCTTTCTGGTGCCTTACCCTGCTAATTGTCACTTGGAAAAAATAAAAGCCCTTTGTTTAGTCCTGAAATGTGCAATCTTATACAATGCTGTTCATCACCTTCAGAGAGAGCTCCCTATTAATACAATACAACAACCTTCATTGGGCATATTAAAATAGGCTCCAGCGCGTTACAGACATTTCTGAAGTACAAATCAAAAGTACATTCAAAACACAGACAGATAAACTGTATCTAGCATTGGACGTTACTTAGAAAGTTATGTCACTTGTAAAAGAAATTTTGCTACTTTTTCCAAGAGCACGGCCTCTGTGTTATTTAACAAAAGCTCCACAACAGAGTTGTCAGAGTCTCCTTCAGGTTTGTCTAAGACCAGCCCAGGAGAGAAATTCCTAATACCCACATATCTCGGACAGCCAAGTATAATGTGAGCGAGAGTCTCCACTTGGTTCTTACAGTGTGGACAGACCCGATCCTGGAGTGGGATAGATAGGTAGCGACCCTTTGTAATGGCCGATGGGAAAGTATTGGATCTGGCCCTTGTGATAATCCATCTCTGTTGGGGTTCAGTTAATTATTCGAGATATTTGGCTATGTGCCCCTGTTCTGGTACTATTCCGACAGAAAGGGGTAGAGCTCCCTATTATTTTTATGACTTCTCCTCAGCACCACGTTATGGCATCGGATGAAAAGACTCGTTACTCAGGTCAATAATCCTTGTGTGTAAAGGGCCGTCAAGTCAAGGCTAACTTATGGTAACCCCAGCAAGGGTCCTTCAGAGCAACTGAGATGCAGAGATGGTTTGTCATTGCCGTCCTCTGCAGAGTCTTCTTGGTGGTCTCTCTTCAAAGTACAAACTCTGCTTAGCTTCTCAGATCTGACAAGATCAGGCTATAGCCATGGTGGCGAACCTTTGGCACTCCAGAGGTTATGGACTACAATTCCCATCAGCCCCTGCCAGTACATTGTAGTCCATAACATCTGGAGTGCCAAAGGTTTGCCACCACTGGCTGCTATACCATGCCGCGTTCCCTCCCCAACAACCCCACCTAGAATTAATTTCTGTGGCCATCCATGCTTGGGGCGTTTTGGCAATAATATATTTGTTCTGCCAATAATCTAACCACCAGGGCAGACTCTGCGATACTGCTGTTCAACCAAGGGCCCACTATCGGCCTGACCTTTTATGGAGCGTCCCACGACGGCTACCAGTTTTCAAACTAGGGAGTTCAGAACAGAACTCCTCTGGGATAGAAATCCAAACCCCATCACAACCCAGGCTCAGACCTCTCAGAATTCAACTCTACCAGCAATACCATCCCAAGGAAAGGCTCTCTTTGCAAAACTGTGGGGGGACTTTTAAAATCTGATTTAAAATGGTCTTTACACAGTCTATTGCACAATCTAAAGGGCGGTCATGCTTTTCTAAAACTGCAACGAACTTAGAAGGGCATAACTCTGCTTATTGATAGGGCAGAACAAATATTCCTTATTTGGTGTCTTCGTGTTTATATTGCAAAAAAGCGTCAGTTCTTCACTTCTGACGGTTGGTTTTGCAGTTTTATGTCTCATTCACAGTTTTTTTTAATGCAATTCATAAACGTTTGCGCATACGATGTATTCACTGATCAATGTGCCGTATAATGCTGCTCATCTACCGATTTCACAAATAATAGTGAAAAAAATATGCATACCCGTGACTGGAAAATTTAGATGTAAGGAACGAAAAGGGTGTGAACATCTAGAATCAAAAGTTTGGTTTTGACCCAAAAACAAAAGGGTATGCATTTTTTCACTATTATTTGTGAAACTGAAATAGAGATTTGAAACCCTCTCGAGGTTAGGACATTGTTTTATACTGACATATGTCTTCTGCCCTACAGGAGAATCTATATATCCTCACCCAGAACGCTTCCCATTGGTGCCCCATCCCGCTGTACCGATTATTCGTCTGCCAACACACTTGTCCCAATATACTGCTACATTAATACACATGGTTCTTTGAAATAAGGGCACAGAAACATTTAAAAAACCCAGAAAGACAAAGAGAAGTTCTGAGGAAGGAAAGGTTTGAAGAGCTGTTCTCAAAACAGAAAGCAGGAGGCCCGCTCTTCCGCGATGAATAATGATCAAGAAGGTACCTCGCAGGCTGCTTATTTTACACCCTAGATGTTTCGAGATACCAGAAACACCCCTGACTTCATCGCTGCGCAGATAAGTCAAAGCAAGTCAAGTCTTCAATCTGTCTTTACTGGTTTTTATCAGCCGGCATTGGAACAAATGATTTGCCACCTTTTATATTTCCATTACTGGGCCTCTATCGCTTGTACAGTCAGCTGCCTCTCCCCAGCTTTACACTATCTATTTAGCCAGTGAAGTGAATTATAGCATATTCACTGTGAACAATGCATATCGCCTTTATCATTTAGACATCAACTGGGTAGGGAAAATATAGATTTTTATTCCCCTCGCACATCACACAAAGTGGAGGGCAGAATGTATATGAGTTCAGACAAATCACGTTACGGCATTACACAGAAATCTTAATGACAGCCGTGATTAATTTACAAGAACCTGGTCGTGGCCCACCCCCCCTAAGGGGAGGGAAGGGAGGGGAGGGGGGAAGGGGTGGGGTCCAATTATCTGGTCGTGGCCTACTCACCCTGGAGGAAGGGGAAGGAGGGGGGAAAGAAAGGGGGCCCATCATCTGGTCAGGGCCCACTCACCCTGGGAGGGATGGGGGGAGAGGGAAAAGGACATAGACCATCAAGAGCAGTGGTTCTCAACTTGTGGGTCGCGACCCCTTTGGGGGTCAAATGACCCTTTCACAGGGGTCCCCTAAGACCATCGGAAAACACATATTTCTGATGGTATTAGGAACCAAGACACAAATAATGTTATGGTTGGGGGTCACCACAACATGAGTAGTTGTATTAGAGGGTCATGGCATTGGGAAGGTTGAGAAACACTGATCAAGAGGGTCCCAAGACATAATTAGACAATCAAGAGAGTCTACAGTTGGCCATGCTGGCAGGGGCTGATGGGAATTGTAGTCCATGAACATCTGGAGAGACGCAGGTTGCAGACCCCTGCGATAGCCCTTTCCACTACCAAGTGAACTTCCACAGAACCAGAAACGAGAGTGTGTGTGTGTGGGTTGTGTGTGTCAAGTGCCATCAAGTCACAGCTGATTTATTGTGACCCCGTTGTGTTTTCAATGCAAGAGATGAACAGAAGTGATGACCAGGTTTGCCCTTGTCTGCCTCTGTAGCCCTGGAAATTCTTGGAAGTCTTTCATCCATGCCCAGGTTGAGGCGGAAAATATGTGACCATCCCAGGTCACGCAGCAAGTTGTCGTGGCAGAGTGAGGATTCAAACCTGGCTTTCCCAGATTCTAATCCAGCGGTGGCGAACCTATGGCACGGGTGCCAAAGGTGGCACTCAGAGCCCTTTCTGTGGGCACGTGTGCAAAGAGTTCATCATGTGGGGAGGGGGCAGAAAATCACCCCCCCACACACACCCCTAGGCTGGCCTGGGCATGATCCTTTACCTGGGAGTAAGCTCAGTTGCTGGCAATGGGGCTTGCTTCTGAGTAAGCCCTCCTATGGTCGTGATTCACCCATTTGAAGCGTTGCATGGTTGCTTCACCAAGCTTACTCCCGAGTAACATGGGCCTTGGAGCCAACTGTTTTTTCTAAACTAAAACCTCAGTATTCAGGTTAAATTGACATGTTGGCACTTTGCGATAAATAAGTGGGTTTTGGGTTGCAATTTGGGCACTCGGTCTCAAAAAGGTTCACCATCACTGTTCTAGTCTGACACCTTAACCGCTACATCATGCTGCCTCAAGTGCAGCCTGTCTAGAAAAAGCGCTCTGACTCAGCTTCCAGACAAACGTCTCTATTTTTTTCCTTCTGCCTCAGGAAGCCCTAGGGAAGAAAGAAAAAGGACAAACCGCCCCTTTGGTGTAACCAAACGACAGGCCTCGTGTTAAGCGCTTCACTTCGAAAACAGTAAAGGTCATACCTAGGTCTGCATAGTTAGACTTGCAAAATTGCTTGTGTCCGCAAAAATACAACTCTAAGCCAGGCTCGCTGGACCTGCGCAAGGTATATCCGTTTTCCAAGGCAGCAAAAGCATCGCAGGTGTAGCGGTAAGTGATGAAACCATAGCTGTCCCTGTAATTGGAAAGAAAACACAACCTTTGTGAGCGAAAATTAAAAAGCAGCCATGTAACCCTTTCTCGGGCAGTAAGAATTCAACAGGGGCTCAGAACGTTCCTATAAAAAAGCAGTGCCTCCATTCCAGCACAATTCTCCCATCGGGATACTCAGTTTTGGGACAGACAATCACAACTGTAGCAGGACTAAAAAATAAAGGGAGCGCGGGGGATGGGGGAAGGGCTCTTAAAAAGACTGTCATTAGTCACAGCATTTGGGGGGTCAGCTCTGACATCCAGCTCTTCTTTAAACATATAAATATGGCATCGTCAAAACAAGGAATGATCTCAGAGGCTCATTTTACCCATTATCCTGAAGATTCACTGTGCACTCCTCAATTTCGCCAAAAACTTCAAACCGGTCCCTCAGTTCTGCTCGGGTGATGTCAGGTCCAATTTTCCCAACATAAATTACGCGCTGTTCTTCCTGTCAGGGAGGAGGAGGTCAGAATTTCCACATGAATAAGTGGCGAACATTGGAACAGAAGCACATAAAACTGGGGTGACTTATGCTCCCAATGAATTGACCGCATTACCCCATATGTCCCTACTTGGTCTCTGCGTTTAGCAGAGGCCAATTTGCTGGTGGTTCCCGGCCCCTCAATGATGCGGCTAGCCTCCACGTGGGCCAGGACCTTTACAGCCCTGGCCCCGGCCTGGTGGAACACCCTTCCTCCATCTTGGCGAATTCCGCAGGGTCTGTAAGACTGTGTTGTTCCACAGGGCCTTTGGGGTGACCAGCTGCTGATGTGGTGCCCCCTTTCTGCTCTTCGCTCTGTTTTACATCAAGGTAGCCCTCATATTGAGGGGCCCACCGTTCCTCCTTTTGGGGGAAGGTTTTAAATGTGGGTTTTTTGACGCCTTTCATTTGACTGTTTTAACCGCTGTTTATATGGAGTTTTAATAAGTTTTTATGGTTTATTAATTGGATGGAGCTTAGTTTATTTGTTTACTGTGTTTTGTATGATTAGCTTCTTTATTCAGTATTGTGTGAATTTTATGTTGTACACCGCCCAGAGCCCTTCGGGGATGGGGCGGCATAGAAATTTAAGAAATAAATAAATAAATAAAAGACCACCTAACTTGCCTACGTTCCCTATGGTCAGAATAAGATGCTGTCCCCACAAAGGGGTACGTTGAAGCTAACAACACACCAACCTTTATTAGGCATTTAAAATAGGCTCTAGAGCGTTACCAGACATTTATAAAGTACAAATCAAGAGTACATTCGAAACGCAGGTCACTTGTAAAAGAAATTTTGCCACTTTTTCCAAGAGCATGACATCTGTATTGTTTAACAGAAGTTCCACAACAGAACTGCCAGAGTCTCTTTCAGATTTGTCTAGGGCAGTTGTGGCGAACCTATGGCACGGGTGCCAGAGGTGGCACTCAGAGCCCTTTCTGTGGGCACGTGTGCATAGAGTTCATCATGGGGGGGGGTGGAAAATCACCCCCCCACACACACACACATCTAGGCTGGCCTGGGCCGCTGGGCTTGACATGTAGGTAACCCTGTCAAGTGCTGTTAAACCCCACTGATTTTCATGGGAAGAACTAAGGCGTTATCCTTTACCTGGGAGTAAGCTCGGTTGCTGGCAATGGGGCTTGCTTCTGAGTAAACCCTCCTAGGGTCGTGATTCACCCATTGGAAGAGTTGCATGGTTGCTTCAAAGCAAAGCCACCGACTACCACCAAGCTTACTCCCAAGTAATGCGCGCCTTGGAGCCAACCGCTTTTTCTAAACGAAAACCTCAGTATTCAGGTTAAATTGCCGTGTTGGCACTTTGAGATAAATAAGTGGGTTTTGGGTTGCAGTTTGGGCACTCAGTCTTGAAAAGGTGTGCCATCACTGGTCTAGGGCCAGTGGGAGAGAAATTCCTAATGCCCACATATCTCGGACAGTCGAGTATAATGTGAGCAAGAGTCTCCACTTGGTTTTTACAGTGTGGACAAACCCGATCCTGGAGAGGGATGGATAAGTAACAACCCTTTGTAATGGCCGATGGGAAAGTATTGGATCTTCTTCAACAGGCACACTAAGGCCAATACTTTTGCTCCAGGGAAGACTGGACTGTAGACATTATTGCGGAATCATACAACCTTGGAAACAGGTGGAAGTGCAGACCGATTAAACTGGTCTGGGTACATGTGAACATATGAAGCTGTTTCACATTGAGCTAAACCATGATTATTTAACTCCCAGTATCACAGACTGGTGCCTTTTTACAGGAGATCCTTCAGACTGGCAAGGGAGAACTTGGACATCCAAATCACATGGTCTCCCAATCAGATTTTGTCAAAAGGTTTCACGGCTGGAACCACTTGGCTGTGGTGGGGTTTTGTGGCCGTGGTCTGGTAGTCTTTGCTCTTAACATTTCGCCTGCATCTAGGGATGGCGTATTCAGAGGCATATCACAGTGAGCTGTGTTTCACAATAAGGCATCATGGAGTGAAGCACATCTTACTGTGACATCTGAAGATGCCAGCCATACATGCAGGCAAAAACGTTCCCAGCAAGAACTACCAGACCACGGTCACACCGTCCTGAGACCCCACAATAGCCAGCGACAGGCTGTCCCTGTTTTCCAACACAGGCTGAAATCTAACACCCCACTTGCGTCCCCGAGACTCTTGGGTCATTTCCTCAAACTCATAGCCAAGGGGATAGATTCAAAGACCAAATATCTCCTAACATAAACCGATAAAACTCCTCTGCGGTTTGGAGCAGCCCACAAGTTTTGTCAGATTGAAGCGCATTTGACAAATTTTCTGATGAGAATAATGGGAAGAGGCAGGTGTTTTTGAGGACTACAAAGGTCGAAAAGTTCCACTTCCAGGGTCAGGGGTTAGAATTGACTGATAACTCAGACCAGACCATCGATTTCTTGCAACCGTAACTAAAATGTTTGTGAGCCATTGCCTGACTACCATTTGGTCCCTGAAATGATGACGACGAGGAACGCTGCTAACAAGGAATGAAGAACACCTTTCCGCACACCTTCCCCTCCTGAAATAAGCAAACAGCATGCCAAGAAAATGGAAGCCGAGCTTCCATCTCTTTTTCACGCTTCTTGGCTCTCTGTTAGGTCCCCCCATCCCTAACGGCTCTGACTTGGAGCAGGGCAGGATTCGGCTCATAAATTGGGGGACAGTAAAGATTGCACATGTACAGTAATAATTCCCCCCCCCCCTCAGAATGTCTTCCCAAAACAAAAACTTAACGGTGCTGAACCACTTGATAAGAAACAATTTGGTTGACACCAGCTATTGAACCTAAATGACTGACCAGATGGAGCAGAACAGAACAGCAGACTTTCTAATACACTTCCTCTCAGATAATATATCTAGATTGGGGGGAGCGTAATGTTTCACGCACCAGCACTGGAAATGCAATAGAGCAATGTGAGGGGAATAAATACTGCATATGCTTCCGGGAGATTCGTCACAAGGCGCGATTATTTTTGGCTGTTATTGCCTTGTTTTCTTTGCATTTGGGGAGGAGGAGGGGCAATCTGCCAAAACGGCAGAATCGGGGGTGGGGGGGGAGGTTTAGTAAAGTACAATTAAGAGGAATAAGTAAAAATGACCAAATAGTAGAAATGTAGAGTTCAAAAGGCAAAGCTCCATATGTTGTTCAAGAAACTGGGCTGACTCTAACTTGGGGTATACGGTGCATTTCAACCCTGGAAAAGGCTTTGGTCACTCTTTGGTAATTCTAATAGGATTACACTGCTGCTGTGACAGACGTGAGGAAAACGGTGTGTGAAAACTCTGTTCTGCATAATGCTACTTCAAAGCTAGAAGCACGCAGGGGCAGGAAAAACCGACGGCGAAGGGTTAACTCCTCACAGCGGCATTCACAATCTCGCTTATAAAGGGAATGTAAATTTGTCAGGGCCCAGAGAAGAAATGCAGGCCAACTCTAAAGCTACCTCTCAGTGGAGATGCTTTCAAATAGCCCGCTCTTGTTGTATCCGACCATTCCACACAGCAAGGAGTGAAACCTTCCTCTGTCCTATGAGGAGAGGCTGCAGCGTTTGGGACTCTTTAGTTTGGAGAGGAGGCGGCTGAGTGGGGGATATGATTGAAGTCTATAAAATTATGCATGGGGTAGAAAATGTTGACAGAGAGAAATTTTTCTCTCTTTCTCACAATACTAGAACCAGGGGGCATCCATTGAAAATGCTGGGGGGAAGAATTAGGACTAATAAAAGGAAACACTTCTTCACGCAACGTGTGATTGGTGTTTGGAATATGCTGCCACAGGAGGTGGTGATGGCCACTAACCTGGATAGCTTTAAAAGGGGCTTGGACAGATTTATGGAGGAGAAGTCGATTTATGGCTACCAATCTTGATCCTCTTTGATCTCAGATTGCAAATGCCTTAACAGTCCAGGTGCACGGGAGCAGCAGCAGCAGAAGGCCATTGCTTTCACCTCCTGCACGTGAGCTCCCAAAGGCACCTGGTGGGCCACTGCGAGTAGCAGAGAGCTGGACTAGATGGACTCTGGTCTGATCCAGCAGGCTTGTTCTTATGTTCTTATGTTCTTGTCAAAGGGATTGTATCCCGTGGTGGGATTCAGCCTATTCGCCCCTATTCGGTAGAACCGGTAGCTAATTTTTTGTGCAGTCTGAAGAACCAGTTGTAATCCCACCACTGAGTCCCACCACCAGAAGTTCGGAACCGGTTGTTAAATTATTTAAATCCCACCACTGATTGTATCCAGGTGATTGAGATCCATTCCTTAACGCTACAAATCAAAGGCTGCTAAAATATACAGTGGAACCTCGGTTTTCGTTGGTCATCCGTCCGAAAAGAATCAATGAAAACCAAAACCGATGAAAACTGAGGCAAACTTTTCCATAGGAAACAATGTAAATCCAGTTAATCCGTTCTGGGCACTCCAAAAAACATACCAAAAACACATATTTTGGTGAATAAACATAGTGTTTAATGCTGAAAACAGTAACAAACAATAACACTGGGACCAGCTTCAGAGCCAGTGGACCAATGTCGCACCAGAAAGCTGTCCAAAGAGGTCTGTTTCTGACGCCTCTTTAAGATTGGTCTGAAATGGGGCAAGACATGGTCATTAAACAAGTTGCAGACACGGCCTGCAACGGCTTTGTCCGGGTGATTTTTCTCCACAAACCCCTGCACCTTACTGCAAATCGATTAAAACCGAGGCAAATAGATGAAAACCGAGACAAATTTTTCATTGAAAAAACCGATGAAAACCGAAATCGATGAAAACCGAAGGCAATGAAAACTGAGGTTCCACTGTATATGTAACTAGCCTGTTATATGTTACCACTGCCATCTGGGACATTTGTAGATAACTAGGCTTTCCCCTGACACCCTGATCCCATGAGAAAAGGAGCTGTTATCTCGTGGGGGCAGGAAGCCAGGTGGCTTTCCCTTACTATCTGCTGCCAATCTTGGGGCGCCTCAGCTCCGGGGACTGTTTCTCAAAATTTCTTGGGAATTCGGGAGGGGGGACTTGGTGGGGGATAAAGGGCTTTGCCAAGCTTGGGTGCTCTGATGCTTCCCAGGAGCAGCAGTGGCGTAGTGGCTAAGAGCAGGTGCACTCTGATATGGAGGATCTGGGTTTGATTCCCAGCTCTGCCGCTTGAATTGTGGAGGCTTATCTGAGGAATTCAGATTAGCCTGTACACTCCCACACACGGCAGCTGGGTGACCTTGGGCTAGTCACAGCTTCTCGGAGCTCTCTCAGCCCCACCCACCTCACAGGGTGTTTGTTGTGAGGGGGGAAGGGCAAGGAGATTGTAAGCCCTTTGAGTCTCCTACAGAAGAGAAAGGGGGGATATAAATCCAAACTCTTCTTCTTCTTCTACTAAACGCTACTGATCAACTACATAGAGTCCATTTATTGGCTTAAGGTTTGAGACCTAACAGTCCTCCAACTTAAGTGGAAGAGAAGAAGACAATTTGGTTTTTATATCCCACTTTTCTCTCCTGTAAGGAGTCTCAAAGTGGTTTACAATCACAATTGCATCCGCTCCCCACAACAGATGCAGGTGGGACTGAGAGAGTTCTGAGAGAACTGTGACTAGTCCGACGTCACCCAACAGGCTTCATGTGCAGGAGCAGGGAACCAAATCCAGTTCACCAAATAAGAGTCCACTGCTCACGTGGAGGAGTGAGGAATCAAACCCAGTTGTTCAGATTAGAGCAGTGGTTCTCAACCTTCCTAATGCCGCGACCCTTTAATACAGTTCCTCATGTTGTGCTGACCCCCAACCCTAACATGTATCCATTTTACAGATGGAGAGCACAGATGCAGAGAGTCTTAGGCAACCCCTGTGAAAGGGTCGTTCGACCCCCAAAGGCAGGGGTGGGCAATTATTTTTTCCATGGGGCCGCATAAGAAACAGAAAATATTGTGGAGGGCCGGACCAAAATCAGGGGGGCGAGGCACTTTTGAAAGCCCCGCAGAAGCCGGCAGCCAAGGCAACCGGCTTCTGCGGGGCTTTCAAAAGCGCCTCGCTCCCCAGCACGGCAGGGGGGCCAGTCAGGGTCATCCGGCGGGCCGGATGTGGCCCCCGGGCCGTATAATGCCCAGGTCTGCCCAAAGTGGTCCCGACCCCCAGGTTGAGAACCACTGGATTAGAGTCTTCTGCTCCTAACCACTACATCACTTAAGAATCTCTTAAGTGGAAGACTTTCCTTTTTGCTAAGCAGAGTGGCAAACCATTGCACACGCTGCATATCTGTATCTAATTTTTTAAAATCATCTTCAGTCAGAAGAAGGGTTCTTGAAGTGGAGGAAGGCTTTGAATCTGAAAAAGAGTAGTAGGATACAAGCCCTTCTTCTTGACTTTACTACGTGGAATTACCATCCAAGCAGTCCGCCAAGACATAGAAATGGAAGGATTCAAGACCTCGCTGTATTTTAGCCACTACTGTTTAAATGCCATTTCTGTTATTCTTCCAATGAAATCTATATTGTTTTGGTTTATCAGCAGCTTTCTAAAATGGATCTGTCCCAACCCTAAGACATTCTAAGACACCCAAGATGGCATCACATCCATCAAATTAATTGCTTTGCCTCTGCACTGCAGTGCCAAAACCACAACACTACTTAGGAAGAGGGAATCTCTTCAGGAGTCTTTGCTTTGGCCTCACAGTCCTTCCCTGTCCTTATTTAAATACATGACTGCCACGACATCCCCCTTTGCTTCTTCAAAGAATAAAGACAATGCACTGAGGAAGAGAGCCTCACCTGCTCTCCGGACACCTGCTGGTTTTTGCACTTCAAAGAACTGGGGAGTGTGGGTTGTTCTGGCCTAAATGAGGGCCGTGTGGTCTCCTTCCTGTGAGATTTAAGGGGTACCATCCCCCCTCACCCACATGGGAACTGGTACCGAGGGGGTGGTGTTCTGTGACGTGGAAGGGGATGGAGTGGGGTATAACGGAGGATGTTTTGGCGCTTCACTTCAGTTCTGGCAATAGAAGAAGAAGAAGAAGAAGAAGAAGAAGAAGAAGAAGAAGAAGAAGAAGAAGAAGAAGAAGAGGAGGAGGAGGAGGAGGAGGAGGAGGAGGAGTTTGGATTTATATCCCCCCCTTCTCTCCTGTAGGAGACTCAAAGGAGCTGACAATCTCCTTGCCCTTCCCCCCTCACAACAAACACCCTGTGAGGTAGGTGGGGCTGAGAGAGCTCCGAGAAGCTGTGACTAGCCCAAGGTCACCCAGCTGGCATGTGGGAGTGCACAAGCTAATCTGAATTCCCCAGATAAGCCTCCACAGCTCAAGCGGCAGAGCTGGGAATCAAACCCAGTTCCTCCAGATCAGAATGCACCTGCTCTTAGCCACTGCTCTTAGCCACTACGCCACTGCTGCTCCTAAATACCTTTTTCAGATACCGTTTTCAGTAAAAGAAATTGTCTGATCACCAAGTCTCGTTATCGAACCGTCCAGAGGCATGACATTCAGAGGTGGTTTGCCACTCCTTGCCTCTGCATCCCCTTGGTATTCCTTAGAGGTCTCCCATCTAAATAGTAGCCAGGGCTAACCCTGCTTAGCTTCGGAGATCTGACAAAATCAGGCACACCTGGGCTATCCCGGTCAGGGTAGTTAAAAAACTACCGGTAGGTCATGAATATCTCTCACGAGATGAACCCAGATGTACAAACTCATTTACTGTTCCATTCACATCATCCAAGAGTCTGTATCCATGGAGGATTTATATATTTCTACGTATCCATGTGTCATCGAAATTTGAAGCTACTTTACCGCTGACAATCTATAACAAAACCCTCTTCTAATATAACGTTCAATGACTATTGAATAGAGTAAGCGATGATTTACAGGAGCTTTAAAATATTACATTTTAAAGGCAAAGTGAGCATTAAGACGAAAGCACGGTGGAGCACGAGAGATCAGCATTACGGAGAAGCGCAGGCGAGGAGATTAGCTTGTGCATTTTGTTTGTTCAATTGGAAGGCGGGAAAAGTCACAGAAAAGTCTTAAGAGTTTTTTTTTAAAAAAATAATCATCTACACAAGGAAAACAAATCTCTTTCAAGATGAAAGTCATCTGCATAGCGCTTACAATCGCTTTCTGCCTCTGCCGCTCCCTTTGTTTGGCCCTTTCCGATTCCCGTTTTTCATACTCTTTGCGGTATTCTTCCCTCTTCAGCCTTTCATGCTGATATTCCTCATAGCTGTCATATCTAAGAAGACACAACTTAATCATTAAATCATACTGCCGAATTTCCCAGAGGTACAATGAAGGAGCGAGCATGGTTTTTTGGCTCGCAACCCCCCCCCCACCCACAAAAGCACTGCGTTAAAAATGTGAAATAGGTATAGACATGGCACAGTACGTTACCGGGGTCTACGGCTATATGGTGATCTGGATCGTGATCTTGAATACAAGGGAGAACTTCTATATGCCCGGGGTCTACAGTGACCAGACTCATGATAATACGGAGATCTGTTAGGAGAAATAGAAAAGAAACATTTTATTGGCGAAGGCTTTCACAGCCAGAATCACTAGGGCAATGGTGGCGAACCTTTGGCACTCCAGATGTTATGGACTACAATTCCCAGCAGCCCCTACCAGCATGGCCAATTGACCATGCTGGCAGGGGCTGATGGGAATTGTAGTCCATAACATCTGGAGTGCCAAAGGTTCACCACCACGGCACTAGGGTGTTGTGGGGTTTTTGGGTTGTATGGCCATGTTCCAGTAGCATTTTCTCCTGAAAATGCAGGTGAAACATCAGGAAAAAAATGCTCCTGGAAAACAGCCATACAACCACAACACCCTAAAGAAACATTTGTTTTGACATCTTATTATCAGTAATTCACATTAGGTTCCTATCAGCTCCATTAAAAACAAATCCATCATTTCTCCCCTGCTATTTGGAGAGTTTCCCATGATAACTGGCCTAACCATCTAACATTATCAGAACTTGTCTGCAGGATCGGACTATCTAATCCAGAAATCTGACTCTAGAAGTAGCTAGCCAGATTCTGAGACGCCTACTAGCAGGGCATGATTTAAGAAGAAAAAGAAGAAGAGTTGGATTTATATCCTCCCTTTCTCTCCTGCAAGGAGACTCAAATGGGCTTACAAACTTCGTTCCCTCCCCCCCTCCTCACAACAAACATAAGAACATAAGAACAAGCCAGCTGGATCAGACCAAAGTCCATCTAGTCCAGCTCTCTGCTACTCGCAGTGGCCCACCAGGTGCCTTTGGGAGCTCACATGTAGGATGTGAGAGCGCCCAATGGCCTTCTCGCGGCTGTTGCTCCCGATCACCTGAATGTCTGTTAAAGGCATTTTGCAATCTCCAGATCAAGGAGGGATCAAAGGTAGCCATGAAATCGACTTCTCCTCCATAAATCTGTCCAAGCCCCTTTTAAAGCTATCAGGTTAGTGGCCAAAGTCACCACCTCCTGTGGCAGCATATTCCAAACACCAATCACACGTTGCGTGAAGAAGTGTTTCCTTTTATTAGTCCCCAATTCTTCCCCCCAGCATTTTTCAATGCTTATGCCCCTGGTTCTAGTATTGTGAGAAAGAGAGAAAAATTTCCTCCTCTGTCAACATTTTCTACCCCATGCATAATTTTGTGAACTTCAATCATATCCCCCACTCAGCCGCCTCCTCTCCAAACTAAAGAGTCCCAAACGCTGCAGCCTCTCCTCATAGGGAAGGTGCTCCAGTCCCTCAATCATCCTCGTTGCCCTTCTCTGCACTTTTTCTATCTCCTCAATATCCTTTTTAAGATGCGGCGACCAGAACTGGACACAGTCCTCCAAGTGCGGTCGCACCACTGCTTTATATAAGGGCATGACAATCTTTGCATTTTTATTATCAATTCCTTTTCTAATGATCCCCAAACACCCTGTGAGGTAGGTGGGGCTGAGTTAGTTGAGAGTGGGAAGGGCAAGGAGATTGTCAGCCCCTTTGAGTCTCCTGCAGGAAAGAAAGCGGGGATATAAATCCAAACTCTTCTTCTTCTTCTTAACACTGGCTGACTTTGCTATTAGTATATAGATGATGACGTATTTATTAGATAAGTTGTCAGTCTCAGTGCCACACTTGCTGATAAAAGGTGATCATACTAGGGTCCTTGAGGACTGTATTTCCTGTGAGCTGGCTCTCCATTTCCACCACACCCCGTTTTCTGCAGCCATTCTCTCTAAACGGTACCTTGAAGAGGATCTACTGCACGGTGACCTTGATCTCGATCGGGAATATGGAGAGCGGGAGCAAGACCTGCACTGAGAAAAGGACCTTGATCGAGACTGTATCCTTTGGAATCGTTGAGAAAGCAAGGACTTGGGCGGAGACACCAAATCTCTGCACGGAGAGTTAAGGGAGGAGCAAGAGGGCGACAGGTCAAACAAGGAGTAGGTTTGCGTCCCATCCCACGCGCAGCACAGTTTGTCACTTTCTTCTTCACTGTCATCAAAAAGGCCATCCATTAGCAGCCCCGAATGGATAAACATAGGTAGTCTGGAGAATTGTTCGTTGCTACAATCGATGTCCCTCGGCTCGCTGCTCTTCGTCGGCTCTTCCTCAAAAACAGCTTGGCTCGGGTGGCCAAAGTGCTTATTGAGTTCGGCTCGGATTTCCTGGTCTTGGAGCTGTTTCCGGTTGTTCTGCTGCAAATCCCATTTGCTCACCTGTGACGGCTCTCTCTTGCCATACTGGTTGAGTGGGTCAAAGGGAGAACAAATGTGGCATTGCCGCCCCGGCAAGCAGCCGTTTAACGCTACTAGTCCAGAATCCTGAAGTTCCTGGGAGAGGCCGATACGTACTTTTGTTTTCGAGTTAACGGATTGACAGTAGTCATGGTCACCAAACAGCCGCAAACCGGGCCGCTTCGTCTTCCTCTCCTCATGGCCGACGGACAGGACCGTCGTCTTGCTGAGTTGTGCATATAGCTCTGACTGCACCGGACCCTTCCGAAGCAAGTTATGTCCTTGAGAGCTGGAAGACTCACTACAGCGGGGTTTTTTGGAAGATGGCACAACAGTCTTGCACGCTGACTTTGGCTTTGGTGAAGTCCGAAAAGGGTTGTCTTGGTTGGCTTTGTGAGGAGGGGTCGTTGGTGGAGTTAGGCCTGAGAAAAAGCAAACGGGGGGAAAAACCACAAATATGTGAACTCTAGGCTACATCCTCCAACATCCAGGTTTTCAGGACATTATACTACCTCTCTTCCTACTCAAAACCCCAACTCAAACCACATCTTCCCTTGGAAGTCTTTGGTTTAACCCCCTAACCTTCCTTCCTAACTGAAAAAAAAGACTACAGATAACTGATCTGAATTATCATCATCTTTCTGAATTATTATCTCCATCTTTCTCCCTCAATCCACTACGGTTGACACAATATCATGTCCATTATTTAGACTGTACATGCCAAGAGGACAGGGACTTTACTTTTGTGTAACAATAAACAGAAGTTACTATGAGCAGTTTCCTACCAATCCTTTTAACAGTGTGGGTTAATTAATTAATTAATTAATTAATTAGACTTTTATACCGCCCTATTCCCGAAGGGCTCCGGGCGGTGTACAACATGTGCGGTGTACAACATAAATACAATCATAAAACCATCATAATTTAATTAAAATCTGTAAAAGCAGCGAAAGACTAACTGTGATGCTGATAATTATAGATGTAGGTGGCGCCCAGCTACCCATTATTAAATCCTTTCCCAAAGGGAGGATCGGCGAGTCCCATCAGATGGTATCAGGCTCGGATGTAAGAGCCAAGAAGGCCACATTTCAATTCCTTCTTACAATGAGTGGTACAATGAGTCCACAATCACGAGGAAGGAGCAAACGTCGTTTCTTTCCTTACCAGAATTGGCCAAAGGAGAACTGAGAAAAGGCCTCAAAACGTAATCCACTAAATGTAGGAACATTTAATGTTTCAGATGCAAAAGATGACCCAATACACATTATCCTGGTTTTGCCACCAGGGATTACATGTAAAAATATTTTGCAGTCCAGCGCTATCTTCATGGTCCATATCCACAGTTTTAGATTATATTTTTTTCTTTTTAAAAATTGCACCTGTTTAGCTTCAGTCGGCTCAGGTTAGTCTAATCTTGTCAGATCTCAGAAGCTAAGGAGGGTCGGCCCAGGTTAGTATTTTGATGGGAGGCCTCCAAGGAAGTCCAGGGTCGCTATGCAGAGGAGGGAAGTGGCAAACCACCTCTGAACGTCTTTTGCCTTTAAAACCTTATGGGGTCAGCGTAAGTCGGCTGCAACTTGACGACACTTTACACACACACAGCTTCAGTGGGATTCATTATACAAAACACACAGTGAGGAAATTAAAAACTTTACATAGTTCCTTCTCATCCAACATCTAAAGGCTTCTGAAAGCCGAAATATTTAGTGGACAAACACTTGGAGAAAAGGGAACTTGATGCAAAGGCACTGGTTAGACACAAAACAACAGGCTGGTGGGGGCAATTAAATAGCGCATGGGCATTACAAGCTGAGCAGGTCCGCGGAAGGTGGTTGGCCAACTCCTGGATACCAGGAACACTCCAGAGCAGTGCCCCTCCAGGAATTTTTCTGGTAATTTAGAGGCAGACAATGGGCCTTTCCCCACTTACCTTAAGCCCCGTGCTACTCTCCTCAAGTAGCGCGGGGTCCCCTGGCACTCCCCACTACTGGGGTGGCGACAACGCTGTCGCACCCCCTCAACCTGTAACGTCCCTGGCGCTCTTATATGCGCCTTTTGATGACCCAGCGCCCGGAGCACGCGGTGCATTAAAGGGACTACCTGGTAGCGTAGAAGCGACGCGCGCTGAAGACGGCGTGCTGCGGCATGGGGGGGGGGTAGGTAGTGAAGATGGGGAAACGCCCAATGGCAAACCACCTCTGAAAGTCTCTTGCCTTAAAACCCTACCAGGTTGCCATAGGTCAGCCGAGACTTGACGACACACACACACAAAAACACACACAAAGGGCCAAGCTACCCCTGCAGAAAGCTTGGCTTTTCAGTCCAAGAGAACTAATTTTGGCCTTGCCTCAGGAAGACCTTCAGGGAGCAAATATTTGCTTTTATATGCAGAAGGTGTTTATGCAGCAGAAGAGTTAACCATTTTCCTGAAATACAGTTCTGTGACAGAACGTGCCACAAACAACTGCGTTACTACTGAAACGACAACTAATCAACATAAAGGGTGTTTGAATACCAGCAAGCATCGTGAGGGAGAGAAGCTGGAATTTACCTGAGGTTTAGCAAATAGAGGCTGAAGTAAATACAAAGGAGACAAATGTCAGATAAGCAGGTACCAGGATCTCCGCTCCTCCCCACAAGCACGATGTTAATTCACTACAGTAGATCTCTTCGCAAAGATGAAAGATCACACACAAAGACACCAACATCCCGAAAATGAAAGAAGTCAACGCTTTCAGCCCGCAGCTGATGTTTTTGCACAGTAAACGTCGGCAACTCTTTGAGTTTCCCTTTGGTTTCATAAAATACGCTGTTAATGGAAGACAGTTTTGCGTTTTTGACATACCGTATATACTCGTGTATAAGTCGAGTTTTTCAGCACATTTTTTGTGCTGAAAAAGCTCCCCTCGACTTATTCGCAAGTGAGGTGTATTTTAAAAAATATTTTAGGATTTTTACTTTGACGGCTGCCAGGGGGTGCAGTTTTTAGGCTAGCGGCACCAAAATTTCAGGCTATCATCAGGTGACACTCATGATGATACCACCCAAGTTTTGTGAAGTTTGGTTCAGGGGGTCCAAAGTTATGGACCCCCAAAGGGGATGCTCCATTCCCCCTTGTTTCTAATGGGAGCTAATAGTAGATGGGGCTACATTTTGAGGGCCCATAACTTTGGACCCCTTGAACCAAACTTCACTAAACCTGGCTGGTATCATCAGGAGAATCTCTTGCTGATACCAGCCAGGTTTGGTGATGTTTGGTTCAGGGGGTCCAAAGTTATGAATCTGCAAAGTGGGTGCTCCCATCCCCCATTGTTTCCAATGGAAGCTAATAGTAGATGGGGCTACCCTTTTGAGGGTCCATAACTTTGGAACACCCATAATGTACCTTCACTAAACAGGTGAAATTATCATCGAAGTCTCCTAAAGATACTCTGAAATGTTGGTACTGCTAACATAAACATTCCTCCCATGACAGGCACCCTCAAATTTTCCCCAGATTTTCTCTTTAAATCACGCCCCCTTCTGAGTGGATTTAAAGGGAGAATCAGGGCTTACCAGTAGCTGCTGCATTTCCCACCCTCGACTTATACATGAGTCAATAAGTTTTCCCAGTTTTTTGTGGTAAATTTAGGTGCCTCGACTTATATGCAAGTCGACTTATACATGAGTATATACGGTAGTTTGGTTGAGCAATTTCAGAAATATCCAACAACGGAGACTTCCTCAATCAGAAAGTTCGGGTATTGTGTTTCCTCCCTGATGCAGAGAATGTGCTATAGCATTTCAACTCTACTTCAATGTTACAATGCAAAATTGAGAGTCCCAGTACAGCAAAATATATCCAAGGAAATGAACATCTTCCCATAACTTGAGAAACTAGTCCTGTTCAGCCTTTGAGCAGCAGCTGCACTCTGTACATGCTCAACTCCTAGAAACTTCCCACCCTTAAGCACAACATACATCCCTTCACCTAAGGTACATCCCAATAGCAATCTACAACACAGTATGTAGGTTGCTATCACAAGCAGTCCACCATCATGGCTTTCATGCTGCTATCTAGAGCAGGGGTAGGGAACCTGCGGCTCGAGAGCGGCATGTGGCTCTTCTGCCCTTGCACTACGGCTCCATGAGCTGAGCCGCTGCCCCCTCCTTGCCGCGGGCTTCCCCTCTCACCTGCCCCGTTGGAGCGGGGCGGGCGCTTTCCCGGCAGCCAGCGAGACCGAGCCGCTGGCCCCATCCTTGCCTGCCCTGCAGGCAGCAGGGCGGACGCATCCATGCGCTTCTCAGAGTGAGCGGAGTAAAAGTTTAAAAACCCCAATATATATAGTGTTATCTTTATTTTAAATGTCAAAAATTATTTGCGGCTCCAAGTGCTTTCTTTTCCCATGGAAAACGGGTCCAAATGGCTCTTTGAGTGTTAAAGGTTCCCTACCCCTGATCTAGAGTATCTTTCTTTCCTTCAAACCCCCTATCCTTAGGCTGAGGTCTTCAACAACAAAACTATAAACCTTAAATAAGACCTATATATAAAAACACCTCTTCTCTGCAGCCTCTAAAAAACGACAAAATCAGTATGTTGAGGGTCAGAGTCCTCTAAGAGGAACTGAACCTTTTGCTCTAAAGTTGCTTGAGAAAGCATGGTCCATTTAATAAAACATGGCACAATCCATTTTAGCCTAAGTCGGAAAGCATGAGGGCGTTGTGGAAGGATTTGTACCAAGGAATCAACTGACTAAAGGGGGCAGAGACACAGCTGGTCTGAAAAAGGGATCCTGAGCAGACGACCCAGCAAAACCACTGAAAAGGAGCAATTAAACCTTGCACGCATAAAAGTTCTACCCAGTAGGTTTTCACAGGTTCCTGAGAGTAGGTTACTAATTATTTGTGTGTGCCGAGAGGGGGTTACCAATTGGTGATTTTGCCACGTGATTTTTGCCTTAGTTACGCCCCTCCTCTCAGCAGTAGCGCGCAGAACTTGAAGCAGTCTAGCAAGAGGTGCACCGGCGTGTGTGGCAGCCTGCGACTGTGTGCATTCGTTTCCTGCCCAAGGACCTGCGCAGTGACTGCGTCCTTGCCACAGTTCCACCCAGGAATACCTCGTCCCCAGAATGCCTGGCCATGCCCCCGCCGTGCCACGCCCAGCCCCTTTGGCGCTACGCCACAGTTTGAATCCCACCATTGTGGGAACCTGTTTCTAAAATTTTTGGATCCCACCACTGGTTCTTCCTAACTTTTAAAAAGCCAAAAGGGACGATTACTCTTAGATAAAAGGCCATGTGTTTTTAGCTGCTATCCAGTGTGTTTGAGGAGAAAGTGGGTACCAGGAGACACAACAGTGAGCACCATGTTGAGGATCGCTCAGCTAGATGGAACCACAGTGGTAACTGGGAGCAGGTGGAGGACAAGTCACACAATACAGGTATTACACTGGCATGATGGCCACCAGTGGAATGCTCTCCTCGTTGATAACTTGGGTTGTGTCTGCATTGGCTGCTGGCAGTTTGTCAGGCCTGCGCCATTCTTGGCCTGGCAGTTTGCACGTCCGCATCAAGGCCCCAGCTGGCCCAGCCGTTATCATGGTCCGAGGCGAAGGAGGCCTCCCCCTGCTCGCATGTAACTAGTCAAGAGTGCTTAAACGTTCACTCTTATCTGCCTTGAGTGAACTGCTTGTCCGTAAACAATGCTTCTGTTCCCACCGTCCTTTATAATGCTGATATTATGGGGATGTGAAGGTGGGGGGGATTATGGGTTGAACCCAGTGGTGAGATCCAAAAATTTTAGTAACAGGTTCCCATGGTGGTGGGGTTCAAACAGCGGCGTAGCGCCAATGGGGCTGGGTGGGGACACTGACGGTGATGACCCGAGGCATTCCGAGGCCAGTGGCAGCGATAACCGACTTTGACCAGCTGGTATCTTTCTGTCCATAATTTAAGCTCATTCTAGCAAAGTCCCTCGTCTCCTGCCAACAAGAAACAACTACTTCTCCCTCCTAATTGACTGCCTGTCAAATGCTTAAAACTTTTCAAATGCCAATTTTGTTTCTAGAAATCAAAAGAAGGATACTTTCCTTAAACAAGGAACTTTACCATATTTCTAAAACATGTTTTTAAAACAGCCCAACAGGGAGAATTATCCCGTTTTCTACCTTCGCTAACCAGCCACATAGGAAACAACAGGACTTTATGATTTTTGGACCTAATGGAATTTCTAATGGAAAAGCAGACCCAATTAGTAACCCCCTCTCGGCACACACAAATAATTAGTAACCCACTCTCGGGAACTGGTGAGAACCTGCTGGATCCCACCTCTGGTTGAACCATACTGTAACTTACAGGTATATACCAGAGGCCAGAGAGCCAAACTTCAGTTTCGGCTATCTGAGCCCTGGGCTGACATGGTACCAATAAAGCTCTTGAAACCTTCTTGAGTCTCGTTTGATGACTGGAGCAACAGACCCTAACACAGTTGCTTCTTAGAGCATAGCAGTTCGGCATCTACACTGGAAAGGAAATCTCAAGTGATGGAGGAAGCCGGGGCCAGGAAATGCCACGTTGAGGGTCACTGAGCTAGTTGAACCAATGGGCCAACTCAGCACGGCAGCTTCACATAATCTGTTGTCAACGGCCTTCCCACATCTCTTAACCTGAAGGCTTCACTTTCCATAGAAAGAAGTACTATCTGTGGGTATATTTGTATAGTGGATGCCTATGTCATGCAGAATGAGTATGCTTCTTCATTTTTTACCATACAAGTAATGACACAACAAAGCTAATTAATCCCAATGAAACGTGTTCTATAGGATTTGGACTGGACAAGGAAAATTTTTCATCAATGTTGGACAATCCCCCCAAAAGAGACCGGGTACCCACTTATTCAGGGATGGAGAAGAGGTGGGAATTGCAAGGCGTGGACACTTGAGATGAAATAAAAGATAGATTTGGTTCTGAACCATTGAAAATGCTAAGTGAGGTGATATGGATCCTGTCCTTGAATCGGAGATCAGAGCCACTGGTAGCTGAATGGCTGGGCAGGATCCAGCCCAAAAGACCGGTGAACAATTTGTATGGAAGAACTGCCTTTCATGGTGACCAAGATCAGCCCGATTAAGAAATATTGTCGAAGGCTTTCACGGCCGGAATCACTGGGGTGCTGTGTGGTTTCCGGGCTGTATGGCCGTGTTCTAGCAGCATTCTCTCCTGACGTTTCGCCTGCATCTGTGGCTGGCATCTTCAGAGGATCATGTGAAGATGCCAGCCACAGATGCAGGCGAAAAGTCAGGAGAGAATGCTGCTAAAACACGGCCATACAGCCCGGAAACCACACAGCACCTAAGAAATATTGTTCCAAGGCAACATTCAGCTCAGAACAAAAAAAATGGACTCGGCACCGACATTAAAAATACAGGACAACTTTCCCTTGATTTTATCACTCTTCCTCTTTCGCACACTACCGGTTTACAGACACTTTGGGATTGTAAACACAGTTTGGAGAGAGTGTTCTAATCCACTGAGCTCAGTGATAAATATGCAAACACTAGCAGATGGACTCAAGTAAGAATCAGCCTGGTAAACAGAGCTAAACAGTTACCAAGGGGAGGAGACAAAACCTACAACTGAAACAAACCAAACTACTATGAAGTTCTTTGCATGAAACAAATCCTATAAAGACTGCTCTGAGTTCTCGGTGTAAAATAATAGGGTTGATAGCTCTGGATCGGCAAACACCTGTAGGGTTTTGGGGGTAGAGTCTGAGGAGTCTGGGATTTGAGATCTCTGTGGCCTGGAAATCAGTTTGTAATCCCAAGAGATCTTGGGAGGCTGGCGACCCTATTATTGCAAGGAGGAGATAAGAGAGCAGAAATTCAGTTGCAAAAACGAGAACAGAAAAGGGAGTGCAAATGCTTGTGAAGTATGCAAACACCAATATTATTAAAATATAGCACATTTAATATACCACCGCAAGCAAATAAAAGCAGTCGCACAGCAAGCGTATCTAATGCTGTGTTTATGCTACTTCAAGGTTGCGGATGAAATCCTGTTTTGAGCAAGTTCATTGCTATTATATTATCACCAAATATTTATACCTTTAAAAAGACATTAAACATGCCAGAAAAGTGGGCGGCCCAATCCGGAGTGGGTGGGCTGGATCTATCTCTGGATCTATCTCTGGGTGCCCACCCTGCCTCCCAAAGGGGCAAAAAGGCCGGCCGGCGTGGGGCGGGGTTTGTGACTTAGAACATAAGAACATAAGAACAAGCCAGCTGGATCAGACCAGAGTCCATCCAGTCCAGCTCTCTGCTACTCGCAGTGGCCCACCAGGTGCCTTTGGGAGCTCACATGGAGGATGTGAAAGCAACGGCCTTCTGCGGCTGTTGCTCCCCAGCACCTGGACTGTTAAGGCATTTGCATTCTCAGATCAAAGAGGATCAAGATTGGTAGCCATAAATCGACTTCTCCTCCATAAATCTGTCCAAGCCCCTCTTAAAGCTATCCAGGTTAGTGGCCATCACCACCTCCTGTGGCAGCATATTCCAAACACCAATCACACGTTGCGTGAAGAAGTGTTTCCTTTTATTAGTCCTAATTCTTCCCCCCAGCATTTTCAATGGATGCCCCCTGGTTCTAGTATTGTGAGAAAGAGAAAAAAATTTCTCTCTGTCAACATTTTCTACCCCATGCATAATTTTATAGACTTCAATCATATCCCCCCTCAGCCGTCTCCTCTCCAAACTAAAGAGTCCCAAATGCTGCAGCCTCTCCTCATAGGGAAGGTGCTCCAGTCCCTCAATCATCCTCGTTGCCCTTCTCTGCACTTTTTCTATCTCTTCGATATCCTTTTTGAGATGTGGCGACCAGAACTGAACACAGTACTCCAAGTGCGGTCGCACCACGGCTTTATATAAGGGTGACTTACCCAGGTGCGCAGGCACCGCATGGCTCCGCAGCACCCGATCACTGGTGCTTAGGCCTGCCAGCTTAGAATACTTGCCTGGAGTGGCCAGGGCATTCTGGGAGTGGGCCAGGGGGTGGAGCCAGCAGTCCGCTTCCACTGCCTGCCCAGCCCGTGTGCACTGGTGGAGCCAGTCTCAGTGATAGACCACGTTTTTGTGGCATATCTCCATTATCCCCATGTGGGGATTCTCGGGGGCAGTTTTTTTGTTTGGCTTCCCACGTTATGGGGGAGCCCTTTGAAGAAGGCCAGGTGGCGCCTGAGTGGTTCTGTCCCACTTGCCTGCCCAGTCCGGTTTCGGCTGTTCTATTCACTTCTGCTTCACAAGCATTTTTTTCCTAAGAACTAAGAATGGAAATTGGTTTAAAAAATTTGGAGCCTGTTCATCAAGGTCTTTCGGCCGGTGCCTCTGTGCATGCTTTTTCGGTACCAGGTGAAGACTCCAAGAAAAAAAAATTCTCAGGCATTTGGCGATAATTAGAGTTCTCGCTGGCTCGATTAATTTTCATTCTTAACTAATTTAATGGATTTGAACAGCTTCTGTTTTCTTTTTAACTGCTGCTATTATGATTATATTTTGCTTGCTTATTATGTTAGGACTATTAGTGGGAACGACTGGATATTTGACTAATTTCCCCGTAATACTGTCATAATGCAATCGATAAAATCCCTAGCAGTTGAGGTTTTTACTGCTTTTACTGTATAACTTTTCTTTTTCAGAACCGCTTTGTTTGATAAAGCACTTTAAAAACATCTTGCAATAAATAAAACTAGAAACACCACCAAAAACACTAGGTTACTGTCAACCATTCCGCACCCCGATCTCCTATGTATTTTAATGTGTTAATGTAAGAGCAGCCAACAACCTGGAGGAAAAGGGTCCTGTCCCTTTAACAGAGGCTGCAGGGGTGGTATGCACCAGGAGAAGTTATTTAACTCAATGCCATGAAGCCTGCTTATTTCCATAAATCAAGCTTTCACTGAAGAGACAAGACACCTTTTCTTCAGGCTGTTGGCAACTCCAACTGGTTACAAAGGACTGAGAACAAATATTATGGGAATTGTCTTGAATGACCGGCTGCCAGTGACTCCACGTTTACATCCGAAAAAGCAAAAAGTAAGCTTTATTCAAAATAAGTGCTAAAATATACAATGTGTGCCACACGTGCCACGTCGTGGTTGGCTACCTGATTCGCAGGCAGAGACACATATAAGGAATTCATCCTTAAACGGTGGCCAGGCTTGCGTTTTATTCTGTGGGGCCTTTCTAAAAGTCATTCACGGCATAACCGGGGGGGGGACACGGGCAGTGGTGGGATCCAAAAATTTTAGTAACAGGTTCCCATGATGGTGGGATTCAAACTGTGGCATAGCGCCAATGAAGCTGGGCAGGGCGCGCGATGAGGGGCGTGGCGAGACGTTCCAGGGGTGGGGGGGCATTCCTGGGCGGAGCTGTAGCAAGGATGCAGCAGCGGAGTCCTTAGTGGGAAACAAATGCATGCGAAGCGTGGGCTGCCGCGAGCGCCGATGTATTGCCTCCTGCTAGACTGCTTCAGAAGTTCATACCCACGCTACTGCTACGGAGGAGGGCATTAACTAAGGCAAACATCACGTGGCAAAATCACCAATTAGTAACCCCCTCTCGGCACACACAAATAATTAGTAACCTACTCTCGGGAACCTGTGAGAACCTGCTGGATCCCACCTCTGGACATGGGGACAGAACTACTAGGGAAACAGAAACTCAAAACGTCCTCAGATGCTCAAAATTAATGTTTTGGGGATTCTGGTAAGAATTATTAATTCATTCTACGCGCAAAGTACATTAATTCATTCTACGTGCAAAGTACAGCCAGACATCCCAGTGGCTGACCCTGGCAATGGGAGAAAACTAGACAGGTCTTGAAAGAGTTGGAAGGAGTCCATGAAAGAATGCCAAACAGTGGCAAACCTTTCCCCTAAGGTGAAGCCGTGGTAATCTGGGCAACGTTGTCATGAGATGATTTAAGTGTGGCTTGCACTCGGTCAGGCCGATGACCCTGGCCTAACATACCAGCTACTTGCAAATAGCTTTGTCTCCGATTCACTGCTGAATTGTTTCCCCGTTAAAAATTCAAGACAAGGGGGTCCAGCGCTATAAAATGGAAAAAATTAACAGGGAAGTTGAAGTGGGAGAACAGGAATAAGGAGAGAGAACAGAGACGAGCTGAGAGAAAAGCCAGGAACCTAAAATAAATGAGTGCTAGAAAATGAGAAAGTGAGGGGGTTGGGGGGGGGGAAATCTTATGATGCTTCACATTGTGGGACATTTAATCTGAACTGCAACAGGAAATGCATCATTGAGCGAAAAATAACTACTAATACAGTTTTTTTTAAAAGCCCCATCATACCGAGGCTTGATTTGAATACAGAATTTATTTGATTTTTATCTTGTTCTCCTCCGCTGCAGCAGGCTCACAGCAGCTCACAACAATATAAAACAATAAAATAACAATACATAAAATTATAATAAACAATGGTACACTAATGGCCCAATCCGGGGAGAGGGAACAACTCCTGGAGGTGGCCTGGGCCTACACTGATGGATTTGCCCTCCCCAGATTTGCATTTACCCCGGAAGAGGAATAAATATGCTGCCGTGGCCTCTCCAAACACCCGGACGTGACACAGCCCAGTCTGAGCAGTGGGGGCATGGTGGAGGCATTCCCGGGGTACAGCTCATGTAAATCAGCTTCCACCCCAGGGTTTGCGACCAGTTGCTCAGCAGCCTGGGCCAAGGACTTGGATGGAATAAGTCCATTCATCAAATTCAAATTATCCTTAATGGCATTCATTCAATTTTACATACATAAACTTCGGTTTTAAAAAAACCATATGCTGAGGAAAGGAAGCAATAAAAACAGCATATTCAAATTTCAGTTGATCTTCTGTCTAAAATTTTAGCCAATAGAGTTGTTACCTCTATAGGAAAATGAGGGTCTTGGTCTCTTAGGTAAGGTGACCAGTTGGTCACCTTTGTGAACCAGGACGGGTGGGTAGGTGGGCGGCCGCGCGCACGCAGCCGCAGGAGCACACTGCCTTCTGGGGCGCTCTCGTTTCCCGCCCTGTGACAGGGCAGGAAATGGGAGCGTTGAGAAGGCGATGGCGCTCCTGCGGCGTCTTGTCTGCAGAGAGGAGCACCGCTGCTATGCACCCCAGAAGGCATTGTGGCAGCCTTCCAAAAATCGGGACACTTGAAAAAACGCGGGACAAATTGTTTTAAGGCGGGACTGTCCCGCCAAAAGCGGGATGTCTGGTCAGCCTACTCTTAGGAGAAGTGGAATTAACATGGAGTTGTTCAAATGGTTCTTTCCCTTGATGTTTATTAGACAGAGAAGATGATTAAATGAAGAGCATTCCAAAATGGGAGAAACAAGTTCATTAAGCTATGGAGGTCATTCTGGCGATGGGGTTTTTTACTGTCCCCAGACTACTCTGTAGGTGGCAGGGTGCCACCGCAGTGGCGCTGTTCCCGGCCGCCCAGGGCTATGGATTGGGTTGCCCAACATATAAAACATATAAAGCTGGCACTTGGTCCAACCAAGAATGGAATGGCTCAGAAAGTTCCCAACCCTATACCCTAAAACAACATAGCTAAACAAGGGAAGGGAAAGAATGCACTTAGGCGGCTGAAGTCTTAAGATGCTGGACTGGAGAAAACTACTTATTTTTTTAAATTGAATTTTATGATATAACATTGTAAACATACATATGTAAACACAGTAAGACAAATATACAAGATATGAAATAACATTTCTAGAATGTACCTCATTAGTACTAATGTTTAACTAACGTTTAACTTCCATTTCATATCTTTCTCGTTACATTACCTCAGCATACTAAAAGAGAAAAAAATTCTTTATCATATCATTTTTAACAAATTATCTCATATTTATAAACCTTATTAGCATTCTCTGGGAGGCCAGTTCCCGCATTGCTTGTGATTGACTTAGAATGCCAGATCAATAAAGAACTCAAATGTTACTTTTGGCCTGGACTTTACAAGTTCCTTACACTATCATTGAGTACTACAGTACAGACACAAAAAGTATCACTTTCCAATCCTGAAAATCCCTTGCAGTTAGAAAAATACCATATCAAGGAAAAAGGCTCTTTTGCATGCTATGTTGGCTTGCTGCTAGCACGAAGCTTCTAAACACCGGTGAGGGGTGTGTGTGTGTTCAAAAATGCCACCCCCACACTTGTAGACACACACTGTGCAATCTACTACTTTGTTGTGTTGCGTGTGCAGATGAGGTCAAATTTTAGTCAAGCGCAAGGCTTTTAGTGTACTTCCAAAATTTAAAAGTATAAGCAAGATGTGGGTTCAAAGGGGCATTTAAAGCAGAAGCGTCCCAGGTGTGCTTGGGTCTGGCCGTCATTGCCCTGTTGAGTTTTCTTTCTCCCACCATCTTAATACCTACTCGAATGTGTTAAAAATGGGTTTAAACATCAACCGGAAAAGCTTGCGCCACATCTTGAGTGAGCAAGGAAGTTTTCGCTGGCTCTTCCTCCCCAAACTTCTGTCTTCCCTGCTGTCAGACGGCTTCCACGCCGCCGGAATCTAAACTTGGCGAAAATGAGACCCATATTTATTCACGGCGAGTATCACCTCTGCTTTGCCTGTATTCTAATCACAGTAATCTGAGTTCCATCTCGTACTATGATCCTAAATCAATAGTGCTAAAATATTCAGGCGCCCCTTTGGATTATTTCACGCCGGCTGATTTTCCCCTTGGCAAATGTGTACGTTTCCCCCCCTCCGCGGTGCAAGGTATATTCTGCACTCTCTCTTGAACTTAGGAGGTTTTGACAGATTTATGTAAGGACAGATGGCCATTACGGGCTGAAGGCTGACAAGAGGCAGTTCAGAGCATTGTTAACACACTTGCACAAACTCGCGGCAGTGCGGCACTGTGCGGAATGTAATTCAGACTATAGCTTTTTTATTGCTGCCTATTTTCTTTTGTCAAAAGCACCTGCTGTGCGGAGCAACAAATGGCTGCCATTACCCGGAATGTAATGGGTGTCAGACAAATCACGTAACACAAACAATCAAGAGTATGTAGGTCATATTTCAACAGAGCACAACCTTAGCTATATTTATGATTACTGCATTGAAATGTGCTCTATAATAAACAAGTACCTCTACATCACTCACTCTTATGCACTTCTGCGGAGCTAACCCCAGTTCCAAGTGGGGCCCACTCCACCAACAGAAGGCGTTCCTTAAAAAAAAAATACAGCTTCCATTTGCTTTCGGTCTCACAATAATTTTCCCCTCCCCCCCCCCGATGCCGGAGTCTAAAGAGGTGCCCACTGAATCACGCGTGAAGCAAAACATCATCGCTCTGGGAGGTTCCTGCGGAAGCACGCACAAACACACACACAAAACATCTTTGAGGGAAGCAAGAGAGTTGCAGTCAGATCAGCAAAACTTCTTAGGGGAGGACGCGAACAGGCTTCTCAATGGCCAATGAGTTTTTCCTAAGACAAACATTTCAGGTAAATCTGTCGTTTCCCACTTGAGTGCCAAATGGGAGGAGACATGCAAAATGCAAGAACCAAACGCCTTGTGGGATTTGTCAGGGGGCTTTACACATCCCCCCTCACATTTTAAGAAGAAGAAGAAGAGTTTGGATTTATATCCCCCCTTTCTCTCCTGCAGGAGACTCAAAGGGGCTGACAATCTCCTTGCCCTTCCCCCCTCACAACAAACACCCTGTGAGGTAGGTGGGGCTGAGAGAGCTCCGAGAAGCTGTGACTAGCCCAAAGTCACCCAGCTGGCATGTGTGGGAGTGCCCAGGCTAATCTGAATTCCCCAGATAAGCCTCCACAGCTCAGGTGGCAGAGCTGGGAATCAAACCCGGTTCCTCCAGATTAGATACATGAGCTCTTAACCTCCTACGCCACTGCTGCTCCATATTTTATCTAAACATTTCGAGACTGCTTTCCCACGACTTGTTCAGTAATGAAACAGGGTCACCCTAATACCCACACAAATACAGAAAACCAGAGAATAAATAAGATAATCTAAGACTTAAATGCCCTCTGAAACAGGAAGGTGTCACATCCTTTCCAAAAATTAAAAGGAGAAGCTGCTATCCCAAAAAAGAATGCACCATTTAGATGCAGGTTAGGAGAACTTCCCAAATTCAAATACAAGAAGAGGAAGAGGAGTTTGGATTTATACCGTTTTTCTCTCCTGTAAGGAGTCTCAAGGTGGCTTACAAACTTCCAAACCAAACACCCAAGAAATAAACCGAAATGAATTTTCAAGTTAAAGTTCTCTTCGGGCGATTCTGCACTCACTAACTCAACCTAGGTTTGTCGTGTCGGGCTGAAATTGGTGATCTAGGTCGATTCTTCCGTTACTCCGCACAGCAGCTGAAGTCATCCTGCTGGAGCCGAGCTCAGAGGGCAGGATCACCTCGGCGCATCATTCGCTCCTCGTTCCTGATAGGCTGCTGCATTGCTATGAGCAGCGTATAATCTGCCCTCTGTTTATGTGCATGGCCATCGCTTCTATACAGAAGCGGGGGAAAAACGTGCGCTTCTCACCAGTGCGAGTCTCCCGTTCTTCGCATGCCCAAGACATTAGTCTGTGATTGGCTGAACGGGCGAATTGAGGCAACGGAGATTCCCCACTTCACCAGCTTCGACCTGGGTTCGTTGAAAAAACTGTACCTCCCTGGTGGAGTCGGAAATTTAACGGCGTGATGGAGCAGAGCAGGAACGGACCTGCGTGGAACTCGCCGGATGTGAGGAGTACCTAGGTGGAACCTAGGTTGAGTTAGTGAGTGCAGAATCTCCCTTAAAGAAGGGAGATGGGCCAGCACAGCCCCAGCCAGGCTTCAATCAAGGAGGAGGGTAAGGAAGGTGGAAGAGCCAGTACCAGGCCAACAGGGCAAAAGACAGACAGCTCGTCAGCCACAAGTAGGCCAAAAAAGGAGGCTCCCAGGAGGGAGGGAAAATGGTGTGCATCGAGAAAGGTTGATATACTTTCCGTTGGCGTCCAGACTCAGGAGAGAATTAAAACTACAGGGAGGAATATTACGTGAAATGTCAAACTTTGAATTACTTTGCAGAAACAAGATTTGATGAGAAGAATATATAAGATCTTGCTTAAACATGAAACAGGAACGGAAGGGGTAAAGGTCTGCATGGTGAAATGGATGCAAAACTTCTAAGAAGAGTTAACTTTTCAGCAATGGGAAACATTACGGTTGAAAAATATTAAACTTACTGCATGCCAAATGTTAAAAGAGAATTGGTGTAAGTTGTTTTATAGACGGTATACAAGGTTTGAAGTTATTAAGAAGATGAGTAAACAGAGTAATGGTCTTTGTTGGAGATGTCAGGGAAAAGTTGGATCTTTCACATGTGGTGGACTTGTAAAAAAAAATCAAGAAGTATTAGATAGGAGGACATATGAAAATGCAAAAAATTAAAATTTCCTTTTATTGGTAAAACTATGTTATTAGGCATTTTGCCTGAAAATCTTCCAAAGAAGGTTAATGAACTCTGTTGGCACTTATTAACAGCTGCAAGGGTAATAGTTGCATCCTGTCGGAAAACTGAAAAAGATCTTAACACAGAACTCAGGGAAGATAAAGTTAAAGAATATGATACAATGGCCAAATTAACAAATCCTGTAAACAGATCAAGAGTTTGATGAGAAATGGGAACTGTATTTCTTATTTGTGGCTGAATCTATTATGTAAGAATAACAATAGGAAGAATATTAATCTGTGGCGTAGTGGTTAAGAGCAGCTGCATTCTAATCTGGAGGAACCTGGTTTGATTCCCAGCTCTGCCGCTTGAGCTGTGGAGGCTTATCTGGGGAATTCAGATTAGCCTGTACACTCCCACACATGCCAGCTGGGTGACCTTGGGCTAGTCACAGCTTTTCGGAGCTCTCTCAGCTCCACCCATCTCACAAGGTGTTTGTTATGAGGGGGGAAGGGCAAGGAGATTGTAAGCCCCTTTGAGTCTTCTACAGAAGAGAAAGGGGGGATATGAATCCAAACTCCTCCTCCTCCTCCTCCTCCTCCTCCTCCTCTTCCTCTTCTTCTTCTTCTTCTTCTTATTATTATTATTATTGCCAAGGAGATAAGTAACTGCTTACCAGATACTTATTGTTATTTGTGAATTAAATGTTAGAAGGCAATGAATTTTAAAACTATGCAATGTTCTCTCTGTGTTAGTTAATATATATAGTTTATTAGCTGTTATTTCTTTTTCTTCTTTTTCTACACTTCTTTCAATTCTTGAATTTTGAATTATTATAAATATTATTTAAAAAGGAAATGTGTCGGTATCAACATTATTATCTATTGAAGTCAGAGCACAATAAAAACGGTCCAGTCTTGTGTTTTCCGGCAATAAAGATTGGTGTCCTGTGGTTGTTGGACTGGAACTGAAATGATGTGGACGGAAAGACTGAACTTGTGACCCATCAAGCAGAACAGAGACCACTAGAATGATCTGAGGCCTCCTAGGAATTTGATAAAGCCCATTTCTGGTATCTGGCTAGAATTGCAAGTCAAGTACTAGGCAGACCATGTAACATAGGAGGTTCACATTCGTGTTGACTGGTCGCTCTGCCCTGTTGCCGCTGTTCCTAGTTCAGTTCTCAGCTAGAGATGTCAGTAGAAATGTCTTTGGACTGGCCACCAGTCCACTCCTAGCTTCCAGAATCCTGATCAAGGGGAAAACAACCAGCAGGAATTGTGAGAAGAGCAGCCCCGGACTCATCACAGCTGTCAGGCAACTATCCAGCAGGAGCCATGGCAGCACCCCTTCCCAGAAGAAGCATGCAGCCAGAGAGAAGGAGGGAGAGCCAGAAGTATGAGCAGCCACTGGAGGCAGGCACAAGCCAGCTGGTGGGAATTTCTACTCAACCAATCAGGCAGCCCCAGAGAGGACCTATTCCAGTAAGAGCAGGGAGGAAGGAACCATCTCAACTCTGCTTTGACATGTTATCCAGAAAGAAGGCAAGGGATTTGGGGAAGATGGGGAAAGTCAAACCTAACCCGGCTCAAGCAGATCCCACAACAGACCAGGGAGGAAGCAACGGATTCCGCTCCAGGATTGTGAGAGCCCGTTGTGAGGGGAGAGAGAAGAACCAGGTGATGAAACCCCATCCAGAGTCCTAGAAAAGCTGTGGGGAGGTCGATGCCCATACAAAGGCCCAAGGACAGGTTTCAGGGCTTGCCGGGAGAGGGGGAGCATCACGAGAAGAAGAAGAAGAAGAAGAAGAAGAAGAAGAAGAAGAAGAAGAAGAAGAAGAAGAAGAAGAAGAAGAAGAAGAAGAAGAAGAAGAAGAAGAAGAAGAAGAAGAAGAAGAAGAAGAAGAAGAAGAAGAAGAAGAGTTTGAATTTATATTACCCCTTTCTCTCCTGTAGGAGACTCAAAGGGGCTTACAATCTCCTTTCCCTTCCCCCCTCACAACAATCACCCTGTGAGGTAGGTGGGGCTGAGAGAGCTCGGAAGAACTGTGACTAGCCCAAGGTCACCCAGCTGGCGTGTGTGGGAGAGCACAGGCTAATCTAAATTCCCCAGATAAGCCTCCGCAGCTCAGGCGGCAGAGCGGGGAATCAAACCCGGTTCCTCCAGATTAGATACCCTGTTTCCCCTAATATAAGACATCCCCGAAAAATAAGACATAGTAGAGGTTTTGCTGAAGTGCGAAATATAAGGCATCCCCCGAAAGTAAGACATAGCTTATGTCTTAGGCATCCCCCGAAAGTAAGACAAAGTTTTTGTTTGGAAGCATGCCTGACGAACAGAACACAGGAAAAATAAGACATCCCCTGAAAATAAGACATAGCGCATCTTTGGGAGCAAAAATTAATATAAGACACTGTCTTATATTCGGGGAAACACGGTACATGAGCTCTTAACCTCTCCTGAAGGGAGAGTTTTTACACCAACAACTGTGCCTCATACAATCCAGGTATATATGGATGGTAATTTCTCTGCCGCAATTTAACGTGACTGACAGTGCAACAGCATTAACATACAAACATCCGACAACGGTTCCAGTTTCTCCGTAAATATTGCCGAGCTGCAGAGAAGCATGCCTGCTAAACTGTCCTACAGCCACGTTGCAAACATCCCCATTTTTTTTTAAAAAATAGATTCTTTCACGTCTTACAAGACTGAAAATGGGATTACCAAGAGCAATGTTATTTAAAGCCACTTAAGGCACCGAACACAAGATAATAGCCTGATTTCAGTAAAAAGAATCAGCAGGGTTTCCATATGACACAAAATGGCAGAAGCTGGGAACAGATAATAAAATTAAATCACCATCATATAATAAAGGACTACATGTCTGTTGAGCAGTTAGCTTAATCTTGTTGTCAGTACAGCGGAGGATAAATATAGACCTCTGGAACTATGTAATAATTTACTAGATTGCATTCCCTCTGGTCAACTTTCCACAGCGCATCCCGGATCACGTTGCTTTATCAAAAGGAAGGTTTGGGGACAGACAGAACACATGTCAAGTTTAAGAGAGAAAAAACTGTGATTTGCAACAACGCTTGGTGGGGGAGGCAGAATTGAGCAGAAGAAGTACAGTGCTGTGAGCTTACAAATTACAGAGAATGGTCCAAACGTTCGTGACTGCTGACATTCATACAGGAATTCCTGCAACCCCAACAAATTCTTCCACATCTTAAAATTCAGCAGTACTCCAACGGTTTACAGCAGGGGTCTTCAAACTATGGCCCTCCAGAAGTTCATGTACTACAATTCCCATCAGCCCCTGCCAGCATGGCTAAGTGGCAGGGCTGATGGGAATTGTAGTTCATGAACATCTGGGGGGCCATAGTTTGAAGACCCCTGGTTTACAGTAAAGGAAACCTATCTCTGTTTCAGGATATTAAAAAAAAACACATCATGGGTTATCACCATTCAAATAGGAATATTGATAACACAAACTTCAGCTATTCGCTGTAATAAATGCAACCCAATGCACAGACTGTCTTGAATTTGCTGGCTGTTGTGGGTTTTCCAGCTGTGTGGCCGTGGTCTGGTAAATTCTTACTCCTAACATTTCACATCTCATAGTGACAGGCCTCTGTGAAAAAGGCAAACTCTATGCTGGGGATAATTAGGAAAGGAATTGAGAATAAAACTGCAAGGATTGTCATGCCCTTATAAAAAGCAGTGGTGCGACCGCACTTGGAGTACTGTGTTCAGTTCTGGTCGCCACATCTCAAAAAGGATATTGAAGAGATAGAAAAAGTGCAGAGAAGGGCAACGAGGATGATTGAGGGACTGGAGCACCTTCCTTATGAGGAGAGGCTGCAGCGTTTGGGACTCTTTAGTTTGGAGAGGAGACGGCTGAGGGGGGATATGATTGAAGTCTATAAAATTATGCATGGGGTAGAAAATGTTGACAGAGAGAAATTTTTCTCCCTTTCTCACAATACTAGAACCAGGGGGCATTCATTGAAAATGCTGGGGGAAAGAATTAGGACTAATAAAAGGAAACACTTCTTCACGCAACGTGTGATTGGTGTTTGGAATATGCTGCCACAGGAGGTGGTGATGGCCGCTAACCTGCATAGCTTTAAATGGGACTTGGACAGATTTATGGAGGAGAAGTCGATTTATGGCTACCAATCTTGATCCTCTTTGATCTAAGATTGCAAATGCCTTAACAGTCCAGGTGCTCGGGAGCAACAGCCGCAGAAGGCCATTGCTTCCATATCCTGCATGTGAGCTCTCAACGGCATCTGGTGGGCCACTGCGAGTAGCAGAGAGCTGGACTAGATGGACTCTGATCCAGCTGGCTTGTTCTTATGTTCTTATGTTCTTAAGATGCCAGTCATAAACGCGGGAGAAACATTCACAGCAAAAACTACCAGAGGACAGCCACACAGCCTGGAAAACCCGTAACAGCCAGTTGATTCTGGCCATAAAAGCCTTCGACAATATATTGTCTTGATTTCCGCCGCGCCCCCCCCCCCCCATTTTCAGGGGGCGGGGAATGAAGGATAATCAAATTAGAAGCAGAATTAATTAGGACATCCTTCCCCCAAAGTCTTCTCCAGTTTAACTTGGGGGGGGGGGGTTGGAGGGAGAGATTTTTGGTGGACTAGCTGTGATGTACCACTAATGGGGACATGGGGTATCCCATGTCCCCGGACACACGCCACTGAGCCCTGCCCCCCTAGCCTCCCTGCAAGGACGTCGGAGAGGTGGTGCTTGGGGGGCTGCAGTGCAGGTCAGCTCAGGAGCCCAGAAGCCGGCCTGCTGCCACGGCACACATCTGAGCCATCCCCCAAGCCCTGTCCTCTCCCAACCTCACTCCTGGCTCCTGTAAGTGGGGTGAGGGGGGGCGCAGTGAGGGGGTCATGCCCCCGGGCACCATTTAGGCCCAGTACAGCACTGTGGACTAGCATGTATATTTAGGCCTAGTATAGCACTGTGGACTAGCATGAGCTAGTATGTCCACTGATGCACATGCTCAATTCCCTTGTTAAATATGCTTAACACTATGCATAGAGATGTCCAGGGATTGGATACGTCAAGCTATCTATGGTGTACAGCTCTAAACTAAGGAAGCAACATTTCCACTTTGGGCTACACATTTAGAAGTGTTTCAATAGATAGGTTGGAAGATACTAGGGGCAGGAGCTATTATCCAACATTTGACCCAGTGGCAATCCTTCTGCGGAACCACGAATTCGAAACCTGAAAAATATTACAAGGCTGTCAAGAACTTAGGGAATGTTTTCAACAGAGCAGTCTTTTCAGAATACACCTGCATTCGCTACTGGATCGGGACACAGTGTGAGCAACTAAATGTTTGCCATATTGAGTTTCTGATGTTGGTAAATATCTGGGACAGAAAAAAACTGGTGAATGGTGAGATGGGAAGGTAAACTTGTGAGTTTTCTGCTTATCTGCTCTAGGGACATTTTGCATACCCAGGTATGAACAATTTTGGCCCTGGCTGGGAGACGTTTCTCAAGTAAGGCCTCTTGTTTACAAGATCACAAAAAGCATTACAGCCAATTTGCAGCTGCTGACACAAATATGTGACATTCTTTTATGATGTGATGCCTGTCAGCAAGTACATTTTCTTTTACATATCATCTACTCGGGAGGTAATTTGTGGCCAAAAATTGGCTTACTGTGCCATCTAAAGAAAATAAAAATTGCTTTGTCTAGACCAGGGACCATTTTGCCCAACACTCTATATCCAACCGCTGAAAGTCAAATGCCTGTGAAAGCTCACAAATATGGTATGAAACCAATGACATTCCCTGTTTTTTCTCAGGTATGTAATATGCAAATGTATACTATCTCTGAAGATGGAGGTTCTGTTTAATATAGGATGGATTAACAACACCCCTTGGTATTAATAAATGATCAATAGTACATAAATTGATATTTAGGACTAATAACAGGAAACACTTCTTCACACAACGTGTGATTGGTGTTTGGAATATGCTGCCACAGGAGGTGGTGATGGCCACTAACCTGGATAGCTTTAAAAAGGGCTTGGACAGATTGATGGAGGAGAAGTCGATCTATGGCTACCAATCTTGATCCTCCTTGATCTGAGATTGCAAATGCCTTAGCAGACCAGGTGCTCAGGAGCAGCAGCAGGCCATTGCTTTCACCTCCTGCCCGTGAGCTCCCAAAGGCACCTGGTGGGCCACTGCGAGTAGCAGAGACCTGGACTAGATGGACTCTGGTCTGATCCATAAGGTTAGTTCTTATGTCCTTATGAAGTACTGCAATTTACCCTAGAACCATGGTGGCGAATCTTTGGCACTCCAGATGTTATGGACTACAATTCCCATCAGCCCCTGCCAGCATGGCCAATTGGCCATTCTGGCAGGGGCTGATAGTAATCTGGAGATATAAGGATTCTCTAGAAAACGATATTTTAGGCTTCTACTGCATTCTATTGCCCACTTTCAAACACTTCCCTTTCCTTGCATTTCTTCCTGGGGGATACTGGTATAAAATGGAGAGAAAAAATGTTCCACTGAAAATGTCCACAGTTATGAGGAAAATGTTCCATTTCCACAAATAGATTTGCTTCACCAATTATTTAGCATCACTATAAAGAGATGCATTAACCAATCAAAATGAGCAGCTGAAAATGAAAATCTGCTTGAGTAGATTAGTGGACAAAAACGGCACATCAGCCCGGGCTCTTTGGAATTCTTCTTGCTAAATTTAATACAGCCACTGTGTTCAGCACCTTAATTCTCTCCTCTGAAAATGCAGACAGGGTGAGAAACTGTAGCTACCGAGTTGTCCTATTTTAAAAAAATATGTACAAGAATTTTAAAAGAATCCCTGCCAAGTAAAGATTTGAATTTACACTGCATTAAGCACACTTCAGTGGATTTGTTTAGATCTAATCTCACACGCTCTTTAGCCGACTTCTGGATTTGGAAAAGCGGTGGAATATTGCGCTTGACTTTGACCAAACGTGAGCAAACAGGCCAAGTGAGATCACAGCTGATTTCAGGCCTGGAAAAAATTCTTTTGGCTTCCCGTTTTTTTCTCTCAGAAAATCCACAACATTGACCAAAACCACGTGGTTTTCTCCCAATCGGAGCATGTGATTTTTGTCAAGATCCTCCTTTAACTATAGAACTCCAATCTGACTCTCCTCCCCCCCCCCCCATCCCCAGAACAGCATTCTGGGCCTCTCTGTGGGGGAGGCAAAAAAGTTCTGTACCTGCTTATCAGCAGAAAACTACCTTGGGGTCCACTTGTGTATAATTAGAAGCAAGACACAATCAAACAGCAAACTTAGCTTGTCTCAGTACTACAGACACACATCATGAAATCGTAAACATCTCAGCAGGACTGTCCTGAAATTCAGTGCTGTTACTGGCTGTCACATTATTAGAGGAAACACAGACCAGAACAAGTTGCTGATGAAATATAGAACTTTAATATTCAGAATCCTGAATCTTTGATATATAAATAGTCATGCAACCTTCTCGAACAAAAGCCCAGTGAAAATTACTTTTGATTGCCGAAACGAATCCGAAGATTCGGCTTCATTAACACACGTCCGAGACATATGAGTGATAACCAAGAGCGGCGAACGTTTTATTTATCTGTTGACTGTGCAGTAATGGAAGCAGCACCATTTGTGTCAAGAAGGAGAGGAGGGAAGAGAGAGAAACAGAGAGAGAGATCAAGGAAGTTGCTATTTATATTATAATAGTTTGTGCTTTGATACTGCAAACAGTCCCAATAATGGCCTTTTCAGTTCAACAGCAAGATCAAGGCAACTGCTATTTAAACTGTTATAAATAGACCCAGGGCAGGACTAGAGGTGCCATCCATGCAGAAGGTACAAGGCATTCCTTAGAACTACATGGTCCATCTCCAACTGCTATTATTCAAAAGACATTTTGAAAAACAAAATAAACTGAGATCTTCCCCGGATAACATTTGTTTTCTTCCACTCTATACAAGGTCTACCATCTGGACTACTTCCAGCTGCAGGGTGGGAAAGGAGCATTAATTGGATGTTCTCTTAAGGGGGAAAATACCTTGTCAACAGAAAACTAGCGTGTCAGGAAGAACTGCTCACTTTCCCCTTCTTGCCAACATTCAAGTTTTCTAGGTTCAGAGAAAAAGGACTGAAACATTCAAACGTGCAACCCAGCCTAAATTTGTGGAGTCCACCTTACTGTTTGATTCCACTGATGGTTTAAATTGGACCTCAGCAAGTGGACTTCGGTTCTATTTGATGCAACAAAAGCTCATAATTGTTGTATCACCACAAAGGAATGTGGTGCTGAAAGTAAAGGACTAAGATCCAACAAGCACTGGGGGCATGATGAGAGCCATCCCTGTGTAAGAGATCGTAGATCCATCCAAAGCATTTTTAACACTTTACCATAAAGAGATCCGTCAACATGTTGTTAAAGCTACCCACGGTAGATATTCCTGAATGGTTGGGACAGGCACAACATGTCTACAGGGAGGCCTTTTCTGACAGTCTATAGCAGGACTGGACATCTCAGGGCAACCTATAGCACTGCAGTGTGCAGACAGGCAGATAAGCACTTGAGAGAGAACATCCACCCATATATTCCTGCCCAGGCAAGAAGGTCAGAGGTCCGCCTGGCTGTCATGGCATTCTGCCCACTTTGGAGGCCCCCCTAGCTGTCCCGCCCACTTTGGAGGTAAGGGGTGCAGCTTGAAGGGCTTTCTCAATAGTGGTCCCCGCACTATGGAATGCCCTCCCACTAGAGGCCTGCCAGGTGCCTACTCTCCTGGAGTTTCACCACCTGTGTGTTTGGCTGATTCCCCCCTACTGGAATTGGCGGGGGGGTCGAGGTATCCTGTACACTCCTCCCACTTTGGGGTGGTGGTGGTTGGAGTGGGAGTTTTAGAGTCTGTGGGATTTTATTATGGTTTCTATTATAACCCACCCTGGGACTGTTGTAAAGAGCAGGGAATAAAGCTACCGTATATACTCAAATATAAGCCGAGGCACCTAATTTTACCACAAAAAACTGGGAAACTTATGCCTTCGAACTTGACTCAGTAGCAGCTAAAAAACAGAAGATTTGGGAGCAAGATGAGATAGAGTTGCTTAACAGAGTTTGCATTAGGGATGAGCAGCTTTCCAGCACTCTAGGAACACAAATGAACCACTGTTTTCCTCCAAATGTATAATAATTCTGGGATTCATAGCCATGCCAGCCTAAACTTTGCTCCAAAGAAAGTCTTTGTCTCCAGCAACATCAGTATTCGGCAGTAAACTACTGTATGAAGAATTGTATTCATCTAGAACGCAACACACCAATGACCCTTAGGAGAGAAATGTCTCGGTTTCTTTTAACACACACACACACAAAATCTAGTTGTAATGCTATGCAGGCTGTCCTTACAGCTTGTTTTTCTGACTCTCTGGTGAGTTAGAAAAAAAAGCGGCAACATGCTTACGGATCCCCACAGCAGCTAGCTCGACCGCCGGCTTGGAATTACAGTATACTCGGTATAAGCCGTAAGGCTTTTTTCAGCATTAAAAATGTGCTGAAAAAGTCAGCTTATACTCGAGTATATACATTAAATAATAAATAATTAAGGGTCTAGCATCCATTGGTCCTGTTCCACCAAAGCAGACACCAGACTCTCCGTTCAGTCAGTTCTTTATTTAGGTTTTCCCACAGGCAATGGCAGGGAAGTGGTTAACTGCCCCCTTCCTGCTTCATGGCTCACAAGTTGTGCTTGCTGCTCCATCGGCCACCCGCAGCAAGCAACTGGCTGCTTTTTTAATGCCTTGCCTCAACAGGCAGCCCAGCTTGGCTGACTTGCTGCCCCGCCTACTTCCAGCGGATGCTGATTGCTGCTTTCCTGGGCTGGACTCAGGATTGTTGACCCTCACCAGCTCCACCAGGGGTTTGCCTGGCCTTGCCTGAACTGGCTCCTCAGGGCTGTTTAGGCCCCCTTTTGCTGCCAGCCAAGCCTCAGAGCTTCCCTCCCAAGGCACACCTTCTGGCCAAAGATAAGCGGGTTCCCTCTCCCGCCTGGCTCTGCCACACAGTTCCTTCTGCAGACTGCTTCAACCCTCAGTTAAAAGACTCTACGGTTGTTGACAAGAAAGACTGGAGTTATGAGCTTGAGGGCTGCTTCATGTACCACTTGATGAGTTACAACTGAAATCATGGGCCTTTGACCTATCATGGCTGATGCAAGCTACCCTGGATGCTGTATAGGTGACCAATACCATAAGCCAGGGGTGGCCAACCTATGGTTCTCCAGATGTTCATGGACTACAATTCCCATCAGTCAATTGGATATGTTGGCAGGGGCTGATGGGAATGGTAGTCCATGAACATCTGGAGAGCCATAGGTTGGCCACCCCTACCATAAGCAATACTAATCTGATCATATGCAATCCTACGTATCCCCTATGTGTCACTTAAACCTCAATGGACCAGAGCTCTTTGCCATAGACTCATCACCAGGACCTGCCTGGGTCCTGAAATGCTCATGAGCACCTTTTCCTGTAATCTGTGTGGCCATGCAGACATTGTATTGGTGCTGCCCCACCAGTAGGGGGTGCTCTCACAGGCGGTTCCATTCCACGCAGAGGTGGGAAACTTGCATGCAGAGGTAGGGAACGGCTACGCGTACTATTGCTCATGATAAAAAAGGGCATACAAATATTTTAAACGAATCAAACCATACACAGTGCCATCCCTGCCAAAAACAGGGTTTTCGACAGTATTTAGTGTAACAAATGCATGATGAGCATGTTATAAGAATATCCTCTCTCAATATGCAATTCCAGATGGAACGATGAGTGCAGCAATTCCTGGTTCCACCTTAAGTGACCGGATCTATAAGATAGATGCATCAAATGACAGTCAATCTATCACACAGGCTAGATTTTCTCCTTTGTTTAAAATAATTAAGACTAACCATGAAAGACTACTATAGCTAGTACATATTACCTCCGGAGATCTCAGACTAGCTTTTATGGTTTTGCGCTTCAACACAATGCCACTGGCGTAGCTCATTGGAAGGTTTGCTCAGATTTTGTCCAGGTGGCAGACCAGTTCCAGAAGATACTCAACATTATGCATTATCATGTTCTCTTTTTACAGAGCTCAGAGCCAATTGTTTGGGAAAGTTCTTTATGACTCTATCTTTTTATTCCACCGATAAAAACGTTTTTTTGCTATCAGGTGATGACCCACATATTACTAACAGAATAGCACTTTTTGCCTTAGTAGTCAGGAAGATAAGAGCCGAGAAAGTAATTAAAACTTGAAAGCATCCAGGTGAAACATTCTATCCTTATTAATCAAAGCCTCTTTTGTTGATTTTAGTTATTTAACTAGATAGTTTTATCAGAATGGTTACCTGTTTGGTAACACGCCTAATATTGTTTTGAATTTTATTTGGATTTTATCTGATTTGTGCACTTGATTCACTGATTTATGTCTTTATTGCCAGGGCCTATGGCTAAACGCAATAAATTGTTCCCTCACTTGCTACCTAATTAGCATTAATTAATTAATTAAAAATTTGGGTTAAATGTAACATGTAAATCCAAACAAAGCTAAAATGGGTACAGCGTAAAACCAGAAACTGAAAAAGAAAATTGCCGCTGTTCCCAGACTGCCAAATATCAGTCGGTTCAAGGCGCTTGTGCAAGTGTTTGATTAACATACGTGAAGGGCAATCAGTGAAATAAAGTGCGAGATGCACATATCCTCCACATCATACATACACAACAACACATAAGAACATAAGAACAAGCCAGCTGGATCAGACCAGAGTCCATCTAGTCCAGCTCTCTGCTACTCGCAGTGGCCCATCAGGTACCATTGGGAGCTCACAGGCAGGATGTGATAGCAATGGCCTTCTGCGGCTGTTGCTCCCGAGCACCTGGTCTGCTAAGGCCTTTGCAATCTCAGATCAAAGAGGATCAAGATTGGTAGCCATAAATCGACTTCTCCTCCATAAAACAACAACAGTCTTGTCCAGGAATGCTAAAAGCTGTAGGCCTAATAAATAAAGAATGGATAAGGCTGTGCAGAGAAACACACCTGTTTCAATGAACAGACAAAAGAAACTTCTTCAGGAGTTACATAAAAGGAGGAAAGTAGATGGAAATGCCAGACCACAATGCCCTTTCTAAATGAAAATGACCCACTGACTTCAGTGGCGTTGAGCTGAACTAAACTATCTGAGGGTGAGACAGAGAGGGGGACCATCACCATGTGCTTCAGAAATGAGAGGGGCAATGGGTTTTGGCGAAATTAGGGTTCCACTCAATGCTCGCAGGAGTTCTCCCGAAACATCTGTGGACACAAAACTAGGATTACCATGTACGTAGTTGTGCGGCAGGTGCCAGTCAGAGAGTACGACTCTGCACATCGTAATGCAAGTCACTTCTGTAATTGGGAAGCAAATCTGATAGCATTTGATGACAGCTAATGCTGTGTTTTTGCAAGATGAGAGGGATCCTTTAAGGTGCATTTTGGCCTTAGCCATTCTCGAAAATGAGAGCCAATGCAAGCTGTGTAAGTGGTTACCCACGCCCACAATGTAATTTTCATGCAACTGTATTTTGATGTTATAGTCCAGGAGTCTGCAACCTGCGGCTCTGCAGATGTTCATGGACGACAATTCCCATCAGCCCCTGCCAACATGGCCAATTGGCCATGCTGGCAGGCAGCTGATAATTATGATCCATGAACATCCTGGTCGCAGGCGATTTACCAGGCCTCTGTCCTCAGTCTGTCATAGCCCTTGGATAGTACAATAAGATTCAACTGAGCCTGGGCATCAACCTAGAACCCTAATATGTTCTGCAGTACAGACTCAACCTCCTATCATTTAGACAACCTTCTATCATTAAGATGAGCCTTTCGAACCTCCTCCCAACTGACCAGGGGATGGCCAGTAGCTCAGAGAAAACAGAACGCTAAGGATGCTATCCTATGTGTGCTTGTGTTGGACTAAGTTCCATGGGAACCAGAGGTATCCACGGCTGAAGAACCAAAGACTGGGCCAAGCTCATAACCACTTGATACTCAGAGAGTGTTGCATAAAGAACATCTAAAGTTCAACACGGACAAGCCTGCAAGCATTTGAATCCTCTAAGGATCACGAATGGCTTGCAAGCATACAACAAAGGCATAAAGTAAGAGAATGTAACACAGCTAGGTTCCACTGCTTATCTATAATCTCATTTCAAAACTGTGGAGTAACCTTTCACCGAGGAGAAGACAAGTTCATGGTGGAAAGGGGTCATCGTGTCTTTTAGTCAAGTCAACAGAGATTTTGAATCCCTTTACCCTCTGAAGTAAGAAAAGAATAAGAGAAATTACTAAGACCATTACTCCTCTATGAGTTACTGAAAACCATATGGAGAAGGTGATTGCCTACAAAGCAAATACTAAGCTAGAAAACCCCTTTGTTCTTACCAGTAAAGGTAGTTTTGACAAGGTCTCTTCCTCCTAACTTTATCCAACCACACATTCTGAAGCGCTTAGATTCATCATGGAGTGCCCAGGGGTAGAGGACCTCTTGGCTCTCCAGATGTTCAGGAACTACAATTCCCATCAGCCTCTGTCAGGCATAGCCCATTGTGGCCATGCTGGTAAGCAGTAAAGTCTGATAGAAAGCCCGCGATTGCTGGAATCTAGTGGTACAAGTCTTCTATTGTACCACCTATGCGTTGGTTCACACAACAATATACACTCAACCCTTATTTACTTAGCAACTAAATAAAAATTCCACTGGAAGCCACTATGCTTGAAGCAATATCAGCAGCTTTTATCTCTGGGGGCTTCACCAGGACCGAATTCCATACATGCACAAAATCAAAGCCCAATTTCATAGCCATTACACTGGCGACAATACACATGTGAGGAGGAACTAGCAATGGAGGGCTAAAAGAAACTCAAGGGAAACAGATATTCAAGCGTACAAACCATTTATGGGGAAAATTTATTCCACATGATTAATTTCAATTCTTTTTCTCTCTCAGAAATTATTTTATTTATTTATTTATTTATTCGATTTGATAGACCATAGCCCGACGAAGGAATCAGGGCCTCGGGTGATTATTACAACTCTAAAACAACCACAAACATAAAGTGCAGAAACAAATCGAGAATAATCCCCAGTTAAAATAATACAAAACCTTAAAACTACAGCAGCAGTGTCCTTCAATAAATAGTTAATAATTAATAACAAGAGACTCCCAGTGATCAGATCCTGGGAGTGGTCAAATCCTGGGAGGGGGCTGGCCGATGGTCGAATACACAGCCAGTGCACAGGGCAACAAGAGGGGCGGAATCAGCGGCCGGTCCCCAAAAGCCCGGATGATACACTACTGACAGCAGAACCATACTTTGAAAGCAAATCGTGTCTCAGAGAAGTGGGTAGGGAAAAACCGCTGGTAAGTGACATTAAAATTAACATCTTAAGGTACCGCTGTAACGTACCAGCATATACTTTATAACGTCATTACTTGGTGCTTAAAAAGAAACCTCACAAACACAGACATAGATATAGCTAACATGTCGCTTCTCACCTGCAGTTCCAGAGAGTTCCACACTTAAAGTTTGTTCAATAGTCTTGTTCTCAAATGGGGAACCCTTGGGATCACTGGAAGACAGGGCACATTTATAAAAACAAGCTGAAATGGAGTTGCTGTAGCCAAAATGTATTTAAAACCCCCCCACCCTGTTCAAAATATTGACAGTTCTTGATACTTACTTTGGTGACTCGGGCGTCAAAGGAAGCGATAAACTCATTTGTTTGGCTGAAGGAAGGAAGGGGGGGGAGGGGAGAAGAAAAGGAGAGACCGAGGATGAAAAAGTTGTGACAGAGTGGAAGAAACTTAGCACAGATGTCAAGTCAAGAACCTTTAAAGGCATATATTCAAATAAAAGAAAAATGCACACGGTACAGCAACCAAACGTGAACTTACAATGACCAGGCCAAAGTTTGATTAAGAGCGCTTTCTTATAACTATATGTATGGCCTATCACCTCCATACCTGAACGAACCCATGCTTAAGGAGAGCCCTTACCATTTTACTTGCGTTTTTAGCGTTATGCCCTCTATGCCCTAATAAAGGAGTAGGGTTTCAGCCATTTAGATACATCCATGCCAAGGTTATGCAGTTGCAAACTTAATGTTGTTGAAACCCTGACTCACCAACTCTTGCACTGCACCAGATTTGATAACATCAGATCTAAATATACCAACTTACATTTTTTTCTTCCAATCTGGACTGCCTGATCTGACTAGGTCCGTGGTGGCGAACCTTTGGCACTCCAGATGTTATGGCCGTTCTAATTCCCATGTCAGCCCCTGCCAGCATGGGAAGCAATTGGCCCATACTGCCAGGAGGCTGATGGGAATTATGAGTCCATAACATCTGGAGTGCCAAATTCGCCCTCCTGAATGGAATTATCTCTATTGTTAAACAACTTTCGGACCCCAGTCTTTGTAAAGAGATCACCGATTTCATTGCGGAGATAGTTGAGAGTTCCCAGTAGAACGTATTTGTTGTGCTCTCCATGGGGCCTTTTATCTATCATGTATCCATGCAATTGTTCCCGATTTATGTAACTCTTTCTGACTATGCCAATAAAGGCTTATGTATGTATGAAATAACTATACTAAGAAATAGCTATACTAGCTATTTGCTCTAAAGCAGCACCCAGAATGTTGTTCAAAAGAAACATTGTCTTTTGTTGATCGGAACCAGTCAAGAGAGGTAGCAGAACCTTTAATCTAGCTGTCTCGTATAGAGGGCAGTGGAACAAAGCTTGATGTATAGATTCCTCACGATTTAACCTGGGGTGGGATATTTGTAAAGAAAAAGAAGAGTTGGATTTATATCCCCTCTTTCTCTCCTGCAAGGAGACTCAAAGGGGCTTGAAAACTCCTTTCCCTTCCCCCCTCACAACAAACACTCTGTCAGGAAGGTGGGGCTGAGAGAGCTCCGAGAAGCTGTGACTAGCCCAAGGTCACCCAGCTGGCGTGTGTGGGAGTGCACAGGCTGGTGAATTCCCTAGGAATAAGGCTTACGCCACAGCTCGAGCGGCAGGCGAGGAGAATCAAGCCGAGTTCCCCTCCAGATTAGAGTACACCTGCTGTTAACCACTACGCCACTGATGCTCCTCTTCCTCATCTCACAGCAGAAGGTAAGACACTGTACCTAGCTAAAGTTAGTGACGATGCAGCTTCGTGTCAGGAAGCAAGACCAAATATTGGGCCATGCCCCAGGAGTCGTATGAAACGACGAGGGAAATGGCTAGGGTGCCCACAGTTAGACCCATGGGAAGCCAGCTTGGCTTCAATAAGAGCCCACCAATCTGAAGAGTACACAGTGGATAAAGCAAGAGAGGTAAAGCTCTTATCATCCTGTGTACAGCAGTGCAGATGTCTCTGTTCCACAAATGCTGTCGGAATTGGCCCGTCACTGCTGTGATGGGAGACACGAGGCTGCCTCTGAAAACAACTGTCCGGCCTGTCCCCCATCCCCCCCGCTCAGATATTTCTAATTAATTCAGAATTTGAAATGTGATAGCACTGCGGCTTCACCTTTCCCTAATCTGCATTTTCCCTCATGCGCTGCAGCTTGTGAAAGTAAAGGAATTCACAGCCCAAGGAGGTCAATCTCCTGTCAAAAGGTTTCAGGGCCGGAATGAACTGGCAAATTAGTGGGAGTTTTTCAGGGCTGTGTAGCGGTATTGGTCCTGGTAGATTTTGCTCCTAGCGTTTAGCCGCTTCTCTGTGGCCCGGCATCCTCCAGAAGATGCGTCATGGCGGCGGAGACCATGCTTCTCCTTCACATGGCATACCTCCTGAAGAGCTTTGGAGTCGTAAAAGCCCAAGTATGCTTTACCACAAAACTTGCACAAAGGAAGCAAATATATAACGCTATATAGACAATACTTATATCAACCCACTCAAAGAACATACATCAGAAATACAATACACAGGTTCTTATCATCCAGTCCAAGCAGGATTCCTGATAGTTCATGGAAAACTTAAATCATACGCGGTGGGACCTCAAAGTCACTCACTGCGTACCGCAAACATGGAAAGTCGAGGAGGTCGAGAGTCCCGTGTTATTGGATTGATCAGAGCTGGAAAAAATTCGTCTCAATGTAAAACAGCTGTAAGTAAATATTCCCAAGTTGTAACAAGAACTTGCGGCCTCCACTTGCAGTAAGAGCTGTAGTGTCAGCCGAACTTACGGTCTTCCCTCATTGTATGAACCGCAATTTCAGCAAGCAAAACGCTAAGCGCCGAATCGTGCTTCGAATGGGTTAATATAAGTATTGTCTATATAGCGTTATATATTTGCTTCCTTGATTTGTGGCCAGTTTTTGTTGGGATATGGCTGACCCGGTCCGTGTTTTGCCTATTGCTTTTTATTCACTTGCCTTACTGCTTCCATACCTCTGAAGACTCCACCCTTAGAGGTGGGCGAAACTACCAGACCGCAGCCATGCATACGTGCTTCAGGAAAATGCACTTGCTTAACCACCGGCAGTCCACATCACACATTGAGTAGCAGTACGACATTGTGGAGGGCATCACGAGGATGGAAAATTACTATGGCGCTTTCTGCGCACGGGCCTCTATGCGCCTTCACCGGCCAAAGAATTCTCTGCCAGTGTGGGGGGTAGAGCCGTTCGAAGCATAAGCTGTCTGGCGGCCCCAGCAGAGGAATTCGAGGACGGCGTGGGCGAGGCTTAGGAGGAGGACAACAGAACTAGCGACAACGCGAGGTAAGTAGGAGAGGGACGAGGAAGCGAAGCGTGTTCCGGCCCGGTGCTGCTTCGCACAAGCGCCACCCGAGAACACCGCGCTGTTTACTCAAAAAACTTTACTGCTAGCGAAGGTGTTTTTTGAGGCGGCCTGACGCAGCCATAATGAGGGGAGCCGAATTAGAGGCGCCAGATTAGTGCTGCTCGCGTTTTCCAGCAAGCGCTGCCTGTGCCAACGATGACCTAAGGGGCGGCGTTTTGCCTGATCCCCAGGCACTTCGTTGCTCCCACGTCTTTAAGCCGAGAGGGCCTTTGTTTCCCAGTGAAAGCAGTCACACCCTCAGACTAAGAAACGGAAGCTCCTCAGGAATCTTTATCAAGGACCACCTCAGGTCCATTGGTAGATTTATGCCAACTGCTCAGCATCTGCTGGATTCCCCCCCCCCCCCACACACACACCAAAAAATGTATGGAACATACTGCAAAAATGCACTTCTCCACATGTTTAATTTAGACTACTGTTCACGTTTCACTTGGCTAGGACAGCCGCAGTATAACTACAAAGCAACAGAACTCTATGAATATTCAGCTGATATTACTTGTACAATATACAGTTTTATATACATATATACAGCGCACTGGGGAGATGTTGATTCCGTGCGGCCAGGACTCAACCAAACATGGTCCAAACGCTTGCCAATTATTCCGTAAATCAGAAGAGAATTGCAGGTGGCTTAAATGGGGGTTTAAGCTCCTCTCCCCGCTAGAACCCTGACGCGAATGAACAATAGTTCGTCGTCGCAAACTTTCCACAGTGCTCTGTTTGTTAAAAAATCAATCGTGCTACCAGGCTTTTTCTCGTTGTTTCCGAACTACTGAGCATTCTACACTTGCCGAGGAAAGCACTGACCCTGAGATAGGTTGCAAAATCTCGGGGCTTTCAGACTTTCCGGAATCTCCAGGGGAAGGAGTTAAATCTCAGCTGGTGGGGCCGGAAGGACTGCTTTCCGCTTAGCTTGAGAATGTTTATTGCAGGTTTCACTCTTACAACCGTCAGGCTTTTTCTCTGAGATCACAAGCTAACCCTTCAAAATGATGAACCAAGATCCAATGAGTTACAGGCAGGCTCCGCTGACCAACCAGATGGGGTAGTAGCTCCCCCATCCCACCTAACTCTCACCCTAAGGGAAATTGTAGTGGTCAACCTATGGTGCAATTGGCCATGCTGGCAGGGGCTGATGGGAATAAATAAATATCTGGAGCGCCATAGGTTGGCCACCCTTGCCCTAGGGGAGGTCCTGGTCAGGGAAGGGGGGCTTAACGGTGGCTGCGGCATCATTTCAGCATTCAGTGAGCAGCAGTGGCGTAGGAGGTTAAGAGCTCGTGTATCTAATCTGGAGGAACCGGGTTTGATTCCCAGCTCTGCCGCCTGAGCTGTGGAGGCTTATCTGGGGAATTCAGATTAGCCTAGGCACTCCCACACATGCCAGCTGGGTGACCTTGTAAAGGCTTTAGATCACGCGGCTTCTGGAGACTCTCTCGAAAGCCCACCCACCTCACAGGGTGTTTGTTGTGAGGGGGGAAGAGCAAGGAGATTGTCAGCCCCTTTGAGTCTCCTGCAGGAGAGAAAGGGGGGATATAAATCTAAACTCTTCTTCACTTCCAATAAAAAAAGATATGGAAGCGACACAGATAGCTCCACGAATCTCCACAAATTCTGTGGTACAATGCTGGCTGCAACATGACATCACTCCCAGTTTTTTTTAAAAATAGAAGCGACATGGGTAGCTCCAGGAATGCTGGAGATTGTGGTTTTACCATAGGGTTTTGGGTGATTCCTAGAGCTACCTTATGTCATTTCTAGGTTTTCTTTTTTTAACTGGATGTGATGTGACATAGATAGCTCTACGAATCTCCAGAAATTCTGTGGTACTATGCTGGCTGCAACATTACATCACTCCCGGTTTTAAAAAAAATAGAAGCGACATGGATAGCTCCAGGAATGCTGGAGATTCTGTGGTTTAACCATAGGGTTTTGGGTGATTCCTAGAGTTACCCTATGTCATTTTTAGGTGTTCTTTTTTTTTACTGGATGTGATGTGACACAGATAGCTCTACGAATCTCCAGAAATTCTATGGTACAATGCTGGCTGCAACATTTCATCACTCCCAGTTTAAAAAAAAGAAAGAAGTGACATGGATAGCTCCAGGAATGCTGGAGATTCTAGGGTTTAACCATAGGGTTCTGGGTGATTCCTAGAGCTACCCTATATCCTTTCTAGGTTTTCTTTTTTTTTACAGAATGTGATGTGACAATCCAGCCAGCATCACTTTAAAAAAAGTGGAAGTGGGCAACAGGAGCGGAGGAAGAGGATTCCCACCTCTACTGGGGGTGGTGGTGGTGGTGGTGGTGGAGAGGGTTGGCAGCCCTGTCCGTGGTCCCCCCAGGCAAGCCCTCTCCCCAAAGCTAACCCTTCAAAATGATGAACCAAGATCCAATGAGTTACTGGCAGAGATACACCACTATTTTTGTGGTGGATCTCTATTCTCCCCTGTGGGGGATTTTCAGGTGAGGTTTTAAAAATGTTTTCAGGCTTCCTGCACCGTAAAAAAAGCCTTTGGGGGGTGGGTGGCACAGCGCCAGAGCGGCGCCATCCCAGTCGGCCACACCTGTCTGGATTGGGCTGCTGACATACCTGTCTCTGATTCTAAACACTTTGAACCTGCAAATCTTGGACCTTCCCACAGGAATCTGGAAGCTTCTCTTGGCTAAGAGAAAAACAGTAATTTTTCCATCACTGGTTGTAATTCTGCACCCACATAAGGCAACTGAAGAGCAGTCTTGCTAAACTGGACAACAGGTCAATCTAGTTTAGCACCCTGTTTTAGGGTTGGAGATTCGGACAGTCCAAATCCGAATTTTTACCGAATCTGCACGGATTCGGACGGATTGACGAGCAGGAGCGAATCTGAGCTGTCGAATCCTAACAGATCGAATCCATGGGATTCGGATTACTGCTCCAATTGATTTTATTTTTTGGTGTTTTTTCACATTTTCGGCCTGCAGGGGAGACATTTTAAACATATCAGCACCAAATTTTCAGAACATCATTAGGGAGACTGTCCTGATGATACCCTCCAAATTGTGCATTTTGGTTAAGGGCCAAAGTTATGGACCCCAAAAGTGGTGTCCCTATCCCCATTCTTTCCAATGGGAACTAAGGAGATGAGGGCTACCCTTTTCGAGGGTCATAACTTTGGCCCCCTGAACCAATCTGCACTAAAATTGTAGGGTATCATCAGGACAGTCTCCTAATGATACCTGACTCATCTACAAATGCACCCTATAGGCACCCCAAAATTGCAGATCTTCTGCAGTGACTTAGCTGCATTGCTGTCAATAGAGAATTTCTGAGGAGGGGCTGTGGGTGCACATTTTTGTAGTAAACCCACAAAACTTTCAGGGTATCTTCAGGAGGGTCTCTGGATGACACCATCGAGGTTTGGGGAACACTTCAGGTGGAAGTGGGAGATGGGCCCTACCCTTTTTGGGTCCCATAGAATTAAACCCCTGAAGCAAAATTCACAAACCTGAATGGTGTCATCAGAAAGAACTCTTCTAGTTGTGACTCCCTACCTCAGAAATGTGCACCTCACGGCCCTCTACCAGAAATTCCCATTGACAGCAATACAGCTAAGTCACTGCAGAACAAAGTCTTGAATGGAAATTTCTGGGGGGTGCCTGCAGGGGACATTTTGAGATGTATCAACTTAATTATCAGAGTATCATCAGGTGACTGTCCTGATGTTGCCCACAAGTTTGGTGCAGTTTGGTTCAGGTATGGACCCTCAAAAGGGTGCTTCTCCCCATTGTTTCCAATGGGGCTGATAGAGGATGGGGGCTACACTTTTGAGAGTCCATAACTTTAATCCCCCTGAACAAACTGCTGGAAACTTTGGGAGTATCATCAGGACAGTCTCCTGATGTTACCCTGAAAGTTTGGTGTCACTGGCACTAAAAATGCTGGTTTAGTGTTTCACCGCTCACTCACTCCAGCAGGCTTCATGTGCAGGAAGCGGTGAAACGAAAGCAGAATTTTTTTAAACTAGGTGGCATAGAATTTCAGAGGTATCCTCAGAAGAACTAATCCACCAGTGACATTTTAAGTTTGGTACATTTGGATTTGGTTCAGGGGCCAAAGTTATGGACCCTCAGGGGGGCCTCTATCCCCATTGTTTGTGACAGCTAAAGGAGATGGTGGCTGTTTCATTTGAGGTCCATGGCCCCCCTAAACCAAACTGCAAGCGTGGGGGGGTGTCATCAGGACAGTGCCACAAATAATCTACGTCTTGAGTGCTGATATGTCTAAAAATGTGCCCCTACGGAATACCCCCAAAATTGCCCAAGGTTCTTTTTTCTGCAGTGACTTCTGCATTGCTGTCAATGTGGAGATTTCTGGTGGAGGGCTGTGTGGTGCACATTTATCAAGGTACAGTCACAAATGTTCAGGAGTATCTTCAGGAGAGTCTCTGAATGACACCATCCAGGTTTGAGGAACTTTGCTTATGGGGGCAGTGGGAGATGGACCCTACCTATAACATTGAACCCCTTGAAGCAACGGTCACCAAACCTGGATGGTGTCATGAAGACTCCTGAAGACACCCTGAAAGTTTTGTGGGGATGCCATGAGAAATGTGCACTCCACAGGCCCTCCCACAGAATTTCCGATTGGCTGCAATGGAGCCAGCCAGCCACTACAGCGCACAGAATCTGGGGAAATTTCTTTTGGGTGACTGTGAGGGAGTGCAGTTACCCCAAACTACTGTCACCAAAATTTCAGGGTATCATAAATCTTACTGTCCCTATGATACTCCCCAAGTTTGGTGAGAAGTTTGGTTCTAGGGTCCAACGTTATGGACCTTCAAAGTGTAGCCCCCCATCTCCTGTTAGCTTCCATTGGAAACAATGGGGATGGGAGGCACCTTTGAGTGTCATGCTGCCCCCTAGACAAACTGCACCAAACTTGGGAATGTGGGACAGTCTCCAGATGATATCCTGAAATTTTGGTACACTAGCTTCAAGGTAAAAATTGCGTCCCTGCAGCCAAAACGTGGCAAAACCTTTGAAATTCAAAAAAATAATAAAAGCGGACCCGAATTTTTTTTCAGTTTGGTGAATTTTGTATATCGAGAATGGCTATGATTCAGTTCGGGCACTGATAAACATTTTATGCCCCAAAATACCCAAATCCGAATTTTACCGAATTTTTTTAGTATTGACCAACCCTACCCTGTTTCCAACAGTAGCCAACCAGAGGCCACTAGAAAGCCTGCAGTGCACAGCATGAAGTTGGCAGTATGAAGTGCACGTGCTCTTAACCACTATGCCACCGCTGTTCCTGCTAGAGTAGAAGGGTTGGGGTTTTTTTACACCTTGCTTTTCTCCACCTTAGGGAGCCAAAAAGCAGCTTACAACCACCTTCCCTTCCCTTCCCCTCCCCAAAACAGACACCTTGGGAGGTAGTTGGGGCTGAGAGAGTTCAAAGAGAATTGTAACTGGTTCAAGGTCACCCAGCAGGCTTCACAGGGAGGAGCAGGGAATCAAACCTGGTTCACCACATTAGAGTCTGCCACTCACGTGGAGGAGCAGGGAATCAAACCTGGTTCACCACATTAGAGTCTGCCACTCACATGGAGGAGCAGGGAATCAAACCTGGTTCACCACATTAGAGTCTGCCACTCACGTGGAGGGCTGGGGAAGTAAACTTGGTTCTCAAGATTCGAGTCCACCACTCTTAACCACTACACCAGTAGACAGTACTAACTCTGAGAGACCACTGGCTGGATACAGTATAAATCAGTTTCACACCTTCAAAACAGGGGTAATAAGGGAATTTTAAGAAGCAGTATCTTAAGATAAGCTCTTGTTGGGCCTTTAAGTTTTTAGAGGGGGAAGCAAGCAGAACAGAGAAAGTAAAGTATATATCCGGTTTGGACAGGGACTTACACCCTTTTACACCCTTTTCACAGCAGTCTGGAGAGAACTGAATACTCAACAGTCAATACAGAACGTCATTAGAAATGTTCAGCTGGCCATCAAGTATTCTTACTTTCTTTTTCTTAATGTGAGCCGAAGGGGACAGAATGGTCCCCACACCTGACACAGTTTAGAAAATAAGGGTTTTTTTTTTTGCTTATTTGGTTTTTTTAAAAAAAGATGTAGCAGGGCTGACACATTTATTGTCTATTTCAGAGCTACAGGAGAGCTGTTTTTATTGTCTCTTAAGGAATACATGGCAAGGTAACAATGTCTTCATTTTTACCCTGGTAAAAAGAAAAGAGGCTCTCTAATGAACTGTCTTGCCCGGCTTGTCCACAGCGGTAATTATGTTCTAGTGGTAAATCACCAGTTCTGTGCAGCTGGAATCCAGTTAACTCTTTGTTCCCCACAGCAGCTGCCACTCCTGAAGGAGGAGGAGAAGGAAAAGGAGGAGGAGGAGAAGGAGGAGAAGGAGAAGGAGAAGAAGGTGAAGGAGGAGGAGGAGAAGAAGGAGAAGAAGAAGGAGAAGAAGGAGAAGGAGAAGGAGGAGAAGGAGGAGGAGGAGAAGAAGAAGAAAGAAGAAGAAGAAGAAGAAGAAGAAGAAGAAAGGAGGAGGAGGAGGAGGAGGAGGAGGAGGGAGGGAGGGAGGGAGGAGGAGGAGGAGGAGGAGTTTGGTTTATATCCCCCCTTTCTCTCCTGTAGGAGACTCAAAGGGGCTTACAATCTCATTGCCCTTCCCCACTCACAACAAACATCCTGTGAGGTAGGTGTGGCTGAGAGCTCCGAGAGGCTCTGACTAGCCCAAGGTCACCCAGCTGGCGTGTGTGGGAGTGCCCAGGCTAATCTGAATTCCCCAGATAAGCCTCCACAACTCAAGCGGCAGAGCGGGGAATCAAACCTGGTCCGGATTAGAATGCAGCTGCTCTTAACCGCTACGCCCCTGCTTCAAATGGGATTACTCCAAGGAAAGAGTTCTTAAGAGTGCCTGTCAGTCAGTTCGATTTTGAAGGTTTAGAGTTAGAGGGTGGACATCAGGGGTAAGAGAGATAAGGGTTAGTTTCAGAGACGTGTAACCCGGGGAGAAACGAGATCACTGGTTCCATTTTCTCGTCTGGAGAGCCGAGGTGTTTTAGTGGATGCCAAATGGGTTCGCTAGTTCTAGCAGGTCACTTGAGACAGAATGCTGTATTTATATGAGAAGGTTTCCCTAGGCGTGTACTGTCCGAAACCTAACATCCCACAATTCTCGACTAGCATTACCATTTACTCAGAGGAGCCTGCGTGGTGAGGCAGGTGGGGCTGAGAGAATTCTGAGAGAACTGTGACTGGTCAGGTCACCCAGCAGGCTTCATGTGGAAGAGCGGGGTTCCCTGGACCAGTCACAGTTCTCTCAGAATTCTCTCAGCCCCACCTGCCTCACAGGGTGTCTGATGTGGGGAGAGGAAGGAAAAGGAGTTTGGAAAGCCACCTTGAGACTTCTTACAGAAAGGAAAATGGGCCCACTCGGTACTTTCGCCTACTTGAGCAGCCCCTTCTCATAACTTCTTAACTTATCCAGTAATGGGTCTAAGTATGTTTAGAGCAGGGCTCTGCAACCTGCGGCTCTCCAGATGTTCATGGATTACAATTCCCATCAGCCCCTGCCAGAATGGCCATGCTGGGAGGGGCTGATGAAGTATGAACCATGAACATCTGGACTCCACCAGGTGAAACCTAGTTTAAACATAAGCAATTAACTTCTCTCTTCCTTATTACGCCACCTTACTTTAATATTTTATTCCTATACTACAATATATTAACCTTGGAATTTAGCATGTCTCTGTAGCAGCTCTGAAATGTTTATCTGCGGTATTAATTTCAGATTTAATATGTGTCTTAATTTCTGTCTCTTGCTAATCGTAATCATAACAAACATGGCCAGTATGATGCAGACAGAATTTGCTTGTTGTTGGGTGGTTCGGGCTCAGTGGAATGTGAATTGGTGGCCTTCTTTTTGTTGAAGATGTGAACACGGACTGATGCGTCTTGCGGGTTTGTATTGGATGTGTTTTGCTGCATTGGTTTGTTTTGTAGATGCGGTGTTCTTTTAACATGCCAATAAAGGCTTTCTGTCCAACTTCTTAACTTTTGGTGGACTGAAGGGGGAAAATAGAGTGTTAATGTTGTAGCATCTTTCCAGTTTCTGGGCTTGAACCCACAGTTCAAGGGAGTGCAACCCAGATTTTGTACCACCACTCAATTCTGGTAATAGGAAGATCCTACAGAGAGATCAGCCCCATCACTGAGCGTAATGGAAAAACCCATCCTTGGCTTGTGGAAGGTCCCAGTCACAACCCCTTGCGAGAAAAAAGTTCAAGGGTAGGAGCCGGGAAAGAGCCAGTACTGTGAGCCAAAACTAGATAGCCCGGTTGTCCAACTCGGGATAAGACAGAACCACATCCTCATACATGATTCGCTAAGGGTTGGAATGTTGGAATGTTGCAGTGACTCACTTCCAACCAATAGGTGGGCTGGACTCATTGCCACTGCCGGAAGTGAGTCCTGTGCACTGACTGGTTGGAAGCCAGGCTGGTGGGCCAGCTGCGGCTTGCCGCCTGCTCCTCTGCCTCACTGTCACCCTCTCCATTCCCCTACTTGCCCTCTGCCAACTCCCAAAGACCAAGCACCCTCCCCAGTCCACTGCAGCAGTAAAGCCCACTGTGGGGGGAAATGCTTGCTCTCTCCCTTCTTTTCCAGAGCCTATTGCTCCCTTCTTTTCCAGAGCCTATAAACTACAATTCCCATTAGCCCCTGCTAGCATGGCCAATTGGCTATGCTGGCAGGGGCTGATGGGAATTGTAGTTCGTGAAGATCTGGAGAGCCGCAGGTTGCAGACCCCTAGCCTATTGCATTCCCACCCACAATGGGCTTTACTGCTAATATTCCATAAGCAAGTGGAGTTATCCTTTCGGAACCCCTACAAAAGCTTGCAGGTCATGTTACTCTGTGGTTTGATCAACTAGGAAACATTCTCTTGCTGGTTCCTGACCTCACCTTCCTTCCTTCATGCCCCCTCCCCGCAGGTCAGAGCAACCAGGTAACAACCTTCTTCGGGTCTCGAGCCTACCTTGCAAATGATGCGTCTGAGACTGCAAAAGGCTCTTCTTTTTAGAGGTGCATCTGTCTCTGTTGCTGTTTTTGTTCTCTGTGGGTTTGGTCTGTGGAGGGTCATCGTTTGTAGTCAGATACTTTAGAAGCTCCGAGCAAGGACGTCTCTGTGGCTTTTGCGGTTGACAAATGCTCTTCGCTTTATTGCTCCATGAATTCTCGGTCTTAAGAAACAAGACACAATAAAAAGCGGAGAAAAGAAAAAAGCTGAAATTAGTGAACTGAACCTTATCGGAATGGACAGAGGTTTTCAAAAGAGATGAGATTTTCAGCGAAGTGTTTGGTCTAAGCGTACTAGATCTATGAGCTGTGAATAACTGTTTGCAGAACAAGGAAAGGAAATTACATTGAAAATTCCTAAATGACATTTACGCGGCTTTTTATTTCATTTCTCTTACGTTCCGGTGTTCTCGCTCGACAACGTATAACTAACAAGACCCTACAGCGCCTTTATTGTGAACGGAAGGAAAAAAAATAAGCTGGTTTAAACCTTAATTTGCGGTTGATTGTTCAAGCCCAGCATTCACAACTCTCTTAAGTACCCCTAAACGCTCCGTTTTCAGTTACAGTCGACGGCAAGACAAACATTGTTTAATATAGCCGGCTAACAGAATTACAACACCGCCGGTATCCCAGCCAATTAATGGGTGATGTAGACCTTTCTGCCGAGCTTCCGGCATAATCTTTTACTAGGTTGGGCTGCCGAGGCAGTCTCAGCCCGAAGTCACACATCAAAGCCCTCTCCCACACGGCACATGGCGCCAGAGCAAAAATGGTGCCTAGTTCAGCCACTAGGAAAAGAAAAGGACCAAGACATCCAGACACTAAGGGAAGATGAAGAAGAAGCGTTTTGGATTGATGCCTTGCTTTTCTCTGCCTTTAAGGAGTCTCAAAGCAGGAGGTTAAAAGAGGGCTCTGAGAGAACTGTGACTAGCCCAAGGTCACCCAGCAGGCTTCTTGTGTAGGAGCGGGGAAACAAACCCAGTTCACCAGATAAGAGTCCGCCGCTCACGTGGAGAAGTGGGGGAATCAAGCCCAATTGTCCAGAGTAGAGTCCACCTGCTCTTAACCCCGACACCACTCTGGTTCTCAAACGAGCGGAAACACAACTTGTTTTTCTTTATGAGTTTCACGTTTCGCCATGTACTTTGCGAAAACTCTGAACGAATCCATGCAAGGGGATTTCGATATATACCAGGTTTCAAAAAAAATAGAGGAAAGGACAGTCGCACAAGGTGTGCTTCTGCACACCAGACCCTTCACAGCAGTATATAATTTGAGGCCAGAGGTGTAGCTATAAGAGGGTAGGGTGCGCAGTACATTGGGCATGCACCGGTGAAGGCAGAACATTGCCCCCCTGCCCCCTTCCCCCCGCTCCGGCCTGGCCCGCCAGGCCTGGCCCCGCCCCACCAGGCTGGTCCATTTTCAGCTGGCAAAAAAGGTAAGGGGGGGCAGGGGCAGGGCCTCGGGGGGGCGGGCGGTGCATGGGCACCATTTTGCCCCAGGCACCATTTTCTCCCCCTACACCCCTGTTTGAGGCGTGTGGTGAAGAAAAAACGGTGCATAAGAGAGGCCCTCAAACCTATAAATGTAATCCTTCTTGAGTCTCAGTGAGACAGGAGTACCACAAGCACCATAAACAAACAAACAAATAAACAAACAAATATATATATATATATATGTTAAAAGTTTTTGAAATAGGTCGTTTTCTGCAGCTGAGGGCACGAAAAACTCCTTTACACACAGAGATGCACATACCCTGCACAAATTAAGACCGTACCTTAACCGCCATGGGGTTTGCTCTGATCCTGTGGTTGGTGTTGCCGTGGTTGTGTGTGCTGAGGCCGCTGCATTCATTGTAATTTAGCTGGGTGTTCGCTGGAGCCAACAAGAGCTTCTTAAGCTGCGGGCGAACGGCAGGAAAGGCGTTCAGGAGAGGCGGCGAAGGACAGAAAGAGAAAGAGACAAAAAAGCGATGCATCTCAAGGCCCGGCTTTGGCAAAGCACGGAAGAAAACGCTGCGTCTTGACATACTTTAGCACAACAGAGTAACCGGGAGTGCAGAAAGTGTTGGCTGGGGAGGACAAAATAGAAACGGGATGTGCCCTACCTAGCTAAAGAAGGAAAAAAGTCATGCATACAGCAGAATAGGTGCTAAACCCAGCAGCCGTGGGGCCTGACAGACGGCCAGCAAAGAAGAGGTAACCTGGCTTCGTGCGCTGTGAGAATCTTATGTGCTAAAGCAGCTAATCCAGCTCTCAACAGATGAGAGTGGTGCATCCAAAGCCCTGTCTTGGAAAGACCTGAGTTCAAACTAAGGTTGCCAGCTCCGGGTTGGGAAATACTTGGAGATTTTGGGGGGGGGGGGGGGGGCGCCTGAAGAGGGTGGGGTTTGGGGAAGGGAGGGAATTCAGGTGGGCTATAATGCCATAGAGTCCACCTCCCAAAGCAGCCATTTTCTCCAGACGAACTGATTGTCACTTGGAGACCCGCTGTAACCCCAGGAAATCTCCAGCTACCCCCTGGAGATTGGAAACCCCAGTTCAACTGTTCCAGCCAATAGGCAGTGGCGAACCTTTGGCACTCCAGATGTTATGGACTACAATTCCCATCAGCCCCTGCCAGCATGGCCAATTGAATCTACATGGCCAATTGGTCATGCTGGCAGGGGCTGATGGGAATTGTAGTCCATAACATCTGGAGTGCCAAAGGTTCGTCACCACGGCAATAGAGCCGCAAAAGACCCTTTATGTCTATAAGCAGCTTTACCCACTACCAAACACACTTCTCTTTATGCCAGAGGCTTTGGTTTATTCTGCATCCCAGCTATAGACCGCCATGTCTTCCTAGGACCGTGGTGGCGAACCTATGGCACTCCAGATGTTCATGGACTACAATTCCCATCAGTCCCTGTCAGCATGGCCAATTGGCCATAGGTTCGCCACCACTGTCCCAGGGTGTGTAGTCAAAACAAGTAAGCCACATGACAAGAGTATTGTATAGGGCAGTGGTGGCGAACCTTTGGCACTCCAGATGTTGTGGACTACAATTCCCACCAGCCCCTGCCATCATGGCCAATTGGCCATGCTAGCAGGGGCCGATGGGAATTGTAGTCCATAACATCTGGAGTGCCAAAGGTTTGCCACCACGGGTTTAGGGCTTTCATCGTCGGAATCAACTGGCTGTTGTGGGTTTTCTGGTCTGTGTCGCTGCGGTCTGGTGGTTTTAACTCCTACCATTCGGCCTGCATCTGTGGCCATCTTCAGAAGATGACATCTTCAGAGGCCTGTGATGTCATCTGACTGTGACATGCAGCTGAAACAGCCAAAGAAGCTGGCCAAACGCTAGGGGCTAAAACTACCACGGCCACCCAGTCTGGAAAACCCACAACAGCCACGTGGCAGAGCATTATGCTTAACACACCGGCCTTATGCCAGGTTCCACATGGAAGGAAACTGGTAACGTGAGAGGCAGCTTTCAAACCCCCGTGCCAAAACACATGATACAAAATCCAGAAGTCAAGTTGCATGCTCGAGTGGAACCCTGCCTTTTAAAAACTCTCCGTTTTTCTGTTTGGCTGCAAATGGGGCATAGAGGACGCTTTGGATGGCTCTCCTGCAGCATTTTTTACCTTCTTTCCCCCTTCTGCCTGTCACCACATGTCTACCCAGGACACATTGAGGTCGAATCCCCACTACCGTCTTAACCAGGTTTCAGAACACAAACTAACCAGGTTTGAGGGACGACCTCCCCGGTCGAATCCCCACTACGGTCTTAGCCAGGTTCCAGAACACAAACGACCTCAAACCTGGTTGGTTTGTGTTCTGAAACCTGGCTAAGACGGTAGTGGGGATTTGACCGGGGAGGTCATCCCTCAAACCTGATTAGTTTGCGTTCTGAAACCTGGCTAAGACGGTAGTGGGGATTTGACCTAAGTCACAGGAAGGGGCAGAGGCTTGGGTGTGTGTGTGTGGGGGGGGGGGAATGGCGCCTGGGGCAACACTTGCTCGGAGCGCCCCCCCTCCCCACATCCCCCTACTGTGCCCCAGTTACCTTACCTCATGGCAGTGCTGTGGGCACCATTGGGCAGATAATTGGTGGGCAGTGTGTAGACACCGGGAGCCTGCTGCGGACCACTCCTTGGCCCAGCCCCGCCAGGCTGTCCTTCAGCCGGCGGAGCCTCCAATAGCTGAAGGAGCAGCCTGGCAGGGCGGGGCCAAGGGGTACCTGCCGGTGGCCCAATCAGGCTGCTCCTTTGGCCAGCGGAGGCTCCACTGGCTGAAGGAGCACCGGGCGTGGGGCGGGACTAAGGGAAGGGGTGTGGGGGGGCTGGGGACAGCTGGTGTGCGCCTGGGGACTTGTGACCCCCCATGTCCCCGTGAGCGCTCCACTTCTGGGAAGGGACAAACAGATCCCCCAGTGACATTTCAGGTGGTCAAAATTCCACAGGAAGGAAGCTCAAAGCCTCCCCTTCTCCCATGCCTGGGATGCAGCCAAATGGAGAGCTTTTTAAAAGGGGAGTCCTAGCTGTCCTGGCTCATGCATGCCACATGTTTACAGAAGAAATAATAATAAAAAAAACCTACTTAACATAATGATCAAAAATATGAGCATCATGAGGCTGACAAAAACATTTGATACCCTATAAAGTGATGTTCTCGTAGTTTACTCCTAGCCCCCAAATGCGGATTGTTCTTTGAGCCAAGTCAAAGGGCCTTTCCCCACTCTCTTCGATCCCCCCTATGCCGCGTGATGCTCTCAGCGCGCGGCATCCCAGGCGCGCGCCTGGGCATCCCCGACTTCTTTGAGGAGTCATCAAAGGCACACCGTTAAGAAGAAGCCTGGGATGCCGTGGTGCTGAGAGGCGCGACAGCGGCAGCGTCAGAGTGACTGCGCTGTCGCTGCCCTGTAAATGAGAGGGCGCCCAGGACCTCGCGCTACTCTCCTCAAGTAGCGTGGAGCTTAAGGTAAGTGGGGAAAGTCCCATATTTTCATACCCTGTCCCGGATGGCCCAGGCTAGTCAGATCCTGAAACCTCAGTGGGGTCACCCTTAGCTGGTACTTGGTTGGGAGACCTCCAGTCCGGGATTGCTATACAGCCAACGGCAAACTACCCGTTATCATCTCTTGCCCTGAAAACCCAACAGGATCGCCGTAAATTGGCTGTGACCGGACAGGATTTTCCACCGCCAATATTTTCATAGATGACTTTGCCAGAGGGGATGAGTTTGCTTTTCACCTAAGGAACTTCTGAAAAATGGTAAACGGAGACTGTACCTCCAGCTATAAGTATATGTTGTCGTATACGCTTAGGCACGCAACTGTTAACTTTTTCCTGGGTGCAGATACAAGACATAGTCTGTCCTACTTGGGTGGAGCAGAAACAAAGAAGAGGATTCTGTAGGTCATGGAAAAATCACTCAATTCTTGCTTGTCATGCTACTTTCCACGCCATTGAGGAATTCCTGTGAGCTACACTGTTCCAACAGCAACAGTGAGCACAGTGGATAATCTATGCTGGTGTCTACACACTGCCCACCAATTATCTGCCCGATGGTGCCCATAGCACTGCCATGAGCTAGTGTTGCCAACCTTGAGGTAAGACCTGGATATCTCTCACTACTGCAACTACTGCAAAGTTCCAGACAGTAGAAATAGTTCCCCTGGAGGAACGGCCGCTTCGGAAGGTGGACTCTTCTGCGGATCATGATTCATAATCGCAACTCATATTTAGCAGAGAAACGCAACAAAAAAACAGAGCCAGCACACTGTGAGTGCGATTTTACAAAAAAGATGCTTTCCTAAACAATGCTAAATAGGTAGGAAAGAGTGAACAACTTTTCTAAATAAGCTACATCTGAATGGCACGGAAGAAGGCAAAAGAGAAAGGCATCGGACTGGCTGAGCCGACAAATGCACAAGAAACACAGAAAAAAGGAAGAGAAAACCTATACTGGCTATGGAGCCCAGAAAAGCACTGCCCTCCCTGCTGAGGCAGGAAAAATACTGGGGCACAAGATGAACGCCCAAGCTTTCCACAGGAAGTAGCAAGTTTTAGCTCCTGCCTCCCTGAGAAAGGGTTGGGAAATCACCCATCCTTACATCACTGGGCTAGTCAAAGCACATGTGACCTACAACCTCAGATTTCTACCAGCATATTTTCCCCAAAAGCATCCAAGCGACCAGAGGTGTATCTAGGCAAACTGGAGCCTGTGGGCAAAACCTGAGTTTGGTGCCCCTCCATGGGTAGCCACCCTCCAGAGTGGGCGGGGCTTAGACATCACATCTCATCAATGCTCTCAGTCGCCTCCAGGAGAACAAAGAGCAATTAACCTTTTTCTCCAGAGCGCCCCCCTTTCTGCGTACGTGACACGAGGCCCGTACTCACTGAAACCCAAACAAGCGTTTTACTAATCATGCAAGAGACACCTACATTCTAGAAAGAACCTATAAACCTGATGCTCTATTTGTCACGAGGTAACAGAACCGACCTGGTTACAGCAAACAAATAACAAGTTAGCTCTTTCATGACTTGAGGGGGCTCAAGCTTGCAAAATCCAACAATTTCCCAACCCAGAACCGACGATGCCAGCCACGACCTCAGGCTGGGGTAAAAACCCAAACAAGCGTATAAAACCGTGGTGGCGACCCTTTGGCACTCCAGATGTTAAGGACTACAATTCCCATCAGCCCCTGCCAGCACGACCAATTGGCCATGCTGGCAGGGGCTGATAGGAATTGTAGTCCATAGCATCTGGAGTGCCAAAGGTTCGCCACCACTGGTATAAAACTTCAGTGAAGCCCATTGCAAAGCCCTCTTTGGCCAACGTTCCCTCTTCCCCTTCTTTCCCCTTTCTCTTCTGGTTGTGGAATACAAGGACTAGCAACAAGAAGGTTCGGATAAAAGCTGGCTTCGTGCAGCCCGGGCCCCCCCCCCCCCCCCCCCCCGGTCCTGCTAGCACATTAAGATGGGCCACATAGAAATAGGAAGTTGTTGTTTTTTCTTTCTTCCTTGGTCTCAGAGCTGTCTACCTTTGGTGGAGGAAGAAACGAGGCAGGCATAAGGCGAGATTTGTCTAGCAGAGAACGAACATCTCGCAGAGAGACACATAAAACATACAGATATATTGGGCTGAAGGACGATTCTGCAATCTCAGCCTAGCCTTCTCCGCTTGTTTTTCTGCCAGGGCAAGGCAAGTGACATGAATCTTCTCAGCATTTGATAAAATCCTTTTGGAAACACGAGATCTCGATAGCGGAAGATGTAAGATCCCAAACTTCCACTATGACTCAAAGATAAAAACAGCCTTCTGCAGCGTTTGTCTACTTGGAAGAGGGGGTGAAACGTCACAGCGCCCCGTTTCCAGCAAACCCTCTCATGTGTCTTTCAACAGATTCCCAACTTCAGAGCACTTACCACCGACTAGCCCAGTGACGTAAGGATTTAAGTGGGGTGCTGTGTGGTTTCCGGGCTGTATGGCCGTGTTCTAGCAGCATTCTCTCCTGACGTTTCGCCTGCATCTGTGGCTGGCATCCTCAGAGGATCTGATGGTAGGAATGGAAAGCAAGTGGAGTATATATACTGTGAGGTCAAAAGGTGAGGCCATCTGAATAGAGTAGCCTGGCATGTGAGTCACAAAGAAGTCTGTAGCATGGGAGTAACAATGAAGATAGCAAGGAATTGCATTCACCTATTGACCTTGCTATCTTCATTGTCCTTTCCAGACTATAAACTTCTTTGTGACTCACATCTCAACCTCACTCAACCTCTACTCACCCTCCATCTATCAGAATCTGGTACAACCACAGGCTGAAATATCGAATCTTTCTTCATTACCACCCAACCAGGCTCACAACACCTGATCGAGCCGTGAAAAGCCGACAATATAAGGATTTAAGTGCTTAGACCTTTGCGTCCAGATTCTCAAACATCATGAATCCCCCCAAAACACTCTGTTTCTCAGCTAATGCGAATGGTAAACATTCATCACAGCTTTTACTGTGAGCCGTCCTGAGTCCTGTGGGAGATTTGGTGGGATATAAGTGTAAAGAATAAATAAATAAATCCTATCCCCCCCCAAAGATTCCTCCACTGACCTAACTTCATCTTTCCTGCTGTTTTCTAGCTCTCCTCCATCCAGGTCTCGCTTCAAAGGGGTTTCCCACACAGCTTATGTGTTTCCCTCTTGGTACTACAGCTGCAGAGATGGTAGGAGCTCTCAGGTGGCAGTTTTCCCCTGAGTTTCTCGTCTCTATTCTCCAGTAACAGGGAACCCTCCTCCTCCTCTGAGCCACTTGGGCCTTTCATTTTTCAATCATTGCAATTAAATATCATTATAATGGTATACAAATCAGTAACAAGCTTTCCTTTTTTTAAAAAAAACAAAACCCCTAGCCCCTTTTGTTGTGGAGATATAAGGGGAATGGCATCACATCTCATCAATGGAAAAAGCTAGTTTTTTTTTTAAAAAAAATGAAACTGCTTAAGTGCTTTCTGAAGTCCATTGCACAATCTCTACAGAGTTACTCCAGTCCAAACTCAGTGACGTTAACGGGCATCAACTTCAGGATGCCCGCATAGGACAGCACAGTGGCACAGTTATTTGTTATTAACCCAAACCTCTGGGTTTTGTGCAAATAAAAATTGCAGGCAACACAGGAACTGGGAGTGAGAAACAGGAAATGAGCAAACACCTCTGAGAAGAAACCGTGAAATTCTACCTACAGCCTTTTCAGGAATGCTTTTTGTGTACCGAGTGAGCCCAAACTCTCATATTCTGTTTGGCTTATGAAACTGCCCCTCTTTATTCAATCCTTCCATCTCTTACCTGCTTAACAAATTCATGGGTGGTAACAAATAGCCCTGATTTAGTACAAGCAACTGCAAAACATAAGTGATGGAGCTGTTCCGCCGGACAGCACTTTGGAGGAGTGGCCAGCTGATGGTGCCCCCTTCGGCCTTCCACTGGCCCTTCTGCTGGCCCCTTCAGCTGGCCTTTAGGCTAGCCCTTCGCCTACGGCCTCTACATCTGGGCCTATAACATCTATCTAGACCTACCGTTTTCCCTGGGGGTGGAAGAATTTAATATTAGGCACCGGGTGCCACCTACACCTATGCCTATATTTATTTTACATTTAAATGCTAATGTTTAGCTAGTTTTCGCTGCTTTTATAAGTTTTAGCCTATTTATGATGTTTTAAAATTGTATTTATTATCTGCTGTACACCGCCCAGAGCCCCTCGGGGATGGGGCGGTCTAGAAGCCCAAAGTATGTATGTATGTATAAATAAATAAATAAATAAATAAATAAATAAATAAATAAATAAATAAATAAATAAATAAATAAATAAATAAATAAAATAATGTGGGAATATAAGACTCGATGGAAACCTCTGGGAGCAGAGATTAATGCAGGAGGCTGCTCACGAGCCAGAACACTGCAACCCTCAAAGCACATCTGACCTACAACCTCAGATTTCTACCAGCTTGTTTTCCCCAAAAGCATCCAAGCGACCAGAGGTGTATCTAGGCAACCTGGAGCCTGTGGGCAAAACCTCCAGAGTGGGCAGGGCTTAGACATTTTGGTGCCCCCACATGACTGGAAATCATTGCGCCCAAGGCCAAGTGCCCTCCCTTGTCCATAGGTAGATACGCCACTGAAAGCGACCCTATTTTCATAAGGGTTCTGAGTATTTTCTACTAATACATTCCTAGACTGCCCTCCCAATATTACAGTTGCTAGGAGTTCTGTGGGACAAGGAATAACTATTACACCTGTCTAAATGTCAGGATGCCGTTGTTGGGAGGGGGGGGGGGAAGGACACCACTGAGGATTGCTTTCGCTTTTTGCAGGTGCAGCTTTATCTACTCGCTCTGGCCTTGAAGGATGGGCCTCCAGGCTGGACTCTTCCGAATGTCTTGTTTCACATGTGGGGGTGGGGATTTGCTACATCATATTATCAACTGCTTGGTGCCTTTTTTTTTTTTGCCAGAACTGTCTTCCTACGTTCCTTTCATGTCTTCCATACAAACCTTGAAACCAGCAAGTGATTTACTGCCTGATCGGGGGAACTGACACTAACTTAGGAGCGTTGATCTGTTTTTAGTTCAGTGGGAATGTTTCACCAAGTGCCAATTAAGAGTTGCCTTCTCTGCTGGTGTAAGGGGCACCCACGCTGGTGGAGAGGGCAAAGATGCCAATGTCCAGTCGCCCCACAGCTCTGTGGCGGGCAAACCCAGAAGTGGCCGCAGAGCTACAATGGCATCCGAGCAGACGCTGGTGTGTGTGAGGGGGGCAGGCCGGGGCATTTCCAAGGGTGGAGCTGACTTTTGTCGGCTCCCACCAGTGTTCCAGTCTGAGAACAATGCCCTCCAAGCCCGCAGACGTACACCACACAAAAGTGTAAGTCTACAAAAGTGTTGTGTAAGCCCGTTTCGGCTATGGGGCGATTCGGGCAGCAGGAGGGTTTTTGAGTTTCCTTCCTTTCCGTGCTGGCCGAAGCCCCTTTGGTGGCCCCGGTCCCGCCTGCCACACTGCTCACCCCCATCTGGATTGCTCTGTTAGCATTCACTAAGACCTTAGTGCCATGGTGGCGAACCTTTGGCACTCCAGATGTTATGGACTACAATTCCCATCAGCCCCTGCCAGCAATTGGCCGTGCTGGCAGGGGCTGATGGGAATTGTAGTCCATAACATCTGGAGTGCCAAAGGTTCGCCACCACTGCCTTAATGGGATGGTTGAACTATCCAGCGAAAAATAATTATAATAATTGCGAACTCCACCTTCCACACGGCCCTCTTGCCTCTGTGGTGGCAACTGGGAAGCTACCTGTTTTATTTTATTTATTTATTTATTTATTTATAATTAATTAATTACATTTATATACCGCCCTCCCCCAAAGGGCTCAGGGCAGTGAACATGAACATACAAATAGAGCACAAAATAAAATCAACAAATCTCAAATCTCAAATTTTACCCCAGGGGAGCAAGTTTAGCACTGGGCCTTCCCACATCCCAGCTCTAGAGGACCTCCTCAATTTGCCCAAATTGTTGTTAACAACATATAAACCGGCATCATATTAGCCTGACCTTCATAATTAAGCTCTTCTCACACATTACTACGAGTGAAATCTAAACGCGCACACATACACATAACGGAGATTCCCAAGTAAGAAAACAGTAATTAATTACATTGCTGCTTCATGTCTGGATACAGCAGCTAGTTAGTAGGAGTGTCGGTTTACTAGAAGCCAAGCAAACGATCAGTAGAATTTGTTAAAGATGCAGGAAGTTGTATCTATCCTGCGTGTTCCCTCCGAAGCGCCCAAGAGCAATTCAGTTTTCTTTGGATTTTCAATCTAAAGGGAGAATTGAAACCTCACTATGACTACATCGTGTCCATGAGGCGGGCAAGAAGCCAGAGAGAGGACACCTGGTATTTCTCATGAAACGGTAGGAAGGCAGGTTCTTACTAGAGACGGTTCTTCGGCATCCTGAAGCGGAGGGGTGTTGTGGGGCATTGGCGAAGAGCTAGCATCGTTTTCGTGGGTCACATCGCCATCTGTCAGCGCATCAAATGAAGGCAATCCATCCTCGTCTACGGGGATATTGTCCAACGTCTCCGTGAGAACTGCTAGCAAGTTTGCTTCATTCTCCTCATCTATCTTCTACATGAGAAGGAAAACAGAGACAGAAAGAAGGCATAATAAGATTAATAGCCACCAAAAACATAATTTGTCTGAATTAATTGTTTATAACAGTCAACTACTGCCTGTTCCCTCCCACCAATAATTCTTGCATCTTAAGTTATCAAGGGCATTTTCCGGGGGGGTGGGACTCAGACGAACACCTTCTAGAAGTTGTCACTGTTCTGAGTTTTTCCCCCCCTTGTATCCGCTTCTTTTTTTTTTACAAAAAAAGCCAATACTAATAATTTCAGCTCAATTATCATGCACAGATCATCCCGCAAACACCTCAGCTGCTTCATTAGAAATCTGCGATGTCCGCCAACCCCAACACAAAACGCTAGTTAATTGACCCAGCCAAATTACGACGCTCACAAAATGAGACGGCTAATCAGAAGACGAAAATGGATTACTAGAGAAATTAAGCAACTTTTCCTATCCAGCTACGCGGAGCCGGGGAGCAGAGGCACAGCCTATTATTCCTCTTTAGGCCCAACCCACACAATCAAAATTGGGCAACCAATACATAACTTCTCATTTCTATGCAATCTGAAGTATATAGCAATCAATGCTCTTATTAACGACAAATCACTCTTTTCAATTTTAAATAAAATGAATTATGCAAGTTGCCTTTGAAGTTGTCCTACCACACTATACGTTTATCTAAATTCAGGCTGCAATTATAAAAAGCAGATTAATTCCTAATCAGATATGGGAGCAATGTTAATTTGTACTAGATATCTTATTTCAGTACCGGGGACTTGTTTGCGTCAAATCAAATATGTTTAATATCCCTGCTTTCCTCAATGCGCTATGTTCCAATTATCATACACATACTTGGAAGACGGGAAAATAAAGCACTTATTATATTTTTAGAGATTTGTTGCGGCAATTATTAATGACTCGGGGCTTGGGGAAACTCCCTGTGGACCATGCAACGGCTTTGCTAGCAGCCAAATAAAATCCTCAGTAAGGGAAAGTAGTCTAGAGATTCTCGACAGATGACACGCTTGAGTAGCTTAATACCGCCCAAGCGCGGGCAAGGATTGCTACCTGAAACGCCAAGACACACCAAGGTTTTCCTCCGCAGAGATTTATTAGGATTGATTTTAACTGAACTGACTCGTGTTCAGTTAAGTCTATCCGTTAGCAAAAGAGCAGTTAGGGAAACAACCGGCGCAAACTAAATCAACACAGGGAAATGGTTGAAACGACCCAATTAAGCAAATACGGCTTGCACACAACCGCAATCTTTCTTTTATTTCAAGGCAACGTGGAAAATTTATATCCACCTTTATACGCTAATTGAATGTGCAGAGTCAGCAAAGCGCTGGGCAGAAGAATCGCACCTGCCTAGCATATATACGTCGCATATAATATTACACATGATAGATCAGCAGCGCGAACACACAAGGGGTTGGATGCAGAACGCTGACACGGAAAGAACTTTCATCTTTGCAACGTTCCCTTGCCCCCAAATACGCTTTCTGACCCTGGTAAGGTAGATTCCCAAGGCCAAAGAACCCACGTGGCGTAACAGCCACGCACTGGTGGAAATTTGTGCAGATTGGAGAGGAAGAAGGGACCATTAGTCCACCCAATTGGATGACCCAGCAAGGGACTAATGTGGCAAAGATTCATGCCTTCTGTGGATAGCATTCAGGATCCAACCCATAAAGTCTAAAGGTAAAGTTTCCCCTTCAGTCGTGTCCAACCCTGGGGTACCACCGCAAGCAGTGATTTCATAGGCAAGCCGTTTTTGTGGGGTAGAAGAAGAAGAAGAAGAAGAGTTTGGATTTATATCCCCCCCCTTTCTCTCCTGCAGGAGACTCAAAGGGGCTGACAATCTCCTTGCCCTTCCCCCCTCACAACAAACACCCTGTGAGGTAGGTGGGGCTGAGAGAGCTCCGAGAAGCTGTGACTAGCCCAAGGTCACCCAACTGGCGTGTGTGGAAGTGCACAAGCTAATCTGAATTCCCCAGATAAGCCTCCACAACTCAAGCGGCAGAGCTGGGAATCAAACCCGGTTCCTCCAGATCAGAGTGCACCTGCTCTTAGCCACTGCTCTTAGCCACTACGCCACTGGTAGTTTGCCAGTGCTTTCCCCGGCTATTCTTTACCCCCTAGCTGTGTGCTAGGCACTCAATTACCGACCAAGGAATGGATATTGGATGGCTGAGTTGACCATGAGCCAGCTGCCAGGATATCTGACCCTCAGTGGGCTCAAACTCCTGACTGTGTGAGTGGCAGAGCAAGTACTTAACCCCTACGCCACGCGGCTCCTCATAAAGTCTAATAACGTGCAAAGTGTGTGTGTGTGTGTGTGTGTGTGTGTGTGAGAGAGAGAGAGAGAGAGAGAGAGAGAGAGAGAGAGAGAGAGTGAACTGCTGTCAAGTTGCTCCCGGCTTATAGTGACCTAATGAATCAATGAATTCCAAAATGACCTATCACTAACAGCCTTGCTCTGGTCTTGCAAACTGAGAGCAAAATTTGAACATTCCTCTGTGAAATAATTTCCACGTTTCTCAAAGCGGCCGTCAGATTTCGCCTGCAATAAATTCTAAGCCTTCCTCCGCAGAACGAACCATCGGAAGGATACTGAGACAAGCCGAAACAGCTCAGAAAAGACTTGACAAAATTTCTCATGAGGATTCTGCTTATCCTGCGGTATTTTAAACATCCTGTTAATAGAGTCAGATGGACGGAAGCCTTTTCAAGAGGTTCAAATGTGACTAGTTCCATGTCCGAGTGTGGTCAATCGTCCCATAAAAAGTGGGAACTGCACTACAGAACAGCTGATTCGGGAATTCTATACGTATCCTATAGTTTGCTGTCACTCATTTAGATGAAACACAATAAAGGACAATAACTTGAGAACATAAGAACATAAGGACAAGCCAGCTGGATCAGATCAGAGTCCATCTAGTCCAGCTCTCTGCTACTCGCAGTGCCCACCAGGTGCCTTTGGGAGCTCACATGCAGGATGTGAAAGCAATGGCCTTCTGTGGCTGTTGCTCCCGAGCACCTGGACTGTTAAGGCATTTGCAATCTGAGATCAAGGAGGATCAAGATTGGTAGCCATAGATCGACTTCTCCTCCATAAATCTGTCCAAGCCCTTTTTAAAGCTATCCAGGTTAGTGGCCATCACCACCTCCTGTGGCAGCATATTCCAAACACCAATCACATGTTGCATGAAGAAGTGTTTCCTTTTATTAGTCCTAATTCTTCCCCCCAGCATTCTTCCCCCTGGTTCTGGATAGAACTTAATATTAACTTAATATTAACTGTGCACCGTTAACCGGCAATCGACTCAGGGCAACCTCCGGCTCGTGGGGTTTTCAAGGAAGGAGGCAAACAGATGTGGTTTGCCGTTGCCGTCCTCTGCACGGCAACTCCCTGGTTTTCCTCGGTGGCTTCTCATCAAGTGAGGCCAAGTCTGCTTAACTTCCAAGCTTCGATGAGATCTGGCTAGCGAAAACTATTCAGGCTGTTAAAGGACAACATCTCTAGCATACAGGACTGGACAAACTCTCATCCAGATCTTGAAAACATTACCCATTCCACGCCAGCGGGCTTTTTGGACAACACGAACTCTCTTGCGGACGCCTCCAATTTTGACACTTAGTTGTTTCGTTTGTTATTTGCTTAACAATCAAACGCTGAAGCGCTCTGATACTCAAAAATGAGAACGAGGAGTGGACGCCGTCTCTGCTTCTCACAGCCATTTCAATTAGGGGTGGGGGTTTTTTGGTCCAACTTTCGAACAATCAAACACCCCTCCGAGAAAAGCGAAGGGGGAGCCGTGACAGCGAGGACTCGGTTAAAACAATTAATGTCACTTCCCATTATTGCTCCCGCCTGGACTTGTAGAGCAAATAAATCAAAGTCACCACAGGCAAGGCAAGCCAACTTGGCCAGCACATGTCTGTCCACAAATGGCACGGCGGGCGGGAACCCGTCCGGCAGCAAAATGACGTGAGCAGATAACCTCTGTAAGGCTCAACCGGCGTCCTTGTTCCTAAATCTTGTTTTACACTGAAACGTTTTCATTAGTTACCGTAGGAAGTCCCCAGCTGTGGAAATGAATGGAAGGAGGGATTCTGTTGTTTGGCTTGCATCATTTTTGACTCCATATGAACATCTAGGATTTCCTTTTAATAGGGTCAGTTCCCATATGACCGTGGTGGCGAACCTTTGGTACTCCGGAGGGGCTGATGGGAATTGTAGTCCATAACATCTGGAGTGCCAAAGGTTCGCCACCACTGCCATATGAAGAGGGATTTGGAGGCTTAGACAACATTTGAATTTGCAACTCTATGAGATGGGTGGTGGTGGGGGGGAGCAGAGAAACAGGCAGGTACCCATACAGACAATGCTGACCTTTACAGCAACCCCAGTAACCCCAAAAGGAATAGAATATGCTGGTCATACACAAAGATCACGCAGCAAGCAAGCTTCTATGGCAGTGGTGGCGAACCTTTGGCCATGGTGGCAAGGGGCTGATGGGAATTGTAGTCCATAACATCTGGAGTGCCAAAGGTTCGCCACCACGGTTCTATGGCATAGTGGGGATATCGACAGGAGCCCCCCCCCCCCGATGCCACTCCGATACTCTAGCCACCACACCAAGCTGGCTCTCAAACAAACTCGAAGAAGGAGGAGGAGGAGGAGTTTGGATTTATACCCCCCCTTTTCTCTCCTGCAAGGAGACTCAAAGGGGCTTATGATCTCCTTGCCCTTCCCCCCTCACAACAAACACCCTGTGAGGTGGGTGGGGCTGAGAGAGCTCCGAGAAGCTGTGACGAGTCCAAGGTCACCCAACTGTGACGAGTCCAAGGTCACCCAGCAGGAATGCAGGAGTGCACAAGCTAATCCGGTTCACCAGAGAAGCCTCCACAGCTCAAGTGGCAGAGCGGGGAATCAATCCCGGTTCTCCAGATTACAATCCACCTGCTCTTAACCACTACACCACACTGGCTCTCAAGGCAGACATTCACCATGAACCTGATCTGAGAGATGTGAGAAACTGCCATTTGTTGAATGAACGTATTTATTGCTATCTACTGACCCAATTACATAGAAAACAAACAATAAACAATTATGATAAGATAAAAGCCTGTAGAACAATATCAGCATTTATACTTTGTAATCAGCATGGCTCATCAAAGTTGAACGTAAGTCATCTGATCCTTACTACCTCGGAAAGGAACTTAACTACAGCCAAGGTAGCTCTTATCCTCTGAGTCCGTGATTCCCAATTTTTTTCACTCCTGTGCCCTTGGCAATCCATTTCCTTAAAATTGAACCTCTGTATTAGCAAACCCATTATGTAATATTTTTCATGTAACCCCAAACTTTCTGGTGCATGCGTATCCCAGGTTGGGAACCACTGCTCTAAGAGATGTTAGAAGTGAAGGTGATTGGCCCTCACACCCAACCAGCAATGGCTTTATCCTCAACTGATATATTCTAAGAAAGAATTTACAAAATAGCGAAATGCCGTTTGTTGATTGCTGCAAACAGCATGCTATTGAAGATGTTTGAATGAATGGTCTCACTGTGATACGCCCCACCGCCCCGCTCCCGAGCACCAGAGGTTTCATTTTCCATAAGTCCCTCTAAGTTTCCACACAAAGTTATAGCAAGACTTTGAGAAAGAACGCTGCTCACAGAAAAGCCTAAACAGTCTCCTTTCCCTTCAGACCATTTGAAATGGGAACACAACTCCCCGGTCGAAAACAAACCCAAACCAAAAAGCTTCGGCCTTTTCAAGCGTTCACAATGCAGGTGCCACGAAGATCCCCTCAGATCATCGGGGGATTCTTGGGAGAGATTCCCAAGCTAGCCATAGGCCAATCCACCAAACACACTTGGTAATCTTTTACAAAGGGGCAAGCAGCGCATGTGAAAACAGCAAACTCCATGTGGCTAGAATATCATTTAGACCAGGCCCTCAGTCGACTGATATCAGTGGGTTTAGACGGGAACAAATCTGCTCGCCTTTGCAGTGTGAGTTTCTCTCTTTTCCCTGGCCAGATTCCAACAACATGGGGCGGGGAGCACAAGGGTACATTTTAATGCACCCAGGCTGCAAACCCCATTACTTTGAGGAAAAACAATGAGGATAAACTGTAGATTATGCCTGAGGATATTTCCATGTACGTGTGTACATGGTAGGTAGGTAGGTCAATCAAGCGCAACATTAGAGGAGAAATCTGAAGCAAATTTCTGAACTTTCTCTCTCTTTCTCACAATACTAGAACCAGGGGGCATACATTGAAAATGCTGGGGGGAAGAATCAGGACTAATAAAAGGAAACACTTCTTCATGCAACGTGTGATTGGTGTTTGGAATATGCTGCCACAGGAGGTGGTGATGGCCACTAACCTGGATAGCTTTAAAAGGGGCTTGGACAGATTTATGGAGGAGAAATCGATTTATGGCTACCAATCTTGATCCTCTTTGATCTGAGATTGCAAATGCCTTAACAGTCCATGTGATCGGGAGCAACAGCCACAGAAGGCCATTGCTTTCACATCCTGCACGTGAGCTCCCAAAGGCACCTGGTGGGCCACTGCGAGTAGCAGAGAGCTGGACTAGATGGACTCTGGTCTGATCCAGCAGGCTAGTTATTATGTTCTTATGTTCTTATGAACTGCTGGACCTCTGGGATTAATCCCAGAGTCCTCTTTGCATAGGCAGGAGGAAGCAACACTTGGTGACAGCAAAGCACTATAAGATACCGGGAACAAACACTGCAGGCTCAAAATACATGCATGTGTCTAACAGCCCCATACGAGGGTGGGGGGAGAAATCTGCACATTTGCCCTCTCAAAGCACTTCCCTGGCGGAGGGGTGGATCCGCTGGCGGGTGGCCACGGCAGCCCTCCACGGCAGTAGAACTCGGAGCTGAACACTGCGCCCAGGTCCCTGCACCCCGGGAACACCGAGGGATGAGCTGTAACTAACTTCCACCCGGCTGTTGTCCCTTTTGCTCCAATGGCTGGAGCGTTGGGCTCATGCCACCTTTTGGGTAGCATAGGTCCATTAAGCCCAATGGGGGCTTTCCAGCAGCGGGAGGCTTTTGTGTGTGTTTCTTGCCTCCCCAGCCTTCCAGAAAGCCCACTTGGGAACAGCTGGGAGGCACAGCCGTAATGTCACGTCCGGGTGCCAGGCCTTTTGGATGGGGCTGCTCCTCACAAACAGTCACAAACTCCCTCCCTCCATGCTTCTGTGTCTGGTGGAGGTCCAGGCAGTCAGAAATATAAGGAAGTTGGGGGGGGGGGTGTAGACAACAAAAAACCCCTAAAGGACAACAATATATTCTCCAGGGTTTTTTAAACCAGACAAGTAATCCAACTAAATTGAGCAGCCTGGGACCCTCGTACCTTCGAGACCACATCACCCCATATGTCCCTGCACGGCCTCTCCGCTTGGCAGAGGCCAATCTGTTAGTGGTCCCTGGCCCCTCAATGATGTGGCTGGCCTCCACGTGGGCCAGGGCCTTTACAGCTCTGGCCCCGGCCTGGTGGAACACTCTTCCTCCAGCTGTCCAGGCCCTGCGGGATCTTAGTGAGTTCCGCCGGGCCTGTAAGACGGAGTTGTTCTGCCAGGCCTTTGGAGGGACCAGCCGCTGAAGGTGCCCCCCCCCCTTGTTGGCTCCTGACATCTGGGCCTCTCTCCAGCTAATGGGACTCGCCATCTCTCCCTCCTGGGGAGGATTTTATAAAAACAAAATGGGGTTCGCTGGATTCCTCCTATTATTATTGCTGCTTTAATTGTTTTAACTAGTTTTATTTAAACTGTGTTTTTAATGTTGTACACCGCCCAGAGCCCCTTGGGGATGGGGCGGTATAAAAGTCCAAATAGTAAATAATAAATAAAATAAATAAATAAATGTGACACGGCCACATGACATGCCACGTGACTGGGCCTCTCCTCCAAACTGTTGGTACGCACTACAAGTTTCAGCAGCTAGGATCCACGGCACGCCGACGGCCGTTTGACAAACTTCCAACTCGCAAACTCCAGAAAAAAAACAACCCCTGGCACGAAGGTCATTTTGCATAATCAACCAGCCTGCTCACAATATTGCAAACAGACCAACCTTAGCGTATTGTTCATTAAAGCGTCGACTCCCCGCTTGGTGCTCCTGGTGTGAGCCGTAGTGTTGACAGCCCTGGGAGAAAGCTTGGCGGCCGCCAAAAGCTGTAAATTTCGCTATTCCAGCATCGTAGCTGATGAGGCTCAACTTCCACAGTGGCATCCCGGCAATGACACAGGACAGCCTCATCCTGAAGAGGGCTGAGCAGCTCCAGACAGGTGCTGAGTCAGAGGTCAATATGCCACGAGACGCACGCTCAGCACCTCATGGGAACGACCCCATAAGTTTTCAGCTGGGCGGCACTAGGAAAGAGTGCTTGTTCCCCAGGAAATAAAAGGGAATTCAGAAATATAACTGCAGGAAAGGAAGTTCTGCGTACAATACAAAGCCCCCCAAATTACAAGCAATGAAAGCGACTGTTTGCACTGTTCTTAAACTTTTTCCTGTTTTGACTTGTGAAAAAAGCCAAGTTACACCCTTCATTTCAACCCTTTCTGGTGCAAACCCCCCCGCCCCACAGAGGACAGATATTTGATTAAGGACTACCTTTTCCCATATGAGGCTAAGGGAGTGGCAAACCGAGAAAGGGCCTTCTCAGTCATAGTAAGATTTGTCTTGTTTGGCCCCATAACAGTTATTGACCTTTCTCCTTGGTTTTAGTAAAGGAGGAGGAGGAGGAGGAGAAGGAAGAAGAAAAAGAAGAAGAAGAAGAAGAAGAAGAAGAAGAAGAAGAAGAAGAAGAAGAAGAAGAAGAAGAAGAAGAAGAAAAAGAAGAAGAAAAAGAGGAGGAGGAGGAGGAGGAGGAGGAGTTTGGATTTATACCCTGCCTTTCTCTCTTGTAAGGAAACTCAAAGTGGCTTACAAACTCCTTTCCCTTCCTCTCCCCACAACTTTGTGAGGTAGGTGGGGCTGAGAGAGTTCTGAAGATCTGCGACAAGCCCAAGGTCACTCAGCTGGAATGTAGAAGAATGGAAACAGTCTGATTCACCAGATAAGCCTCTGCCATTCAGGTGGAGGAGTGGGGAATCAAACCCGATTAGAATCCACCTGCTCTTAACCACTACACCACACTGTGTTCACAGGTCCCTATTGGCCCATTCTGGGTGGCCCAGGCCAGCCTGATCTTCTCAGATCTCAGAAGCTAAGAAGAATTGGCCCTGATTAGTACTTGGCTGGGAGACCACCAAGGAAGATCAGGGTCACCACACAAGTGCAGGCAAAAGCAAGTCACCTCCATTTGCCTTTTCCTGTGGAAACCCTGCAGGGTCGCTACAAGTCAGCTGGGACTTCCACCACCATGTTTTTATTGTACTATTTATATATACATTATTCGAAATGCTGTTTTTAATATTGGAATGTTTTAATCTATTGATGTTTGCCATCGTGGGGCTGCATTTGGGAAGGCGGCATACAAACATTTAAAATTAATCAACGGAGAGAATGAACCATTGTAGTTAATAATGAGGAACTGAAAGGAACTCCAACTTGCATGTGATTGCTATAAGCTTTGCAATAGCACCTTTTCCAAATGTTGAGGACCTATAACCACTGAAGACAAGTGATTTGTCCCAATGCATTGGGCACTTAATTCACCATCTAGTTACCGGTTTTGAACTTCACCCATCTTTGCTTATGAAGTCAGCACTCAGTGCGGTCTCCTTTCATCGTTACTGAGTCATGGCAGCAGACCCCGAACCCCAAACGTGACCTCAGTTTTACTTCAATCCTTTCTGCGCCCAGCGGATATGTAATCATCACAAGAACATAAAAACATAAGAACTAGCCTGCTGGATCAGACCAGAGTCCATCTAGTGCAGCACTCTGCTACTCGCAGTGGCCCACCAGGTGCCTTTGGGAGCTCACATGCAGGATGTGAAAGCAATGGCCTGCTGCGGCTGCTGCTCCCGAGCACCTGGTCTGCTAAGGCATTTACAATCTCAGATCAAAGAGGATCAAGATTGGTAGCCATAGATTGACTTCTCCTCCATAAATCTGTCCAAGCCCTTTTTAAAGCTATCCAGGTTAGTGGCCATCACCACCTCCTGTGGCAGCATATTCCAAATACCAATCACACGTTGCATGAAGAAGTGTTTCCTTTTATTAGTCCTAATTCTCTCCCCCAGCATTTTCAATGAATGCCCCCTGGTTCTAGTATTGTGAGATCAGCGCCAAACACATTAACAAGCATCGTTGTCAGTCAGCAATCACTGGAATAAGCAACCCTCCCTCCGTGATAAGTAAATCGGGGCAGAGCTAGGGAAAATGGAGCCCAGGGTAGGCTCCGAATTTTCTACCCACCCCCCGCCCCCCCCGGGCCCCAGGCCCCTGCACCCCACTTACCTTATCCAGCAACAAGGCCTGGCGGGGCAGGGCAGGGGCACCCGGCAGTGGCCTCCACTGGGCCTGGTGGGGCAGGGCAAGGGGGAAAGGAGGAGGGATATGGGGGCAACGGTGTCCGCCCGGGGCACCTGTCCCCACCCCGCCCCGTGGTAGCTACGCCACTGAAGTAGATGCTGCATTTAAAGGATCAAAACTAGAACAACAGATATGATGGGGCATTTACTGCTCCTATCCTGCCTTTCTTTGCAACGGGGACCCAAAGTGGCTCACAACACAACAATAAGGTGCAACAATGCAAAAGAAACAAATCAACAATTGAAGAAGAGACATCCAGACAAAGAACAGAGCTTCCTCTGCCTCTGCACCAGGCCATCGCCTCAGCAGCTGTAGGTTGCAACCCAGAGGCCAACAGGAGAAAGCCAAGGGCCCACTGTAGGGTTGCCAGCTCTGGGTTGAGAAATATCTGGAGATTTGGGGGCAGAGCCTGGAAAAAGTGGGATCTGGGATGGGGAAAGACCTCATCATGGTCCAATGCCGTAGAGTCCACCCTCCAAAGCAGCCGTTTTCTCCAGAAGAACCGATCTTGGTCACTGGATATCAGCTGTGACAGCGGAATTTAGACTAGGATTTAGACTGTAAAATCTGGAGATCCCCAGATGTCTTCTGGATGTTGGCAACCCTGCCCAGTGGCTCTAGGCCTTCAGCTTATGTAGTGGCATACCTAGGCAAACTGGCATCCTAGGCAAAACCTAAGTTTGATGTCCCCTCCATTGGGCGGAGCAGTGAGGGGGGTCGACACAAGACTCACACAAATAAAGACTGAGACGATAGGATGGGTAATGATGAGGAAAAAAGGAACAAAAGAAAATATTGCCTAGGCTGACTTGGAGCTAGCTCCAAGACCTGCTCCCTCTAATGAGGCAGGAAGAATACTGGACCAAGATGGGTGACCAAGCCTTCTACAGGAAGTGACAACAAATTAAGTCCTGCCTCCCTGAGAATGAGTTGGGAATCACCCAATCAGGATGCCCAAGGTCGCCTCCAAGAGAAGGCCCCAGCAGCCCAAGTTCACCAGAGGCAGAGCTCCCCGTCCTCCTGCTCTGCCTCTGGTGGCTTGTGGGCAGGGCTTAGAAATTAAGCCGCCCCCACGTGACTTTAAATTTCTGTGCCTGGGGCAACTGCCCACTTTGCCCAATGGGCGGTACGCCACTGAGCTTATGGCCACACCCACCTGCAACAGGAGAGAGGCCGTCATCCACCCTGGACTTTATATATGTTGGCAGCCCTTTCAGAAGACAGCGCTGAAAGTCTTTTGCCAAAAAGCCAAGCTTGCATGTTTTATTGCTTCTAATGAGTTGTTGCAGTTCAGAAGTTTCCATTACAGCCTGACAATTAAGTTTCTAATAAACGGAGGAGATACTAATTGACTTATTTGTCTCCCAAGTACAGTACCTGGCCAGCAAGCTGTAGCAACACGTTTTACATCCTTTGACCAAAAATCATTCACGGTTTCTTGCAAGCTGCTAAATGATTAGATTTCATTTGTGTAAATGGCTTGTCTTAAAGCTTTGATTCTGAACGCGGGGAATGAAAAGGAGAATGAGTTATCAGGCTCCTGGCTGCGGCAACAGAACCAAAAAACGATAAGATACTGCCGGCGACGGAGCCAGCGAATCGGTTCTGGGCCTGATTATATAAACTGTACGGTAATTGAAATCTCAGAAATGCAGTCAACTTGATTCAGAATCAAAAGGTCATTCGGCTCGGTTTATACTTGACGGCGAGGGCAGCATTGAGAAAACACCTGAAAGCAAACGGTCTTATCAGCAGTTCGGGCCTCCACATTTACTGACTACAGGAGATAATTTGCTGATTACTAAATAAACATGTTAACTGCGCTCTGTACACACGTGGGATTTTTAAACATGTCAAGGAGTTGACGCTCAGAAATGCACTGCCAGCTACCTTCCCGTTAGTAGATTAACTGCATTTTTAAAATATACTTCTGAGACAAACCCGTGGATTTCTTTTCTGGTCCGTGCAAAATCAATCCACAATATGCAACGCGCATAAACTCAGCAGAACAAATTTAAGGGGGAGCATTTATTTATTTCCTGCATATTTATTTATTTGTTTCCTGCCCATCGCCAAAGTCCCTGGGCAGGGTACCATCACAAAAACACCATAAAAACATAAATATATAAAGACATCTCAAAATCATCTTAATGATCTGCTCCCGTTCCCTATCTTAGCCCCACCTCTAGAACCCCCATGATGCCCTGGGGGACATGACCAGATGCTCCCTGGTGTTTCAAGTTCTCAGATCAATACGAATTATTTGAGAATTTATCCACAAGCACTCCGACTTGTTTTGACTCTGGAGAGAGCTAAAAAAAAATGGATGGGGGCCACATCCAGGCAAACTTATATTATGATTCAGCTAAGCTCCAGAGGAATTCACCCACATTTCTGTTCAAACCAGGAAGTGCCAAATATTGCAGTCAGAAAGCAAGGAGACAATATTTAGCATTGGAGAATCTACATAAGGAGCTCTTTCTTCTTTGGAAGGACTGCTGTTCTATATGCTTACAGTATAATCCTAGTCCAAGCACATTTTAGTCAATGGGCTTAAACTGGAGTAACTTTCTTTAAGATTGCATTTTTGATCACCTGTTTGCTCAGGTCCTGTTTTTCCTGTGGCGACCGAGTAACCAATTGTTCGCCCAGCCATTCAGTGGTATTTGAATTAATGTTTTGAAATGTTTTTCTATGATTAGACTGCTTTCTTGCAGCTGCTACCATCAGCCTTCCATCCTTCCGAGGTCAGTAAAATGAGTACCCAGCATTTTGGAAATAAAGTGTCAATGATTGTGGAAGCCGATGACAGGCAAGCAGCAAACATTTGGAGAACATTTCAGAGAAAAAGAAATGCTGAAATGACTTTTCAAGACAAAACATTGTAAGGGGAAAAGAACGTTCTCAAAATGGAAGAAGTGCAGAATTCCAACCGGAAACGTTTTATGTTTCAGCCTTAAAAGATTCTATTGCTGTTGTGCAAAATTGGCCATTGTTTACAACCTAGCTCAGGTCTTGCAAACTGAGAAACTTCAATGGAGTATAATGTCACCTTTCAAAGCAGCTATTTCCTCCAGGGGAACTGATCTCTTTCGCCTGGAGATCAGTTGTAATCCCAGGAGATCTCCAGACGCCACCCGGATGGGAAGGGTGTCCAAAGGGCAATCTCTGCCCAGCCCACATCCCCAGTTGGTGATGATCTCAGGCCGCTTCCGCACCTGCAGAATAATGCACTTTCAATCCACTTTCCGTGCACTTTGCAGCTGGATTTTATTGTGTGAAATAGCAAAATCCACTTGCAAACAATTGTGAAAGTGGATGGAAAGTGCATTATTCTGCATGTGCGGAAAAGGCCTTTGGGACACATTCACTAGCTGACTCTTCTTTCCCCATTAACTACACATTTGAAACACAGGCCTACCTTGCAGGGTTGAGCTACTCGATGCAAAGAAGAAGAAGAGGAGTTTGGATTTATATCCCCCCTTTCTCTCCTGCAGGAGACTCAAAGGGGCTTACAATCTCCTTGCCCTTCCCCCCTCACAACAAACACCCTGTGAGGTGGGTGGGGCTGAGAGAGCTCAGAGAAGCTGTGACTAGCCCAAGGTCACCCAGCTGGCGTGTGTGGGAGTGCACAGGCTAATCTGAATTCCCCAGAGAAGCCTCCACAGCTCAGGCGGCAGAACTGGGAATCAAACCTGGTTCCTCCAGATTAGATACATGAGCTCTTCACCTCCTACGCCACTGCTGCACTTGAATCTTCAAAATGAGTGACATAAATGCAAAATACTATTCTGCCCATCGTGCCGGCGGTTCATATAGTGCTGCAGGGCGGTAACTTCCTCTTGAGGAATCTGGCCAGATTTCCTGTCTCTCGGGTTTGTCACCTTCATGCTGTCCCCAACCAATGACTCACCAGGAGAGTAAAATAGAAACAGCAACCGAATCAAAAAAACTCTCATTATCACACGCTTGCAAACTGTTGTGAAGTTGCCGGGGGGCGGGGGGGCGGGGAAGGCCCTGGAGAATGGGCTGGCTTCTCATTTTATTTTTAACGAGGCCATTAAAATTGAGTTTATTTTATTTCACTCGCAGCGTCCCAACTGAGAGAATAAAAAACCCTCCAAAATGGCTCCCAAATTATTCCTCTCTGAACTAGACCCTGGACAGTGTCCTCAGATTTAGGTGTCAGTGAGCCTCTGGTTAGGAAAGGGGTGTCCAACTCTGCCGCTCCAGATGTTAATGGACTACAATTCCCATCAGCCGCTGCTGGCATGGCCAAGCAGGGGCTGATGGGAATTTTTGGCCATGAACATCTGAAATGCCAGAGTTGGATACCTGTGGATTAGGGTGTCGATAACTGGAGTGGACTGGGAGGGAAAGCAGTAATGGGAAAGAGCCCTGACCCTCAAAAGACAGAGACCTGCAACTTGTATGGCTTGGTTGGGCACCTCTGTCTCATTGGAGCCAGGTGCCATCTTCCCTTGGCGACACGTGGCTCATCTGAGCAAGGTGTTGCCCTTCTATCCTTGGGCACAACAAGCCCAAGTGGAGGAGAGGAATGGTTTAAAAAAGAAGAGTTGGATTTATATCCCCCCTTTCTCTCCTGTAAGGAGACTCAAAGGGGCTTACAAACTCCTTTTCCTTCTCCCCTCACAACAAACCACCTGTGAGGTGGGTGGGGCTGAGAGAGCTCTGAAGAACTGTGACCAGCCCAAGGTCACCCAGCTGGCGTGTGTGGGAGTGAACAAGCTAATCTGGTTCAGCAGATAAGCCTCCACAGCTCAATCAAACCCAGTTCTCCAGATTAAAGTGCACCTGCTCTTAACCAATGCCCCACGCTGGCTCCACCAAGACTTTGCCTGGTGACCACAAACAATTCTGCAAGGGTTACACATACCCCAAACCTGACACACAGGTAAAAGAGAGCACCCTCTTGGAGACAGTAAGGAATGGAACAGCTCAGTTCACCTTGGCATGGATTCCTGAACTCATCATCAGTCCAGATGTTTAAAAATACCATGGAAAGTTTGGCTGATAATTTGCATGACAAAGTTCAGGCTGATATACCGAAATTCCCAGTCTTCCAGCTCCAGACCTCTGGCAACCAGGATTTGAACTGGAAGAGGAATGGCAGGGATTTTTAAAAGGGGAGGAGGGGTATAAACGGGCCAACTACGGAAGCCCCCTGAAGAAGAAGAAGAAGAAGAAGAAGAAGAAGAAGAAGAAGAAGAAGAAGAAGAAGAAGAAGAAGAAGAAGAAGAAGAAGAAGAAGAAGAAGAAGAAGAAGAAGAAGAAGAAGAAGAAGAAGAGGAGCTGTTTGGATTTTTATCCCCCCTTTCTCTCCTGCAGGAGACTCAAAGGGGCTGACAATCTCCTTGCCCTTCCCCCCTCACAACAAACACCCTGTGAGGTAGGTGGGGCTGAGAGAGCTCCGAGAAGCTGTGACTAGCCCAAGGTCATTCAGCTGGCCTGTGTGGGAGTGTACAGGCTAATCTGAATTCCCCAGATAAGCCTCCACAGCTCAGGCGGCAGAGCTGGGAATCAAACCAGGTTCCTCCAGATTAGATACACGAGCTCTTAACCTCCTACGCCACTGCTGCTCAAAAGGCCTCATTTGGGAGGTTGAGGGTCAAAAGGCCTCATTTGGGGGGTTGCAAAATGGGCTGGCGACAACATACGAAGGATGTGCTACATTCTGGTTAGTGGTCGCACATTGTGCAGATCTGGTGCACATGCAGGAGGAAGCTGGGTAGCAAAGATTTCAAAACAGGAAAAGGGGTAAAAGCATTTAAAAAAACCACAAAGTTCCTTTTTCACGAGGATTTCTTTAGGCACTCCTTCTACCCGATGAGTCTATGAAACTCTGCTGTTCTCGCAGTTGTGGGCGATGAAATGTACTTCCCTGCAATCCCGAATGTTTTCCTAGCTTTCTCCCACTGCCTTTGTTGTGACAAGCAACCCATACAACTTGCGGCCCTGAGTTAAGAGACACAGCAGAGCCGCATTCCTGGCGTTCAGGGACTACATTTATGGATAAAACAGAGCAGACAGCTCTTTCCCAGATAGCCTTTTAAAAACCACGCCATTGGCTCACCACTGCCCAGCAAAAGAGGCACGAGAAGTGGTTGTGTCTCTCACAAATCCGTTATAAAAGGGTTAACTGTTTGTATGTAAACAAGTTGCTGAAGACGCTGTTTATGACCTGATCTGTTGATTAGCTATTGGTCAGTCAGATAGCCGTTGCTTACATGTTAGTGAGAACGTACATCTGAAGTTACAAAGTTAACTCTGTTTGGTGTTGTGGGTTTTCCAGGTTGTGCGGCCGTGTTCCAGTAGCATTTTCTCCTGATGCTTCGCCTTCATCTCTGGCTGGCATCTTCAGAGGATCAAATTATTCCTATCTGAGATCCTCTGAAGATGCCAGCCACAGAGGCAGGTGAAATGTCAGGAGAAAATGCTGCTGGAACATGGCCATCCAACCCGGAAAACCCACAACCCCCTAGTGATTCCGGCTGTGAAAGCCTTCGACAACACATTTAACTCTGTTTCTTTGTTTGAGCAGACGTGATACCACCACAACCACGGGATAGCAGATAAGTACCAAGATGTATTCAAAAGTACAGTAATGTCGATGTGTAACAGGATAGAAAGGATTTCTTATTTTATCTCCATATAACCCTCCCTTTATAGTTAGTAACTGAGAATCAGTCTCTTCTGTTCTACTCTGCTAATACATATATTTACCCAACAGAAATTTATTTTCAGAATTACTGCCTATCGAGGCCAAAGTTTTTTGAGCGATGGTGAATATGTCCTTCCAATTTTTTTCTCCCTTTTGAAACCATATAAAGGATTTCAACGCATATTCTACCTTGACAAACACAGCCTTTAATATATATATTTTTCTGCCAATGCAGAAAACACATTTGAAGTGTATCTCTAGAAACATTTTCTTCAGGTGCTTGGTCTCGAGAGTGCCACAGAACTTGTGGACAGAACCATTTTGCTCCTGGAGGAAGTATCGTGTTTCCCCGAAAATAAGACAGTGTCTTATATTACTTTTTGCTCCCAAAGATGCGCTATGTCTTATTTTCAGGGGATGTCTTATTTTTCTGTGTTCTGTTCGTCGGGCATGCTTCCAAACAAAAACTTTGCTACGTCTTACTTTCAGGGGATGCCTTATATTTCGCACTTCAGCAAAACCTCTACTACGTCTTATTTTCTGGGGATGTCTTATATTCGGGGAAACAGAGTAACAGGACAATATCCGAATGATAACAGGTACTTTCTGACCCAGAGCCTGGGGAATAAAGAATTGGGCATGGTGTAGTGGTTAAGAATGGAGGGTTCCAATCTGGAGAACCGGGTTTGATTCCTCACTCCTCCACACGAAGTCTGCTGGGTGACCTTGGGCCAGTCACAGTTTTCTCAGAACTCTCCCAGCCCCACCTACCTCACAAGGTATCTGTTGTGGAGGTAGGAAGGGAAAGGAGTCCCTTTAAGTCTCCTTACTGGAAAGAAAAGGGGGTATAAATCCAAACTCTTCTCCTTCTTCCAGGGCACTTCCACACGTGCAGAATAATACACTTTCAATCTACTTTCACAATTGTTTGCAAGTGGATTTTGCTACTCTGCACAGTAAAATCCAGTTGCAAAGTGCGCGGAAAGTGGCATTACTCTGCAGGTGCGAAAGCGCCCTCAGAGCTTCTAATTCACAATCTGAAATGCCCAGCCTATTTATATCAACAAACGTTGAAGCCCTCACAACACACGTTCCAAGTGCTCATGGGGTGGGGGGGAGTGCAGTGGGAAAAGAGGGGAGAGAAAACTGGCTACATATTTTCCCATTTGGCCCGGTTGCACCTGGAGTACCGTGTGCAGTTCTTGAGGCCTCACTTGAAAAAGGATGTGGACCAAACAGAGAAGGTTCAGAGGAAGGTGATGATCAGGGGCCTAGAAACCAGGCCCTGGGAGGAGAGGTGGGTGAGGGCAGACATCGTGGCTCTCTTTCAGTATTTGAAAGGTTGCCACTTCGAGGAGCGCAGGGAGCAGTTCCTTTTGGCAACACAGAAAAGGGCTTGAACTAATGGGCATAAATTATTGGCAGAAAGGTATTGGCTGCATATTAGGATTTTTACCATAAGAATAGTGGAATCGGCTGCCTAAGAAGGTTGTTAGTTCCCCCTCACTGGCAGTCTTCAGGCAGCAATTGAGCAAACTTGTCAGGGATGCTTTAGGCTGATTCTGCATTGAGCAGGGGGTTGGACTTGATGGCCTGTATGCAGTGGTGGGATCCAAAAAATTTAGTAACAGGTTCCCATGGTGGTGGGATTCAAACTGTGGCGTAGTGCCAATGGGGCTGGGCGGGGCATGATGGGGGCATGGCCGGGCATTCCGGGGGCGGGGCATTCCTGGGCGGGGCTGTGGCAAGGATGCAGCCGCTACGCCGGTCCTTGGACGGGAAACGAATGCACGCAGGCGCAGACTGCCACACACGCCCGTGCACCTCCTGCTAGACTGCTTCAAGTTCTGCGCGCTACTGCTGAGAGGAGGGCGTAAATAAAGCAAAAATCACATGGCAAAATCACCAATTAGTAACCCCCTCTCGGCACACACAAATAATGAGTAACCTACTCTCGGGAACCTGTGAGAACCTGCTGGATCCCACCTCTGCCTGTATGGCCCCTTCCAACTTTATGATTATATTATTCTTTTGTTGCAGCCTCCAATCCTTTCTCTTTTTTTGGAGGGGGAAGGATTAGCTTGACAGTTTAGAGTTGATATCTACTACCTAGATGTCCCTGCGTGCTCTTGGTGTCTATCCATCTAATCTCGTAATCAGTTCTGTGATCGCTTCTTGAACAGAAGTTGCAAAATGTGCAGGGGCAAAAAACAGGCAGTACTATTGATCCAAAGCAGGCCATATGGGTGAATGCAGCCACAAGCTGCAATGACAAACTGCTCGCTGTGCATGCACAAAACTACGCAGCTTAGCGCCATACTCAGGACAAACTCTGCCAAAATTCACCAGGGAACCCAAGGTTCCCGGTGGTCACTTTTGTATCAAAGCTCTCTGGATACCGAGAGCTCAAGCAATGCTGGAAAAGTTCACGGGCACTGATTTGTACAAAAAAGGAAGAGAGCATACCACAATGGCTACATTAACAACTCTTGACAGTCTAAATATGAGTTCGAAGAAAAGTGGAAATTGCACTTTTGTATGTAGAGGAGAAGAAGAAGAAGGAGAAGGAGAAGGAGAAGGAGAAGGAGAAGGAGAAGGAGAAGGAGAAGGAGAAGGAGAAGGAGAAGGAGAAGAAGAAGAAGAAGAAGAAGAAGAAGAAGAAGAAGAAGAAGAAGAAGAAGAAGAAGAAGAAGAAGAAGAAGAAGAAGAAGAAGAAGAAGAAGAGCCTCCACAGCTCAGGTGGCAGAGCGGGGAATCAAACCCGGTTCCTTCAGATTAGATACACGAGCTCTTAACTTCTTACGCCACTGCTGCGGAATCAATTGTTTAAAAATGTGTTAATGGGGGTTAAAAACAGAATACGAAAAATTATTTGAATATGTTAGTAGCCAAGATTACAAGTAATTGCCAGTGTTTATTCAAAACATACAAGTTGGTGTTAATAGTTATTAGCACAGAAGAACGTTAGGTGGAATAAGTAAGGTAGAAGGACACTGCTCTTTTAAATTTATATCAGGATTATATCTTGTTGAAAATTAAGATCCATTTTATCTATTATTTGTCAATCTAGGACTATACTTATATTAGTTAATATGTCTTCTTAAAATTGGTCTGATGTCCTTTTTTCTCTACTGTTTCTGGGTATGTTTTTATGTTTCCCTTTATAGTTCTTGTCCATCTTCTCAGTATTCTTTGGAGTAATATACCACTGATAAAACATCCTGTACCAGTTTTACTGGCTATAAATTTTATATCTTTTGTCCATAAGGTTTCCCATTGTTAGCATGATATTTCTTCCCAAACGCTTTGCATCCATTTCACCATACGTTTTAATTTGTTCTGTTTCTGTGTCACTGAAGAAATAGCTTGTAACTTCATTCTAATAAATGTTCTTTTTGCTGCATTATCACCTCTGCAAACTCAGACAGCTCCCGGCCCAAATTATACCTCTTGCTATATGAATGTCCTTTTTAAAATCTTAAACTACTGTACCTTTTTACCTTCATCCTTCAATTTTTGCCAAGACTTGATTTCTCCTTGAGAGTTTATCATACCTCCACATGTTATAAAATCATTATTTTCTCTCATCCTTATCATAACATGCCACTATAGGCAGAGGTGGGATCCAGCAGGTTCTCACAGGTTCCCAAGAGTAGGTTACTAATTATTTGTGTGTGCCGAGAGGGGGTGACTAATTGGTGATTTTGCCACGTGATTTTTGCCTTATTTACATCCTCCTCTCAGCAGTAGCGCACAGAACTTGAAGAAGTCTAGCAGGAGGTGCACCGGTGTACGTGGCAGCCTGCACCTGCGTGCATTCGTTTCCTGCCCAAGGACAGGCGCAGCGGTTGCGTCCTTGCCAAAGCCCCGCCCAGGAATGCCCGACCACGCCCCCGTCATGCCCCGCCAAGCCCCATTGGCGCTACGCCACAGTTTGAATCCCACCACCATGGGAACCTGTTACTAAAATTTTTGGATCTCACCACTGACTATAGGGCAATATCCAATGGCTATATTGGAGGACTCGCCCTTCTTCAGGTAGATTCCCCAATCCATCTCTAATTCAATGGCTTCTATTTTGCACTGTATTTTTGACTGGTTTGTTTTATTCCATAGGTAGCTGTGTAAACCTTCTTCCAAATCTACTCTTTCTAATTTTATTTCTCTTTGATCTGGAATTTTAAATGCATCCACAATCCAAACCAGCTGCTTGATAGTGCTTGTGTCCCTGTTGGGCAGTTATGGGGGTAGAAAAATCACACTGCTCTGGTAATGCTTTCGAGACAAAGTTGTGTTTCTTTAAGGGATTTCTGTCGTCTTACCAGATTCCTTCAGAAGGTCGATTTACTATTAAACGGTACATTTCTAAACATTTGTCACAGTATCTGAGTATTGTGAACTGCCTGGACTCACATTTGGTGAGTCATCCAACACAGATGCTAAAAGACAAAAGGCTTTTTTTCTGTTGCATGTCCTTTTTTAAGGAGTTCGAGATAGAATAAATGGCTCTCTCCCGCTCCCATCTTACCCTCAAAAAAACCTTGTGAGGTAGGTTAGGCTGAGAGGAGAAGAAGAAGAAGAAGAAGAAGAAGAAGAAGAAGAAGAAGAAGAAGAAGAAGAAGAAGAAGAAGAAGAAGAAGAAGAAGAAGAAGAAGAAGAAGAAGGAGGAGGAGGAGGAGGAGGAGGAGGAGGAGGAGGAGGAGGAGGAGGAGGAGGAGGAGGAGGAGAAGACGAAGAAGAAGGAGAAGGAGAAGGAGAAGGAGAAGGAGAAGAAGAAGAAGAAGAAGAAGAAAAAGAAGAAGGAGGAGGAGGAGGAGGAGAAGAAGAAGAAGAAGTAGTAGTAGTAGTAGTAGTAGTAGTAGTAGTTCGGATTTATATCCCCCCTTTCTCTCCTGTAGGAGACTCAAAGGGGCTTATAATCTCCTTGCCCTTCCCCCCTCACAGCAAACACCCTGTGAGGTAGGTGGGGCCAAGAGAACTCCAAGAAGCTGTGACTAGCCCAAGGTCACCCAGCTGGCGTGTGTGGGAGTGTACAGGCTAATCTGAATTCCCCAGAATTCAGAATTCCCCAGAAGAAGAAGAAGAGGAGGAGGAGTTTGGATTTATATCCCCCTTTCTCTCCTGTAAGGAGATTCAAAGGAGCCTACAATCTCCTTTCCCTCCCCTCCCCCCACAATAAACGGCTTATGAGGGTTGGAGGTGGGTGGGGCTGAGAGAGCTCCAAAGAACTGTGACTAGCCCAAGGTCACCCAGCTGGCGTGTGTTGGAGTGCACAAGCTAATCTGGTTCACCAGATATGCCCCCACAGTTCAAGTGGCAGAGCGGGGAATCAAACCCGGTTCCTCCAGATTAGAGTGCACCTGCTCTTAACCACTACACCACGCTGGCTCCCAGCGTGCCCATTCTGATGTCACCCAGCAAATAAATCATAGCAAAATGTTTTTAAGAGCTTTTTTTGCCAAAGGGTTTCTTGGCGTGGGTTATTATTTTTTTTAAAAGATTGCAACTTAAGAAAAAAATAAACGTAGACCCTTTACATATTAGCATAAATAAAATCAAGGAACTGATTTGTTACCTGTCCTGTTTCAGCTCCACTGTCTGAGATCTCCGATCTTTCTCTCCAGCAAGCGACTTAAAATACATGCTTGAACTGGGATTCAGAATATGTCGTGATCTGAGCAATCTCTGTGCTGCTGTCTCTCCATTTTAAGACCCAAAAGCTCCAGGGGAAGCAGGAGAATAGATGGGAACTAGCTTGCGGAGATGAGATTCTTGATTTGCTCGTGTGCTGTGACTGCTAATGACATTCGAGCGTACAGCTTTGTCCAGAGGTGTTGATAGGTAACAGCTGGCAGGAGCGTGTCAGCCAACTTCTTCTGTGTTTGGGACAAAGAACCCCAAGGTGGGCTAAGCTAAGCGGACTGAGATTTCTGGCTGTTGGCCAGGTGGTGGGGAGGGGCAGTGGCTCAGAGGTCCAGCATCTGATTGGCATGAGGATGGTCCCAGGTTCAATGCCTGGCATCTCCGGCAAAAAGGATCAAGCTGTAGGTTGGATTGCAAGCCTCCAAGTGAGACCTGGAGATTGCTCAGAAATATAACTGATCTCCAGACGACAGAGGTGTGTCCCCCTAGAGAGTGAACTCTATGACCTTTGGAGAGTGGACTTTATGTCCTTTCCACCTCCCCACGTCTCCGGGAATTTTCCAACCCTAACTGTAGGTGATAGGAAAGGATTTAGCCTGAAATCCTGGAAGGCCTCTTTCCATCTGAGTAGACCAGCGACGGTGAACCTATAACACGCATGATGAGTTGGGGGACTCGCCAGTGTTTATTTATTTATTTATTTATAATGAGATTTATAAGCCGCCTCACCCCCGAAGGGCTCGAGGCGGCTCACAGAATGGCTGCACATTCAATAACAATCAATAAAACCTATCAAGTACAAGAGTGCAGCTTAATTCATTAAAACGTAAAACTTTAAAACTTAAAATGCATAAAGTGTTAAAGTGTTCACGAACGCTGGACAACAACTATTCTCCCTGTATGAATTTGAGTCATTTTTGGTAATTATTTGACATCTCTTTTTATAACACAAAGCACCCCCACATGATTGGACTGCATTTACAAAAAATAAATATGTAAATCATGGTTTCTCTTGTGATCGGGAGCATGGGGGTGATGCACCAGAAGTTATGTTAAGCATTTCCCGAATTTTCGGCATGCCGAGCCCAAAAGGTTCGCTTTTGCTGGAGTAGACAATTCTGAACTTGATAGATCAATGGTCTCCCTCCATATAAGCATTTTTATATGTTTGTCTTTCACTTCTTCCTTACAGGGAGAAAAATCCTTACAAGTATAAAATAAGCTTAACGGGGAAAGTATGAGCCCAGCTGGCTTTTTGCTATGTTAGTTATTTTTTTTTAAGATTCCCTGTCGGCAGTCAGAAGTTCATTATCCCACCTTCATTCGGCTTCGTAGGCTGGATATCTGGGCTGCATCTCTAATACACATTTATGTTGGTTCTCTAGTAGTCATGACTTCCTCGAAGAATTCTGGCAGTTGTGGTTTTGTGAGTCACAGTTTGAGACCTTTAGGTCCCCTTTCCCACAGGAGAGAGAATAACTGTTCAACTAGCTTGTCAACTCCGTAGAAACACCTTTAAATGCTTCATAGTATAGATGTGTGTGGATGGGGGGGGGCTGATAAGTGTTAAGCCATAAGGTAATAAATACCTCAGTTAGCTGTTTTGATAATTGGATGTACAGATTGATACAAAATGATATTGAAAATTTGGAGGCTTCCACCGGGATCTTCAGTCTGAGAACTTGTGAAATGAATTACTGTGGATCACAATACCAAATCTTCTGAGTTGCCTTTTAAGCATTAGGGTTGCCAGTCTCGCAGCAGGAGACGAGGATTGCCTGCCCCAGGCTCCCACTGCCAGCCGATGCTGCAAACATGCCTACATTTAGCATGCATTTGCAGCAGTGGCGTAGGAGGTTATGAGCTCGTGTATCTAATCTGGAGGAACCGGGTTTGATTCCCCGCTCTGCCACCTGAGCTGTGGAGGCTTATCTGGGGAATTCAGATTAGCCTGTACACTCCCACACACGCCAGCTGGGTGACCTTGGGCTAGTCACAGCTTCTCGGAGCTCTCTCAGCCCCACCTACCTCACAGGGTGTTTGTTGTGAGGAGGGAAGGGCAAGGAGATCGCCAGCCCCTTTGAGTCTCCTGCAGGAGAGAAAGGGAGGATATAAATCCAAACTCCTCCTCCTCCTCCTCCTCTTCTTCTTCTTTATGCATTTACTTATTTATATCCCCCTTTTCTCCCCAGTTCAGATTCAAAGTGGGTTTTAGAAGAAAGTTCTCCCCTCCTCCACTTTCCCACAACAGCCCTGTCAGGTTTGCCAGGCGGAGGGTTTGTGACAGACGGGCCCATGGGCTCCCATGGCAAAAGTGAGGATTCCAACCCAGCATGCCCAGAGTCCCAGTTCACCATTCTGTCCCCTAGCACCGCACTGGCTCTCAAGCAGTGGTGAAATAAAAATAAAAATTCCCATTGGCATTGTGTGTGCCGTAATGTCATTTCTGGAGAAAAGCCAGGAGTGTTGGAAGGTAGCTCTAGAAATCTCTGGAAACTATAGAGTTTCTGGCAATTCCTAGAGCTCCCCGATAGGTTTTCACCAGAAGTGACATAGTAGTGTATGTAGGAGGTTAAGAGCTCATGTATCTAATCTGGAGGAACCGGGTTTGATTCCCAGCTCTGCCGCCTGAGCTGTGGAGGCTTATCTGGGGAATTCGGATTAGCCTGGGCATTCCCACACATGCCAGCTGGGTGACCTTGGGCTAGTCACAGCTTCTTGGAGCTCTCTCAGCCCCACCTACCTCACAGGGTGTTTGTTGTGAGGGGGGAAGGGCAAGGAGATTGTCAGCCCCTTTGAGTCTCCTGCAGGAGAGAAAGGGGGGATACAAATCAAACTCTTCTTATTATTATTTCATGTCACAGGCCCAGAGCTGTAGCGAGGGGGAACTGTGCCCGGGGCACATGTGTGCCCTTTGCCCCTGCCATGCCCCTGTCCACCCTTGCCCCGGAATGCCTCTGCCCCACCACCACTCTCCCCATGGGCGCTACGCCACTGCACAGGCCCCCATGTCCCCACCCCTCATCCTTCCCCCCACTGCCAGGCACAGCCTGGGAGCAAATGTGGAAGAGCAGGTCCCCGTGATCATCAGGTGGATTGGCCGCCTCTGGATTGGCCACCTCTGGTATAAATTCTAGAAGTTATCCTCTGCATTTGCCACATCAACAGAGCAACACAATGTGTGTATCAGGGTACAACCTCCATGTCTAGATCTTTCTATATAGCTGCTTGCAGGCCTGCCCTGCCCCTGGAAAACAGAATAAGGTACCCTCTCCCCATATGACAGGAGAAGAGAGCGGGTACATCTCATCTTGCAGATTTGCTCTTTGCGGCAGGACTTTTAACGTTCACATTCCAAAGAGGTTCTTCTCTCTAACCTCCCTGCTTAGGGGGTCCAGTCGCTCACGACGATATTAATAATAAACCCAAGCTAAGTAAGAAAGGATTCATAGGTGGAACTCCCTCCGGCGACACATCTTCGGGAGCAAAACGAGGCAAAGAGAATCGGAAGTTAATTAAATAGCCTGCTAAAGCCGGCGTGCTTTATAAAGCCCTAAAAACTTCCAAAAAAGGAAACATATTACGGTTATCTGCGCTCGTAGCGGCCAACAAGTTTGGTTGTATTTAAGATAATTCTCTAGTGCCAGTTATTTTTAGCCCCCGAGTAAGCTTCTGTAAGAGGTTTGGCGGCAACACATCCCTTTAACCTGGCCTAACAAGCTAAGCCAATAAGCTGTCTGATTTCTGTCGCGCACGAAGAGGAGAGATAGCTGAAACAAACCATTTGCGGTGAAAACGTTTCAGCGTATCTCTGTCTCGAAAGAAGGCTCTCTCCCTTATGGATACACACACACACACACACACACACACTGCACATGCCACACCAACAGCAACAATCACAATATTACGAGTGGCTTGCCAGAGACCAACAACGTTAAGCTCAGATGTTTTGCAAACGTAGAAACCTAGGAATAGAAAACTAGGATTTTTATATTCGCATCGTAAAAGGGAAGGGGCACAGCAATACCACATTATAGCTGGGGAAACGAAATCTCCGCTGCTGCAGTTGACAGCTAGAGACCCCATACAATTTTGCCGTAATTTGATGGGGCTCCTCTTGCTTCAAGCATCGGGCATGAAGAAACAAAACCACCACAGTCGCGCACAGCCTGAACTTTAGGCTTTGAAATGAAAGTTCGCCCTCTCCGTGGATGCAGAGTAGCGTAACCTTGTCTCGATGGCTCTATCGTGAATGCGATGTGTCGCTGCAAAGCTGCTAATCAAGTCTGTTGAGGAAGTGTGCCTCTTGACAGAGTTGCCAACTTCCAGGTGGCGCCTGGAGATATCTTGGACGAATTCCAGACAACTGAGATCTGCCCCCTTGGAGAAAATTGCTGATTTGGAGAGTGGAATGAATGATTCTCCAGGCATTAAGCAGTCAAAGGGATCAAAAGGCCAGGCGACTACAATGCAGATGGCCTCACTAATGGATTGTGCTATCTTCATGGTTACTCACATGCTATATGGGTGGATCCCACCCAACACGTGCAAATCAAGCTTGCTAACGGCACCCTTTACACGTGTTAACAGGCAAATGGTTCTTTCTCCCACCCTGGACATCCCACAGGAATATATACTCCACTTGCTTTACTACCATCAGATCCTCTGAAGATGCCAGCCACAGATGCAGGCAAAAGGTCAGGAGAAAATGCTACTAGAACATGGCTGTACAGCCCGGGAAACCACACAACACCCCAGTGATTCTGACTGTGAAAGTCTTTGACAACACATGGAATGAATAACATTATACTCTACTGAGATTCATCCTCTTTCCAGGCCATGCCTTCCACAACACCCCCCACCCCGCAAATTTTCAGGAATTTTCCAACCCAGAACAAGCAACCCTATCCCTTGATATCAGAGAAGACGAGTTTGGATTTATATCCCCCCCCCCTTTCTCTCCTGTAGGAGACTCAAAGGGGCTTACAATCTCCTTGCCCTTCCCCCCTCACAACAAACACCCTGTGAGGTGGGTGGGGCTGAGAGAACTCCGAAAAGCTGTGACTAGCCCAAGGTCACCCAGCTGGCGTGTGTGGGAGTGCACAGGCTAACCTGAATTCCCCAGATAAGCCTCCACAACTCAAGCGACAGAGCTGGGAATCAAACCCGGTTCCTCCAGATCAGAATGCACCTGCTCTTAGCCACTACACCACTGCTGCTCAGCTAGGGGCCCATACAATTTTGCTCTAATTTTGTAGGAATAAGTGATTTGGTGCACCCTTGATTCCCCCTTCCTTCTCTTCCCTTGGCCTTAAACGCCTTAAAAGCTGCAACTTGCATATATGTGCATAAGGAATTCTAACAACGGGTGGCACTCATTTGTAGTGGATGTACAAAAAGACCCAAACCCCACCCCCCCACCCAAACTGGGAAGGGGGCAGGAGAGAAATACATGCCAATATCCAGAAAATTCTAAAAAATTACTATGGAAACCAATAATATACTATCAGGCATTCTGCCAAAAAAATTTCAAAATGTTTAGAATTGTGAAGATATATGACAATGGATTTCAGAGAGGCATTTGCAACAAAATGGAACACAGAAGAATGCCCACTGCAAACAGGACTTGGAGAGCAAACTAGCGGGATCTGCAGTTATGGCAAAATTAACCAGCTATGTGAGTAAAAGACCAAATCAAAGATCTGAAGGCCAATGGAAAGCAGACGACTGATATTATTCCTTAAAAACAGGGAGAAGAGAAAGAGGTTGTTGAAACCATATATATGATTTATTAATAACCCTCCTGCTATATGGTATCAAAAAGGTGTTAAAGGGATGGTGGTGGAAATATTTAAATATATCACGGATAGACGATTAGAATACGTGAGCTCAACTTTCAATACTTGGGAAGTATTTTTAGAAATTTATAACAGTAATCACTATTGCAGATTCTTTTAAAAAATCTATTCTATTTTATTACAATTCATTATAATATTGTCTAACATTATTAGAGTCTTCATCAAGTATTATATAGGGTATCTTATGACTTTGCTATGATTTATTATGATATAACAATTTTGTGCTCATTATCAGATCACGAGTTACTATTAATAATTGTTACTATCATCATTATTTGTTCACTGTTTATTATTTCATTGTTTAATACATGTGTACTTTTTCTTCCCTTTTTCTTTAGATGTAATCACAACGGTTGCTGTGATTTGACTTCTATTTTTTCCTTTTTTCTGTTATGTTTATATTCATGAAAAATAAAATCTGATATATTTTTTCAAAGGCACACAAACCTAACATTTTAAAACCAACTATAACATGTATCTAGCTCATACAGAGCTTCTCTGTACTTCTCTGGCAAAAATCCTGTAAATTGGTGGAAAATTATTATTCCAGCATTTTCTTACAGGATAAGGGCTTGCTTAGAATCAAAGGCTGCCCACACTTAAATGGATAGCTCTGATAACCAGGGACTTTGCCGATCACATTCCTATCCAATCTACAGCAATCCTAGACAGAGTTACAGCCTTCAAACCCACTGAGGTCAACGCGTTTACAATGGTGTAACTGTACAGCTGGGAATCAGAACAGAATATCAAGTCTTCTTATAACTACTACATAAGAACTAGCCTGCTGGATCAGACCAGAGTCCATCTAGTCCAGCACTCTGCTACTCGCAGTGGCCCACCAGGTGCCTTTGGGAGCTCATGTGCAGGATGTGAAAGCAATGGCCTTCTGCTGCTCCTGAGCACCTGGTCTGCTGAGGCATTTGCAATCTCTGATCAAGGAGGATCAAGATTGGTAGCCATAGATCGACTTCTCCTCCATCAATCTGTCCAAGCCCTTTTTAAAGCTATCCAGGTTAGTGGCCATCACCACCTCCTGTGGCAGCATATTCCAAACACCAATCACATCGCTGCCAGGTGAAGAAGTGTTTCCTTTTATTAGTCCTAATTCTTCCCCCCAGCATTTTCAATGAATGCCCCCTGGTTCTAGTATTGTGAGAAAGAGAGAAAAATTTCTCTCTGTCAACATTTTCTACCCCATTCTACAAAAAGTTACCTGACCCCAAAGCTCAAATGAGAGATGGACAAAGGCACTGTTTCTTAGGAAGAGGGTCCCAGAGACGTGGGCTGACGCCCGAGCAAGTTTTGCTATGGAAAGCTACTGAATCCCAAACAAACTGACCGGGCAAGCATTTGGGACATTCCAGGCTTTACGGCTAATAGCAGGCACCAAGAATAGGGCCACCAGCTTATGACAAATCGGAAGGGGCATCAGCTCATGCTAAGATGCTAGGTCGAGGCCAGAGCAAGGTCAATTGAGTACCTCTTTGCTGAAGCAATAAAAGGGATTCCCCCGTCTCCTTTGAAAGCAACCTTTTCTGGAGCTTTGGAGCTGGTTTCCTGAACCATGACCATAATGGATCTTATCCCTCTTTTGCTTATCACCGGGTTGGAAGGATATGTTTATTTTGCTTCATTTATACCCAAATGGTGACCCAAGGTCTTCTTTTCATCCTTACAACAACCCTGTGACGTAGGTTAGGCCGAGAGTGCCCAGCAAGCTTCCGTGGCCCAGTGGGGATTCAAACCTGAGTCTCTCAGATCCTCCTCTGATATTCTAGCCCGGGGCGGCCAACCTATGGTGCTCCAGATGTTTATGGACTACAATTCCAATTGGCCATGTCTGGCCACCCCTATTCTAACCACTATGCCTCACTGGCTCGCAGTGTGCCCAGTTAAACAGTGTTAGGAATCAAGATTCTTCAGAAGAGATGTTTCATTTAAATATACATAATCTGTGCTGTCTCTCTAGGATGAAAAACACAATGGCATAAAAGGACCACATGTCAATCAAGTCCTCCATGGGTCTTCAACTGGAAGGGGCTTTTCCTCAGCCAGGAATTCACAGTCACCCCTAAAATGTTTCCCTTAAATTATTCTTGAGATGTTGAACCAACCAAGTGTTTGAGAAAACAGGTTTAGCAGTGGTTCCGCTTTTATTTAAAACTGTAGGCAAAGACTTGGAGGGCCCACCCCTAGTCAAGCCCCCCTCCATGGAAAGGGGTCAGACTGCTCCTTAGGTCACTTCTAAAAACCCATTTCAAACATTTCTGGATAATTCTACTGCTGTAAAATCAGCAGTGTAAGTGAAAAAATCTTCCAAAAAAGGCAGTACCTTGGGGGTTCAAAGTTCCAAGAAAACTTTAATGGCATAAGTAAACTTAATACGCTTACAATGCTAGAACCAGTTAGGCTCGCGAGGCAATAACATCCCGTAAAAATTTGGCCACGGTTCCAACTTGTCCTTGGACTCACCATTTAAGAGAAATACAACTCTTTGTTCATCCAATAAGTTCTCAGCCTCTTTCAGCAATGGACATAGATATATATTTCTAGACAAATTATATAGAGGGAAATATAGCAGGACCTGCTGAACCGAGTCTTCACAGTCAGTTAACACAACTAGATATCCTTTCCTTATGTGGAATTCCTAAGTGTCTCCCCTGTCTAAAGGTGGACGGCAAAACATTACCTCTAGCCAAGGTCAGGGCCTTCTACCATTTACTCTTGGTCAATCTGTACAGATACCCAGAGATGGTTAATTTCATAAATGGAACCAGTGATGGTTAATTTCATAAATGGAATATTCAAATAGAGAGGGGAACAAAATGTATTGGCCTCCTTCAGCAAGATCGAGAATTCCTCCTTTAGGAGTTTTTACCTTGGGGGTTATCAGTAAATCTGAGAGTTAAACGTTTAAGACAATCAAAGGAAGACGTCTTTTACATACCCCCGAAATTTAACCTGTGGAACTCATTTCCACCAGATGTCATAATATCCAAGGATAAGGTTGCCAAGTACCCCCTGGGAACTGGCAGAAGGTGGGAAGAGCAAACTTGCATGTAGGGGGCCTAAGGCACTGTTGTCAGTAATTCGTCAATATCACTTCTGGTGCACAGCGGAAGTGATATCATCGTGTTGCATGCAACATGAATACACTCTGGTACTGAAGAAAAACTCAATGGTAGAAGCTGGTTTTATTGTAAAGTTTTTGCCCAAATACCAGTGTATGTCCACAAATCACCAGCAACATGATGATGTTACTTCAGCGCACGCCGGAAGTGATGTCGATACATGGTGGGTGCCAGAGGTCTCTAGATCTGTTTTCTGCTTGTAAGTCCCCCTCGCTGTCTAGCTGAATGGCCCCAAATGACCCCAAAGCACGGGAACCATGGGGCCATTTTCCCAGTAACATACCAGTAGGGCTTGTTATTTTAAAGTCTGCAATATTACAATATTACAACGTGTGATTGGAGTTTGGAATATGCTGCCACAGGAGGTGGTGATGGCCACTAACCTGGATAGCTTTAAAAGGGGCTTGGACAGATGTATGGAGGAGAAGTCGATCTATGGCTACCAATCTTGATCCTCTTTGATCTGAGATTGCAAATGCCTTAACAGACCAGGTGCTCGGGAGCAGCAGCCGCAGAAGGCCATTGCTTTCACATCCTGCATGTGAGCTCTCAAGGGCACCTGGTGGGCCACTGCGAATAGCAGAGAGCTGGACTAGATGGACTCTGGTCTGATCCAGCTGGTTTGTTCTTATGTTCTTAATTGTGAACTTTCCTGCAGTATTAGGCGTGAAAGACAAGACACGCTCACAAAAGAACATCCTTTGCTATTTTACAACTGCATTATGTATATATATATATATATATATATATATATATATAATGCATGCACAAATTAATGTGCCCAAGTTCAAGCTGTGGGAAACAAACTTCTTCCTTGTCAAAAATAACAAAGCACAATAAGGGGAAAAAATCCTACCCAGAGGCTTATTGGAAGCATGCAGTGGGACTGAAATGGAAGGAAGGAAAGAAGAAATAAACAGAATGGCAACATTAGCCTTCTGAAACTGACTCAAGGGCACCAACGGAAATTATACTTCCTTCTATAAAATCTGGGTGGTTTTTTTTAAAGATGCGAAATGATGAATAATGAGGGCGATCGGAAAAAAGGCGACGGGAGTCAAGATAAATGAAAAATTAAAAGTATCATCACCAAGTCGTACTGGGCGTCTCACACACTAGGAGTCCAAACAGAAAGATGGGAAGGACGAGCCGGGAGCAATTCAGCACAGATAATCAGGTACCCCAACTAGGTAGGTTGACTAACTCCAGGGACATTTATACACGTGTGGGGTCTGCTCTGCATTGAGTGTACATTCCTTTTGGGTTGGATTCTCGGAAACACACGTTTTCCCCTCTCCTGAACCCGCCATGTCTCAATTCAGAAATCTCTAAAAGCGCAACTTTTCCTCTTGCTTCGCAGGGAAAGCAAAGGGAAACAGAATGCATTGCGCAGGTGCTCATTTTCTTGCTCCTCCCTGCCTTTTCCCTCGCCCACCAAACAGCAGTTCCTCCTGCTCTTCGGGACAGCAGTTCAGAGCAATTGGAAGAGCTTTCCTTCCCCTTTTCTTTTGTTAATATTAACATTGGCTGTCTCCAGTTGAAACAATAGATCAGTGAAATCTACATGAAATGTACATGGTCTGGCAAAATAAAGCTAGATCAGTGGTCCTCAACCTGTGGGTCATAACTCCTTTGGGGGTCGAACGACCCTTTCACAGGGGTCGCCTAAGACTCTCTGCATCAGTGTTCTCCATCTGTAAAATGGATAAATGTTAGGGTTGGGCGTCACCACAACATGAGGAACTGTATTAAAGGGTCGTGGCATTAGGAAGGTTGAGAACCACTGAGCTAGATCCAAGATGGCAAATGCATACGCGCACAATCAAAATGGCGGCAATCTTCCCAGCTGGAGGTTGTACAGGGAGAGCGACTGGGTAAAATGGCGGCTGGGCTTGACTGGGCGCACTTTGCAGCCGAAGAATCCCGTTTAAACAAAAAACAGAAAAGCAAGAAAAACCCACTCAGAGGCTGCCGGCATAAAGAGCCCAGATCGGGAGAGGATCTGGGAAAACAGCATAGGCTCACAATCATGGACAGGCTCCAAACGAAACCGCAGAAGCATGTGCAGAACAATTAGAAAAATGAATGAACTGAATAATATACAATCAGAGAGGAACATCTAATGGGTTTTGAGCTATGTTGCTAGCCTAAGGGCAAGCTCACTTATCCTCTTTCAGTCAGGGCCTCACTGGGGGTGGGGGCATACAAGTTTTCCCAGAAGTGACATCACACCATGCTATCAGTCCTCCAGTCTCTCACTGATTGCCAGGCATAGATTGACAAGGCTAGCGACCTCCCAGGATTATAGCTCATCTCCTGGTGACAGAGATCATTTCCGCAGGAGGAAATGGTTGCTTTGGAGGGCGGGCTCTATGGCTTTACGCCCCAAACCCGCCATTCCTATGCTCCACCCCCAAAATCTCCAAGTCTTTCCCAAGCAAGAGTGGGCAGCCCTTTCTGTTCTCCATTCAAACAACCCCTACAGTATTGTAGGTTGTAGTCATAATCTCAGAAGCATCTCCATCCGAGAAGCAGGGATTCACAGCCTTTATCATCATCCCCTGCCAGCATGATGCTGGCAGGGGATGATGGGAACTGTAGTCCACAACATATGGAGGGCCGCGAGTTTGACACCTGTGCCCAACAGCATGGGATCATCTGGAGGTACCTCCCTGTGATTCAAAAGTATGCAGCTGCATCTGTGGGCCCTGATCTACGATTTCCTTTGACATGGTATTGTGACTTCATGATCATGAGATTTTAAGAACATAAGAAAATAAGAACGAGCCAGCTGGATCAGACCAGAGTCCATCTAGTCCAGCTCTCTGCTTCACTCAAGCGAGTGGGCTCTGCACCAGGTGGTGCTCCTTTGAGAGCCCCTTTCACATGCAGTGGATGCCGTGAAAGCAATGGTCCTTCATGGCGGTTAGTTGCTGCCCCGAGCACCTGGACTGTTAAGGCATTTGCAACCTCAGATCAAGGAGGATCAAGATTGGTAGCCATAGACCGACTTCTCCTCCATAAATCTGTCCAAGCCCCTTTTAAAGCTATCCAGGTGAGTGGCCATCACCGCCTCCTGTGGCAGCATATTCCAAACACCAATCACACGTTGCGCGAAGAAGTGTTTCCTTTTATTAGTCCTAATTCTTCCCCCCAGCATTTTCAATGAATGCCCCCTGGTTTTCAACCTTTATGGGGAAACAGCTTGAAAGGAAAGCGACTCGGCAAAGAGTATTTTCGCAGACAAAGCAGTCTGCAAGATGAGAGGCATTTAGCTGAAAAAGCCCAGCCAAAAATTCAAAAATATTATCCGTTTGAAAACTTAAAGACCGAGGCACTCTATGGTCGTGAGCTGCTGGCACGGGGCAGAGAACAGCCAGAGAATCTCAGCATTGTTTTTTTTTTTTAAGTTTCTAGTCCTTAAGGATGTCGATGCCTGCTAAAAATCCTGCAGCCAGAGATGCGTTGGGATTCAGTTTCCAGTCACTGGAGAGCTTGGTTTCAAAACTGCGCAATGTTTCTCATCCCTCCACACAACATGGAAGCGAGGCACATCTGGTCCTTTGCATGCTTAAAGTTTGACGTTTCGATGGCCAATGGCAGACCATGCCACTATCAGGGAACTCAAGGGCTCAAAATAAGACGCCACCACGGCGTAAATTAATCATGCTCACCCCTCTCTGTCGGAATAATACCGGAACAGGGGCACATAGCCAAATATCTTGAATTATTAACTGAACCCCAACAGAGATGGATTATCACAAGGGCCAGATCCAATACCTTCCCATCGGCCATTACAAAGGGTCGCTACTTATTCATACCTCTCCAGGATCGGGTTTGTCCACACTGTAAAAATCAAGTGGAGACTCTTGCACACATTATTCTTGACGGTCCAAGATATATGGGCATTAGGAATTTCTCTCCCAGGCTGGCCCTAGACAAATCTGAACGTGACTCTGACTGTTCTGTTGTGGAGCTTCTGTTAAACAACACAGATGTCATGCTCTTGGGAAAAGTAGCAAAATTTCTTTTACAAGGGACAGAACTTTCTAAGTAATGTATACTGCTATATAGTCTTCCTGTCTGCGCTTTGAATGTACTCTTGATTTGTATTTCAAAAATGTCTGGCAATGCTCTAGAACCCATTTTTAAATGCCAAATAAAGGTTGTTGTTGTTATATATGTGGCAGAAATCCATCCTGTGGACTACTGATCAGGTGGCATACCTTCTAGAGAAAAAAATAACAAAAAAAAGCAGGAAGACACACAACATGCTAAGGAACAGGATGTGTTCCCGAAGCCAAGCAAAATAAAGCAGGGTTTACTATAAAGCCTAGTTAGTCTTAGCTGTTCTGTTCCGCATCTTTACATAGCTTTAAGGAAACATGTCTGCTTAAGCATACAGATTAACAGGAAGGAACCGATCTTTCTGGACTCAGGAGATGCAAGGAACAAGCCACTGGTGAAGAGCTGTCCGGGGACAACGTGGTAATTCTGAGTAACGGACAACTCAGCCTTTTAGTTTGCAAAGGGAAAGGTAGCTGTGAGTAATTCCCGCGCCTCGGCTGAACACTCCAGGACCAACGCGGCCGGCCGACTGAGGCTCGCTGGCAGGAGGGAGTAAGAACACGGACTAGATACTTAGTGGTTACTGGAGCAAGGAAATGAGAGATAAGATACAATCTCAGTGAATCACAGATTGCAATTGGGAAGATGTTCTAACATCTGGCAAAAGGGAAAGGGGGGCAGATAATCGCCAGCGATCAGCGAATCCAGCTTTGTCTTAATTTCGTTACCTCGGGTCTGCTGGAGGGGGGGGGGGATACCAATCCAATGAAATGATTACTGTCTTTCGTTATTTGGGCATTTATGTCGGCAGGTTTAAGAAAAAGGCCTTTTTTCGTTCCAGTGTCCAGAAACAAGAAAACGGATGTATAAACGGATGTTCCTCAGCGAGCAGTGGTGCGACCGCACTTGGAATACTGTGTTCAGTTCTGGTCGCCACATCTCAAAAAGGATATTGAAGAGATAGAAAAAGTGCAGAGAAGGGCAACGAGGATGATTGAGGGACTGGAGCACCTTCCCTATGAGGAGAGGCTGCAGCGTTTGGGACTCTTTAGTTTGGAATGCTCTCTCCTTACTATGACCTGAACATGCATTTTTCCAGTTTATATGGGGATAGTTAAAATCACCCATTACCACTACATTTTTGTTTTTGTTGGCCTCTCTAATTTCTTTTTCCATCTCAGAATCCTCTTGTCAGCCCTTACCCAGCAATTCACAGGTTCACAAGCAGATGAATTTGTGATTTTGCAAGAAAGCTTTGCTTTAAGGTGTAACGTTCTAGCCATGGGGCCTAAAGTAAAGGTAAAGTTTCCCCTTCAGTTGTGTCCGACCCTGGGGTACCACGGCAAGCAGTGATTTCATAGGAAAGCCATTTTTGTGGGGCAGTTTGCCATTGCTTTCCCTGGCTATTCTTTACCCCCTAGCTAAGTGTTAGGGGCCTAGTCAGACATAAAAACAGGGTTGCCAGCTCTGGGTAGGGTAATAGCAGGAGATGGGGGGGGGACCTGAGGAGGGTAAGCTTTGAGGAAGGGAGATACTTCAGCAGGGTACAGTTCCATAGGGTTCACCCTCCAAAGCAGCCATTTCTATCCTTTTCTCTTCCCAACTTTAACCGACACCTTTCACTTATGGTAAATTCAAAGACAGGCACCCAGACAGACATTTTCTCTCTTTCTTACAGTACTAGAACCAGGGGGCATACATTGAAAATGCTGGGGGGAAGAATTAGGACTAATAAAAGGAAACACTTCTTCATGCAACGTGTGAGTGGTGTTTGGAATATGCTGCCACAGGAGGTGGTGATGGCCACTAACCTGGGTAGCTTTAAAAGGGGCTTGGACAGATTTATGGAGGAGAAGTTGATTTATGGCTACCAATCTTGACCCTCTTTGATCTGAGATTGCAAATGCCTTAACAGTCCAGGTGATCAGGAGCAACAGCCGCAGAAGGCCATTGTTTTCACATCCTGCATGTGAGCTCCCAAAGGCACCTGGTGGGCCACTGCGAGTAGCAGAGAGCTGGACTAGATGGACTCTGGTCTGATCCAGCTGGCTTGTTCTTATGTTCTTATCCAATCCATCTTCTCCAAATAATCTCCCTACAGCATAATTCAGTTTCCAACAGCGCCCTGACAGAGAACTTACCCAAACGCTATTCTTCCTCACAGCTCTACCTATTGTTCCCTCTCCCAGCAATGACTTCCCATGAAGTCACGTCTCCTATCGTTTGGCAACACACCCACTACCGAATAATGCATGAGACTAATAAGGACTAATAAAAGGAAACACTTCTTCACGCAACGTGAATGCAAATGTTATCTCCATCAAACATGATTTTTTTAAAAAAAATACTCTGCTCTGGATTCCTTGGAATTTAGGAGAAGGGTCTCTCTTGTGGTTGCACCTATGTTATGGAGACAGGACTGACAAAATCACCTGTCTCTTTGAAGAGGCTAGTGAAGGAAATTGGACCTTTGGTACTGTATAAACGTTATTTTCGGCAGGGATGAAGCGCTTGTTTTCACCTTTTACATCTCCAAGCATATGGAAAGGTGATGAATTTTTATTTCAGATAAATAGTAAAGGGACTGAATGAATATGGAATGATTGGGGGAAGGGGTCTCTAGAATCATACTGGGACAGAGGGAGGCAGATCAAATCTCTTCACACAAAGAGCTAGAATCACAAGTCTCGCATTGGAAAACAGTGGGATTCTCTGGTTGAAAAATGTCAGCAAGAAAATGGATTGGAAAACCAATGCATTCCTTACATTTCTCACATGGGTAGCAACATTCAAATTGTTTGTACCTGGGGTTTTTTTTGGGGGGGGGGGAATGGAACAGATGACTCAACGATGGCCAAAAATACATCACAATAAAATTAATATGGTGTAGCAAATTGGTATTCGAGTAGTACTGGAGATTTCCGAATCCTCACTCAGCAGTGAAACTCAGGGGGTAAATCTAGGCCCGGTCACTATCCCTCTTGCCTCACTATCTGGCAACAGTTCTGTGAGCGCAGAAGAAGGGAACAGACCCAGGACGCTGCCTTCATCTCCTGGGAGAAAGGCTGGGGTACAGAGTAGTCAGGAAGGGACGGAAATCTAGGGTGTTGTGAGGATTCCGGGCTGTATAGTCGTGTTCCAGTAGCATTTTCTCCTGACGTTTCGCCTGCATCTGTGGCTGGCATGCCGGAAACCCCACAACACCTTCGTGATTCCGGCCGTGAAAGCCTTTGACGATACATCGAAAGGAAATCCGTTTTTACCACTCTCTGCTCTACAGGTGCAGGATGTCCAAATAAATCTTGTCCTTCTTAAACAGTTTTAAACAGCCTGCCCTTTAAAAAAGATTATTACTTTAATTGAGGACTCGCACCTATACTCGACAAATTCCTTCTAGATGAGAGCAATCAAACCCTTTAGTGCTCTATTTTTATTCAGAGTTAAAAAGAGAGCGATGTGACACAATTTCAGGTGTGTGCAAATGAACAACACTACGGGAGTGCAGACATGCCGGTTGGAAAACCAGATGTAAACCTGATGCAAAGATTCGCTGACAAAGTTCGCTAATGAAGATTCGCCAACGGAGATTCGCAAACAGTTGCTACTGTTCCTGCTATTAGTAAGTGTGATTAGGGGAAAAAAATCTGCAGAGAACTGAAGAACCATCTGTCCAGATCAAAATCCACATGCAAATTTAGGCCAACCCAACAGGAGCATTTGGTAAGACCCTTGACTCAACCGGTCCATTCCGCTGTAGCCAGGATCTGGGCTTCTGGAACTGGAGCACTTACAACGGCCCTGTTCTTATGACTTCCTGTGTGTTGACTGAGCATACAGAGAGGGAACTGAATGCCAATTCCTGAGCATGGCACCATAGCACGGAGGCAATGTCCATGAATACACCCCATAACAGGGAGAAAGCATATGTGTGGATGCTAGAAGCACACGCAGTTGCTACCTTCACAAGCAAACAATCACGTGGAAGTTGGGGTGGAGCAGATACACCTGAGTCTACGCTCTGAACGCATTCAGTCAACGTGAGGAAGGGGCCAGTGTATTTGTTGATTTACTTTATTATGTCCTCTTCACCTTGTGTTTGGCTGACCCCCCCCCCCCCCCCGTCCCTTTTCGATACACCTGTCCCTTTTTGGTGGGTGGGTGGTGTGGGTGTTCAAGATTTTGGATCGTTTGGGGTGTTTGAAGATGGGGTTTTATTAGATTTTTATCACTGTTGTATGAGATTTTTATGGTTTTTATTAACACACCCTGAGACCGTGGGAAAGGGTGGGAAAGCAGACAGACGGAAAGACAGACAGGAATCTTTTTTGCTGAGAGTTGCACTGCGTAATTCAAAAAACTCAATAGGAGGAGGCATTTGTTAACGGTATAATAGCACCAAGATGACGGAAATTTAAAACAAATTACAAAAGTATTAGACATTTGTTCACGATGTGGAAAAGGTATTCTGTAAGTACAAACAGTGAAAACAAAAAAAATACACACAGTGAAAACAGTGAAAACATAAAAATACACACAGAAAACAGATAATACATACTAAACACAGTGATATAGTTCAGAATCCTCTTATAAAAGCAGCCGCCTAAATAATTCCACAGTTTTCCATAGTTTGGGTTACAGCAAAAGCATGGGAACTTTCTTGACCTTCTCCGGTAGGCCCAGAGGAGTACAGCCTATAGCAGTGGTGGCAAACCTTTCACACTCCAGATGTTATGGACTACAATTCCCATCAGCCCCTGCCAGCATGGCCAACTGGCCTATAGGGACATAAGGTCATTCATGTCCCCGGAGCATGCCTTTCGGTCAAGGGGGGGGCATTGGGAACCCCCCACGTAATGAAATGGTACGTGCCTCAGCCGCCTGCCAGTAAGCCCCGCCCCTGCCTCTCTGCAGGCCGCCTCCTGCCGTCGCCAGGGCCTGGGGGTGGCAGGAGCCAGCTTGCAGGGAGACAGGGAGCGGGCCTCAAGGGCAGGCGGCCACGGAATTCACCTGAACCACCTGCCGCCGCTGGGCCCCGCACCCCCAGCCTCTGTGAAGGCCAGCTTTTGTCCTCCCCAGGCCCTGGGGATGGCAGGAGCCGACCTGCAGAGAGGCGGGGGCGGGGCTCGGCATCCCTGAGTCGTGCCCCCGAGTGCTTGGGGGGCGGGGCCGCCCGGATGAGGTGTTGACCCCAGGCGCCATTTCCCCCGATACGCCTTCGGTAGGCCCGTCCACAAGGTGGGGGCCACAACTGAATGCACCTGCCTTGGGCAATTGTTGATCTTGCCCAGGGGTCTTCAGACTATGGCCCTCCAGATGTTCATAGACTACAATTCCCATGAGCCCTACCACTTGGCCATGCTGGCAGGGGCTGAGGGGAATTGTAGTCCAGGAACATCTGGAGGGTCATAGTTTGAAGACCCCTGATCTTGCCTGTTTGCAAGATGCTGCCTCCAGAAGGCCCTGCTCAGCCGTCATGGGGGAACACAGCAGGAGAGGCAACCCCGCAGATGAGAGAGTATAAGGCTATGGACGACTCTGGATGTGACAGGCAGTACCTGAAACTGAGCCTGGTAACTGATGAGCAGCCAGTTAAGAAAATGCAGTGACTGCAGAATAAGAGTGGTATGCCTGCTCTGCTGAGCTCTTGATAATAACAGAGCCATGGCATTCTGATTTCAAGGGAAGACCCGTGCACGGTGGGTGGATCACGACCAGACAACAGGCCCCTTCCCTCCTCCCTACCATTCCTGCCAGGTGGGTGGGCCACAACCAGATCCCCCTAGCCCCCTTCCCCCACTAGTGGGATGCCACAGGGTTCTGGTGGACTCTTATCTGGTGAACTGGGTTTCCCCCCACTCCTACACATGAAGCCTGCTGGGTGACCTTGGCCTAGTCACAGTCCTCACTGAACTCTCTCAACCCCGCATACCTCACAAAGTCTCCGCCGTGGGGAGAGGAAGAGAAAGGAATTTGTAAGCCACCTTGAGTCATCTTATGGGACAGAAAGAATATAAATCCAAGCTCTTCTTCTATGTCAGCCTAGGATCTAGGTCTGTCATAAGAACATAAGAACTAGCCTGCTGGATCAGACCATCTAGTCCATCTAGTCCAGCACTCTGCTACTCGCAGTGGCCCACCAGGTGCCTTTGGGAGCTCACGTGCAGGATGTGAAAGCAATGGCCTGCTGCTGCTGCTGCTCCTGAGCACCTGGTCTGCTAAGGCATTTGCAATCTGAGATCAAGGAGGATCAAGATTGGTAGCCATGTCACATACTCTCATCCTAATCTACCTCACAAGGTTGTTGTGTGAATAAAATGGAGCTGTCTGTGGTACACCACTGCATATGCATTTTGCTGTTTCACGGCGAATTATGTTGTGACGTTGCTGCAGCTCTTGCACCAACATCTTAAATTAGACATCACTGTGATCTTTTATCATTCCATAATGGCATTGCCATGAATTAACATTAAATGGGATGGGTCAGGAGGGAAACCATATGCCAGGGTTAAGCTGTAGCATTTAGGGGCAATCAGCGATAATGTGAAATACAAAAATAGAAGCAATTTTTTTTAAAAAAAAAATGGGTACTTTGGAAATGAAATCACTAGAGAACCCTACCCCCTCCACCAACGCAGCAGTTTACAAATTAGCATTTATCTAAATAAACATTTTTCCCTACATATGGACTTGGGGTGGGGGGAGGGTGTTCACCAAGACATTATTTACTTTCAAATAGCATTTTCAGCTTCCGATAAAAAGAAGTCGCTCGCTCCTCTCTCCATTTGCATGACCCCTCTCGCCCAGTTTCAAACGGAAAGAAAATATTTAGTCCAATATTATCGCAACCCGGAATATGGCTCTATTTATGTGACAACCTGACAACATACAATTTCATGCTTGCTGAACTGATCTGTGTTGTATATTCACTGTGAATACTACGCAGCCTTGCCATTATAAATATGAAACAGTATACACTTATTCAAAATAACTCCGGCAGCAGCAATTTATAGCCGGGCTGTTTGGGCACTTATGAAGTTCCAAATGCCACCTTCAGACGCCACATCACACTGAAACAGACGTGCGCTGCGCCTCTGACCGGAGTGGATTTGCAACGACCTATCAGAACGGAGGCTAATAAATTTTTTCCTCGCCCGTTCGCTCGCCCGTTCAGCAGCTGACTCTGGCTTGTGTTTAGATATCTGACTTGCGAGAACACGGTGTCCTCGAGGGCTTCGTCTTAATACCCAGGCCAAGATATTTTGTCCACCTATTTATTCGCGTTTGCCTGATGGTTGTGGATGAACATTAATTCACTGCGGGACGTGCACGGCATCAACCGGGGATTCGGAAGGGTTAGTGTCGCTCCCTCGGCCAAAGAGGCTGCAGCTGGGAGCGGAAATCGCAGGCTCTTCAACTCAGAAATAGTAAGCTGGATCTAGGGTAGGATGTTTTGCAGCAATCTAGAGCTGCTACAGCAGACCGGAGTCCAAGATGACTAAATGAGACACTGTCCCCGTTGAGGTTTGGACCGTTCCCTCTTTGAAACAGACTTGAATATTTATCATGAGCTTTGAAGTTTTGACGAGGTTAGGCATTTATTTGGATGCCAACTAGCTCTGTGGTTCTTTTCAACCTCGGTACAAATCAGGGTCTATATGCTGATTTATGTTTGTATGACGGTACATGAAGGATTCATGGATGTACTCGTGGTGTGTCGATACACCAACTGTCATGATACTGTATGAAACTGCAAAGATTGTCATGCCCTTATATAAAGCCGTGGTGCGACCGCACTTGGAGTACTGTGTTCAGTTCTGGTCGCCACATCTCAAAAAGGATATCGAAGAGATAGAAAAAGTGCAGAGAAGGGCAACGAGGATGATTGAGGGATTGGAGCACCTTCCTTATGAGGAGAGGCTGCAGCATTTGGGACTCTTTAGTTTGAAGAGGAGACGTCTGAGGGGGGATATGATTGAAGTCTATAAAATTATGCATGGGGTAGAAAATGTTGACAGAGAGAAATTTTTCTCTCTTTCTCACAATACTAGAACCAGGGGCATTCATTGAAAATGCTGGGGGGAAGAATTAGGACTAATAAAAGGAAACACTTCTTCACGCAACGTGTGATTGGTGTTTGGAATATGCTGCCACAGGAGGCGGTGATGGCCACTAACCTGGATAGCTTTAAAAGGGGCTTGGATAGATTTATGGAGGAGAAGTCGACTTATGGCTACCAATCTTGATCCTCTTTGATCTGAGATTGCAAATGCCTTAACAGACCAGGTGATCGGGAGCAACAGCCGCAGAAGGCCATTGCTCTCACAAGCTGCATGTGAACTCCCAAAGGCACCTGGTGGGCCACTGCGAGTAGAAGAGAGCTGGACTAGATGGACTCTGGCCTGCTCCAGCTGGCTTGTTCTTATGTCCTTATGCTTTCCAAACAGTTTGTAAACAATATAACACCAGAGAGTCTACAGGAAAACATTACTTTGAGTTTTGAGGGACACGACTTTCACTTTGCTAGCTGCTTTCAGTAGAATTAGGTTCAGTGCATACAGGCTGCCCTGCCCCACCCCACCCCACCCCACCCCAAGTGATAGCTGTTATGGTGGAGCCTCCAGGTCACTCGTGGCCCTCCAGACGTTATAGACTACAGTTCCCATCATCCCTTGCCAGCATGATGGTAGCAGGGGATGATGGGAACTGTAATCCATAACATCTGAAGGGCCATGAGTTTGACACCTATGCTCCGGGGGATGGCGGAAATCTCCTGGGACTGATTTCCACGTGACAGAGATCAGTTCACCTGGAGAAAATGGCTGATTTGGAAGAGGGACTCGGAGGCATTAAACAGCACTGAAGTCCCTCCCGTCCTCTGACTCTGCCTTCTTCAGGTTCCGCCCCCGCCCCCAAATCTATAGGCAGGTCCCAACCTACAGCTGGCAACCTTAGCTGGATCCCACGGATCTGTTCTGCTAAGATTGGTACGTTCCTCCGGAACAAGAACGAAAAGTGTCTTGCGCTGCAGGAAACGCAACCACTGGTGGTCTCCAATCCACTAACATCACAGAGCAAATACGGATTCCCATTTTGACAATCTCAGGCTATAAAGCTCTAGGACAGGGGTGTCCAACTCTGGCCTCCCAGATGTTCCTGAACGAAGATTCCCATCAGCCCCTGTCCGGAAAATGCTAGCCCTTCTCCCCTTGCCAAACAGGTTGCAGCTGAAACCAGAGATCACAGGCTCTTCCACTTAGGATAGTGTGCTAGATCTAGGGTTGCCGGCCTCCAGGTGGTAGCTGGAGTTCTCCTGGGATTACAACTGATCTCCAGGTGACACAGACCAGTTTCAAGAAAAAAAATGGCCACTTTGGAAATTGGACTCTAAGGCATTATTCCGCACTGGAGTTCTTCCCCTCACCAAACCCTGCCTTTATCAGGCTCTGCCCCCCACATTTCCAGGCATTTCCCTATCTAGAGGTCGCAGCCAGTGGTGGGATTCTAATTATTTATTCACAAGTTCGCCCCCCTCCCACCTCCCCCCCCCCAATTTGATGTTGGGGGAGGTGAGAGAAGGTGGCAGCTGCCGGGCTTCCTTCAGAAAGAGGCTTTCAGAGCCCCAGAGCAGCCTTGAAGCCAGGCTACGTGGGGCTCTGAACGCCCCTTTGCTCTTCCTCTTTTGGGAGACTATCTCCCAGGAGAGGGGGGCCAAGGGGGCTTTGCATGGCGCCTTGCAGTCAGGTGGGTCGGGGCTCTGAAAGCCCCCTCACTCCCCCTCCCCTGGGGTGGTGGGATTCATTCAGCCGGTTCGCCGAACTACAGAAACAAAATAGCCACTGGTTCGGCTGAACCGGTGCAAACCGGCTGAATCCCACCACTGCTCACAGCCCTCTAGATTATGGTTGCTTATACAGTTGGGGGAGGTGTTAGGTTTTCCCCGCTCTTGTCTCTAGGAGGCTTTCCCTGTAGATTCATTGCCCTCTTTGCAGTGGTGGGATCCAAAAATGTTAGCAACAGGTTCCCATGGTGGTGGGATTCAAACTGTGGCATGGCGCCAATGGGGCTGGGTGGGGTATGACGGGGGCATGGCCGGGCCTTCCGGGGCGGGGCTGTGGCAAGGACGCAGCCGCTGCGCCGGTCCTTGGGCGGGAAACGAATGCACGCAGGCGCAGGCTGCCACGCATGCCGGTGCACCTCCTGCTAGACTGCTTCAAGTTCTGCGCGCTACTGCTGAGAGGAGGGGCGTAACTAAGGCACAAATCCCGTGGCAAAATCACCAATTAGTAACCCCCTCTCGGCACACACAAATAATTAGTAACCTACTCTCGGGAACCTGTGAGAACCTGCTGGATCCCACCCCTGCCTGTATCCAAGAGTAAGCATGGAGGCAGAGCATGCCATAACAGGGAGAGTCCTGGAAAGTGCCGAGGGATTCCTGTCTGACAGGATTGGGTTGAGAGATTGGTCACATCTTCCTACCCAATAACCGAACAAGGCCATGTGTACCGTCACACTTTTAGCTCACTAAAGGAGCTCTTGTGCACCTGTTTGGCTGAGAACCACTTGGAGGGGGGAGAAGCAACAGGCACGGAGAGATGCAAAACGAGCAACCGTTTTGTCCGTGTTGGGAAAGAGAACGAAGGAACAACCCAGCTCACCAGAGAGAGAGACAGGAAAACGTTGGCAGAAGCTAACGATTTGAATAAATAAATATTTCCAAGTCATGCAATACTGGGCTATGAGAATGCAGGGTTTGGTTGCAGAAAGTTGCGGGCATGTCAAGACCACGTTGCTGGCATGCCAACCTGACAGGCAAGCATCAATGTGCCACAAAGGTTGCATGCAGCCACCCTCCCTTTTTGAGCACTATTTATAGAGGCACAACTCTCTGCCCATCTTTGTATTCAGTAAACCTTGGTGCTTTACGGTACACAGTTGCACCAACTCCCTGCAGCGAAACACATAATTACGTGACACTCGGGGTCACGTTAAGGGTGGGAATAGTAATTTTGTACAGGTCAACTAAGTACATTGACAGACATAAATCAAGGAGGTTTTAATCATTATCTAACCCACTGGGGCAGATCCCTCCATTTAAGACTAACTTCCCTATTTTGAAATTCAGTCTTTCCTTAACCATTGGCTCAAATAACCAGGCATATCGATTTGCAACTAAATAGCGATCGCGCACAAAATCGCGGTCCGCGACTTTGCGCAGGCTGCATCGTGCCCTGGTAGGCAGGGCTGTTCAGGCTGGCTAGCGCAAGCTAGTATGGTGGCCGGGGTAGGGTGGAGCTGCCTCAGCCTGGCCATTGAAGGGTAGGGCCACCCCTCACCTCTCCCAGCTTCACCCTCCCACCCTCCCTCTTCTAAGTACATTTTGGCATCATTGTTTTCTGTTCGTTGTTGCTTTTTTCAATTGTCACAACTCGACGGGTGGCGCAGGGGGGATGATTTGTTCTGGGGAGAAGGAGTCTGTGTGGTGGCCCTCCTCGTTTGTTGGGGGCCCCAGAAGGGGCCTTGGGGGTGGGGCGAGCCTCGGAGCTGCATGCCAGGGTGGGGGCTGCAGCTGGTTTGCACTCCCAGGCAGCAAGGGGAGTTTCATTTAGAGGCCAGCGCCCAGATGGCTCCCGCTGTCTTGCTGCTCCTGGTTTCATGGTTTCCCCAGCACTCGGCCTGGGGGAAGGATATCTCTGGGAGACAGCAGGAGTGTTTCCCAGGGATTGGATCCATCCCCTGTGCTGTGTCACTCCTTCCTTAGCCTGCCTAACCAATAAACAGGCTGTGGCCAGATTTATTCCACAACCACTAAAATCATGGATAGGTATTTCAGCTGCACCTTATCTATCCGATATAACGTCAGCAAGAAGCCGATGGGCTTTTTCTAGGGCTCGCTTTGATGCCTTCCCGTCAGCTAACCTGATGGGACGATTCCAAAATATTCCAAGGCACAGGAGAACCTGTGTGTGCGGCTCAGGGGAAGTAGACTCAGTGTCACATATCTTACTGCATTGCAAGTTACACGAAGGTGAAAGGGAGCTGTTAATCCAACCATTGTTAATTCGTCATGTATATCCATTCATAGATAATTCAGATACAAATGCTGTAAGAATGCTATTAGAAGATCGTGTTTCCGCCATTTCACAGAAGGTAGCTAAATTTTGTATACTGGTACACAACAAGCGTAGTTCCTTATTAAGACAAAGAGCTGTACTGTGTGACGAGGACTGTAATAATGCCTGAAGTTAATGTTATTTATTAATAGATTTTATAATGGATTTACAATTTATATTATATTTTTGTATAAATGGAATGCTATGTATTCACATGTATTCTGTTCCTAAACTATTGGCTGGCCTAAGGGCCGTAATAAATATCTATCTATCACAATGGTTGACCTGGGTCTTAACTGTGTGCCCTAGACCTCCTTATCTCCTTCTTGGGTGGCAACATTGGGCAAATCCCCAAACCCCCCCTCCCTCCCTCTCTCTCTCCCTCTCTCTCTCTCTCCCTCTCTCTCTCTCTCTCTGCAGAAGCACAGGAATGGAACAAAACCAGCTGCTTGAGGTCAAAAGCAGCAACTACCTGCATGCATTTAAAAGAGGTACGCTCCACTGAAGATAAACGTTGGCTTGCAGGAGTCACCATTTTCCATGGGGGAGTTTGAGAAATCACGGGACAAAAACAGGACCATGTCTGCTACCGTTCTGCTCGTCCAGGTCTGAAGCCTTCCTCCTGCATAAGGAGGTTTGTTCTGATGGGAGGGGCCCTTCGGCCGATGGAAGAAGGCGTCAACATTTGCTGAGCAGAGTGGAAGAAGTCAACGGGTTGGATCCTGGCAGCCTTCCCACTGGTAAAAACGAGAGGAAGGGGTCTCCCTTTGGACCACTCAAAAGGCCATGCTGGAGATCATGATACCTGCCCAGACAAAAACCACATGGAATGCGGAGGGGGGAGGGGGGGAAATTGAGTGACTGAGTGAAAATGTTGGCTGGATCCAACCTTGTGTTTCTCCAGCATTCACTGTTTGAGAATTAAACGTATGGCAGAGCTCAGGTGGCTGCACACATGATAAACTGTGGTCTTCTATATGTTTTTTAAATAATTGTTTTATTTATATCAGTGGTTCCCAACCTTTTTTCACTTGAGTACGCCTTGGCAACCCAATTCCCTAAAATAATAACCCCATATTGGCAAACACATTACATCTTTTTTGCGTACCCCCCAAATGCTCTGGTGCATGCCCCTGGGGGTACACGTACCCCTGATTTATATCATAACCACTGATTTATATCATAAACCACCCTGAGTTCCACGTAGTGCAGGGGTCTGCAACCTGCGGTTCTCCAGATGTTCATGGACTACAATTCCCGTCAGCCCCTGCCAGCATGGCCAATTGGGATTTGTAGTCCGTGAACATCTGGAGAGCCGCAGGTTGCAGACCCCTGACAGAGTAGAAAGGAAGCTGATAAATGTTTTAAATAACTAGATAAAACAGGTCTCCGTGGAAGATCCAGGTGAAATACAGGATGGCACCTCTTGAACTAGAAGCACCAGTGAGAAGCCCATAATAATGTCCAGTGGGAAGTCCATAATAATAAATAGGAAACATGACCAATTGAGGCTACTTACGAATGTTGGATCGCAATTCTGATTTGATGCACAAATAAAACTACATTTGACAGTCAGGATTCTGTTTCGAGAGATTCTAGCACAGGTATAGGCAACACATGTTTCATCGTAAACTATTTTAAAGGAGATGCTATAATTGAATTTTTAAAAAAGAAACCCCTAATTAAATTTGTTTTTAAAAAATCTTTTTATTTATTAAATCATTTATATTCTGTATTTCCCACCATTTTGGAATCAAGCCAACTTCCTGTGAGGGCTTGGGTAGCTTACAAATACACTTTAGATAGGCAACGGAGACCTTAAACTAGTGATGGTGAACCTTTTCGAGACCGAGTGCCCAAATTGCAACTCAAAAACCACTTATTTATCGCAAAGTGCCAACACGGCAATTTAACCTAATACTGAGGTTTTAGTTTAGAAAAAACGGTTGGCTCCAAGGCGGGCGTCACTCTGCAGTAAGCTTGGTGGTAGTCGGTGGCTTTGCTTTGAAGCAACCGTGCAACTCTTCCAATGGGTGAATCACGACCCGAGGAGGGTTTACTCAGAAGCAGGCCCCATTGCCAGCAACTGAGCTTACTCTCAGGTAAAGGATCACGCTTTAGTTCTTCACATGAAAAGCAGTGGGGTTTAACAGCGCTTAACAGGGTTACCTACACTGCTTCCCCAAAATTAGGTTTAATGCTAATAATCGAGCCCAGTGGCCCAGACCAGCCTAGATGGGGGGGGGGACGACTCTGTTTGTGGGTGCCAACAGAGAGGGCTCTGAGTCCCACCTCTGGCACCCGTGCCATAGGTTCGCCACCACTGCCTTAAACACTCTGAACAATCCAACTAGATTTTTTTAAATAAAAAAAAAATCAGAAATAACTAGCCCTGTGCACAAGATAAAGCTCTCAGAAAGTTTAATTCTCAACGAAGGCCCATCTGAACAACACAGCCAGGCAACAGAGCTAGAGTCACCCCAACATCAGGAAAAGTTTTGCAAGGTGACTGCAACGGCAGAGGACAAATGACCCCAAATAGCCACAAGCCAACGTTGCCTAATAGCCTGGGAGAGGATCTGCCTTCTTTTAGAACATGCAGCTGGACTCACTTGCTGGAGTCATCTGTTACTAATGAGCATCTTTGCTTCATCCATCGCCATATGCGCTCTTGTTCTTCTACATTACAGTAAGGATCTTTCACACACGACAGGCCTTCAAACGTTTTAAGAACATAAGAAGAACATAAGAACTAGCCTGCTGGATCAGACCAGAGTCCATCTAGTCCAGCACTCTGCTACTCGCAGTGGCCCACCAGGTGCCTTTGGGAGCTCATGTGCAGGAGGTGAAAGCAATGGCCGCCTGCTGCTGCTGCTCCTGAGCACCTGGTCTGCTAAGGCATTTGCAATCTGAGATCAAGGAGGGTCAAGATTGGTAGCCATAGATCGACTTCTCCTCCATAAATCTGCCCAAGCCCTTTTTAAAGCTATCCAGGTTAGTGGCCATCACCACTTCCTGTGGCAGCATATTCCAAACACCAATCACACGTTGCGTGAAGAAGTGTTTCCTTTTATTAGTCCTAATTCTTCCCCCCAGCATTTTCAATGAATGCCCCCTGGTTCTAGTATTGCGAGAAAGAGAGAAAAATTTCTCTCTGTCAACATTTTCTACCCCATGCATAATTTTATAGACTTCAATCATATCCCCCCTCAGACGTCTCCTCTCCAAACTAAAGAGTCCCAAACGCTGCAGCCTCTTCTCATAAGGAAGGTGCTCTAATCCTTCAATCATCCTCATTGCCCTTCTCTGCACTTTTTCTATCTCTTCGATATCCTTTTTGAGATGTGGCGACCAGAACTGAACACAGTACTCCAAGTGCGGTCGCACCACGGCTTTATATAAGGGCGTGACAATCCTTGCAGTTTTATTATCAACTCCTTTCCTAATTATCCCCAGCATAGAGTTTGCCTTTTTCACATCTAGAGTTTGCCTTTTTCACATCACAGCATAGAGTCTGCCTTTTTCACATTTTGACCATCTGAAGAGCAAAATCCAAGGAACAAAACCCCTCTTTCCCGTGGATCGTTCTTATCCTGTGGAACAACGTGCAACCACGTGACAGCTATCAGAAAAAGCAACATTCTCCTTTGCATTTTGCAAGGATTTTCCAGCTCCAAACGAGTAACAGAAGCAGTGCTGATTTGATCATAACAAGGTGGAAAAAAATCATTTGCCTTTTCTCGGACTATCAACACGAATTCCTTATACTCCTCCTGAGGTCACACTGCAAAACGCCCTGATGGTTCTACTCTTGCCTGCCTTATGAACCACCAATCTCGGAATCTACCTCTGCAGCATCCCTGTGGAGGAAGATACCTGTCCGCAACAAAGAATCCTGCAGCATTCGAACGGCCAACTTTTATTGTGGCATTAGGTTTGCAGGGCCAAAGACCCCTTCCCCTTCCAGTCCAGAAAAATTTATTCTACGATCCATTCGTAAATCTTCAGCATCGCAGGATTGTTACAGTCCCAATGGTAACAATAAATCAATAACCACTGATGTAGTGTTTCATGGGGCTCAAAGTACTTTGCATGCATTGTCATGCACTGGCTTACAACCCAGCAAGGTAGGCCAACATTAGCCCCATGCTGTAGACGTGAGAAAGACACGGACTCGGCCATGGACTCTTTTTCCCCCCTCTTCTCGGCAGAGACGAGATTGCGAACGGGGCCCTTTCTTAGTCATAGCTCAATCTCATAGCTCTTCTGGAGTGGGCTACCCGCTGAGCTAATCAGTTAGCCACAGAGATTCCTGCTGTTCTTGCTCCTCCAATATGATTTGTAAAATGGTGTCTGACACCCAGAACTGGAATCTAGGCTATCTCGTTTCAACTGTGACACTGTTTCTTTTATTAAACCAATCTTACCCTTTATTGCTTTTATGAACTTCCCTATCCCAATCTACCTTTTCACATCCCAACCTGCTTTTTTTTTATGTTTAGCACTGCCCGTACACACACACACAAATCACAACACTGTCTAAAGCTATCCAATAACCACCTACTTTATATTTATTTTTCCAGGATTTCAGTGGCTCTCCTCTTGGTGCTTTTGTTTTGGGAGTAGAAATCCTTCTTTATGAATTCTTACGAACTGTCAGAGAGAGCAATTTTGCAGGGCTGTCTATAAAACTACCTCGGACTCAAGTCAACCTCCTCCTCCTACAGCGATACACTGTGTAGCTTAAAACAAAAATTCCATTGTTTAAAGGCATATTTGGGAAAGTACAAGCTGCTAAGTAAATGCGACGTTTTTAGAAAGATATAGAAAACGTTTAGGACGCTGGATAACTCCAGATCCTCCTCAGATCTCAGAAGCTAAGCAGGGTCGGCCCTGGTTAGAATTTGGATGGGAGACCCCCCCAAGAAATAGCAGGGTCATGATGTGGAGGCAGGCAATGGCAAACTGCCTCTGAACATCTCTGGTCTGGAAAACCCCACGAGGCACAATAAATGAATATCTAAAACATTTCACAGGTAGCGATCAGCATTTCAATAACTGGCTTTAGAAAATTCCACAACTGGCCAAGGTAACCCATTTACGTCGCCCTCAGATTTAAGGACAGAACGCCCACTCGATCGTACTGCCCAGAAGAACTGCCTTCATGATCTCCAAGGCTTCCAAAATTCTGCTGTATTATTCACCCCCAACCTCAATTCCTTTAAGCACCCTGAAGCACTCCATTTGACCACTAGACCTTCTAGAACATTAAACACAATCGAGTTTTTTAAAGTCCAACATTAAACCCCAATTGGTTCCTATTAACTGCGCAGAGTTCTTCTCCCAACCCCTTCCTTTATTTTTTTTATCAACAGTTACTTTATTAAATCCTTAATAATATAGATAGAATAGTTAGTTAATCTGTGTGTTGAGCCATGGATGTTAATTTGTAAACATAATAACATACTGCAATCATTTGCATAATAGCATTTTAATCTTTTTAGTAAAAGCTGTAATTCCCTACAAAGTACACTGCAGTAGAAACTAAGTGACTATTGGTAATAATAAAAAGGGGCCTTAAAATTCTGATCCTATTATAGCGCTGGAACAAACCCAACTGCTTCCATAATCTCTGAAATGTTACTGTTCTCTGATTTAGGTGTCTGTGTCAAGAATAAAAATGAAGTATAACCGGTGACTCTAGACTATTTCCTAAATGTAATTTAGTATTCACTAAGCCCCAGCATTATTGCAAATAGCTCCCAGGCTTTCCTTCAGAGCTCCAGTTCTGAATTCGTGAACGCCACCAAGAGTGGCTCGCCATCCAGAAGGCTGCGTCCAGAGAGATGGCGGTGATAAATCGCGCCAGGTTGGCACGGCAGGGTGGCAGCCGTCATGGGTGTGACCGCCAGCATCCCCCCCTCCCCAAACCACCCGGTCTCCCTCCCTGTCCCGAGATCGTACCTGATTAAACCGTTCGCCCCGGGCCGCTCGTTTGGGGGAAGTTAAGAAGTGGAATTTTTAAAATGCCCACACATGCGGGCAGGCAGAGACCAGTTCGGAGAGCTCTAACGGAGGTTCAGGCTCTCAGAAAGCCATTAACAGCAGTCACAAGACTTTTCAAAGAAAACATTGGGGGCTGTTTAAAAGTCGGGCCAAGCCGTTTTATGGAAGATCTGGTAATTCATTAATCAATCCGGCTGCGAACACGGAATGAATAACTTTGCAAGGATAGCAAAGCCCCCCGACAGAAAGTTGGAGCTTTATGAGGTACGAATCTATGCAAATCACCTCGAGGGTTTCTAAAACGTCCCCTGTAGTCTCTGCCATGCAAAAATCATTCCAAAGAGATACGAAGCCATTTATCTTCGCATATTTTTCCTTTGCCAAGAACAACGCACCAGGCATGCTTCCATTGTGAGTATTTTGCACTTCCCTTCACCCCTATGGCTTGCAACAAACTTCTTTGGCAAATTCACAGAGAAACACAGTGGCTTAGAACTGGCTCTCAAAATAACTTATGCATACCACAGCCCTCAAAGTACCTTACATAAAGTAACTTACAGACACTCAATAATCCTGTGTCATTATAACCGCCCAGTAACTAAAACCTTGATTCCATATTTTAAAAGAGCTGGAAACATTTAAGAAGCAAAGGTGAAATCAGTACAACACTCGTGTTACGTGTGCAAAAGGTCTTTTAATCATTTCTTACTAACTTCTAATGTCCTCCTCAAAAATATTTCTGGATAAATCCATTCTCTTCAAAGGGATTTATTCCCAAACAACAGACACATCCTTTGGGCTTTTTAAAAATTCAACCCAATGAATCTTTAGTCCTCCTAAGAGCAGCAGAACTTTTGATACATCTATACATCTAATTGCCAAATGTGGGCAAATCTGCGGTCATCTAAATCTGCAGATAGGGCCCACATCAACAGTAAACAGGTATTTCTGCAAATTTGCAGAACCCTGAGATTGCACAAAAATCTGTAATGAAAGAAAACCTGGACAGGTGTTAAATTCTTCCCCCCCCCCACACACACACACACACAATACTATTGCCTGCACAGGGGCAGACAACAGACTTGCCTCCTCTGTCCAGGAGGCAAAGTGTGGCAGAAGTATCTTGGAGCCACTCTGGGCCCAGTGGTAGCAGAATCCAGGAGCTCTTGTGGGCCTAAAGGCAGATGAGGAGGCCTGGAGCTGAGGCAATTCTCACTGTGGGGAGTAGGGGCAGGATTGGAAGAAGAAGAAGAAGAAGAAGAAGAAGAAGAAGAAGAAGAAGAAGAAGAAGAAGAAGAAGAAGAAGAAGAAGAAGAAGAAGAAGAAGAAGAAGAAGAAGAAGAAGAAGAAGAAGAAGAAGAAGAACAACAACAACAACAACAACAACAAGAAGAAGAAGAACAAGAAGAAGAAGAAGAAGAAGAAGAACAAGAACAAGAAGAACAAGAACAAGAACAAGAACAAGAACAAGAACAAGAACAAGAAGAACAAGAACAAGAACAAGAACAAGAAGAACAAGAACAAGAAGAACAAGAAGAACAAGAACAAGAACAACAAGAACAACAAGAAGAACAAGAACAACAAGAAGAAGAGGAGGAGGAGGAGGAGGAGGAGGAGGAGGAGGAGGAGTTTGGATTTATATCCCCCCTTTCTCTCCTGAAGGAGACTCAAAGGGGCTTACAATCTCCTTGCCCTTCCCTCCTCACAACAAACACCCTGTGAGGTAGGTGGGGCTGAGAGAGCTCCAAGAAGCTGTGACTAGCCCAAGGTCACCCAGCTGGCGTGTGTGGGAGTGTACAGGCCAATCTGAATTCCCCAGATAAGCCTCCACAGCTCAGGCGGCAGAGCTGGGAATCAAACCCGGTTCCTCCAGATTAGATACACGAGCTCTTAACCTCCTACGCCACTGCTGGAAGGGGTTCAGTGCGTTCAGTTGGGGTTCAGTGGGTAAGAGGGGATGGAATCTCCCTACAAGCATCACGAGCCCCCACTGATCACACATAATGAGCATTTATCCTGCCCGATTTCATGCTACCTGGGTTGAAATGTGATCTTAAATAAACATCCTACTGTGTGCACATACGTTGGTGTATACACACACAAATGTGCACAGACATACCACAGCCCGCACAATTTGCACAGCAGGATTTATGGAGGCGTCACGTGTGCGCTGTGTGTCATCAAGAAGCTTCTGACTTAGAGTGATTCTCTGAATTAACAGTCTCCAAAACATTCTATCATTGACGGCCTTGAAAACCGAGGGCCATGGTTTCCTTCACTCAGTCAATCCACCTTATGTCAATTCTTCCTCGTCTCCTGCTGCCTTTGACTGTACGGAGTATCATGGTTTTCTCCACTGAGTCCTGTCTTCTGGCGATGCGACCAAAGTACCAAAGTACTGGAGCTGGTCCAGAGGAGGGCAACCGAAATGGTAAAGGGTCTGGAGTCCATGCCCTACGAGGAGAGGCTTAGGGAACTGGGGATTAGTCTGGGGCAGGGGTCTTCAAACTATGGCCCTCCAGATGTTCATAGACTACAATTCCCATGAGCCCTACCACTTGGCCATGCTGGCAGGGGCTGATGGGAATTGTAGTCCATGAACATCTGGAGGGCCATAGTTTGAAGACCCCTGGTCTGGAGAAGTGTAAGTTAAGGGGTGACACGATAACCGTGTTTAAATATTTGAAGGGATGTCATGTCGAAGAGAGAGCAAGCTTGTTTTCTGCTGCCCCAGGGACTAGGACACGGAGTAATGGATTCAAGGTGAAGGACAAGAGATCCCACCTAAACATTAGGAAGAACTTCCTGACCGTCAGGGCTGTTCGACAGTGGAATTCACTGCCCCGGAGAGTGGTGGAGTCTCCTTCTTTGGAGGTTTTTAAACAAAGGCTGGATCAGCATATGTCGGGAGTGCTTTGATTGTGTGTTCTTGAATTGCAGGGGTTGGACTTGATGGCCCTTGTGGTCTCTTCTAACTCTATGATTCCATGATTCTACCATAGTTCCAGTTTAGCCATGTTAGTTTCTAGGGAGGATTCTGGTTTTTCCCAGCGGAGTGCTAAAGCACCCAATAGAAAACATGGAGGGCCTCCATAGTACAGAAATGCATTAATAAGGGAAGAGCTAGTGGCAAAAGAGGAAGTGGGCGGGGACAAATAGAGCTTATGCCCAGTAGGGTCTCTGATTGGCCCCTGATGATCCATCATGGTATCCTAATGGGCCTCCTATCTGGACTGGGTTGGAAAGCACCAAAGGCTCAACTCTTTGGCCTATGGGAGTTCTAGCTTGTCCCTTACACTCTTTAACGTCCACATGAAACCTAGGTGAAGTCATCTGCAGATTTGGCCTAGGTCCATGGTGGCGAACCTTTGGCACTCCAGATGTTATGGACTACAATTCCCATCAGCCCCTTCCAGCATGACCAATTTGCCATGCTGGCAGGGGATGATGAGAATTGTAGTCCATAACATCTGGTGTGCCAAAGGTTCGCCACCACTGGCCTAGGTGGTCTCTAATATGCAGATGACACTCAGCTCTTATCTTGTGCTTCCAGCTGATTCCAGAACTGCTGCAGGAACCCTGATGCCTGGAGGCAGTTCTGGAGCAGAAGCAAGCTAATAAACTGAAGTTTCATCATGACAAGATGGCAGTGCTACTGGTGGGTGGAAGGTGTGACCCCAGGATTTAAGGTGTTACCCATTCTAGATGGGGTTGAATTGCCCTTGAAGGAACAGGTCCACAATCTGGGGTGCTCCTGGATCCAAGCTTGATGCTGGATAAGCAGGCAGCAGCCGTTGCCAATAGTGCATACCCTTGACCGAAGAACGGTACACTCCTATCTGGGATGGTCGTCCTCTTCCACCGAGCGTGCAGCTTCGAGAGGGACGCACATGGAGCGGTGAGGGAGGTAGGGGACACCCGACTAGCCAGCCAGATCAACCCTGGCGATCAACGGGGTGACAGATGTCGCAGCCAGATCACCCTCACATCCCATTGCCAATACCCTGTTTCCCCGAATATAAGACATCCCCTAAAAATAAGACGTAGTAGAGGTTTTGCTGAAGTGCGAAATATAAGGCATCCCCCGAAAGTAAGACGTAGCAAAGTTTTTGTTTGGAAGCATGTCTGACGAACAGAACACAGAAAAATAAGACATCCCCTGAAAATAAGACATAGCGCATCTTTGGGAGCAAAAAGTAATATAAGACACTGTCTTATTTTCGGGAAAACACGGGGTAGTGCCTGTAACCAGATCTCACTGATTAGTCACATACAGTTTTTCCTGGGCAGAAAAGATCTGGCCACTGTAGCAGATATCCTGGTTACATCAGGGTAAGATTACTGCAATGTGCTCTGCGTGGGCCCGCCCTTCAGAAGTGTCTGGAAACATCGACTGGTAAATAATTCTGCGCCCCGGATGCTGGCTGGCGTGGGTCATAGCGGCCACGTCATTCAAGTCTCAACCCGTCTACGTTGGCTCTGTTGTCATCTTCCACCAGGAAGTGAAAACTTCTTTGTCCTGTTTAGAACTCCCTCAGTGATCCATCCTCCTTCCTAAGCAGTTTATTTCTTAATGTTTTGCATGAATTTGAGCTCTTTTAAGAAACATTTTAATGAGTTTGGCAGCCCTTGAAGGGATGGAAAGGCAGGGTACAAATTCTGTACATGACAACAGAATTCTGTAGATAGCAGCAGAATTCTGTAAATAATAACAAATTCTGTAGATAGCAGCAGAATTCTGGAGATAACAGAGACAGGCTGTACAAATTTTTTAACGTGGATTTGGCAGCAGCTTCGACATGAGCATAAGGATCTTCACTGGGCAACTGAAAGTAAGTTGTGTGTGTGTGTAACAAACCATTTTTCAATGATATTTAAAGGCCTTGTACCTGACAGCACTTCTTTCTCCAATGCTGAAAAGCTACTATTAAACCTGTGCTTGACGTCACTCCCTGACATTTTGCGGCTGGCCCCGCCTCTTGTGGCAGCCATTTTGTGGTGGTGCCCCCCCCACCCTGTTTCAGAATTAAAAAGGTATGAGCTGACAAAGTTTGGGGACTCCTCATCTAGGCCCGTGGTGGCGAACCTTTGGCACTCCAGATGTTATGGACTACAATTCCCATCAGCCCCTGCCAGCACAGCCAATTCGCCATGCCGGCAGGGGCTGATGGGAATTGTAGTCCATAACATCTGGAGTGCCAAAGGTTCGCCACCACTGATCTAGGCCATTGATTTCCATTTCTGGATTCCACTGCATGATACAAGCACTGAAGGCAGCTACAAAGTGTGAAACAAACATCACCGTCGCCAGCAAGCTATTATTTTACAGTTGTAAAGCCTAAAAGTGCTTTTTTTGTTGCCAATGACCTGAACCCTAAACTAACCAGGCTGCTCAATTGCCATCCCTGGACCCAATCCACAGATCAGTATTTTGGAAATGAAAAGTTACAAGCCCAGCCAAATCCGATCATCCATTTGACACGCCAAACACGATCGTTGTGCTCTGCTGGTTAGAGATTACTTAGCCCAAGCGGTAATGAAGTAGAAAAGTCAATTGCATTTTAAATTGGCTTTAGGGCTGCTAGATCATAACCCTGCCCTTTAAGAGTGTCAAGGCGGGGAGAGGCACCTTCCAACCCTGTTTCTCCACCGGTCCCTTTGCCTGCCTTCTTCTACGGGCAAGCCAACAGAGGGACAGATAAACTGCATTTGATTTGTTTTTTTTCTGCAACCTTGTTGGTGTTTTTTGGGAAGCAAGCGTCAATGAAGCCAAGGTGAATGATTTCCAAACAGAATTAGGATCTGGTCACTGAACTATGAAGTGATCCTATTGAGAAAGCCCACACGTTTAATTTTTTTCTTCTATTTTGTGCCAAGTGCCATAGCTTCTCTATGAGCAGCAGTGGCGTAGGAGGTTAAGAGCTCATGTATCTAATCTGGAGGAACCGGGTTTGATTCCCCGCTCTGCCGCCTGAGCTGTGGAGGCTTATCTGGGGAATTCAGATTAGCCTGGGCACTCCCACACACGCCAGCTGGGTGACCTTGGGCTAGTCACAGCTTCTCGGAGCTCTCCCAGCCCCACCCACCTCACAGGGTGTTTGTTGTGAGGGGGGAAGGGCAAGGAGATTGTAAGCCCTTTTGAGTCTCCTGCAGGAGAGAAAGGGGGGATATAAATCCAAAAAAACTCTCTTCTCTCTTTCCCCCTCATGATCTAAACCAGGGGTCTGCAACCTGCCGCTCTCCAACTGGCCATGGTGGCAGGGGTTGATGGGAATTGTAGTCCATTAACATCTGGAGAGCCACAGGTTGCAGACCCCTGATCTGAACTGAACTGTGCCTTTGACTGGACAGAGGTGCACACTCTGATATTAGCAGAAACCTGATGATGCTTTGTGTAACTTTAAGGTTTACACATTCCAACGCCAACAAAAACCTGTCCTAGAACACCTAGACCAGTGGTGGCGAACCTTTAGCACTCCAGATGTTATGGACTACAATTCCCACCAGCCCCTGCCAGCATAGCCAATTGGCCATGCTGGCAGGGGCTGATGGGAATTGTAGTCCATAACATTTGGAGTCCCAAAGGTTCACCACCCCAGACCTAGACAAATCAGGCACTGTCATTTTTCTTGACAATATGAACACACTTGCACTGTGCCAGAATTTCAACGTGTGAAACATTTTCAAAACGTCCTCCCTTGCTGTGTGGGCAGATTTAAAACGTTTTATCTGTCACACTGCATTTTCCAGCCTCTGTGCCGTCCCCAAACTTCCCCGTCGGCGTCGTTTTATCACACCACTGAGCTCGCTCCGTTTCCCTTCGCCTCTTTATTTCCATCAGTTCCGTGGGAGCTATCAAGTTTTTAGTTAAATGTTTGAAGCCTCGATTACACGGCAACAGAGAATCCGTGCATCGAGTCTTCAAAGCGCCAGTTCTACAAATAGCCGGAAGAAAGGGAAAAAACCTCTCACGACAGCCATGGAACGTTTCAAGGGCGCGTGTGTGAACAAATGGGGGGGGGGGGTGAGTCAACAACGTTTGGCAAACGTTCTGCAAACGTTTTAGGTGACTTGCGCAAAAAGGGCCGCAATGGGCCAGAATCTGCAGAAAGACCATTCTGTTTTTCCAGACTCTAATTTGGAGAAACCAATGTGACCCGTCACCAGGGCAGATGCAAACGGTCTGAGCCCCACCCTTGCCACCCTACCCCATTAGCGCAATAAGAAGGCAAAAAATGCGTTTGTTTTAGTGAAAGTGAGCTGCCAGGCCCCTTTGGCGCTTTCTGCCATATTTCGCAATTCACAGGAGCCAGGAATTGCCTTTCAACGTTGATCTGGCAGCTTAAAATGACATATTTGGATTCCGGACAATTTGCATTTTTTTTTTTGGAGTATTTTATTGCCTGCTGCATTCTACGATGTATCCTTTTGTGTTTTTAAAATGATGGACAAGCGCGGGACATTTTGCTGAACTTACGTTGGCTGTTTAGACTCAAGCTGCAGCAAGCCTACAACACAAACATCTGACTGACGGCAATATAGGAGAACTCAAGTATTTTAATGCCTGCTCCTATTTTTATATCTAATCTAACATTCTTCCCTCCAACGCAGTACTTTCTGTGAGGGAAATTTAAGATATTTTTTTTAATTGAGCATCCCAACCTTATTTTGTTCACTTGCGATATTTTGGAAGTAGCCGCAAAGCACATACGCACACATACCCCGTACATTATGCAGATCTACTACTTGGGTCATCAGGATCTTAGGCAAGCATCATTGAATACAAATCCTTGGACTTGTGCGGCTACTATACGTATCAACATCTCTCATACAAGAGTTCAAGAAGAAGAGGAAGAGGAGGAGTTTGGATACCCAACCTTTCTCTCCTGTAAGAAGACTCCAGATGACTTACAAACTCTTTTCCCTTCCTCTCCACACAACAGACACCGTGTGAGGCAGGTGGGGCTGAGAGAGGCCTAAGAGAACCAAGGATGGTCCAAGATCACCCAGTAGGAATGTGGGAGTGAGGAAACACATCTGGTTCACCAGATAAGAGTCCGCCGTTCATGTGGAGGAGCAGGGAAACAAACCCGGTTCTCCAGATTAGAATCCACCATTCAATCCAGCATATTCTTCTAAACTGTCCGTTCTATTCTTCTCTACGTAGTATTTATATTACTCCGCTTCTTAAAACAAAACCTTGCCTACCTGCAACATACATAGTATCTTATTTACTAAATGATCGGTCCCCTGAAATAACTCTTAAGGTTGCAACTTTCTTAGCAGAAGTAATAAACAACAAATCTTACCAAAAACCTGAGCTTAGGTAGTCATATAAGTTACAAATACACGGGCTTACATGTGATTTAATAAAATGACAAACGTGAGCCGTTCCCTAATGTAAAAGGATTTTAATTGTCTGACGTTAAACAATATATCATATGTTCAATGTTTTGTATATATAATATTTTATTACAACCTGGATATTAGACTATTTTTGTACTCATGTACAGAATTATTGTTTGTAGAGATTTTAACTTATGCCTAATAAAGGTTTTGCTGCGCTGATTAGAGTCCACCTCCTCTTAATCACTATACCATGCTGGCTCTCTAGTCTTAATTTGAAAACAAAACACAGGGACAGTAAATTCAGCAGCAAGGTACTGGAAGATCAACTTAGTGCAGACCTGGGCATTATACGGCCCACGGGCCACATCCGGCCCGCCGGATGACGCTGACTGGCCCCCCTGCCGTGCTGGGGAGCGAGGTGCCTTTGAAAGCCCTGCAGAAGCCGGTTGCCTTGGCTGCCGGCTTCTGCGGGGCTTTCAAAAGTGCCTTGCCCCCCTGCCTTGCTGGGGAGCGAGGTGCCTTTGAAAGCCCCGCAGAAGCCGGTTGCCTTGGCTGCCGGCTTCTGCGGGGCTTTCAAAAGCACCTCGCCCTCCTGCCTTTTGGCCCGGCCCTCCACAATATTTTCTGTTTCTTATGCGGCCCCATGGAAAAAATAATTGCCCACCCCTGACTTAGTGGCTCTGGTTCTCTATCAGTCTTTTTCCAAGCAGAGCATATCACATGACCGTGGGCAACTGTGATATCCATATATATACACATGCTGAATGGTTCACTTCCCAAGAACGGAAACTATTCTGTAGCAAGACCCTTAATTATTAAGGAAACCAGAAGCATATTTACTAGAAAGGGAATTCCACAGCCCTGGGATCACTCAGGGAAAAGACCACATTTTGATCAAGGGAATGTGAGAAGTGGAAGGGGCGGAAGCAAATTACGAGTTTTATTTTGCTTATTTAAAACATATTTTTAATGTTGCCTTTCCCCACAACTCAGGCCCCGAGCCGGCGAACGATCAAAAACAGTAAAACCCGCTTCAAAATACATAGATCATGATTAAACCAATAATTCAACTAAATGCACGAAACAGGAAAATGGGGCAGTGACCAGACACAAGAGAAGTCTTCACTTGCTGGCAGAAGGCAATGACAGAGGGGGTGAGACAATTATCCCTGGGTTGGGAACTACAACATTTTGGTGCCATGACCAAAAAGACCCTTCCTCGGGTCCCCCCCCCCCCCAATCTCAGGGTACCCAAAGCTGGGCTTCTTGAGATATCAGAGATATCAGGTAGCTTCAAATGGGAGCATGCATGCTGGTCCCAAGATCATTTACAGTTGATTAATATTTTTAATTTATGTTATGCTTTGATTTCTAGGCTGTCCTTTCCCTCGACTGGTGTCTCACAATAGGAGGGTCAACAGACTAAATTTGCACTGTAAAAAGGCTCCCTATTTAGACACGTACGCCCCACTTTCCTCTCCGATGGGGACCTAAAACAGTTTACAGCCTCCTTCATTTTATTCCCGTAACTACCACACTGGGAGGAAGGCCAGGTAAGAGTGTGATGCAACGTCCCCTGTATGCTGCATGCGTGAGCAGCCGTTGCAGTCACCACATTGGTGTTGTGCAGATAAGGGACCGCCCAGCAGGGGGAGCTCTCCTGGGTGGCGCAGTTCCACCTGGTGTTTTGGAACTTCCTCTCAGCACCTGGGAAGGATTAGACAGGGATTCCCCAAGTGGGCGGTACCCAGAGGTGGGATCCAGCAGGTTCTCACAGGTTCCCGAGAGTAGGTTACTAATTATTTGTGTGTGCCGAGAGGGGGTTACTAATGGGTGATTTTGCCACGTGATTTTTGCCTTAGTTACGCCCCTCCTCTCAGCAGTAGCGCGCAGAACTTGAAGCAGTCCAGCAGGAGGTGCACTGGCGTGCGTGGCAGCCTGCGCCTGCGTGCATTCATTTCCCGCCCAAGGACCGGCGCAGCGGCTGCGTCCTTGCCACAGTCCCGCCCAGGAATGCCCCGCCCCCGGAATGCCCAGCCACGACCCCGTCATGCCCCGCCCAGCCCCATTGGCGCCACGCCACAGTTTGAATCCCACCACCATGAGAACCTGTTACTAAAATGTTTGGATCCCACCACTGGTGGTACCATCCCACTGGAGGCAGTGAAAACATCAACAAAGGGCGGCAGACAATTTTGGGGCAATAGGCGGCCAGCGCAGGGATTCCTGGGCCAGCTGGCAGGAAAAAGGTCTTGTCCTTCCGTCCTTGCTGTGTGGTAACCAGAGAGTTTTAAAGGAAAAGCAGCAGCGCTCTCCTCACTGTGTAGATCGGGGGGGGGGGGGGGGGAAAAGAGCCCCGTGGCCCTGCTTTTCAAGGCAAGATTTCTTTTGCTGCAGCAGCAGCACGCTCCTTGCTGTGTAGCCCTGGAAGGGCAGGGAGGGAGCTAAGACAAAGTGCCCCATCACCGCTGCTTTGCAAGGCACAATACTTTTTCAGAGGAAAAGAGAATTGTGGGAACCACCTCCCCCCTCTTATTTTAAATTTGCAGTAGACCTAATACCAAGAACGAGGTGTGTGTTTGTATGCGTGTAGGAGGAGGTTAGGGGGCAGTAGGTACGTGGCCAGGGAGCTAAGGGGGCGGCAGCCCAAAGAAACTTGGGAACTACTGGATTCAAGGGCATGATGCCATACTGTCCACCCTTTGAAGATGCCATCTGTAAACTGCCCAAAGCCCGAAAGGGGAGGGGTGGCCTGATAAATCTAATAAATAGATTTTAAAACTTGTTCCCGGGGAATGGATTTCTGCAGACATTACAGTCTGCTGTAATTCCAGGGGAATTCTGCCCCATTGCCTGGAGGCTGGAATCCTACTGGAATCTAGTGACCCAACTGGAACTGATTTCAATTAGCAAAACCAAGGGATTTGAATGTGCTAATTCCCTCTTTTGTTTCCTATGGGGTCCCGATCCAAATTACGGCTCCACACCCAACTGCAATTTACCTTTACGCAGACTGTGGATGCAGCTTCCGCGACCCCTGCCAGGTCTAATTCGCCCTTAGACACCATCTGGAATGTTTTGTCAGCGAGGTTATTAGAAATGTCATGCCCAGAAGACGGCACAGAGATATTAAAAAGAGGAGGTTACAACCTCACAAAATCTGGGAAATGAAATTTGACTTGGCACGTCCCCAATTTCACAAAATGCAAATGCAGCACTGCCAACGGTGACCGGTCAATCTTTTGAACACATGTGCTATTCAAATACGATTCAAATCTCACATTCGTCAGATTGTGGATTTCTATCGTCTTGGGGACTATCCCATTAATATTATACCAACCTATGAGGTGGGGTCACCAACAGGAGAAAAATAAACTGTGCCATTAATAGATGCTTCATGAGTATAGACGGGCAGCTGAGGCTTTTCACAGCGTGGAGGTAAATAACATCCCATTGAGCGTCTATTAAAGGTCCAGGAATTCTTTTTCTCCAGGAAGGTGGCAACCCTATTGGGTAGGCTGAGAGGAACGGGGTAAACTCACTCAGCAAGACTGACAGCTGAGTGGGAGTTTGATCCTGATCCGTCTCCGGCATTTTTTCCTCCGCTATGCCACTCTTCTCTGCTGAAGCACTCAAGACAGGCAAAAAAACTAAGCGTTTAGCATTCTGCAAACACATAACATTCGACTTGCAAATCGATACAGCCCAAATGCAACCTCAGAATAGCTTGGGGAAACCCAGAATGCTTAGCTGACCCAAACTGAGAGCCCTCGGCTCGAAAATTGTCCACGTCTGAGCTATAATTCGGAAGATCACACGTGCGAATGCTTCGCAAGCCAGACACTATCGCTAATGAACAGCACATTTGGGATGCCGGGAGAGGGGATCTCTATTCCAGCCTCTTCCTTCCTACTGCTGCTTTCACCACGAAGAGAAGTTATTTTGGGTGCCCCCCCCATAGAGACAGAATTCAAACATGTGATTCCCAGCTTGCTATTTGGAAGGGCAGAGTCACATGAGCGCTCTATCACTTGATGGAACGACACATGTACAGGGACTCACGGCGGCAACGGACAATGTATTGGGATAACAAGGATATATAAAGAACAGAAGTCTGCATAATGGGGCTTCTTTGGGATTCGTTTCAGCCGTAATCCACACAAAGACCTTACAGCAAGTAGGATTACCCGGCTGACATGTGTCAGTCGATTTTCCCTGCCCAGGGCAACTCCTAACACAGCTAGGAGTAAAAGTAACCTTTCCCCCTAAATTACACTACTGACCCTATTCCAGTGATGGCGAACCTATGGCACGGGTGCCAGAGGTGGCACTCAGAGCCCTCTCTGTGGGCACGTGTGCGCAGAGTGCGTCATGTGGGGGGGGGGAAGCACTGTTAAACCCCACTGATTTTCATGGGAAGAACTAAAGTGTGATCCTTTACCTGAGTGTAAGCTCAGTTGCTGGCAATGGGGCTTGCTTCTGAGTAAACCCTCCTAGGGTCATGATTCACCCGTTCGAAGAGTTGCATGGTTGCTTCAAAGCAAAGCCACTGACTACCACCAAGCTTACTCCCGAGTAATGCGCGCCTTGGAACCAACCGTTTTTTCTAAACTAAAACCCTAGTATTCAGGTTAAATTGCCATGTTGGCACTTTGCAATAATTAAGTGGGTTTTTGGTTGCAATTTGGGCACTCGGTCTCGAAAAGATTCGCCATCACTGCCCTATTCTCTCTCTCTCTCTCTCTCTCTCTCTCTCTCTCACACACACACACACACACACACACACACACACACACACACACACACACACACACACACACACACTTTTAGCAAAAACGCCTTAGCAACCACGGAGGTTCACTTGTTTTATCTCAGTACGAGTTCCTGAATTTTTAATTGTCTTTTGCAGGGGTAACTTAGAGGCGACAACCTCATAACTTTCCCCACAACCTTGGGCTAAAAGCTGAAGCAAGAATAAAGGTTGCGGAAGCTCCGCGTCACAAAGGTGGCCTCAGCTCAAATCACATCAAATTGCGATATGATACTCATCAACAAACTCCAGACCAAGTCCCTTCCCCCAGCTATTTAAATAGTCAGGAGAGAATTAACAGCCTTGCATTCATAGTTCATTTTTCCTCCACTTTCCTTTTGCAGTGTCTGTCTGACATCTGAGATGTATTGCTTGTTGACCGAACAAACAGAAGCCAAGTTTTTGTTTTTAAAGACCATCTCAGAGAGTGTCTGTGTTTTGGAAGGAATATTTAGGGTTTTGTGATAAAGAGTCCCTTTCTCTCTCTTATTACAATTAGTTCACAGTATCATCTGAATCCGGGAAACGATACTTAATGTCTGAACCAGAAACACAAACCACAGTTTGAAACTTCTGCAAACCACAGTTTGCCTCCAAACCAGAAGGGGGGATCTTTTTCAAACTCTGATTTGCTTTTCTGGTTTGAGTTTCCCCAGTACAGATTTCGTGGCAAGCTGGAATTACTGCAAATCAGGGAATTGTGAACACAGCTCATGCGCCACAAAGTGTAGCTGTGATGAATTTCAGCAAGAGCATGAAAATAGTTTCTCCTTCTTCTTTACTCTGTTCTAATTCAAGAACACACACATTCCTCTCCCCATAGGTTTTGTACACCAACACAACCCCCCCCCCAACACACACACACACACACTGCCAGATGGGTGGTTTACATTTCCAGCAAACCTGGCAATCAGATTGTCAGAGATGATTCATCATCACGAACAGCTTGATCCAACATGCCCTATTTCCCCCCATAATGCACTCATGCAGAGAAGCACCGGGCACACTTTGTGCACACCCTCAGAATTCAGGAGGCAACAGCTGGCCCAAGAAACTTGGTCATCACCTTATAAAGAAAGATGTGGGGTTTGCTACTTTAGTGTTTTTTTTTAAAAAAAAAACCCTGAAAACGTTTCTAGCTATTCTTGTAGGCCACTTTGAATCATGAGGAAAGGTAAGATATAAATGTTTTAATAAGTAACAGATAAAAACCAGATGATCAGCCAAGAACGCATTCACCGAGATTCCACAGCAAAGGTAGAGTTCCTTCAGCATATAAACCAACACGGTTCCTTAGATCATCTAAATGGTTTCTTAGCTGTACACAGCCTGACCTAGAAGAAGACCTGAAATGACCATTCTCTTGTGGCTCCAATAAGGTTGCCAGTCAATGGCTGGCAGCTGCTGAGAGGCTGAGGGGAGCACTGTCACACTGCTCTATCACTGAGTAGAAACTCTATGGTAAAACCAAAAAAGTTTTTTTCTCAATCCTACTTAAGCAGGCTGACCAGACATCCTGCTTTTGGCGGGACAGTCCCACCTTCAAACAATTTGTCCCACGTCCCGTGGGTTATTTCAATTGTCCCGATTTTTGGGAGGCTGACGCACTGCCTTCTGGGGCGCAAGGCAGTGCGGCAGCCTCCCGCGCGTGCGGCCGCAGAAGCACGGCCTTCTGGGGGTTGCCGGCAGAAGCCCCAGAAGGCAGTGCGCTCCTGCGGCTGCGCGCGCATGTGCACGCACGGCCGCCTACCCCCCATCCCGGTTCACAAAGGTTAAGCAGCTTAGTATCATTTCTGGGTTAACACAGGAAGTGACACCATGACAAGAAGTGACATCATGAGTGCATCCCCCCCTTCATTCCCCCTCCTCCCTGCTGAGCAGTGGCATGGGGTTGCCATTAAAGTAAGAGAGCTGGCAACTCTAAGTTCTAGTATCCCCTTGTATGAAGCCTGGAAACAGACTCTGAACTACAGAAATTAGAAGAAGAAGAAGAGTTTGGATTTATATCCCCCCTTTCTCTCCTGCAGGAGACTCAAAGGGGCTGACAATCTCCTTGCCCTTCCCCCCTCACAACAAACACCCTGTGAGGTAGGTGGGGCTGAGAGAGCTCCGAGAAGCTGTGACTAGCCCAAGGTCACCCAGCTGGCGTGTGTGGGAATGCCCAGGCTAATCTGAATTCCCCAGATAAGCCTCCCCAGCTCAAGCGGCAGAGCTGGGAATCAAACCCAGTTCCTCCAGATTGGATACACGAGCTCTTAACCTCCTACGCCACTGCTGCTCACTGCTCACAATTAATGGGACTTCCAAGCCCAGCCAATCTAGAAGCATTGCGCTATTTCTGATGTGGGTTCCAAGACCTACACAAAACACAGCCCAGGTGACTGATAAAGCCCCTCTCAGCCATAGCCACGTAACTTCTTGTGCAAGCTTTAGAGACCCCGACGGCCTGGAAACAGATGGTAAAGATCACAAGAACTTATTACCAAACAGCATTACCTTAGGAACAGAAACAAGCAAAGCGCAGAGATGTTTTATCTCAGGCCCCCGAGGGCATTCGCTTCTCAGGCCCCTGATCAGGTTTGCTAGAAAAACAGTCTGAAATAAGCATATTTCAACATTTGAGGTCCAGAAAGCAGCAACGGCCTTCTCTTTCCACCCCTGTGGCAGGAAAGGGAAGACGCCAACAAAGACAGTGAACAGAATGAAAACTGCGGGCACGGAGATTCCCCTTCGTCCCTGGATCACCGAAGAGCCTCCATTCAGCGAAGCGGCGCTTAAACCCATTTCCTACAGCTCTGCTAAAATTTCTGAGAGTCGGTTCTGAAAATAGAACCACGGTTCCCCATCACCGCTTTACATGGCATTGCAAATTCCTTGTGTAGCCCAACCCCATTTGCAGCTTTAAAAGGCACTGTGAACATGGCGCCTTGTTCCAGAATGCAAACAGACGGCAGCAGTACAGGCCGACCCAACCGTGCACCAGAATGCATGCTGCATCGGACTTCCACATCCAGCAAGTGAGAAGTGTGTGGATCTACTCAGCTGGATTGGGGCCATAACGCTAAGAAGAAGAAGAAGAAGAAGAAGAAGAAGAAGAAGAAGAAGAAGAAGAAGAAGAAGAAGAAGAAGAAGAAGAAGAAGAAGAAGAAGAAGAAGAAGAAGAAGAAGAAGAAGAGGAAGAGGAAGAGGAAGAGGAAGAGGAAGAGGAAGAGGAAGAGGAAGAAGAAGAGGAGGAGGAGGAGTTTGGATTTATATCCCCCCTTTCTCTCCTGCAAGAGACTCAAAGGGGCTTACAATCTCCTTGCCCTTCCCCCCTCACAACAAACACCCACCCTGTGAGGTAGGTGGGGCTGAGAGAGCTCCGAGAAGCTGTGACTAGCCCAAGGTCACCCAGCTGGCGTGTGTGGGAGTGCACAGGCTAATCTGAATTCCCCAGCTAAGCCTCCACAGCTCAGGCGGCAGAGCTGGGAATCAAACCCGGTTCCTCCAGATTAGATACACGAGCTCTTAACCTCTTATGCCACTGCTGCTCCTCATCTGCTTTTTCTCTGAACTACCATCAAACTGTGTAAAAGTCCTAGAAGAGAAACTCTTTCAAACCTTACTCCCAAACAGCCAGTAGTATGAAACACAAAGGGGGCAAACACACCATAATTTTAAAATCAAGATTTCACCATTACCACAGATCTTCCTATTATGCCTTGCTCCATGTCTTCTATGTTCTTTTTGACAAGGAAGAAGTTTCCACCACAGACGTATATTTACACATGAAAAAAAAAACACCTGTCTGAATTCAATTCTAGCAAAGCAACTGGGAAAGTATAAAAGGCCTCATTGATCTCTCCAAATGCCAAATTTCCTTGTTCTTTTCTTTAGGATCATTTCTGCTCACAACACTTGATTAAACCAGTTTTGGCAATTTGTTTTGTAAACTTTCACAATCCCTCAGTATTAGCCCATAAGACAAGCTCTCTTATTTGCTCTTTGGTCCTTCTGCAAAAGAAAAAAACCATTATTTTCAATAGGGCGCTCTGATTTTCCCTAAATAAAACAGGACAACTCAGGTTAACAGCTGGGTGATTTGTTTAATACATGACAATCAGTTGCAGTTATTGCAAAAATTGACCTAGATCGCGCTTTACTGCCCCGCTTTACTTTTTTAAAGTATTCCAACCGCAGCTGGAAAATTCCTGAGAATCCTTCCACTTCTGAATTGCCAAACAACAAGTATTTTACTGGTCTGACCAGTAAAACCAGCTCTGTCATGCAGTCACAGCTGTCCCCTATATGCTTTACACAGTGGCTATTATAGTCTCCCTCATACCCTTTGTCTATGCAGGACTCATGATCTTTTGGGGATCTTAAAGGGACCACTTTGCCATCAACAGAAAACAGATTCCTTCTATTCCTTCCGCATCTGAAGCGCCTGGAATCTCTAGATTTGAAGCAGCACCCCCAGATCCAAGTCAGACTGCCAATAACACTAATTTGACACGTTCCCGTTGCTCAATCTCAAGCTCTCCCTCATTCAAATTAAAAATCTTACTATACAATTGAGCAGCCTGTTCCTGATGCCGACCCAGAAAAAGGAAGGCCTGCTGGGAAGTGTAGTTCTCGGCCATCCGGGACTGCCCAGATTCCGGCTCCTCGTGGAAGGGCAAGGACTACATTTCCCAGGAGCCCTTGCTTTAGGAAGGCATACTCCCCTCCTCCCCTCATGGTGTGCTTCTCCCTACCAGGTGGTGAACTTTGCAGAACTTCCTGCTTGTGAACACGGGACAAACTCTGTCAAGTCACAGCTGAGCCGGACGAGCCCTTTTGCAAAGTTAGGAAAACCTGTGGGGGGGGGGGGGGTCGCGGGTGCAGAATCTGAAAAAGGAGAGCCCTTTGCGAAGTTAGGGGAGCCTGTGTCTTGGGGGAGGGGGGATCTGCATTTGCAAAGTTAAGGAAGACTGTGCGTGCATGCGTGTGGGGTCTTTAAGAAAGCTTTTTTTTAATCATCAAATAATTAGGATGGTTTTCATTATTTGTGGTACATTGCAGGACCAAGTGGGGAGGAAAGACGGGAGGGGTTGGCCCCCTCAGTGTGCGCCAATAACCCACCAACAGTTTTCTAGAGGCTGTTGTATTACTGTGTTTCCCCGAAAATAAGACAGTGTCTTATATTAATGTTTGCTCCCAAAGATGCGCTATGTCTTATTTTCAGGGGATGTCTTATTTTTCCGCTCCACAGCTGCATGCTCTGGTGTTCTGTTTGACGGGCATGCTTCCAAACAACAACTTTGCTACATCTTACTTTCAGGGGATGCTTTATATTTAGCACTTCAGCAAAACCTCCACCACGTCTTATTTTCAGGGGATGTCTTATTTTCGGGAAAACAGGGTAGTTCATATAATGGGCTTTACTGCTAGAAAGATATCTTCTCAACCAGTGACCTCAATTCACACTTCCGCATTCACCTGGCCAGGCAGTTAAAGCCTCAGACTTCACCAGAAATTGGGTCCTCCACTTCAGAGAATCGAAATTGACTCAAGATCTTAAAATGACACAGCACACAAAAGACCAACCGCACGGTTTGGTCCGCATCTCGCATGACAAGTTTTCACTGGCCTGACCACACCGCACTACAGTTCCTAAGCAGCTCTTTGAGAACATGCACGAGTCAAAACACAAGCCGATCCCGAGTGTTCAAACTTCCTTCACCGCACAACCTCGTTCATAATGGACTTTCATAACTAGCAGACTCAACTACAGTTTGAGCTGGGGAAGGAATTCAGCCATACTAATCCCCGCATTTCTGATTAAATTCTGTCCATGCAGCACACCCTATCACCTGCAACAGATCAGGATTTCCTGAAACCAGGAAGAATTGGAAAAAAAAAATGTTTGAATCCGCTTTGCGAAGACAAGTTTGGAGAACAATGCAGCCTGTAGAAAGCTGGGTTCGCCCGCAGAAGTATTTGATTTTTTTATCCCAGGGGTCTTCAAACTATGGCCCTCCAGATGTTCAGGAACTACAATTCCCATCAGCCCTGCTACTTGGGCCATGCTGGCAGACCTCATAACTTTCCCACAACCTTGGGCTAAAAGTTGAAGCAAGAAATAGTTATGGAAGCTCCGTCACAAAAGGTGGGTATTCCTCAGCTCAAATCACATCAAATTGCGATATGATACTCATCAACAAACTCCAGACCTGCATCGTCCCTTCCCCCAGCTATTTAAATAGTCAGGAGAGAATTAACAGCCTTGCATTCATAGTTCATTTTTCCTCCACTTTCCTTTTGCAGTGTCTGTCTGACATCTGGGATGTATTGATTGTTGACCGAACAAACAGAAGCCAAGTTTTTGTTTTTAAAGACCATCTCAGAGAGTGTCTGTGTTTTGGAAGGAATATTTAGGGTTTTGTGATAAAGAGTCCCTTTCTCTCTCTTATTACAATTAGTTCACAGTATCATCTGAATCCGGGAAACGATACTTAATGTCTGAACCAGAAACACAAACCACAGTTTGAAACTTCTGCAAACCACAGTTTCAGCCTCCAAAACCAGAAGGGATCTTTTTTCAAACTCTGATTTGCTTTTCTGGTTTGAGTTTCCCCAGTACAGATTTCGTGGCAAGCTGGAATTACTGCAAATCAGGGAATTGTGAACACAGCTCATGCGCCACAAAGTGTAGCTGTGATGAATTTCAGCAAGAGCATGAAAATAGTTTCTCCTTCTTCTTTACTCTGTTCTAATTCAAGAACACACACATTCCTCTTCCCATAGGTTTTGTAATAACCAACACAACCCCCCCCCCTAACAATAATAATACACACACACACTGCCAGATGGGTGGTTTACATTTCCAGCAAACCTGGCAATCAGATTGTCAGAGATGATTCATCATCACGAACAGCTTGATCCAACATGCCCTATTTCCCCCCATAATGCACTCATGCAGAGAAGCACCGGGCACACTTTGTGCACACCCTCAGAATTCAGGAGGCAACAGCTGGCCCAAGAAACTTGGTCATCACCTTATAAAGAAAGATGTGGGGTTTGCTACTTTAGTGTTTTTTTAAAAAAAAAACACCTGAAAACGTTTCTAGCTATTCTTGTAGGCCACTTTGAATCATGAGGAAAGGTAAGATATAAATGTTTCACTAAGCAACAGATAAAAACCAGATGATCAGCCAAGAACGCATTCACCGAGATTCCACAGCAAAGGTAGAGTTCCTTCAGCATATAAACCAACACGGTTCCTTAGATCATCTAAATGGTTTCTTAGCTGTACACAGCCTCGACTCTAGGAAGAAGACCTGAAATGACTCCATTCTCTTTGTGGCTCCACAAGGTTGCCAGTCAATGGGCTGGCAGCTGCTGAGGAAGGCCGAGGGAGCACCTCGTCACACTGCTCTTATCACTGAGTAGAAACTCTATGGTAAAACCAAAGTTTTTTCTCAATCCTACTTAAGCAGGCTGACCAGACATCCTGCTTTTGGCGGGACAGTCCCACCTTCAGCCCAATCTTGTCCCACGTCCGCCTTCGCGGGTTATTTCATCAATTGATCCTTGGGAGGCTGACGACTGGGCTCGACCTGCCTTCTGGGCAGCAAGCGGCAGCTCGCCGCAAGGCGTCAAAGAGAAGCACGGGCCTTCTGGGGCTGCCGCAGCAGTTCCTGAGAAGGCAGTGCGCTTTCTCCTGAGGTTGCGCTGGGCCGCCGCCAAGATGTGCACGCGACGCCACGCCACCCCGCCATCCCGGTTCACAAAGGTTAAGCAGCTTAGTATCATTTCTGGGTTAACACAGGAAGTGACACCATGACAAGAAGTGACATCATGAGTGCATCCCCCCCTTCATTCCCCCTCCTCCCTGCTGAGCAGTGGCATGGGGTTGCCATTAAAGTAAGAGAGCTGGCAACTCTAAGTTCTAGTATCCCCTTGTATGAAGCCTGGAAACAGACTCTGAACTACAGAAATTAGAAGAAGAAGAAGAGTTTGATTTATATCCCCCCCTTTCTCTCCTGCAGAGACCTCAAAGGGGCAATGACACCCTCTCTTGCCCTTCCCCTCACAACAAACACCCCAGAGGTGAGGTGGGGCTGAGAGGAGCTCCTACAGAAGACTGTGACACGAAGTGGGTCACCCAGAAGCTGGCGCAAGTGGGAAATTGCCCAGGCTGTGCCAATCCTGAATTCCCCAGATAAGCCTCCCCAGCTCAAGCGGCAGAGCTGGGAATCAAACCCAGTTCCTCCAGATTGGACATTAATGAAGCCTTTAACCCTCCTGCCACTGCTGCCTCACTGCTCACTACAATTAATGGGACTTCCAAGCCCAGCCAATCTAGAAGCATTGCGCTATTTCTGATGTGGGTTCCAAGACCTACACAAAACACAGCCCAGGTGACTGATAAAGCCCCTCTCAGCCATAGCCACGTAACTTCTTGTGCAAGCTTTACAGACCCCGACCCCCTGGAAACAGATGGTGTTAAAGATCACAAGAACTTATAAATGTACCAAACAGCATTACCTTTAGGAACAAGTGTCGCCAAAAGCGCAGAGCAAAGCGAGATAGCTTTATCTCAGGCCCCCGACGGCATTCCGCTTCAGCGTCCCCCTTGACTCAGGTTTGTTAGAAAAAACAGTCTGAAATAAGCCTACAATGCCAGCTCTTCAACATTTGAGGTCCAGAAAGCAGCAACGGCCTTCTCTTTCCACCCCTGTGGCAGGAAAGGGAAGACGCCAACAAAGACAGTGAACAGAATGAAAACTGCGGGCACGGAGATTCCCCTTCGTCCCTGGATCACCGAAGAGCCTCCATTCAGCGAAGCGGCGCTTAAACCCATTTCCTACAGCTCTGCTAAAATTTCTGAGAGTCGGTTCTGAAAATAGAACCACGGTTCCCCATCACCGCTTTACATGGCATTGCAAATTCCTTGTGTAGCCCAACCCCATTTGCAGCTTTAAAAGGCACTGTGAACATGGCGCCTTGTTCCAGAATGCAAACAGACGGCAGCAGTACAGGCCGACCCAACCGTGCACCAGAATGCATGCTGCATCGGACTTCCACATCCAGCAAGTGAGAAGTGTGTGGATCTACTCAGCTGGATTGGGGCCAGCTAACGCCTAAGAAAAAGAAAAAGAAGAAGAAGAAAAAGAAGAAGAAGAAGAAGAAGAAGAAGAAGAAGAAGAAGAAGAAGAAGAAGAAGAAGAAGAAGAAGAAGAAGAAGAAGAAGAGGAAGAGGAAGAGGAAGAGGAAGAGGAAGAGGAAGAAGAAGAGGAAGAAGAAGAGGAGGAGGAGGAGTTTGGATTTGACGGATCCCCACTTTCTCCTGCAAGAGACTCAGCGGGCTTACAATCTCTTGCCCCTTCCCTCACAACAAACACCCACCCTGTGAGGTAGGTGGGGCTGAGAGAGCTCCGAGAAGCTGTGACTAGCCCAAGGTCACCCAGCTGGCGTGTGTGGGAGTGTACAGGCTAATCTGAATTCCCCAGCTAATCCTCCACAGTTCTCAGGGCGGGCAGAGCTGGGAATCAAACCCGTTCCTCCAGATTAGAGATACACACGGTGCTCTTAACCTCTTATGCCACTGCTGCTCCTCATCTGCTTTTTCTCTGAACTACCATCAAACTGTGTAAAAGTCCTAGAAGAGAAACTCTTTCAAACCTTACTCCCAAACAGCCAGTAGTATGAAACACAAAGGGGCAAACACATCCATAATGCACTCTTTAAAATCAAAAGATTTCACCATTACCACAGATTCTTCCTTTATTATGCCTTTGCCTCCATGTCTTCTATGTTCTTTTTGACAAGGAAGAAGTTTCCACCACAGACGTATATTTACACATGAAAAAAAAAACACCTGTCTGAATTCAATTCTAGCAAAGCAACTTGGAAAGTATAAAAAGCCTCATTTATCTCTCCAAATGCCAAATTTCCTTGTTCTTTTCTTTTTAGATCATTTCTGCTCACAAACACTTGATTAAACCAAGTTTTTGGGCAATTTGTTTTGTAAACTTTCACAATCCCTCAGTATTAGCCCATAAGACAAGCTCTCTTATTTGCTCTTTGGTCCTTCTGCAAAAGAAAAAAACCATTATTTTCAATAGGGCGCTCTGATTTTCCCTAAATAAAACAGGACAACTCAGGTTAACAGCTGGGTGATTTGTTTAATACATGACAATCAGTTGCAGTTATTGCAAAAATTGACCTAGATCGCGCTTTACTGCCCCGCTTTACTTTTTTAAAGTATTCCAACCAAGTAGCTGGAAAAATTCCTGGAGAATCCTTCCACTTCTGGACCAAGTAGTTAAACAACAAGTATTTTACTGGTCTGACTCAGTAAAACCAGCCTTCCTGTCAATGCAGTCACAGCTGTCCCTCTATATGCTTTTATTAACACAGTGGCTAGTTATAGTCTCCCTCATACCCTTTGTCTATACAGGACTCATGATCTTTTGGGGATCTTAAAAGGACCACTTTACCATCAACAGAAAACAGATTCCTTCTATTCCTTCCGCGATCTGGAAGTTTCTTCTGGAATCTCTAGATTTGGAAGCAGCACCCCAGATCCGCAAGTCAGACTGCTGTCAATAACACTAATTTGGACATCGCTCCCGCTGCTCAATCTCAAGCTCTCCCTCATTCAAATTAAAAAAAAATCTTACGATACAATTGAGCACATCCGCCTTGTTCCTGATGCCTTCCACTCCAGAAAAAAGGAAGGCCTGCTGGAAGTGTAGCGTTCTCGGCCAACCGGGACTGCCCAGACTGGCTCTTCCGTGGAAGGGCAAGGACTACATTTCCCAGGAGCCCTTGCTTTAGGAAGGCATACTCCCCTCCTCCCCTCATGGTGTGCTTCTCCCTACCAGGTGGTGAACTTTGCAGAACTTCCTGCTTGTGAACACGGGACAAACTCTGTCAAGTCACAGCTGAGCCGGACGAGCCCTTTTGCAAAGTTAGGAAAACCTGTGGGGGGGGGGGGGTCGCGGGTGCAGAATGTGAAAAGCTATAGCCCTTACGAAGGTAGGGGAGCCTGTGCCCTTGGGGAGGGGATCTGCATTTGCAAAGTTAAGGCGAAGACTGTGTTGCAGTACGCGCAGGGGGGGTCTTTAAGAAAGCTTTTTTTTAATCATCAAATAATTAGGATGGTTTTCATTATTTGTGGTACATTGCAGGACCAAGTGGGGAGGAAAGACGGGAGGGGTTGGCCCCCTCAGTGTGCGCCAATAACCCACCAACAGTTTTCTAGAGCCTGTTGTATTACCGTGTTTCCCCGAAAATAAGACAGTGTCTTATATTAATGTTTGCTCCCAAAGATGCGCTATGTCTTATTTTCAGGGGATGTCTTATTTTTCCCGGCCTAATACAGCTGCATGCTCTGGTAGGTTCTGTTGTTCGACGGGCGAACGTGCTTCCAAACAACAACTTTGCTACATCTTACTTTCAGGGGATGCTTTATATTTAGCACTTCAGCAAAACCTCCACCACGTCTTATTTTCAGGGGATGTCTTATTTTCGGGAAAACAGGGTAGTTCATATAATGGGCTTTACTGCTAGTAAGATATCTTCTCAACCAGTGACCTCAATTCACACTTCCGCATTCACCTGGCCAGGCAGTTAAAGCCTCAGACTTCACCAGAAATTGGGTCCTCCACTTCAGAGAATCGAAATTGACTCAAGATCTTAAAATGACACAGCGCACAAAAGACCAACCTCCACGGGTTTGGTCCCCGGCGATCTCGCATGATAAGTTTTCACTGAAAGCCTGACCACACCTTTTTACAGTTCCTAAGCAGCTCTTTGAGAACATGCACGAGTCAAAACACAAGCCGATCCCGAGTGTTCAAACTTCCTTCACCGCACAACCTCGTTCATAATGGACTTTCATAACTAGCAGACTCAACTACAGTTTGAGCTGGGGAAGGAATTCAGCCATACTAATCCCCGATTGATTAAATTCTGTCCATGACACACACCCTACTGCAACAGATCAGGATTTCTGAAACCAGAAAATTGGAAAAAAAAATGTTTCGAATCCTTTGCAGACAAGTTTGAGACAATCGCCTTTTGAAAAGCTGGGTTAATACGCCTTCAAGAAGTGATTTGATTTTTTTTTTATCCTTAGGGTTCAGTTCTATACTGAGGCTATGGCCTCCAGATAGTTGTTCAGGAACTACCGAACTAGCACTCCCATCAGCCCTGCTACTTGGCCATGCTGGCAGAGGCTGATGGGAATTGTAGTTTCTGAACATCTGGAGGGCCATAGTTTGAAGACCTCTGTTTTATCCCATTGCTCCAGACAGTCAGTATGTAAAAATCTGAATCTATCTCCAAAGAATCAGATTCAATTTCCTAGTCCTGACTATAAGGCCAGGAAAAAACAATTTTGGCTCGCAAAAAGTAATCACCCGAGATCAGAGATGACCAAGCTCGTTCGCACCTTTTTTTTTAAAAAAAAATGGCTTAGAGACGAATAACTTTTTCTTACCTCAAAAATATTTGATGACTCGTTGGCGTATTGGTTGGAAATTATCTCTGATTGGTCGCTGTACCACTTGAGCCCGCCGAGGAAGCTGTCTGCATCCAGGTCGTTCACGTCTAATTCAGAGAGGTCAAGTTCGGGGAGATCCGGGCAAAGAGGCTGGTCTTCGCCAACCAGAGCAGCACACTGGAGGGGCGGAACGGGGGAAAGGGGGAAAGAGAAACACACACACAAAAATATCGCCGTTAATTGCGGGAAATTAGGAACAAGAGCGGCACATGAGAAGAATAATCTCTCGTCTAATTCGCTTACGCTGCTTGGCAGGGTCACAGGAGTTAACTTCTTTTTAGAGAACACGCTCCCCCCCCCCCAAAAAAAAACCCCAGCTGACTTACAACAAGAAGCTTGGCTCAGGTGAGTAACGACACATGAGAGCCTCAGGCTTATTCCGCACATGTAGAATAATGCACTTTCAAACTGCTTTCAATGCTCTTTGAAGCTGTGCGGAATGGCAAAATCCACTCGCAAACAGTTGTGAAAGTGGTTTGAAAACGCATTATTTTGCATGTGCGGAAGGGGCCTCTGTGGGCAGCTGCCCGAAGGGAAAAAATAATTGACCTTTTCCTTATCAGGTAACCTCCTGTATCAGGCACAACGATGGTCTTTTTCTTCGCCTCCCCCAAAGTTCACAACTAGAAGCAAGCCAGGGCTGGTGGTATTTCAGTTAGCTGGACTTAGATGTTACTTAGAGTTGCCACCTCTGGGTTGGGAAATACCTGGAGATTTGGGGGTGGGGATGGCGGAAGGAGGGGCTTAAACGGGGCAAATGTTATCAATTCTGCTCTCCAGAACATTTTCGTTCGGGGAATTGATCTCTGTTGCCGGGAGATCAACTTGTAATCCCGGCAGATTTCCAGCTGCCACCTGGAGATTGGGAGCAGCAAGGAGCAGCAGTGGCGTAGTGGCTAAGAGCAGGTGCACTCTGATCTGGAGGAACCGGGTTTGATTCCCAGCTCTGTCGCTTTTGCTGTGGAGGCTTATCTGGGGAATTCAGATTAGCCTGTGCACTCCCACACACGCCAGCTGGGTGACCTTGGGCTAGTCGCAGCTCTTTGGAGCTCTCTCAGCCCCACCCACCTCACAGGGTGTTTGTTGTGAGGGGGGAAGGGCAAGGAGATTTTAAGCCCCTTTGAGTCTCCTATAGGAGAGAAAGGGGGGATATAAATCCAAACTCTTCTTCTTCATCATCCCTAATGTTGCTAGCCAGAAACAACCAATCCACTCTTACCCCCCTCCGCCTTTTACTGGAAGTTGTAAAATAAACATGTGAAACCACACAATGGAAACACAAATCCCCCTACCCCCCCCCCCCCAACGCCCAATATGTTAGGCTGACAACAAAACTGGCAAAGGAAATGGAGTGTGACGACATCACATATTTTTGTTTCATGAACAGGGGAGGAGAGACGGTTGGGAGCAAGCAAATATTCCCCACTTGATTCCCACGGGTGCAAAACTGTTTGGTCACCTGCGTCTGCTCTTTGCTCTCCGTTCGTGGTTTCGCCGTGTTTACGCATCCCGTTTGATTTTTATACCCCGTTGGCGCGCTATTCGTATCTATTTTATGCATTTTTATGGGGACGGCGCAGAAGAATCACACAGGTTCGTTTCCCAGGAGGGGAAAGCAGTGGGTGAGGAGGCGTGAGGGGTGGGCTGAAGCTGCAGAGACAAGAAATTCATGGTCACCCCTAGAGAGGAACCACAAATTAGCTTTTCCCACAGTGGACCTGTTTCTCCACTACTTTTGGTCTTAAGATGGAGGAGCCAGAAAACATGGTGGATCCCAACAGGAGCAACAAAGCAAAACCAGGAGGAGGCAACGAAGTCCAGCAGGCGAAGGAGCAGCCGTTGGCCCCGCGCGTCCCACACTCTGAATCTGCCGGCCAAACGGACCCAGAGGGACCAGCGACACACAACAACACGGAGTAAACCACGACGGCTCGGCAACATCACCCTCATAATAAGCGGGTTTTGAAATATTTCCCATGGCAGAGGAAAGGCCCGCACCTGCCAAGTAATGACCAAATATCTATAAATGTCACTTCCCATTTATGGAGCTTCCCAATCTAGGGGCTTTGCTTTTAGATTATGAACGCCGTCTGAAAGGCGAGATGCTAGCCAAGCGGAAACGGGCCTCCTGCCAAACCTGTGAGTGCCAACGTTGTGGGTTTTTTTTCCTCCATAGCCTGTCCTCTCCCAAGCTCGGGATAACAAAGACATGTCCTTATCTTCACAACAGTCGTGCAAGGTAGGTCACTATGTCTCTTTCCTGCAGCCAGGGAAATGGAAGCGAGAGATATGCCAGGTTTCAGGAGCCCAATCCCAGATTGCCCACCATTTGTGAACATGCATAGATGATCCCTCATCCCCCTTCGTTCATTTCTGACCATTTAATTATTACAGTCTCCTGTGATAGACAGAAAGAAGAAGAGGAAGAAGGAGGAAGAAGAAGAGTTTTGGATTTATATCCCCCCTTTCTCTCCTGCAGGAGACTCAAAGGGGCTTACAATCTCCTTGCCCTTCCCCCCTCACAACAAACACCCTGTGAGGTTGGTGGGGCTGAGAGAGCTCAGAAGAACTGTGACTAGCCCAAGGTCTCCCAGCTGGCGTGTGTGGGAGTGTACAGGCTAATCTGAATTCCCCAGATAAGCCTCCACAGCTCAAGCGACAGAGCTGGGAATCAAACCTGGTTCCTCCAGATTAGATACACGAGCTCTTAACCTCCTACGCCACAAGGAGAAGGGGGAGGTGGACAAGGAGAAGGTAGAGGGGAAATTTGGAGTTATACCTTGCTTTTCTCAACCCAAGGAATATCAAAGCAGCTTACAAACTCCTTCCCTTCTTCTCCCCTCAACAGACACCTGCTGAAGTAGGAGCCGAGGGAGTTCTGAGAGAACTGCGACTGGCCCAAGGTCACCCAGCAGGCTTCATGCGGAGGAACAGGGAATCAAACCTGGTCCTCAAGGTCAGAGTTCACCGCTCTTTACCACTATACCACGCTGGCTCTCTGCAGGCATGCTAGGGTTTCTTCATGCTAATCCTAACCACTGTATTGGTTACACTGTATTGGTTACAGCAACACCAATATGTGAACAAAGATGCCATTTAGGACTGAAGGAAGTTCACCTCCACCTCCCCGCCCCGGCCCCCCCCCAGCTCACAGATCAAACGTGATCCTTTTGCAAGAGAACTTACGTAAAGTTATAGCAAGCAAACACAACAAACGCAACAACAGCAGCAGAACAAACAAATGCCTTCCGCCAAGCTCTGTTTTCCTGAAATGGATTCAAGAATGGCGTTTAAACCTTGCTGCAAAACTTCCCTGATATCTCTGCCCTCCTCGGAGAACAGGAACTCCTGGACGCAAACGGTCAGCCCGGGCCAGAGACGGCTCAAGGCATTCTCAGGCCAAGCCTAAACAGAGGGATACCCTTCTAAGCCCACGGACTTTATTCAGCTTAGAAAGAGGTAACTCTGCCTGGGACTCTGGCGTTCACGATCCGAATGGCAGCGGTGAAAGATCCAAAGGGCACAGGATTCCTTGCAGTGTTTTAGAGGGCGGTGACGCACAAACCCAGATGTCCTTTTAGATCAGAGATCCCCAACGGGGCGCTGATGGGCACCGTGACACCTGCAGGGACCTTTTCTGGCCCCCACCAAATGTTTTCAGGAAGTGGGTGGGGCCAGGTAGAGCTTTTGCCCAGCCAATCTTCTGATTGGCTGCACAGATTTGTAAAAAAAATTTTTTTGATGCTTTGGCATTCGCTGCCACCACAGCACAAAGATCTGCACTGCGTGACTGAAGTTAAGCAGCAGCATTTGTTTCGGAGCTGGCTCCGCCTCCTGCGGCAGCCATCTTGTGGAGGCGATTTGGTTGCCGCACCCACCATCCGAACGGGACACACACACACACCCAGATTAGCCACTTCTCTGAAACTGCTGCTTACATTGTACTGCTTTGTCTGGATAATGCTGGTTGTTATATTCGTTTTATGCCTAATAAAGGTTTTATGTATGTATGTACATTGTACTGCTTGTGTATTTGGCTAAGCCTGCCTATGACGTTTGTGCTAAGAATACTTGGAGAGATGGGAGCAGATGCCCCGTGCAGGACGAAATCCTGGGACAAAGTAGAAGAAGAAGAAGAAGAGTTTGGATTTATATCCCCCCTTTCTCTCCTGCAGGAGACTCAAAGGGGCTTACAATCTCCTTGCCCTTCCCCCCTCACAACAAACACCCTGTGAGGTGGGTGGGGCTGAGAGAGCTCCGAGAAGCTGTGACTAGCCCAAGGTCACCCAGCTGGCGTGTGTGGGAGTGCACAGGCTAATCCGAATTCCCCAGATAAGCCTCCACAGCTCAGGCGGCAGAGCTGGGAATCAAACCCGGTTCCTCCAGATTAGATACACGAGCTCTTAACCTCCTACGCCACTTCTGCTCCCATTTGTATCCCATTTGTCCTATGTGTAGGCCAGCCCTTTAGGACCACCCAGCAAAGTCCACTTTACACAATATACTGAGTATTGTGGCTGTTGTGGTTGCCATCTTCCTGCTTCCATTTGAATCTTCAACCACATGCAGATTGAGCCATTATCCATCACAGCAGCCATGTCTGCCCGAATTAGCGGGAATAGGTGGTGAACGGTCACAGTGTCAGACTAGGACCGTGGTGGCGAACCTTTGGCACTCCAGATGTTATGGACTACAATTCCCATCAGCCCCTGGCAGCATGGCCAATTGGGGCTGATGGGAATTGTAATCCATAACATCTGGAGTGCCAAAGTTTCGCCACTAGGATCTAAGTGACGTGGGTTCAAATCCCCACACAGTCATGGAAACTGACCTTGGGTAAGTTCCTTTCTCAGCATAATCCACCTCAAAGATGTTCGTTAAGACGCTTTCGTTCCCCATTGGGGGAATAGTATCTAATTTTTTTTTTCATCTAAAAAAAATTGAGATTTGCAACAAAATTGAGAATTGCAAACAATTCACCCTTACTTGGAGGTAACTGTAGATGTCACATGTTACTGGGGGATGTGTGGGTTGGCAGCAAAGTTTCTTATAAATGACCCGAAAGTCCACATGCAAACTAAGGCATGGGAGGAGGGGGGGATTCCACAGTCTTAGTCCAGGGGTGTCCAACTCTGGGGCTCGAGATGTTCATGGACTAAATGGACTACAATTCCCATCAGCCCCTGCTGACATAGCCAATAGGCCATGCCAGCAGGGGCTGATGGGAATTGCAGCCCATGAACATTTCAAGCCCCAGAGCTGGGACACCCCCTGACTAGTCTGTAGATCGCCCTGACATGGACAGCCCTAGGCTAGCCTGATCGCGTCAGATCTCAGAAGCTAAACAGGGTCAGCCCTGGGCAGAATTTGGATGCGCAGCCCCCAGAGACGAGCAGGATCGTGACCTGGAAGCAGGAAATGGTAAATCACCTCTGAACAGCACCTGCCCAGAAAAGCCGACAGGATCTCCATGCACCAGCTGTGACTTGATGCCGAGCACACACCATAACTCAATGGCCCACATTTTGCACGCAGAAGTTTCCTGGTCTTTCCAACAAAAGATCTCAGGCAATAGGCCTGCCAAAAATCTGTGGCCAAGACTCTGGAAACCACTTGCCAGGTAAAGACAACAATGAAAGGTCCAAATGGGCCACTGGTCTGCCTACAGCAGTGATGGCGAACCTTTTTGAGACCGAGTGCCCAAATTGCAACCCAAAACCCACTCATTTATCGCAAAGTGCCAACACGGCAATTTAACCTGAATACTGAGTTTTTAGTTTTGAAAAAATGGTTGGCTCCAAGGCCTGCGTTACTCAGGAGTAAGATTGGTGGTAGTTGGTGGTTTTGCTTTGAAGCAACCGTGCAACTCTTCCAACGGGTGAATCAAGCAAGCCCCATTGCCAACAACCGAGCTTACTCCCAGGTAAAGGATCATGCTTTAGTTCTTCACATGAAAATCAGTGGGGTTTAACAGGGTTACCTACACTGCTTTCCCAAAACTAGCTCTTAGGTTTAATGCTAGGTTTGCGCGTGCCCACAGAGAGGGCTCTGAGTGCCACCTCCGGCACCCGTGCCATAGGTTCGCCACCAGTGGCCTACAGCCTTCTTCGTACATACTGCGAAATTCAGGCTGCATCCATATGACGATGGTTGTCAGTGTTCCTTCCCCGCACAGTGGCAACAGCGGATCCACCAAGAGACGATTCCCTCATTTTCCTCGCCCCCACTCCGCAGCCGCCATCCACCCCCCCCCATTCTGTACCACTGGAAAAGTTTATTTACATCTGTAATTGTCTCATCATTACACTATTAAGCTACAGCAATATGTCAATTACCGATTTTAAGCCACAGTAATAGCGTAATTACCTGGCATTGACGTGGGCCAGACCTGCAAAAACATGCGTCTCTCCATCCTCGCAGCGCGCACAACCGCTTTGACTGTCACCCTTCCTAAAATATCATTCCGAGCCAGGTTTGCAAAAGACCATAGCAAAAGCAGAGGAAAATGCAGCAAGCGGACCGCGCAGGCATTCCAAAGAGACACACTACGCAAAAGCCTCCGTGGGGTAGCAGCCTAACCCCAGACCTGAGAGCACAACACCAAGAGGCCAGATACTCCGTTCCCCAAGAGTGTGAGATTTTAACCTTTCCGTTTTCCGCTCTGAGCTCACGAGGCTCGCCATTTTGTTCGGACAAGTCCGTTGCCAATGGCAGGCCAGCCGAAGACGCCCGGCAGGCAGGCGAATCCACAGAATACACCCCTAATCTGCTCGGTTGCGACTGCTCCTTGTATTGGTAGCCGTGCACCTAAGATCGCAGTCAGTCAAGTTCTTACACATATCAAGCAGGCAACAGGAAATCAGGCCCACAGGTCTGTACAGACCTGTCAAAAGAATCAATGAAAAATCAATGTCTTTCCCAAGATTTCTCGGCACTGCGAGTCGTCGGTTGACCATGCATCCCGACCAGGGTCTAGATGGGGGAAGGGAAGAAGAAGAAGAGTTTGGATTTATATCCCCCCTTTCTCTCCTATAGGAGACTCAAAGGGGCTTACAATCTCCTTGCCCTTCCCTCCTCACAACAAACACCCTGTGAGGTAGGTGGGGCTGAGAGAGCTCCGAGGAACTGTGACTAGCCCAAGGTCACCCAGCTGGCGTGTGTGGGAGTGCCCAGGCTAATCTGAATTCCCCAGATAAGCCTCCACAGCTCAAACGGCACAGCTCAAACAGGAAGCCCAAGATGACCTGCCACAAACTTTTAACATTTCTTGTCAACTTCTCAGTCACACAGAAAGGTCTATGCTCAGCAGCATAAAGCGCTAGCGAATCGAACGAGATCCAATTAAAAATATTCTTAACTTTGCAACAGAAGATGGGTGCGATTTCAAAAGTCCTTTGTTAGGTTGAATCCTGCCCTCGGTGTGTTCCTAAATGTCCAACCCTTCTGTGGTCCCCGTGAACATTTGTTCAGCAGGACAAACCCACTGTGGTTGCAATTCGATGCTATCTTGCATCCCCCGAAATGATGGCAGCAGAATGCTAGATGAACGATGCAGCAGTTAGAGAGTTAAAAGCTAAAAGCCAGCAATAGCCAGTTCAGAAGAGGCTTTGAGGCCTGCCACCTATATTTTGCAGCTCCCGGAGTCATCTGCATAACACACTGCCGGCAGGACAAGCCACAGAACGGATCCAGATTTCACATTGCGGCCGCCTGCCAATCACCTGCAAAGGTGGCCCAGATCTCTTGATTTATCGTCTTCCTGTTTTGCGTCTCCCCTCCCTTTTGAAAAACTTTGCCTTCCGTCTATGAAGGTGAGCGCTTCAATAGCCACAAAACACCCCCCCCCCTTCCAAAAAAAGACACAGCTTGCTCAGCGTCTGTCACGCCGCTCTCCGATAATAAAGGCCGGCTTCTTCCTCAAGCCGGACTTCAGTGGGAACATTTGACAGGCAGTTCCCCTGCAAAAGCAAACCCCGCCTGGCGTATTCGGTCTGTGACACGAGGCCCCTCGGAAGAGAGAAACAGGGTCAGCCGATTCCAGGCGGCTGGAACAGGGCTGCCAATTTACCACCTCACCTTCCCTGAGACGCAAGTAAAAAGCAGGGAATCAGACAATAGAGGCAGAGAAAGGGAAACTTCAGGGGGTGGAAGGTGAGTCTGGACGTGGAGGTAGGCGCTCCTCCATTGCTATTTTTGCAGCGAATGCAGAACTTAAACAGAGGCCCACATGAAATGTACATGTGGACTTCATAGCGGGTGGGGGGCAGAGATGGGGAGAGAAAGAGGCAAGCAACATCACAGTCAAGCAAAAACTGCAAAGAAAAGGAACAGGTTTGGAACGACAAGGATAAAAGTGTCGCCCCCCCAACTCCCTGCTCCTAGTCCTGAAACGACCTCCGGCTTGCAACAGCCCTAATGCAGAGACGACCTTTTCCTGACGCCCCAAAGAAACCGGTGAGCTCATTAACGGATAAGCCGGGTCTTTGCCTGAAAAGGTACGTTCTCCGCCTCGTTCCCCAGGTCAGTGGCTTACAAACGGGCCCCGGCAGACTTCCAGACTATCCTGCTGACCAGCTGACTACTTTCTGTTTGCTCAAAAAAAAAAAGGAAAAGATTTTCTCATGGCACCCTGCCTGGTTAAGCTAGTCGAGTTCTCCGGTAAGTATCCTATTTAAAAGGGGGGGAAAGGCCTGCAGGCGTCCGGTTGATGAAACTGACATGTGTTTCATCTATCTCTTTTTTTTTTGTTTATAAGCCTGCCCTTTGCGGTTTTTATAATGACAGCCGCGTCCCTTTTTTTTTAAAAAAAAAAAAGAAGGCCAAAAGTGAACGACTTCTACTCGGGGCACCGTTGACACGATAACAAAAAATCCGGGCTTGTGGATATGCCCCCTCTGCTTCTAATCTGAGACACGTTCGTCGCAAGTGTTCTTGTTATTAATTTATATTTGGTCTTTGAACGACGCCAGGTCCGGTAACTGTCCTCATCTGACTCACAGCCTAACTATTTGGCTTTTGCCTGCACAACTCTGACAGGTGCATTTCCATACAATGTGACTTTCTTTCCCTAAGCATGCCGCCAAGCCACGACATCTGACAGATATTACACAACCGGACCCCTTCCACTTGTCATGATCTTTGCAAGGATAGACCAGTCCCTTCGCACAAAACACTGATTGTGGTTCCTTCCCCCCCAAAGTTCGTCCCCCCCCCCCCGAATGCGCAGAAAAAAGAGCAAACAACACAACCTCTCAACTGCACCGATGATACCGAATCATCATAATTAAGCCTCACTCTCCATTAACCTTTTGGGAGATTCGCACACTTTTGAAGGAATTCTTTTTTAAACACACTTTTTTTTTGGGGGGGGGGGGAAGAGACTGAGTGTGCACCCTATAGATGATGATAATGGGGGGGGGGGGAAGGGACAACTCTGAGGCTTTTGAAGAAGTCTCTTCAAAAGAAGAAGAAGAAGAGTTTGGATTTATATCCCCACTTTCTCTCCTGCAGGAGACTCAAAGGGGCTGACAATCTCCTTGCCCTTCCCCCCTCACAACAAACACCCTGTGAGGTGGGTGGGGCTGAGAGAGCTCCGAGAAGCTGTGACTAGCCCAAGGTCACCCAGCTGGCGTGTGTTGAAGTGCACAAGCTAATCTGAATTCCCCAGATCAGCCTCCACAACTCAAGCGGCAGAGCGGGGAATCAAACCCGGTTCCTCCAGATCAGAGTGCACCTGCTCTTAGCCACTACGCCACTGCTCAAAGTGAGCAGACGCCCCCCTTCCCATACAAGCAGTGTGCAGTTTGGGGTTGTGCATCTTGGGGTCTCCCTTATCAGGCTTTGCAACTGGCCTGTACATCATTAAACACTGAAATTGGGGGAGGGGGGAGAGATGCTAAGCAGCTATCAAGATACACAGGCCTTTACTGGGGAAAAGCTACCTTGTTGGTGGGGGGGGATAAACTGCTGGGGAGCAAATGTGGGGGTGTCCCCGAAACAAAAGATGCCCTGAGCATCTAAACAGAAGGCAGAGCCACAGAGCAGGCAAGCAATAGCTGGGCACACTGCACATGGGACAAAGCACCCGGCAGTTTGGAAACAGTGGACCACGGAGCCTAACCCCGCAGGCCACCCAAGGGGCGATTCGCCCCCCTTTGCTTCCTCCCAAGCAAGCAAGCGGGCGGGGGTGGGGGTGTGTGTGGGCAGGCTGGCGGCCGTTCCCTGCCGCCCAGCAAACCTCCTTGTTACTAGCCCGAGATTCCCGCAGGAACTCTTGGCGTTTAAAATAGATCACCCACATTTCCACCGCCGCCGTGGCCGGTTCCTCAAATCGGCTGGCGGCAGCCTTAGTAACATTGCAGGATGGAAAAAAAAAACACACACACACACACGGAAAGGAAAGGAAAGGAGAAACCTGCAGCACCAGAGAGAAGAACCGAGGCAGGCGACAATCCACAGGGTCTCTCCAGCGAAACAGGACTGCTGGAGCCAGGGACGCCACTCGCCGCCCTGACTCATAACAGCCCCCAGGACCTATGAATTATCCATACCTGTCCCCACATTGCGAAGACACCAGGACCAGGGACGGCGGATTGCAAACCCCAAGCAGAAGACGGGCGGCTGAGGTGTGCATGTTTTATGCAGAGGAGGGGACAGGATTCCGGTTCTGTCCTCCTGCCATGCACGGCGCACCGAGAGGCTCCCACGCCGAGATGCGTCCCCCCTGTTCCTAAGAGGATCTGCTCAAAGGGGAGGGGTGGCAGGAAGGATCCCCAGCAGCGCATTCTTCGGCTCCGAGGAATGCTCCAGGCTGCAGCCACAGGCGCACTTCTGGAGTGCCGAGCCCTCCAGGCCGGGGATCCACGTATAGGGGGATGCCGTGGACGGGGCTGACCTGTGGAGATCTGATTCGGGATCCTCGAGAAGGGGGGGGGGGAAAGTTTCGAGTGGCGGGAACTTTCGGAGAGCACCGGCCCCCTCGGCTGTAAATCACCCCAAACCCCTCCCCCCCCCCAAATACCCTTCCAGGGATTGCCTAAAAGTGGCTGATTTGCTTCTCTGCACCCCACTCTGTTATCCCCCCCCCCCTCCTGCCCTGGATGAAGCCCGGCCAGCAAAAAAAAAAATGCAGATTTGGGTGCACGGCTCTCTATTTTTACCCAAGCCTCGGCGGGCAGGCAGTGCCACTAGATCCAGCACAGTCTCATGCCCCCATCCTGTCGTCTCAGCGGCGGGGCACCGTTTAACCATTTGTGGGGACTGTGGGAATGAAGTGGGGGGGGGGAGGGGGGTGAAGGCAACCTTTCCAGACAGAGCAGCCCCGAGCATCTCCTCCCCAGCATTCCGGTACGTTTGATATGTGCAACTAAAATGCCATGCATTTGCACCAGACAGCCCACCCAATGTGCAGTGCTTTCCCTCCGCGCTCTCCGGATCCCAGGATCCCTGCTCCGGCACAGCTGATCTTCACCGGCCGCGGCGAAGTGGCCAAGCGGAAAACGTACCACGATCTGGGCAAGTTGGAACGCGGAGCGGCGATAGATGGCCGGAGGGACCGTGCATGCACCCAGACGCCCGTGCAAACGCAATGCATGCCTTTCTCCAGCCGGGCGACCCGATGCCAACCGGTGCCCGGCCATATCTTGGAGCAGCCACCCGGCACACGCTCCGGAACCGGAGCAGGGCGCATAACATTAGTTTCCAGAGGCAGGAGATCCTCCTCGGCAGCAGCCAAAATCGCGCCCCCCCCCCCTCAATTTGCTCCAGGAGCCCGAGAGGAACCTAATCGCAGGGAAGGAAAGGGGGTAGCGGTGGAAATAACTTACAGGATCCGAGCTGCTTTCCATTCCCCCCAAAGGGGTGGGGGTTTCTTCTGGCTACCTTCCCTACGATGCCGGGTCTTGCAAAAAGGCAAAAAAAAAAAGCAAAGCGAGTCGAGCCCAAAAAAAAGGACCGGGCGGCCGCTGTCCGGGGCTCCTTTTTTTTTTTTTTTGCACCGGTGCCACCACGCGAAACGCCAACCAGCCCCCGCTCACCTCGATGTCGCTCCACCCCGAGTCCGGACTGCACAGGTCCCACGCCGCCATCCAGCTCGCTTTGCAAACTCCACTCCGCCGCCCGGCACGGCACGGCGCAGGCAGAGCGCGCGAGCCCAATCGCCGGCCCCTGACTGCGCGCGGACCGGCGGCACCTGCCTTACTACTCCCGCCGCTCACGTGACCCGGCCTGTCACTCACCCGGGCGCCTGCTGGGGGACCGCGGCGGGCCAGAGCCCCGTGACGTCACGGCGGGGGAGGCGAGGCCGGCCCAGGCGCGCGCGGGGCCCCCCTCGCCCCCGTCCGGGGGCTGCTCCGAGCCAATGAGGCGGCGAGGGGGTGGGTCTCTCCCCTTGCAAAACAGCCCCGGGTGGCAAAGGTTGGGTTGGTTTGCGGGCGGGGGGACACGCGCACTCGCCCCCTAGCACCGAGCCCGGCGTCCTGGACAGCCGCTCCGAGCGGGGGGGGGCGGGGGGCCGTTTTCTCCTCCCCCTTTGCAAAACAGCGCCAAGGGGGCAAAGGTGTGATTTATTTGGGGAGGGGGGGAATACACGCCCCTCGCCGGTCCCGTGCACGGCTGCCCCGGACAGCAGCTCCAAGTCAAGGGGGGGGGGGTCTGGAAGAAACCGTTTCCCCTCCCCCCGTTTCCAAGGGGCAAAGGTATGGTTTATTTGCGGGAGACGGGGCACACGCAAAGGTGTGCTTTATTGGGGGGGGGGGGAATACACACCCCTCGCAGGTGCCGTGCATGGCTGCCCCGGACTGCAGCTCCAAGTCAATGGCGGGGGGGGGGGCAGGAGAAGCCCCCCCCCTTTGCAAAACAGCACCAGGGCGCCATAGTGTGGCATATTTGCAAGGGGGAAATGCATGCAACCCCACCCCCCCTCCCCATGGACAGCAGCTCCAAGCCAATTGTGTGTGTGTGTGGGGGGAAACCTCCCCCCTTTGCAAAACAGCCCCAAGGGCTCTTGGTGTGGTCTATTTGCAAGGGGTGTATATGGAGGGTTCCCCCTCCCCCCCTTTCAAAAGAGCGCACAGGCCCCTGCCCTAGAAACCCCTGTGCCTACTTAAGTGCATTACAAAAAGAAAGAAAATCAACTTGGAAGGAGAGATTCTGGGGGGGCTCCTGCGCCCGGCTGAATCTCTCACTTCGAAGAGCTGCCACCCTGTGACCAGAGGTGGGATCCAGCAGGTTCTCACGGGTTCCCGAGAGTAGGTTACTAATGATTTGTGTGTGCCGAGAGGGGGTTACTAATGGGTGATTTTGCCCCGTGATTTTTGCCTTAGTTACGCCCCTCCTCTCAGCAGTAGCGCACAGAGCTTGAAGCAGTCTAGCAGGAGGTGCACCGGCGTGCGTGGCAGCCTGCGCCTGCGTGCATTCGTTTCCCGCCCAAGGACCGGCACAGCAGCTGCATCCTTGCCACAGCCCCGCCCAGGAACGCCCCGCCCCTGGAATGCCCGGCCACGCCCCCGTCATGCCCCGCCCAGCACCATTGACGCTACGCCACAGTTTGAATCCCACCACCATGGGAACCTGTTACTAAAATTTTTGGATCCCACCACTGCCTGTGACGCTCTTCAGATGGGCCTTATCTGGGCAGGGTTGCCCTGGAACCCTGCCCACTGCCCTGATCGGCAACCCTCTCTGTATGTGCATTTTTTTTAAAAAAAATCAACTTTGAAGAGGAGATTAACTGGGCGAATTTCTGCACCGTGTAAAAAGAGTTTTGCAAACTCGCTTGGATAAACAGTTAGGGGCTGCGGTCATTCCATGTTTTGCTATTGGTCTGTGACCATCAATCAATCAATCTGCATCGGGCTGTAATCTATATGGCTGATGTGCCACATATTGTCAGTCGGGATCCCACCGATGCAATTTCTGCGCAGCTTAATGCGCCGTGCGAACACTTAGGCTGCGCTTCGGCTCTTTGGAACGGTAGGTTCAGCTTTCTCGAACTCTAATGCCTCCATTACTGAACGTCCTGTTTTGTGGAGTGGGCCGACTCCCCCTGTCACCCGCCTGGCGTCCCTTTGAAAGGCAGACTATAACTGGCATCGATAAGTGAACAGAAGGAATAAACGGGCAGTCCACCTTGCGTCGCTGCGAGAAACGCAGACTGTAAATAACGCAGATCAATAACCAAGACGTCGATAATACCCTGCTGGATTTCCATTGATTTATACCAGGCGAACTCTGCGCTGGATTGCAAATCTCTGGATGACAGTCACCATGGGATCCTGTGTGGAATAACTCCAGTGGAAGCCCGTTCCGAGAGGGTTAGACTGGATTATGCGAGTGCTAAATCACCAGGACTAATTTGGAGTCCCGAGCAGGGGACAGAACAAAAAATATCTTCTGCCCCTCAAAAGAATGACCAGGCAGGATGAGACCGGGGCCTCCTGGGGCTCCATTCTGCCTCGGGCTGGTAAGGAGATTTAGCAAGAAGTTTGTTTATTGATTGATTGCTTTGGATTTCATAGACAGCCTCATCCCCAAAGGGCTCTAGGCGGTTCACAGTAACAGTATACAGTAATAAATACTTAAAAACACATCTAAAAACATTTAAAATTCAGTAAGCAGCATAACAATTCCAACAACAACAATCTAAAACATGGGCCCGATCTTAAGGCCCGATCTTAAGTTCCATTCTGCTTGCGGAGGAGCAAGCCACCACGGGAGAACTGAGGGCAGCAGTATGGCCCAATGCAAAGTTGTTTCCAAACAAACATGCACAGTTGCTGCAGCTCCGAAATCTTACAAGCAGACAGTGAATACGACAGGCTTCCCCTGTTGGATCCCCCTCATTTAGAGGTATAGTGCCTCTACACATGGAGGCTCCAATTTCGGTAGTCAACACGATCGACCAATCATCTGACTCAGTAAAAGGCAGCTTCGTATGTTCCTATGTCAAAGGGGCCGCAAGGGTCATGCAAGTGAGTAGTACGATCCTGGGCTCAGTTCTGATTAAGCAGACTTCGTAGAATTGCTGCAGAACTGTCTAGATTTATTTATTTTTATTTATTTCCTTGGCGTTTATAGGCCGCTTCTCCCCTTTCGGGCTTGGGGCAGCTCACAGTGTACACTTAAAAACACAGCCAGCTGACATTAAAACATCCGAATAATTTTCTAAATTACCAAGTTTCCAAGATGGCGAAGGAATTCAACCAATCCTGTGATGTTTAACACTAAGTAATGCAGCACAATGCGGAAGGGAGGGGGAAGCTGGATGGTGCTACAGTCACCTCAGCCGTACGGACCCTGTGGAACGGCATAAGATCCCGCAGGGCCCTGGTCTCACTAGACAGTGTTCCCTCAGATTGGGGCCAGGGCCAAAATAGACTGGCCCTGGCTGAGGCTGTCTAACCTCTCTAGGACCAGTAACCACCAGCAAATTACTGGTCAAAGACCAAAGACCAAAGCTCTTTGCGGAACGTACTAGGGGAGACAGTCCCATAGGTACGCAGGGCCCTAATTCCATGCCCTTTTTTAAAAAGATGGAATTAGGTCTGCCAGCCTCTATGTGGGACCCGGGAATCTCCTTTAATTATAGCTGATCTCCAGCCTATGGGGATCCGTTTCTCTGGAGAAAATGGCTGCTTTGGAGGGAAGACTGTACCACATTGCATCCCTGAGGAACTCCCTCCCTCCCCCAAACTCACCCCCAGGCATCTAGGAATTTCCCAACTTGGCTTTTGCAACCTTCCATGGTGTGTTAAAATCCCCACTCTTAATGCTGTTTATTTTTTGGACTGACAAATACGTTTACTGGGAGGAGGAAGGCATTGCTTTAGAGGTTATCATTGCATTTCTTAATTCTTCCCCCTGCTGTTATATAAAATGTCGCCTGTAAAAAGGACTTCGGTTCCGAACTGTACACAATAACTGATTTGTCCTAACTACTCCAGTTCCTGTTTTTCTTTTTAGTTCCTCACGGCTGCCTTAGGGTAGTTTTTGTATAAACAATATAATACCAGTCTTGCAGCTTACAGAGTATATATATTTTCATTCAAAACGTACTCCCAGTTTGTTAAAAGATCATTTGGTTGCTGGCCATGAAATCCCGTGCCACGTTGGTCCAGTTGAAGGCCACTGATTTCAATGGGCTCACACTGGGATAGCTCCGCGTAGGATTACACCGTAGAAAATAAAAATACAAGTCTTATTCCCCCTTTCATCCACTTGCAGGTGGCAACTGTTTTATGATAACACCACAGAACGAACACACAACAAACCAAAGGCACCACATTCCCCTCAACAGGAAAAACAGGACTTTCCCCCTCCGCTTGAGTCTTGCATTGCTTTTCTCTCCCTCTTCCTTTTTTTTAAAAAAAGAAAAGATTAAAAGCTGTGCTTTTAATTAGCTATGTGCCACCATCTCTCTTACAAATTCTCAATGTGAAATCAGTCACGCTGGGCTACTAGTTAGATGCACACTACCGTAATGGATCGCGCGTCTCCGTTATGAAATATTCATTCGGGTTGTCATTTGAAAATCTGAGTATTTTAAATGCTAAATGAATACAATTATTATCCGGTAACACAGAGGGAAGAATTGACAGACAAGGAGCAAGGATTCTCGAAATCGACGCATGTCCCTACGCTGGCCAAAACTCGGCGTTTAACTATTTGTGGTGATTCTATAACTGGTTTCGAGATCCTGAAAGAAAATCAGTGTTGAAAGCCACCCCATTCAGGCTTGTGTTTACATTGAAGATCACACCCCATTCTCATCACTAAATGATAAAACTTCTATCTAATTTCATAAAACAAACGCAATGAGTACAGAGACGCCACACGCTCCCGTTAATTCCTTCCAAATTATATGATGATTTAATGTTAAAATGGCACTAAATTATTACAATCTGAGCCAAAGGGTGATTCTTTCTCCTACAGAAAAGCTTGGCTGCACCCAACACGCTGAAAGGAAGTGGATTTTTATTAATTATTATTGGAGGATCTATACCTGGTGCATGAATTTTCTGCTATTACCCATTGATAATTGTGTTCAGTGAAGGTACCAAATCCATCATTTTTTTTAAAAAAAAGTTCTATTCACACCTTTGATAGAAACATATTTAGACTAGAATATTTTCGATTGCTTTTTTGGAGGGTGGCTGGTATTATGACTTGTGCATGTTGTTTCTATTTTCAACAATTCCACTTCACTGCTTCCTTGTCAAATTAGCAAGTTAACTGCCAAGCAGGTAGCTGCGAACTTAGATGCGATTCAGAATTGATGTGTGTGGGGAGTGCAGAGCGAGATCTCCCGGGCAATCTCATCTCAAATATCACAGAGAAAAATGGTCAGTAGTAGAGACTCCCGCCTCCCCCTGAAAGATCAGCTCAGCTCACTTCACAACAGAAATTGAACGAGAAACACCAGAATTTATATCAAACCTCTGTTCTCCAAGTGCTAGGAATATGTATATATCTGCAGAACTGTAGAACGATATAACTACAGAAAGGATTTCCAGCTGTTAAATCAGCCTGCAAGTAGCCTCACTTGAATGTTTCTGTCTGGAGCGCCAGAATGGCATAAAGTGTTTGCAGTGGCGTATCTACCATAGGAACATGGGGGGTCAATTGACCCCGGGCGCCCCCATTAGATCACATGGGGGCGCCCGGCAGCCCCGCAGCAGGCTCCTGGCCCCGCCAGGCTGCCCAGAACTGCCGCTGCTGGCTAAGGTAAGCGGAGTGTGGGGGGTGCAGTGGTGGGGGGCACCCAGAGCAAGTGTTGCCCCAAGCGCCATTTTCCACCAGGACGCTTCTGAGTGTTGGACCAGGAGACCCAAGTTCAAAGCCCTATTCTGCTATGGACACTGTCCAGGTGTCCTCAGATTGGTTACTCTGTCTCCGCCTAACCAACTGAAAGGACTACGGTTGAAAGATTAAAGCTGTAAGTCACTTTGAGGAGAAAAAGGCAAGTATAACTATCTACTACATACTATGAAAACATGTCCTAAACCAGTGATGCCGAACCTATGGCACGGGTGCCAGAGGTGGCACTCAGAGCCCTCTCTGTGGGCATGCACAAACAGAGTTCATCATGTGGGGGGAGAAAACGCCCCCCACACACACACATCTAGGCTGGCCTGGATCGCTGGGCTCGATTATTAGCATTAAACCTAAGACCCAGTTTTGGGGAAGCAGTATAGGTAACCCTGTTAAGCGCTGTTAAATCCCACTGATTTTCATGCAAAGAACTAAAGGGCAACCTGGGAGTAAGCTCCGTTGCTGGCAATGTGGCTTGCTTCTGAGTAAACCCTCCTAGTGTCGTGATTCACCCGTTCGAAGAATTGCATGGTTGCTTCAAAGCAAAGCCACCTTCTACCACCAAGCTTACTCCCGAGTAACGCACACCTCAGAGCCAACCATTTTTTCTAATCTAAAACCTCAGTATTCAGCTTAAATTGCCGTGTTGGCACTTTGCGATAAATAAGTGGGTTTGAGGTTGCAGTTTGGGCACTCTGTCTCAAAAAGGTTCGCCATCACTGTCCTAAACAATTTTGCAATTGCCATAGCTTCCAATAAAACAAAAGAGGGAATGTAGGGGAGAAAAACTTGACTCCAGCCCATGTACTGGTTTGAAAATGGTCTGAATATGGTCAGATTCTGTACATTTCCTTAGTGTATGCTTGAGTAATGTTCTAGGGGTGCTAACCTCCAGGTAGTGGCTGGAGCTTTCCTGGGAATACAACTGATCTCCAGGCGACAGAGATCATTTCACCTGGAGAAAATAGCAACTTTGGAAGGTGGACTCTACCCTAGAGCCCTCCGGGGGTGGGCGGTATAAAAGTCGAAGAAAGAAATGAATAAAATAAATTATACCCCAGTGTAGTCCCTCCCTTTCCCATCCCATCTATCTGTGAATCTTATGAAAAATAGGGAAACAGAAGAATTCCCTTAGGACTCATCCTAGGGGGTTTCTTCACTATTTGAGTTTCCAAGTGAGTTACAGTTAATTGAGCACTGCCGAAGTACACTGAAATCCATTATGTGTGACTTGCTTTTGCCGTCCACCAGATGGCGCAGCTGTTTCTATTAAAAAAAATGCGCTCCAATGAAAGACGCAGCAAAATAATCACAATCACGATGTGAGACTTTTAAACACAAACGATTCTGGGCTGTTGATTCAGCGATTATCCTTTTGAAACTCTCTGCCTTTCTCTCCCCCCCGATTAGGCTACACCCTCCCAAGCAGGCCCGTTTATTCAAAAAGGGTTTTGCACAAGGCCTGATAGTTGCAGACACCATAAATAAGCATCTATTATTTTGATTAAGCAAGTTCCTGATGAAAGGTTTGCAGGGAAAGACGATGGCTTGTTCCCTCACCTGATCTGCAGATATGGCTTGGAAATCAAGGGACTGAACGAGGTTCGCTCGTCACCTGACTCGCCGTCTGGAGTGCAAATAATCCATTATCCATTTTTTTCCCAGTCAGATGGAGTGAAACTTCCCTCAGTTCTCCTTTCTCCAGCCGGTACCATTGATGTGCAAGAACCAGATACGTGGTTCCTTAACAACAGTGACCGCCTCGCAATAATGGCAAGCCGATTGCAGTGGCAATTTGTTGTGATTGGGGCTTTGCATATGCCAGGCGAGCGGGGAATCAAGAATGAATTTCAGGGCAACTGGCGGATAATCTCAGGTTTAGTTTAGAAACAAGCAAGCCAAGAAACGAATGCCTTGAAAGGAAGTGTCCGATTCTCATTTTTGGGGAGCTCAGTTTGAAAATATCTAGCCCGTGGTTACTGAAATGTTTCGGGTAAAGGTAAAGTAAAGTTTCCCCTTCAGTCGTGTCCGACCCTGGGGTACCACTGCAAGCAGTGATTTCATAGGCAAGCCTCTTTTGTGGGGTAGTTTGCCATTGCTTTCCCCTGCTATTCTTTACCCCCTAGCTATGAGCTAGGTACTCATTTACCGACCAAGAAATGGATGGATGGCTGAGTTGACCATGAGCCAGCTGCCAGGTTATCTGACCCACAAGGGGCTCGAACCCCTGACCGTGTGAGTGGCAGTGCAAGCACTTAACCACTACGCTACGCAGCTCCTTTTGTTTTGGGTACAAGAGTTAGAACAGAATAAGGGGTAAAAAAATATTTACTGAAAAGTTCGGTTCGCTCAAACAGGTGTCCTGTGGTCTTCGTGCTTGCTTGTTTTGCACTCTGAACTGTTCTGCTATATTTTTGCCCAGTTAAACAGGTTGTTTCTTTCCCCACCCCTCCGCCGCCATCTCTTTGCTCTCCCCCCCCCTTTAAACCCCAATCATGCTGAACCACTCAGTGTAGCTGCCAGTCCCATCAACTACTTTCTTTCCCCACAGCCATACAAAAATGTGTATTTTATTTACACCCTGCTTTTCTTCCCACTGGGAACACGAATGGCTTACGTCCTTCCCCTTCCTCCTTTTCATTCTCACAGCAACCCTGTGAGGGGAGTTATGGCCCGTGGGGATCCCTCGGGATTGCAGCGCATCTCCAGACAACAGAGATTAGTTCCCCTGGAGAAAATGGATGCTGCAGAGGCATGGTTGCCCACGAGGGCTCTGTCCTCCACCAGGGTCCACCCCCAATTCTTCAGAAGATTCCCAACCTGGCTTGGCATTCTCATCCTTTGCTGGCAGCCCTAGGTGAGGCCAAGAGCATCCGAGAGGCCCGGTGTCCCCCAGCAAGATTCCATCAGGGAGATTCTCGTGGGGATTTGAACCTCTGTCTCTCAGATCCTGGTGCAACACTGTAACCACAACACCACACTGTGTAAACTTTGTACTCTCAGCAGCTGTGAAAAAGGCAAACTCTATGCTGGGGATAATTAGGAAAGGAGTTGATAATAAAACTGCAAGGATTGTCATGCCCTTATATAAAGCCGTGGTGCGACCGCACTTGGAGTACTGTGCTCAGTTCTGGTCACCACATCTCAAAAAGGATATCGAAGAGACTGAAGAGACAGAAAAAGTGCAGAGAAGGGCAACGAGGAGGAGAGGCTGCAGCGTTTGGGACTCTTTAGTTTGGAGAGGAGACGTCTGAGGGGGGATATGATTGAAGTCTATAAAATTATGCATGGGGTAGAAAATATTGACAGAGAGAAATTTTTCTCTCTTTCTCACAATACTAGAACCAGGGGGCATTCACTGAAAATGCTGGGGGGAAAGAATTAGGACTAATAAAAGGAAACACTTCTTCACGCAACGTGTGATTGGTGTTTGGAATATGCTGCCACAGGAGGTGGTGATGGCCACTAACCTGGTTAGCTTTAAAAAGGGCTTGGACAGATTTATGGAGGAGAAGTCGCTCTATGGCTACCAATCTTGATCCTCCTTGATCTCAGATTGCAAATGCCTTAGCAGACCAGGTGCTCGGGAGCAGCAGCAGCAGCAGAAGGCCATGGCTTTCACATCCTGCACGTGAGCTCCCAAAGGCACCTGGTGGGCCACTGCGAGTAGCAGAGAGCTGGACTAGATGGACTCTAGTCTGATCCAGCAAGCTAGTTCTTATGTTCTTATGTTCAGAGGCAAAACTACAAGGGGGCCAGGGTGTGTGTGTTGCACTGGGCGCACACCGGGGGGGGGGGTTCAGGTTTGTGTTTTTTGTATTTTTAGTGTTTTTTCAGTTTTAAGCCTGCAGGGGGCGCAGTTGTTAGGCTAACAGAACCAAAATTTCAGGGTATCTTTAGGAGACTCTCCTGATGATAACACCCAGATTTGGTTCAGGGGGTCCAAAGTTATGGACTCCCAAAGGGGGGGGCCCCATCCCCATTGTTTCCAATGGGAGCTAATAGGAGAGGGGGGCTACACCTTTGAGCGTCCATAACTTTGGACCCACTGAACCAAACCTCACCAAACCTGGGCGGTATCATCAGGAGAGTCTCCTAAAGATACCCTAAAATTTTGGTGCTGCTAGCCTAAAACCTGCGCCCCTTGCAGGCCAAAAACTGAAAAAAACACTAACAGGTACAAAAAGTGCAAATGAACATCCCCCCCACCCAACTCAGATTTTGCACCGGGCTCCATTTTCCCGAGCTATGCCTCTGCTCTCAGCAGTGTATATCCTGTAGTGATTAAGGGCGATAGACTCTAATCTGGAGAAACAGGGTTGGTCCCCCCACTCCTCCACATGAGCAGCAGACTCTAATATGGTGAACCGGGTTTGTTTCCCCACTCCTCTGCATGAAGCCTGCTGAGTGACCTTGGGCTAGATACTAAAACTTCTACATTCTAAAACTTCCAGGTATTTCTGAAACCAGAGTTGCAACACTAAAACAAATCTGAAATTAGCTCCGGCAGTTTAGAAAATATGAGCAAAAGCCATATCCAAAGGGTGAAATGTGTTAATGAGTCTTTTTAGATTCAGTGACTTTAATGCCATTACTTATGACTTATGTTTTGCGCTCTTTGTGTCTGATTGTAATGGCCTTTGGCCATACGCAGTAAATGCCATTTGTACCATCCTTGAATAATCAAACTTTCTCAGTCAAAGCAAACTCTTATTTTGTTAAAAATCCAACCACCCACTGTTCCCATCCTTGCTTCATGAAGGAGGCGGGAACTTCTGATCTCCTCCGGTTTACAGGATAAGCCCCTCTTTGCACAGCTCTGCCCCTCGGCCTGCTTCTCCTCTGAGGTTTTATAAAAATGAGGAAAATTGTATTGTCGAAGGCTTTCACGGCCGGAATCACTGGGGTGCTGTGTGGTTTCCGGGCTGTGTACTAGTAGCGTTTTCTCCTGACGTTTCGCCTGCATCTGTGGCCGGCATCTTCAGAGGATCCTCTGAAGCCCGGAAACCACACAACACCCCAATGAGGAAAATTATCTTCCTCTTTCTCATTGTACCGAAGGAAGCGAGTTCCGACTCCCTCAATCTTAAGCCAAAATAAATGATGTTAGTTTTTGAGGCGCCACCGGACATACGTCTCGTGTCACCAAAAAAAGGCAGCAAATCAAAGTAAGGAAAGAAACGTCCAATCAATCAATAGAAAAGCAGCGTTTGAGTTATGACGTGGTGACCGTTTATACCCTTGTGGTCTCCTTTGCATTGAGAGGCACACATTTTCCCCTTTGGAACACACTGCGTCTCAGATCAGAGAATCTGCAGAGTTTCTGAAACCTCTGAAATCAGGACTTTTCCTCTTCCTTCTCAGAGAGAGGGAAGAGAATCAACACGCATTTTGTTTTCCTTGGGTTTTCTCGCTCCATCCAGCTTTTCCTGCAGGCACAGTGGCAGTTTTTCCCACTCTTCTGGGCACCACTCCAGGAGGACTGAAAGGGTCTTTTTAAAAAAAACTCACACTGGACGATTCCGCACACGAGTAAAATAGGTTCGACCCAGTTCCCTGAGAAGGGTACTGACCTAGGTCGAAGCCATTGTTGTTCCCCACTGCAACCAGCTTGATCCCAGCTCGGAGGGCGGAATCATCCTATGCCTCTTCGCCACTCCGTTCCGATTGGCTACTGTTCTACGGCCACGTTCCGTCTATCTCCACACACGGTATAAAAAAACTGCCACAGGAATGGAGGGACGAAGGTGGCATTTTTTGATTGGCCAGCTGTACGCATGCTGTGATTAGCTGAATGGGGGTCTCCTGGCACCAGAGATTCTGCACTTTTCTGGAATTGAGCTGAGTTCGAGCGTGGTTCCCTGAAAAAGTAGTAGTTCCCAACTGGAGTCGGAAATTTGATTGTTACACGGGGCAAAGCTGGTACAAAACCACGTCGATCCCAGTGGTTGTGCAGAGCACTTAAGTCGAATGCAGCTCGAACTTAGGTCGATAACCCAAGTGCGGAATCGACCATGAGGGTTAATCACTTGTACAATAATCCCTTGAAATGGACATAAAACTTGCATGGTCTACCAAATTAACACTAGACCAAAGATAGCCCCCCCCACACACACACACACACAAAGGCAGCAGCCAACCTATGAAGTTAAAGGTTGCACAGATAGAACAAGGAATTAGGGAGGGGTGGACAAAATAGGGGATCAGCTTGTCTGGGAACACTCTGCACCACAAGAATCCCGTTTAAACAAAAAACCATGCAAGAAACCCACTGAAAAGGCCACATGCAGGAAGAACTGTATGCATAAATGCCCAGTGAGTATCCAAGCATCTAGATCAGTGGTGGCGAGCCTATGGCACGGGTGCCAGGGGTGGCACTCAGAGCCCTCTCTGTGGGCATGCGCAAACAGAGTTCATCATGTGGGAGGGGGTGGAAAATCACCCCCCACACAGACACACACACATCTAGGCTGGCCTGGGTGTGATCCTTTACCTGGGAGTAAGCTCGGTTGCTGGCAATGGGGCTTGCTTCTGAGTAAACCCTCCTAGGATCGTGATTCACCCATTTGAAGTGTTGCACGGTTGCTTCGCCAAGCTTACTCCTGAGTAACATGTGCCTTGGAGCCAACCGTTTTTTCTAAACTAAAACCTCAGTATTCAGGTTAAATTGCCGTGTTGGCACTTTGCAATAAATAAGCGGGTTTGGGGTTGCAATTTGGGCACTCGGCCTCGAAAAGGTTCGCCATCACTGATCTAGATACTACATGTTTGCTGACATCCTGGTGTGTTCACTGGACTGGGCCCACTGAAACCATTCATGGAAAGAGTTCGCAATAACAGATCAACCCCCCCCCCTCCTCCCCCAAAGCAGCCTCTCCTTTTTCTCAGAACCGCTGAGCATCAGGAGAAATTTGCAAACAAAATGTACCCCAGCCTGGATCAAGGGTCAAAAAATGGAGCAGAACCACCCTTTCCTCCTCTATATGTGCATTTTGTGGGGAAGGCTCTCTCACTGCTCAAGGAAGGAGTTTTGCTGAACATTTCATGCGCTATAAAATCCTAAAATGTCGAACATTTTATGCATTTATAAAGTATTATTTGGCACGTTTATATTAGCTCCCTCAGTGCCCGGAACTGTAACGAAGACATGATCCGTTTTTCTACTACTGCCGTGCTTTTGGTTTTTATTGTCTCTTCACTTGTTCTGTTATTTTTGAAAAATGTTTTTTAAAAAATCATTTAAAAAGGAAAGAGTTTTGGACAAACGACAAGGCGCTTGGGAGGGCTGATGCTGGGGAAAGATCTACTCCAGGGGTGGCCAACCTATGGTGCTCCAGAGTTCATGGACTGCAATTCCCATGTTGGTAATTGGCCATGCTGGTAGAGGCTGATGGAAATTGTAGTCCATGAACATCTGGAGCACCATAGGCAGAGGTGGGATCCAGCAGGTTCTCACAGGTTCCCGAGAGTAGGTTACTCATTATTTGTGTGTGCCGAGAGGGGGTTACTAATTGGTGGTTTTGCTATGTGACTTTTTAGTTACGCCCCTCCTCTCAGCAGCAGCATGCAGCATGCAGCATGCAGCAGCAGCATGCAGCAGCAGCATGCAGAACTTGAAGTAGTCTAGCAGGAGGTGCACCGGCGTGCATTGCAGCCTGCACCTGCGTGCATTCGTTTCCCACCCAAGGACCGACGCAGCGGCTGCGTCTTTGCCACAGCCCTGCTCAGGAATGCCCCGCCCCCTGGAATGCCCAGCCACGCCCCCGTCGTGCCCCGCTCAGCCCCATTGGCGCTATGCCACAGTTTGAATCCCACCACCATGGGAACCTGTTTCTAAAATTTTTGGATCCCACCACTGACCATAGGTCAGCCACCCCTAATCTACACTGACAACCCCATGGCCTCTGCTGGATCCAGCTATGGTTGCCAGCTCTGAGGTGGGAATTGCCTGGAGATTTGGGGAGTGGAGCCTGGGGAGGGTGGGGTTTAAGGAGGAGAGGGACCTCGGCCATAGAGGCCACCCTCCAAAGCAGCCATTTTTCTCCAGAGGAACCGATCTTTGTCATCTGGAGATCAATTGTAATAGGAGGAGATATCCAGATGCTCCTTGAAGGCTGGCAACCTTCAATCCAATCCATTCTGTTTGCTGGCACTTAGTCCTAAACAAGTGTGCATAAAATGGCTGCCAAAGGAAGAAAAGGAGAAGCAGATAGGGCCTCCCAGAACACAACAGTGCATTGGCAGCTAGACTACTACATCACTTCCAGGGGAAACTCGGAAGCGATACAGAGCAGCTCTGAGTAACTATCTTATTTGTTTATATATTATTGGGGGTTTTATACCGCCCTACCCCCGAAGGGTTCTGGGCGGTGAACAACATAAATCACATATATGCAATAACCCTTAAATACATTAAAACAATTTAAAACGCAGCGAGCAGTAACAAACAATATCCGCAATAACCTTCATTAAAAAACCTCCCCAAAGGGGGAAGAAAACGGGTCCCATAGATGGTGAGGGACCCAGAAAGATAAAGAAGAAGAGGAGGGAGGAGGGGGCACCTGTCAGCGGCCGGACACTCCAAAAGCCCGGCAGAACAACTCCATCTTACAGGCCCTGCGGAACTCATCAAGATCCCGCAGGGCCCGGACAGCTGGAGGAAGAGTGTTCCACCAGGCAGGGGCCAGGGCTGTAAAGGCCCTGGCCCGCGTGGAGGCCAGCCGCATCCTTGAGGGGCCAGGGACTACCAGCAGATTGGCCTCTGGTGAATGCAGAGTCCTAGTAGGGATATATGGGGCAGCGGCACAGAAAATATTCTTCCACCCATGCAGTGTTACTGCTAGTGTAAGAGCGACAGCATCAGAGTTGCCAACTCCAGGTTGGGAAATACCTGGAGATGTTGAGGGTGGAACCTGAGGGCAGCGGGGTTTGGGGAGAGGAGAGACTTCAGTCCCACCTTGCAAAGTGGTCGTTTTCTCCGAGTGAACTGGTCTGTCACCTGGAGATCAATTGTAATCCCAGGTGATCTCCAGTCACCTCCTGAAGGTTGGCAACTTCTCAGTCCTCTGTAGGAAGAGGACTCAGTCCTCTGTAGGAAGAGGCTGCCAGCAGTGTGAATTTCGGAGCGGGCGCTCGGTTGTATGAAATGTCAGCTAACCCAACAAGGTGGTACCATTTTTTGTCAGCCAGAGGTCCCATTTTGTCAAATGCTACTGAGTCCTTTAACTCAAGGCCTGCCACTAAGAATTTGTCCAGTTTAAGTTTATAGGAAGGAAAAGTCTAGTCAAGATTCATTTCACTTTTGCTTGGCAGTCCAATTCTCCCAAAGAGGTGGATTTTTCTTTTCTTTTCAACCTCAAAGTGGATATTTGATCCTAATCCATGGACTGTATAAAGATGGTCACTTGTGATTCCACTGATTTATTATGTGTCCACTGATTTATTATGATAAGCAACTGATTTATTATGAGTCCACTGATTTATTATGAAAAGCGACGTAATTTAAGCATAAATACATTCGACTGCAGTCCAAAGCACAAGTGACCCATTCCGAACGAAACAAATAAAACATTTCGCAGATGTTTTAAAAAGAACTGTTTTGGGGAGGTTTTCCCACATAGCATGGGGGAGGAAAGTGTTTCAGGGGAAAATGGTTCTTTTGTTCCATCCCCCCCCCCTTTCTCCCAGCTCTCACTTTCAATTTGGAAGCCGCTTGCGCCCGCTTCAAGCTTCTCTTTACATTTTGTGCCGCTTCAAGCTTCTCTTTTGCGCCCGCCATTTTGTGCCGTTTCAAGCTTCTCTTTTGCGCCCGCCATTTTGTGCCGCTTCAAGCATCTCTTTTGCGCCCGCCATTTTGTGCCGCTTCAAGCATCTCTTTTGCGCCCGCCATTTTGTGCCGCTTCAAGCTTCTCTTTTGCGCCCGCCATTTTGTGCCGCTTCAAGCTTCTCTTTTGCACCCGCCATTTTGTGCCGCTTCAAGCTTCTCTGTGCCACCTGCCATTTGCAGAAAGTTCCCATGGACAGTTGCTCTGCTCAACAACCTGCCATGTCCATGTGTAAAGTACATGAATAAAGTTAGTTTGCACTGCTGATTCTGCGCACATGTTTTTCCTTTTTTTAACATTTTGTTTTCAGTGAGGTATCTTTGAAGACACAAAGGCACAATATGAGAATCAGCCACGCCAATGGGAACCACGGAGAAGCCTGAAGCGGCAGAAAATGGTGAGCTCATAAACCAGCTGCTCATAAACTGGAAGTGAAAGCTGTAAGAAGTCAGGCGAAAAATAAAACGTTTCCTGGTCTCCACACAGCAAGCAGGAAACGTTTTCAAAGTGAAAACAGTCACTTGTTTAGTGTTTCCGGAAAAGTCAATTTTGAGCAAAAATAAAATATCTTCTGAACTTTTTGAGGGAAAACTGTGGAATTCCATTCCGAAATGCTTTTTTTTAAAGTCCTCAAGGCATTTTATTTGTGTTGTGTGGAATGGGCCAGTGTCTCTAAAGTTATGCATTATTTTGGCCATGAAGCTTTCTTACTTGGACTTTGCCAGCCTTTTAGATTCTGAAAAAAAAAAGGTTTATGAAATGTTCTCCTACCTTTTCAGACACAAAGCAAAACAGAAATAGTTCAGGCTTTAAGATTATGTTTCTTCTGGGATTTGATATTTAACTCCTCAACTCTTGCTCAGATCGTGTTCACCGTAACTGAGATGCTCTTGCTGTTAGATGACGATTGACGCTACAGAAGTTCGTGTTGGTGTGGTATACCTGGGAACTCAGAAAGGCTTAATGCGAGCTCTAAATGGCTTACCGTGGTCTCTGAGAATCAATTATTCATCTAAGCACCATATAAAAACATATATGCGGTGCTGTAATTGAAGTTCTCTACATAAGATACAACCACTTAGAAACCATCATTTCCATAGCTGGACATTTATTCCAAATGTGTATGCTTAGGCTGTTCATACCTGGATGGTCTGGGCTTGCCCAGTCTCATCAGATCTCAGAAAGGCAGCCCTGATCAGAGGTGGGATTCAGCCGGTTCGCACCACATCGGCAGAACCGGTTGTTAAAATGGCGCTTGTAAACAACCAGTTGCCAGAACACGGCCATACAGCCCGGAAACCAGTGGTAGGATTCAAATAATTTAACAACCGGTTCCAAAAGGACTCAGTGGTGGGATTACAACCATTCTCTGAACGAGACAAAAAATTAGCTGCCGGTTCTATTGAGAAGAAGAAGAAGAGGAGGAGGAGGAAGAAGAGGAAGAGGAGGAGGAGGAGGAGTTTGGATTTATATCCCCCCTTTCTCTCCTATAGGAGACTCAAAGGGGCTGACGATCTCCTTGCCCTTCCCCCCTCACAACAAACACCCTGTGAGGTAGGTGGGGCTGAGAGAGCTCCGAGAAGCTGTGACTAGCCCAAGGTCACCCAGCTGGCGTGTGTAGGAGTGTACAGGCTAATCTGAATTCCCCAGATAAGCCTCCGCAGCTCAGGCAGCAGAGCTGGGAATCAAACCCGGTTCCTCCAGATTAGATACACGAGCTCTTAACCTCCTAGGTGCGAATAGGCTGAATCCCACCACTGCCGGAAACCACACAGCACCCTGGTGATTCCGGCCGTGAAAGCCTTCGACAATAAACCAGTTGTTAAATAATTTGAATCCCACCACTGCCTGATTAGAACTTGGGTGGGAGATCACCAAGGAAGCCCATGGCTGCTCCACACTGGCCATCTGTGGCAAACCATCTCTGTGCTTCTCTTGCCTTGAAAACCCCTGGGGGTCACCATAACTTGGCTGTGACTCAATGGCAGTTTCCACCACCATGCTTAGTCTCCCCAGTTGTCCACCCATGGTAGACAATCTCCTACTCCCACCCCTTCTCCATTGCTCATTGAGTTGCAGAAGGGGGACTGATGTTACCAATGCCATAATGTGATGGTGTCTGTGATGTTCTAGGAATTTCCTCAATCTCTGTGGTCTTTACCATAGAGACTTGAGGGAATTCCTAGAACATTGAGGATGCTGTGACATCACTTCCAGTTGATACCCAGAATGACATCATGGCATTTGCGATGCTACCCCTTCCCAGGCTCCAACCCAAATGTTCCTGAAAACCCAAATGCATGTTTTTTAACCACAGCCATACAATGTCATAATCCTAAAATGCTATTCTAATCCAACAGATTAGAAAGAAGCCAGAAGAAAATTACAATGCAGTCCTAAATTGAATTTCACGCTTCTAGTCCACTGAAATCAGATAGCTTGGAAGGGTGGCCACTCTTGATAGGATTCATTTTGGCCCTTTCCCCACTTACCTTAAGCCCCGTGCTACTCTCCTCAAGTAGCGCAGGGTCCAGCTGCCCTCCCCACTTCAGGGGCGGCGAGAACGCAGCTGCCCCGACGCTGCCTCTCTCGCGCCCCCTCGACGCGCGTAATTCCTGGCGCCTTTTGAAATGGCGCCTTTTGATGACCCCGCGCAGAGCATGGGGTTGTGGGGAAGCCAGGGCGCGCACCAGGAATTGCGCGCTCCGGGAATTGCGTGCAGCAACCCTCGACAAAGGTGAGTGGGGAAAGGGCCTTTGAGAAAATCCTGTGGTAAAGTACCAGAGATAGTTGTGCTTCTAAATACCTCTGGGTACATCCCTTAACATGTTAACCCTGCTAATTATTGTTATTAATAAACAGAATTGAAAACATCAATGTTCAACTATCAATATTACATAGAGACACAAGTCATATTTGCTCCATTGTTTTGTCAACATAAGACTCACTCTCCAGAGTTTACATTCCCTAGTAAACGGCAGAGAAACTTTCAGGTCTGTCCGCCTGCCTATCATTTCAGAGGAAATCCTCCCTTTTTACCTGCATTTCTTTCTTAAAATGAGGGTCCGGATGAGCAGGACACAAAGAAAAGTCGGGCTCTGTATTGTCGAAGATTTTCAAGGCCAGAATCAGCTGGCTGTTGTGGGTTTTCTGGGCTGTGGCCTGGTAGTTTTTGTTCCCAACATTTCATCTGCCTCTATGGCTGGCATCTTTCAAGACTAGTTTGTAAGCTGAGGCTCCTCACAGTTGAGAAAAGCAGGATATAAATCCAAACTCCTCTTCTTCTTCCGCATTTTGTTCCCTTCACAGACCTTCGGCAGAGATAGAATGCGCAGTGGCGTAGTGCCAAGGGAGAAGGAGGGCGCAACACACCGAGTGTGCACCCCTGCGAGGGCGTTCCGGGAGTGTGGCAGGGGTGCATGCATGCCCCCCGGTACAGTTCCTCGCTCCACCCCTGAGAATCTGTCACCATAGCCTGTGGCCTCAGACTGGGTGCCAGCCCACTTTGCAGTTGTCCAGTCTCCTGGGGATCCTCCTGGGTGTGAGATCTTAAGACAATCACGCCTTTCCCCTAGAACTGGGGCTGCCAGTTCCTGGTTGGAAAATGCCTGGAGAGTTGAGGGGTAGAGCTCAATTAGCCTCAACCATAGACAGGGCCCTTTCGGTCCCGGTTCCAGCCTGGTGAAACTCTGTGTCAACTGACGCAAGGGCTCTGTGGGACCTTACCAGTTCTGTAGGCCTGCAAGACAGATGCCCCCCCCCCCCCGGGCCTTTTGTTGAGGCCACCCATAAACCTGACCTGTTTCATCTTGCCAGCCTCCCAAGTCTTGCCCCCCCCAATATTTTTTTAAGATGTGAATATGTGATGGAACGGGGTTGAAAATAGACTGTAGGCCAGTGGTGGCGAACCTATGGCACGGGTGCCAGAGGTGGCACTCAGAGCCCTCTCGGTGGGCACGCACAAACAGAGTGCCCCCCGCACACACGTCTAGACTGGCTTGAGCCACTGGGCTCGATTATTAGCATTAAACCTAAGACCTAGTTTTGGGGAAGCAGTGTAGGTAACCCTATTAAGCGCTGTTAAACCTCTCTGATTTTCATGCGAAGAACTAAAGATCGATCCTTTACCTGGGAGTAAGCTCGGTTGCTGGCAATGGGGCTTGCTTCTAAGTAAGCCCTGCTAGGGTCGTGATTCACCCGTTGGAAGACTTGCACGGTTGCTTCAAAGCAAAGCCACCGACTACCACCAAGCTTACTCCCGAGTAACGCATGCCTCGGATCCAACTGTTTTTTCTAAACTAAAACCTCAGTATTTAGGTTAAATTGCCGTGTTGGCACTTTGCGATAAATGTGGATTTTGGGTTGCAATTTGGGCACTCGGTCTCGAAAAGGTTCGCCACCACTGCTGTAGGCTATATGGGTACTTTGGATACCTGGCAAATCATTATTAGGTTTGAATGCATTGGTTAAGTTTTAACTTGTGTAATTGAGACTGTGTTTGATGCTTTAAGTTGTATGTGTAAGACTTGAGGGCCCTCAAGTGCCCCCATTCTCAGAAAAAGCTTCTTTCTCTGTCTCTAATCACTTCTTCTAATTTCTTCTAATGCTCTTTTTTTTCTTGGAGGGTGGTGGGGGACCCTTATCTAGAAACTCCGTATATTCATATTTCTTGATCATCTTCCAAAATATTTCCTGAACCACAACAACTGGCTACTCCACACACTACTGAATGTTTGATGGTTCCTTTAAAGACACAAATGCACTTGTGGAAAGAACGTTCACGCAAGTCTTTCCGGTGAGCAGCTGGGAGTGAATTTTCACCATTTCAAAGGTAGCATCCTGGCCTCTACCAGTGGTGGGATCCAAAAATTTTAGTAACAGATTCCCATGGTGGTGGGATTCAAACTGTGGCGTAGCGCCAATGGGGCAGGGCGGGGCACGACGGGGGCGTGGCCGGGCATTTCAGGGCAGGGCTGTGGCAAGGACGCAGCCGCTGCCCCAGTCCTTGGGCGGGAAACGAATGCACACAGGCGCAGGCTGCCACGCACGCCGGTGCACCTCCTGCTAGACTGCTTCAAGTTCTGGGCGCTACTGCTGAGAGGAGGGGCGTAACTAAGGCAAAAATCACGTGGCCAAATCACCAATTAGTAGCCCCCCCTCGGCACACACAAATAATGAGTAACCTACTCTCGGGAACCTGTGAGAACCTGCTGGGTCCCACCTCTGGCCTCTATGGACAATTCTACCTCCAGGTGAAATGTTATGTCAGGCAACTACTGAAATTAGATGGTCATGCACAGTTGCTCTCTCTGTACCCTCCACCCCTCCCAAAAAAGAAAAAGAAAAGAAACCCTCCCATGCAGACAGATGCACTTTAAGTTTAACTGCAGTGCCCGTGCAAAATAAAGGGGGGGGAAATCCACGCCTGAAATTTCAGTTTCTTCGCAGGATTTATTTGGAGCAGACAGTTTGCCCAGGAAATGCTGAACAATGCCAGAACGAATCCTTCAACTTAGTGCACATACACAAGTTCCCATTACAGGCAGCTGGATCCAAGTGCAGTGCTTCATGCAATGTAGGGTAGCGCTTTCTCTTGCCCACTGATCTTTTAAATGTCTGCCCATGGGTGGATTAGGAAATCTGGTATTCATCAGTGATAATTACGAAGGAATCAGAAACTTTTGGGTCGATTAACCCATGGCAAAATAAGTCTTGTGAGCAGTGATAGGCCAAACCAGGTAGTGTGATCACTTCAGTCCTTGGAAGTGCTTTGGAAACCGTCAGGTTCTCTGATTGGGCAGAAGGCTGTTGCTTCCAGTCCTTGGAAGTGCTTTGGAAACCGTCAGGTTCTCTGATTGGGCAGAAGGCTGTTGCTTTCACATCCTGCATGTGAGCTTCCAAAGGCACCTAGTGGGCCACTGCGAGTAGCAGAGAGCTGGACTAGATGGACTCTGGTCTGATCCAGCTGGCTTGTTCTTATGTTCTTATGTTCAATGGAACTCAGTGTGCCGTCTCCTTCTATGCAGACTGCTTCTATGACTCACACCTTTGACTTGCTCAAGTTACTTTGGTCCCATGTTCACATACTAATGGTCTGATGAAAGGGCATGATATAGACCTCTCACTCAGTCACCTGGGGTATGGAATTACCTGTCCCCAAACCAATTTCCTATCCCAAGGAACTGGGGAGTGGGAGAAAAAATAGCTTCTGTATCAGTGATGGCGAACCTTTTCGAGACCAAGTGCCCAAATTGCAACCCAAAACTTTATCGCAAAGTGTCAACACGGCAATTTAACCTGAATACTGAGGTTTTAGTTTAGAAAAAAATTGTTGGCTCCGAGGCACACGTTACTCAGGAGTAAGCTGGCTGAAGCAACCGTGCAACGCTTCAAATGGGTGAATCATGATCCTAGGAGGGTTTACTCAGAAGCAAGCCCCATTGCCAGCAACCGAGCTTATTTCCAGGTAAAGGATCATGCCCAGGCCAGCCTAGATGTGTGTGTGTGGGGGGGTTGATTTTCCACCCCCCTCCCACATGATGAACTCTGTGCGCGAGTGCCCACAGAGAGGGCTCTGAGTGCCACCTCCGTGCCATAGGTTCACCACCACTGTTCTATATAATGATACCCTAAGAATTTCCCCTGATCTCTATGGTAAAGACAACAGAGGCTAAATAGGCAGCCTAGAGCATCACGCAGAAGTGACCACATCCCCCAGACTTCATCATCCCAAGGCATTCCTGGCATTTGCCAAGGCAGTGTTGGTATCCCCACTGTGATCAGCTGTAATGCACCATTCATGGTAGAGTCTTCCATATGAGTCATATCCAAGTGCCAACAGCCCCATTCACCCAGGCCTTGGTCTGATGATTCCCGTTAGATGTCTGTTGGATTACTAGGTATCTTATGGTTAGTTTTATTGTATGTCCTGTTTTAAATTTGTCCGATATTAAGTAAGTTCAAAGGGACAGGTGGGACTGACAATATGACAATCTACGAGGAAGTAGTCTGACACACTGAAAATACAGAAAGTGTGCACTCCTGGTAAAACCTCTAGGTAAAAGAATCTCCAGGCCAAACTTGAGAAGATATTGTTAGTCCATCATCAGAGCTCCCATTGGCCATTTTAATTCAATTATCTGCCATGTGGAACCCCAACTCAGATTGAGACTACAGCACAAAGGAATGGGGTGGGGCACGCAAGAGTGTGACTTTTGTGGATTCATTCATTCATTAAACCAATCTGGGCTTGCTTGGCAAAGGGTTCATTTTCCGTACCCAAAATGATCCTGGAGAACTGCTAGAAAAACATACAGAATTGATAAGGCACCTGTCTAGGGTGGCAAAGACAGTGTTTGATCACCTACACCAGTGGGGGCGAACCTATGGCACTCCAGATGTTCATGGACTACAATTCCCATCAGCCCCTGCCAGCATGGGCACTGACCTACACCAAGCCCACCAGCTGGTTAATCTCTCGCATTCTGACCTTGCTGTTGTGATCCATGAGATGGTCAGCTCCATAGGAGACTACTGCAACGGCTCTACATAGGGTTGCATCTGAAGACACTTTGGAAGCATCAAGTGATCACAGCGTTGGTTCTAGGTTCCTGGTAAAACCTCTAGGTAAAAGAATCTCCAGGCCAAGGTTGCGGACTGGGTCTCTCTGGTCTCCACATATAACATAAATATTTTGGCACCAGCACAGGTTTCTGGTGCAAATTCAAAGCATTGCTTTTGACCTATGAAGCCCAAAATGGTCCAGGACCATCCTATCTACAGGACTGCTTCTTCCAGTATGACCCCTTCGCCACCTTAGATCACTGTCACAGAGCGTTCTCCAGGTATCTGGCCAATGAACTGCCCACCTGTCAACCACCAGAGCATGGGGATTTTCAGTGCTCGCCCCCTCTCTCTGGAATCAGTTCCCCAGGTCGTTTATGCCCTACGGGTTCATTCAGCATTCTTTAGGGCATGTAATAATGCTTTGTTTCGTACAACCTTTGGTTAGCATTATGAACTAGGGAGCTGGCCAGTCTTTGAGTAATTTGTTGTTAAGCCGATGTTTTAATTGGATTTATTGTTCTATATGTATTGCATTTATTTGTATTTCTACTGCACCTGTATTTATTGTATTTTTAAATGCGGCAAGCCTCCCTAAATCACCTGTGGGGAGAGGGTTGAGGTTAGGGTGGGTGGGTGGGTGGGTGGGTGGGTATAAATTAAATATAACAAATAAATAAATAAAAATGCTTACTTGGTATTACCAACAAAAAAACCCAGGGGCAGGAAAACGTGATAGAGATGAAGCTTTAACCACCACCCCTCTTGCACCCTGGTATTAGCCCATATTGGTCTTGGTCCATACGGGGTCAGGGGGGGGGGGCTCACATTTAATAAATGAACAAGAGAAACCACCAAGAGTTCCAAAAATGGTTCTCCCAGCATCATCCCATACTTATATCTATGCAAGTCCTTTATTGGATCATGCCTTTGAGAACAATAACTGGTATAAACCCTAGACAAGTCACAGTTTCTAGCAATTTCACTGAGTAGGGTACAAAAGAATTTCTGGTGGATCTCGCTCCCAACAACGTGAAGTTGTCAGGCAATGGGTTATTTCCAGTAGTGGGATCCAAAAATTTTAGTAACAGGTTCCCATGGTGGTGGGATTCAAACTGTGGCGTAGCGCCAATGGACTGGGCGGGGCACGACAGGGGCTTGGCCGGGCATTCTGGGTGCGGGGCATTCCTGGGCAGGGCTGTGGCAAGGATGCAGCCGCTGCGCTGGTCCTTGGGCGGGAAACGAATGCACGCAGGCACAGGCTGCCATGCACGCTGGTGCACCTCCTGCTAGACTGCTTCAAGTCCTGCACGCTACTGCTGAGAGGAGAGGCGTAACTGAGGCAAAAATCACGTGGCAAAATCACCAATTAGTAACCCCCTCTTGGCACACACAAATAATTAGTAACTGACTCTCAGGAACCTGTGAGAACCTGCTGGATCCCACCTCTGGTTATTTCCATTTGCGAAATTTCAGACACATCCTGTAAGGTCTCAGTTCTTTAGACAATATTAAAAATAATATGCCAGCAAACAAAGAGAAAGAGAATGGAGGAACACTTCATCACCATATTATTACCAATTTATTACACCAACTCTTCACAAAACAGAGAAATGACTGTGAAATAGCCCCAGGGGGGTTTCTGGAGGTATATATCCAGCTGTTTCATTCACACATGCGTCCCTGTTTACAAAGAAACGAGAGAGAAAATGTGTGTGCTCCAGCTCACGAAAATACTTCATTGTTTGCAGATATCTTTTTAAAGATAAATGGGAGCGTGTCATGCAATCCACAGACATATTTGCTGGGGGAAAGCGTACGGAGGACTACAGCAAGACAAAGGTAATCCTTCTAACAGTCCACTGCAGCAGATATTTGGTTAGATCCGGCCATCATTTCCACTTCTGAAAAGGGAAAGAGGGGATTTCCTTCAAGCATCAAAAATGGCTATGCTGGGGATGATAGGATCTGCATGGATAAAACCCATGTGTGGCTGGGGCTGTAATAAGGAGGGTTAATGAGGGTCGAATCCCCACTTGAAATTGCATGAAGATCCAAATCTTTTCATTGTGAAACCGTGTCTTCTTCATCAGAGTTTCTCCCTCCCCACCACAGCGAGCACACAGCAGACACACCCGGTTGCAGAACTCTTAGCAATCCCCACTACCAGGTGAGCTCGCTTCGCCGGTCTCCCCTGATTGGCTGGTGTGCCTTGATGGGGCGGGACCTTTTCCCACTGCGGAAACGTATATGTGTAGGAGGCGCTGGGATAAAAACACTTACCGTGTAAAAAAAGTTTAATGTTTAACTGCGCAAACAGTTGATCGTTACCTGTGTAAACCATTAACGATTCAAAGTTACACGTTTGACTGTTTAACGTTTGCGTCCCCTTCTGCTGGCGGATCGCAAAAGCAGAAACGAAACCAAGGAAAGGCTGTGCGCGCATCGCAGCGCTGATTGGTTGCCCAAATTCCGTGTCACGCTCCAGGGTGGGAAACGAGTAAGGGTTTGAACCCTTATCCCTCCCCTCGGATCAGCTCTGAACCGTGTTAATGGGGTCTATGCTAATTTGGCGCAACCTGTGGTCCTGCCTGAATGCAGATTAGCAGCGGGAGGAGAACGAAGCCAGAAACGGAATCTGCCACTTGAAACTAATGGGGAGGAATAGGTCCCTCAAACCTGGTTAGTTTGTGTTCTGAAACCTGGCTAAGAGGTAGTGGGGATTTGACCGAGGTGAGGTAGACTAAAATAGATGGCTGGATTCAACCCATTAAGACCTACCTCGTAAATAGGGTTCTCATTTCCCTGGTAGAGTGGCGAACCCTTGGCCCCAGCTTCTAGCTTCCAATACGCATCGGTTCTCCAAGCAGTGATATGAGGGTTTTTTTCCTTTAAAGAAATGCCAGCATCATACAAGGTGCTACATTACTTCTGGTAAAATCCCAAAAGTGACCTAAATTATCCGACGTCACATCTGGATTGGTGGGGAGCATGGGGTAAAACCCCCTGAAATGACACTTTAGGTTAGTCCTGGGTTTTTATGTCACTTATTGGCAACCCTTCTAGTACACATGTTTAAAATGTGTCTCTCCCCACCACCCCACCAAAGGAATGCGAGTCAATAGAAAAATAGAAAAAAAATATTTTGCATTTAATTTGGACATTTTAATGATAGGTGATGCTTAGATAGCAAAAAGTAATTTGTCAGAAGTAGCTATACTGGGTGAGAAAAGGTTTTAATGGTTTTTTTTTTAAAAAAAGAAGTCATTTATACAAATGAATAAATCTTCCCATACAATAAGTAGGAAAGTCATAATTCTTGTAACTTCTGCTGAAATCAGAAATAATGCTGATCGAGAAGAGACATAAACAACTAAAAAATATTTTAATCATCGAGAACAAGACCTGCCTCATAAATAAAAGCGGCACATTTGAAAAATGACATATTGGCATAAAACACTGCATCTTCAACGGCTGGTGTTCAGAATTTCTATCATGTGGATGATTTTCCCATCTACTTCATTTGTAGACAAATCCCTGTCCTTTTACCACCATTAATTCTCCTTCCAAATCTCCATATTGATACATCTGCCTTAGAATCCCTCATTGCTTTCTGGGCCTCGTTCTGGACTTGCCTTTTTACTACTGCGTTTTGACAAGGGGGATAGTAAAATATCTTTTGCAGCATGCGAAAGCAGGGGCGTTTTGCAGGCAAGCTATATCAGGCACCCACCCAGCACGGGAACCAACCACACATGCAATTAGATGGTAGAATATCTTGGAGCGCTGTGTGGTTTCCGGGCTGTATGGCCGTGTTCTAGCAGCATTCTCTCCTGACGTTTCGCCTGCATCTGTGGCTGGCATCTTCAGAGGATCTGATAGTAGGAAAGCAAGTGGAGTAAATATACCTCATATATATTGCTTTCCTACTATCACCGTGGTGGTGAACCTTTGGCACTCTAGATGTTATGGACTACAATTCCCATCAGCCCCTGCCAGCATGGCCAATTGGCAGGGGCTGATGGGAATTGTAGTCCATAGCATCTGGAGTGCTAAAGGTTCACCACCACTGTACTATCAGATCCTCTGAGGACGCCAGCCACAGATGCAGGCGAAACGTCAGGAGAGAATGCTGCTAAAACACGGCCATACAGCCCGGAAACCACACAGCACCCCAGTGATTCCGGCCGTGGAAGCCTTCGACAATACATTTGTTCAGGATTTTTTTTTTACAGTGAAACTGCATGCAGATGAGTTGCAAGCAGAGGAAACCTCCATGGGAAACCTTCATGCAATGGCGGCTGGGATGGGAGAAAATGGCGGGTGCAACTATGAAACTGACAAGAGCTCCGTGAGGCTGCAGGCAGGAAAAAAGAGCCATGTTGGCTGGAAATGCTTTTTTTTGTCCAATTGGCCATGCTGGCAGGGGCTGATGGGAATTGTAGTCGACGAACATCTGGAGAGCCACAGGTCGCAGACCCCTGTTAGACAAGGTATTCCCAAACTTTTTGAGTTGCGGAGCACTTTTCAGGAGAGAAATTCATCACAAAGCACCATTGCGACCCTTATGCCAAGGGGACATATGTGCGTTCTTGACTGCCATTAGCTAACTGTATTTTTCATTGTTGCTAGTCTAATAAAACTTATAGGCCGCCTCATCCCCAAAGGGCTCGAGGCGGCTCACAATACGGCTGTTCTAACAAGCAGCAAATCAACAACATAAAACTTAAACCCCTTAAAACCTGTGCAGCAATAAATTAAAACAACAAAAGTTGTTTAAAACAAAAGTTGTTTAAAACAGGCGCCTGAACTAAAGCCAAAAGAAGGGAGGGAATAGGCAGGGCCCGCAATGGCATCAGTAAATCAGGCCCAACCAGAATAGAAAAGATGGAAACAGGAAGCCTCAGATTCAGTGGGGGGCAGTAGGGCCACAGCCGGCCCCTCCAAAAGCCCGGTGGAATAGCTCCGTCTTACAGGCCCTGCGGAACTCACTAAGGTCCTGCAGGGCCCGGACAACTGGAGGTAGAGCATTCCACCAGGCAGGGCCCAGAGCCGTAAAGGCCCTGGCCCGGGTCAAGGCCAGCCGTATAGTCGCGGGGCCAGGGATCACCAGCAGTTCTGCTGCTGCCGAACGCAGCGGCCTATGTGGGACATAAGGGGTGATGAGGTCCCGTAGGTATGATATATATATATATATATATAGATAGATAGATAGATAGATAGATAGATAGATAGATAGATAGATAGATAGATAGATAGATAGATAGATAGATAGATAGATAGATAGATAGATAGATAGATAGATAGATAGATATACCAAATGCACAAATTATTTTTCAATTCTAAGTAGCTTAAATTTTGATCTAAACTTAATTTTCCCCATTGAGAAATTAAAAATTGGAACTTTAAATATTGTTTTCTCAAAACAATTCGTCACATTTATTCCAATTTCTTTGAGGAGAACTTGGAGATGCTTCATGGAACTGCGGAGTACAGTTGGGGACTGCTGTTCTAGGCCAAGGACAGTGTTGAAGAGTAGGGGAAAGGCACACAAACCCATTTTCAAACCCAATTCTCTTAGAGGACAAGAGAGCTTCTTACGCTTCTCCACTGAAAGCCATACGGTGCTTCAGTGTCCTTAACTGTAGCCAGAGTGCGGTCAGAGGTTTGCATCTCAGGTGAGCACTTTCAGGTGCTCTTTAAATACCAGAAGGGCTTCCACACAGAATTTATTCTTTAGATTTATTCAGTCTTTAGATCTACTATACCGCCCACGCCCGAAGGGCTCTGGGGCACAGGGCAAAGACTAGTTCTCTGCTGCTCCGGAGGGCAAGACGAGACTAAAGTACTGAGGCTAGATGTCAGTTGAGGCTTTCTAATTAGGGATGCCAACCTCCAGGTGGGATCTTGGGATCCCCTGGAATTCCAGCTCCTCTCCAGACTACAGAGATCAATTTCCCTGGAGAAAACAGGTGCTCAGAGGGTGGACTCTGTGGAACTGGGCCCCACTGAGGTCCTCCCCAGATTCCATCCCCAAATCTGCCGAAGTTTCCCAATCTGGGTCTGGTAACCCTAATCCCCATCCCACACCAATGGTTTAACAATGGAACCCATGACCTAGGAATAGTTGGGCTCTCCGTCACTGGGGGTCTTCACGCAGAGGCTGATGGGCCATAACCGGGGATAACTTCCCACATGGGGTGCTTCTTTCTCAACAGGCCTTCCATTAATGTTGTTCCTGACCAGAGCTCTCCTGTTCCAATCCTAGTTACATTTTTGGCTGTCCACAATTAACCTTAAACTTTTATTACTGTGCTTTTGTATGAAAAAAGAAGTTCTTATGATTTAAATATTGTCTGTCGCTCGGAAAGAAATGTATCAAGGCCCTTTATACATTCCCATAAATAAAGGATACCATCCAGTGGTGGGATCCAAAATTTTTAGTAACAGGTTCCCATGGTGGTGGGATTCAAACTGTGGCGTAGCGCCAATGGGGCTGGGCGGGGCACGATGGGGTTCTGCGCCGGTCCTTGGGCGGGAAACGAATGCACGCAGGCGCAGGCTGCCACGCACGCCGGTGCACCTCCTGCTAGACTACTTCAAGTTCTGCGCGCTACTGCTGAGAGGAGGGGCGTCACTAAGGCAAAAATCACGTGGCAAAATCACCAATTAGTAACCCCCTCTTGGCACACACAAATAATTAGTAACCTACTCTCAGGAACCTGTGAGAACCTGCTGGATCCCACCTCTGATACCATCCATAGATGTTAGTCCTCCACTCCACCAGGTTATTTATTTAGGTGTAGACATGGAATTCCCCGTTGCTGTCTCCCCCCCCCTTCCCCCACTTTTTGGAGCAGAAATGATCTAGTTCGGGATCTGGTTCTCCGGCAGCTTCGGTTTTTCTGCACTGAGCCTCAGGTCGGATTAGATGGCTCATAATTCTAGAATAGGGGTCTGCAACCTGCAGCTCTCCAGATGTTCATGGACTACAAATCCCACCAGCCCCTGTCAGCATGGCCAATTGGGTTGCTTGGAGGGTGGACTGGATTGGCCCTGCTCAATTGGCCATGACCCAACTGACCATGTTGGCAGGGGCTGATGGGAATTGTAGTTCATGAACATCTGGAGAGCTGCAGGTCGCAGACCCTTCTTCTAGAACTCGATATGATCAACAAAACACAGGGAGCACTCAGATTATTGTTTCAACCCTCCTTGGCAGTTTTCTTGGCTGTTTTAGTTTTATAGACATTTTAGATGGCTAATTATTGGATTTATTTACTATCCAGTAAAGTGCTGCATTGTTTGGTCCTCTGTGAGCCACCTAGAAGATCTTTTCGAGTGGAATGGCATCGTAAAAAGGCAAAAATAGTCCCCTGTCAAAGTACCGGGGTCTTTACTGATGCATAGGGTGACGTCACATCACAACATTGATCAAGCAGTCTACACTTTGCCCTGCACAAGCTGAAGATTCATTTTACTCACCTCAGAAGGATGGAAGGCTTACAGCCCCATCCAAACCCAGAAGTGGTGAGACCCGCAGCCAGTATGGCACCATCCCGCTGCTTCCAAGAGGGCTTCCCAGTGGCACGAGGACCTTAGAAAAGACCCGAACCGCCACCACCAAAAATCCCCATAGAGCTTACAGGACTTACACCACCAAAAGGATGGCGTAATTCCAAGGGCCAGGGCGCTGTGCCCCCAGATCTCAACCCCAGGAAGGAACTGACTAATGTCAGCTCCATCCCCGGGAATAAGAACATAAGAACAAGCCAGCTGGATCAGACCAGAGTCCATCTAGTCCAGCTCTCTGCTACTCGCAGTGGCCCACCAGGTGCCTTTGGGAGCTCACGTGCGGGATGTGAAAGCAATGGCCTTCTGCTGCTGCTGCTCCTGAGCACCTGGTCTGCTAAGGCATTGGCAATCTGCGATCAAGGAGGATCAAGATTGGTAGCCATAGATGAACTTCTCCTCCATCAATCTGTCCAAGCCCCTTTTAAAACTATCCAGGTTAGTGGCCATCACCACCTCCTGTGGCAGCATATTCCAAACACCAATCACACGTTGCGTGAAGAAGTGTTTCCTTTTATTAGTCCTAATTCTTCCCCCCAGCATTTTCAATGGATGCCCCCTGGTTTTAGTATTGTGAGAAAGAGAGAAAAATTTCTCTCTGTCACCATTTTCTACCCCATGCATAATTGTATAGACTTCAATCATATCCCCCCCCCCCCCTCAGACGTCTGCCAAACTAAAAAAAGGGTCCCAAACGCTGCAGCCTCTCCTCTCATGGAAGGTGCTGTACAGTCATCAATCATCCTCGTTGCCCTTCTCTGCATTTTTTCTATCTCTTCGATATCCTTTTTGAGATGTGGCAACCAGAACTGAACACAGGACTCCAAGTGCGGTCGCACCACTGCTCTGGTCTGTCCCCATCCCCAACATGCTTGTGGAGGTTGGGCTGTGGGACAGGTGGTCGTTGGCGCATCTGCCCCCCCCCCCCGGAGGGCAAACGTGCCAGCACAAGGTCACACTGATCCCTAGAACCCTTTTGACCCTCCTCCCCCCCCCCACCCCGGATGGGGCTTTGAGCTGGCTAGCTGGAACTTAGAAATAGCCAAAAACTGATGAAGTAGAACAGGGAGACATGTTCCTGTTCTGAGCGATGGTAAGCAGGATATCAGCTAAACAATTACATTGGGCTCAGCTGTTGGTTGGGGATTTGCCTATGAAGTATTAAAGCACAGTTGTGGGATTGCCTGGAGCTTTCTGAGTTTGTCTCTGACTTTTGTCTACACAAACTACAAAAAAAGAAATCAGCTTTGCTCTAGCATCAACTGGCGTCTTCCGTCAAAGGAACCAGATAGAACACGGTCGACGTGACTTGTTTTTTCTTCATATACCAGCTTGATTAAGTCTTCACGTTAAAGGTTTATTAGCATTTTTAAAGTATAAAATGATACAAAGGATTAATAGAAATGCAAATGCTGATATATATATAAAAAAACCCTCTGCATTCTGAAGGTAGAAAGAATTTGGCTAGAAAATGTCTCACACCTGCTGATGGAGAGGCTGGATTGCAAAACAAAGCCGGTGGAATAAAAAAACTATTCAATAAAAAATCAATTTCATTACCACTACCTATTCAACTTAATTTTCTTGGCACCCATATCCCTAATGCAGGTTTGTGATAGATAGGTACAATCACTTTTTAATTAAACCCTACTGTGTTTTATATCAAGAACACTACAAATCGGCCATACAGCATAATATATCTCCGCTCGAATGTTTAGTGCTTATCCCTTCGAACTGTGGTATTTAAAAGTTGTTCTCCTTGGGGGTGGCTTCTTTGTTTTAACAACATCCTTGATGGCAAAGGGATGAAGCGGGGGAGCCTCGCACTTAATTTTAATGTGTCAGAACCAGAAAGAACCCTGTAATATAATTGCTTTTGGAATATATACAGCAATATTGTTTCAGTGTCTTAAGATGTGAGGGTTGTCCCGCCTTGTACATACTGATGAGAAGGGAAGGGAAGCTCGACCCACCTCGTTGAATGACATATTAAATAGATGTTGCTGCATCACAATACAGAAATAACAAGAGGTTAGAGAATTCTGGGAACCTGCCGGCATCCCCCCCCCGCCCCTCCCCCCGGCAAGCTCCGGATATCCAGCATCTCATGTAATAGCCCGAATAACAGCTTTCCCTCCATCTGACTCTTCCAAGGGCGCCTTAATTACCAAAATGGAGCCACCTTCGTCTCCCCGGGAAACGGTGCCAGGAATGAATCAGTAAACACAGTTACATTAGGGTCCACCATTTCTGATTCTCGCCGCCATTTAATCTCGAGACGCAGCCAACACTTAATTCCAGCGGGTGCTTATACGTATTGGGTTTTGCAGAGGGGCCTTCACCCTACCGCTCTCTTCAACTAACAAAGCATTAATATGTTGACTGCATGTTTGGTTTCTGGTTAGAAACCGGGTTGGGGAGCATAATTATATTCAGAAACCTGGGCCGTGTTCCCCCGAAAATAAGACAGTGTCTTATATTAATTTTTGCTCCCAAAGATGCGCTATGTCTTGTTTTCAGGGGATGTCTTATTTTTCCTGTGTTCTGTTCGTCGGGCATGCTTCCAAACAAAAACTTTGCTACGTCTTACTTTCGGGGGATGCCTTATGTTTCTTTAAGCCGAAACCTCTGCTACGTGCTAATTTTCAGGGGATGTGTATGTTCCAGGGAAGCAGAATTAATATCAGTCATGTATTATAATTTAGAAAGACTGAGGAGGAAGGAAGATCATGTTGGCGGGTACATACGAGGCTGATGGCTTCTGGAGGGGACAAAGGGCTTGGTTCATTTTTCTTCCTCGGCTGGCCAACACGCTCAGAGTATTTGGGGTTGGTGAAGTGGTGCACGACACTAGCCCTTTCCCCACTCACCTTTGTCCGAGGGTTGCTGGGCGCAATTCCCAGGGATGCCTCATGCTGAGGGGGCGCAACAGCGGCAGCGTCGGGGCAGCTGCGCTGTCGCCACCCCTCTCGTGGGGAGTGCCAGGGAACCCCGCGCTACTCTCCTGAAATGGCGAGGGCCTGGAAATAGATGGGAAGAGCCCTAATAGCCCACACCCGGTGATGGTGCACAGTGCTGTCAAATCACTGCCAACTTATGGCAGCCCAACAGGGTTTTCAAGGTGAGAGACACACAGAGGTGGTTTGTCACTGCCTATCTTTGGATAGCAAACCTAGACTTCCTTGATGGTTTCCCGTCCAAGTGTTAACCAGGGCTGACCCTGCTGAGCTTGACAAAATTGGGTAGCCCGGGCACTCAAGTCAGGGCTTATATGGCAGCAGTTTTCTATCTGAAGGCTAGTTATGGGATACATTGGGCATTTGCTATATGGCAGACCCAGGGTTTTTTAAAAAAACTTACTAGGCATGCAGGGATCGTGGGGCAAAAACAGCAAGAACTTTTCAGCCTGCTCTGTTTGATCAACTAGAAAGGGAGCGTTATTTGTCCAGCTGGAAAAATACTAATAACACTCCAGAGGGTGGCGGGCAAAATGACACGGTGGTAGCGGAAAGCGCCATCAAGTCGCAGCTGACATATGGTGACCCCGTAGGGCAGGGGTGTCCAACTCTGGCGCTTCAGATGTTCATGGACTACAACTCCCATCAGCCCCTGCTGGCATCTGAAGTGCCAGAGCAGGGGCTGATGGGAACTGTAGTCCATGAACATCTGAAGGGCCGGAGTTGGACACCCCTGCTGTAGGGTTTTAAGTGCAAGAGACCTTTGGAGACCTCTGCGTGGACTGAGAGAGTTCTGAGAGAACTGTGACTGGCCCAAGGTCACCCAGCATGCACCTGGAAAGTTGGTTTTGAAAAGTGCTGGCAGCTGTATATATGGAATCCCTAAATGTATTAAGAAATCAGGCCCTGGCTCTGGAGGAATTCTGAGGTGCTGCAGATATTTATTGACATTATTTATAATTCATCTATTGCTCTTGAGACTCCTGGCAGACTACACTGTGGAAGTCGGAGATACTGACCAAAAGCAGGATGGGACGTGATGAAGACCGTACAATAAGATTGAGGGTTTCGCTATCTAGCAGCATGGTACAAAGGACACAAAGCTTAAAAATTAACATGACAAATTAAATGAGGCAGAACTTGCAGAGTAGAACCATACGTACAGCAACAGACAGTAGGTACTATATGCATATACTCAGCCCTCCCTATAACTTTACCAAGGCAACTTTCAGAAACGTTTTGTTATGGTATGGTTCCTAATTACCTGCGTCAAAAAGCCCTCCTCAATAATTCAGTTTTGTATAGTTGACATAAAGCCAGAAGATTGGGCATCTTCTTGACCTCATCATTCCATATGGTAGGAACCACAACACAGAAGGCAAGTGGTGGAGAAGAAGAAGAGTTTGGATTTATACCCCATCCTTCTCTCCTGTAAAGAGACTCAAGGTGGTTTACAAGCTCCTTTCCCTTCTGGGGTGTTGTGTGGTTTCCGGGCACAGCATGACACGTGTTCTGACAGCATTTTGCCAGTGATGTTTTACCCTGCATCTGTGGCTGGTAACTTCAGGAGGATCGGGTAGTGGCTTGAAGCAGGTGAAGATATATATTCCCACCATGGGATGTCCAGGGGGTGGGGAGAAAAGAACCATTTGCCTGTTAACAAGTGTAAAGGGTGCCGTTAGCAAGCTAGATTTACGTAATGATTGGGTGGAATCCACCCCATTTAGTATGTGAGTAACAAAGCGAAGATAGCACCAATCCATTGAGTGAGAGAACATCTGCATTGGCAGTAAGCCTGGCCTACTGATCCCTTTGGGCTGCTTACTGCCTTTACAGAGGTGGTGGGTGGGGTTCCTAGATTTGGGGTTCCTCCCACAGCACTTTGACTGCTTGCTGCCTGGAGACATCCTTTCTCTGGATGGTGCTCATTTACTCATTCATCGCTTGGAGATTTTAGTGTTTTTCATTGCCGTGGGAGTCAAATTTTGTTTTAAAATATTCATGGTTTCTTCCTTTGCAGGTTGAATTTGTCCATGTGCTGGCGGATTTTCAATGGCTTCTCTGTAAGTCTAGGCATGAGTGGCTGTATCCAAAGGTGGTCCGGGGGGAACTCTGTGTTTTCGAAATAATCTTCTGTGTACCCAGCTTGGTTTCCTTTTCCTTTTTTTCCTCTCTGCACAGCACCCACTACAGAAGGAATTCAAGACTGGGCTCGGTTCCCTTCTGGTGGAGGGCAAGCAGGGTGAGCTATCCCCGGCGGCAACTGAGGTTGGCCCCCTGGAACCGGAAAACTAGAATTAGGCGGGATCATCACCCAATTGGTTCCTCGATCGCGGTGGCGCTTGTGTTTCACGGCGGAAGAAACTGGAGGTGTTTTTTTTTACAGTTTTTACAGTTTACAGTTACATGCGCTTTCTGCCTGCCACGACTCTCCCATTGTGCACATGCCACAAAAGCGGCTCGTGATTGGTTGAACGGATGAGGTGTCGTTTGTGATGCTGCTTCGAAGCTTCGAGCCAGTGCTCGACCTTGTTCTGGCAGAAAAGTGTAGTTCATAACTGCGACAAGGATGTCGCAATTCTGAGGGGGGGAACTGAGACAGTGGGGATTCACTGAGGCGAACCTAGGTAGAAACCAGTTCAACTCTGTCAGTGTGGATAGCCCCTTGTGAGGTAGGAAAGGCTGAACGAATTCGAAGAGAACTGAGGCTAGCTCAAGGTCACCCAGGAGGTTTCTTGTGGAGGAGTGCGGAAACAAACCTGGTTCACCAGAAATGAGTCCGCTGCTCATATGGAGGAGTGGAGACTCAAAGTTGGTTCTCCAGATTGAAGGCCATGGCTCTTACTGGCTCTCTGTAGTGGTTAAGGAGCAGCAGGCTCTAATATGGAAAACTAGGTCTGATTCCCCACTCCTCAAAATGAGCGTCAGACTCTTATTTGTTTCCCCATTCTTATACATGAAGCCTGCTGGGTGACCTTGGGCTAGTCACAGTTCTTTGGAGCTCTCTCAGCTCCACCTACCTCACAAGGTATCTATTGTGGGGACAGGAAGGAAAAGGAGCTTGTAAGGCACCCGGAGTATCCCTGCAGGACAGAAAAGCAGGGTATAAATCCAAACTCTTCTTCTTCGCTTCCTCTGACCTGAAGATGCTGATTTACAGAGTGGCTCCTTCAGGAGGCCGAAATCTGATGACCATAAGTTGTTGTGGAGGAGCACAGGGAGAGCTTAGAGGGAGAGGCAGCTGCACAGATAAGAGGAACCAAGACCTTGAAGGGCTTTGCATGTGATAGTCAATATCCTGAATTGAGGCCCTTTCCACACAGGCCAATTACAGCGCCCTAGGGATAGCAAAAACACCGTCCCTAGGGAGCTGTTCGCATGAGGGGCACAGCTGCATTGCAGCCGCGCCGCCCTTGCTCCCCTCCAGCGGCGCGAAGCCGCCATTTTCCCACCTTGTTTTTGGAAAACAGCGGCTTCTAGCCGCTACCGTGTGAACGGCAGCGGCTGGAAGGCGCCATCCCCCCCTTTCCCGAACGACTTACGGAGCAGCAGTGGCGTAGGAGGTTAAGAGCTTGTGTATCTAATCTGGAGGAACCGGGTTTGATCCCCAGCTCTGCCACCTGAGCTGTGGAGGCTTATCTGGGGAATTCAGGATAGCCTGTGCACTCCCACACACGCCAGCTGGGTGACCTTGGGCTAGTCACAGCTTCTCGGAGCTCCCTCAGCCCCACCTACCTCACAGGGTGATTGTTGTGAGGGGGGAAGGGCAAGGAGATTGTCAGCCCCTTTGAGTCTCCTACAGGAGAGAAAGGGGGGATATAAATCCAAACTCTTCTTCTTCTTCTTCTTCTTCTTCTTCTTCTTCTTCTTCTTCTTCTTCTTCTTCTTCTTCTTCTTCTTCTTCTTCTTCTTCTTCTTCTTCTTCTTCCTTCTTCCTTCCCTGTGACCTTCCGGTGCATTGCCCAAACCTTGGGACACGCCCTCCTGCCCTGTGACTCCAGAGCTGTCTCGCAGGGCAGGGGGGCGTGTCCCCTGGCCTGGCCGACACGCCGGAAGGTCGCAGGGAAGGTACGTCGTTAGGGCGACGGCGCAGCGCTGCGCCATCTTCCCTGCCTTTACCGGGACCGTTCGCGCGAACGGTCCCGGGGTGTGTGTGTTGGCGTCATATACGCCGACGCACCCCCCAGCGTGGCCGTGCGGAAATGGCTTGAGAGGTTTGCCGCCAGGCAGCACCCACAGACTTCCTACCATCGCAACCGGTCTCCAGACAGATTCCATTGCCTTGGAGAAAATGGCAGCTTGGAAAGGTGGATTCCACAGCGCTATACCTTGATGAGGTCCTTCCACCCCCAAACATTGCTCTCCCCCAGCTCCACACACACACACACACACACACACACACACACACACACACACACACACACACACACACACACACACACACACCAAAATCTCCAGGCATTTCTCATCCCAGAGCTGGCGATCCTACAACGTGACCAAAGGGAGAGCAACAACATTCTCAATTACATCCGTAGAAAACAATGCGGGACTTGGGGGCATTTCAGTTCCTCTCCGCCTTTATCAAGTAACTGTTCACCAATCAGGATTCTCAACACTTCCCAAAGTTTTTCCCCAGTTCAAATGTGGCCCTGTGTACTATTTCCAACTTTCCCTCTCTTCTGCAAATGAGATACTTTGCTGACTTCAAAAGTGTGGGAAGGGGGGGAGGGGGGAACACACATACACACTCTTAAATGTATACCCGTCTGATCACTCCAAAAGGAAAGCAATGCCAAAATAGCTTAAAACACTTTGCTGCTGAAAATTGTTTCCATATCATGCAAATAAGCAGCCAAAAATATCTTCTGGGCAATTTGAGATACATACAAATATTGGTTTATTTTAAAACAGCAGCTTGTGGCAGAGGACATTCCGCTGTTTAATATGAAAGTCAGCTTCCTGGGGCGTTTGCGCGGAGGACAACTTGGGGAGTTCCTCGTTGCTGTTTTAGCCATTACAAAGATGCCTATCGCAAGATCACACAATTTCCGAGCTGAAGTTGAAGCACATGTTTAATGCATGAGCCGTGACAGAGAAACCTGTGTGCTTCCAGCTGACTCCATTTGCTCCGGCGCATGACCGGAATGTGTTCTGTCAGTTTTTCAGGTATCACCGGACTCTTGGCTGGAAAACCCCAGGGTCTCAAAGCCCAGTCTCAGAATGATACCAATCTGGATTGCCAGCTTCCAGGTGGGGCCTGGAGATCTGACCTCCAGACTACAGAAATCGACTCCCCTGGAGAAAACGGCAGCTTTGGAGAGTGGACTTGATGGCATTGTATCACCTTGAGACAGAGGCGTATCTAGGGTGGGACGGCAGGGGCAGGTACCCTGGGGTACCACTTGAAGGGGGGTGCACTCGCCTGGCCTCCTCCCTGCCAAGAACTCTATTCCGTCTCAGTCAGATCCATCTTTAAACTGCGGGCTTCACCTCTGTTGTCCACACGGACTTTGGAGTCAGAGCCCGCAGTTGAATGCTGGGCTCTATGGTCCATGAGAACTTCAGAGGCAGCACATACAGTTGAACATTGCAGGTGAGGCAGAGGAGAGAAAGGCTTTCTGTACTTGGCCTTGGCACTGTTTTCCATTGATATACCCCTGCATTGAGGTCTTCCTCCTCCTCCTCTTCCCCAGGTTTCACTCCCAAATGTCTGGGAATTTCCAGTCCCAGATCAGGCAACCGTAAGAGTACAGCTAGTACCGTGTTTCCCCGAAAATAAGACAGTGTCTTATATTAATTTTTGCTCCCAAAGATGCGCTATGTCTTATTTTCAGGGGATGTCTTATTTTTCTGTGTTCTGTTCGTCGGGCATGCTTCCAAACAAAAACTTTGCTACGTCTTACTTTTGGGGGATGCCTTATATTTCACACTTTAGCAAAACCTCTACTACGTCTTATTTTCCGGCGATGTCTTATGTTCGGGGAAACAGGGTATTATGCTGAACCCATGGCATTCTAGGAAGAAGGTACTAAAAATAGAAGCCATTTGTTTGAAAATATATAAACCAGTAGTTAAATCAGACTGATCTCCAGCACCAAACAGAACACCCAGGTCCCTTTAAAAGGTGGCACTGAGGTGGGTTATTTTGACAGCTCTTAATCGCAGAAATTATGTCTCTTTTGGATTTTGCTTCAGACCAGGGCAGCCACTCACATCTCGGGGCCAGTGTTTGTCAGCAACTGGGTTCAGCGCAGATGAAATGTTTTACATGTTAGCCACGAATAGAAAAAGAAATCCCTCTTCTTTGCCTTCAGTGTATCCCATCCAGGGGTTCGTTTGCTGTTACTAATCATTCCCAAGGGAACAACAAACAACAGCCAGGCTGTCTGTGCGAATCACATGTCTGGAGCAGGCCACAACTGATTTTATCCTGTTTGACTTTTGAAAGCTATAATGGGATGAGATGTGCTAAACCCCACACACTCCCAGCTGTTTCGCGCTGAACTTTCAGATACTGGAGCACACTGCAAACTGAGTACATGATGATCTCATCCCCGCCTTTTCCTTCCCCATCCGAGCAGGGATCCTTTTACACAGGGAGGGCTTCTGGCTCGTCACCCACCCCTCATTTTTCTTTTGTTGCCATTCCTTAGAAACATAAATCTTGTTCCCTGGCAGCAGAGCCTGCGAGATCCGCTCCACATGGCCAAACTGGTTCTGACTCGCAGATTTAATTCACAGTAAGTGGCATGAAAGGAGGTCTGAACATCACTGGGGGGGCGGGTGGAGACACACTTCCAGCCCATTTACAGCTCCTGCATATACACCAGAGAGCCAGCCTTCCTAATGGAAAAAAACTATTTCTGAGATCTATTCCCTCATGGCACTATTAACACCTTTGCCCAAAACACAGCGCTCATGGAATCGTGCAATTCTGATTTCCATTCAGTTCAAAACACTATTAAGAAACAAAACCGGCTAATATTTTCTCAAACCATTACTAGGAATACTAAGTCAGGCACAGGATCTCGTATCTTGTAGGAGCAGCGGTGGCGTAGGAGGTTAAGAGCTCGTGTATCTAATCTGGAGGAACCGGGTTTGATTCCCAGCTCTGCCGCCTGAGCTGTGGAGGCTTCTCTGGGGAATTCAGATTAGCCTGTGCACTCCCACACATGCCAGCTGGGTGACCTTGGGCGAGTCACAGCTTCTCGGAGCTCTCTCAGCCCCACCTACCTCACAGGGTGTTTGTTGTGAGGGGGGAAGGGCAAGGAGATTGTAAGCCCCTTTGAGTCTCCTTCAGGAGAGAAAGGGGGGATATAAATACAAACTCTTCTTCTTCTCTTCTATATGGAAGTCATATTCGGTGGTATTAGGTATATGGAAGTCATATAAGGTATTCAATAGGACTGAGGAAATGTGTACTTGCTGATGAGAGGGCTGGATCAGGGATAGGGTCGCCAATTTCCAGGTGGCAGCTGAAGATTTCCCACTAGAAAAACTGATATCCAGGCAACTGATATCAGTTAACCCAGAGCAGACAACCAGTTGGAAGGTGGGCTTTATGGCATTATACCCCATTGATGTCCTTCCCCTTCACAAACCCCACCCTCCCCAGACCCCACCCCCTCAATCTCTGCGTATTTATAAACCTGCAGTTGGCAACATAAGGCAGGGACATGGGGGGCATGATATCCGCAATGTCACTGTGTCACGGTGCTAGGAATTGCTGGAAGCAATATGGTAGGGGTCTGCAACCTGTGGCTCTCCAGATGTTCACGAACTACAATTCCCATCAGCCCCTGGCTGGAGAGCCACAGGTGGTAGACCCCTGCTCTATGGCAATTCTCCATCCATTCCTCTGAGCAGTGGGGGACGACAGAGTTTGCTGTCCAGAGGCCTCCTGCTACAGCATAAATTTCATGAAAGCACAGAACGGTGTACCCGTATATACCGGCGTATAAGACGACTGGGCGTATAAGATGACCCCCACCCCCACTTTTCCAGTTAAAATATAGAGTTTGGGATATACTGGCCGTATATGCAGCTGCTGGACGTCTCTAGGAGAACTCCGAAGAATCGTGCCCTGAACAACTTGGGGAAATTTTCCCACTCAGAGGAAGAGGAGAAACTTGACCCCCCCTTTCACATTCACCAAGTTTCCAGATCACCTCTCCCTCTGGGGGGGGGCACTGACAGTTGCACTAGGATCATGGCAGGTGGTGGCGACGGGCTGCAGTTGCACAGGCAGGGAGGCAGGCAGGCGGCTGGCCAAGCTAGAATAGGACAAGTTTCGTGTTCAGGAGTGAGGAACTGAACCCAGTGCGCGGGGTAGCAGCAGCACCAGCAGAGATGCTGCTCCAGATCCTGGGCGCTCAGTACCACCCGGTCAGTACCCGGCGTATAAGACAACCCCAGACTTTACAAATGATTTCCCAGGGTTCAAAAGTAGTCTTATATGCCAGTATATACGGTACTCATGAAAAGCACAACTTCCATTGACGTGGCTGCAAAGGTAGACTTCACGAATATACCAGCGAGATACAGCAAGGTCTTTAAAACCAGAAGGAGGGGCTGGTCTCCCATTTTTAAACTTATTCCGAAAACCAAGAAACTGTGCAAGTCGTCCTAATTTATGGAGGTGACAGAAGAGTGTGTAGATTTTTTTGTCATGGTAGAGGATTCAGGATAGCATGATGTGGAACCGACGATATGGGAGGAACAATCTTGCCAGCGTTGCATAATTTCAGACGGGTAGCTGGCCTGTAGCATCTGTTGAAAAGAGCTCTGACTCACAGCGGCGTATGTTGAAGTAAATTCTGTTTGACTCTATGGTGCCACTGGACTCCTGTTCTATTTTCCAGCACAAATGGCAACACTTGAGGCCATACACAGCCCAGCAAACACGTCCCGTGGCCTGCGAAGTGTTTGATATCCCATCCGTTTTTGCCATTCAAGGCACACAACAAGGAGTAATTCCTGACAAAGTGGGTGGGATTTTTCTGCACAGCCCACATGGAACCGTTTCCCCTTTGTTTATTTCTCAGTTGTTCAACAGATGGATAAGAACTGAAGGTTAAGCATGGTCAACTCTGATTAGTACTTGAATGGAAGACCCTGGCGTCAGCATGTTGGAACGCTCTGTCAGAGAAGAAGAAGAAGAAGAAGAAGAAGAAGAAGAAGAAGAAGAAGAAGAAGAAGAAGAAGAAGAAGAAGAAGAAGAAGAAGAGGAGGAGGAGGAGGAGGAGGAGGAGGAGGAGGAGGAGGAGGGAGGAGGAGGGAGGGAGGAGGCGTAGCTTGATTTATATCCTCCCTTTCTCTCCTGCAGGAGACTCAAAGGAGCTTACAATCTCCTTGCCCTTCCCCCCTCACAACAAACACCCTGTGAGGTAGGTGGGGCTGAGAGAGCTCCGAGAAGCTGTGACTCGCCCAAGGTCACCCAGCTGGCGTGTGTGGGAGTGCACAGGCTAATCTGAATTCCCCAGAGAAGCCTCCACAGCTCAGGTGGCAGAGCAGGGAATCAAACCCAGTTCCTCCAGATTAGATACACGAGCTCTTAAAGCGCCCTCCCACGCATTACCAGATCCTGGCACCGGCCCCTTGAGGATCCAGTGCATGGTTTAAGTAGGTCCGTGTGGCAGTGGGGAATGACACCCCTGCATGCTCAGCCATGGTGGCGTGTGTGGGAGGGCACAGGAAATCTGGAGGGGGGGAGGGGAGGGGCCACGGCAGGAGCAAAGGGCGTACGCACACCCCAGGTGCAGTTCCCCCTCGCTTCACCCCTGGTGGGATCTGACACAATTTCACAGGGCCCGCAAGACAGAGCTGTTCCATCAGGCCTGCGGTCGAGGCAGCAATGGTACTCCATCAAGCGCGCCTTCCTTTTCCTTTCCCCGACCCTCTATTCTGTTTCTTTTTTCCTTTTACGTTGTACGAAATGAGGAATGTTGGAAATTTATCTATTTTTAACTTGTTGAAATTTCAACACCATCTGGTTGAAATTACATTCAATTGCTCTAGTTTTATTTGAGATATTGCGTGTATTCTATTGTTGTTTTACGTTGGGAGCTGCCTTGAGCCCGCAAGGGGAAAGGTAAACAGAATAAATAAATAACCACCCCCAGGGAAGACTGGCTACACAGAGGCAGGCAATGGCAAATGGCAAACCACCTCTGCTCATCCCTTGTCTTTAGAAGTCCACGAGAGATGAGAATGAGTCAGTTGAAACTGGATGGCAACTGATTATTATTGTTATTTAAACTGGGAAAGTGCTTCCTACTCTGGAATGTTTCAATTGATTTAATAAAAGAAATAGGAACAGAGATAATCCTCTCCTGGCCTCATACTCCAGAAAACACAACAACGTAATGCTACACAGGAAACAGTAAGCACATTCAGAGGGTTTCCAGTTACAGTCTATATAACTGGATGATCCAGTTTCTCTTTAATCCTAAATACAATAGCCCGTGCATTCAGACCCATCGTTTTCCATTCCCAGGGCGCCTGAATTGCTTCTCAGAATGTTGCATTTGCACCGCCTTGTATGCTCTTAGTTCACAATATGTAAGGGATAGAATATGTCATCCTGGCACACAGACAACATGTGAGTGCTTCAGACTAGCTGGCAGTCTCTTGCTTCTTTGGTTTGTGCCAGGCGTCAAATATCAAACGTCAAAATATCAGCTGTCCAATATTGTCAAAACCCAAATACCATTGCATGCGACCCAGAAGACACCATTGATCTATATCAGGGGTGTCCAACTCTGGCGCTTCAGATGTTCAATTGGCCATGCCAGCAGGGGCTGATGGGAATTGTAGTCCATGAACATCTGACGTGCCAGAGTTGGACACCCCTGATCTATATAAAAGGCAAGACATATTGGCAACAACTCACTTTTTAGAGGGACATGATCAGAGGGGGTAGCCCAGGCGGATGTGAGCGCACACAAAGCACGTTGGTGGCAACTCAAGAGTTTTCTAGAGCCCATTGTATTTTGACACACAATGGGCTTTATTGCTAAATATAAACCACAAGTCAAATATAAACCACAAAATAAACCACAAGTCAACTATAAACCACAAAATATCAAAAGTGACTGCAGACTGAGAAGTTAAAAAGACAGCTATTGTCAGATGCCAAACTGATATTGCTCATCAAAAATCGGCCAAAGATTCTGAAAGATTCTGAAGAACTGAGGAGCAAATTTATTTCATACTAGCAGGGCCTGGCCACGCGTTGCTGTGGCAATTGTCCTTCTCATCACAGTCTGCAACGCACACCATGCAGGTCCAATGATCCCCAGCATAGCCTTTTGGGGTGGTCAAATGGAATCCCTCTTTCCCTTTTCAATTCACATTGTTATATGGTGGTGTCTTTTTTTTAGTATAAGGTAACCCTTTCCATTCCACAGTGGAACTGTCCAGAGTGCGAATCCCGCTGTCCATGAGGCTGGTTGACATGCACTGTCCTGGCTTGGGTAAGGCAGAACTGGGGCAAGGAGGCTATCCCAGTCAGGCAGCAGAGGCAGGGTGGTGAGGCGCTCGGATCGAGGCCAGCTCCCTGGGTTCTTAAAGGGCCACGTGCAAAAGAAGTTTAGAGCCAGTAGTGTTGGTTCAGCCTCACCTCGGAGGATTTTCTTAGAAGAAAAAGAGTAAACTCCAGCTTTCAGCAAGTTTAGTAAAAGAGAGCTGTATGGCGAATATGGGTGAGGGAAGTGGGTAAGTGAATTGGTTGGATGTGAGGGAGGGCAGAGTAGGGGTGTGTGAGGGATAGAGCTGGATGTGTGTTATGTGTGGTAGCAGTGGGTGAGGCACAGAGAGTGAAAGTTACCCACCTGCGTGTGAGGGGGGGAAACCCCACCTGGACGTCTCCTACATGTCAAAGTGTGTATGTGTGTTTCAACTTCCACTAAACGCATTTACCTAACAGTATTACCTATTTACTGTTTCCACTGCTCATCTCTGCCCATCTGAGCGAACACTCTAAGCCCTCAGGCCTCAGACAGACAGGCTGCACGAACATTCTAAGGGTGTCAGTTAAACAGAGGCAGCTTCATGGGCTGGTGCGCCAGGAAAAAGACGTTTTACCTGGCTCAGGTATGGACTTTCGGCGATTTGAAGGTCCCATTACCTGCCCGCAACAGGGAGGAACGTCATGTGAAAATTTGGGGGCGATCCGTCCAGCCGTTTTGGTGTTAGGGCGTGACTAACAAAGTCACTGTTAGCTTTTTATATATATAGATTGTCAAACACTTAGAGGGGGCGGCTGACCCATACACTAACCAGCCATACACTCATCATGCCTGAGCAAGTTTAAAAGTTCTGGGATCAGTTCCCAGGATTTCATGGCTGGGTATGATTCCCTTGTGACTATTATGTATTCCTGATCCAATGACAGGTGTAGATGAGGATCCAAAAGGACTTCAAGTGTGGTGTAACAGTTAAGAATGGTGGACTCTAATCTAGAGAACTGGGTTTGATTCCCCACTGGACCTTATGAGCAGCGAAGTCTAATCTGGAGAACCAGATTTGATGCCCCACTTCTCCATATGAAGCCTGCCAGGTGACCTCGGGCCCATCTCTCAGAACTCTCTCAGCCCCACTTGCCTCCCAAGGTATCTCTTGTGGAGAGGAGAAGGAGATTGTAGGCCACTCTGAAACTCTTCAGAGATTGAGAAAAGCATGGCATAAAAACCAACTCTTCCTCTTCTTCCATTCACAAATTAAAACCACAGATTTTCATCAATTCCTCACCACTCAAAGCGTCTTCACCCAATCATGCACTCTGCCAAAAAAGGACTTTCCATCTATTAAGAAGCGTCTCTTCAGAGACCATAATGGATCACCAGTGTGTACAGAGGGTAGACTTTTCTGTGGTTCCAGATCATGGCACCGTGCCCATCCTACCATCATTTGTTCCAGTGACGAGCCAATTTTTCGTCTTTATATTCCAGTGTAAGATAAAATCTGGAAACCGAACTCCTTTCACTAGTTTCTCTTGAGCCAACTGAGTAAAAAAAATGACTCAGACTGACTATGTACACTCCTTTGCATTTGGAGAATAAGTGTCAGATATGAGTAGGAGGTTCTCATCAATTTCCTCACACATGTTGACCAATTTGGATCACAATGATGCCCCATGTAGAAAAGGAACTTTGGGTGTTTTCCCACTTACCAGTAGCTGCGCGCTACTGTAGGCAAGTAGCGTGGGGTCCCCCGGCACTCCCCACTACAGGGGCGGCGACAACGCAGCCGCCTCGACGCTGCTGCTGTCGCGCCCCCTCAGCGCGCGTCATTCCTGGCGCTCTTCCAAACGGCGCCTTTTGATGACCCCGCGCTCGTGGGGAAGCCCGGGTGCGCGCCAGAAATGACGCACGCTGAGAGCAGCACGCGGCATAGGGGGGTCGTGGCAAGTGGGGAAACGCCCTTGGTCTTCTTCCCTGAGGTCTTTTTAAACCAATCTTCACTGCCATGTTCTGATCCAGACAATGTGAATGGACCATCATCTCACTCTGCATCTAGATCCTTCTGTTTTTGTAGAATACCTTGCATTTCTTCTCGAAGAGCAGAGTTCTGTAGCGACAGGGTTGGGTGCACCAGGGTGGCTCCAATATAATTTGTATTTCTGTATTATTCCTAGAGTTGTTAAGAGAAATTCTCACAATTCCTCTTTACCAAGTAAAATCAGTTCTTCCCCCCCCCCCTTTTTTTTAGGAAACTGGGAGTTTCTGATTAATTAAGTTTTGATCAAAAGAGGAATCTAAAGAGAGCAGGGGCATAAGGGAGGTTCTGCAAAATGTCAGAATTTCACTCTGGAGATCCTTAGAAGTAGGCAACGGCTTCTCCAACCTCCCTGTCTTGCTAGACTGCCAAACAACATCAAGGCCTGCAGTTAACAAAAAGGGTGCCTTCACTTCTCTTCAAAGAGAAATCCTGCTTTTAAAACAGGAAAAAGCAGAATGCGAGGAATCAGTGGCTATTTCTCAAAAAGTAAATTTTGGAAACAGACACCCCCCTCCCTGTGACATTGGTCCATACTACATAGCACAAATAAGATATCCTGAGGACAGGAAAAAAGGCGTCTTGGAGAGGAACGCACAGCACAGGTGTCAAACTCGCGGCCCTCCAGATGTTCATGAACTACAATTTCCATCATCCCTTGCCAGTATAACCAATGCACATGTTGGTAGGGACTGATGGGAATTGTAGTTCACGAACATCTGAAGGGCCGCAAGTTTGACACCCCTGCCACGCAGCTTTCCCCTCTCCAAGATGTCCTCATGACACCTTATTTCAGCTCAAGCCTTTTTTTTTCTTTTTGAAGTGGCCAAAATGTGGACATTTGTCCTGAAGTTGTTTGCAAGTCCTCTGCCGCTTGGTATGCAGAGCTCAGGAGCTGAGGAGACATCTTACTTTTCCCGCCCAACCGTTACAGGAGGAGCAGTGGCGTAGGAGGTTGAGAGCTCGTGTATCTAATCTGGAAGAACCAGGTTTGATTCCCAGCTCTGCCGCCTGAGCTGTGGAGGCTTATCTGGGGAATTCAGATTAGCCTGTACACTCCCACATACGCCAGCTGTGTGACCTTGGGCTAGTCACAGTTCTTCAGAGCTCTCTCAGCCCCACCTACCTCACAGGGTGTTTGTTGTGAGGGGGGAAGGGAAAGGAGATTGTAAGCCCCTTTGAGTCTCCTGCAGGAGAGAAAGGGGGGATATAAATCCAAACTCCTCCTCCTCCTCCTCCTCCTCCTCCTCCTCCTCCTCCTCCTCCTCCTCCTCCTCCTCTTCTTCTTCTTCTTCTTCTTCTTCTTCTTCTTCTTCTTCTTCTTCTTCTTCTTCTTCTTCTTCTTCTTCTTCTTCTTCTTCTTCTTCTCCTTCTTCAATGCTAGTTAGTGCCCATTTGTGGCATGATTTTTTTCCAGCCCACGTAGCAACCTGATGGGCACAAATTTGAAAGAAGAAATTATCCCCCATTCCAGCACCTCCAACGCCCAGAATATTTGCCACATGTCAGGCAACCTCATTAGTTTGGTCTGCTGCTCTATTGCTCCCCGTTCCCCAATTTCAAACGACGAAGTTGAGCCAACAAGAGTTTGATGGAATGCGTTTGGTTCTTTACAAGAGTTTAATTCTCGGATCTTGGCTCCTAATTCTATACGGCATGACGATGGAAGAGAAAAGAGCGGGGGGGGGGGGATAACTATTAACGTAACTCTTAGCCATAGGGGTAGAAATATTTATAAATGCGGAAAAGAATACTAAATCAGCATTGCTGCTCTACTTTAAAATAAATTTCCTCGATTAATTAATTTTGTGACTCAGAGCAAATGTGCATGGTAGGAAACAAGAGGACCCTGCTGATAACAATCTTACAGAGTACAATAGTTCTGTTCATTGAGATATATAGCAGATGTACTCTTTGGAATCCTTCCAGAGGTGGACACGGTGCCTTTTCTGAAGAAAGCGTGGTCTTCTGACCTCCGGAAGTCCACTATTAACCCCTCCGTGAAAATAAACGTTCCGATCTCGCATCCTAAAGGGATCAAGGCAATTTAATATCTACGTTTGCCAAGCTGTCACAGGCTGAGGTAATTAGGATGATTTGACGAGAAAGCAATTACGGAGCAAGAAAGGGAAGAATGCCACGTACCACCCAAGATGAGCAGCCTCTCGCCCTGTCGGCATGGGGTAAATCTTTTGAATGAGAACCGAAACAGCCAGAAGGGTAGCTTATTTTAAGCTGTCACCTACAGCTTGCTAATCCTATGTATGAATGCTGCATCTTCATGATACCCACCCCTAGTAACAATATGAGGTTTTCATACAATAATGGGGGGAAATTAGAATTGACGGGTGACATGAATTTGTACGGCTCAGGTCATCCTGATCTTGGCCCTGGTTAATATTTCGGTGGGTGTGAAGGCCAAGGGGGTTCACGCAGCTTGTCATGATTTTGGGGGACCACATCCGTTTAGAACTGTACATTTTCCTCTCAGTTACAAGGTGTTGTTAGCAGTGGTGGGATCCAAAAATTTTAGTAACAGGTTCCCATGGTGGTGGGATTCAAACTGTGGCGTAGTGCCAATGGGGCTGGGCGGGGCACGATGGGGGCTTGGCCAGGCATTCCGGGGGTGGAGCACTCCTGGGCGGGGCTGTGGCAAGGACACAGCTGCTGCGCCAGTTCTTGGGCAGGAAACGAATGCACACAGGCGCAGGCTGCCATGCACGCCGGTGCACCTCCTGCTAGACTGCTTCAAGTTCTGCGCGCTACTGCTGAGAGGAGGGGCGTAACTAAGGCAAAAATCACGTGGCAAAATCACCAATTAGTAACTCCCTCTCGGCACACACAAATAATGAGTAACCTACTCTCGGGAACCTGTGAGAACCTGCTGGATCCCACCTCTGGTTGTTAGGATAGCAAGCGCAAAGGCTTTGGGAACACTGTGGTGACGTATGTTTTGTGATGAGAGAGAAGAATCACAGAGATTACTGAGGCAGAAGTTGTATGTACATAACAAGTAGCACAGGTCTTTAGGGAGTTAAAGGAGAAACCTGGCTGAGACACATGTTTCACCTAGTTATAGCTTCAGAGCATGGTGTGAATTCTCTTTAATGGTTACAAGCAGAAATAGGCTTCCACTGACTAAACTGCTAGGTTGGATCTTTTGACATACATAAGATCACACCCACACCAGCCTGCTCTTTCCCAAGAGTCAAACTGAGTGGTATGTGGCCCACTCATTACCAGAGGCAGACCTTACAACCGTCCTCTCCAAAAGTAGGGCTGTCAACCCCGGGTGGTGGCTAGAGATCTCCTGGGATTACAACTAATCTCCAGGCAACAGGGATCTGTTCATTTGGAGCAGGGGTATTCAAACTATGGCCCTCCAGATGTTCATGGACTACAATTCCCATCAGCCCTTGCCAGCATGGCTAAGTGGCAGGGCTGATGGGAATTGTAGTTCATGAACATCTGGAGGGCCATAGTTTGAAGACCCCTGATTTGGAGGAAATGGCTGCTTTGGAAGGTGCACTCTATGAAATTATATCCCATTGAAGTCCTGCCCCTCCCAAACCCCACCCTCTTCAAGCTTCACCCTCAGAATTCCCCGGTATTTCTCTACCCAGAGCAGGCAAACTTATCCCAGAGTAAAACCAATGTGAAGACTGTCAGGTAGAGCTACCCTCCAAACTGCTCTAAGGCTGAGAAAAACCCAAACTATATAATTTTTTGGCTAGGGCAGGGCAGGGGCGGGGTCATGGCAGGGGCAAATGATGCAGGCGTGCCCCGGGCGCAGCTCCCCCTCGCTCCGCCCCTGAGGGAAATATCTGGAGGTTTAAGGGTGGAGCTAAGGTGGGGTTGAATTTGAGGAGGGAATAATGCTATAGAGCAGGGTATAATTCTACAGAGTCCACCTCCCAAAGCAGCCATTGCCTCCAGGGGAACTCATCTCAGTTGCCTGGGGATCAATTTAATATGGGAGATCTCCAGCTTCCACCTGGAGGTTGGCAACCTGACAAGCTAAGTAGAGTTGGTACTTGGATATCTGGCCATCTTGGAAGATTCTGGAGAGGAAGGTGCTGGCAAACCACCTCTGCTTAATCACTTGCCTTGAAAACCTGATGGGGGTCACCATGCGATTAGCTGCCACTTTATGCACACACCATCAGTCATAGCCCAGGGAGTGGCCCACGGTAAGAAAAACTAGGACTGAACTTGGGAATGGGTTCCCACAACATGACCCAAGCCATAGAAGAGGCAAATTTATGCTGTAAGTATTAAATCAGCACAAGAAGGCAAATGGACAAAAATACAGTGGGTTCCTCCTCAGAGAGTTAGACTGTCCTTCTCCAGCTCAGCTGTAAAATACAGCGAACAAGGAGGCTGTGAAGAAGCTGGAGGATAAAGACAACACGGGAATCTCACCCCCAAATCCCCCTTCTTGGATAACTACACGGGGCATTTTCCCCATCTCCTTTTCTTATTGCAACCCGTACTCAGCTACCTGCAGGGCCAGATTAAGATCTTCAGAGGCCCTAAGTACTGAAAAGATTATGGCACCCCCACTCCACCCCACCCATATTCTGAACATGTAAACTGTAAATATATATATTCTAATGAATACATATCATTATTGGTATGAAACAGAACACCTGTGACTCCATTGCTTCCTTGCTTTGAAGATACATCGCATTTTAACTTAAACAAATCAAAGATGCAAAATAATGTTTACTGTTGCTCACTTATAACTTTATTTAAACTACAAAAAAGTTTTTCTCCTGCATTTTTGAACTGCAGAGTCCTTGATCATATCCTCAACATTAATCTGACCTAACAAATCTGCTTCAATACTTAGCACAGTTGAGGAAAGAAACCTGTATGGGGCCTTCTTTACTTGATGCCCGAAGCACATGATTATTTCGCTTAATGGTTAATCCAGAGCTGGCTACCCACGACTATCCGTGCTTCCTACTGGGTAAAGAGCGCCCGCAGTGGGCCATTTTTGGGGGGAGGGAGCCTTATTCCCTTCCCAAGCTATACTTTTCTGCATACCTGCCAAGAGCTGCAGAGAACCCTTATCTATGGTCTATGGCAGTGGTGGGATCCAAACATTTTAGTAACAGGTTCCCATGGTGGTGGTATCGAATCAGCTCCCAAATAACGTTGAAAAAATGCATATAAGCAATGGAAAAAAAATGGGACAAGGAAATAGAAAAGACACAACAATTTTTTAAATTGCAGGTTTGATTCGCTCAAGAGATAAGTTAGTTTGAAACGGATTTGAGGGTCGAAGCGGCAAGAGTGAGAAAGGGGAGACGGCGACTCAAATCAAGTTGGTAGCTGCCCTAATATGGAATTAAGCAGTACATCTACATTACGGTCCTGAGCAGGGTTATGCCCTTCTAAGACCACTGACTTCAATTGGCTTCGAAGGGCACAATAGCGCTCAGAATGGCAGCGTTAAATGAACAAGTCAAAAATGGGAGGGAAAGCTCCCACTCGGCTTCTCCGTGATAAATTCTAGAAGGAAAACACCATTAAGAACCTCCTTAGGAGAGGGGGTAGAAGACAAATCGCCCCCACCAAACTTCTCCTGGATTTTAATGTCCTTGGTGGTTTTCCAAAAAACTGCCTTGACATTGCTAAAAATAATAATAATAAAGCCAATCACTTATAGAATTAAAATACAAATATAACTCTGCAGCGTAGCTCGCCTCTTGCAAGTAAAAGGAATCTGTAGTAACTCCTGCGCTCACTGGATACGCCCGTGACTTTAACCCTGACCTAACAGAGATGCGTTTGTGTCAGGACTCGGAAGCAAACACAATTCCCGTTCCCTGCTAGCTCAGCTCTGGCCTCTCCTGGGCTCAGGCTGAAAATAATACTAAACTACATGAATCACCGGCAAGCTGTTTTATGGGGTGGATTATCATTCACCAGGGATTGACCTGACATCATCCAGCTTCTTTCGTGTGGCCACCTAGGCTGGACTCCGACCAGATTCTAGAAGAACGTCACACGCCGGCAATTGCATAAGGATCTGCAGGTGGAATAAACCAGTCGGAAATCTGCCTTGGCTGTATTATTCAGACCTCACGTGTCCTGGATTCAGAGGTGGGAGGGTTATATGTTTAAGGGCAGCCTATTCTTTTTGGAGATCCAATTGTACGTTTAATTTTCAGCAGCTTTCCTCCTCCATCTTCAAGCTTGTTATCTGCAGGGGCAGAGCAAGGGGGAACTACGCCCAGGGCACGCATGCACCCTGAGCCCCTGCTGCGGTGCCGCCCGTCCCCGCCACACCCCGTAATGCCCCGCCATGCCCCCGCTGCGGGGCATGCCTGGGGTGGTTGCACACACACACACCCTGCCCCTGTGCCATTGCCACTACGCCACTGGTTATCTGCCTATTTTCTGGTTTTCAATATTCTGTCCAACTCTGCTGTGGCCAGAATTTAGAGTGGAGTTCTGCACAGAAGAACAGGATTTACTGGTTGGTGTCAACAGCCCATCCAGCCTGCCTAATTGTGCTCCCTCCCCAAGCTCTCTGTGAAAGAGGAAGATGGGGGGGGCTACATTCAGTTGCCACAGAACATCTGGGCCACACTCAATAGGCTCTGCACAGACCACAGAAGATGTGTACCCTTTCTGAATAAATGGCACATGCTCCGTTCCCCAGAATGCGGTGGTGGAGCTGACAGTCACATCATTAAAAAATGGCCTCTTTGTCCTTATAAAGACAAAGTGTGGGAATTATTAAATGTACCAACAAAACAGAGTGGATAATTAATCTAGATGAGAGACTGTAAAACTTATCTTTCTCTGTCCTGTGTTATAGATCACGGCCCGACAATGTTGTCTGTGTAATGTTCTTAGTTATTGTATTTTTATTCTATTGACTTTGTCTAAGTAATATCGTGTAGAGGTTTTTAGGAATTAGTTTTGAGATTTATTGTATAAATGCTTTTTAAACATCTATGTACGAGACGCGTTAGCCGTACAATAAATAAATAGATAACTGGAGGGTCAGCATCTTGGCCACGTTCCTGGCCCTCTGTCTTCACTGTGGATTTGGGGCTCAGTGGAAGCCAGGGGCACAGACATGACAGATGGGAATGGGGTGTCTCGAATCTGGGTTTGCCAACCTCCAAGTGGTTGATGGAGATCTCTCCCCATTACAACTGATCTCTAGGTGACCAAGATCAGTTCACCTGGGCCGTTTCCGCATGACATAATTATACCGGGATACAATCGGTATCTTGCAATCCGGGCCTATTTCTATCTCGGCGGTGGGGCACGTGGCCCGTCCCCAGTTTAAATGGGGAAGGGGGGGTCTGGGTGGCTGATACCAGGGCTCTGTGACCTGATGTCACCCCCAGCCAATCAACAAGCGAGGCCATGCTGGCCTCATCACTGGGCGACGGGCCTGCCCCCGCCCTGCCAGAAGAGGCAGAGGAGCATGATGCCGCCACCTCCTTATCCCGGTTTCTCCCTTTGCATGGGTGCCCGTTTCTACGAAGGAGCCGAGTTAAGACCGAAAGGAAATACTCCAATTTCTTTCATATGAGTGGGCTTTTTTTTGGTTTTACAACATAGATGCAGCACCCATGCTCGAACATCCCTGGTGTGCTGCATTCTGATTGGCTCTTTCCCCCCTCCCCCCAAGGCAATGCTTCTGATTGATGGATCCGCAGCAACTACAGGAAAACCAAGCAGGGCAACCCCCTCCCCTTTCCTCTAGTTTTAGAAAGGAAATGGTGCAATGAGCAGCAAAGCAAGCACATTGTGCTGTACAAAATTACTTTTGACCAATACTGGGCAAAGCACTATGCCCCATGCAAATTTAAAGGAGTGCAGGAAACCACAGCATGAGACACTCACCCCCCTCCCCTCCCCAATAACATTTGATTGGTCTTTGGTAAGGTGAACCGGGATGGGGGGTACTGGGATGGGGGGGTAAACGGCCACGCACGGGGGAGGCTGCCGCACTGCCTTGCGCCCCAGAAGGCAGTGCAGCAGCCTCCCAAAAATCGGGACAATTGAAATAACCCACGAGACGCGGGACAAATTGTTTGAAGGCGGGACTGTCCCACCAAAAGCAGGATGTCTGGTCAGCCTGGTCTTTGGGGCTGTCACGGAATGAGAACATCCTGCCAGGCAAACACTTCCCCGCCCCACCCCGCTCCGCCCCTCCCATTCCAGGATCCCATTGGGAATTTGAGCCGGGAGCTGCAGGACCGGGCTGGCTGCCACTCAGCTAGTGAGCAGCGCTTGGTGAGCGCAAGCTGGCACAGGGTGAGCATGATGTAAGGCAGGGAGATCAGGCAGCGGGGTGGGAAAAACAGATCGGTTTAGCTCCCGTGGCCTCTGCACGGAAGAGATTCAATGTGGCATTTTGGAAAAAAAAGATCCACATTTTGGCAGTTTCTGAAAAACCCGGGATGAGGGAAATATCGCGGGACAAACCCGCTTTAGGATTGGGCACCATGCAAACTTCGTGGCCAAACCGGGATATTTCTGTTGCTCAACCCGGGATATTTGAACAGTGCAGAAGCGGTCCTGGAGAAGATGGCCACTTTGGAAGGTGGATGCTATGGGACTATACCTCACTCACACACACCACAAAACTCTCCCCTCCTGAGCTCCACCCCCCAAATCTCCTCTCAAACTCCCCCGTCAAAATGACCATAGAGTTTCTAGAAGATCAGGTGATGTCTGATGTCTCGCTCAGCTTTTTGCCCAGATGGGACATCAGCATGTAGCCTGACACCATTTTTGCCCTGTGCTCAGTGGTGGGATCCAAAAGTTTTAGTAACAGGTTCCCATGGCGGTGGGATTCAAACTGTGGCGTAGCGCCAATGGGGCTGGGCGGGACATTCCAGGGGCAGGGGTGGGCATTCCGGGGGCGGGCCTTCCTGGGTGGGGCTGTGGCAAGGACGCAGCCGCTGTGCCGGTCCTTGGGTGGGAAAAAACAAATAAACAACTCAAAACCAAATGAAAACTAACAGTACAAAAAATGCAAAGTTCAGGGGATAAAGCTAAGCATTATGGGGCCAGAACTGATATACAAATCCCATGCATAAAAACCCATTTCCTGAGGTAGACCTGAACTATTTCTTGGATGCTAGAGCAGCAATCCTATTGGCTCAGCTGAATGTCTGTTTACCCATTCAGGGATGGGATAACCTCCTGTCCGTCACATTGCGGTCCTTAGGCAGGAAACGAATGCACGCAGGCACAGGCTGCCACGCATGCCGGTGCACCTCCTGCTAGACTGTTTCAAGTTCTGCACGCCACTGCTGAAAGGAGGGGCGTAACTAAGGGAAAAATCACGTGGCAAAATCACCCATTAGTAACCCCCTCTCGGCACACACAAATAATGAGTAACCTACTCTCGGGAACCTGTGAGAACCTGCTGGATCCCACCTCTGCCGGTGCTGTTTCTTCTGCCAGGCCAAGAGGTGCGGGTAGGATGAAGGGCTTAATGGTGGGTGGGGGACTGGCCACCCACAGCAGGCTGAACAGGGTTGCCAGCCAGCTCTGGGTTGGGAAACAGTGGAGATTTGGGCGGTAAAGCTGGGGAGGGCAGGATTTGGGGAGGGGAGGGACCTAAACAGGGTACCATGCCATCGGGATGACCCTCCATCGTTTTCTCCAGGGGAACTTAGCTCTCTCAACTTTTGTTAAGTTGTAAAAGAGGGATATCTCCAGGATCTGTCCAAAGGTTGGCAACCCTACGAGTGGCACAACAGCCAACTGGATGACCTTATAAACCACAAAGGTGGGGACGAGGCCTCCTCTACCTCCTTCTCATTGTAAATGATGGCAAAAGAGATTAATGTTAATTTGTGCTTGGCCGTGGCAGGTCTGCATGCCCTCAAGGAGTGCCCGGGGGAATTGCTATCAGCTAGCCTGAGGTGGCAAAGCCCTCGAGCCAACCAGGGACAAGAAGAAGGAGAAGGAGAAGGAGAACAAGGAGGAGGAGGAGTTGTTTGGATTTATATCCCCCGCTTTCTCTCCTGTAGGAGATTCAAAGGGACTTACAATCTCCTTGCCCTTCCCCCCTCACAACAAACACCCTGTGAGGTAGGTGGGGCTGAGAGAACTCAGAAGAACTGTGACTAGCCCAAGGTCACCCAGCTGGCGTGTGTGGGAGAGTACAGGCTAATCTGAATTCCCCAGATAAGCCTCCATAGCTCAGGCGGCAGAGCTGGGAATCAAACCCGGTTCCTCCAAGTCGAGTTCTTTCTGAATGTGTTGCTTCCAAATAACCTTTTTAGCAGGGAAACGGTTTCCTGTTGCTCATACTTGGGAGGACAGTATTCCAGCGAGATCAAATTCCAACTTGTGCCCTGACACCACGGTCGGGCATTCCTCGTCAAGGTTTTTGTTTGAATGCACAGTGTCTCTATACGTACAGAGTAACAGTGCGATGCAAAGTACACACACGCACACCCCAGGAGTCCTTGCAACATGAAAAACACTCTTTCTACACGCTCGCCATTCATAACGACAGGCATATCGCTGGTGAGCAAATGTTTGGTTCTAACAGTCAAACAAAGTCCGAACTTCAAGCCAATGTCAAGATAATGGGCCTTTGTGTGGTTCCTTTCCCTAGATGGGGCTTTGGTCACAAAGTGCCGTGAAAGAATTTCCCTCCCCGTAGAGACCCAAGTCTCTGTGCCGCAGCACAACGCCGAGTGTGCGTGTGGGCGAGTGTACGCGCGCGGCCCGTTCGCTCAATATTTGATCACATGGCTGCCCACAGAAATTCTTTCCTCTTTCGCCGTCATAAAAGGCAGTTCACGACGCTGTTGCTGTTTATATTCCGAGGATTACACAACCTGCATTCCAGCTGATAAAACTGAGAACCCGGTTCTATCGATTGAGCTGTTTGCGGGAGCTCTTATAAGTATCTGCAGGCCCCTCCGACAGCACAGACTTTGTGCAAAAGGAAGCTCAGGTGTGAAGCTTTGGCAGCGGTTCCGTGTTTTAGGAGAAATACGTGATGTGAAGAACAGGAAAGGAGAAAAAGACAACCTTTCTTGCGCCAACAGAAAAAAAAAACTCAGAGAAAGGAAAGTTTTGGCATTCAGTGTGACGACCTCACTAAGGTGATAAATGTGTGTCTGGATTGGACCAGTCCAGAGTTTTGATCGTGGCTCAAATAATTCAGTGCTCCTCTCCACCCCAAAAATCCCTTAACCACAGAGCGCACAGAAAGCAATAACTTACTTTTAAAACTGTTTTCGCAGTCGAAGTTTGCTGGGGCTAGAGACCCGATACCCAGCATTTTGACTTACTAATGGGGTGGGAACAGGAGCACATGTGTGCTTTGACTATTCTGTGCTTCGTCATATAATGTTTATTGGGGGAAAAACTAGGAAAAACTTAGGACCTCGTTACACGTTACATTTTAAGCATAAGCATTTTATTGTCATTGTTACGCTGGCCAAAAGAAGGAAATTTACAGCAGCATTCCTCGACGCACACAATTTCAGACTCATACCCCATCCTCACTTTCCCCTTCCTCCACCCATCCCTACACAGCCCCAAACACATCAACACAAAGCCATGGAGTTTAGCATAGCCACAGCTCTAGAGTAGAAGCTGTCTCTAAGCCTCTTTGTCCCTGGATTTTGACCAGTTGTATCGTCTGCTGGATGGTAACAGTTCCAAAAAAGAGGGTGTGCTTAACTTTGGATGAGATGGGTCTCTCAGAAGGCTATTTTAGAACTTTCTTTGAAACAGCGGGAATTGTAGAGTTCTTCCAAGGAGGGGAGAGGGCAGCCGACAATCCTCTGTGCAGTAGTGATCACCCTTTGGAGCGCCTTCCTATCTGCCACTGTGCAACTGGAGAACCATACACAGATGCAGTAGGTTAAGACACTCTCTATAGCACAGCGGTAAAAGGACACCAGGAGTTTTCCATCCAGTTGTTGTTTCCTTAAAAGTCTCAGTTAGTACAGTCTTTGCTGGGCCTTCTTAACCACCGCGGCAGTCTGTACGCCCCAGGTCAGGTCCTCTTTAATCATAATGCCCAGAAATTTAACACTTAAGTGATCCACAAGTGGCTTTTGAGTTCCCATTCGGAGCTTGTTGTGTAAGATCCCAACACAAATTGGAAGCATGTTGCACAAGGGCATTTGCCTTACCCGTGGGACAGTTTTCCAGATCTGAAACAGGCTCAGGGGTCACTATTTGCCCTGATGGGAATATGATGATGGAGGAGCCAAAGGCTTCCCCTCAAAAGGTAAACAAGGCCCCCCAAGGCATTTTGAAACCTCTTCTCTTCGGGTATCATAGTCCTGAACTCAGAGGTGAAACGAGGGGAAACTACGCCCGCTGTGCGCGCACCCCCTGTGCCCCTGCTGCAGTGTCACCTTGCCATGCCCCCCGCCACGCCCCCTCAATGGCCCGGCCATGCCTCCACCGCTGCTCTGCCTGGGGCATTGTGCCCCCCCATCCCGTGGGTGCTAAGCCACTGCCTGAACTGAACTGGACCCCATGTCCCTGTGAACTGTTCCAAAGGGAAAACTCACAAGCATTCTAATCTGGAGAACCAGGTTGATTCCCCACTCCTCCACTTGAGCTGCAGACTCTAATCGGGTGAACTGAGTTTGTTTCCCCACTGGTCCACATGAAGCCTGCTGGTGAACTTGGGCCAGTCACAGTTCTCTCAGAAGTCTCTCAGCCCCACCTCCCTCACAAGGTGCCTGTTGTGGAAAGGGGACTGTAAGTATCTCTGTGACTCTTTAAAGGTAGATAAAAGTGGGGTATAAAAACCTCCTCCTCCTCCTCTTCTTCTCCTTCTTCTTCTCCTTCTCCTCCTTCTCCTCCTCCTTCTCCTCCTTCTCCTTCTCCTCCTCCTCCTCCTTCTTCTTCTTCTTCTTCTTCTTCTCCTTCTTCTTCTTCTTCTCCTTCTCCTTCCTCTCCTTCTCCTCCTCCTCCTTCTTCTTCTCATACATCTGATTGACAGAAATGTATGAGATCCGTCATGGAAGCATAAAGAAGAGTAGGACAAGGCACCCTTTTCTGACCCACTTGCAGCTGCAGCACCCCATCTATTCTTACACCTCATCTATTCTTCCACTTTCCACCTTTTCACCTACTGCACAGTAATCACAATGGAACCCCTCTGCTGTTTCTCCTCAATCTTCTTATCCCTACCAGAACACACTATAACAGCACAGCATAGCTCAGCAGGAAAAGATGGGGGGAAAGGCCTTTCACAATCTAAAAAGGAAAGGGGAACAATGCAAACGTTCCGGCACTATTTTGAAATTGGCGCTTGACTCTGCTCACACTCTCCGGAGTAGCAACGAAGGTAGCGTCTGCATGGATACTCCCCTGTAGAGATTCCATTTTGAGCAATATTAAAGCAAGTTTATTTGAATCCAGTTCAAAGAGGGAGCCCCTTGAACACCACAGCACTATTCACAACCAATAGTGAACACATCTGTGCACAGTGTACACTTAATTTTCTTTGTATGTGCAATGAGCAGTGGCGTAGCGCCAATGGGACAGGGGGGAGCGATGCCCCGGGTCTGCGGTGTGGCCGGAGTGTGGAGGGAGTGGGGCGGGGCAGGCAACACTGCAGCAGGGGCACAGGGGGCGCGTGCCCTGGGTGCAGTTCCCCCTCACTCCAAAAGGCGATGAGTAATTCTCATGTTACACTGAATGAAGGTACAGCTGAACAAGTGATTTTAAGATCTACATTTATCCAGGCACCGGTCCTCTGGGTCCATTTATCAAGTGAAGGCACACTGGCACCTTCTTGCAAACAAATATACACGTGTACATGCCAGATGTATGGGCATTCACTGGAACATGTGAACAGGGCTCATGATTCACACTCAAAATGAACTCAGCACCATGTGGATTTCCTCGTTAATGTGTGGGGTTCCTTTTTCCCCCATGGGGAAAAATACCCATATGGGGCAACTTGGGAGAGGGAGAGCTGTGATTGAAGCAACCCTATGCATACGGGTCCTTTAAGGAGAGAAGATGTAGGACCATACCCTGTCTCATAGAAAGAACTTCCTGGACCTTCTGTGCACCTGAATGCTCCGCTGTGGTCCTAGTGCCTGCTCAGTTCTGTCCCCACCACCACCCAGTCCCCATTCTCTGGTTGCATTTAAGAAGCTATTTTAAGTGCCGCTTGTGTGAAAACCCTTATTCCATGCACTATTCTGCTTGCTACTTTGATAAAATAACGTTTTCAGTGCATCTAAAGACTATTAGCAGAACTTGCCTTTTTGCGATAACTGCACCAGCCATTTTGTGTCAGCTTCAGCACGGAGCCTACTGAAGTTGACACAAAATGGTGGGCACAGTTATCGCAAAAGGCATGTTCCGCTAATAGTCGTTAGATGCACTGAAAACGCTCTTTTATCAAAGTAGCAAGCTGAATAATGCACAGAATAAAGGTTTTGACACAAGCGGCACTTAAAATAGCTTCTTAAATGCAACCAGAGAATCGGGACTTCTTTAAACTGTGGAAAGACGTCACTGCCATTCCCGCCACACCACACACAACCGCATTCGCATCTTTCTATGGGACAGAGTATAGTGACTTTGCTGCCTCTGTGAGTGTCCCTGTTTGCCTCCACATAAATAAAGAAAACATTACGCAGACCCTATTCGTCCCTTGCAGTCTCTCTTCCAAAGAACAATAATGGCCCAAAGCTGGGGGGCAGTGCGAAAAAGGTGGGGGGGGGGGCGGCATGGCCTTACACCAGCATGTTTTCCCCCTCTGCCACATAAGGGAAGCCCCAACAGTGCAGGGAGCAAGTCAGAGGTGGGATCCAGCAGGTTCTCACAGGTTCCCGAGAGTGGGTTACTAATTATTTGTGTGTGCCGAGAGGGGGTTACTAATTGGTGATTTTGCCACGTGATTGTTGCCCCTCCTCTCAGCAGTAGCGCGCAGAACTTGAAGCAGTCTAGCAGGAGGTGCACCGGCGTGCATGGCAGCCTGCGCCTGCGTGCATTCGTTTCCCACCCAAGGACTGGCGCAGTGGCTGCGTCCTTGCCACAGCCCCGCCCAGGAATGCCCCACCCCCGGAATGCCCAGCCATGCCCCCGTCATGCCCCGCCCAGCCCCATTGGCGCTACGCCACAGTTTGAATCCCATGAACCTGTTACTAAAATTTTTGGATCCCACCACTCGAGCAAATGCACTGGGGTCTTTCCTCACCTCAACTCTGCAGCAGCAAAACTCAGAAATGGGGGAGCAAACCGGGGTGTTCTGAGGGTGATGGAGCCAACTATAGTCAGCCACAGCAGCCACAGATGGCGCCTTCAACTGACACCATGCAAAAGTGTGATGTAAGTCCATTGAACTCCATGAAGGCCTTTTGTTTATTCTGCCTCCCTGTGTCGCCTGAAAGCCCTCTGGAGGTAATGGGAGAGCACAGCAGCAGCACGGTCCCTGGCCAGCTCGTGCTTTGGATGGGGCTTCCCGAGTGTTATCCTGAGCAGAGTTCCATCCTGAATTGGATTTGTTTCCCCTCTCCTCCACATGAAGCCTGCTGGATGACCTTGGGCTAGTCGCAGTTCCCTCTAAAATCTCTCAGCCTCAGCTACACCACAAGATGATAAGCTGGAATGGGTCCAGAGGAGGGCAACCAAAATGGTAAAAGGTCTTGAGTCCATGCCCTACGAAGAGAGAGGCTTAGGGAGCTGGAGATGTTTAGTCTAGAGAAGAGTCGGTTAAGAGGTGACATGATAACCGTGTTTAAATATTTGAAGGGATGTCATGTCGAAGAGGGAGCAAGCTTGTTTTCCGCTGCCTCAGAGACTAGGACACGGAGTAATGGATTCAAGGTGAAGGAAAAGAGATCCCACCTAAACATTAGGAAGAACTTCCTGACCGTCACAGCTGTTCGACAGTGGAATTCACTGCCCCGGAGACTGGTGGGGTCTCCTTCTTTGGAGGTTTTTAAACAGAGTCTTGATGAACATATGTCGGGAGTGCTTTGGTTGTGTGTTCCTGCATGGAGGGGGTTGGACTTGATGGCCCTTGGGGTCTCTTCCAACTCTATGATTCTAAGATGCCTTCTGGGGGGGAGGGGAGGCCATTGTAAGCCACTTTGGGACTCCTTAAAGGTAGAGAAACAGCTGGGTATAGAAACCAACTCTTATCTATATATCTAAAAATCTATCAGTGTGTTTTTCTGCTGACAGGTAATCTCCCAAACTACTGGACCGATTGCTTTGAAATTTTCACACAACGTCGCATTTGCATGCGGCCAGGTTTCCATACTATTTCCACACCTCCTGTTGTGTACATGTCACAACTGTGCCAGTTATTGTGTACATGCCACACATGTGACAGTTGGAACCACAGTTCTGTTCCGCAGCAGCGCCATCTGCTGGCCATCAAAGCAACACCCTCTAATACAAGGGAAACAACTATGCCTTCCTTGAAAACCGCTGCCATCTGGAGTGAAAAGGTGGGGCCTGCCATCTGGACATAGCCCACACATCCTAGCGGAGGAAGGGGAAGGTGAGGGAGTGTCTGGGGGTTTGCTGGACCAAATGCTCTGAAATTTGAACACAATGTACCTCATGCCTCTCAGCATGTTTTAAGCTAGGTAATTCACCTGCAAGGGAAAGGAGTGAAAGAGACAGGGCCCGCCACCTGGACATAGCCCACCCACCCTAGCAGAGGAAGGGGAACATTAGGGAGGGACGGGGTGGGGTGCCATGCAAGGGAACGGGAGAGAGGGAGGGGAGTGAGGGGCCCCTTGCCCCTCCTCGGCAAGGGCAGCATAAGAACATAAGAACAAAGCCAGCTGGTTCAGACCAATAAAGTCCATCTAGTCCAGCTCTCTGCTACTCGCAGTGGCCCACCAAGGTGCCTTTGGGAGACGCACATGTAGGGATGTGAACGCTAATGGCCTTTCTGGCGGCCAAGTTGCTCCCCCATCACCTGGTCTGTTAAGGCATTTGCAGAAATCTCAGGATCAAAGAGGACTGCAAGATTGGTAGCTGGCCATAAAATGGAGCTTCTCCTCCATAAATCTGTCCAAGCCCCTTTTAAAGCTATCCAGGTGAGTGGCCATCACCACCTCCTGTGGCAGCATATTCCAAACACCAATCACACGTTGCGTGAAGAAGTGTTTCCTTTTTATTAGTCCTAATTCTTCCCCAGCATTTTCTTGGCAATGAATGCCTCCCCTGGTTCTAGTATTGTGAGAAAGAGAGAAAAATTTCTCTCTGTCAACATTTTCTACCCCATGCATAATTTTGCCAAGACTTCAATCATATTTCCCCTCAGCCGCCTCCTCTCCAAACTAAAGAGTCCCAAACGCTGCAGCCTCTCCTCATAGGGAAGGTGCTCCAGTCCCTCAATCATCCTTGTTGCCCTTCTCTGCACTTTTTCTATCTCCTCAATATCCTTTTTGAGATGCGGCGACCAGAACTCCCCTCCCTTACAAGCATTGTGCAATGACACATGTTTGCACCGTTCGCTTCCCCTTTTCTTTTCCACTTCACCAGACTGAGCCACAGCAACGCGTGGCCAGGCCCGCTAGTTCCTTCTAAATCCATTGACAGCATCCTTCTCAGTCTGGTCAGGACTGCGCTGTTCATGAGAAATTCTACGTGGGTCTACACAGAATCTTGATCAAGTCTGTTTGGTGGGGTTATCTTCCAAGAAAGCATTCTCACAGTTACAGTGCAAATCTTGAAGTATCGATCCTGTCATTTCTGATCTTTCCACCCAAAAAAGAGGGAGCACCTGACTGTATTTTAGTCTTGTGGGAGGGGGGACCTTTCAACAGCAGGCCATCCCCCTCCCATTTCTACTAATCCACCACTGTTTTCTCTCTTATACTCTGTGAGTTCTTGTCCCCCAAGCAGAAAATAGCAATATAAGCATAAATCTTTTAAAAAGAGTAAATTGTTTCCTCCACAGTAGCTGCAGGCCATGCAGTCTTAAGTCAACAGTACCAAAAAAAAAGAAGAGAAGGAAAATGAGAGTTCACAATAACACACCTGTTTGAAGCGCGCAGCGTTTCACACCCAATGGTAATATATGAAGATTACAACCTCTCTTAAAAGAGCCATCAAAAGAAATTTGTTAAATGGATACATCTGCTTCGTACCCAGAGTATATTTTATCACTGACACTCCCAATAAAACAACAACAGAACAAAGGTGTCATAATGGTAGAAGCAGCCAATTTTACAAATGTGCTTTTATAGAGTCTGAAAGGACGTGCAGAAAGCACAAATCGCCGAGGCAAGGCGCTCTGTGGAAACTTCCATCAGAATACCGTAGAAAACTACCTGAGAAGCCGACACGGAGATTTTTCCATACCAGGTTTCTGCTCCAACTTGGCTTCCCCAACTACATTTGTTTTCACATTTGTGGGTTGCTCCTCTCCTGGTTTTTACATCAAGTTCTTGCTGTGTTTTTTTTCAGCCCCTTTTTGTGGTGGTCTGAAAAAAACATGGGGGGGAAACTTGGGGGAGATATACAGAAGAGCAAATGATATTGTGTGGGAGGAGAGAGGGAAGAGAAGAGAAGAGAAGAGAAGAGAAGAGAGAAGAGAAGAAGAAGAGAAGAAGAGAGAAGAAGAAGAGAAGAAGAGAGAAAGGAAAGAGAAAGAGAGAAGAAGGGAGGGAGGAGGAGGAGGAGGAGGAGGAGGAGGAGGAGGAGCTTCTATTTATATCCCCCCTTTCTCTCCTGCAGGAGACTCAGAGGGGCTGACAATCTCCCTTACCCCTTCCCTCTCACAGCGGAAACACCATGAGGTGGGTGGGAGCTGAGAGAGCTCCGAGAAGCTGTGACTAGCCCAAGGTCACCCAGCTGGCATGTGTGGGAGTGCACAGGCTAATCTGAATTCCCCAGATAAGCCTCCACAGCTCAGGCGGCAGAGCTGGGAATCAAACCCGGTTCCTCCAGATTAGATACACGAGCTCTTAACCTCCTACGCCACCCTGCAGTTACTAAGGCCGTTTCTGCACGGGCGAAATATGATGTCGTGGAAACAGGAAAAGAAATGTCAGAGCGAGAGCGTTCGCACGCATAGCGGCGGAGGTGCGCAGTCGCACCGTCGCGAAAACGCTTAATCAGCGCGAAGACGCCGTATTCAAAAAACGCTTCGAAGCGCTCTTTTCCCACATGTGACACACTGACGCCGCAGTCGTGCGAACCGCCGCCACGGAGCCGTTCCCAACAATGGCGACTGCCAAAAGGCCAAGCTTGGTCACCGTCCCCCCCCCACACACACACACGTTTGTCCCTGGTGATTTCCCTGCATGGTCAAGCACCTTTCCCAGATCCATGTCGCCTGTGCAGATGGTGGCTGCCCATACACACTCTGGTCTCACAGGTAACATGAACTGGGACTGACAGTAGCTGGGAGGGGAGGCAATGACAGATGGGGGACAGGCAGGACATCAGGGCAGTCACGTCAGCCAATCGCGCTGCTTCGTGAGTGCGCAGCCGCAACGGAGCGTGGCGAGACGCCGCTTCCGCAGCGCCTCCGTGCGAACTGGCACATTTCTGCGGGACTGCGGACGCCTGCAGCTCCGCCTGTCTGTGCGAACGCTTTTTTTCGGAGGCGTCGCAATTCACGACGTCATCGCGTCGCTCCTTTTGTCCATGCGGAAACGGCCTAAGAGAAGCAAGAGCAAAAACCTGGCTCAGATTATCCCACAGTTCACTTTCAGCAAAATGAAGTAAATAAAATGGGAAGGGGGTGGGGGAATGAAGGACAGGGCAAGCAACAACATTTACCCCCTCCAACCAACCCCCCCCCCCAATGCCAGTACAAAACAAAGGAGAGAAAGGACACGGTTCCTCTTGGTGTCCAAACTCTTCTTGGCAAATGCCTCAACTGAGGCATCGCAGCCCGAGGAAAAGTACACAAATACTTTAGTTGGCAGGACGGCTGGGAGAATTGAGGGGGAAAAACCAACTGTCACCATCTTGCTGTAAAAGGAAGGAAGACAGCCCCCCCCCCCCACCCCCCCCCCCCCCCCCCCCCCCCCCCCCACCCCCGCCCCCTCCCCACCCCCCCCCCCCCCCCCCCCCCCCCCCCCCCGCCCCCCCCAACCCCCCCTCACCCCCCACCCCCCCCCGCCCCCCCCCCCTCCACCCCCCCCCCCCCCCCCCCCCCCCCCCCCCCCCCCCCCCCCCCCCCCACCCCCCCCCCCCCCCACCCCCCCCCCCCCCCACCCCCCCCCCCCCCCACCCCCCCCCCCCCCCACCCCCCCCCCCCCCCACCCCCCCCCCCCCCCACCCCCCCCCCCCCCCACCCCCCCCCCCCCCCACCCCCCCCCCCCCCCACCCCCCCCCCCCCCCACCCCCCCCCCCCCCCACCCCCCCCCCCCCCCACCCCCCCCCCCCCCCACCCCCCCCCCCCCCCACCCCCCCCCCCCCCCACCCCCCCCCCCCCCCACCCCCCCCCCCCCCCACCCCCCCCCCCCCCCACCCCCCCCCCCCCCCACCCCCCCCCCCCCCCACCCCCCCCCCCCCCCACCCCCCCCCCCCCCCACCCCCCCCCCCCCCCACCCCCCCCCCCCCCCACCCCCCCCCCCCCCCACCCCCCCCCCCCCCCACCCCCCCCCCCCCCCACCCCCCCCCCCCCCCACCCCCCCCCCCCCCCACCCCCCCCCCCCCCCACCCCCCCCCCCCCCCACCCCCCCCCCCCCCCACCCCCCCCCCCCCCCACCCCCCCCCCCCCCCACCCCCCCCCCCCCCCACCCCCCCCCCCCCCCACCCCCCCCCCCCCCCACCCCCCCCCCCCCCCACCCCCCCCCCCCCCCACCCCCCCCCCCCCCCACCCCCCCCCCCCCCCACCCCCCCCCCCCCCCACCCCCCCCCCCCCCCACCCCCCCCCCCCCCCACCCCCCCCCCCCCCCACCCCCCCCCCCCCCCACCCCCCCCCCCCCCCACCCCCCCCCCCCCCCACCCCCCCCCCCCCCCACCCCCCCCCCCCCCCACCCCCCCCCCCCCCCACCCCCCCCCCCCCCCACCCCCCCCCCCCCCCACCCCCCCCCCCCCCCACCCCCCCCCCCCCCCACCCCCCCCCCCCCCCACCCCCCCCCCCCCCCACCCCCCCCCCCCCCCACCCCCCCCCCCCCCCACCCCCCCCCCCCCCCACCCCCCCCCCCCCCCACCCCCCCCCCCCCCCACCCCCCCCCCCCCCCACCCCCCCCCCCCCCCACCCCCCCCCCCCCCCACCCCCCCCCCCCCCCACCCCCCCCCCCCCCCACCCCCCCCCCCCCCCACCCCCCCCCCCCCCCACCCCCCCCCCCCCCCACCCCCCCCCCCCCCCACCCCCCCCCCCCCCCACCCCCCCCCCCCCCCACCCCCCCCCCCCCCCACCCCCCCCCCCCCCCACCCCCCCCCCCCCCCACCCCCCCCCCCCCCCACCCCCCCCCCCCCCCACCCCCCCCCCCCCCCACCCCCCCCCCCCCCCACCCCCCCCCCCCCCCACCCCCCCCCCCCCCCACCCCCCCCCCCCCCCACCCCCCCCCCCCCCCACCCCCCCCCCCCCCCACCCCCCCCCCCCCCCACCCCCCCCCCCCCCCACCCCCCCCCCCCCCCACCCCCCCCCCCCCCCACCCCCCCCCCCCCCCACCCCCCCCCCCCCCCACCCCCCCCCCCCCCCACCCCCCCCCCCCCCCACCCCCCCCCCCCCCCACCCCCCCCCCCCCCCACCCCCCCCCCCCCCCACCCCCCCCCCCCCCCACCCCCCCCCCCCCCCACCCCCCCCCCCCCCCACCCCCCCCCCCCCCCACCCCCCCCCCCCCCCACCCCCCCCCCCCCCCACCCCCCCCCCCCCCCACCCCCCCCCCCCCCCACCCCCCCCCCCCCCCACCCCCCCCCCCCCCCACCCCCCCCCCCCCCCACCCCCCCCCCCCCCCACCCCCCCCCCCCCCCACCCCCCCCCCCCCCCACCCCCCCCCCCCCCCACCCCCCCCCCCCCCCACCCCCCCCCCCCCCCACCCCCCCCCCCCCCCACCCCCCCCCCCCCCCACCCCCCCCCCCCCCCACCCCCCCCCCCCCCCACCCCCCCCCCCCCCCACCCCCCCCCCCCCCCACCCCCCCCCCCCCCCACCCCCCCCCCCCCCCACCCCCCCCCCCCCCCACCCCCCCCCCCCCCCACCCCCCCCCCCCCCCACCCCCCCCCCCCCCCACCCCCCCCCCCCCCCACCCCCCCCCCCCCCCACCCCCCCCCCCCCCCACCCCCCCCCCCCCCCACCCCCCCCCCCCCCCACCCCCCCCCCCCCCCACCCCCCCCCCCCCCCACCCCCCCCCCCCCCCACCCCCCCCCCCCCCCACCCCCCCCCCCCCCCACCCCCCCCCCCCCCCACCCCCCCCCCCCCCCACCCCCCCCCCCCCCCACCCCCCCCCCCCCCCACCCCCCCCCCCCCCCACCCCCCCCCCCCCCCACCCCCCCCCCCCCCCACCCCCCCCCCCCCCCACCCCCCCCCCCCCCCACCCCCCCCCCCCCCCACCCCCCCCCCCCCCCACCCCCCCCCCCCCCCACCCCCCCCCCCCCCCACCCCCCCCCCCCCCCACCCCCCCCCCCCCCCACCCCCCCCCCCCCCCACCCCCCCCCCCCCCCACCCCCCCCCCCCCCCACCCCCCCCCCCCCCCACCCCCCCCCCCCCCCACCCCCCCCCCCCCCCACCCCCCCCCCCCCCCACCCCCCCCCCCCCCCACCCCCCCCCCCCCCCACCCCCCCCCCCCCCCACCCCCCCCCCCCCCCACCCCCCCCCCCCCCCACCCCCCCCCCCCCCCACCCCCCCCCCCCCCCACCCCCCCCCCCCCCCACCCCCCCCCCCCCCCACCCCCCCCCCCCCCCACCCCCCCCCCCCCCCACCCCCCCCCCCCCCCACCCCCCCCCCCCCCCACCCCCCCCCCCCCCCACCCCCCCCCCCCCCCACCCCCCCCCCCCCCCACCCCCCCCCCCCCCCACCCCCCCCCCCCCCCACCCCCCCCCCCCCCCACCCCCCCCCCCCCCCACCCCCCCCCCCCCCCACCCCCCCCCCCCCCCACCCCCCCCCCCCCCCACCCCCCCCCCCCCCCACCCCCCCCCCCCCCCACCCCCCCCCCCCCCCACCCCCCCCCCCCCCCACCCCCCCCCCCCCCCACCCCCCCCCCCCCCCACCCCCCCCCCCCCCCACCCCCCCCCCCCCCCACCCCCCCCCCCCCCCACCCCCCCCCCCCCCCACCCCCCCCCCCCCCCACCCCCCCCCCCCCCCACCCCCCCCCCCCCCCACCCCCCCCCCCCCCCACCCCCCCCCCCCCCCACCCCCCCCCCCCCCCACCCCCCCCCCCCCCCACCCCCCCCCCCCCCCACCCCCCCCCCCCCCCACCCCCCCCCCCCCCCACCCCCCCCCCCCCCCACCCCCCCCCCCCCCCACCCCCCCCCCCCCCCACCCCCCCCCCCCCCCACCCCCCCCCCCCCCCACCCCCCCCCCCCCCCACCCCCCCCCCCCCCCACCCCCCCCCCCCCCCACCCCCCCCCCCCCCCACCCCCCCCCCCCCCCACCCCCCCCCCCCCCCACCCCCCCCCCCCCCCACCCCCCCCCCCCCCCACCCCCCCCCCCCCCCACCCCCCCCCCCCCCCACCCCCCCCCCCCCCCACCCCCCCCCCCCCCCACCCCCCCCCCCCCCCACCCCCCCCCCCCCCCACCCCCCCCCCCCCCCACCCCCCCCCCCCCCCACCCCCCCCCCCCCCCACCCCCCCCCCCCCCCACCCCCCCCCCCCCCCACCCCCCCCCCCCCCCACCCCCCCCCCCCCCCACCCCCCCCCCCCCCCACCCCCCCCCCCCCCCACCCCCCCCCCCCCCCACCCCCCCCCCCCCCCACCCCCCCCCCCCCCCACCCCCCCCCCCCCCCACCCCCCCCCCCCCCCACCCCCCCCCCCCCCCACCCCCCCCCCCCCCCACCCCCCCCCCCCCCCACCCCCCCCCCCCCCCACCCCCCCCCCCCCCCACCCCCCCCCCCCCCCACCCCCCCCCCCCCCCACCCCCCCCCCCCCCCACCCCCCCCCCCCCCCACCCCCCCCCCCCCCCACCCCCCCCCCCCCCCACCCCCCCCCCCCCCCACCCCCCCCCCCCCCCACCCCCCCCCCCCCCCACCCCCCCCCCCCCCCACCCCCCCCCCCCCCCACCCCCCCCCCCCCCCACCCCCCCCCCCCCCCACCCCCCCCCCCCCCCACCCCCCCCCCCCCCCACCCCCCCCCCCCCCCACCCCCCCCCCCCCCCACCCCCCCCCCCCCCCACCCCCCCCCCCCCCCACCCCCCCCCCCCCCCACCCCCCCCCCCCCCCACCCCCCCCCCCCCCCACCCCCCCCCCCCCCCACCCCCCCCCCCCCCCACCCCCCCCCCCCCCCACCCCCCCCCCCCCCCACCCCCCCCCCCCCCCACCCCCCCCCCCCCCCACCCCCCCCCCCCCCCACCCCCCCCCCCCCCCACCCCCCCCCCCCCCCACCCCCCCCCCCCCCCACCCCCCCCCCCCCCCACCCCCCCCCCCCCCCACCCCCCCCCCCCCCCACCCCCCCCCCCCCCCACCCCCCCCCCCCCCCACCCCCCCCCCCCCCCACCCCCCCCCCCCCCCACCCCCCCCCCCCCCCACCCCCCCCCCCCCCCACCCCCCCCCCCCCCCACCCCCCCCCCCCCCCACCCCCCCCCCCCCCCACCCCCCCCCCCCCCCACCCCCCCCCCCCCCCACCCCCCCCCCCCCCCACCCCCCCCCCCCCCCACCCCCCCCCCCCCCCACCCCCCCCCCCCCCCACCCCCCCCCCCCCCCACCCCCCCCCCCCCCCACCCCCCCCCCCCCCCACCCCCCCCCCCCCCCACCCCCCCCCCCCCCCACCCCCCCCCCCCCCCACCCCCCCCCCCCCCCACCCCCCCCCCCCCCCACCCCCCCCCCCCCCCACCCCCCCCCCCCCCCACCCCCCCCCCCCCCCACCCCCCCCCCCCCCCACCCCCCCCCCCCCCCACCCCCCCCCCCCCCCACCCCCCCCCCCCCCCACCCCCCCCCCCCCCCACCCCCCCCCCCCCCCACCCCCCCCCCCCCCCACCCCCCCCCCCCCCCACCCCCCCCCCCCCCCACCCCCCCCCCCCCCCACCCCCCCCCCCCCCCACCCCCCCCCCCCCCCACCCCCCCCCCCCCCCACCCCCCCCCCCCCCCACCCCCCCCCCCCCCCACCCCCCCCCCCCCCCACCCCCCCCCCCCCCCACCCCCCCCCCCCCCCACCCCCCCCCCCCCCCACCCCCCCCCCCCCCCACCCCCCCCCCCCCCCACCCCCCCCCCCCCCCACCCCCCCCCCCCCCCACCCCCCCCCCCCCCCACCCCCCCCCCCCCCCACCCCCCCCCCCCCCCACCCCCCCCCCCCCCCACCCCCCCCCCCCCCCACCCCCCCCCCCCCCCACCCCCCCCCCCCCCCACCCCCCCCCCCCCCCACCCCCCCCCCCCCCCACCCCCCCCCCCCCCCACCCCCCCCCCCCCCCACCCCCCCCCCCCCCCACCCCCCCCCCCCCCCACCCCCCCCCCCCCCCACCCCCCCCCCCCCCCACCCCCCCCCCCCCCCACCCCCCCCCCCCCCCACCCCCCCCCCCCCCCACCCCCCCCCCCCCCCACCCCCCCCCCCCCCCACCCCCCCCCCCCCCCACCCCCCCCCCCCCCCACCCCCCCCCCCCCCCACCCCCCCCCCCCCCCACCCCCCCCCCCCCCCACCCCCCCCCCCCCCCACCCCCCCCCCCCCCCACCCCCCCCCCCCCCCACCCCCCCCCCCCCCCACCCCCCCCCCCCCCCACCCCCCCCCCCCCCCACCCCCCCCCCCCCCCACCCCCCCCCCCCCCCACCCCCCCCCCCCCCCACCCCCCCCCCCCCCCACCCCCCCCCCCCCCCACCCCCCCCCCCCCCCACCCCCCCCCCCCCCCACCCCCCCCCCCCCCCACCCCCCCCCCCCCCCACCCCCCCCCCCCCCCACCCCCCCCCCCCCCCACCCCCCCCCCCCCCCACCCCCCCCCCCCCCCACCCCCCCCCCCCCCCACCCCCCCCCCCCCCCACCCCCCCCCCCCCCCACCCCCCCCCCCCCCCACCCCCCCCCCCCCCCACCCCCCCCCCCCCCCACCCCCCCCCCCCCCCACCCCCCCCCCCCCCCACCCCCCCCCCCCCCCACCCCCCCCCCCCCCCACCCCCCCCCCCCCCCACCCCCCCCCCCCCCCACCCCCCCCCCCCCCCACCCCCCCCCCCCCCCACCCCCCCCCCCCCCCACCCCCCCCCCCCCCCACCCCCCCCCCCCCCCACCCCCCCCCCCCCCCACCCCCCCCCCCCCCCACCCCCCCCCCCCCCCACCCCCCCCCCCCCCCACCCCCCCCCCCCCCCACCCCCCCCCCCCCCCACCCCCCCCCCCCCCCACCCCCCCCCCCCCCCACCCCCCCCCCCCCCCACCCCCCCCCCCCCCCACCCCCCCCCCCCCCCACCCCCCCCCCCCCCCACCCCCCCCCCCCCCCACCCCCCCCCCCCCCCACCCCCCCCCCCCCCCACCCCCCCCCCCCCCCACCCCCCCCCCCCCCCACCCCCCCCCCCCCCCACCCCCCCCCCCCCCCACCCCCCCCCCCCCCCACCCCCCCCCCCCCCCACCCCCCCCCCCCCCCACCCCCCCCCCCCCCCACCCCCCCCCCCCCCCACCCCCCCCCCCCCCCACCCCCCCCCCCCCCCACCCCCCCCCCCCCCCACCCCCCCCCCCCCCCACCCCCCCCCCCCCCCACCCCCCCCCCCCCCCACCCCCCCCCCCCCCCACCCCCCCCCCCCCCCACCCCCCCCCCCCCCCACCCCCCCCCCCCCCCACCCCCCCCCCCCCCCACCCCCCCCCCCCCCCACCCCCCCCCCCCCCCACCCCCCCCCCCCCCCACCCCCCCCCCCCCCCACCCCCCCCCCCCCCCACCCCCCCCCCCCCCCACCCCCCCCCCCCCCCACCCCCCCCCCCCCCCACCCCCCCCCCCCCCCACCCCCCCCCCCCCCCACCCCCCCCCCCCCCCACCCCCCCCCCCCCCCACCCCCCCCCCCCCCCACCCCCCCCCCCCCCCACCCCCCCCCCCCCCCACCCCCCCCCCCCCCCACCCCCCCCCCCCCCCACCCCCCCCCCCCCCCACCCCCCCCCCCCCCCACCCCCCCCCCCCCCCACCCCCCCCCCCCCCCACCCCCCCCCCCCCCCACCCCCCCCCCCCCCCACCCCCCCCCCCCCCCACCCCCCCCCCCCCCCACCCCCCCCCCCCCCCACCCCCCCCCCCCCCCACCCCCCCCCCCCCCCACCCCCCCCCCCCCCCACCCCCCCCCCCCCCCACCCCCCCCCCCCCCCACCCCCCCCCCCCCCCACCCCCCCCCCCCCCCACCCCCCCCCCCCCCCACCCCCCCCCCCCCCCACCCCCCCCCCCCCCCACCCCCCCCCCCCCCCACCCCCCCCCCCCCCCACCCCCCCCCCCCCCCACCCCCCCCCCCCCCCACCCCCCCCCCCCCCCACCCCCCCCCCCCCCCACCCCCCCCCCCCCCCACCCCCCCCCCCCCCCACCCCCCCCCCCCCCCACCCCCCCCCCCCCCCACCCCCCCCCCCCCCCACCCCCCCCCCCCCCCACCCCCCCCCCCCCCCACCCCCCCCCCCCCCCACCCCCCCCCCCCCCCACCCCCCCCCCCCCCCACCCCCCCCCCCCCCCACCCCCCCCCCCCCCCACCCCCCCCCCCCCCCACCCCCCCCCCCCCCCACCCCCCCCCCCCCCCACCCCCCCCCCCCCCCACCCCCCCCCCCCCCCACCCCCCCCCCCCCCCACCCCCCCCCCCCCCCACCCCCCCCCCCCCCCACCCCCCCCCCCCCCCACCCCCCCCCCCCCCCACCCCCCCCCCCCCCCACCCCCCCCCCCCCCCACCCCCCCCCCCCCCCACCCCCCCCCCCCCCCACCCCCCCCCCCCCCCACCCCCCCCCCCCCCCACCCCCCCCCCCCCCCACCCCCCCCCCCCCCCACCCCCCCCCCCCCCCACCCCCCCCCCCCCCCACCCCCCCCCCCCCCCACCCCCCCCCCCCCCCACCCCCCCCCCCCCCCACCCCCCCCCCCCCCCACCCCCCCCCCCCCCCACCCCCCCCCCCCCCCACCCCCCCCCCCCCCCACCCCCCCCCCCCCCCACCCCCCCCCCCCCCCACCCCCCCCCCCCCCCACCCCCCCCCCCCCCCACCCCCCCCCCCCCCCACCCCCCCCCCCCCCCACCCCCCCCCCCCCCCACCCCCCCCCCCCCCCACCCCCCCCCCCCCCCACCCCCCCCCCCCCCCACCCCCCCCCCCCCCCACCCCCCCCCCCCCCCACCCCCCCCCCCCCCCACCCCCCCCCCCCCCCACCCCCCCCCCCCCCCACCCCCCCCCCCCCCCACCCCCCCCCCCCCCCACCCCCCCCCCCCCCCACCCCCCCCCCCCCCCACCCCCCCCCCCCCCCACCCCCCCCCCCCCCCACCCCCCCCCCCCCCCACCCCCCCCCCCCCCCACCCCCCCCCCCCCCCACCCCCCCCCCCCCCCACCCCCCCCCCCCCCCACCCCCCCCCCCCCCCACCCCCCCCCCCCCCCACCCCCCCCCCCCCCCACCCCCCCCCCCCCCCACCCCCCCCCCCCCCCACCCCCCCCCCCCCCCACCCCCCCCCCCCCCCACCCCCCCCCCCCCCCACCCCCCCCCCCCCCCACCCCCCCCCCCCCCCACCCCCCCCCCCCCCCACCCCCCCCCCCCCCCACCCCCCCCCCCCCCCACCCCCCCCCCCCCCCACCCCCCCCCCCCCCCACCCCCCCCCCCCCCCACCCCCCCCCCCCCCCACCCCCCCCCCCCCCCACCCCCCCCCCCCCCCACCCCCCCCCCCCCCCACCCCCCCCCCCCCCCACCCCCCCCCCCCCCCACCCCCCCCCCCCCCCACCCCCCCCCCCCCCCACCCCCCCCCCCCCCCACCCCCCCCCCCCCCCACCCCCCCCCCCCCCCACCCCCCCCCCCCCCCACCCCCCCCCCCCCCCACCCCCCCCCCCCCCCACCCCCCCCCCCCCCCACCCCCCCCCCCCCCCACCCCCCCCCCCCCCCACCCCCCCCCCCCCCCACCCCCCCCCCCCCCCACCCCCCCCCCCCCCCACCCCCCCCCCCCCCCACCCCCCCCCCCCCCCACCCCCCCCCCCCCCCACCCCCCCCCCCCCCCACCCCCCCCCCCCCCCACCCCCCCCCCCCCCCACCCCCCCCCCCCCCCACCCCCCCCCCCCCCCACCCCCCCCCCCCCCCACCCCCCCCCCCCCCCACCCCCCCCCCCCCCCACCCCCCCCCCCCCCCACCCCCCCCCCCCCCCACCCCCCCCCCCCCCCACCCCCCCCCCCCCCCACCCCCCCCCCCCCCCACCCCCCCCCCCCCCCACCCCCCCCCCCCCCCACCCCCCCCCCCCCCCACCCCCCCCCCCCCCCACCCCCCCCCCCCCCCACCCCCCCCCCCCCCCACCCCCCCCCCCCCCCACCCCCCCCCCCCCCCACCCCCCCCCCCCCCCACCCCCCCCCCCCCCCACCCCCCCCCCCCCCCACCCCCCCCCCCCCCCACCCCCCCCCCCCCCCACCCCCCCCCCCCCCCACCCCCCCCCCCCCCCACCCCCCCCCCCCCCCACCCCCCCCCCCCCCCACCCCCCCCCCCCCCCACCCCCCCCCCCCCCCACCCCCCCCCCCCCCCACCCCCCCCCCCCCCCACCCCCCCCCCCCCCCACCCCCCCCCCCCCCCACCCCCCCCCCCCCCCACCCCCCCCCCCCCCCACCCCCCCCCCCCCCCACCCCCCCCCCCCCCCACCCCCCCCCCCCCCCACCCCCCCCCCCCCCCACCCCCCCCCCCCCCCACCCCCCCCCCCCCCCACCCCCCCCCCCCCCCACCCCCCCCCCCCCCCACCCCCCCCCCCCCCCACCCCCCCCCCCCCCCACCCCCCCCCCCCCCCACCCCCCCCCCCCCCCACCCCCCCCCCCCCCCACCCCCCCCCCCCCCCACCCCCCCCCCCCCCCACCCCCCCCCCCCCCCACCCCCCCCCCCCCCCACCCCCCCCCCCCCCCACCCCCCCCCCCCCCCACCCCCCCCCCCCCCCACCCCCCCCCCCCCCCACCCCCCCCCCCCCCCACCCCCCCCCCCCCCCACCCCCCCCCCCCCCCACCCCCCCCCCCCCCCACCCCCCCCCCCCCCCACCCCCCCCCCCCCCCACCCCCCCCCCCCCCCACCCCCCCCCCCCCCCACCCCCCCCCCCCCCCACCCCCCCCCCCCCCCACCCCCCCCCCCCCCCACCCCCCCCCCCCCCCACCCCCCCCCCCCCCCACCCCCCCCCCCCCCCACCCCCCCCCCCCCCCACCCCCCCCCCCCCCCACCCCCCCCCCCCCCCACCCCCCCCCCCCCCCACCCCCCCCCCCCCCCACCCCCCCCCCCCCCCACCCCCCCCCCCCCCCACCCCCCCCCCCCCCCACCCCCCCCCCCCCCCACCCCCCCCCCCCCCCACCCCCCCCCCCCCCCACCCCCCCCCCCCCCCACCCCCCCCCCCCCCCACCCCCCCCCCCCCCCACCCCCCCCCCCCCCCACCCCCCCCCCCCCCCACCCCCCCCCCCCCCCACCCCCCCCCCCCCCCACCCCCCCCCCCCCCCACCCCCCCCCCCCCCCACCCCCCCCCCCCCCCACCCCCCCCCCCCCCCACCCCCCCCCCCCCCCACCCCCCCCCCCCCCCACCCCCCCCCCCCCCCACCCCCCCCCCCCCCCACCCCCCCCCCCCCCCACCCCCCCCCCCCCCCACCCCCCCCCCCCCCCACCCCCCCCCCCCCCCACCCCCCCCCCCCCCCACCCCCCCCCCCCCCCACCCCCCCCCCCCCCCACCCCCCCCCCCCCCCACCCCCCCCCCCCCCCACCCCCCCCCCCCCCCACCCCCCCCCCCCCCCACCCCCCCCCCCCCCCACCCCCCCCCCCCCCCACCCCCCCCCCCCCCCACCCCCCCCCCCCCCCACCCCCCCCCCCCCCCACCCCCCCCCCCCCCCACCCCCCCCCCCCCCCACCCCCCCCCCCCCCCACCCCCCCCCCCCCCCACCCCCCCCCCCCCCCACCCCCCCCCCCCCCCACCCCCCCCCCCCCCCACCCCCCCCCCCCCCCACCCCCCCCCCCCCCCACCCCCCCCCCCCCCCACCCCCCCCCCCCCCCACCCCCCCCCCCCCCCACCCCCCCCCCCCCCCACCCCCCCCCCCCCCCACCCCCCCCCCCCCCCACCCCCCCCCCCCCCCACCCCCCCCCCCCCCCACCCCCCCCCCCCCCCACCCCCCCCCCCCCCCACCCCCCCCCCCCCCCACCCCCCCCCCCCCCCACCCCCCCCCCCCCCCACCCCCCCCCCCCCCCACCCCCCCCCCCCCCCACCCCCCCCCCCCCCCACCCCCCCCCCCCCCCACCCCCCCCCCCCCCCACCCCCCCCCCCCCCCACCCCCCCCCCCCCCCACCCCCCCCCCCCCCCACCCCCCCCCCCCCCCACCCCCCCCCCCCCCCACCCCCCCCCCCCCCCACCCCCCCCCCCCCCCACCCCCCCCCCCCCCCACCCCCCCCCCCCCCCACCCCCCCCCCCCCCCACCCCCCCCCCCCCCCACCCCCCCCCCCCCCCACCCCCCCCCCCCCCCACCCCCCCCCCCCCCCACCCCCCCCCCCCCCCACCCCCCCCCCCCCCCACCCCCCCCCCCCCCCACCCCCCCCCCCCCCCACCCCCCCCCCCCCCCACCCCCCCCCCCCCCCACCCCCCCCCCCCCCCACCCCCCCCCCCCCCCACCCCCCCCCCCCCCCACCCCCCCCCCCCCCCACCCCCCCCCCCCCCCACCCCCCCCCCCCCCCACCCCCCCCCCCCCCCACCCCCCCCCCCCCCCACCCCCCCCCCCCCCCACCCCCCCCCCCCCCCACCCCCCCCCCCCCCCACCCCCCCCCCCCCCCACCCCCCCCCCCCCCCACCCCCCCCCCCCCCCACCCCCCCCCCCCCCCACCCCCCCCCCCCCCCACCCCCCCCCCCCCCCACCCCCCCCCCCCCCCACCCCCCCCCCCCCCCACCCCCCCCCCCCCCCACCCCCCCCCCCCCCCACCCCCCCCCCCCCCCACCCCCCCCCCCCCCCACCCCCCCCCCCCCCCACCCCCCCCCCCCCCCACCCCCCCCCCCCCCCACCCCCCCCCCCCCCCACCCCCCCCCCCCCCCACCCCCCCCCCCCCCCACCCCCCCCCCCCCCCACCCCCCCCCCCCCCCACCCCCCCCCCCCCCCACCCCCCCCCCCCCCCACCCCCCCCCCCCCCCACCCCCCCCCCCCCCCACCCCCCCCCCCCCCCACCCCCCCCCCCCCCCACCCCCCCCCCCCCCCACCCCCCCCCCCCCCCACCCCCCCCCCCCCCCACCCCCCCCCCCCCCCACCCCCCCCCCCCCCCACCCCCCCCCCCCCCCACCCCCCCCCCCCCCCACCCCCCCCCCCCCCCACCCCCCCCCCCCCCCACCCCCCCCCCCCCCCACCCCCCCCCCCCCCCACCCCCCCCCCCCCCCACCCCCCCCCCCCCCCACCCCCCCCCCCCCCCACCCCCCCCCCCCCCCACCCCCCCCCCCCCCCACCCCCCCCCCCCCCCACCCCCCCCCCCCCCCACCCCCCCCCCCCCCCACCCCCCCCCCCCCCCACCCCCCCCCCCCCCCACCCCCCCCCCCCCCCACCCCCCCCCCCCCCCACCCCCCCCCCCCCCCACCCCCCCCCCCCCCCACCCCCCCCCCCCCCCACCCCCCCCCCCCCCCACCCCCCCCCCCCCCCACCCCCCCCCCCCCCCACCCCCCCCCCCCCCCACCCCCCCCCCCCCCCACCCCCCCCCCCCCCCACCCCCCCCCCCCCCCACCCCCCCCCCCCCCCACCCCCCCCCCCCCCCACCCCCCCCCCCCCCCACCCCCCCCCCCCCCCACCCCCCCCCCCCCCCACCCCCCCCCCCCCCCACCCCCCCCCCCCCCCACCCCCCCCCCCCCCCACCCCCCCCCCCCCCCACCCCCCCCCCCCCCCACCCCCCCCCCCCCCCACCCCCCCCCCCCCCCACCCCCCCCCCCCCCCACCCCCCCCCCCCCCCACCCCCCCCCCCCCCCACCCCCCCCCCCCCCCACCCCCCCCCCCCCCCACCCCCCCCCCCCCCCACCCCCCCCCCCCCCCACCCCCCCCCCCCCCCACCCCCCCCCCCCCCCACCCCCCCCCCCCCCCACCCCCCCCCCCCCCCACCCCCCCCCCCCCCCACCCCCCCCCCCCCCCACCCCCCCCCCCCCCCACCCCCCCCCCCCCCCACCCCCCCCCCCCCCCACCCCCCCCCCCCCCCACCCCCCCCCCCCCCCACCCCCCCCCCCCCCCACCCCCCCCCCCCCCCACCCCCCCCCCCCCCCACCCCCCCCCCCCCCCACCCCCCCCCCCCCCCACCCCCCCCCCCCCCCACCCCCCCCCCCCCCCACCCCCCCCCCCCCCCACCCCCCCCCCCCCCCACCCCCCCCCCCCCCCACCCCCCCCCCCCCCCACCCCCCCCCCCCCCCACCCCCCCCCCCCCCCACCCCCCCCCCCCCCCACCCCCCCCCCCCCCCACCCCCCCCCCCCCCCACCCCCCCCCCCCCCCACCCCCCCCCCCCCCCACCCCCCCCCCCCCCCACCCCCCCCCCCCCCCACCCCCCCCCCCCCCCACCCCCCCCCCCCCCCACCCCCCCCCCCCCCCACCCCCCCCCCCCCCCACCCCCCCCCCCCCCCACCCCCCCCCCCCCCCACCCCCCCCCCCCCCCACCCCCCCCCCCCCCCACCCCCCCCCCCCCCCACCCCCCCCCCCCCCCACCCCCCCCCCCCCCCACCCCCCCCCCCCCCCACCCCCCCCCCCCCCCACCCCCCCCCCCCCCCACCCCCCCCCCCCCCCACCCCCCCCCCCCCCCACCCCCCCCCCCCCCCACCCCCCCCCCCCCCCACCCCCCCCCCCCCCCACCCCCCCCCCCCCCCACCCCCCCCCCCCCCCACCCCCCCCCCCCCCCACCCCCCCCCCCCCCCACCCCCCCCCCCCCCCACCCCCCCCCCCCCCCACCCCCCCCCCCCCCCACCCCCCCCCCCCCCCACCCCCCCCCCCCCCCACCCCCCCCCCCCCCCACCCCCCCCCCCCCCCACCCCCCCCCCCCCCCACCCCCCCCCCCCCCCACCCCCCCCCCCCCCCACCCCCCCCCCCCCCCACCCCCCCCCCCCCCCACCCCCCCCCCCCCCCACCCCCCCCCCCCCCCACCCCCCCCCCCCCCCACCCCCCCCCCCCCCCACCCCCCCCCCCCCCCACCCCCCCCCCCCCCCACCCCCCCCCCCCCCCACCCCCCCCCCCCCCCACCCCCCCCCCCCCCCACCCCCCCCCCCCCCCACCCCCCCCCCCCCCCACCCCCCCCCCCCCCCACCCCCCCCCCCCCCCACCCCCCCCCCCCCCCACCCCCCCCCCCCCCCACCCCCCCCCCCCCCCACCCCCCCCCCCCCCCACCCCCCCCCCCCCCCACCCCCCCCCCCCCCCACCCCCCCCCCCCCCCACCCCCCCCCCCCCCCACCCCCCCCCCCCCCCACCCCCCCCCCCCCCCACCCCCCCCCCCCCCCACCCCCCCCCCCCCCCACCCCCCCCCCCCCCCACCCCCCCCCCCCCCCACCCCCCCCCCCCCCCACCCCCCCCCCCCCCCACCCCCCCCCCCCCCCACCCCCCCCCCCCCCCACCCCCCCCTTTTCATTCCCCCTCACCCACCCCCCCCCCCCCCCCCCCCCCCCCCCCACCCCCCCCCCCCCCCCCCCCCCCCCACCCACTCCTCCCCCCCCCCCCTCTCCCCCCCCCCCCCCACCCCCCCCCCCCCCCCCCCCCCCCCCCCCCCTCCCGACCCCCCCCCCCCAGCCCCCCTCCTCCCCCCGTCCCCCGCCCCTCCGCCCCGCCCCCGCCACCACCCCCCCCCCCAAGGAAGGAAGGAAGGAAGGAAGGAAGGAAGGAAGGAAGGAAGGAAGGAAGGAAGGAAGGAAGGAAGGAAGGAAGGAAGGAAGGAAGGAAGGAAGGAAGGAAGGAAGGAAGGAAGGAAGCGTTAACAATCTCAGAGTAGCTCTTGCATCAATTAGATTTCAAACTAGGTGTTATTAGCTGGTCGTTGTGCCTAAACTCTGATGGTCTCAGCTATGTGTTTGTGGAGTTTCAGAACTTTATTTATGGGTTACACTGTCCCTTCTATGAAGAACCCAAATGCACATTTTGTGCTGCCTTTTTAACAAATAACAATTTTAGTGACTTGGAGAAACACTCTTTTTGGATAATGAGTCTTCTGTTTCCTATAAAATGTCACTTTTTGCCCCGGCGTCTAGGAAAATCTGAGCCAGAATGGTATCTAATACGGGCCATGCTCCTATTTGATTATAAAATCCGTTTTTGTATTTGATTTTATCTGTTTTGAAGTTATTTTTTGGTTTTATTGTTGATCACTGAGGCCATTGGATCGTAACAGCCTTTGGCCATAAACAATAATATACCTGCACCAGCTCGTGAGCCTTCCGCTCAGATTAAATACTGACTTTCCGATTGTTGGATTGCCCAGAAACATTTTGTTAGCCTGTCCTCACTTATTAGTCCCTCCACCCTTGGGGGTGTGAGGCTCAAATCATGCCTAAAATGAGCCTACTGGGATGCTCCTCTCTGACTGGGTAAGTCTTGGGAGCCTAAATCCAAGTCCCATAAAAGAGAAGGCTGGTTCTGACAATCCTGTCACAAGCGATTCATGTATTCCTCTGCAAAGACAGCTCAGGGTTGGGGTAAGAAGTCTCACATCCCAGTGGAAGAAATATAGCAGAGTACACTTGAGTCATAGTGGAGCGTAAGGCATGAGTGGAATTATGAGTAAATGTTCCCTGTGAAATAAGACGAGAGAGACTTGGCCGGGGCCGCGGTCGATGGAAAGGCACTCCAGCTCATGAGAGAATACAGATTGTCCCAACTTTGCTTTCATGGCTTACAGCGTGACATCTTTTATACCCAGTCCCCAATGGCGAGGGAATCAAAGCTGGAAACATTGCAAGATGAAGAACGGAGCTTGTCCTTAGCGTACCCAAGAATTTCCAGACGCCACTGAAAGGAAGATGATCCTTAATGAGAGACAATCCTCTCCTATAAAAGGTTATATACAAAAAGGTTTTTTTAAAATGTATATAACTGAGACCGGTACCCAATTTTACAACAGCCCCCTTTGCTTCTTGACAGCACATAAAAAGTAAAAGAAATAATTTAAAAGGACCTGCTGCTGCATATTTAAAGAAGAAAAGAAGAAGGGGGGAGGGGGGGAAAGGGGGGGGAAAGGATATGGAGGATGAAGTTTAAAGACATAATATAAATCTGAAACAATCCAAAATATCAATAAAAAATTTTTTAAAAAGAAATCATTTAAAAAATTGTCCTTCAAAGTCAAAAATATGCACATAAACAGAAATTTACCAAATTTTAAAGTACTCATTTCATATAGGCTTCCAGTTTCTTCTACACCAGGGGTAGGGAACCTGCGGCTCGAGAGCCACATGTGGCTCTTCTGCCCTTGCACTGTGGCTCTACGAGCCGAGCCACCTGCCCCATCCTTGGTTGGCTGGGCCGCGCCGCGGGCTTCCCCTCTCGCCCGCCCCATTGGAGTGGGGCGGGTGCTTTCCCAGCGGCTGGCAAGGCCAAGCCGCCGACTTCATCCTTGCCCACCCTGCAGGCAGCAGGGCAGGTGCATCCATGCGCTTCTCAGAATGAGCGGAGTAAAAGGTTAAAAAAAACCTATAAAAAAACCTATATATGTTATCTTTATTTTAAATGTCAAAAATTATTTGCGGCTCCAAGTGTTTTCTTTTCTCATAGAAAATGGGTCCAAATGGCTCTTTGAGTGTTAAAGGTTCCCTACCCCTGTTCTACACCAAACATTAACCCTTAAACCCTACACTTTTAGCACTTGGCCATTAAGCATCAAAACGAAATTAAATCTTTAGCATGATTGCTAATAAAAATCTCACCTTTCTCTATTGGATCATAATTTAACAGTCAACCTTCAAAACCACTGCTCACCAATGTATTTATTTACTATTTTTTGTGTTATCAGATATTTTATCAAGGGTTTCCAATTGTCCATGAACTTAATTAAGTTCTTTGCTTTAAGTAGCAAAGTTAACTTGGGCATATCGGCAGAGTAAAATAAATCTTTCAGGTACAGAGGTATAAGAATCTGCCTGAAAATCCTTGATTGGACGAAATGCGTAACCTGAAAAAGAAGATAGGACTACAACACAGGTGTCAAACTCGCGGCCCTCCAGATGTTATGGACTACAGTACCCACCATTTTGTGCTGCTGCAGAGATTCTCTGTGCCGAAGGTTTTGCAGTGAGGTTTCATAAGAACATAAGAAAATAAGAACAAGCCAGCTGGATCAGACCAGAGTCCATCTAGTCCAGCACTCTGCTACTCACAGTGGCCCACCAGGTGCCTTTGGGAGCTCACATGCAGGATGTGAAAGCAATGGCCTTCTGTGGCTGTTGCTCCCGATCACCTGGTCTGTTAAGGCATTTGCAATCTCAGATCAAAGAGGATCAAGATTGGTAGCCATAAATCAACTTCTCCTCCATAAATCTGTCCAAGCCCATAAATCTGTTTCCTCTGCATGCAGCTCATCAGAGGCATATGGCCTATAGGGACATGGGGTCACCCATGTCCCCGGGCACACACCTTTTGTCACCGGGTGCTCCTCCCCACATGACCAAAAGATGGGCACCCCAGCCGCATGCCACCAAGCTCCGGCCCCCTTCAGGAAGGCGGGGGTAGGGCTTGGTGGCAGGCAGACGCAGCACCTGCCCGGGCTGCCAGCCGCCGCTAAGCCTGGCCCCCCACCTCCATGCAGCCTGGCTTTTGGGCAAGTCAACCTGCATGGAGGCTAGGGGGCAGGGCTCGGGGGCACAGCTCCACCCCAGGCCCCACCCCTAGTCTCAGCCGTTCTACACGGAGCCCCGCCTCTAAGTATGTGGGGCGCAGGGGCACCCTGAGAAGGAGTTGTCTCTAGATGCCATTTCCCCCTGATACGCCTCTGCAGCTCATCCATGCCTAATTTTACTGTGTAAAGCCCACGGATAAAGTTGGTGTTTCCGGGTCATCCTGTGCACGTTTCATTTTTCCTTTTTTTGTTTGTTTTCAATGAGAAATCTTTGAAGCTATGACAACACGATGTAAGAATCCCAGCCAATTCTTATATCAAATCGTTGTAGCTTTGAGGATGTCTCATTGAAAACAAAACAAAACCAAAAGCTGTTGGGAAGGATATATAAAGTTCTGCTTGAATATGGAACAGAAATGGAGCAAATGAAAGTCTGCACAGTGAAACGGACACAAAACTTCCAGGAAGAAATAGCCTTCCAACAATTGGAAACATTATGGTCCAAACATATTAAATTTACTACATTTCAAACATTAAAAGAGAACAGGTACAAAATATTGTACAGGTGGTATATGACTCCTAAAGACATTATGAAAATGAGTAAAAATAGCAGTGGTCTTTGCCGGAAATGTCAAGAAGAAGTTGGATCTTGTTATCATATGGACTTGCAAAAAAACCTAAAAAATACTGGATGAAAGTACATGCGAAAATGCAAAAAATATTCAGGAGTAAAATACGTTTTACTGCTAAGCCAATGCTACTTGGTCTCCTTCCTGAGATTTTTCCAAAGAAACTTAATGAACTGTGTCTGTATATGCTAATGGCTTCCAGAGTAATAATAGCATCCAGTTGGAAGACTGAAAGAAGTCAAAACATGGAAATTTGGGAAGATAAAGCAAAAGAATATGCTATAGTGGCCAAACTGACAAATCTTGTAAACAGAAAGCCAAAGTCTGAGTTTGATGAGAAGTGAGAAGTATATTTTAAGTATGTGGCTGAGTCAATAACTTAAATATGTCAATAGTTCATAAGTGATTGTTAAAATTGAAATAAACTAGTGCTAATTAAATTATCACAGAGCAGAATGTTAGATAACAGATAGAAGACTCTCTTAAATTTGTATTATATGTATACGTTAGGAAATATTAAGATCCTTCTACTGGTTTTTTTGTTTGTTTAATGGTCAGTGTTTCTTTCCTTTTTTACTTTTATATATGCAGAATTTTTTAAAAAAGGAAAAAAGGAAAAAATGATACACGTGCAGGATTGCCGGGAAAAAGTAACTTTATTCATGTAGATGAGCTATAAGCAGAGGAAACCTCCATGGGAAACCTTCTGCAAATGGCCGGCTGACAGCAGCACAAAATGGCGGGCGGGAGTAGCAAAAACAGAAGTGAGAGTTCTTAACATTGGGTGGGAAAAATAAAATGTTCCCTGCTTTCTGCACTGCAAGCAGGGAACATTTGTCTTGGGGAAGAGGAAATACTAGAAATATGATACTTTGAAATATGATACTTTGAGAAAAAAATAAAGCATCTTCCAAATGTTTGGGGGAGAAACTGTGTGGAATTCCACCCCAAAATGCTTTTTTCCCCACTCCTGAAGAAATTTTATTTGTGTTGTGCGGAATGGGCCTTTCACTGTCCAGTGTCCATAGCCAGTGAGCCCAAAAGAAAGGTGTTCCTAAAGAAGAGCCGCACGCTGTTCGCTGACTGAAAAGAGGGGAGATCCCCTGCTGCCCTTCAGCGACTCACCAGAAAGAAAGGAAGGAGGTTGGTGGCTAGAAGAATAGGCGAAAATGTATGTTAACAACAGAATGGAAACTGAAGGGGTGAGACACGGTCACAACAAAAGAGGAAACAGACTGCCGAACAAAGATAAGGCAATTAATACAAAAAAACTTGAAGAATTGAAATAAAATGGAGGAAAGAAAGAACGTTTGGCACGATATAAAATTCACTTGTTCTATGTAAGTTCGTTGCCTGTTTCCACGTATAGATTTCCCTGTTGACGAAGGACGGGCAAGTGCAGGATGCGGAGAAATACTGGGACGCCCACCCGGATACTGAGCACTGAAACTCCCAGTTGCACCCACCAGAGCAAAGAGTTGCCCACTTTGGATTTCCAGAGCTTTAACAAGGCCCTTTCCCCACTCACCGTTTGCTGCGCGCTACTCTCGCAGAGTAGCACGGGGTCCAACTGCACTCCCCACTACAGGGGCAGCAACAACGCAGCTGCCCCGACTCTGCTGCTCTTGCGCACCCTCAGCGCGGGTCATTCTGGCGCTGCTCAAAATGGCGCCTTTTGATGACCCCGCGCTCTGCAGTGGGGAAGCCCTGGGAACATGACCCTCGCGCTAAAAAGGTCCTGGACCAGACGAAACCGACGTCATTGTAAAAGTGGTGAAACGGCCAGAGTCACAGCAAAGAGCTCAAAGTAGACCAGGGAACACAGTGAATTAGCCACACAGTTGCTTTCTCCTGTGACTGGTTTAGGCAGGCCTGGAGAGATACATGGGTTCTGCCATGGGCTCTGGGAACTGTGAGGGGCAGTGTGTGAAGAAGCCCAATCACCTTCACAGATGCTGCAGCCACGCCACCATGATGGCCTTCCATCGTGGTGTAGTGGTTAACAGCAGGTGGATTCTAATCTGGATTCTAATCTGGAGAACCCGGTTTGATTCCCCCACTCCTCCACCTGAGTGGCGGAGGCTTATCTGGTGAACCAGCACTCCTACATTCCTGCTGGGTGACCTTGGGCTAGTCACAGTTCTTTGGGACTCTCTCAGCCCCACCTACCTCACAAGGTGTCTGTTGTGGGGAGAGGAAGGCAAAGGAACTTGTAGGCCACCTTGAGTCTCCTTACAGGAGAGAAAGGTGGGGTATAAATTCAAAACTCTTTGTCTTCGGCGTCTTCTCTTCATTCTACTTCTGGTGCTCTACTTCCCAGCCTTCCTTGGCACCACAGAGCCTGTGGAGCGTACCCATGTGAAATTGTGTCAAGCACACAGAGACATGCAATATTGTGTGATGTAACTTTCTTACCAGAAGAAGAAGAGTTGGGCTTTATACCCTGCTTTTCTCTACCAAAAGCAATCTCAAAGTGGCTTATAAACTCCTTTCCCTTCCTCTCTCTACAACAGGCGGCCTGTGAGGTAGGAGGGGCTGAGAGAGTTCTGAGAGAACTATGACTGGCCAAAGGTCACCCAGCAGGCTTTATATGGAAGAGGGAGGAAACAAACCCAGTTCTCCAGATTAAAGTCTGCCAATTTTTATCACTTTACCACACTCAATGACCTGTGGGGAAACCACACTTTGTTGAGGCAAGCCAGGATTTGGCCGATTGCCTTTGGCTGAATCCCACCATAATAAATGAGCCGTCATTTCACATAACACATGACCCAAGCTTGTAGCAGTGATACTTCCTTCAACTCAAAACAGTGCATGGAAAAAAATTGAGCATGAATGATTTAGAAGAAGAAGAGTTTGAATTTATCTCCCCCCTTTCTCTCCTGCAGGAGACTCAAAGGGGCTTACAATCTCCTTGCCCTTCCCCCCTCACAACAAACACCCTGTGAGGTGGGTGGGGCTGAGAGAGCTCTGAAGAACTGTGACTAGCCCAAGGTCACCCAGCTGGCGTGTGTGGGAGTGCATAGGCTAATCTGAATTCTCCAGATAAGCCTCCACAGCTCAAGTGGCTGAGCTGGGAATCAAACCCGGTTCCTCCAGATAAGAGTGCACCTGCTCTCAGCCACTACGCCACTGCTGCAATTCATTTAGAGCCACCAAACTGAAGAAATGGGACATCAACCTGCCTGTCTGACCAGCGTATGAGCGAAAAAGCTGCTCTCCTGATCCCTGATCCAGCTTCCATTAGACGCCAGAAGCAGTTGAACAGGGATCCCCCACCCCCTCCCGCCCAAACATCGGGAATTCCCATCAATCACTCAGCAAGATGTCCGTTGCCCAGTTAGCGGATCTGAAGCCACAAGGAGCCCTGTCTTGCCTGCCACGTCTGCATTTCTCAGTCCTGCGAACGTTCTGTCTCGGTGCTAAATTTGAACAGCCACCCCGTTCTTTGGAACAGCATCTCCGCGATGTACTCGGCATAACGCGAGACAGGTGACGTGGTTGTTTTCCAGGGTCATCAACGTTTCTCTTCCACTGTTAAAAAAAAGGGAAGTGTGGATAGCAGCAGATGGTCTAATGGGGCAGGTGTGCTGTGCAGGTGCCGGAGTTCAAAGAGCACAGCCCTTCCAACCGGTCTCTGTCTCACAATGTTGCACCTAACGAACAATCAAACCAATGCAGGGCTTAATTGGTGCAAAAGGGCACCGCGATTCGGAAGTCATTCCCCATCATTCTTGACATGTAGGGTTCTCCATTGTTATGCAGTCAGGGGGCACCTGCGGCTATACTGAGCATACCCTTCCTAAGGTGCTGAGCTTAATTCCGGCGAAACACTTTGATCTGGAATGCCACCCATTTTTACCCACTGTGGAAATCTGCAGGATTCTTGAAGGAAGCCAAGGACAATAACATTTGTGGCAAGGAGATGAGCCGTTCACCTTGGCTTCCAGTCCGGCTCTAAACAGGAGGCCAAATCCAGGCAAACATTTTCACAGGTGGAAATCCTTCTGCCCACAGAGTGCGACTATCTCTCCTCCCCTTTTCTGCTTCAGCCCCAAATGTCCACAGAGTACGGGACACACAGGCACAGCATGGGGTGGGTGGGATATTTTCTTTGCAGGAGGAAAAGTGAGATAGGCAGACTCCATGAGCATAAGAACATAAGAACATAAGAAAGAGCCAGCTGGATCAGACCAGAGTCCATCTAGTCCAGCTCTCTGCTACTCGCAGTGGCCCACCAGGTGCCTTTGGGAGCTCACATGCAGGAGGTGAAAGCAATGGCCTTCTGCGGCTGTTGCTCCCGATCACCTGGTCTGCTAAGGCATTTGCAACCTCATATCAAAGAGGATCAAGATTGGTAGCCATAAATCGACTTCTCCTCCATAAATCTGTCCAAGCCCCTTTTAAAGCTATCCAGGTGAGAGTGGCCATGCATGCCACCTCCCTGTTAAGCAACCTCATTCAAACCACCAAAAGGCACCATTCACACGTTAGCGTGAAGAAGTGTTTCCTTTTATTGAATCCTAAATTCTTCCCCCCAGCATTTTCAGTGAATGCCCCCTGGTTCTAGTATTGTGAGAAAGAGAGAACAATTTCTCTCTGTCAACATTTTCTACCCCATGCATAATTTTATAGACTTTGATCATATCCCCCCTCAGACGCCTCCTCTCCAAACTAAAGAGTCCCAAACACTGCAGCCTCTCCTCATAAGGAAGGAGCTCCAGAGCAGAAATCCTTCCACCCTCAGAAATATTTGACTGGATTCAGGCCATAATAAAACTCATTCAAGCCTTCCTTATTTAAAATGGATGCTTAGCAATGCAATCCTAAGTAGAGTTATGCCTTTCTAAATCCACTAAAATCAATGTGCTTAAAAGGGGGTTAACTTTGCTTAGAATTGCAGTGAAGGTGTTTTTATTAGAAAGGGCAGCCTATATGTTTTAATGGGGGGGGGGGGTTGGCTAATGTTGGACACCATCCTGAGCCCTTTGGGGAAGGGCGGTATATAAATTTGATGACATAAATAAATAAATAAACAAACAAACAAACAAACACACACACACACACACACACACACACAATCACCTTTGGATTATTTATCAGTGAATAAACTGGAACTTACTTCTGGGTAAACTGGGTAATATCAATAGCATTGCGCTGTAATAGGATTCTATGGGAAGCCACCTATAAGCGACCTTCAGTTCTAACATATTAATTTGAAATGTGACTGCTCTTCATTTCAGAATATCATGTCACTGCAAAAGGGCAAGAGGTGGAAGGAAAAGGATTTAGTTTGCTTTGGCGTGAGATGTTTTGAACTAGACCAGGGGTCTGCAACCTGCGGCTCTCCAGATGTCCATGGACTACAATTCCCATCAGCCAATTGGCCATGCTGGCAGGGGCTGGTGGAAATTGTAGTCCACGAACATCTGGAGAGCCACAGGTTGCAGTCCCCTGGACTAGACCATCAAGCTGTGATTCTATGTGGCTATGTTAACAAATTAGGGTTACTAGCTCTGGGTCACGAAATACCTGGAGGTTTGGGAGGTGGCAGTGGCGAAGCTCCAAAGGGAAGGGGGGGTATGCCGTGCACCGGGCGCACGCCTGGGGGCACACACAAAATTGCCCCAGGCCCCTCCCTCTTTTCCCCTTCCCCCTGTGGCGCCCCCCCCACGGCACCCCCCTTCCCACACTTACCTTTGTTCCTTTCCTTTTTGAGAACTTTTTCAGGCTGCAAAAGGCCTGTTCGCAGTAAAAACGCCCTGAGGAACTACAGTTCCCAGGAGACCTTGGGGCTCACAAGGTCTCCTGAGAAGTATAGTCCCCATCAGGCCGTTTTTACTGAGAACAGGCCTTTTGCAGCCTGAAAAATTTCTCAAAAAGGAAAGGAACCAAGGTAAGTGTGGGAAGGGGGAAAGGGGGGGCGCCGCGGGGGGAGCCCCACGGGGGGAAATATAAAATGCGCACTGGGCGCAGTTTGGCCCAGCTACGCACCTGGGAGGTGGAGCTTGAAAAGGGGTGGGGTTTGGGGAGGGACCTCAGCAGGGTATAATGCCATAGAGTCCACTGTCCAAAGCAGCCATTTTCTTCAGGGGAAACGTTCTTGGTCCTCTGGAGATCAGCTGGAATAACAGGGGATCTCCAGGGGCCACCTGGAGGCTGCCCTCTAAAAGAATCCCTGATACGATTCCAAATAATTTTAGGACTAAGCCATTAACGACAGCTTGTGAAGGACCTGGAAAGTTTCCAGATTCCACCATATAACGTTTTCCCCTTTTAAGTTCTTTGATTATTTGCACTGGTGTCCCCAAATCCAGATCCAGAAGGATCAAGCACCTCTACGTTCTGTGATGTCATGCAGTAAAGTTCCACCTAAGCTTATACACTTTACCAGAAAATACCCTCTATCATCAAAGTGCTCAAACTCCTACGCTTCAGATCAATTCATGGACCCTAGGGTTCCAAATCAGCTAATAGGTCATGCCAACAGGGGCTGATGGGAATTGTAGTCCATGAACATCTGAAGCGCCAGAGTTGGACACCCCTGACCTACATGAAGAACCAAGGGTGTGCTGAAGCCACTCTTTAGCCCAGGGTGAAGGGTGACAAAGTCAGCAAGACAGTGCCCCTGAAGATGGGGTCTCGTCTGCTCTGCTGACCCCTCGGAGATGTTAGGAAGAAGGTTGAAGTGGAGGCACGACAATGGTTTTATCACAGCCACATATCACACACGAGTCAGAGCAAGTGACTGCTTTATGTTGGCATGTAATGTTATATCATATAATAAAACAAAATATGACTGTCCATTATTTTTAGTGCTGAAATCAATGGCGACAGCAATCCATGAATTTTAATAGAACTTGCATTTTCCAGATAAAAAGCTGGTAATTCAAACACACAGGGAAACTTTGCTGTGATATAGGCCTGGGTCTAAAAGCAAAAGTAGGCCGTGGTCTGGTAGATCTTGTTCCTAAAGTTCCGTCTGCATCTGTGGCTGGCATCTTCAGAGGTGTATCACAGAGAGACGTGTGTTACAAAACGCAGCATTCAGACTCCTATTAAAGAGCACAAAAGATACTGTCGGCGTAACCATCTTGAAAAATCACCAGTAGCAAAACATGCTCCAAATAAAACTGGACACAACACTTTATTTGAAAACACTGAAATTCTGGACAACTCGGACAGTTACTATGTCAGACTACACAGGGAGGCTATTGAAATCCACAAACACCAAGACAGCTTCAACAAGAAGGAAGAGACTCTGAGAATTAACAAAACTTGGCGACCAGTACTTAAAAACACCAGAATCAAAGGCTATGGGCATGCTAGGTTCATGGACAATGAACTCCACCCAGACACAGGATTTGCATTAACTAATACTGTTGCTACTGCAGGAAATGCAAATGAGAATACGAATGTAAATGGACTGAAAACTCCACCTGCAATACAATGCAGTCAACCACACCTTTGCATAGCAAGTTCTATCCAAACACTCACTGATTGGTTCCCCACCTTAGAACATATGCAATATATACCCTACCAACCATTCCCTTCCTACTGGACACAGTGTGTAACAATGTGATACGCCTCTGAAGATGCCAGCCACACAGCCCTGAAAACCCACAACAACCAGTTGAATCCATCCGTGAAAGCCTTTGACAATACAGTGGAACCTCAGTTATCGTTTTTGTCAGTTTCGGTTTTTGCCGGGTTTTTTCATTGAAAAGTTGTCTCTGGGCCTTTCTCCACTTACCTTCAGCCCCGCGCTACTCTCTGAAAGTAACGCGGGGTCCCCCAGCACTCCCCACGACAGGGGCGACGACAGCGCAGCCGCCCCGATGCTGCCGCTGTCGCACCTCCTCAGCGCAGGGCAATCATGGCGCTCTTTTAAACGGTGCCTTGTGATGACCCCGCGCAGAGTGCGGGGTCATGGGGACGCCCGGGCGCGTGCCAGGGATGCCGTGCGCTGAGAGCAGCGCGCAGCATAGGGGGGATTAAGGTAAGTGGGGAAAGGCCCAAAGTTCTTGTTGATTGCTTCGGTTTTCACTGGTTTTCGTCGGCGCGTGCGTGCTATTTTCACAATGAAAACCAGTGACCCCCTGCTGCTCCATTGCTTGCCAACGGGAGCCTCAGTTTTAGTTGGTTTCAGTTTCCGCCGATATTTCCCAGACAAATTGCCAACAAAAACCGAGGTTCCACTGTACATTTTTTTAAAAAAATTGAAATGTTCTTCCAGTAAGGGGAAACAGTATACGACACAGGCTAAAATGCTTGAGTTGAGCTGCATCCTCCTGACAAGTGATGTGCATCATTGTGAACAATGCTACCTCACAACAGGTATGTGGAATAATCATAGTTTGAATGTTTTAAACTGTATTTACTCAAATGCAAGACAAGGTAGTATAAAAAAGGAGGTGATTGTTTTAAATTTGCATAGGAGTTACAGTTATGTCCAATAATAAACGTCTTCGGGGGCGGGGTGTAACATGGGGAGGGCCAGAGGTGGGATCCAGCAGGTTCTCACAGGTTCCCGAGAGTAGGTTACTAATTATTTGTGTGTGCTGAGAGGGGGTTACTAATTGGTGATTTTGCCACGTGATTTTTGCGTTAGTTACGCCCCTCCTCACAGCAGTAGCGTGCAGAACTTGAAGCAGTCTAGCAGGAGGTGCATCGGCGTGCATTTGTTTCCCACCCAAGGACCAGCGCAGTGGCTGCATCCTTGCCACAGCCCCGCCCAGGAATGCCCCGCCCCCAGAATGCCCAGCCACGCCCCCGTCGTGCCCCACCCAGCCCCATTGGCGCTATGCCACAGTTTGAATCCCGCCACCATGGGAACCTGTTACTAAAATCCCACCACTGGGGAGGCCCTTCTTACATCCAGGGTCATCTTCCTAAAGAAAAGCAAAGTATAAAAGCCAACTCTTCTTATTCTTTCAAGTAAATATAGTAGGATGAACACAGTCCCATGACAACCAGATGAGAAGAAACAAAGCAAAAGTCCATTCCTCCCACCTCTAACCAAAAAAATTTGTTTTTAAATCCAATAAAACAATTGTCCAAATGCAACTTAATCCCGCTTTGCCAATATCTCATAATTTATGCCCAGTCCAGCATGTCCAAAATTGCAAAACAAGACAGATGATTTACCAAAAAAAAATAAAAAATAAAGCCACATTCCCCTCAGATTCCTCCTTCAAGTTTCACAGAATTCTTCTCACTCATAGAAATGGAAAATTATTGTCTACTCTTGAAATACTGGGAGGAGTGTGTGGATAGGGTTTTTCCTGCAAGTCTCCTGAGAGGAATTAGATTGGACAGGAGAAACTAACACACATGTGCTGCTCCCTTGATATACCGCATACAACAAAATTGGTTTTTTAAACAAAAACACAGTTTTGTTTCCTCCATAGACATGCCCACACATTTCCAAATCTGCAGCGGTCAAGAGCAAGTGGACACTAATCTGGAAATCTGAGCTTGATTCCTCATGCCACCACATGTGTCAGGACTACAACTCCCAGCATGCAATGGCTCCCACCTTTTTCCAACAAGACCGGGGAAACGAACTGAGAAGCTACATCCCACCGAAGCTTCATGGCCAATAAGAGATTGGTTGTTGGTTAAGTTGTTGTTGTTGTTAAGTTCAGAAATATTGGTTGTTGTTAAGTTGGTTGTTGTTAAGTTGGTTGTTGTTAAGTTCAGAAATAAAATAAATACTGGAACTGAGGACACGGATCCTCAGTTCCAGCACCCTGTATTTAGGGCGACGCAAATCAATAAAGTTCTTTTCTTTTAAGTTAACTGTGTTTGAGTGTGTTCAGCCTTACAACATGAGTGGCGGACTCTAATCTGGTGAACTGGATTTGTTTCCCTGATCCTCCACATGAAGCCTGCTGGGTGACCTTGGGCCTGTCACAGTTCTCTCAGAGCTCTCTCAGACTCACAAGGTGTCTGTTATGGAGAGAGGAAGGTAAAAGGAACTCGTAATCCATTTTGAGACTGAAAGAGGGTACAAATCCAAACTCTTCTGCTTCTTCAAACGTCACCTCTAAGGAAGTAGAAAACATACATAACCTGGAGACAGGGAGTTTTGAGTCGGGACTCGAGTTTTGAATGTGACGCATTATTTAGGATGGTGATTGCCTAACCAAACATTCTGCAAAACAGCCGCTTTCTAGAAATATAAATGTCCAGACCCAGATTCCAGAAGCAGGTCTTTAAACTGGATGAGAAATCAAACATACAAACAGGTGTTATGGAAGACCAGACCTCCCATGTTCATGGACAAGTAAAACACTGTCAGCCCAGTATTTCTCTAACCCCTAATTGGGATCCCTTTCAAACCGCAAGGATCCCTTTTTAATGAGTCAGATTGTGCTCTTTATTCTCTAATGCGGCATAATTGAAAAGTAAAGAAGAAGCACTAGTAACTACACCAACAGGAGGAAAAAAATGACATTAAGCATCTCTTGGCATGGAGGATTAAGGTTAATCATGAGCTGTCAAGTTTGTCAAAGTCATTCTCCGTTTATTACTGGTTTCGTGCGCCACGTTATTGCCGGAGTGAGCTTTTGGGTGCCACAATGCATCAATCTCTATTCTGCCGCAGGCAAACTGATGTCGATATTTCACCTTCCAATAATTCCTAATTAATAAGAGGGTTTCAGGAAAGTTCCGCTAATTTGAAACTCCAGGGCTACCAGAAGAAATTAAGCTGTAAACATTTGAAAAAGGAAACCCACCCCGAGACGCATAGCGCAGAACTTGCAGCATCTTATTTGGAGTGAGAACGTTTAGCGTTTGCAAATTGGTCCCTTTGGGAATTCGAACGCATAGACACTAATACAAGTTAAAACCACAATTCTGTTCTAATCGCCTCTTGTTTGTTCTTTGAACTCCATAAAGGAGCATTCCTCAGTGAAGATTTACCGTGCAAATCCAGTATTTACATAAACAATTTATATCTTGAGTGCAAGTCCACTCAAGCTGATATAACCCTTTCAACAGATGAAGTCTTTTAAAGTTGCGGGCGATAAAGTTGAATCCAATTGCGTGTTACAGTTTTCGGTCCAGGTAATTGGCATATTTTCTGCCCAAGAACCCAGCAGGTCAGCCTGAAAAACACTTAGGAGTGATTTAAAATACGGAGGAAAAAATAATACAACATTTTACACGAAAGCCAAAGGCTGTTCTTTAAAAAGGAAAAAAAATCACAAGCGGGTGATTTGCATGTCCGGTGTTTGTGCTGGGATTCTCTGCCGTAATAATACCAGCAAAGTAGAAGGAAATGTAATTCTTCTTCGGGATCTGTATTAAATGCAGTGCCACCTAGGAAAGAATACAGCGCCGGAAGCGACTAATGCCAATAAATCTGCAATAAATCCCTATTGCCTTCATTTAAAGCCCTGCATTACCTGGGCCAGTACATCGACAAGACAGCAACCGTCCCGATGAGTCATCATAACATTTAAGACTGACTGCAATGCTCAATTAAATACATTATCTATGTGCCGAGTCAAGGGTGTGCAGGAGCAGGTGCTCGGGAGCAGAAGCAGCAGCAGAAGGCCATTGCTTTCACATCCTGCAGGTGAGCTCCCAAAGGCACCTGGTGGGCCACTGCGAGTAGCAGAGAGCTGGACTAGATGGACTCTGGTCTGATCCAGCAGGGTTGTTCTTATGTTCTTATGCAGTTTAGGCAGCTCCCTCTCAAATTGGGAATCTTCCTTCCCAGAAGGGTTCACCAATGCTTTACCTGTGCACCGTACAGAATTGGTGAAAAGCTGGGGTTGCCAATTCCCAAATGGCACTTGGAGATTTCTCACTATTTCAACTGATCTCCAGGTGACAGAGATCAGTTCCAGGGAAGGAAATGGCTACTTTGGAGGGTGGACTCTATGGGACTGCACCCTGCTGAAGTTTCTCACGTCTCCTTCCAAACCACACCCTCAGCGTGGTGGTTAAGAGCAGGTGGATTCTAATCTGGAAAACAGGGTTTGATTCCCCACTCCTCCACCTGAGTAGCAGAGGCCTCCACCAGAGTAGCATCTGGTGAACCAGATGTGTTTCTGCACTCCTACATTCTGGCTGAGTGACCTTGGGCAGGTCACAGTTCTTTGGAACTCTCTCAGCCCCACCTAATTCACATAGTGTCTGTTGTGGGGAGAGGAAGGGAAAGGAGCTTGTAAGCCTCCTTGAGTCTTATTACAGTAGAGAAAGGTGGGATATAAATCCAAACTCCTCCTCCTCTTCCTCTTCCTCCTCCTCCTCCTCCTCCTCCTCCTCCTCCTCCTCCTCCTCTTCTTCTTCTTCTTCTTCTTCTTCTTCTTCTTCAAGGGTCCAACCTCGAAATTTCCAGGTATTTCACAATCTATGGCTAGCAACACTAAGTAAGAAAGTCGCATTTTGGCTTTGGGGTAGAAGAATTAACATGCTGATTCCCATCCTAACAGCACCCCCCACCCAAGCCCACTGACTTCAGTGGACTTAGAAAGGGGTAACAGTGTGTAGGATTGCATTGGGAGATCTTGGGAAAGGGTGGTCTACAATCTCATAAATCAAGTCACTCAGAAAGTGCCTTGGCCTACTAAAGTAAGGTTAGTAGGGGCACAAAGTACTTCTCAGAGTCATTCCCATTCTATGAAGGTTTTTCCGTGCCTGGCAGATCCGTTCACTGGTACCTTCTTAGCTCTTATCTACCTATCTACCTATCTACCTATCTACCTATCTACCTATCTACCTATCTATCTATCTATCTATCTATCTATCTATCTATCTATCTATCTATCTATCTATCTATCTATCTATCTATCTATCTATCTATCTATCTATTTGACTTAATATACCGCCCCATCCCCAAAGGGCTCTGGGTGGTGAACAACACCAACAGTGTACATAAAATCATTAAAACATAATTATCATCAAATATCAATTAAAAACAGCGAAGTCTTCCTAAACCTAGGCATCCCACAAAAGTCAAATGCTTACCATAACTAAAACATCAAATTTCCCAGAAAGGAGAATAGTGAAACCGATGATAATGGGGCTCATATGGAACAAGACCCATATGGAACAGTGGAAGCCACTCTGGCTGAATCTCCCAAGGCCCGGTGGAACAACTCAGTCTTACAGGCCTAGAATCCCTTAAAATCCACGGAGAGAGGACAGATGGAAGGAAGAGTGTTCCCCACCAGGCCGGGTTTCAAGAACCGTAAAGGCCCTGGCCCGAGTGGAGGCCAGCTACATCATTGAGGGGCCAGGGACCACCAGTAAATTAGCTTCTGCCGAGCGCAGAGGTCGGACTGCGACATATGAGGTAATGCGGTCCCGAAGGTACGAGGGCCCCAGGCCGCGCAAGGCCTTAAAGGTCAACACCCACTTCTAAACTTATTCTACTTTCTGAGTAGCTCAACTGTTTTGCAGAGTGGCTCAACTCTTTTTCAGCTATCTCTTCATTGGTCAGTTCCAAAAACACTTAGCAAACAACTGGATGAACACTGTATGCAGGTTGCTGCTGTGTACTGAAGGATCCAAGGAGTTGAGTACTCTTGTAACACCAGCAGTGGAAGAGGGTACTTTGTCCTTGAGAGCCACCGTGGTGTAGTGGTTAAGAGTGGCAGATTCTAATCAGGAGAACTGGCTTCGATTCCCTGTTTCTCCACACCAAGCCTGATGGGTAATTGTGGGCCAGTCACAGTTCTCTGAATTCTCTCAGCTCACATGGATGCAAGCAATGGCAAACCACATGTGAATGTCTCTTGTCTCAAAAGCCCTGAGGGGTCGCCATGAGTCAGCTGTGACTTGGTGGCAAACATACAAATTTTACTTCCTTCTAAAACCTACCCAGATCACAGAAGAGTCACGATTTGACCTAGATCTTCCTGATTCGCTGTTCAGTCATAACTCCATACCGGAGATTCCCCACAGGTGTCAATAAAGCAAGACAAGTGTGAATCATCAAGTCCACTGGGAGCCTGACCTTGGATACAAACCAACCAACGCGAAGTGCGTCTGATATGTGTTTGTTTAATGTGTTGAAATCTCTCCTGCTGAACTCAGTGGATTTTAAAAGCGCTACATAGTTAAGGTGACCAGATTTTCACCTTGTAAAAGCGGGACACTATTGGGAAGGGGTGTGCGCGGGAGGGCACTGCCTTCTGGGGCGCTCCCCTGTTTCCCGCCCTGTCACAGGAAACGGGAGCACCCCAGAAGGCAGTGCGGCAGCGTGGGAGGCTGCCACACTGCCAAACCCCTGTTTCCCACCCTGTCACAGGGGAGCGCCCCAGAAGGCAGTGCGGCAGCCTTCCAGAAATCGGGACATTTTAAAAACCCCGCGGGAGCGGGACAAATTAGTCAAAAGCGGGACTGTCCCGCCAAAAGTGGGATGTCTGGTCACACTATACATAGTAGATGTTTTGCTCTTTCATACATCTTTCTATTATGTCTTCTGGATTTGGCCTTTTTAAGCCAGACTGCTAACAGTCAAACTACTAAGCATCTCGGATGTTCTTTTATTGCATGGCAATTCTTCTAGCAGACTTGTTGGAAACCTCAGTCAAGCTAGTAACACGTAGAGTTTTAACTTTTCTGTTTTCTGTGGTTCGTGGTCTGCTTCACGCGCTCTAAATTACTACTACTTTCTTGCTACATAGTCACTCTGGAATCAGATAGAAAAAGTAAATGGAGGGTGTACTTAATTTTCTGGGGCAATCGTATTCCCCTGTCATTCATCATTACTTTTACCCTGCAGTCTCAATAATTCTGTTGGTTGTTTTGCTCAGGTTTAATTGTACAGTAAATGCTGGCATTATTGCGCCACGATTATTCTCTGTATTTTACGCATTTTGCAGTGAGAGCAACTGTAGTTTCCCCTACAATCTGTCTGAATCCCTTACAAGCAAATGACTCATTAACTGCCTTTGGCATGACTGCAGGAAATTTAATTTGGAACCATCAAGCTGGGGAAAACTCAAAGGAAAGGGGAGAAAACCAACAAATTACAATAACTCTCTTCCCCCTCTGCGTCCACCAAAATGCACATCGGTGCAAATGATGGACAGAAACCTGCAAGCCAGTTACTGGTAAGTGGAATCTCCACCCAAACCCCCATCAAGAGTAGAACTGAATAACAAACAAAAAGCCCTTCGTCTAACATCCCTGATTACTTTTCCAGTGGAGTTCTTTAACTTCCTGTGGTGTCAACCCTACACCATTTGACATGAGGAGACCAGATCTGTGAAGAGACCTTCTGCCCTACACTGTAAGCAGCAACCCATGGAAATCCCATTCCAATTCAAGCCCTCCCCCCTGCTCCCTTTGCATGATTTCTGTTAACAGTCGAATCCCCACTACCCTCTTAGCGAGGTTTCAGAACACAAACTAACCAGGTTTAAGGGACGACCTCCCCATTGCTTGTGTGGCAGATTCCATTTCTAGTGCTCGTTCTCCCCGTTAATCCGTGTTCCGGCAGGACCTGGTTGCAAGTGGCATAGACCCCATTAACACGGTTCAGAGCTGATCCGAGGGATGGGATGAGGGTTGAAACCCTGACTCGTTTCCCGCCCTGGAGTGTGATGCAGAATTTGGGCAACCAATCAGCACTACGATGCACACGCAGCCTTTCCTTGGTTTCATTTCTGCTTTTGCAATTGGCCAGCAGAAGGGGATGCAAACATTAAACAGTCAAACGCGTAACTTTGAATCGTTCATGGTTTACACAGGTAACGATTAACTGTTTGCACAGTTAAACAGTTAAACGTTAAACTTTTATACACTGTTTTTTTGATCACACCCCTACAATGTATGTTTCCGCAGTGGGAAAAGGTCCCGCCCCATCATGACACGCCAGCCAATCGGAGAGACATGCAAAGCGAGCTCGCCTGGTAGTGGGGATTGCTAAGAGTTCTGCAACCAGGTGTGTCTGCTGTGTGCTCGCTGCGGTGGGGAGGGAGAAACTCCGATGAAGAGGACACGGTTTCACAACAAACAGGTTTGGATCTGCATGCAAATTTCAAGTGGGGATTCAACCAACCTCTCTTTAGGTTTGTTATTTGTTCCATAGGAAAATCATTCTGGAATTACACATATCATGTGTAAGTGGGGAGGGGGAGGGGAAAAGAGATTGAAAGTCAGCATGGGATAGTGGTTAAGAGTGGTGGACTGTAATCGGGAGAGCCTGGTTTGATTCCCCACTCCTCCATGTGAGTGACAGACCCCAATCTGCTGAATTGGATTTGTTTCCCCACTTCTCCACATAAAGCCTGCTGGGTGACCGTGGGCTAGTCACAGTTCTCTCAGAGTTTTCTCAGTCCCACCAACTTCACAAGGTGTTTGCTGTGAGGAAGAGAAGGGAAGGTGTTTGTGAGCTGTTTTGAGACTCCTTACAGGAAAGAAAGGTAGATACAAATCCAATCTCTACTTTGTCTTCTAAAGATGGTAAGGATTAAAGCAGGGGTCTTCAGGGGCCATGCTGGCAGGGGCTGATGGGAATTGTAGTCCATGAACATCTGGAGGGCCATAGTTTGAAGACCCCTGGATTAAAGGGTTTGGCTCCTGTATCACAGCCCCAATTTGAATCACCCCAGACGTGTCATCTATTACTTGCACAGCTAAGGGAAGTTACATTCACAGATTTTCCCATGTTACACCTGAAGATTGGAACAAGAGGTCACAGTAAATGAATGGCTGCTACCATAATCAATAGGCCCACATCTCACACCACATCGACATCCAGCTATACCAGTGCACTGTCTGATGGATTTCAGTTGCCGGAGTGCAACTAAGTAGAGCCAACCTGAATATAATGAATTAACCACAGAAGCATAAAAGAAAGTGAGAGGCAGTGAGGCTTCTAATTCAGTCAGTACCCAAAGAGGGAAAGGATTCTTCTGAGGGGTAGAGGGGAAAATCCTGATTAAAATCTGAGTAAAGAAGGGATAATCATTTGATAGACTGTCCTTAGTCTGGTGTTAGGTCTAACTGCTAATATTTTACCTCAGGGCAAATGTATGCTCTCAAGCTATCTAAGAGGTGAAGGAATTCTAATAACTTCAGTGTTAAGAGAGGCACAGACTTAACGTGAATCACACATTCCTAAGGAAAACTGTCACCATTTAAAGCTTTCTGTAAATAAAGTGATTTGCAATCTCTTGCCAGGAACTGAGAGACATGTCCAAATCTGGTTGACAGTGTCAAAACTGAAACGGCAACATCACTCTGAAACTTACCTGTTTTCTCTTTGTGACAATGCCAAACAACTTAGTTTTAATAATTTTTTTCTAGTTCCTTTTTTAAAAACTATTCAAAAGCCTCTGGTGCCAAACCATTTCTGACGAGGAGCAGATTATGGAAATATAGTGACATTTGAAAAAAAACAAACCTCAACGTGTATGTCAGGATAGGGTCATCTTACTTTGACTTTACAGTACAATCAAACCTTACTGAAGACTATTGTAGAACATGTTGAAATCACTGCCAAAAGTCAAGAAGTTCACATACAGACTAATTAAATCCATTAATATAAAAAAGGAATCATGTGCCTATTTCCATATTCGCCTAAGGTATAGCTTACATTAAAAAAGGAACTGTTTTTTTAAACCTCTATCTTCCCACAAAGCTTGCTCAAATATTCTTTGATCCAGTTGTAAATAATTCAAAGTGGTTAGTGGTTTTTCTTTTGTTGTTCATTCCCTGCTGGCTTACGGTGACCTCCAAAGAGTTTCCAAGGCAGGAGACATTTGGAGATGGTTTGCCACTGCCTGTTGCCAACTTGCCATGCCAAGATCCTGGCATTCCCTGGCGGTCTCCCATTCACACAGTAGCCAGGAGCAGAGCTAAGAGTGCGTGACTGGCACAGGGTCATCCTGCAAGCTTTCAAGGTATGAATGGGGATTCGAACCTGAGTTTCATAGGTCCTAGTCCTAACCCTTAACACCTACACTTCTGCTGGCACTCACTACCCAGTTTCCCCGAATATAAGACATCCTCGGAAAATAAGACATAGTAGAGGTTTTGCTGAAGTGCGAAATATAAGGCATCCCCCGAGAGTAAGACGTAGCAAAGTTTTTGTTTGGAAGCAGGCCTGACGAACAGAATACAGAAATATAAGACATCCCCTGAAAATAAGACATAGCGCATCTTTGGGAGCAAAAATTAATATAAGACACTGTCTTATATTCTGGGAAACACAGTAGTTAGATATACCGTATATACTCGTGTATAAGTCGACCCGAGTATAAGTCGAGGCACCTAATTTTACCACAAAAAAACTGGGAAAACTTATTGACTCATGTATAAGTCGAGGGTGGGAAATGCAGCAGCCAGAAGCACAGAGCAGGGTGCCTCTGCCATTCCCCCTCTGCCCCAGGGAGAAGGGAGTTGCCTTCTCCCTGGGGCAGAGGGGGTTCCCTGCTTGGTGCCGCCGGCTGCTGCAGCACTAGAGGCTGTGGCACGGAGCAGGGTGCCGCCGCCATTCCCCCTCTGCCCCAGGGAGAAGGCAGCTGCCTTTCCCCTGGGGCAGAGGGGGTTCCCTGCTCGGCAGCACTGGCTCCCACAGCACGAGAGCCAGTGGCACAGAGGAGGGCGCTGCTGCCATTCCCCCTCTGTCTCCCAGGGAGGCAGAGGTTACCTGCTCGGCGCCCCCCACGCCCCCCCATGGCACCCTCCCACACTTACTCTAGCAAACGGAGCAGGCTTGAGAAGAGACCTGCCTGTTCTTCTTCAAACGACCTGGTGGGAACTATGTTTCCCAGGGTCTCCTGGGAAATGTAGTTCCCAGCAGGCCGTTTGCAGCCTGGAAGGGGACACAGGTAGGCCTCTTCACAAGCCTGCTCCGTCTGTTAAAGTAAGTGGGGGGGGGCGTCGCGGGGTGTGTGCATGCGAAAAATCACTGACTCGCATATAAGTTGAGGGGGTCATTTTTCAGCCTAAAAAAGGGCTGAAAAACTCGACTTATACGCGAGTATATACGGTACTTTTATCTTATTTCATGTTATTTTTATCGAAAAGCAGAAAAACAGTTCTACCCTGTGATGACCAACCAATCCATTGAGAATATGTCTCAGTGGTTTTATGGTCCAGGATGGGGCCTCAGAATAACTGCCCTCCCTCTTCCCCTAATAGCATTGGGACAAAAAAAGGGTGGCTCTTTATCCCATGCAAAGTGGGCAGGAGTTGTCACTGCTGCTGGAAATAAGCAGTCCATCTCCAGATGGGGTAGTTTTTGTTGTTCTATTTCTTCTCCTCCTCTCTCTTCTCCTCCTCCCCCCTTTCCCTCTCCTGGCTTGAGGCAACTGCCCCAGTGCCCACTGACTAACATTTTGACTCAGAGGAAGGCCTGTGGAGGCCATGATGGGGTAGAATACAGTGCCCCTCCCCCCACTCTGGAATCCAGTGCTCCCCTGGACTCCACTCCTGAAGTGAATCTTCCACAGTCATTGGGAAGACTATTATGAGAAGCAGAGGATTGCTCGGCTTGGTGCCCCCATCCACCCCTCAAACTCTGCTGTGCTGCCCCAGCTCAGCTTCTACAGCCCTTCCTCAGTGAGGAAGAGTTTAGAGAAAGATCTCATCAGAGCATGATGCCATCGATCCTGGTCTCCAAAGCTTCCCTTTTCCTCCAAGCAAACTGGTCTCTGTTGGCTGGCGATCAGTTGTAATTTGAGGAGAACGCCATGCTCTACCTGGAGGTTAGCAGCCCTGTGCTATCAAGCTGTTGTGCTGTGTGAAGTTTGGAGCCTGGGTTTTAGATGCCTCCCAGAAAGCTCTGGAGAGCCAGTGTGTTGTAGTGGTTAAGAGAGGACGATTCTGATTTGGAAAACCAGATTTGATTCCTCACTCCTCCACATGAACGGCAGATTCTAATATGGTGGATTTGCTGTCCACTCATACACATGAAGCCTGCTGGGTTACCTTGGGCTAGTCACAGTTCTCTTGCGACTAACTCTGCCCCAGCTGTCTCACAGAGAGATAGGGATGGGATTGTAAGTCACTTTCCCTGCTCCTTAGGGTAGGGAAAAGCAGGTTATAAATCCAACTCTTCTGTTTCTTCTTCCCTCTCTTGCCCTTTGCTGTTGGGTGGTCAAAATGGTCTTTGTGGTCTCCGCGGACAGGTGGGTTTATGGTCATGAGACTGTCGACTCAGCAAGCAACAGCCCTCATTTCTTTACTACACTGTAAGCGGTTCAAGGGAAGTAAACATGAATATGTAATACGTTCCTCCGCTTTCTTAGCCCAGTAATACATTACGCTGGTGAGCTACAGAGACATATATTCCAAAGCAAAAGCAGGGAGTGATTTAGAAATGCCAATAACAATAATGCAATTACAGTTGCAAAACATCTCCGTTGACCAAACAAATCTTTTCTAAAATGCACCTGCAGTATTTCTTGAGCACATTTTAATTAAGTATATATTCAGCATATTTAGTCGGAGACTCAATTAAGCACCAGCAGCATCAAGGAGTGAAATACAGCGACTGCCTTCTCGGGTTTCGTTGCAGCAGCAACTGTGTTTGGAGCAGCTCCCGTGCCGCTCCGAAGTCTGGGGCTCTATTGGCCGATGGCATTGTTAGCTTTAATGCTAATTATGATGGCTCAGGCCGCCCAGTTGCTTGAGATCAGATCTTAATGAAGGCAAAACGTGGAGAGCTTTTCAACCTGCTTTTCCATCACGCTTTCCTCCCCTGTTTTCCTCTTTATTGATGTTTTGCCTGCGTCGGTCTTCTCAATCTCTCTTATGCACACAAACGCATCCACACGCTAATGACCGTGTTAGATTCTTTTGATCTATGTAGAACGAGATCCCTGTACAGTATTTACTGCTCGGCTTTAGACTCTAGTTTATATATCAAGGTGTCATCGTTTCTCCCAGCCAAGCAGCCGAACACATACAGGGGAAGTGACAGTGATATGAAGTTACAACATCCCAACCAGTAAATCATGATGATGCAGAGAAACCGTAACGCGCTGACATAGAGGGGTAGACAGAAGGCAGTTTTAACCCCGCAGCATAAAGCCAGATTGATGACTAGGATAACGGTTTCAGTTCTCAGTAGTTACACGAACGCTCTGGTTGGTAATTGTCCACATAGCTACAAGAGAGGGGACTATGATCTGCCGTAGAAATACCAGAGGGATAAAACCTGAGCAACAACACGTAAAATGCAAACAAGGCTTTGGAATTAAGGAACAGAGCCCTTCAGGGGTTGGGCGGTCTATTAAGCCGAATAAATAAATAAATAGATGGATAGATGGATAGATGGATAGATAGATAGATAGATAGATAGATAGATTGATTGATTGATTGATTGATTGATTGATTGATTGATTGATTGATTGATTGATTGATTGATTGATTAATAATAATAATAATAATAATAATAATAATAATAATAATAATAATAATAATAATAATAATAATAATAATAATAATAATAATAATAATAATAATAATAATAATAATAATATAGCCCAAACTGACTATCTCGAACGTCACAATAGGCTAGCAGCAATGGTGCACTGGAACCTTTGCAAAAAGTACAGCCTGCCCTGTAGCAAGACCTGGTACGAGCACAAGCCAGAGAAGACCACAGAAAATGAAGAAGCAAAAATACTCTGGGACTTTAGAATACAGACAGACAGACACCTGGCACACAACACCCCAGACATAACAGTGGTAGAGAAAAAAACATGTTTGGATCATAGATGTTGCTTTCAATGCCAGTTGACAGCAGGGTAGAGAGGACAAAAAGAGCTGGGGAAAAAGATCCACCAAAAATACAAGGACCTACAAATTGAAGTTGAACGATTGTGGCAAAAAAGAACACCAGTAATCCCACTAGTAGTCGGTGCTCTAGGAGAAATCCCAAGAAACCTTGAAAAGCATCTGGAAAGCCTGAACTTGGACAGAACATCAGTCCACATGCTGCAGAAAGCAGCACTTCTAGGAACTGCACATATTCTACGCAAATACCTCTAATATCCTAGGTCCTTGGGAAGGACTCGATATTCAGAGATGAATTCCAGACACTTGTGCTGTGTTGTTATGTGTATAATAACAACAACAACAACAACAACAACAACAACAACATGTGACCACATCATGGCAGAGACTCAGATTGGGGCGGCACTGCCATTTACTCTGACAGTGTTTCATGATCTGATGTAAACAATGACGGATGGAGGCAACAGCAATTTCAATATTTTGTACAGATATTGAGTTGAATGTAAGAACATGTTGTCAGTCCAACGATCCATCTGGTCCACCATTTTGTTTCTTCCAAATCTTTCTGGGAACCTCATAAACAAGTTGTGAAAGGCAAGAGCCCAGTCATGCCGTTTGCCTTTGAGTCATTGATAACACAAGTTGCCTCTGAAGATGGAAAATCTATTCAGCAAGTGGCTGTTGTGGGTTGTCCTGGCCGTGTGGCCGTGGTCTGGTAGTTTTAGTACCTAACATTTAACGTTAGATGCTAAAACTAACAGACCACGGCCACACAGCCTGGATAACCTACAACAGCCAATTGATTCTGGCCATGAAAGCCTTCGACAATACAATCCATTTAGTCCTCATAAAGCATGGCACGAGATGAATTGAAACTCCATAAACGACCACTGCCAAATCCATTGCCATACATTATTTGAATATATCATCTTAGGTCAGTGTTGTCGAACCTTTTTGAGACCGAGTGCCCAAATTGCAACCCAAATCCCACTTATTTATCGCAAAGTGCCAATCCGGCAATTTAACCTGAATGCTGAGGTTTTAGTTTAGAAAAAAACGGTTGGCTCCCTCTTCCTCCGCCCCACCCGCTTGAGCAGGGGCCAGCCTGCTCTAGCCTCCAGCAAGTCCCGTGCGCACCGCTCTGTGCCTCTCTAGCATCTCTGCCTCCTCTGCGCCCCCCCCCCTCAGGCAGCAGCCACCCAGAGCACAGACACCAGGCCCACCAGCTGAGTCCTTCCTGCTCACCGTGGTGTGCTCACGTCGTGTTCAGTGGCCCAGGCCAGCCTAGATGTGTATGTGTGTGTGTGTGTGGGGGGGTGATTTTCTGCCTCCCACATGATGAACTCTGTGTGCGAGTGCCCAGAGAGAGGACTCCGAGTGCCACCTCTGGCACCTGTGCCATAGGTTCGCCATCACTGTCTTAGGTAATACTTACTAAATTCTTGAGTCTTTTTTTTTAGAAAGAGGTGGAATAGACCAGGGGTTTGCAACTTGTGGCTCTCCAGATGTTCATGGACTACAATTCCCATCACCCCCTGCCAGCATGGCCAATTGGGAATTGTAGTCCATGAACATCTGGAGAGCTGCAAGTTGCAGACCCCTGGAATAGACCATTAAATAATCCCTGAAACAACAGCTGAGTCACATGTTCATTAAGGGAGATATTCACAATCACGACTGTTTATCACACATAATTACAGGATGTGGAGGCTATGCGGGGGGGTCAGATTGGGGGGGGAGCTCCCTGCCCAAGGAGCACCTAGGGCTCAACCCCCTCCCTCCTCCTTGCTATGCCCCTGTCCCCAGGTCCCACCTAGAGGCGGCATCCCTAGACTGAATCCTTGCCTAATGTGACTCCAAGAGCTTCTGAAGAGACAGCCTTTGGAAGGCTGAAAGATGATGGGAATTCCATGTTTGTATAGCGCTAAGGATCACAGTGTCAGGGAAACAGTGGGCCTTTCCCCACTTACCTTAAGCTCCTACTTGAGGAGAGTAGCGCGGGGTCCCCCAGCACTCCCCACGAGAGGGGCGGCGACAGCGCAGCCGCCCCGACGCTGCCGCTGTTGCGCCCCCTCAGCGCGAGGCATCCCTGGCGCTCTTGCAAAGGGCGCCTTTTGATGACCCCGCACAGAGCGCGGGGTCGTGGGGATGCCCGGGCGCGCGCCAGGGATGCCGCGTGCTGGGAATTGCGCTCAGTGACGGCGGCCGAGGGAAAAGTGGGGAAAGGCCCAGGAAGAGACACTTAGCTTGGTATTTATTGCACCGTGTTCTTTTCCCTAAGTCAGTGATGACAGCGTCATAGTCCTTCGGACTGGACTATCGGGCTTGCAGTCGCCTTGTTAGGATGCATTCTACGAGGCATCAGTACCATACCGGAAGATAAAGGAGCAATGGAAGACAGCCATATCACTGTTTATAGTCACAGGAAGGCGAAGGATTCGTTCTTTCTACACTAGCAGTTTATTAACATATGGGGTGTTTTGTTTTGTTGTTGTTTTTTTACAGTTTCCATGTATTGCACTTTTGTTAATAGGCTGGTCCCAGGCATATGGTAGTATTAACACAATGCATATTTGTTTTTAGCATTAGTCATTTCTTTAATGACTTTTCCCCCTAATTGTATCACATTTGCAATTTCTCCTTAATGGAACTCCCATATTTTACTGTTTTAAAACTCTAGAGGATTCCCTTTTTGTGCTGGTACATAATTTACAGTGGCAGCAGCTCCTCCTCCTCCTCTTCCTCCTCCTTCTTCTACCTCTCCTCCTCCTCCCAGGAAAAATGACAACAGGAATAGCAAAATATTTTGCTGAACAAGCAAGGGGGTTAGTGAAGCTGGTCTGTGGGGGTCTGAGGCAGACTTCTGGGGGGCAAGAGACTGGCCATACTGCTGATACAGTTCTTCCGAGAGAGAGAGAGAGAGAGAGAGAGAGAGAGAGAGAGAGAGAGAGAGAGGGAGAGAGAGGGAGGGAGAGAGAGAGAGAGGGAGGGAGAGGGAGAGAGAGGGAGGGAGAGGGAGCGGGAGGGAGGGAGCGGGAGGGAGGGGGAGGGAGCGAGAGGGGGAGAGAGCGAGAGGGAGAGAGAGAGAGAGGGATGGAGGGAGGGGGGGAGGGAGGGAGGGAGAGAGGGAGAGAGGGAGAGGGAGGGAGGTGGAGGAGAGAGGGAGAGAGGGAGGGAGGGAGGGAGAGGGAGGGAGAGAGGGAGAGAGAGGGAGAGGGAGAGAGGGGGGGAAGAGAGAGGGAGAGAGGGAGAGGGAGAGAGAGGGAGAGAGACAGAGACAGAGACTTTGACATTGGGATTCATGGTGCACTCTTACAGTGGCTGGGCTCATTCCTCCAGGGTCGGGCACTGAGTGTAGCCATCAAACAGAGAACCTCCACAAGCCACAAGGGGCAATACGCTCTCCAATATTGTTTATCATCTATATGTACCCTCTTTCCAGATTGATCTGGGGGTTTCGGCTGGATGGCCATCAATATGCTGAGGACACCCAGTTCTATCTGACGATGGACAGCAAGCCACACCCATACATTCTGGCTAGTTTCCTGGAGGCTGTGGTGGGATGGCTGAAAGAAAGATGGCCGAAGTTAAATCCAGCAAGGACGTAGGTCCTATGGCTGGGGAGGTGTGGGGCAGACGGGGAGGACCAGTTACCAATTCTTGATGTCATCCAGTTGTTTCAATAATGTCCTGAATTGGAGAACTAGAACCCCTCCTCCCCCCGAAAATGCATTTCAGCCACCCGGAATGTCTAGGATTAAGGTGTTATTTAAATCACTAGGTGTCTCACCTACGGAATAGGAGAGTATAAATATATATGAATGACACATACATTCCGGGGATCATGAAACTTATGTGGCACATCTATATTATAGTCACCCAGATCGTGACGGTGTTTCGGATATATTTTGAGATCCCAGCTAGTTAAAAATTTGCCCTAAGGTTTACACCAAGGGTGGGCTGACTAATCGCTTCCCATGGGGGGGGGGGCGGGGAACCCTCTGACCAATGGTACAAATGGGGATTCAAAACCAGGTTTCCCAGATGTTTAATCTGACACTGTTAACCACTATAGCACACTGCCTCTTATCTGTTGTGTGAAAAGGGATTTCTTTTTTTCAGAAATCACCATCAGATTCTAGAGGAAAAGGCTGCCTGCCGTGTTTTAATGCAAGAAGCGAGTCTGAAGTTTTTCCAACTGACCAGTGTTCCACAACTTGGAGCTAGCTCTGCAAACTGACATTCGTGCCAACCAGATCAGAGGAATGATGCTTTCAGTTTGGTTGGCCCAGTCAAATGCTTCCAACTGAATGTAGTTTTACACACAGAAGCATCTAATGATCTTAAGAGCAATGTGTGGTACTTAAGGAGTGTGGAAAGGCCCCTTCCGCACATGCAGAAGGGAAAATCCATTTTCGATGCATTTTGCAGCTGTGAGGAATAGCAATATCCACTTGCAAACAATTGTGAAAGTGGATTGAAAGTGCATTATTCTGCATGTGCGGAAGGGGCATAAGAGAGTGAACTGGAGGATCAGAGACCATTACATGAACAGATGAAGAAGCGAAGAAGAGTTTGCATTTATATTCTGCTTTTCTCAACCGTAAGCAGAGGTGGGATCCAGCAGGTTCTCACAGGTTCCCGAGAGTAGGTTACTAATTATTTGTGTGTGCCGAGAGGGGGTTACTAATGGGTGATTTTGCCACGTGATTTTTGCCTTAGTTACGCCCCTCCTCTCACCAGTAGCGCGCAGAACTTGAAGCAGTCTAGCAGGAGGTGCACCAGCGTGTGTGGCAGCCTGCGCCTGCGTGCATTCGTTTCCCACCCAAGGACCAGCGCAACAGCTGCGTTCTTGCCACAGCCCCACTCAGGAATGCCCCGCCCCAGGAATGCCCGGCCATGCCCCCATCGTGCCTCGCCCAGCTCCATTGGCGCTACGCCACAGTTTGAATCCCACCACCATGGGAACCTGTTACTAAAATTTTTGGATCCCATCACTGACCGTAAGGAGTCTCAAAGCGGCTTACAAACTCCCCTTCTTCCCCTCCCCACAACAGACACCTTGTGAGGTAGGTGGGGCTGAGAGAAGTCTGAGAGAACAAGGTCACCCAGCAGGCTTCATGTGGAGGAGCAAGGAAACAAATCCAGTTTACCACTCAAGACTCCACCGCTCATGCAGAGGAGTGTGAAGTCAAACCCAGTTCCCCAGGTTAAAGTGCACCTGCTCTTAACCACTACACCACACCAGCTCTCTCACCACAAAGCTGTCTTGTAGTGGATCAGACCATTGGTTCATCAAGATCAGTATTGCCGATGCAGCTGTCAGGTGGAGGTCCTTCACAACGCCTACTGCCTGGTTCTTTTAACTGGAGATGCTGTGGATCGAACTTGGGGCCTTCTGAATTACAAGCAGATCCTGCACCACTGAGCCTCACCCTCTAGGACAGTGGTGGCGAACCTTTGGCACTCCAGATGTTATGGACTACAATTCCCATCAGCCCCTGCCAGCATGGCCAATTGGCAAGGGCTGATGGGAATTGTAGTCCACAACATCGGGAGTGCCAAAGGTTCGCCACCACGGCTCTAGGACATCCTTTCCCCACCAATCTGACTAAAAGTTCTAGAGGATCAACACCCCTTGAGGGGGGGGGGGGCAGCAACCTCATTCTTTGGTGGTTCCCCGAAGTGGGATCTCGAATGAGAACACCGAAGACCTCGCTGAAAGGCACAGTCAGACGAGCTGGTTTTCAACAAGAAATCGCTGCGACGACTGCAAGCAAAATGCTGGCAGATGTCTTGTAGGATTCTGGTCTGACTCACACTGTTGATGTCACAGTAGCTGCTGTGAATGTATTGAGTGAGCAGACCGGTGGTCTCCAATGTGCCAACCTGCAGCACCAGTTCTACAGATGAGACGAGCAATTGGAGTTTATGGCACATCTGGCCAAGATACAGAGTCGGGTTTCTACTCTTGCGTGCCTCAGCCGTGCCTCTGATGCTGCCTGGGCAAAACCACACCGGGGGGGGGGGGTATTACATATACACAGCAGCACCCACCAGATGGCACTGTCTCATACTTTGAACATTCCCTGTGGTGCACTTAAAACTAGAGCAATTGGATGTTATCCATCCAAATCAGATGGGGAGAACATGCCTCTTGCAAGAACATCTACCTCGTATTAGAACTGTATTCTGTGCGGAGTTTTTCGCAAGTGGTGATTCTGTCAAAATCAGAGTGGGGAGGAGGAGGAGGAGGAGGAGGAGGAGGAGTTTGGATGTATACCTTGCCTTACAGGACTCTCAAAGCAGCATACAACTTCCTTCCCTTCCTCTCCCCACTAAAGACACCTTGTGAGGTCAGTGGGGCTGAGAGAGTTCTGAGAGAACTGCGACTGGCCCAGGGTCCTCCAGCAGGCTTCATGTGTAGGAGTGGGGAAACAAATCCAGTTCACCAGATGAGAGTCCACCACTCAGGTGGAGGAATGGGGAATGAAATAGGAATCAGACCAAAGTCTGCTGCTCGTGTGAAGGCGTGGGGAGTCGAACCTGGTTTTCCGCTCTTAACCACTACACCATTGTTAATACACTGTAAGCTTTGTTTTCTGCCCAAATTTAAATTTTAGATGTCACTCAGATCCTGGGACCTATGGCCTTGGCAAGCAAATTGGAGTGGAAATTTGACTATACCATGCCACTATTTCCATGGGCGTGGGTCACCTTCCCTCCAGGAGTCACTTATAGGAATAAACAACTTCAAAAGACCATTTTCCTTAGCAAGATATTGTGCTCTACAAACAGCAGAACTGGAGAATATGTATAGAAAACCTCCAAGATCCAAGAGGTTGTGCCCTTGCAAACTAAAGTTTAGATCTTGGGAGGTTTTAATTGCTCTTATTTTAATTGTAATCCTGGCCAGTGACTGAATACAATAAACAAATCGCTATACCCTGCTGGGAACCACATTTAATTTGTGCAGTACGAGTTCTATGAGAGCAAACAAAATTCTGTGAAAGGTATCCTGCACCCAGAAAGGCTGGATTCTGCAACTTGTGCAGGAGTGGCGTTAAGAGCTCGTGTATCTAATCTGGAGGAACTGGGTTTGATTCCCAGCTCTGCCACCTGAGCTGTGGAGGCTTATCTGGGGAATTCAGATTAGCCTGTGCACTCCCACACACGCCAGCTGGGTGACCTTGGGCTAGTCACAGCTTCTTGGAGCTCTCTCAGCCCCACCTACCTCACAGGGTGTTTGTTGTGAGGGGGGAAGGGCAAGGAGATTGTAAGCCCCTTTGAGTCTCCTGCAGGAGAGAAAGGGGGGGTATAAATCCAAACTCCTCCTCCTCCTCCTCCTCCTCCTCCTCCTCCTCCTCCTCCTCCTCCTCCTCCTCCTCCTCTTCTTCTTCTTCTTCTTCTTCTTCTTCTTCTTCTTCTTCTTGTGTAAGTGACAGGCATCCATCAGATTTGCATCCATTGTTTTCTTTTGCAAGTTTTAATATTTCAAACAATGGAGTTGAAAGGACAGAAATTTGCAACTGTCTGATATCTTGTGACCAACCCTCCGGATTCTGTGACTTGAGCAGGTTTTTCCCACGAAGTTTTGGCATATTGTCAGCTGTTAGGAGTTAGAAAAGAAACAAGGAAAGTGAAAGTTGAATTTTTCAGAAGCTATTTCCAGAGCTAGCATGGCATAGGGGTTAAGAGCAGGTGAACTTTAATCTGGAAACCAGGTTTGATTCCCCACTCCTCTGCACCAACGGCCGACTCTTATCTGGTGAACTGGGTTTGTTTTCCTGCTTCTATGCATGAAGCCTGCTGGATGACCTCGGGCCCGTCTCAGTTTTCTCAGAACTCTCTCAGCCCTACCCACCTCACAAGGTAGATGAGAGCTGTTGTCTGTTGAGGGGAGAGGAAGGGAAGGAGTTTGTTAGCTGCTTTGAGACTCCATACTCTTGAGAAAAGTAGGATACAAATCCAAAATCTTCTTCTTCTAAGTCCAGATGTAACCTCTATCTGTGGGTTCTGTGGGGCAGAACTTGGAATGAGTTTGCAACAACAAATTTTGAAAACAAAATGGTTTACTTACTTAACATATCACATCAAACATCAACATTTAACATCACACTTCAAGGTCCTGTTCAGGTTGCATTTTCAAGTCCTTATATTTACAGTCTACTGATACTGCGAAGTCCAATTCTTCTTTGCAAGTGGGTTGGCTCCTGAAGACTCCAAGGGCTTGATGAACAGGATTCAACATGATGAAGGTTTCCAGGAGAACTGTCACCCATTACAACCACAAAAAGAAACCCTGAAACAATAAACTCCAACATTTACAACATAGCAAAATTAAACAACTACCTTCCCAGTAGTTCCCAACAACATTGCAGTTACCTTAACAAGGTGTTAAGGGCTTATACAAATCAAGGTCCAAGTCTGGTAGCCTTGTCTCCTCCAAACTACATGAGCTCTGCAGCCTCTTGCTACTATGAGTCTCCACCCCTTTCTGGGTCAACCCATTCTGAGCAGGGGGGTTACACAGACACAGGGACTTCCCTCAAAAGAGGTCCTATTTATGCAAAGGGAAAGAATTCAAGGCGCCGTGTGGAAGCATGGAGCAGGAGAATCATGACGCAACGTGGCTGTTTAGTTTGTGAGTCCATCCAGCCAACCCAGAGTTTGCTCAGCTTTGCATTCGCAAATGAGGACTCTGCTCAGGAAGATCAGAAAGGTCTCCGAGATTATCTTACCAGTAACAGGATTTTGAGATCAGGCTACACTCATCCGTGTGAATGTTTTAGAGCTGAGCTAACGACAGATTTCATATAATATTTTTCATCAAATCCTAGCAGTCTATGTGATTCTTTTAAAAAAAAACACCTTAATATTTAGGTTAATATGCCAAGATGACTGAAATTGCATTTCCAACTAAGAGGAATTGGCGTCAGAGAAGATTACTGTTTTTTGACGCAGACTTGTTTCTTTCACTGAACGTCACAACAGATCAGCGTTAGCGACAGTCAGAAATAAAACTGCTAATGGGGAGGCGCGGTTTTTGGCAGCATATGCTCTTCATTGTTCCTAACCACTTTCTTCCACCTTTGGAGAAAAGGTGCATTTCTTTTTACCTCTCGTAAACACAAAATAAGCCCAAGTAAACAACCAGCTCTCATCTGGTAAGCTTTGCGGTGAGCCAAATCAAACTTTGTCTCGGGAAGGGAAGCTTGGCCTAGGGGGTAGAGCCCCCGCTTTGGATGCAATTCCCCTGCACCACCAGTTAAAAGGATGACGAAACAGGTGATGTGGAAAACTTCAATCTGAGACTCCAGAAAGCTGCTGCCAGACATAGTAGACAGGGCTGACCTAGACAATCAATGTTGTGGCAAAAGTTGCCTGGGTGGGAGATCTCCCCCGGTACCACTTGGTCAGCCGGTGGGGACAGTGGTGGGATCCAAAAATTTTAGTAACAGGTTCCCATGGTGGTGGGATTCAAACAGTGGTGTAGCGCCAATGGGGCTGGGCGGGGCATGACGGGGCGTGGCCGGGGATTCCCTGGGCGGGGCATTAATAATTTCTCTGTTACTGTAAAAAACTCTTACTGTAAAAAAAAGTTCCTAATTTCCAGCGGGTATCTTTCTGTCCATAATTTAAACTCATTATAGCAAGTCCTATCGTCTACTGCCAACAGAAACAACTACTTCTTCTCTAATTGACTGCCTGTCAAATATTTAATACTTTCAAATACTTAATTTTGTTTCTAGAAATCAAAAGAAGGATACTTTCCTTAAACAAGGAACTTTACCATATTTCTAAAACATGTTTTTAAAACAGCCCAACAGGGAGAATTATCCCGTTTTCTACCTTCGCTAACCAGCCACATAGGAAACAACAGGACTTTATGATTTTTGGACCTAATGGAATTTCTAATGGAAAAGCAGACCCAATTAGTAACCCCCTCTCGGCACACACAAATAATTAGTAACCCACTCTTGGGAACTGGTGAGAACCTGCTGGATCCCACCTCTGGATGGGGATCTTATCTGCTCCCAGCTGAGGCTGAGGCCTAAACCCCCATTATTGCAATGACATCACTTCCAGAAGTAAAATAAAAATTAAAAATTGTAAAATAAAATAAAAAACCAAATTGAAGGGCGAAATGCAAAATAATGCAACACTAAACTTAATTCCCATAAAGTGAAAACCAGCTTATTATTATATCAAGACCACAAATGTGGCTTGAAGCATTAGCGCAAACCGAGAATCCCACCGCATGTAACATGGAGAGGCATCTATAATGGAAGCAAAGTCCAATAGTATGACCAACAAAGTTCAGAAAAGTTCAAGTATGAGTTTGCCAGTCAATTCTTTTCCCACTCATGGAGTGAGCCCACTGCCTCAGCTTTAAGTTTTTAGCTTGCCCTTGATTCTTCCAGAACAATATTGAAAGACTAATTAAAGTATGTGTTCCTGGCACTGGGTAAGCTGTGCTTTTTATCCAGTGGTGGGATCCAAAAATTTTAGTAACAGGTTCCCATGGTGGTGGGATTCAAACAGTGGCGTAGCGCCAATGGGGCTGGGCGGGGCACAACAGGGGCATGGCTTGGCATTCCGGGGGTGGGGCATTCCTGGGCAGGGCTGTGGCAAGGATGCAGCCGCTGCGCCGGTCCTTTTAAGCGGGAAACGAATGCACGCAGGCGCAGGCTGCCACGCACGCCGGTGCACCTCCTGCTAGACTGCTTCAAGTTCTGCGCGCTACTGCTGAGAGGAGGGGTGTAACTAAGGCAAAAATCCCATGGCCAAATCACCAATTAGTAACCCCCTCTCGGCACACACAAATAATTCGTAACCTACTCTCAGGAACCTGTGAGAACCTGCTGGATCCCACCTCTGTTTTTATCTCTTCTAGCGCTATGGCAGATGCCTGGGTATTTGGGGACAACTCTATGGTAGAAGCTGTTTTTACCATAGAGTTCTGTCCAAATACCAGAGCGCCTCTCATGTTGTCAGCAACGTCACTTCTAGAAGTGATGTCATCAAACTGATAGGCGAGGTCTAGGCTTCAATTTGCAGTTCCCCTTGCTGTGGGTATCTGGCAACCAAAGTTCTGGCAACCAAAGTGCTGGCTCAGTACCAGGCAATTTGGTGGGTTCATATGTATTCATCTTCATTGTGGTACTTTCTCTAGCATAACTATAACAAAGGTTGAACAGAAGGCAAATTCTAACTATGCACTATAACCGTGGTGGCAAACCTATGGCACTCCAGATGTTCATGGACTACAATTCCCATCAGGCCCTGCCAGCATGGCCAATTGGCCATGGTGGCAGGGCCTGATGGGAATTGTAGTCTATGAACATCTGGAGTGCCATAGGTTCGCCACCACGGCACTATAATGTTTATTTTCTTCATGAGCTGCCCAAATCGACCCACCAGATCGACAGGAAGACGTTTCGCTTATTTACTAGCTGCATCTTTAAAAATACAAGGCTGCCTTTACATTCCGTTAATATATGTGGCTCCCCACACCCCCTCACAACCCTGGAAACCCTCTAGAAATACATGCAGGTTATCCGAGCTGCATATTAAGCAAAATTGATTTATGTTCCGAGAGTTGGTGCTACAATGAATAGCAAACAAATTCATTACGGTGGCATAAAAATATCAACCCAAATTACACCCAGTATTTTATTAAAGCTCACAGAGCCATCCCAAAAAAAAAAATAATGTAGGTTAATAGTCATTATTATTACTACATAAATAGTCAGGCTGCAAGGGGAAAAATAAAAGCTGCACGCGTTTCCGTGCACTACGGCTTGCTCAAGAGCACTTGGAAGTCGGTGGGAATTGCGGTATAATCAGGTTTGGGCTCTACCTGGTCTCGACATGGTGGGTGCAGTTTGGAGACAGTCCGATGTTGTTGTTTTAAAAACTATGTCAATAGGATCGGAGTCAGGAGGGAAGGGAGCATGGTGGAGCCTGGTTTTGTCAGATCTGAGAAGCTAAGCAGAGCCAGTCCTTGGAAGGGAGACCACCAAAGAAAACTCTGCAGAGGAAGCCAATGGCAAACTGGCCTTGAAAGCCCCTTGCTGGGGACACCGTAAGTTGGCTGTGGCTTGCTGGCGCTTTATGTACTCACAGGCCCTTTCCCCACTTACCCTTGTCGGAGGGTTGCTGCGCGCAATTCCCAGCGCATGCGATTCCTGGCGCGTGCCCCGGCTTCCCCATGACCCCGTGCTCTGCGCAGGGTCATCAAAAGGCGCCATTTGAAAAGGCGCCAGGAATTATGCGTGCTGAGGGGGCGCGAGAGAGGCAGCGTTGGGGCGGCTGCGTTCTCGCCGCCCCTGAAGTGGGGAGTGCAGCTGGACCCCGCGCTACTTTAGGAGAGTAGCGCGGGGCTTAAGGTAAGTGGGGAAAGGGCCACAAATAGGACCAAAGTCAAGCTGATTATGGATATAGCCTGTCTCAGTGATGGCGAACCTATGGCACTCCAGATGTTTATGGACTATAATTCCCATCAGCCCCTGCCAGGGGGCTGATGAGGATTGTGGTCCATGAACATCTGGAGTGCCATAGGTTCGCCATCACTGGCCTAACTTGTTTTTTGGAAGGTGAGTAGTTCATCATTATAAAATCAGGAAAAAAAATAGACATATTTCCAGTTCAAAGATCAACCCCGGAAATGCTATCCTGAACCTAAATCTAATCCCCATCATGAACAGACTATGGGTTTTGCTGAGTTTCCACCTTTGATGCCGAAGCAGCACATTCCCATTTGCTATTTTTTTTAAAAAAAAAATACAGAAAAACTATGTCTTCCCACTGGATTTTAAAGTCTCTCTGGGTAAAATCAAACTTTTGAATATGTTTTAAGAGAGACCCTATCATACCCAATATGCACTAGCCCTTCATGTACAAAAAGTTATTTATCTGCTGCACCATCATGTACAAAAAGTTATTTATCTGCTGAGATGAAATTATACCTAAATGGGTCTGCGCAAAACACAGGACCAACGCAGATATTGGCAGTGCCTGTTCACAGAGGCAGGAGAGAGAAAAGACGGTTCTTCACAATACAAATAACTCTGCCCACAGCGCCTGAGCAGAGCATATATGCAAATACAGTTTCGCCTTATTGAAGGGGAGGCACCGCGCACCATATGGCCGTTCGAAGAGAGCTGGTGATATTAGCGAGGAGAATTTTCCTTTTAAACACACAAAAAGGCATGCAAGCAAGAGGACACCTGGACCAATAAAACGCAACAGAATCTGAATAGGAAACCCAAGTGCCAAATTGCTAAGGGGAGTCTGAGCCAAAGGGGGGAAAAACTGCATTACGTTTCAGTTGCTGGGCGCAATCCAAGCATGGAAAGGCAAAAAAAAATGCAATACATTTTTACCTACAGAAAAAGAAGCTTGGAAATAGGCGTTCCGAAGATGAGATCATCACATTTTATTTCCAGTATAAATCACACACACAAATCATGATCTTCATCCAGATATCACTCGCCAGGAGGATTCAAGGGGTTAATGCGTTTATTACTTGATGGCTGCTCATATGCAAATTGGCTACCACAAGAGACAGAACTCTCCGGACACTCCTAAGGGTAATGATTATCACTGGAGAGAAGTCATGCATTCAGTAGCTGGCCAACAAGTGTATGGTAAAGGGGAAACAGGAATAAAGTATAGAAAATCAAGCAAGGACCATATACATGCATGCAATCATCCCCCTTCCACTGGTTTCCCCTTCTTTAGACCCAGATTTCCTTGGAAAAATTCACACAGCCATATATAATTTTGAAGGTCGTTTCCTTTCTACTCCTCACTTCCTCAACATTTGGATACAGGATTCAGTTGAGCTAGACTAGAGGCTCATGTTATAAACAATCATTCGCAGACTTGCAGTGCAATGCTAAACAGAGGGCGTTTTCCCACTTACCTTCTGCCCCGCGCTACTGTAGGCAAGTAGCGCGGGGTTCCCCGGCACTCCCCACTACAGGGGCGGCGACAACGCAGCCACCCCGATGCTGCCGCTGTCGCGCCCCCTCAGCGCGCGACATTCCTGGCGCCTTTTGAAACGTCGCCTTTTGATGACCCTGCGCAGAGCGCGGGGTCGTGGGGAAGCCCGGGCGCGCATCAGAAATGACGTGCACTGGGAGTAGCGTGCAGCAACCACTCACCCAGGTAAGTGGGGTAACGACCAGAGTTATACCCTTCTGCATCCTTTGAATTCAACTGGCTTAGCATCTCAGCTCCCTGTAAACAGTAAGAGTTGACTGAAAACAAATAAAGCCCTTTCAGAATGAGGGCAATGCATTAAGTGCTATGAGATCCCAGCTGATCAGGTCAGTTATGACCGTCATTTAGCATGGGCAAAACACTTCTGATGCTATTTCCCCAAATAATGACTTGTGGGAGAGCGGGAACACATTCCGATACCACATTTCAATACCACTGAAATACTTGGAGAAAAGTCCTCTACAGGTCCAGTCTAGAATACGCTGTTGCTTTGATCCAAGGAGCTCCCATATGTTGCTAGAGGCTCTCCCATATGTCACTGGAGAAACTAGAGAAGAAGTCCCAGAACACCACTGCCGCTGGTCAGCACTGTCCTGCAATAATAGGCCGCCTCCGCACAGCACAATCAACCAGTTTCTTACAATCTAGGTTTGTTTTATCCCAGTTTTTCCCTTCGCATGGCTGCCCACTTGGTGAAGGAAACCAGTGAAGATCAGGAGGAAATACTCCAATGTCTTTCGCACAAGCCCAGGTCGTTTGTATTTACATTGCAAGCGTATCCAAGCATGCCCGGTGTCCCGTGTTCTGATTGGCTGTTGTTTTTGAGTGGCAGCTTGAGTGCATTTGCACCGATATAGCATATCCTCCCACATAATACTAAAACTCATGAACTTGCCTTGGACATTTGGGAGGTGGAACCTGGGGAGGGCGGGGTTTGGGGAGGGTCTTCAATGTGATATAATGCCGTAGATTTCTCCTTCCAAAGTGGCCATTTTCCCCAGGTGAGCTCATCACAGCCACCTGGAAATCAGTTGAAATCCAAGCAGATCTCCACCTTCCACCTGGAAATTGGCAAGCCTAGTTCTACGGTAGGGGTGGCCAACCTATGGTGCTCCAGATGTTCGTGGACTGCAATTCCCACCAGCCCCTGCCAGCATGGCCAATTGGCCAACAGCAAGGGGCTGATGGGAATTGTAGTCCACGAACATCTGGAGCACCATAGTTTAGCCACCCCTGTTCTGTGGGATTTAATTCTTCCACGAGTGTTTTGTTTCTTTCCTCTCGTGTTTTAGCCCAGGCTGCTTACCCAGCGTAACCTATCAAATATAATGTGATCGCGCAGACTCCACAGATAGCCAGACGCGTTTGAAAACATGTCACAATCCCTTGGGAGGGGCTAGAGACCAGAGCCTCTCCATATACCCCTTTCCCCGCACAAAACAGACAAAACAAAGGCCTGCATTGGAAGCTGTCAATAACTCAGAACCATGAGGGTTTAAAAAAAATGCTTATTAAATTTTTAATTTGCAGATTATTGACTGTACGCCCCATAATGGCTTCAGACGAAAAGGCAGAGGGATCTATGCCAGACATCTGACATAATTCCATGTTCAAAAACAAAACAGCAACGATGGACTTGGAGGTCCCTTAATTATACCACAATTATTATATTAAAAAAAACAAAGGATTCCAGCAACACAAAGCTCACTCTTGCTCCCTTGGATAGCCCCAGCTACATTTTCATCAAACTGAAAAAAAAAAATCCCCTGTCAATTATATAGCGTGTGGGAGGGAAGGGATCAAAAGCTCTAAGTGGTGCTAACAAAAAAAAATGAGTGATAGAGACACAGGCATTTTGGCATCTGAAAGGGCCACCTTTTCTAGTTGCAGGCTGCTGGGGAAATAAATAGAACCCCCCGATGCTGGAGATCGTCTACCACACTAGGCACCGTGCCAAAACGTTCCTTTCTGGCCAGACATTTCGCTCA